>NC_071624.1:30704611-32063336 GCF_014839835.1 Dryobates pubescens | reverse complement strand
GGGGTGACTGTGTTCACTCCTCTCCCTTTCTCTTACCATTTGAAGAAGGTGATTGGCAATGTTGCAGAGGCAAGGCTGGACACGCAGGATTTGTTGGCAGGCACTCTATGGAAATGGACTCCAGAACGTGGAACGCTGGGCTGAGGAAGTCCGTGAAGCTGGGAAATCAGTTTCAGATAACTTCAGTATTCTTTGAAGCAGGTCACAGCTGGGGAGCTAATAATAGCCTGCTGCTCATTATTTGCACTTTTCAGGTGGTACTGTAAACAATCCAGCAGGATTTGTAAACCCCCCTTGCCAAAACACGGGGGAGAAACAGGACTGGGGAGGAGGGATGGAGGGGGGAAGTTCTTTGGTTTAAGACATTCTGGATTCAGAAGCTGGATAGTAAAGCAAGGCTGCTGATGCTTAGGGAATCCTGCTGTTCACTCATCACGTGGTGGCTGAGCAGATGCAAGGGCTGTGTCTGTGGAAATCCTCAGAACAGCTGAGCTTTGGCAGCAGAGCTGATGTGCTTGGGTTTCCAACGAGCCAAATATTAGGAAGGCAGTACCTGGGCACTGCCTCAGTGCCTGTGAGATGGTAAGAAGCTGTCTGCAGCACTGCTGGATCGCTCAAACATCTCTAGGCTTTGTTACTGTGGAGCTGAGAAGGGATTGCTCCCAGCAGTGGTTTCCTGTCACAGCTGGCAGGAGCTGTAGGGTACCAATGGCTTTGGGACTCTTTCCCCTGTTGTGTTCCAGTTTTCTGAGGGGAGCTGAATCTTCAGCAGTGCCTGACTTATCCCTGGCCCTTTTGGAAAGATAAAGGTTCAGTACTGTAAATGAAAGGAGTCTGAAAAAGAACCCAGCAGTGGTCTTTGCAGAATGGCAAAGAGCTGCTTGGCAGCAGTGAAGAATCTCACAGTTGCAGGAATGAGTTTGTGTCCAGCGCTCAGAACTCCCTTCGCAGGCAGAAAAAGACAACATAGAATCCCTTTGTCTTTGCCCTGCTCCTTAGGAGGGGAACATTTCCATGACAAAGTAGCATGCAGCTCGTTACAATGGCTTTTTCTTTTCTGGTAAGCAGTCATGGGGGGTTTGTCAGTTCTGCTGGCTGCCACTCTGCAGAGTCCCTCCTCTGATGCAGCCATCTGAGCAAGAGATCGAGCAGAAATCCTCAGCCCCGGAGGCTGCTGAACTACTCTCCAGTGGATAACCAGAGGAGATACTTTAACACAAAAGGGATCTAATGAAGCACATGCAGTGCAAGGGGGGTGATGAAGGAGTACTTTGAAGTGTTTCCTAAGGAGCTGAGGTGAACAAGCGGATAAGTCCTTTTGCAGACATGTCCCTGCAGGCATCTCTTAATCTTGGAGTGACCAGGAGGTCTGGGTGGAAGTGGGGGCAAATGCAAGACCTTTCCTGCTCCAGAGACCCACCTGGAGTGAAAACTCAGGCTGGGATTTTTCACAGATTCTGCACAAAGTAATTGGAGAGAGGCAAGATGCCTGAAATCCCATCCAGAGCTGGCACATTTCCTCCCATTATCCACTTCGAGCAGAGGTGAAGTGCTTTCAGTGCAGGTCTTCCTTAGAGAAAGATGTTTTGAGACCTTCCATTTGCTTTGTGGGAGGCTTTGAAAATGAGGAACTTAGCAAAAGCACTTTGAGGGAAAAGTCTTGGGTCTCGCTTTAAGCCAAGTCTTTGTGCCACTGCACTTCCCTTAAACAAAACCAAAGAACAAAGCCAGCCCCAAACCTCTCACCTCCTCCTCTGACTAGGCACAGAGACCAGAGCTGCCTGCAGCCGCTGTGGAAATTCACTGGAGGAACGGATCTTTTAGCTGGCTTTAGATGGCAGTTTGTGGCCTGTTGTCTCTCTACCTGCCTGTGATCATTTTTCAAGCGCTGATTAAAATTTCTCCAGGCTGTTGACTGATGCCAAGGAGCTGGAGCAGCACTGTCTGTCATGTGCCAGTTCCTGCTTGTCAGTCTCCTGTGTGTTTTTCCTCCTACAGCTCTCACTAGGTCAGCAGCTCTGTTTCCCCTCCGCTTTCTAAGTGAGCACAAGATGAAAGTCCTCGGCCACAAGGAAGGCGCTGGTCCGTGGGGTGGGGATGTGGGCTCTGGGGTCTCCCCTCTTATCGCTGTGCCTGTGCTTGAGCTCCGGAGTGAAGCCCTGGGCGATTGCTATAGGCAGGCGGTAACCGGCACGGCAGAGCCCCGGCGATCCCCGGAGACACGAAATGTGAGCAGTGAGCCGTGGCAGCTTTCTCACGCAGTGCCTGTGACAAGAGAAATGTGACCCCGGCCCCTGCCAAAAGAGCTCCATTCTTCCCAGCAGAAAGCCAATCGTTCGGAGCGCTCACAGAAAAAGGTTTCTTAGCTAAGGTTTCCCAGGATGCAGAGGCATCCCTGAGACCTGCAACCTGCTCCTGCACAACCTTTTCTTTTCTGTCTAAACCTCTTCCCCCCCAGCCCAGCAGCAGTGAGGGGAAGTTTGTGCTCCAGAGGGAGGAGGGGAAGGAGAGCTCTTGAAGTGCTCAAATAATTGAGTCGAGAAAGCAGAGGATTTGCATGTGTTGTGTTTTGTTTCCTTCTCTGCTAATAAGTTCAAATGCTTCAGAGGGCAAGCTGCTCATCTGCTGGATTCCCCAGCCTGCACCTGAGGGAATGGAAGAGGCAGGAGGTTTGCCAGGGTATTTTATTTTATCAAAGCTGCAGGAATGTGGAAGGTGCAAGAGAGGTGCTTAGGAAGGTAAGGGGAAGACACATGTGAGAAAAGCCCTTTGGGATTAGGGACAGCATCCTGGGCAGTAAAACTGCTTCATCACAGGTTTGCTCTGAGAGCTCCCAGTCCCTTCAGAGCAAGTGCTGGAGTGTTCAGGCCAGCCATGCAAAGTCCCTCCCTGCCTCTGAGAGCTGGGGGTGCTCAGTACCTTGCAGGATGAGGATTGCAATGAAGAGGAAAGGGAAGTGCAAGAATATGACTGGGACCTAGAATTAGTCATTCCCTTCCTGACCTTGCTGAAGGAAGTGTCTGGCTTTATATTATTTTTTGGTTTTGTTGTTGCTTTAAGCTCTGCTCCTTTATTTGTGCTGCAGGCTCACACAGGTACAGGTTTTGGGTTTCCTGATCCCTGCCTCCCTGGCCTGAGACTTCTTTTACAGGTGTGTGAGGATAACATTAGTGCAGTCATAAAAATCCTGGAGGAGGTTATCTGTACAGGCACTTGAAGTCCTGCATGGGCTTAGGGGTGTGTGAGAATTAGGAAGGAGAGGAAGGATCTGAGCCTAGGTTTCCCCAGCTGTCAGGAAAGATTTATTCAGGGCTGATCTTTACGTGGGGCAGGGAGATGGAAGCCTTTGATTTCTTGAGGCTCTTCAGATTTCTTTCAGTGCTCTCACAATGCAGGTCAGTGTTTCAGCCAATACAGAATCCCTGGAAGGGATATCAGGAGATCTTCTCAAAGGCATGAGGAGCTCTTTCTACTCCATTTGTTGGCTTACTAAGACCTTGGTTGAAGGACAAGACTCTGTTGACTTAGGCTTTGGGAAGCCTTAGCTGTTGAGGACCAGGTCCTGTACTGTTCATGATACTCTTTCACTTTGAGCTGTTTGAGATTTAGCTGCATGTGAACAGATACAGGATCTGGGGACCCTGTGGAGGGGCTCAGATAAGTGAGCACAGGAGGAGTGCTGTGCTTGGACAGAAGTACTCTCCAGAGCAGGGTAGCTTCATAAGCCTGCCAAAAGGCACAGGCACTGATTTAATGAGTGGATGGGAAACCTTATCAGGTCTGTAGGCCCCTTTGGAGTAGTGGTAGCCTTTGGTATATGCTCTGTGCAAGAGGATGTAGTGGTCTTCCTGTGCTCCATGTGGAAGCAGAGTTAAGCCTGGTGAGGCATGGCTAAGCTACTGGTTGGGTGAGCTAATGATGCTCGCTGAGTGCTGGAGACAAGTCTGAGCTGAGAGGAGGCTGAGCTGCAGATGTGATGTGGCAGCAGCAGGGTTGTGCTCAGCAAGAGCTAAGTACAGTTTCTAGCCTTCTAGAGTGCTCTCAGTCAGTCTGGTGCAGTTGCATGTCCCCAGGTCACAAAGGAAGGGGGAGGGCTTTCATTTTTAGTGCTCAGTGGGTGTGAAATCTTACACGTTTAAGCTGAGCACTGCTCCTGTAGCTGCATTAGGTTCAGTTGCCTCCCTAGGATGAAATCTTTGCAGAGAATCATGTTATCAGGCACATGGAACCACTTGGTTGTGCAGTTTCGTCCTCCCACTCTTTGCTGGGGAGGCCTCAGCAGAGTGTTTCCAGCTCTCAGTTGCTGGGATTGTGAAAAAGAAAGGAGGGAAGAGAAAAGAGTGGTATGTGGCCTCCAAGTGACCCAGAAATGATGCTGTCTGCATCATCTGACAAAGCAGAAATAACATACTGTAGTGTTTGGGCAGTGGCTATTGTGTCAGCCTCAGGCATGACTGAAGCTTCAAAGGAAAATCCATCCATCTGGTGCTGGGTCTCTCCCTGTCCCACCACCTCTCTCTGCTTTTAGTTACCAATCTCTCTCAAGGCTTTTTAGTTTTTTGTTCCCCAGAGCATACCTTGTCCCTGCACTCTCCTGCTGGCTCCTGTTGGACAGGGCTTCTTTAGCAATGCATTGAGAAATGCATTTCCTCTTCTTTTCTGAGCCAAGCCCAAAGACCCTCAGCCAGCCCAGACCCCCAGGTTCCACAGGAAGCAGCAGGCTGTTTCAGTGCAGAACCTGCTGCAAGCCCAGCTGGCTCCCAAACTCCATGCACAGACCCTCAGCTGATGTGAGCTAGCACAGCTTCCTCCCCCTGGCATGGTGGTACCCCCAGAGTGTGCATCCCCATCTGTGTCATCCTTCTTATTCCCTCTTCTTTCTGGAAGCTCCATCACAGTCAGTGCTGCCATGACCAGAGGACCAAGTTAGGCTCTTGTGACCTGCTTCTAGAGCTGCTCCTTCACTTTCTGCAAATGAGTTTTAATCTTTCTTCCTCTCTCTCATTTTTAACAAGCTGCTGCCATGTGGGCTCTTGGGAGTGTGGGGATGCCCCTCAGTTGGTTTGGGCACACAAAGCTGTGGCACTGTTCTCTCAGCTGTCCTTGTCAAAGGGGTCCAGCATAGCAGTAGCTGGTGTGCCACTGCACTTGTGCAGCCAGTGGAGAGGTGAACAGGAGGCAGACCCCAGGAAGCAACTCCTCTGGCTCCTGTTTCAGGCCTCACATCTTGGGCTGGAGTCCTGCTCACACATCTGTGCTGAGTGAGTCAGCTGGGTTCAGGGAAGAGAGTGTAAGTTCCACTGCCTGCAGGGCAGTGCCTGATGGGGGTGTGAGCTCCTTTCCTCAGGTGCCATCTCACATGAACAAATGAGTCTGCTACCAGATCCTTCTTTGTAATGTTTCATCTGCTGGCTTGGCCTTGCTCAGCTGTAGCTGGTGAAGAGCCACGGCCAATGTCATCCCTGAGTGGATTCAGTTCTGCTGGCTTTGAGGTGAGAAATGGAGTGATGACTTCATCTGTTAGGACACAAACAATTCCTTGAAAGGCTTTGTTTGTTTCTTTGGGTTTTGGTTTTTATTTGCTTGTGGGTTTGTGGTGGTTGGGTTCTTGTTTGTTTGTTTGCTTATTTGTTTGTTTGCTTTGGGGTTGTTTTTTTCCATCTCCTTCTAATTTTGGGTTGTGTCTTTGGCTCCTGTGCAGCTCTTGTGCTTGCCTTAAAAGGAGCCTGTTTGAATTCCATGCTGACCTGGAGGTAGCTTTGAAGTTTGTGAGCTGATAAGACTCTGCAGCTGAATCCTGCACCCTCTGAGTGTTCCTAATGACAGCACAGATGGGAAGGATGGCTCTCTGTGTGGTCGAACGAAATGTTCCCTGAACAGGTTTGGCTGTTTTCTCGCTGCTAAATGAACATATGTCATGGTAAAAGGGTACAGACCCACTCTCTCCCTTCCCCTAGGCACATTTGGGTTTAAACCAGTCAAAAGCAGGCATTGGTTTAGCTCTGTCTACACTGGAAGGGGAACAATCCACATCGCTTCAAGGTATCTCTGTGCCTCTGTGCACCACAAGCTGGTTCTGTGAACGCGGAGGGGGAAATGAGAACTTCTGAGCCTTCAGTTGCTGCTCAGAGATGCTCTGATCAGATGATAACAGTTCAGCTAGCTGGGGGCACTCAAATGAGTCAGCTGCTTAAAGTTTAAGTTCATCAAAGGAAGAGCTCAGCGTTGGTTGTGTGGCTACAGGAGCTGTGAAGACAGTTGGTTTGTTGTTACTTGAAGGGCGCTGCAGACCTGGCTTTGAACCAGAACTGTTAGGATGGCTGGGACTGAAGGCTCTGTCCTGTGTCTGCAGATTCTGGGCAGAGCTGAGGCTAGAAGCTCTGTCTTGTGATCCTCCATCTGTCTGCTCCTGGCTCCATGCACGGTTTGCAGGACGGAGCAGGGAAACCTCAGCACTATTTCCACAGAGTGATTCTTTGGCTCTGTTGTTGTCCCCTCTGGTCAGGCACTTTGTCCTGGTGTCTTTCTTTGGGTCTTCTCTGTCCCTGGAGAAGCTCAGGTTCTGATCTGATCACAGTCTCTGATTGCCTTAAGTGCTGGACAGCAGGGAATGTCCTGCTCCAGACACACTGTGCCGTGCTGCATTTCCCTCCTGCCTGGAGAAGCCATCCAGCACTTCTGATGCTTTCCACCAGCTCAGTATCCCTGCCCTGTTACAGCGCTATCCAGGGGCTCTTCTCTCTGTTGTGGTCATCCTTTCAAAACCCAGAAAGGTGGTCTGCTCTTATGGCCCCTTCCAAGATGGGAATCCGAGGCAGAGCAGCAACAGCCCTGCCTCTGCAGTGCTGCCTTTGCCCTCGCTGCAGGGCAAGGGAGTTGCGCTGTGCACCGTGCATGGCAGCTCAGGAGGTGTCCACTTGTGCTGGCGTCTGCACAGGGGCTTCCCCAGCTCTTGTGCCGGCTCTGTCCCAGCCCTCAGCTTCCCCAGCTCTTGTGCCGGCTCTGTCCCAGCCCTCAGCTTCCCCAGCTCTTGTGGCGGCTCTGTCCCAGCCCTCAGCTTCCCCAGCTCTTGTGGCGGCTCTGTCCCAGCCCTCAGCTTCCCCAGCTCTTGTGGCGGCTCTGTCCCAGCCCTCAGCTTCCCCAGCTCTTGTGGCGGCTCTGTCCCAGCCCTCAGCTTCCCCAGCTCTTGTGGCGGCTCTGTCCCAGCCCTCAGCTTCCCCAGCTCTTGTGGCGGCTCTGTCCCAGCCCTCAGCTTCCCCAGCTCTTGTGCCGGCTCTGTCCCAGCCCTCAGCTTCCCCAGCTCTTGTGCCGGCTCTGTCCCAGCCTTCAGCTTCCCCAGCTCTTGTGGCGGCTCTGTCCCAGCCCTCAGCTTCCCCAGCTCTTGTGCCGGCTCTGTCCCAGCCCTCAGCTTCCCCAGCTCTTGTGCCGGCTCTGTCCCAGCCCTCAGCTCCCACACCTCAGAGCAAGCAGCCTTGCATGCCGAAGAGCTTGCTGTGCAGGAGTGAAACGCTTGTTCTTGCCTTTGCATGGATCAACTCAGTTGCACCTTTTTTCTGCTGTAACTCAGATGACTTTGAAAACGGTGCCCTGAAGTACACTCACACTGCTGCTGGTCCCCCGATGGCTGCTGAGATCTTTATCAGTTTCTCACATGGCTGCTGAGTGTGACTTCAGAGGCAAATCTGGCGAGTCAGATTCTGACCTTGTTATGCTCTCCTCAGTGCTCAGGTTGCTCAAAGTTTGGGTTTTTTTTGGCCTGGCTTAGGGTTTGTCTGTGTCATGGCACTGGGGAAAATAAGTAAGAGTCACCTAAAGGTGTGAAGTGAATCCTCTGTCACTGGATGCCCTAAAAGGACTCCTCTTACCTTCCCCAGTGTCCCATGCAGATAAACTGAGTTAGAAAGTTTCAGGAGGCAGAGATGCAGAAGCTCCCTCACTGTCCTAGATACCATTCCAGCCAGTGCAGCATCCTTCTGCAGCAGCAGCTATTGCCTGATGCTTCAGGGAGTGCTCCCTTGCCCTCTGGGTCCTGTTCTTGGCAGGAGGTTAATAGAGGAGTTCCTTCCTGATTAATTCCTGTCTGAAGGAAGATGGATGATTTACATTTCTCTTAGCCACATGCAAGAGCTGGGTCATCCATTGATCTGGTCCTTTTCAGGCACTGGCTTGTTAAATTGCAAGGCAGTAAGTGGTTGTAGGCTTGGAAGTGTTGGTGTCAGCTCCTATTGATCATCTTCTCAAGTGCTGCCAGACTCCATGAGATTTCATCTCCTGGGACAGGAGAAATAGAAGCTGCTTTTGAACATGTGCTTGATTTGTTGACTAAATAATGGCAGTTGTTTGTTTGGGGTATTGCAACCCCCTCTCTCCTAAACACTGCGTATGTTTCAAGTCGTCAGGAGGAGCTGCAGGCATCAGGGAGCAGAACGCTGTCAGCGTTGCGAAAGAGCTGAGAGCGTGTGGTTGTGAAATGCATGAATCAAACTTGTTGATGTTCTGAAGAAATCTCAGCTGGCACTTTGGCCTGGCAGAGCCCTCTCTGAGTCCCCCTGCCTCTCCCCACCTCGCTTAAAGTACAGCTTCCATTCTGTGCCTCAGTTTTGCCTTTCTCTGTGAAGTGAAAATCACTCCTGTGGCTGCATTCCTGGGGTGTTCCAAGATGTGTGCATTGAGAGCCAGCCAGGGAAGACTTCAGAAAAACCAAACTCTTGTGTCCTCTGCTCCTTTCTCCCTGTTTGCTTGGAGCAATTCATTGAATTCAGAGTGACTGGGGTCTGGCCAAGTGCAAAAGCTGCAGTGGGCGTCATGCACTTGCCTTGCCTTGCCTTCTGCAGCAAGATGCCACTTCTCCAAACATGAATAAAACATAACTGACAAGAAGCTGAGAGCCAGCTGACCCCCAAATGCATGAAGCTTAATTCCTCTCTTTAGGGACCTTGACTATTAACCTCCTCTGCCAAAGGAAGTCAGAATGTGAGTTCCTGTCAATTACCAGAGGTCAGAAATACTTAGGCTGCAGTTGGAATACTGACTTCTTCCAACTCACCCTTGCAGTATCTCCTTGCTTGCCAAGGGCTCCTGAGGTTTGCACCCTGATGGCAGTGAACTCGTTTGACAGATGCCATTGTTTGTGCCATGGCTGCAGAAGTGCAACTGAAGAGCTTGTAGGGTGGTTTCTGTTCATCCTCCTTTAAACTCCCAGCTGCTGGCCGGAGGTCAGGGGCACAGGCAGCCTTGGATCTCCAGAGAGCTGCTGTTTATCTTGTGTAAATAAATTAAAAGAAGTACAAGCTTGGCAGTTTTGTCCTAAACATCTTGGGCTTGCCGCTCACATCTGCTCTCGAGGGATATTGACTTAGAAAGTTCTGGAAGGAGGAGCTAGCCCTGCATCCAGGAGCACACCTTGAGGCGTGTGCAGTCAGAGCGATGAGGAGCTGAGCGTCCTGGCCGCCAGCTCCTGCAGGCAGGGCTCTGCTGGAGCTCCCTGTGACCAGCACTTCCCTCCAGCTGCTCCATATCCTGTCTCTGCTCTTGCTCTTTCCCATCTCTGTGGCTTTCAGGCAGTTGGGTACCGCTGCTTCTGTTGTGGGGTTTGCCATTTGTGATGAGTAGGTTGTGCTGTTCGGCATGCAGGCAGCGAGCAGCTTACTATTGGCTTTATCTCTTGGTCTAGGCTGTGGTTGGAGACCTGCATGTTGTTTGTGGGTTTTCATCTGCGTCACTGAGCCCAGAAGTTTTATTATATTCTCAGAAAAGGGTTTTGCAACAGCTCAGCTATTAGAGCCAAGCCCTCTAGTTCAGCTAAGAGTCTGGGCAGGAAATAGCAAAATGAAATTCATCCTAGGGGAGAAGCGTGGTGCATGTAGGGTGGGAAGAGAATGCAGAGGCACTATTTATAGGGCTAGGGGAAAACAAATTGGGACTTGAGGAGCAAATGTGAAGGAGCTGTCCTGGGAAAACCAGGCTTGGCAATCCTGAGATACCCAGATCTGTGCTGGCAGCCTGCTTCCCCAGTTTCTGGGCTGTGTTTCTGTTCTATCCTGACAAAGAAGGAAAGGTTGACATTGAAATCTGTGCTGCACCTTCCAGCAGCGTCCTTTGAGGACTTCATGCTCTGGATGAGACTTGTCAAGCGAAAATATTTGAGCCCATGTGTTTTGAAGCTGTATGAAAATAGCAGAAGACAGCCCCTGCTGCAGGGGGGCTGTGCAGCACGGGCAGGCAGAGCCGCGGGCAGCGTGCAAGAGGAGGCAGAGGACTGAATCTGCTGATGGTCAGACAGCAGGTCAGTGGCAGGGCTAGGAGTGGAGCCCAGCTCCCTGGAGCAGAAAGCTGCTCTCTGACTCATTGCATGTGGTGCTCCTGGCGTTACACTGAGACTGGTGAGAATGTCGTGGGGGATGCAAGAGCGGTGACTGTGCTTCAAGAATGTCCTTCCTCAAAGCAGCACGCTGGCCTCGTGATGCTGCAGAGTGCAGCAGGATGATGTGGGGCATGCCTAATGTGGATGATGACTTCTTGGACTTAATTTGTCATTTTTTTGATTTGTTTATAAATAGCTGCTAAAACCTCCTTGCCTTCCACGGTGGTTTTGGGAACAGATTCCCACACCCTTTCTTGCCACTGTCAGTGCTTGCAGTTCCCTGCTTTCTACTGGGCCATGTGCTACTTCGAGGGCATTTGCATAAGATTAGTGCTGCATAGAACTAAGTGGAGCTCTGGCTTTAGAGAGGATGCTGATGTCTCAGCCTTCTTCCCAGAAAAGGAGCCTTGCCTGCTGGGAGACCCTGCACTCAGAGAAGAGGTGACTGAGGAGCCAAGCTGCCACTTGTGTACCCCCTCCTGCCACACCTGGCTCTGCCACTTTCCAGATCACTCTGCAGCTTGCTGCTTTCCCCAGCTGCTCAGCAGCCCTGAAGTGTGCCCAGGAATGGGGAAGGGGTGAGGTGACCCTGGGAAGAAGCAGTAAGGTTCCTCAGCACCCTGGGAATTCTCCATACTGTGGCTTACAAGCATGCAGCTGACTTGTTTGCCTTTGGCTGGGCTTTGTGGCTGCAGTTTGTGTCTCAGGGAGCATATCAGCATTGAACCTTGCTTGGAACTGCCTCCAGACAAAGGGAAGGCTTGGGTGATTTCTCTCTTCCTTCTCCTTTCCATGACATATCTGCTGCATGGCTAGGAAGCTATTTGTGATTTATGTAGGCTGATTTCTGGCAAGTTGGAGGCTATTGAGTAGTCCTCAAGCTTCCTGCAACCTCTTCTTTCTGCCTCTTCCCGCTATTCACACCACTTCTTCGTTGCTCCTATTGCTCCCATTCCCAATCCCAGCCTGTTCTTTTTAACTTCACTTCTAGCCTGTGGGCTGCTAAGATCCATTCTTTGTGGAGAAGAAGGGCAGATGTGCTCCCCACGCTCTGTCAGGGCTTTGGCTGTCCTGTTCCTGTCTTTGCCCACGGCAAGGTCCTTCTTTCTCATTCTAATCTCTGCCTCCCTAATGGCTTCTGAGGGAAAAAGGATGCAGACATGATACATTTGGAGACAGCAAGAGCAGAACCAAGTATCCTGAGCAGAATGAAGCCCTGATGATGAGAATGTAGGTCTTGCCTGTTAAAATCAGATGTTTAGGATAGGTAAGGCAAAAGGCACAGCCAAGACCCATGGCAGGGTTCGGTCTGCCCTGTGGGGCAGTTGCTTTGACTGTAGGAGACGTTTCCAGCCCATCCTCCTTGCTGGGGGTACCTCCAGCTGTCCTCAGACTTGCCTGCAGTGGCCAGGAGGATCTGCAGAGCTGTGCTGTGTCTAACATGGGCCTGCTGGCAGTGCCAGGGCAGGATGTGTGTGATACAAAGCCAGGAGGTGGGGAAGCAGAAAAAAACCGAAACCAAGTACTTAGAAGGAGAGTACTTGGAAGAGCATCTCTGAGGTCACTTCTGACCTGGCTGAACAGGAGAGCTAAGGGAAAATACGTGTGACAGGGAGAGAGCAGAAGGTCATGACTAAGGCAGCTGATGACACCAGATGTGCCCTTGCATGGCCTGAGATAACTCTGAGGGAACAGAGCACACATACTCCACAGACATCTTACTCCAAGGTGCAGCTGCATAGGAGAGTACAGCTGAGGGCAAGTCCACGAGCAGGGCACAGGCAGTCCAGGCTGCAGCAGTCACAGTGGCATATGGCACCGTGCTGAGGGAGCCAGCTGATGTGTCTGCACTTGGCACAGAGCACAGGCAGAGGAGCATGGCTGGTGGTGGTGGCCAGGCCTCTGCTGAGCCCATCCCCAGACCCTTTGGAGCATGGCTGCCTTTGGCAGAGCCGGGGCTGCCCACGGGGACCTGCCCTGCCCCTGGGGTCTGACTAGAGAGGGCAGGCAAAGGGTGGGAAAAAGGAAGCACTCTCATCCCCTTTTTATAGAAAGAGGTACTGAGACTGAGGGCAGTGGGGTGGGATTTCCAAGGTGATTTCTTTTAGGTCTTATGCTCCAAAGCCACATTAGGAAGTTATGGTTAAAAGGTTCCTCTGGCTCCAGCTGAATGGCCACAGGGTGAGTGCCAAGGGCTGGCTGAGTCTTCCAGGACACAGCAGTCCTGTTGCTGCACAGCTGCCTCTCCTAGCAGTGGCACTGCTTTGCATTTGTGTTTGCATTGCATGAAGGGTTTGAGTCGCTGCTGTATCAACCCAGCTTCTGATAAACCTCAAACTTCATGGCTCTGTTGTCTGAACTTAGAGATGTGTGGACAGAAGCAAGCTTCCTATGCCTGAGAGTTGTGAGGAGTCAGATCAAACAAAGCCCTCAGCCAACCCAGCTGCTGCACAGAACTTTTGCTGATAGGAGTGTAGAGAGGAGTCCTGCAGGGATGGTCCTGCAAGGTCCTGCCTTGTGCTGAGATGCTGAGGAGGGAAGATGCTTGGTGTGAGGGCCGTGCCTGACCTTCCCTGAGTGCTTGCAGAGTGTAGCCTTTATAGAACCATAGAACCATTACAGCTGGAAAAGACCTCTAAGATCATCCTACCCAACACCTCCGGTGAGCCCCACTCACAGGCCAGCGTCCCCCTCGGCCAGGTGCCGTACACAGCGCCTGCGAAGCTGACACCGCACCCCAGGAACTTAACTCTTTCCTTTCTGGCTCCCAACAGGTGAAACTGATTGACTACATCCACAGGCAGCGTCAGTGCAAGCTGAGTGTGCCCCTGCACGACAGGACAGCTGAGCTCAACAGCTACCCACGGTTCCACGACTGGCTGGACATCGTCAATGTCAGGAAAGAGGTTGTACAGGTAAGGGGAAGACAACCCTCAGCACAGAACCCTCAGCACAGAACCCTTCTGCTCTTTCAAGACATTCCCAGCTGCCTGCCCTCTCCCAGGAGTGCTGAGGTACTCCCTTCCCTTTGTCCTCCTCTCAATCTGTAGCTCTTCTCCTCACAGCATCTGAAGCAACACCTCCCACCTATGGCTCAGGATGAGACAAAGGTGCTGCATTACCAGGACCTCCTATCCTTCTGCCTGCTAGCTCTGGTGTCATGCTCAGAACTTCATCACTGCCTACCTTCTAGAAAATAACCTCCTGCACCATGCCATGGCCTGTGTCCAGTACCAGCCAAAAAGAAGACCAGGGGTTCCAGCTCTGTGTGGGGACATATCCAAAACATTACTGAAAAGGCTGAGTCCTTACAGCCTGTCTCTGAACCCTGCATGCCACAATGAGAGCTCCCTGGGATCCCAAAAGAGCCAACAGCTCTCCCTTGAAACAGACCAGCAAAAGAAGTCAGGCTTTACAAGTCTGGCCCAGGCTGATGGCTCTGAAATTGTGTAGCCTGACAGAGCACTCGATGCCAAGGGAGCTGCAGCCCAGTGGTGGGCAGGGAGATTGTAATCTGGGTTTTGAGTGGGGGTAGGAGTCTTGGCACAGAAACCAGGGAGGGTTTTTTTTTCATTTTATCCACACACACACTCACCCAGCCCTGAGGAGAGCTCTGCTTCAAACTGATACCAGTGAGCATTGCATCAGTGTAAAGGAATGGAATAAATAACCCTCCTGTGGTGGGCTGTGTGGTGGCCAGCGTCGTGCTCACAGGCCAAGGCTCCTTCTGATCTTTACACTTTCATTCTTAACATGCAAATCACTGGGAGCCTCTTTAGTGCACAGAATATTCTCATCCCTCTGACCAGAGGAGCCAACACATTTTTCCTTTCTTGAAGAGGAGCCTGAAACCCCAGCTGTGTTTAGGTGGTTACTGGGGACTGCAGGCCACTGACATCAGTGGAACTGGACTGTCCCTGTCCTGTGCTGTCCTGCTCTGGGGACACTCCAGCGTTACATTAATGGCAGTGTAAGTAGAGCTTAGTCCACTAGTGGCTAAACAAAACAGAAGAGGGTTTTTTTCCACTCTTCCCCCCACTTTTGGCTCTGCAGGCCAGATCACAGTGTTCCCATTTAGCTTCCTTTGATCCTGACACCAGCAAAAATTCTCCAACTTCAGCAGCAATCTGCCTGAGTGAAAAATTCAGCAGATTTTCATCAAAGTGATTCCAGCTTGGTGCTGATGTAACTAAGCAGCCCCTGGTGAAACAGGCTGAGCTCAGGGCCCAGTTGTGCCTTCTGTTCCCTACCCTTCATTTTGATTGTGGCGCTGGATTTACCGTCAGCCCAGCCAGGTTTTGGGTAGCAGAGCTCAAGGTGCAGCAGTGACAATGAGAGAGCAGAAAAGCTGCCTGGTGCTGTGGCCAAACTGCCAGGCTACCAACTATTGTTGGTTTCTAAGGTTACTGGAATTGCCTGAGCCTCAAAGAATGTCTTTGTAGCTCTTTTTAAAAACCTTCCTGATGCCTGCAGAACTGGGGGAAGGGAAGAGGTGAAGAGAAAGGGTGGAGAAGAGGGGGAGGGAGGCAGACAGTTCAAATCTGCCACAGCCTGCTAATTCAGGGAGCAAAGGGGCTTCAGACTGCCCTTCCCTACGTGTGGTCACTGAAAAAAAAAGGTGAACAAATTCAAGTTTGTTCTAAGGCAGGAAGACAACATTTTCCAGCTCTTTATTTTGATCCGTGCACTCTTGCTGCCCTGTCTCCAGCACTGACCAGGGCCATGAGCTGTGCCCCTTCTGTGCCCTGGGACAGGAGCATGAGAGGTGCACAAAGCATTCACATCCCTCTTGTGATCCCAAATGCAGGGTGAGTTTTGGAAAGCTGTGCAGAGGAGGCTCAGGGGAGACCTTGCTCTCTACAACTACCTGAAGGGAGGTTGTAGCCAGGTGGGGGTTGGTCTCTTCTCCCAGGCACCCAGCACCAGAGCAAGAGGACACAGTCTTAAGCTGTGCCAGGGGAGGTTCAGGCTGGATGTTAGAAAGAAATTCTTCACAGAAAGAGAGATTGGCCATTGGGATGTGCTGCCCAGGGAGGTGGTGGAGTCACCATCACTGGAGGTGTTTAGGAAGAGCCTGGATGAGGCACTTGGTGCCATGGTTGAGTTGATCAGATGGTGCTGGGTGATAGGTTGGACTTGGTGATCTCTAAGGTCTTTTCCAACCTGGTCTATTCTATTCTACTCTATTCTATTATAGAATGGTCTGGGTTGGAAGGGACCTCTGAAGCTCATCCAGTCCAACCCCCCTAATTCAGCAGGGACATCCTCAACTAGATCAGGCTGTCCAGAGCCCTGTCGAGCCTCACCTTTAGTATCTCCATGGATGGGGTCCCAACCAGCTCCCTGGGCAACCTGTTCCAGTGTTCCACCACCCTCTTAGTAAAAAAAACCTGTTCCTAAGATCCAATCTTAATCTGCTCCTCTCTAGTTTGAAGCCATTGCCCCTCATCCTATCACTAGCCAAGCAGCTGAGCTAAAAAAACCTCATTGCTCTCTTCTTGCAGTGATTTTGTGGTGGCTGTTCTGTTCTTCCACTGCTTAGAAAACAGCCAACGTTGGTGTCTGGGACAGCAGCAGGCAGTGCAGTGATGTCTGTGGTCAGATGCCTTTCAGGAGCGTTGGAGCTGTCGTGGGGTTGTTGCTGTTGCTTAGGATTTCATCCAGCATGTGAACTGCATTTCAGCTGAGTGCTTTCAAATGGAAATCACTGACAGAGGCAGATTTAATAGGTTAGGTATTAAGAAATGTGCAATGGTTTCCCTTGGCTTCATGCACACTGCCTGCGACATGAGTGGGGAGAGAGGTGGTTAGGCAGCCTGGCTAAGTCAGACAGGGAAAATAGGGACACTCAGTCCTGTGTTCTGTGGCTGGTGGACAAAATACACTGGGGAAGGACTTCCCATCTCTAAGGCTCACTGTAAAGCTGAAAGAGTTATGCTGGGTTTCCTTCTTAGTGCTTCCACAAGGTGCTGCAGAGAGGAAGAAAACCCCACAGGTGCTGTAAAGCTGTGTTCCCATTATGCACACAGCCCTCTCTCCTGGACACTCTGAGGCTCTGAAGGTAGTTGGAGAAGTTGCCAAGTACCTGTAGAGTCTCGGAGCCCTTCCCTGGACCCCTCTGAGGTCCAAAGAGGAGGAGCAGCGCGCTGCAGGAGGTGCAGGTGGAGGGCTGTCCTGTAGCACCCTGCTTGTTAGGTACAAAGCAGGAGAAAAGGCCAAGTTCGTGGCTTTTCTGGGGTTGTTTTTTCTTTGCTTTTTGAAGTGGTTCTGATTCCCTTTGCATTCCTGGTGTTGCTGGAGGGAGCATTTCAAGATTGTGCTAATCTGTGACATAACACCTTTGAAAAGCAGCCTAATTGCCAGCGGTTTTTCAGCTCAGGGGTTAGACAAACAATGCTCTTTTTCTCTCTCCCTCTTGCCCTCCCCTCTCTCCCCCTCAGCCCTCTCCCAAATAAAGCTGCCATGCGGGGAAGCACAGCAGCTCCCGAGCTCTCCCGTCAGAAATAGAGCAGGGGCTCGAATTCAGAGTATCTGCTGACTCCCCTAGTCTGGGTTGAGGACTATTTTTTGCCGGTGACTTTGCTGGAGACATTGTGCAGCCCGAAAGCTCTCGCTGGTGTAATTGCTGCCTCCTCGTCGGGCTCCTTTCTCTCTTTGAAAGCCTGTATTTTGAACAGGAATAATGACTGCTTGTAAAATCCTTTAGTTCTGGGAGAGATTAGAGTAATAACGATGCAGTGTTTGTGGCGCTGGGCAACAGCTCGGAGTCCTGCGGACCCGGAGAGCAGGCAGCCGGTCACGCTGCGCGGGGTGCGAGCGCTGCGCTGCTCCGACCTGGCGGACCCGGAGGTAGGTGGTGAGCGCCAGCTTGGGGGTCGCGATCCTGTTTGCTCCCTGGAAACACACAGGGGTAAGGAAACTCTGAACCCCCACCCCACCTCGTGCTATTTCGGGTTCTTTGTTACTCGTTCTTCTAATCGGTTGCCAGACAGATGTTTATCGCAGCAAAGCCGCGGCTAGCGCGGCGGAGGCTGAGCTTTGGAGCTGGGCTTAGGTTGTTCTGTTGCCCTCTTTGGGAGTAGTTGTCTAGGAAATACTGCAGTCCTTGATCCTGGCTAGGAGTGCTGGGGGTTGGGTAGCACTCTGTGTGCAGTTTAATACTGAAAGGGATGAGTAAATGGTTAAATGTGGTGGATTTGAGCTGGGAAAAGAGATACTTGAACTGGGGAGAGACTCTGGAGCTGGGAGAAGAGACACCGGAGCTGGGGAAAGATACTGGAGCTGGGAAAAGGGATGCTGGAGCTGGAAAAAAGAGATACTGGAGCTGGGAAAAGATATATTGGAACTGAGAAAGCCAGGACAAGGAAGCACATGCACAGAAGATGGATTTAAGCTACATAGTGGTCTGCAGTGGGTAGAAGTTATGCTGAAGATGGACCTAGAGGAATACACTGCTCTGGATTGTCCTTCCCCTTGACAGCTGGAGTCAAGGATTAAGGGGGAGTGGGAAGGAAGGAGGATGTGGGCAGTGTTGTCCCCACTCTTTGGCTCTTGGAAGCAGTATCCTGCAGAGCTCTTTACTGGGTTCTGTGTTTGGGCCATACTGCCAAAAAGAAGAGATTAAAAAGATCTCTGGTGGTTTATTTTCCTAACACAGGGGGGAAAAAAATCCTCTCTGCCTTTACTGTTGTTCTTCCCAGAAACAGAGAACTTGTCACCATCTTACAGAGTAACTTAAGAAGAGAGTCATCTCCTTATCATCTTCTGAAACATGCCTGAACCAGCCCTGCTCCCCATGGAGCAGGGGTTCCAGTCAATCAACTTCAGGAAGCTGTTTTTAGAGTAGGTAACTGTCAAGCCCAGGGAGGGGCAAATCCTACCCTGGTGATTGCTGGCTGTGAGCAGAACTTTGCCACCAGAGAGCAGATTTAACAGTGCTGTGCTGGGCTCTGCTTTATGGCAGTTCCCTTTGGGGGATGTATTTGGCTTCTACTGTATCTGCTTTTTGGTAGTGCCTCCTGTTGGCTTGTGACACTTTTCTCCTTCCCCACTCAGCATCACTGCCCCAGACCTGCTTTCTTGTGAGTAGCCCAGAGTGGTTCCTGAGCACAGTGGGGAGCAAGGCAGGAAAGGTTCATGCCTCGAGTAGGAATTGCCTGCTAAGTGTCTCCTGCTGTCTAGATGCAGCACTGGCACAGAGTTGATGCTGTGAGACCATGGCAGATGGTTAGACTTGCATGGACTTGCAGCAGAAGCTGCTGATCAGTTGTTGGAGGAAAGGGGGGGCTGTGTGTGTGCATCCTTACTTTGGTTGGGGGAACAGAAGAGGCAGATCTCCCAGAGCCTATCAGGTTTCCACAGCTGTATCCTCTCATCTTTTTCTGTCATCGTATCTGCATGAACAGACTGGGAGGGCTTTGGCTGTGTGGGGATTTCCATGGCTCTGGCAGGAGAAGCTCTGACAGGACTGCCAGATAGCAGAGATCCTGAATGTGCTAATTGTGTCTATGCAAATTAACTCTGTCCTGCAGGCTTCCTGCATCTCAATCTCCATCCCTATATTCCAGCTGAAGGCCCCTCCCCAGAGGGGAGGCTTCTGCCAGCGTTCCCTTCTCCTGCTAAGGGGTCCAGGGGCCCCTAGCAGCCTTGTGCACTGTGAATGGCTCATGGCAGGTGGTCAGCATGAGGCTCTGCTACCTGTCAGGATCTGCAGTGAAAGGCAGCAACTGCTCCATCCCTCTCCCCACAGGAAACTAGTAAGTGACAGCAGCTACCCTGTCCATGGAGAGCAAACCCAGTGGGAATGCCCTGAGACTGCCAGCTCCACTCCACCCTGGCTGCTGTGTGAGAGGTGAAACAGTGAAGAGAGAGATGTTGAGTGAAGCCCCAGCCTGGGTGTGCTCACAGTTTAATGCAAGCTGGAGATTCCATGTGAGAGGCTTCCCAGAATGCCCACAAAAGCTGCAGCAGTTTAATAATACAACAAATTTTCAGTGCCTCCTTCGGCAGACGCCAGAGAAGCAGAGCAAAATAACAACTGGTGGGCACAAGATGTTCTCAAGAGCATCCTTACATGCTTGGCTTAGAGCTATCAGTGGGAATTTAAGCACCTTACGTAATGGGCTTTCTCTTCTAGCATCTGCTGCTTTACAGGAGGATGATTGGTGAGGGAATGTATTGATTTCAAGAGGAGGCATTTGGGGCCCTGACAGCTCTCCAGCTCTATGGGAAGAGCCATCTCTACTAGGTCAAGGAGCAGGGCAGGCTGCTTCTGCAGCACTAGCAGCAGCATTAGCTCCCTTGGCTTATCTGCAGGGAGGGATCTTTACCAGAAATAACCCATCCCCTGTGTCAGATACCAGCATTTTTGCCGTGTTTCAGGGATTTAAGTTGGACACCAGACAAGATTAAAGACCTTCTTACACCATTGTGTGAACTCTTCACCCTGACTAATTGAGGCTAACATTCAGATGGCTTCTTGGACACACTGTGATTTGCTTTTCCCTCTTTTCAGTGTGTACCATGAGGTGCAGAGCCTGCAAGGCTTTGTAGAAGAGTCTTCTTACTCCTTCTAGGGAGGAACCATACCTGGGCTGGGCTTGGCTTTTTAGCATCACCTCTGCTGAGCAGTGTGTGGTGAGGAAGGCTTTAGGTTTTGCTGGCAGTTCTGAGGCACTGAAAAACCGAAAGCAGGTTTGGCCTCTCCTGCTCTTTATTTTTGTCTGTGTTTGGGTTTTGGTTTGCTTCGCTTTGAATCTGATCCTGTTGTCAGAGTAGCATCTGAATTTCTTGCAGCTTCCCCTGTCCTGCTGTAGCCAAGGTGTGCCCAGGGAGCCTTTAAGCTGCATTGTTTTGAAGCTGTATTTTTTTAAAGCCAGAGTACCCCTGAGGAAGCAGGTAGGGAGAGGTATGGACCCACATTTCTCACCCTCACTGCTGAAGACTGGGGGTAACCCCTTTGCAAGGGCAAAGAACTGCACTTGCACTGAGGGCTGAAGCCCACCACGTGGGAAGGGAACATTGTCCCCCCCATAACTCAACAGCTGGGCCAAAGCAGCAGCAGCTGAACCTGCTTGAGGAGCCGTCTTGAACTAGTGACCCTCATCATTATCACAGTGGCTAACACAGGGCTAAATCATATCAGGCCAATCTTACAGGGATCAGGTTGACCAGTTTTATATTAAGCCACCACATATGTGGAGCACATGAGTGGCTGTTTAAAGAAAGCCTCTTACTTCCCCTCCCTCCTCCTTTCCAACCCCCCCTCCCTTTAAGGCTTATTTCTTTTGTCGCGTGTCATGGGGGCTGGCAGCAGGTTCAGAAAGTCTGAGCTCTCCCAGCTCAAGGTCATTTGGATTGTTTAAATATAATCTCCTTTTCTGTACTTATACTTTCCTACAACTTGCTGTTCTGTCTTTCTAAAATTAAACTCTTGGGCAAAAGAGTAGATTGGGCAGGAAGGGGGCAAGCTGGCGGCAGGCTGCGCCCTGCCCCAGGCTGTGTGGCTGCTGGGGATGCAGAGCAGAGCTCTCAGCAAAGGGCTGGGGCTGCCCTGTGCTGCTCAGTTGTGGTGTCTGAACCGTTCCCACTCTTCATGGCAAGGCCACACATGGAGCTGTAGAGCAGGGACCTGCTTATGGAGGTGAAACCAGTCAGCTTAGGGGTGCCCAAGCCCTTCACCGTGCTTGTGTCCTGCAAATGAAGCAGACAAAGGGGACAATGCCCCAAGGCTTCGAAGAAGCTCAGCAGCAGTTTGGAATGTTTTGTAGTTTGTAAAAAAATTGGTTTGCCAGGTTTCTCTCTGCAGGCAGGAAGGCTTGAAAATGAAAAGTGAATGCTTGGGGGAAAGTGAAAGCTGGGGATTACTGGTTGCAGGGCTTTGGTCTTCAAAAGCACTAAACCCCATCAGACTTGCAAAGCAAGCAGGCCTGGAGTTATGCATCAGGCTGCCACCAGACAAAGAGAACAGCCAAGTTAAGAGAGTCCCTTCTGCTTTGCTGGCACAGGCTGAAGCACACACTCACTATATGCTCTTTTTCTTTCAGTCCAAAGGCCTAAGTGAGCTCATTTTTCACTCCACTGACTGCACAGGTACAAGGCTCTTGCCAAAGGTGTGGTGGCACTGCCCTAGGTAACTGCTGCTCTTTCCTTGCAGAAGGAGAACAGCAGAAGAGAAGCTGACTGCAGCCTGACTGCTCGAGTGGACAAAGCCTTGTGGGCTACACTGATTCCCTCTTTATTTCTAGCCTGGGGTTTTATTTCATTGGGGTTTGCTTTACTGACTCTCCTGTCATCTCCAAACAGGGTGAGGAGAAGGTTTCTCAGTATCTGATGCCACACTTGCTGGTAGGAAACATTGTGGCTCGCTGACATTTCTGCCAGCCCAAATGTTTGCTGCCAAGCCTTGATACCTCCTGTGCCAGTCACCACCCTGTTATCAGTGTGCTTGTCCAGCCTGGGTCCTGCCACAGAGCAGACACTGGAGAAACCAGATCCCCAGTGGTGCTGTGGCCAGGCCCATCCCAGCTGGCCCTGCACGTCAGCTGCATGCAGTGCCCATTTAATGTCTGGGCTGCAAACTGGCTGTGGTGGAAAAGGTTTGTTTCCCTGAGCAGATCTTACTCACTGACTTACTAATAGCTCTAATAAGTTACTGGTTACCTTTGTGTGGTGTGAGGTGATGCTGGGTAACATGGCCTGGGAGCTTTTACCCGGGTCTAGGGTGATCCTGCTGCTGAAGACTGTGACTGCATCATCTGGGCTGGTTTCTTGGAGGGGAGTGCTGGGGGTGAGGAAATGTTTCAAGATCATTCAAGACTGACATGGCTGTGATCCTGCTTGCTCCAGGCCAGTGTCAGAGCATGAAATGGGATAGATGTTTCTGTGAGGACACTGGCTTTCCCTTGTGCTTCATGGGGAAACAGCAGCATCCAGCCCCAGAGCCTCTGCAGGGCCACCTGTGCTGCTGCTGTAGCAAACTTCCTTCCCTAGGACACTAAAACTCACTCCAGGTTTGCCCCCAGTCACTGTCCCTTTTAGAGCTGCTTGTATGGCTGCCAGGCTGAGTCTGCATGGCAGAACCACCCTTCTGATAGCACTGAACAAAGATGCTTCTGTCGGCTGCCCTCTGCGTGCAGGGGACAGGAATTCAGGGGGTGCCAGCTGTAAGAAGGTCTTGGCTTGAGTCTCTTCTTACCAGCCCAGTTTGCCCTGGGCTCTGCATGAGCAAACCTGTGCTGGCTGCTGCTGGAGGGCCTGAGGTGTGGAAACCCAAGTCCATTCAGATGATCTGAACCCCTGGGGTTTTGTTTTGTCCTTTGGAGTGAAATGTCAGGTTAGGAATCCCAGGAGGGTGAATCTTGCTCTGTTTTCATTGGACTCTTGGTGCTTCCTGCCTTTTATCCGAGTGGAAGTCGTTCAGGAACAAGTTTTTTTTGGGGCACTCCTGCATCTTGGTGCTGCAGGTGTGGAGAAGAATGAAGAATAATCCCCAGTGTCAGCTGGGATGGCTGTGGGTTTGTTACTCTGCTTGTTGTAGAAACCCAGGAAATCTCCCCAAACATCACTGAACTCTGGCTCTCCTGTGGACCTGCTTTGTGCTCACTGCTCATTGAAATTCTTGGCCTCTCCTGGAGTCAGCTGTGTTTGTGTTTCATCCGGTTCAGGGCATGTGACAGAAGATGCAGGATGCATTCCTTAGGCTTCTGCCCTTTCTAAATGTATTATTTTATTATTTTTTTCCTCTGCTGCATGCAACACTTACTAAAAATGGAGACTCTGTGATGACTCCTAGAAAGCTCCCAGAGCTGGGGCTGCTCCTGGCGCTGGCGCAGTGCAAATCAGAAGCCGCGAGCCTGGGTTAGGACAGCTGTGATTGCTAAAGGGCATTCAGCAGCATCCACGTGTGGTTGTGGTGGGAAGTGGGGGTCGAGAATCTGGAGGATTTCAGGCTTTTTAGTTTGTTTGTTTGTCCAGAGAGTGAGACATGTTTGGGAGTTTCCTCTTCCACTGAAAGCCGAAAGGCTTTTCTATAGCTTGATTCAAAGAGATTGAAGCTTTAGGAAGGGCAGATATTGTGAAATTGGTGATCTCATTGTGAGAGTAGGCAGCAGTGAGGTTTGTTTAGGCAAAACTTTCAGGGAAATTCCTGGGTATCTGGGCTAAATATCCTGGTTTTGTTTATTAACCACAATCGCTGCGGCCTTACGCTGGAAACATTTGAATGGGGGGGGAGAGGCAGCACAGCTCAGCTGTGTGTCAGGAAATACCAGATCATTTCATGCTTTCCAGTCCCTTGTATCTTTTGTGGCTGCCTGGTCTAAACCTTATCACTCTGGGGGCTTTGGTGCACTAAGATGTACGAGGAGTTGTGCAGAAAGACCTTTGCAAGCAAGAGCTGGGGAAGGCTGGTTCTCTCACGGAGGAAAAGCCGCTGGAGGAGGAGGTCTCTAACTCCTTGTCAAAACATTTCCCTTTGTTTGACAGAAGAAGTCATTTTCCTCACTGGTTTTACTTTTCATTCTTCTATTGAAAAGCCAAACACCTTTATCTGTCATTTTCCCCCTCCCTCAGGTTTTAGGCCTGGTTTGTTTCTGAGGCTGTTTTTAATGACAAAGTTAAGCTTTCGCTAGCAGCCCTTCAAAAACACCGAGTGAAAACTTTCCACGGGGTGGGGGGAGAAGAAGAATATTGCAATCACCTCTAATCTTAACTTCAGTACCAGAGGATGACCATAACATCCTGGTGATACAGAGCACACTCGAGCATGTGCCTGGTCTCATGATGTAGGGAGGAGAGAAAGCAGCACTTGAGCACTGCTGAGCTCTGCCTCACGGTCATCACTGACCCAGTGATCCTCCAGAGATGCCCTGCCAGCATGAGTAAATCATGAGTCAGAGCAGGCAGTGAGACAGTGGCACTATTTAAAGCACATCAGAATAGCAAGTGGCAGCCTCATGTATCTGGCTATCTACTAAAAGAAATGTATCCTCGTGTCTTTCTGCAGAGAATACCAGAGGAGCTAACCTTAGATGCCTTACTAGAAATGAATGAGTCCAAGGTGAAGGAAACCATGAAGAGATGTGGTGCCAGAGACGAGGAGTGCTCCAGGCTCAACGGGGCCCTGAGCTGCTTGAGGAAGGTGACTGAATCAGGTACAGACTGCCCTGATGTTCTGTCTGCAGTTAGCTTCTTGGCAACCCAGCCCCCACCCTGCTTCCTTTCATACAGAATCAGAGAGTTCTTCCAGCTGGAAAAGACTTCTAAGATTATCAGGTCCAGCCATTATCTACCTACCCACCAAGTCTGGTGCTAACCCCTGTCCCTTGGTGCCACAGTCTGCACACCCCTCAGTACTTGGCTGTTTTCTGTAACCAGGATCAGGTTGTGGCTCTTGGATGTGCATGAGGTTGCAATGATTTGGTTTTGACAGCAAGTCAGATAAATGGGAATAAATATATGTAGGAATATCCTCTCCTGCTCATTAGACTCTTACCCTTATTCCCTCTCTGCTCAGAGCTGTGTCTGATGCTCCAGTCAGTCCTCCATCATCCAGCACACATATCCATGACCTAATGAACACCACCAGCTTTCTTGTAGGTAATCCCCTGCCCAAATATTGCCAGCTCAGAGTGCAGCTGTGATTCTGTTTGGCACTGCTTTGCTCAGAAGCCTGAGTAGAGTTCAGCTTGGAGGGGAAGAGCATTGCTCTGCCAAATCTCCATCACTGGGTAGCTTCTGGAGTTGCTTCACTTCTCCTTCCAAGTGCTCACCTCCTGCTGTTCCTCTTTTGACTGCTAGAATTGATAGCATCGTTAGCCAAATGACAATAGGAGATTCAAGAGCTACAAAGAACCCTTGAAACGATGGGAAGAAGGGGACTGTGTGACTAGAAACCCATGTGTTCAGCCTGCAAATGGCTCTGACCAAGGCATTTAAGATCAGTCGAGCTCAAGATTGCCAGAGTGCTGTTTCACCACCACCTTTCCCTGTCACCTTCCCCAGGCTGTGTTCAAAGGCCCTGTAAAAATCAATCTGTACAAGAGTGTTCCTCACAGCATGCTGGTACTAACGTGCATCAGATCTTTCTTTGTAGCAAGGATCAATCTGTCACTGAAAGGGGATGTTTCCTGTTGGTATTATGACAGTTCCTACCATTTGCAAATCACAAAGGTTAGTTCATGGAAAAGTCATCAAACAACTCAGCTGCATATTTCCTTTTTTCCCCTAATCTTTCTTGTCCTGGGTTGTCAAATATTTCCCATCCATAGTGTTGCATCCCCAGGCATTGTTCAGCAGCCATGGTGTGCACTGCTATAAAGAAATGGCATTTTTTGAAACCCAGGTGTTTGACCTCTTCTCAACCACTGACTGCTCAGCAGGACATCAGGCCCCGAGGCTTTGACTTTTCACCTTCATTTAAGCCATTAAGAGCATCTTTAAAACTAAGTCAGAGAGTTATCTTGATGAATTAAGCCTCTGAACTTATCCCAGTAATCTGTGCCTTCTCACTTTGATGCCTGCAGACCTCTGTACTTCCCACCCCCCCAGCCCCCCATTTAAACCCAAAATTGTCCTACAGGCTGCACTGGACTGCTCTGAACTACAGTGCTAGGTGTTGTAGAAGGACTTCTAGACACTGGGACATGCCAGAGAGAGAGGGAAAAGTGACAGAGGAGCACCAGGAGCTGTTAGACTCTCCTTGTATGCAGTCTGATGGCCTTTCTCAGCTCAAGAGGTGTTTAGCAGTTGTGTTGGCTAACAGAAGAGTTTCCTCTTTTTCCCAAAGAGCAGTCTAAAGGCAGGCAGGGAGCCAGGCTGGATGTGCAGCTCTGTCTAGACAGGTTGGCACCAAATCCACAGGGTGTGCAGATCCCATATTCTTCAGCAGAGCTCCAAGCTGTTCAAACTTAGCCCACCTTGGAACGTAGGGCCCGAGTTTAGCTTTTGAGGTGCATAGCTGCAGAGAGGAGGGAGGGGACTAAGTTGCTGCTGTTCTTGCTTTGAAGTGTCCTTTAGGCAGGGGAGGAGAAACTGAGCTGCGCTTTGGTTGGTGGGTGCAAAGCAGGGGGAGCAGCCCCAGCCTTACAGCCTGAAGCAGCAGGATGTGGGGGGGGTGTACCTTGGCCTTTGCTCTCTCGTCGGCCCCTAACGTGTCTGTGGTTGGTGCCCAGGTGGGGAGCTGAAGGACGATGTGCTGCTGAACCTGCCTGAGGCACGCCGTGAGAGCAGCTCCCCGGGCGCAGCCGAGCCCCCCTGCGCCTCCACGCCTGCCTGGAGCCCCTCTGCGCTGCACCTGCCCAAGGGCAGCGGCCAGCAGGCACGCTCTGTGTCCGTGTCTACAATCCCATCTGCAGACTCCCTGGCCTCCAGTCATGGACCTTCTATCTATGCAGAAAACCTGCTGGACCCTTTTGCCTTCCCCGCACACAGTGGCAGGTTAACCCCAAGGACTCCTCACAGCATCACCATCACTCCTCCAACCACCCCTCAGACCAAGAGAAGACACAAGTTGAAGCCACCACGGACTCCTCCTCCCCCTTGCAGGAAGGTTTTTCAGCTGCTACCCAACTTTCCAACCCTCACCAGGAGCAAGTCCCACGAATCACAGCTGGGAAACAGGATAGATGAAGTTCCTCCAATAAAGTAAGCATGGAACTCCCACCTCCCCGTGGGCTTCTGCACACCACAGGGCATGCAGAGCTCCACTCTGGCTCTGTGTGAGAAAGCTGCTGTCCATCTGCCTTCTCCTGCTGGCCCTGTAGCTTGAGAAGCTGTATCAGGGAGATGTCCTAAGATAAGCACAAACCCTCTTTGTCAATAGTGGAAATGTTTGAACTGCTCTGCAACTGCACCTGCAGGGGAGGCTGGGCTGCTGCTGCTGCTGCAGCTAAAGGGCCTCAACCAATTTTTTCTCAAGCCTCTTAGACTCAGTTGCACACACTACAATTCTCCTCTGGCCCTTAAAGTGTACTCCCCAGTTCAGGTGGCTGGTATCCTTTGATGTTCTTATCTTCAGATGTATTTTAGCTGCTACTGCAGGTTTTAAAACACATTTACTGCAGTACACTCAGCTGTAGCTCCACAGCAAGACAAATGGGCTCAGGCTACACCTTTGTTTGGCCTGATCCAGGCTCTGAGATACACTTTTTCTGTGTGGGTAGGATGGAAGACATTCTTCTAACATGGAACTGATAGGTGCAACTGGGAAAGAAATGTGCCTTCCAAACTCTGGCTATCCCTAAACATCACAGAGCAGGCACTGGATCAGTGCAAGACCACCTGGGAGAATTCAGAGAGCTGGTTCTGCTCAGGACCTTTGAGCCAAAACTGCATTTTTCTGTAAGGGAATCTGGCCCAGCTGAGGGTGGGGCTGAGCCTTTGGGCTGAGCCTCAAGAGCAGAGGGCTGTGCTTTGGTGCCACAGCACTGCGTTGCCTGCTGCTTGGCCTGAGAGCAGTGGGCAGCCTTACAGGCAGGGCAGCTTTCTGCCTATGAACTGTGGACCAAACCCTGCAGACTGCTGAACCTCTCCATGTAGCTAGGAAGCTTCTGTGGCCAATGCACAGCTTTGTTTTGAAGATCAGAGCTGGGCCACCTCATTTAAACTACCCTTACCCTGAAAGGTTGGACTGGGTGATCCTTGAGGTCCCTTCCAGCCTGGTATGCTTACGAATCTATCAGTCAGTGGCAAGAACTTGGTTCTGCTGGGATCCAGGACCTCTGACAGGAATTACCTGGGATTCAGGCACTCCATGGAGCCTGCCAGCTGACTGAGCTGTGCAGCCCCAGCAGCACTTCCCACCTGCAAGCCAAAATTCAGGTGCACTCTGGTGCACTTCACTGACAGGCTGAAGCTGTGCCCAGCAAAGGCTGCCGTGTGCAGACAGCAAAGTATTGGCTGGGCAGCACCTTCAGGAGCCTGTGCATGACCAGAGATGTTTGTAAACCTGAGAGCAGAGGCTGCAGGAAGGGTTTTCAGCTGCAGCAAGGTGTGTATCCTGTCACATGCATACCAAGACATGATTTTTTTTCTCTCTCTCTCTCTAGGTTCGGTAAGAGATTTTTGCAGGGCTGTCTTCATTTCATGGCTGAGAGAGAAGAACTTCCCCTTGTCAGCTGTCATCCCTCTGCAGCCTCTGGAGCTCCTCAGGAGGGCTTTCTGGCCCAGAGCTGCTGTTCACTGCAGCAGGAGCTTGGCCTGCTGGAGAACTGCAGGATGGTTACCTGGTCCTTTCTGTACCTTCAGCTGCCAAAAGCCAGGGCAAGGATTGCTGATGGAGTTAAAGCAAGGGGTTTGGGTGTAGCTGCGTGGCTGGCACTTCAGACAGCGGTTACTGATGCCTCTGGGTGCTAGAAACAGCATCTAACCATTTAGTGCCTTTGGGTGGTCACTGCCAGGTATCTCTGGAATGAAGTTAGTTGTGTGCAACCCGAGGAATGCTTCAGCCTGGATGTGGAAGGCTTCCTCTGCTGCTGCTGTGTTTCATGCCTCACAGCACTGGGATGTGTGTTGTTATCCAGCCACTTGGGGTTTAGCTGTCCTAATGTGACCATGGGTGCCTGTCTCAGACACAACCTGTCACCTTGGAAGCCAACACAGACAACCAGGCATCTTGGAAAGTGCCCCAGCTTTTTGTAAAGCATAAAACACAGAAAGCAGAAAAGGCTATTCCAGCCCCACACACCTGTCTGATGCCTTTAAAACAAACAAAGCAACAGCCCAGAGTTATTTCCAGCAGGGAAAAGAGCCTAAAAAGAAAACTATGAAATGGAAGCAGAAATGGGAGCAGTCCTCTGGGGAGGGTGGGGGAATTTATGCAGCATGCCAAAACAAAAGGCATTACAATAAATGCAAAGAGAAGAATGTTGGTGCTTCTCTGCACCTTGGCCTGTTGCCTGTTTCGAACTCTCTACTGTAGCTCTTTTCAGTCCCATTCAGTTCCAAACTTCTTCCATCTTCCCAGCCCTCTTGACTGTTGTGATTAATTCAGAGGACTCTGCATTTGGAGGGCCTGATCAGCAATACTCCTTGGGAAAGGCTGCTGTAAGGTGCTGAAGACCACAGATGGCTTTGAAAGAGCACTGAAATAGTGATAAAAAAGAATCTGGTGCCATCTAGGGTCAAAGAAAGAGAGTGGATTCTGTAAGCCTTGACAGTGTCCAGCCTCGAAGCTGTGTTGGTATTTCCAGATTCCAGCTCTCTCCACATTTGCAGCCTGGCTGGAGAATTTAGTTCAGGACATGTGCCAGGATCTGAGTGTTTGAGAGCCCTTGAGGATGTGGAGAGCTGGCCTGGCATGCTCAAGCCTCTCCCCCTTTCTGCACTTACCAGCTAGCTGAGTCATCTCACAGCAATGTTTTTATTCTTCTGGGTCACACTGGCCCTGTTTATAAACCAGAGGTGATCATTTTTCAGTGCAAAATGCTGAGGTCCACTGACTCTGCATGAGAACTGGGGAGTGGGGTGGTGTTTGTGGGGAACCAGTGGGGAGGAAAGTCTGGCTTTCCTCTTTGGGAACAGCCTAGACCTAACCAGATGAGCTTCTGTAGTCCCTAAACAGAACCATTCTGATTTCACCAACATCAGGAGAAATGATTTCCCCACCAAATCTCACCTCACACTGCCTCCAGATAAAAGCAAATCAAACAGTGGTTGCCCAGCAGTAGCTTTTCAGCAGAGGACAAGCCAGGATCAGCTGTGCTGTAGCAGTATCCACCACAGTGATTGCTTGCTCTCTGGCTAGCCTGGCGAGCACCCTTGTGAGTAATGCTTCCCTAAAACCTTCTTTTGTCCTCACCAGAGCTCTCCCAAGGATCCCCTCAGATGGTACGAAGAGACTTTGGCTTAGCTGTAACACACAGGTAAGCAACACCTGCTCTGGCAGCCACCAAGGGAACAAGCTGAGGGCTCAGAGCAGGGCAGGATCCTTTCTAGTGCTCCTGGCTCAAAGATAGGTTTGAAGTTGGGTCAGGAGCCTCACTGACCAAGTCCAGCCTTAGCTGTGTGTCTCAGCTTCTTTCCTGTTTGATGCATGCACCTGAAATCCCTTTTCACAAAGCCAGCTGACTCGTGACTGTGCTGAGCGGAGCGTCAGCACTGACAGTGTTGTGCATGGGCACCAAGCACAGCAAAAGTGTGGCAATGCCTTTGCTAATCCACTGCTACAGATGTGTACAGATGTGCTGCCTCCTCCCTACCAGGCAAGAGCAGATACTGACCTCCTTCTCCCTTTTTGCATCCCCCCTTCCCAAATCCAAACCAAAAGGGGGCCAGCAAGTTCTAATGCCAAGCCCAGCCTCTGTGTGCTGACCCTCCTGTCCACTGCAAACTGGGTCCCAGCTCTACCAAGGTGTTCAGCACCGCGTGGCATGTCCTGCTGCCCTGAGGAGGGGCACCAGTGACTGATCTGCACTGGCAGTGTGTGCACTGTGCTCCCTCTCGGAGTGCTTGCTTGTATCATGAGGTGAAGCCCAGTCCCAGCCCGAGGGGGTTTTATGGCAGGAGTTGATATTCTGTCACTTGGGTACCTTGGGCTGCGTGAGGCTTCCCAGAGGACCTTCTAGAGCTGTGATGCTGTCGTGCACACCCTGTCTGAGACACCTCTGAGTGCCTCTCAGCCCTCCTCCCAGAGTGGAGAGCTAGAAAGAGGCCAGCAGCCTGGCTGGCAGCCTTCTCTCAGTTGCTTTGGAGCAGAAAATGAGAAGTCTTTCCCACACCCCCACTGCCCTGTTCAGGAGCCTGTCCACACCTGCCTGCGAATGCTGCTTTGCCTTCGGCCGCCTCACTGTACAGCATTTCCCCCCCTCCTTGTCTCTACTTAGGTTCTCTACCAAGTCTTGGTTATCTCAGATCTGCCAAGTGTGTCAGAAGAGCATGATGTTCGGGGTGAAGTGTAAGTACTGCAGGTGAGCACCCAGGGATGACCTTCCCCAGGGAACTTTGCGTTTGGTTCATTGCAGCCTCGCAGGGACACCTCTCCCTTCCTCTGATGCACTCTTAGCAGTGGCATCGTGCTCCCAGCCAGCTTCTGGACTGGCACAGTTCATGTGTTGGGTTGGCAGCCCGACACACAAACGAGCTGAATTTACTTCCCTGCTGCAGGCTTCCTACCCAGCCGTGGGCAAACCTTGGAGTGGGGTCACTGAGGGCTTCAGTTTTGCTTCACTGCCTGGGTTTTCAGACCAGAGCTCTGAGATTTATAGTGCTTCCCCGTGGCTGGCTGAGAGTCAGTGAAGGTAACCAAACGAACCAAATCAGATGCTAAGATATGTATATGGCTTTCATTAGCCTAATGACATCCATAATAGGGTTCTTCATCTGAATGCCTGCTGCTCTGGGGCCCGGAGCATTCCAGAACTCCCTCTGAGATTAGCATAAGAATTACAAATTAAGGGTAGGCTTCCTCTTTTTGGGGTAAAGAACAAGTTGCTATTTAACATCTAATGTTTCTCTTTCAGATTAAAATGTCACAACAAATGTACTAAAGAGGCACCTGCTTGTAGAATATCCTTCCTTCCCAGTGAGTGATTTTCTGCAGATCCTTAGCATTTCAATGGGGTTGGTGGGATCACCAGAATAAAAGTCTGATTAAAGCTTTTCTCTCCCTCCTCCGACCTGTTTTGCAGTCACAAAAATCAGAAGAACAGAGTCTGTCCCTTCTGATATCAATAACCCAGTAGACAGACCAGCAGAACCGCAGTTTGGAACTCTTCCCAAAGCACTGACTAAAAAGGTACCTGGTGGCTGAGTGACTCTTGTGCCTGTAAGTGACTGAGGAGCTACAGTAAGGAGAGGTGGCAGCAGTGTCTTGCTGGATGGAGCAAGAATGGCTCCTTGAGCTTTCACGTTGCAAGGAGACTTCGATATGTGACGTTTTCTCCTTGTAAAACACAGGCTGTGCACAGCCCTAGCTGCCTGCTCTCTTAGAGGAGCTAGGCTGTGACTGACAGCTTCCCTTTCTCTGCTGTGCTTTCCCTTTCCCTGAGGAGAATTCCTTCTTGTTATCCATTTCTCACGAGTGACTTTCCTTGCTTTGCAGGAGCACCCACCAGCAATAAACCATCTGGACTCCAGCAGTAATCCTTCTTCTACAACCTCATCCACACCATCTTCCCCAGCACCTTTCCAGTCTTCCAACCCTCCCAGTGCAACCCCTCCCCCAAACCCATCCCCTATGGGCCAGAGGGATGGCCGGTTTAACTTCCCAGGTAAGCTTGGCTGTGTCAGGAGACCTCTGCCAAGATCAGAAGTGCCTCTGTGCGAGCAGAGGCTAACCAGGGCGTCAGGGGTAGCTGCGGGTTGCTGAACACATGGTGGTGTCTTAGGCAAGGTGTAAAGGGCTGTCTTCAGCACCTGGTAGGAGACAACACTCTAGTCTTACAAGTTCTGAAGTGGTATCAACAAGATCCCCTTTGTAGGAGATGGGCTTTTAATGAATGTTGGCACCTTAGAATCATAGAACTGTCAGGGTTGGTCTGTCAAGGCTCATCCAGTCCCAACCCCCCTGCCATGGGCAGGGACACCTCCTCACACTACAGCAGGTTGCTCAGAGCCACATCCAGCCTGGTCTTCTAAACCTCCAGGGATGAGGCTTTCACCACCTCCCTGGGCAACCTGTGCCAGTCTCTCACCACCCTCACAGGGAAGAGCTTCTTCCTAACATCCAATCTGCATCTAGCCATTTCTAGTTTTGCTCCATCCCCCCTAGTCCTAAGTCCCCTGCTTAGAAGGGTTTGATTTTCTGGTTTCTCCTTCTCTGAAAGTGACTAAAACAACAACCCCCAAAAGTTCCATTCTTTCTCCTCCCTTCTCTCGTTGTACTGTACAATGCATGCTGCCTGCTCTGGTTGGTCCCCACTGGCTTTAAATCATGAGCAAAAGGTAAAAACTGAGGACTGGCAGGAGTTACTTTACTAGTCCCTTCCAGAAGGGAACCTAACACTCATTTCCAAACCACTGCCTTATGCATCTGGTGGGGAAGAGTTTAGCCCACAGACATCACACATTGAGAACCCACATCTGCGTTCTTACAGTTGGTAGAGGTGAGACCCTCTGGCAAGGGCAAAGATCTGCAGAGTGAGGATAAATTTAATTCCCTGGCTCTGGAAATGCTGCTCCAGAGCTGCTCCACCCAGCCTTCAACATTTTGCATCCAGCTTTTGATCTGAGGGAAGGTTGCTGTTGTAGCCTGCTCCAAAAGAGCAGAAGCAGAGCCAGTTTACTACGAGGGGTTTACTGCGGCTACTTTGTATTAGGACCTAGTGCTGAAAGGGACTGAAATTGGAACAGAATAATGCTTGCAGAGGGCTCACAAGCTGCAGCTTCTCGGGGTGCATCTCTGAAAAGCTGGAGACCTGAGAGAGCACCAAAGCAGCAACCTTCCCAGGGCCTGTTAGCAGTCCTGGGCTCTCTGTTTGCTCCTGCCGCTGGCAGTCTGAGTGTCTGCCCACCAGAGCCTTTGCTTATTGGCAACAGAGCTCTCACTTGGGAAGTGTCATCTGTCACAAGCCCTCCAAAGTGCATGTGCTGAAATTCACCCCTCCAGCAGGCTGATAATCCACTAATCTGTTTCCCAGCACTGGGCTGGGACTAATTCATTGCCTGCACATGGGGCACTCTCTCACCGACGAGCCTCTCTAACGTGTTTGTGTTTGTTTCTTCTGTTTGGTTTTCTGCTGCTAACGTTTTTGTTTTGCTGTTCTTTTTCTTTCTTCTTTGTTTATTTATTTTTTTTTAAACCCCACAATTTAAACCAAACCAAACACAAAAAAGCTGCCTACTACATTCAGCATAGACAACAATTTATCTTCCCAGGTGAGTTGATTGGTTTAATTCTACTAACCAGCTTCTGCTGCCAAAGAGTAACTTGTTTGTAAACTTCTGCATGCTGCCCAAGAGCAATACTTCTGCTTGCTTTTTTCTCCCCTCCAAAGTATCTAAACCAGCTCAGACTTTCTCTTATCTCAGTAGATAATTCAAGGTCTCTCTCACAGGAGGCAGGGATGTGATTTACAGGCTGAGGTGGGCTTGCCTGTGCAAACTTTTCTCAGCTAACTGTTTGTGACCCCTTAGAAACAGCTTCTTGGTTTCCCAAGTGAGGATTGATGCTGTGGGGTTGCCAGGGACAGGTTGTTTATTCTGGATTCTGGAAGGAGTTGCAGCCCGAGCTCAGCTGCCTGTGGACTGGTGCCACTGGACAGACCCAGGTGCATTTGGAACACACAGCCTGCAGTAGAGATGAAGCCAAACATCCTTGTGCTGTGAGGATTTGTATTTCTGATTGTCCAAGACAGCTTGAAGGTGTGTGAGCAGTTCACAGACGAGGACTGACCTGATGTGACAGAGAAGGAGGTGGATGGGAAGGCAGGGCCTGGGCACATGAGGAGAGATGAGTGCAGTTGAAATGAACAGCAGTGGAAAACCTTACTGTCTGTGCTCGAGGTCACAGCTCCTGAATAAGAAGCAGATAATCACAGATGCAATGTTAACACTTCCAATCTGTAAGAGATCAAAGTGTAAAATTTCTGTCCCAAAATGTTTCTGCTTTCCCAGAAATTCCCAGTCCTGCACAGGCAGCACAGCCTCCAGAGACAGCTGCAGACACTAAGTAAGTACAGCTCTCAATGCCTCGATTTGCATAGTGGCTCCCTGCTGATCTTCAGACCAGTCTGAAAGTGCTGTGTTGTGACCAAACCTGAACTTGACAGCTGAGAGCTCACAGCATAATCTCAGCCAGCAAAGGTGCTGCTGGGATTGCCCCTTGGGCACAGCTTCCTTTGAGCAGGGCAGGAGGAAGCCCGTGCCTGTCACACCTGGTTTTGGTGAGGTTGTACTCCTGAGATCAGAGGGGGCTGAGGAAGTCAGGGAGCTTTACACAGAGCATGGCACACTTTGCTGCCAGCAAACAGCTTTAAATGATCTGAATTGCAGGGCATGCCAAAGTTTGTAGCCTACGCTGCCAGCACTCCCCACTGGAGGTGTTTCAGTGGCAGGAATGGAAGGCAGGGCAACAACGTGGCCATGCCACTGCCCCACCAATCCCTGCCAGTAATCCTTGAGAATCACAACCTCATCTGTGAAGGGTTGCAGTAATTTCCTTGTTCTCTGACCTGCTCAGGTGCTAGCAAGATCTGTTCTCTGGGTTTGCTTCTTTCCATTCCCCCTGAAGCAGTTCCCTTTGCTAGCTGGGGTGGGCACACAACCCTTGTATTCACTGTGAACCTGAACCTGTCTTCTCTTGCCAGTGCCCAGCAGCAGCCAGACACAGATGGAATTCAGTGTGAAGCAGAGGTATGTTCCTGGCCTGCCCTTTTGTAGCCTTCAGGAATGACTTTGTCCATGAGATGTACCTCTAGAGCTGGAGTCACTTTGTCCATGAGATGTACCTCTAGAGCTGGAGTCAAATGTGAACATCCAGCCCTCTGAAGTTCTCTCAGAGCAGCCTTTGCTGCTTCTGCCCCTCAGGTGGGACTCTCAGCATATGTTTCCCTTCTCTTTTTGTGAGCAGGTGGAAGAACCAGAGAGTAATAAATCAGAACCTGAAGATGATGAGGACGAGGTGGAAGATCTGCCAAACAGGAGGCCACACTTGCAAGGGATGATTTACCGCAAGCCCAGCCAGACCAGCGTCTACCTGCAGGAGTGGGACATTCCCTTTGAGCAGATTGAACTGGGGGATCCCATCGGCCAAGGACGCTGGGGGAAGGTTTACAAAGGCAAATGGCACGGGGAGGTGGCCATCAGGCTGCTGGAGATCGATGGGAACAACCAGGATCATCTCAAGCTCTTCAAGAAGGAGGTGATGAACTACAGACAGACCCGGCACGAGAACGTGGTGCTTTTCATGGGGGCATGCATGAACCCTCCTCACCTAGCCATCATCACCAGGTAAGGATAGGGCACCTTCATGTTATTTATAACATACAGATTCCAAGGGCTTTATAATAGTCATACTCTAGATAGAAATGGATTTATTTGTTCTCTACAAAAATAGACCTCTCAGTCAGGAGGTGGCCAGCTGCGAATGCAGGCTGTGCTGCTCAGGGTTCTGGACACCAGAGTTGGCTCCTGGTAGGGAATGTGTGACATTTGTTGGCAATTTTGGTTTTGAATTATTGCAGAAGAAAATTCAAAGGGCAGGAGAAAGGAAAACAGCCTGTTCCAGTTCTTTTTCTGCCTTGTACTTCCAGATGGTTCCAGTTCAGCCAAGTGACAATAAATGTGTGAGGCTGATAATGCAACAGTTCCTTTGCTGATAAGGCAAAAATGTTCCTTCAGTTCAATCAAAAAACTTGCCTCCAGTTTTCAGTGTTTATTTGAGATGAGGACCATTTAGCTCTAGATAACAGCTTTGGGGGATGCTCAGATGCAGGCTGGATTTCAGTCAGGCCAAGGGCATGCTGCTTCCACCGCCTGGCCAGGGAGGTTCTTAGTCATTTCTGATTGCCACTTCCAAAGAGAGTTTCTTGCTCCAGTGAGCAGCAGCACCAGCAGCAGAAGCTGGACTAGGGATGTCAGAGCAGCATAACATCAATTGGGTCTCTGAATAATACAGAAGCATTTGTGGCATGTCCTTGAGCATGCTTTAACAATAGGTCTCCTGTACATGTGCACACCCACGCAGATGTAAACTGGTTGGGTCCTTGAAGTTCTCCAGAATGGCATTTCCCAGCGGTGGGAGAGGGCTCTCAGCACGATAAGAAAAGCAGCTGCACGTCCACTGTTCCACTCTGATTTCCCTCCAGTGCTCTAAAGACCTTCTCAAGGCTCCTTGTTCCCCTTTCCTGTAGCTTCTGCAAGGGGAGGACTCTCCACTCCTTCGTGCGGGACCCCAAGATATCCCTGGACATCAACAAGACCAGGCAGATCGCTCAGGAGATCATTAAGGTGAGGAGAGGGCCCTGTGCTCATGGAGACATCTGTGTCTGTGTCCCAGCAGGAGCTTAGGGGCTGCAGAGGTTCTCTGAGGCTCAGGAGCCCAAGAGGGTGTGCAGCAGGAGATGCTCCAAGTGCTGATTTAGTGGGCAGTAAGCTAAAGGCCTGTAGGGAAAGAAATGGAGCCTTGGCTTGTCAATGAGGGGCTGGGGAGGCAGAACTCAGATAAAGAGCAATGAAGAAAGATGTGCAGGGCAGGTTTCCTTCCCAGTGCCTTCTCTTTGCTAGCAGCTGCAGCCAAGGTGACTCCTTCTGCAGGAGATGGCATTTTTTTCCCAGGCCTGCTCAGTGCTTTCTGTGCTTTTAGTATTTCTCCAGTGAAGAAGCATTTCTAAAGCTGTAGTTTCCTTTCCTGGCAGAAACAAGCCTATGAATGTAGTGTGCAAGCCTGGGTCAGTTGATCATTGCTCTTACACACACACACTGCTTCAGGGTTGTGAAGTCCACAGCTACTTACTGCATGAACTAAGAGTACCCTTCCAGCAGCCCCACCGCACAGGGGATGGAAAGCAGCTCAGAGGCTGAGCGCTGAGATCTGCTCCCTTGCAAGGCTTCCCTTGCACCCTTCCTGCACAAGTCAGACAGCTGCTGTGTGTCCTCACAGTGAATCATTCCTACTGCAGTGATGAGGAGGCAAAGGATGCCCAGGCTTGTGCATAGTGAACCAAAGTCTCCATCTGTGTGTGTGCTCCCCAGGGCATGGGCTATCTCCACGCAAAGGGCATTGTGCACAAGGACCTGAAGTCCAAGAATGTTTTCTATGACAATGGGAAAGTGGTGATCACTGACTTTGGATTGTTTGGAATCTCGGGTGTGGTTCAGGAGGGAAGGTAAGTGGAGGTTTCAATGCATGGTCCACCTCTAGAATGATAACTAATGAGCAGGTAGAGGCTGTGATGCCTTGCACAGTCCAGGTGAGGGCTGTGGGTTGCTTTGGTGCATACCACACATCTCTGGAATATCCACTTGTTTTCTTTTTTAGCAGAGTCCTTTCTACAGCTCCCATAGCAGCTTGCTGGCAGGTTATGTATGGAGTAGGACTCAGAACACAGAGCAAAGAAAACCTGAAGCCCAAGAATGAGCTGGAGAGTCAGGCTAACACAGGCCTGGTTCTTAAGACAGCAAGGAAGCCAGAAAGGAAATGCCAGGGAAAACGTTTGAGTAAAGGAAGTCAGGGCATTAGGTGGAGCACAGAGAGGGTCACTGTGCTGCTTCTGGCTTAAGCAGCAGTTTCAGTGCCACTTCTTGCTTTTGGATCAGGAGGGAGAATGAGCTGAAGCTGCCTCATGACTGGTTGTGCTACCTGGCCCCTGAGATCGTTCGTGAGATGGCCCCTGGGAAAGATGAAGACAAGCTGCCCTTCTCCAAAGCTGCAGACATCTATGCCTTTGGGTAAGAGAGGGACAGCCAAGAGCACCGTGGGAGCTTGCTAAAATGAGCTTTGTTACAGACCTGAGCCCTGTGAGCCAGGGCTCCTCTGCTCACTGGCTTGGGACTGTCTCTGGTATGCTCTTTTCTCACCTACTACAAAAGTCAGGGGTCAGAGGCATGCAGGAGGGAGTTGCAGCACAGCCTCCTCACACCTTCCAGGGCTTGGCTTGTCTGAAGGATTCAGAGCAGGGTTGGGGTTTGTAACTTTCTTAAGAGCAGGCAAAGCCTTGATTTGTCTGTTGATGTTGCAGGACCGTGTGGTATGAGCTGCAAGCGAGAGAGTGGCCTTTCAAGAGCCAGCCTGCAGAGGCACTCATCTGGCAGATCGGGAGCGGCGAGGGAGTGAGACAAGTCCTTGCCACTGTGAGCCTGGGGAAAGAAGTCAACGTGAGTACCTCAGCTGCAGCAATCCTGCTGCACAGCTGCTCCCCAGGAAAAGAGGCAGCTGCTTAGACAGGAGATTTGTTTTATTTGTGTTAGAACTCTAAAGGGCAGGAGAGAGAGAGCACAGATTTAGAGTGGGGCAGCAGGTTAGGTGCTCAGCTTCTGCCCACAGGCATCAGGCAGAGCGGGCGTGCAGGATGCTGTGAGCATGGCCAGTGGCTCCATTAAACACCCCCCTGGCTGGGCTCACACAGATCACAGTGCTGGGTCTGCGGTTGACCTGTGAACTAAATGGAGATAATGAGCCCCAAATCTCCTGTGCAGGAAATTCTCTCTGCCTGCTGGTCGTTTGATCTCAGCGAGAGGCCCAGCTTCACTGTCCTCATGGATATGCTTGAAAAGCTGCCAAAGCTGAACCGGCGACTCTCCCACCCAGGCCACTTCTGGAAGTCTGCTGAGTGAGTATTTGCTGCTGTTACAGAACGCTGGTGCTGCTCCAAATTGGATTATCCCTGTGTTTTGTTTTGCCTTCCCCGGGGGCTGCCAGAGCTCGGGGGGGAGCGCGGCAGTGTGCTGTTCTGCTTCCCTGGGCGCTGGGAAATGCTGCAATTAAGTCGGTGTGCTTCAGACAGTTCATTTCCTACTTGAAGATATTTGCCTCCTTCCTTCAGTAGATTGTTTATCCAAGCTGCCTGCCTGGTTTCAGAGAGCATCCACCACCAGTGTTGCCCCCAGAGTGGTTAGAATTTTCCCTCCATAGTGGCTGGTACTGAGTGAGGAAGGGAAGGACCAAGGTGCCACTGTTTCCCTGTCACCCTGAGATGTCAGATTTTGGGAGAGAGTCCTAAGTCCATAGCCTTCCTCAAGGAGCATGTGGGAAAAAAATATCCATTCCCTTCCTCCTCCTCTGTACAGGAGAGAGCCCCATTTGCACTGGCAGATAAAGACATGCAGCATTTATCTGAGTCAGGAACTGACTTCTGGGGAGGGACCAAAGCAAGTTGTAATCATATGTCAAGGGACTGAGAGATGATGAAGGTGCAGGAAACTGACAGCTAGGAACAAGTGGCAATGTTTGGACTGAATCTGGTTGGAATAAGGTCAAGATCTGCACCAAGGAAAGATCAGTCAGGAGAAGTCATTGTAAATCCTTGTCAGCTTGTGATACTTTCAGAGTCAGTTTCTGTGTCACAGCTGGGGAGGAAAAGTCTGACAGGATTAACTGTCAGAACTGGAAGAGGTCCCTCAAAGCCTCTGAGTGTACATCCCAGACAGACCAGACCTGAAAACTCATTCCAGTTCAGGCTGGGTGAGCATAACACCACAAAGCCTAAGACTTTCAGCCTCCCTTCTCACAGCTAACCTGTCCCTCAGAGAAGGTTGGTGCCCGGTTTCACTCCTACCAGAATCAAGTGGAAGCACAGCAGGTACAATTTCTGGAGCCAAGAGACAGAAAGCCCTATCAGATGTGTTTGCCACCAGTGCCCATTTACCACCTTCTTCACTCAGTGTTTATCTTCATCTGCTGCCCCTCTAACACTGATTTGCTCTGTTTACCCCTTTGCATTCCCCTAACCCTTCCTGCACAACCTTAGCACAACTAACCAAGGGCTGCTGTTTGCCTGCGTGGTGACTGCCACAGCAGTTCGTGCTTTGGTGGCTGGGCTTTGGCTGGGGCTTTGTCACCATTTGTCCCCTGTGCAGTTTCCCCACCATGCACTTGGGTCCCTGACACATCCCCATGGCTAAGAGCTGTGAGTGTGGGATGCTTCTCCCAGGCTCTGGCCTCACCTCTGTACAAAAGGAGACTGTTGGCAGCCAGCTCTGAGCGCTCACCACCTGCTATCTGATGAGCAGAGCTCTCTGGGGTCTTGCCTGCACTAGGCAGGGAGGTTTGTGTATCAAACACTCCTTTAGAAAGGCACAACAAAGGGCTGGGGTGGTCTTACCTGGGGCAGTTATTCTTTGCATCATCAGAGCCTGCCCCTGTGTGCTGTGACACTGCCAAGGAGTCTTCCTGCAGCCTCCCACCCACTGCTCCCGCAGAGCTGTCACAGCTGCCCCTCAGTCCTTGGGACTGCAATTGTCTACAGTTCTTAAAACAAGCATTTAAGGGGAAACCAACAAAACCTGAGATGAAAAATGGACCTGCATGTGATTGTTTCTCATCAGACCTTCAGTCTGAATTACAAAAAAATAGCAACAAACCACCATTTTTGTTCCTTTTCTGGCCTGAAGCATACCAAGCCCTCTTGGTGGCACAGCTTGTGTTGGCCAGGTCTGCACCCAGCTGCCTCTGCTTGTGCCTCTCCATTATCCATCCCTTAAGTCATCCACCCTCACCTGTGACATTTCCCCTTCAAGGGCTGTGTTGAAGCCATGCTGTGCCATGCTATGAAGGCAGCATCTCTTTTGCCAGGAGCTGTGCAGGATGCAGCAGTGTCCTTTGGGAATGTTTTCCCTGCAGAAGCAGGCTGCACCCCAGCACTGTGGCTCTGTGAACACTTCCCTGCCCCATTTCTCTGTACAAGATCCACTCGTGCTGGGTCATTAGCTGCTGACTGCTCTGACATCTTTGCACCTGCCTAACCTGACCCCACAGAGCAGCCAGGGCCCAGGCTCGCTGCACACTCCCCAGCACACAGCCAGGCTCTCTCCTTGGCACTGAAATGAAGCCACGCTTCCCATCTGGGCGGCCAGGCCAGGAGAGTGCTGCATTCCAGAGCAGGCTGCCAGCTGATCCTTTCGGATTAGTGTTTCCATAGGGAGCTGCTCTTGAGCAGATGCAGAACAATGTCTGTGTAGGAGCTCCCCTCATTACTTTTGCCTGGGTAGACAGACCAGCCCCCCCGCCCTGCACCCCCACAAGTGGCTCAGCACTTTGCATCCATTGCTGCTTTTCCACTGCTCAGTGCAGTTAATGGAGAAGTGCTTTAAGTGTCAGTGTTAATTAGCATCATTGACAGCTGCATTAGTGCTCATTGAAAGGCAAGAGCAGGCAGCTCAGTCGGTGTTCATCCCCTGCAGACTGTTCTATTCCAGTCACGCTGGGAGCCTCTCCTCGAAGCTGTGCCAGCCAGAGCCCTGCTCAGACTCAGCCCCCCTGGGGACACGCTCAGGTCCCCTCCGGCAGCTCCTCCGGGAAGCAGCGCGGCGCTAACCCCCCCTTCCCCTGCTCTCTTCTGGGGTGCCCTTTGTCGTGAGTGGCTCTCAAGGGCTTGCTTTCGGTAATTGCAAACTAACTCTCACCCTGTCTTTTTCCCTCCCCTCCCGTGTTTCTCTGTAGGTTGTAGCTCCTGGTGCAATAACGGGCTCCACCTTGCATGCTTCCATGTGTTGTACCCTAACCGGCAGCCTGGACAATCACCTTCCATTTACAAAAGCAAAACCAAACCACGAATTAACCCCTGGACATAACCAACACTTTATCCACGTTCTCCTTTTCTGCCTTTCCTGCTTGGTGTGGGCTGTTAGCTTGAATAACAACTCCTGTCTGCAAGAAGTTACTGTCTAACAACGTGGCCACCTTTCACTCCTGAAGCATTTCAGCAGCTGCACCTTCCTCCTGGCAAGGCTCTGGTGATCTGCTCTCTGACTAACCAGCTGCCAGCAGCAGCGACTGCTGCCTGCCCTGCCCGGCACCTCGGGGCTTTCCTGATGCTGCTGTGACTTGTGCATGTCAGGAGGCAGAGGGGTGCAGGCTCCCAGCTGCAGTCTGAGGTGGTGCCTGTCGTCCTTAGCGCTCGGCTGGGGGCTTGGGGACTGAAGGCAAACAGGGACATTTGCACAGGCACAGCCCCTGACTGAATGCTCCACTCCCGGGACCAGACCTGTCCAGAGCAGGACCAGCCACGGTGTTGTGTAAGAGAGGAGGAAAGCAAGAGCTACCCTTCAGTTCCTCCTCCTCCCCTTGCAAAGCCAGTGCTGTGAATTCAATCCTTCGCTCCTGTTTACATCCCCTGTTCAGCAAAATGTCCAACCCAGCGTTGGGGTTTGCAGAGCTGCAGGTGACACAGCAAATATGTGCCTTTTACAAAAGGTCTTTCTTTCAATCCTGTTTTGGAGGGGAGAGGATAGGGACAGAGGGGAACGTGCACCAGGGACCAGGCAGCTTTCTGCTGTCTTCAGTAAGGACAAACACAGCCCCCTTCTCTCAGAGCCTCCTGCCAGCTCTCCAGGCTGGCTGCTCAGGGAGGCAGTTTGAAGTCAAGGATGGTTCCAGCCATGCTCAGGGTGAGGGTGAGAGGAAGGACATCTCTGTGTGCTCACTACAAGCCCATGAGGAGGAGCCAGTGGCTTTGGGTTCGTTCTGTTGGGGTGTTAGAACACATTGAAGCACCTTGCCAGAACACCCCTTTTTCTGTAACTCATTTTTCCTTCCCTACTACTCCAAGGAACCCAAGTGCCCACCGAGGACAAGTGTTGGGCACCTGCCCACCTTAGGTACTGGGGAAAGCCTCCAGTTTGAGGCCAGTCAGCTTTGTGCTGTGTGCTTGCCCCAGTGAGGTCAGCAGGAGTGAGTTCACACGTTAGTTACTGCTTAATTACTTAAGCCTCTTTGCTGGGTGATCCCAAGTTGTACTGGGTCAGAGCCTAACCCCTTTTAGTCCCTTTTGTAGGACTGTGGCTTTGTAAGAACAACTAGAAATAAATAACTCTTCCCCTCCCTTCTCCTCTCCCTCCCCGCTCTTTTCAGCATTAACAGTAGCAAAGTTGTCCTGCGTTTTGAGAGATTTGGCTTGGGAATCCTGGAGCCCAGCAACCCCAAGCTGTAGCTCGGTGTGTCACGGCCTGTGACAGCCCTGCCTGCTCCTCACACGGCACCAGAACCCTTCACTGCACCCTCCCAGCTCTGGAGCTGGGGCAGCCCGGGCCGCACGCCGCGCCGCCGGCAGCGCCCAGCCCCGGGTGCTGGCCCCGGCTCGGCTGTGCCCCTGCAGCAGCAGCCCCTGGAGGAATGTTTACAGGATACTTTTGTGTGAACTCTATTTTTTTAAACATAATAAACGATGAATCCAGCCTAACTACAGCCATTCTCCAATAGCACTGAGAGAGAGAAGCTCTGTTGCTAGTGCCCTGCCGTGCCCAGGAGCTCTGCACGGGGGCTGGGAGCAGGGACCTGGCTCCTGTCGGAATAGAGATGGACCTGGTGCAAGGGGTTGGAGTTCCAGGCTCCACTTTGCATTGCTTGAGGTAAAAATCCATTTATTGCATCAGGATCTGCCCAAACCAGCCCCTGAGAGACCTGTGTGCCCTGCTCTGGCAGGGGCTGGTTGCATGAGATGGTCTTTTGAGGCCCCCTCCAACCCCTGACCTTCTGTGAGTCTGAGCTCTGGGGTTGGTTTCAGCAGGGTGGTCCAGGCTCTGGCTCACCCTGACTGCACCCACACCAGTCCAGATCAGTGGGAGACTTCTACACAGAGCTCACAAGCAAGCTGCTGGCTCTCACACTCTCCTGTAGGAAGCCAAGACCTGCTGGCCTTGCAAAAGATAAACCAGGACTTGTCTGCCTCCAGACTTGCAGGCACAAGTTGTGGTCTCCTGACCTGGCAGAGCTTCTGGAGATGCAGCACAAAGTCCACTCTTGCTGCCCCAGGCACCATTTCTGCAGGGAGAGGCAAGGGAGACAAGGGGAAAAGGCCTCTCTAAAGGATGTGTTCAGTAAGATCTTGATGCACAGAGCTTGCTAAGGGGCCCAGAGTCACCCCCTCCACACACAGAGTGTTGGTGGCTCCTAGGGCTGGGCTCATTCCAATTTGCAAGGTGTTTGGTTTGAATATGCAGGAAGTGGGGGAAGACCAAGGATGGCAGAAATCTTGCAGCAGGGCAAGTTGGATCTTGGTCTGGAGGGCCTGACTTGTTTCAAAGGTCAGCTCCTTCCCACCCCTTCTCCAGCAGGTGCTGTGCAGGTTGTAGAGGATACAGCTGCTCACATCTGATTACCACATTTAAGGGGACACCTGCATCATCCCACAAGCACTGTTAGCAGAGGCTCCTTTGTGCCTCCTCTTCATGCTCCTCTGCCAGCCAGGGCAGTGGAGAGCCCCCATCACACATACCCCACCCAGATCCTGCCTGTCCTCACTGCACTTTCTTTTGTTGAGGCAATTCCTTGGGACTCCCTGGAGGCCACCAATGTCACCTCTCCAACAGCACTAGTATGTCACCACCCCACCCCAGACTTTCACCATCTTCACAAGGGGTTGATGTGAGCAAAGGAGAGGAGCTCTGAGGCCTCTGCAAGGCAGGCAAAGAGACCAGCACCCAATTTGGCTACTTAGAGGTCGGTGGCTTCTGTAGAAAACCAAAGGGCAAAAAGAATTCCTGAGTTCTGCTGAGCAGAGGACTTCCTGCTGTGGCCTGCAGGTCTCTCACAGATGACTTCAATGTGTCTCAGATCCAGAGACTTAAAATCTGGTTTGGTGTGGTGTTCCTCACCTCCTTCCTCCCCCACCTTTATAAAGCAAATAGCTCCCCTCCAGCTCCATGGTGAATTTACCCTGCACCAGGTTCCCCTCAAGACTTGCTCCTGTTTGTTCCCTCACCATAATTTAGAGTCAGCAGATGGAAGCAGAACTTTCCCCAGCTCAGACAACACAAACCTGCAGCAGGGAGCCCCGCGGGGGCCGCTCACCCCAGCAGCAGCTGAGCCCCTCTGCAGGGCTGGGCTCCCTCCGGTGGGAGCTGCTGCTCCGGGGTGGGCAGTGCTGCACAGCCCTTCGGCTGCCTCTGGCACCTCGGTGTGCTCCTCACTGCTTGTTTCTGCCCTGAAATAGAACTGCTGCTGCGGGAGCCCAGCACCCAGCCTGCAGGCAGCAGCTCCTTGGCTGTCCCACCGGCAGTGACAGTGCTGAGCAGGGGCTGCGCCGGCAGCCCAGCTCCTTCTCGGGGTGTTTCTAACCAGCTGGCAGGACAGCCAGCACGGGGGGGGAACCAGCCGGGTTACAGCTCAATAACGAAACCCCCAAACCCTCTCACCCTTTGTCCTCCCCTACTGCTGCCCCCCGGGTGCAATTCAGACGCCGGCTGCGAAGGCTTCTCAATCACTTTCCCCACTGGGAAGCACCCTGCTGCTGCCGTCCTGGGCGCGGGAGGGGGTTCAAACCCTGCCTTTAATCACCACGTTTGGGATTCTAGTTCCACCTGGCCTTGCATTTTGTGTTCCACACCCATAAGCCGCGCCTGGAAGCAAGACGCGGCCTCCCCGAGCCAGCAGAGAGGCTGGGGGCGATGTGTTTCAATCGGGGGTGTGGGAGCCAGCCACAGGCTGGACCCAAGGCAGAGGAGGCGCAGGGCGCTGCGGGGGTGCAGGGGTTGGCGTCCCGGCCCTGGGTGCCCTGCAGGCATGAAGCTGGCTGTAAAATGCTGCTAAAGCCACACGTCACTCGTGAATGTACTCGGAGTCTGTCATGGTGACCATGGACACCTTTTCTGCTCAAATGTGATGTAAACTTTGTACAGGACAAAAAGGGGTTGGGGTTTTTTGGTTTGGTTTTGGTTGGTTTTGGTTTTGTTTCTTTTTTTTTTCTTTTTTTTTTCTTTTTTAATATTTTCTATCAACAGAGTGTCTTCCAGAATTGCTACTAAATGAAAACCACTTAGTATTAACAACAGGTTCTGGAGTAGTTTATGCAACCAGGAAAAAAAGAAAAAATTAAAAAAAAAAAAAAAAAGGAAAAAAAAGCAGAAAAAAATGAAAAGAAAAAGAAAAAAAAATAAGAAAAAAGGAAAAGAGAAAAAAAGAGGAAAAAATATTAAATATAAAAAATGCACTCTCTGCTAATGAATTCTGGATATGTAGGAATCTTTTCAGTGAATAAATCTTGGCTCTGGATAAAGCAAGTGTTACACAGTTGTGGTTTGACCCTTTTCCCCCTCATCTACTCACAGTCAAATGAAGACAGGAGCAGGTTTGCAGCCTGCCCAGCTCACACTCACCCCAGCCTGCCCTGCTCGCAGCTCACACTCACCACAGCCTGCCCTGCTCGCAGCTCACACTCACCCCAGCCTGCCCTGCTCGCAGCTCACACTCACCACAGCCTGCCCTGCTCACAGCTCACACTCACCCCAGCTGCCCTGCTCACAGCTCACACTCACCCCAGCCTGCCCTGCTCACAGCTCACACTCACCCCAGCCTGCCCTGCTCACAGCTCACACTCACCCCAGCCTGCCCTGCTCACAGCTCACACTCACCACAGCCTGCCCTGCTCACAGCTCACACTCACCCCAGCTGCCCTGCTCACAGCTCACACTCACCCCAGCTGCCCTGCTCACAGCTCACACTCACCCCAGCCTGCCCTGCTCACACTCACCACAGCCTGCCCAGCTCACACACACTCACCACAGCCTGCCCAGCTCACACACACTCACCCCAGCCTGCCCAACTCACAGCTCACACTCACCCCAGCCTGCCCAGCTCACAGCTCACACTCACCCCAGCTGCCCAACTCACAGCTCACACTCACCCCAGCCTGCCCAACTCACAGCTCACACTCACCCCAGCCTGCCCAGCTCACACGCCCCACAGCAGCACCCACCATGGCTGTGCTGGCAGCTGCCAAAGCCCAGCACACAGCAGGAGGCTTTCTGATGGTGCCAGGTCTTGGGAAGCCTCCACAAGCAAAAGACAAAGGGCAGTGTGCTGCAGCAGCTGCCAGCCCTGCCCAGCCAAAGGAGCAGTGTTTGCCCAGTCACACTGGTCTGTCATGGGTCAAGTCATGGCATGGTTTAAGAATGCCATTGTCTGGCTTCCTTGGAGCGCTGACCTGTGTGGGGAAGCTGCCTCCTACCCACGTGCCACTCGTTCCTCAGACCCTGAGCCCCTTTCCCCCTCCTTGCTCCTCACCCACCTGCACCCACAGTACACAGGGATCAGCCCTGCCTGCACCTCAACCTGACCACATGTCCTCCTCTCTCAGCAGGATCCCTTCCACTTCCACAACCTCCCTGGGGAGGTCAGAACTCCATCAGCTCCCTCCTGGCAGCACTACACTACAAATATCAGCAGGTTTGGTCACCCACAGCTCCAGCCCCACACAACCACTGGCAACTGGGCAGCTGCCTGACCCTTGCCAGAGCCCCCAGAGCCAGCCAAGCCCTGCCACAGCCTCCACCTGCAGAGCCAGCAGCAGGCAGGCTGCTTTGCTCAGCCCAGTGGAAATGCCACCATCCCAGGAACGTTTTGCTGCTGCCAGACAGCTTTGTGCTGAAAAGAACAGCAGCTTTGTGCTGTCCTGCAGGAAAAAGGCCAGGGCATCAGAAAGCAGCATTTCACATTTCAGCCATCTCAGTGAGATCTGTCATGCAAACACTAAGGAGCTTAAGATCAGTTGAGCTTTGTTGTCTTTCACAAAGAAGAATGACTTCAGCTCTCAATTGAACTTGAAGGGCAAGGACACTCACTTTCAAACCCCAGGCTCAAAGGTTCTATCCCCTCAGCTGTGAACTGGAGCAGTTTGGAACCTGCCTTCCCATAGCTCCATCCAAGCAACGACAACCTGGGTGCCTGAAGCCTCAGCCTCTGCCCTGAGGAGCAGGAGGGCACCAGGCACAGCAGCCCCCTCCTCCCTGCACACACTCCTCTGGGCTCCAGAGGCACTTCACCACCGTCCCTGTGTGCAGAGCAGCCCAGGCACCAGAACCTGGGAACCTGCCCAACTCTGCTCTTGCAGGCTGAAGCCAACAGCAGCCAGAGGTACACTCACTGCACACCACTCCCTGGGCTCAGTATAAACACATCTTTTATTACAAACAAATCAAGTCAGCAGAGCACAGGATCCGATGGACAAAGTGCTTCAGAGTGTTCTGAACCTCGCTGCCATGGGCTCTGTAACAAAACAATCCAGGGGCAGGTACCTGAAGCAGAGGATTGCAGATCACAGGATGTTGGGGGCTGGAAGGGACCTCTGGGGATCTTTGTGTCCGACCCCCACCCAACAGCAAGCAGCACACCAAGCAGGGCTGCAAACCACCAAGCTGTCTGCACACCTCCAGTGCCTGCAGCAGGTGTTTCCACCTACAAACCATTCTGTTCTGCTTCAAGGTGTGAGCCTGCACCTCTCCAAGCAGCCACAGCCATCCATGTGCCTGCCCTCCAGTGACGCTGGAGTGCCCAGCAAAACAATCCCACATAAATAAACTCACAAACAGGACAGGTCCCAAAGGATTTGTTGTAGGTTACATTGTAAAAACAAAACAAAACAAAAACCCTCTACATTTTCCCTGCATTTACAAAAAAATAGTAGTTTTCTACTAGCATGGTGTTAAAAAAATACTTTGCTGCTTCACTCCTAAGAGAATCCATCAAGAGAAGTCTCAGAATAAATAGCACCCAAAGTGCTGGTGAACATTTCTCCCTGGGAGGGCTGAGGTCTGGAAGTCAGAGCTTACAGCTGTATCCCTGTGTGCAAGGCAGGGGACTGCACCCCTTGGCTTCTGAAAGTAGCAGCAAAGGTGCAAGGGTTGTGTCCACCACAGGCTGGCTCCCTCCTGGCTGGTGGGCCACCTCCTGTGGCTTCATGTGGGACACAGCCCCAAATATATCTTCATGGTATCGCTTCTGGCTCTGCAGGACAAGAAAGGAAACCCAAGAGATTAATTAAGTGCCCCTGGCTGCTCCTCAGGTCACTGCTGAGACACTCAAACTCAGGCTCCTGTCAGCAAGGGGGACCAATGAATCCCAGAGATGTGCCCCAGGATGGGTTCTGGTAACAGAGCAGACCCAGGTGCTGTGTTCACTGCCCACTTCAGCTCACTTCCCTCTGTTGGCACTACAAGGTCCCAAACTCCTGGTGTTCCAGCCATACTGCAAAGCTGGTGTCCAGCACCCAGACACTGGGGTAAGTGGTAGAGGCAAGAGAAGAGCATCACCTGTGGCTCTTACATGCTAACCAGAGAGCCCCTCAAGCTTTTTTCCCTGATGCATTCAGCTCACAGCAGCATGCATGATCTTGGGTATGACTTTGAAGACTTCTTTGACCCACCCTGGAACACTGACTGGATGGAATGCCTTGGGTGTCAGATCATACCTTCAGCTGGAAGAAATACTCCTCTGCCTGCTGCTCTGTGAGGTTCAGCCTCCTGGCCAGCATCCCCTTCACAGCCTGAGCAACGTCCTTGGCCATGCGCACGTCTCCGCACACGTACACGTGCCCTTCCTCCTTCTGCAGGAGGTTGCACACTTTGGTCTCCAGCTTGCTTGTAAGAATGTCTTGGACATAGACCTTAGAAGCAGAAAAAGGAGCATCAGAAAAGGCTCTCAAATGCTGCTTTGCCTATTGGCTTTTCTGAGCCCAGCGTGGGTCTCTGTGGTCAGGGTCTAACTGCCCGATCTAGCCCAGCTGTGTGGTGCCCCACAGCAAAGGAGCAGGAAGATGTCTTCATGCTGTCTTGACAAGCCCCAGGTTTGGAGCCTAGATCTGTCTCCTGATTAAAACTAGAGCAGACCAAGGCTCTTCTTATTTTAGAACCAGTTCCAAGTGCCAAAGCCTTCTAACTTGCCTGGAGAGCAGGGCAGCTGAAGAGGACAGCTGAAGAGGGCAGCTTAAGCACTGTTGTTTCTTCCAGTAAAAGATTTCATCCAAAACAGTTAATTCCCAGGGTCAGTGTGTCACTGAAACGGTGACAAATGGCCAGAGCCAACTCATTTCTAACTCACAGGCTAACCAAACCCTGCCAAACTTAAGTGGTCTGAAAATGTTCCAGCTTTGGGTTTTGAAAGCTGTTTGCACTCCTGGTGCCTCTCTGTGGCAGGGAGGGCTTGGATTTGCAGAGCCTGCCCGTACTGAGGTGCACAGCAAGGGTCTCCTTTACTTTGAAGGAGCAGGGCAGGGCCTCTTGTCTCTTGCTCACAAGACACTGAAGCAAAATGTCAACACTATTAAACAGAGCCCAAATCTTCACTCGGGGCACCGTTCTGCAAGGAGCCAGCCCTCAGAGGACACAGGAAGCAGCCTTACTTTAGCTTGGCCAGGTTGCCTGGAGTAAGCTGTGTAGATTTCTTTCAGGATGCCTTTCCTCCTCATTTCCTCAGTTTCCTCTTTGTAGATGTGGTCCAGGTCTGGCTGCCGGCAGCCAAACACCAGCGTCATGTCGCCAGCTCTGATCCCTGCAACCAACAGTGGGAAGATTCTTGTCTTTCCAGGCAAGGGGCATGATCCCTTAAGGCTCTTCCCACAGGAACTAGCTAGGGACAGCTATCTATTCCACACCTGATATTCTGGGTTCTTAGTTTTGGTCACCACCATCCAAAAAAAGAGATGCTGACCGGCTGGAGAGGATCCAGAGAAGGGCCACAAAGAAGAGCCAAGGACTGGGAAGCTGCAGTGTGAGGAGAGGCTGAGAGAACTGAGCTTGCACAGCCTTGAGAAAGAAGGCTCAGGGGGGAACTTCTCTCCATGTCTAAAGGCTGGCTACAAAGAAGATGGAGAGTCCCTTTTTACCAGGGGTTGGATGGGGAAGATGAGGGCTGATGGGGACAAGTTAGTCCTGAGGAGGCTCCAGTGGGACCATCTTGTCTAAACCACGGGTTTGCCCACAGAGGTTGGAGCAGATGATCCTTGAGGTCCCTTCCAACCTGGGATTCTGCAATTCTATGATTTTCTAGCCAGCCTTTCTCACTAAACACCTGAGAAGGAGAGAGTCTGTGTCTCTGTGTGTGCTTTTAATTCCAGGGTCTTGCAGCAGCACTGAACCCGCCCAAGTCCTTGGAGAACTGTGTGGAGTCCCCTGCTGGAGCAGGTTCTGCAAATGGGCTGATACAGGCAGGCCAAAGTGTGTCCCCTGCACACTGTGGCCCCTGTGTGAGCACCTGGGGCAGTCACTGGCCATGGCAGATCTACAAGGACACAGCAGCTGCTCCCTCCAAGTGACCAAATATCTCAAGACCATCAGAATGGTCTGGGGTGGGATGGGTGAACTGCTTGAGGATGACAGAGAGGTTTCCTTGGCTAACATTTCTGGCTGTCTCCATCTGTAGAGACTTTGGAGGAGCAGGGATGTCTTCTGCTGCTGGAGGAGTTGTGGCAGTCCCCACAGGTACCTTTCTTTTCCAGGTCATACTGACGCTGCACCCAGAAGCTCCTGAAGGGAGCAATTCCTGTCCCTGGGCCGATCAGGAGGCATGGCTTGGTTGGCTCCTCTGGCAGGTGGAATTCATTAGCACTAAAATGCAGGGGAAAAGTATATTAATGAGGTGATTAGTTTGTGACTGACATCTCACTGCCAGTTCCCTGACTGATTTTGAGCAGCAAAGGCCAAGTTCCCAATCTGGAAATACTGCTGGGCTGCTGCTTGCTCCCTTAGCTTTGTTTGCCCTGCAGTGGAAGTGCTGGCAGGGGAGTGGTGCCTTGTGGACACAATTCTTTCAGAATCTTCTAGGGATTTATGGTTTCACAGAACATAAGACAGTGAAGAGTCTGATCTCTGCAAGACAGGGAGTGCCCTCTTAAACTCTGATATTCCAACTTGCACTCCCCAGGCACTTGGAATAAAAAGAAAGGAAGAAATTAGGAAGAAATTCTTTCCACTGAAGGTGAGACTTTGGCACAGGCTGCCCGGGGAGGCTGTGGCTGCCCTCTCCCTGGAGGTGTCCAAGGCCAGGCTGGATGAGTCCTTGAGCAGCCTGGGCTGGCGGAGGTGTCCCTGGCCATGGCAGAGTGGTTGGAACTGGATGATCTTTAAGGTCCCTTCCAACCCAACCCATTCCATGAATCTATGCAAATCACATGGAAAGAATGCACTAAGCCACTGAAGAAGATGAGCCAAGAGCTGCTGGGTTTGGGTTTTTCCTTTTCCCCTCTCTCACCTGCGTACAAAGCATGGAACTGCTTCATTGAGGGCTATTGTGTTCAGCCAGGTGCTGCAGACTCCGTGGTGCAGAGGTCCTTGTCCACCTGAGCCAGGGAAGACAGCTCTGTCAGCAACACAGCCTCTCCATACATAGAGCACATACATAGAGCACAGCTTCACCTTCACATTCTGGGGTTTAAGGAAGTGTGGACCTAGCAATGATTCCTAAACCAAGGATAGACTGATGATGATGATGCAGGATTGCAGCAAATCCTGACACCCATGACCCTCTGCACTGCTGTAAACCACTCTGCAGCTACCCCAACACAAACCTCTTCATACAGATGTGCTCTGTGCCATGTGGCAGGCACAGCGTTGCCCTGCACCACGATGCAGCCTAAATACCATTTGATAAAGAGGTGAAAGCAACAATTCATTACCTCTTGTCTTGTAGTTTACAACTGCAACTGTCAGATGAATCTCTCTGGGTGTCATGTCACAGGAGGAGCTGACAGAATAGTACCTGGGCTTCAGAAAGGGCAGCTGAGTCAGCAAGAAAGCTGTTGAGACCTCAGCAGAAGGAAACTCCTCCAGGACCTCCAGGATGGTTGGGCTGTTGTAAAACTTCCATTTGTTGTATTCTTCTACGTTCTAAAAGCCACAGGACAGCATCACAATGTTACCAGCTGGTGCAGAGATCAGGAGAGCAGGGACATTTGCAAGGTCACTTGCAAGTGAATAAGATTCCTGCTTGGCATTCAGTCAGATCTGCAGGAATCCACAGAGAATCCCTAGACCAGTACTGGGCTTTCCTACAAACTGGCTTCATGTCTGCTAGCAGAAGGACAGAACACCCTCTACCATCCTCTCAGGTCCCAGCTCCCTCAGCAGGGTGTAGAACTGAAGCAGAATCTGTTTCTCAGCCCCCTGCTGTGGGACAGCCACAGAGCTGACACTTTGTACCATGAGAGTAAGAGAGCTGTCACCTCCAGCAGCCAGTGACCCAAAAGGGTGGTCACTGCTTGCTGCTGCTTCAGCAAGCCTCCAAAGTCCTCTGACAAAAATATCTGCCAGCTGTCCTCCAAGCCCTCCACCTGCAAGCTGGAAGGTCTTCAAGTGGTGTGCCACCAGAAACCACCATCAGGCAGGCAAGAGAGAGAGGCAGGAGAAATGACCCACCCAGAGCCACACAGGAAACAGCAGCTCTGAAGAAACCGCTTGGTTCCCACGGGCAGGCTGAGCCACAAGCCCACCCTTGCTCTGGCTGGGGCTGGTTTTACCAGCACACAGAACATGTCACAGAGGGCTAAAACCATTGCTACAAAGATGTAGAAGAGCAGCAGCCGGTCCAGCAGCCATAAATCAGCCCCAACACCTACCTGAGACAAAGCTTCCAGTCTCTGCCTGTCTCCTTCCGCTGCTGCCAGCCGGGAGAGCTTCTTTAGGAGCTGTTGGGAGGGTGGAGTGGTGATGTCAAGCAAGTATGTCAAAGCCTCAGGGAGGGTGCAGGCTGGAATCTTTTTGTCACTTGTCCAGTAGCCACCTGGAAATGAGAGGGGAAAGAACTCCACCTAGCAATTCCCACAGCACTTGGAAGCTGCAGAGCTTTGCAGAACTCGGTGGCCTTCCAAATATGACTTCAGACCAGGCTGTAGCAGGGGTGGACCGGCAGGGCCTTTCTGACAGAGGCTCATCTGAGGCTTAAAGCTTTCTGTAAGGGGAGGATGTGATGCAGAGGAGTGCAGAACAATACAGCACTTGAAAAAGAGAAGTCTTTCATGTGAGGAAATGGTCTTTGTGTGTCAGATTTAGCTGATGGAAACAATGCTCATGGCAGCTAAGCCTCTTTTAGGACTCTGATGCATAACAACAAACAGTTGACTAATGTAATTGCAGTCAGTGGCCAACTCGACAACTGAATGACAAACTCAGCCTGGGACAGCTCTGAGAACTCTGATGAAGTTACTGTGGATCACCAGAGAATGCAGAGTCAGAATGGAGAACAGAAACAAGGACTAAAAGCATCAACAAAATCCGATGGAAATGCAAGGAAAGGGTAACAGAATCCAACTCAGCCTATAAAAGCTCCCAGGAATTGTAGAGGAATCTGCCAAACAGCCTCTGTTGCTGCATGCCAAGAGAACCAACTCACCACCAGTGCAGGTTTCAAGTCTGACAGTCTGCTCAGCTGGAGGAGCATCCTTGATGTGTGCAATGAGGCCCTGGACTAACTCTGGCTGGTTGCCTGGGAAAATCCCAATATGCTCCCCGGGCAGGTAGTGCACTTCCTGGCCAGTCTCACAGGAAAGCTTCACCAGGATGGTGACACGGCTGGAGGCACACACAAAAGAGATCAGGCAGCTCACGGTTCCAGCCACAGGATTTCCCCTGAGCTGAGCACAAAAGGAATAAACCTGCAGGGCGAGGGCTGTCAGGGCAGCTTGGCACTTCATGGAGACTTAAAGAGGAGTCCAGGCATGTGGAGTACTTGTTCAAAACAAACAGGGCATTAAGATGCTGAAGTGCTGCCTGACCCACCCAGGACAGAGCAGAAGTGCCTGTGCTGGAAGAGCAGCTCCACTGCAGGCTGAGCAGCTCCCATCTCACCCCAGCTCAGAGGGCTTCCCTTAAGACAACTGCATTTAAAACAAGGACGAAAGAGACCTGCTGGGGGCTGTGGAAGAGCCATTCACAGCTGCTGTTTCTAAGAGAGATGTTAGCACTGAATATCCTTTGGCACTCCTCTGTGTGCTGTCTCAGCTAGCTCTGCAGTACAGCTGCACCTGGCAGCTTCTTGTGCTGGCCCTTGTGCTTTCTTCCCCCTTTACTGTCCTGCTAAGGGGCAATTTCCCTCCTAAATGAAGTAACCATTTACCTGGCACGTAGCATGGCAAGCAAGAGAGAGAGGAACCACAGACCTGACCTTCCATATTTAGTACATATCAAAGGCCACAGCACAAAACTCTTCAGTTCTCTGTGCTCCTAGAGCCTCTCCTGGGAAGTCAGCTCCTACCTAAACCAGGGCTCAGGCTGCAGGGTTTCCTGTGGCCTTGTGAGAGTGATTCACTTCGCTGATGCTGGCACTAAATTCCCATCTAGTTCTTAGCAAGGGCAAGGAGCAGTTGTTCACAATGAGGCATTTCAGGTGTTTAGGACTGTAGTGAAAGGTAGCACTGCAATATCCAAGGGAATGAGGGGTCCTACCTGGATTTCAAACTTTGAAGATTCTGCCTGAATTTCAGCTTCGTGGGAATGACCTCCTTGCCATGAATGCTTGCAAGAGCTGTTGAGAAAAGAGCACAGCAGTCATGGCAGTTCTGTGACTGGCTTTGTGTTAACCCCAGCCAGAAGTTAATGAGCAATTCCCAGCTTCCAAAATCACAGAACCACAGAACTGTCAGGGCTGGAAGGGCCTCAAGGCTCAGCCAGTCCCAACCCCCTGCCATGGGCAGGGACACCTCACACTAGATCAGGTTGCTCACAGCCACATCCAGCCTGGCCTTCAAAACCTCCAGGGATGAGGCTGCCACCACCTCCCTGGGCAACCTGCTCCAGTACAAGTACAAACCAAATGACTGCTTGAAACTGAGTCAGTGTAAGAGCAGGTCACATGCAGGCAGAGCTAGAGGCTATTCTGCAGTGTATGTCCTTCTTGAGGAGACCTTGGCCATGGTGCAGTTAAGTCGACCATAAATCCAAACCCACCTGGACTTAGGGCATCATTTTATGTGTCGTATCCAGAACACCTGAGGAGCAGTGCTTTGGAGTTAGGGAAGAGCAGATTTAGATTGGATGTGAGGAACAAGTTCTGCACCATGAGGGTGGTGGAACGCTGCAACAGGTTGCCCAGGGAGGTGGTTGAGGGCCCATCCCTGGAGCTATTCAAGGCCAGGCTCCACAAGGCTGATCCTGATCTAAGTGGAGGATGTCCCTGCTGACTGCAGGGGGGTTGGACTGGGTGAGCTTTGGAGGTGTCTTCCAACCCATATCCTATGTGCAGAAAAGACCTGACCTGTGCTTGCCCTAGAGTGTGGCACACCTCATCAGTTGTGTTCTGTGTGCACATCTCCCCTGACTAAACCCAGTTACATCTCAGCTGGAGTTCTGGGGCAATCAAAAGGCGTGAGAGCTGTGGTGTTCCTGCACTGCCAAAGCTGAGCTGTGCAGTGTCCCTGCTCCTCTGACCACTCTCCTTTATTGCATGCACTCTGTCATCCAGCAGCACCAGCATCTTCTAGACAACCTTTACAGCTCAGACCTGTGTGGAGCAGCACAGAGGAAGAGGAAGGTGGGAGGCAGTACCTTTAGCCAAGTCCAAGGGCTGTGGGTCATGCACTACTCTGTAGCTCTCAGGGTCCCAGCTCTCATCAGAGGTGTACATCTCAGGCAGCTGGATGCTGCTTCTCCCACAGATGTCAAAGATGTCACAGGCAGTCTAGAAAAAAATAATTGAATGTTATTCACAGTAAAAAACCAAAACAAAAGAAGAAGAAAGAAGGACTCTGAGTGCTGTCACCAGCCTGGGAGGAGGTACCAGTCTCACTGACTGCTGTTTTGCATTGGTTCTGTTGAGTTCAGCAACATCACAGGGGTTCAGGGTGTGCAGGAAGGTTCCACTTCCACAGCAGTGCAGGTAAAACACTGATCTACTTCCAGAGCTTCTGCTGGGTGGTGCTACCTCCCTTGCTCACACTGAGCACTGCATCTTCCTAAGGGTTTCTTGAAACTTTATGTGAATGTTAAAGAAGGAGACCAGTTCCCTCTTCAAGTTGGGCAAGCAGCAGAAGAGAGGGAAGTTCAGAATCCAGATACAAAATCAGCTATTTGTTTTCCTTCATATTCCATGATTTTGGTGGGATATTAGTGAATGTTGAAGCAAAATGAACTAAACCATGAGGCAACTATGGCCTACAGTCACCTTGAAGGCACTGACTGCCCACGTGCGAAAGGCTTCCTCTTGCCCATTGAGTTCATCTCCTTCACCCACTGCAGTGAGCTGAGAAGCCCCTAGCTGGGCCAGCTTCTGGTCAATGGTGTGAGCAAAGGCACAGAACTCTGGATACATGCTGGACCCCAGCCCAAACACAGCATATCTGCAGAAGAGAGACAAATAAGCTGACTGTGTCCTGCTAAACGAAAGGCAAAGGGACTCAGTCACACAGAACTCAACCACGAGAGATTCGTACCTGATTTTCTTTCTCAGCTGTTTCAGGGTGAGCAAGGAGTTCTTCAAGGTCTGTCAAAGATTCATAAAGCACTTCAGGTTAGACAAATGCTCTGATTTAAACCAGAAGTGAGACCCTGATCCATATACATGGGGCACATGAAAGGGTTGCCTTTGGTCTCAGGCTTTGAGCTGAGCCTCAGCTGTGTCTCTGAGGGGAACTTCACCTTTCCATTGTTTGGAGAATCCCCATTTCCAAAAGTGCTGGTGACCACTAGGAGAAGTGTCTCTTCCTCCAGGTCACAGATGTTGTACTCATCCATGGGCAAAATCTGGAAGGCATGAAGCTCATGAGAAATTGCTATCAGCCATAGCAACAAGTTCTAGCCCAGGGAATGAAGAGGCTTGCAGGAGCTGGTGAAAGGAGCCAGACTCCTTTCTCTGCTTGGTGTGGATGATTTACACTTCCTTACCTTAGTGCTGAAGGCACAGTTGAAGAGGCTGCACAGATTGTTGGCTAGTGTCTCAGATTTCCCAGTCTCTGTTGCATAGATTACAGTGACCTTGGGTCTGGCTGCTGTTGCCTGTTGCATGAGGGAGGATGCAAAGAGCACAGCCCTGGGGAAAACACAACCACACAGGATTTTTAACATAGCTCCACATGAATTCAGCTGGATTCCCAAACAGGCTAGGAAAGACAGAGCTGCTGGAGTGAGTCCAGAGGCCACAAAGATGATCCGAGGGCTGGAGCACCTCTGCTCTGAGCACAGGCTGAGGGAGCTGGGGGTGTTCAGCCTGGAGAAGAGAAGACTCCAGGGGGACCTCAGAGCTGCCTGCCAGTAGCTGAAGGGATCCTGCAGGAAACCTGCAAAGGGACTTTTCCTCAGGGTGTCTAGAGACAGAATGAGGGAGAATGGTTTGAAGCTGAGGCAGAGCAGGGTTAGACTGGAGCTGAGGAAGAAGTTCATCAGTATGAGGCTGGTGAGACTCTGGAACAGGCTGCCCAGGGAGGCTGTGGCTGCCTCCTTCCTGGGAATGTTAAAAGGCCAGGCTGGGTGAGACCTTGAGCAGTGTGGTTGAGAGGTGTCCCTGCCCAGGGCAGGGAGCTTGGAGCAGATGAGCTCTGAGGTCTCTTCCAACCTGAGCCACTCTGTGATTCTATGATTTTTCCTTGGGAGGTTGTTGAGAGGCAACACACTATAGGCAGCCCTGAAGAAGAAGCTGAGATATGAATCACACCTCACTGTGGACAGAGAAGTTCAAACAGTTCAGGTGGTCCCTGCTGCAATAATTATTAGAACAAAAAAGGTGGAACAGAAACACCAGCAGAGTGGAATACCTGGGCAAAAGCATGGAGGCTCTGATTTGAATGACTTACTTTGCCAGGATGCTAAACTTTATTGCCCTTCTCTTTGGCCTCCTTGTCTCATCGTGCCAGGTGTGTGTTTTCCATGCATCCACCTTCAAAAACAAGCCAAAGGCTAAGCTTCAGGCAGTGAATGTGAAATGGTAGCCACACAACCTGCACCTCTCTGGAAGGGCCAGAGGAAACAGAGCACAGACAATGCACTGTGCACAAAGAGGGATCAGGCTCTGCAGCAAAAAATTGCCTTTCAGTTACAGCCTGGGCACTGGGCAGGCCTGACCCACCCCTTCCACCCTGCAATCGATGCTGCTGCCATTCATCAGCCCCCCCCAGCGACCTCTCCGTACCCAGAGCCTTTCACCTAGACTTTGTCAGGCCCCATCTTATCCCCTGCACCGCTGAGGTCAGCTGCTGGACTCTGATCCTTGAGGGTAATGTGTACCTGGTAGTAATAGAAGGGAGTGAGGACATAGTTCAGCATCTCCTGGTGGAAGACAGGAGTGATGCTGCCGGACATGGGGGGCACAATCCAGACCCAGTCGGCCGGGCAGCCTCCCCGCGCGCGGTACTCGCTCTGCAGGTACTTCATGAAGGACTCAGCAGCTGAGTGATGGTCCATGATGGTCACATTCTGCTTCTAGAAGGGTTGAAAAGGGAAAGGCACACATCAAAAAGCCCATTCTGCTCCCTGGATCCAGGAGTAATCCTTTGCCTTCAGTTAATATCTCAAGGACTTTATTGAGGGCTGGGGAATAATTGTTCCCACTATCTGCTCTGCCAGAGAGCTTCTGTGACGTAATTGCCATCAGCAGCTTCTGCTCAGAGAGAGGTTGAGGCAGACCTTTGATTAAGGACTTTCATGTCCTTTTTAAAACATCAGAGTTTTACCTCTCCAGCACTGGGAGCACGTGCTGGGAAGCCTGATTCCTATTCACCCATCTTTCACACCAGTATGATGTGGTAAATAAATTGTGATTGGCAATAAAACATCTTCATGCAATGGCTTTCACAGGACCACAGAATGGTAGGGCTTGGAAGGGACCTCAAAGGATCACCCAGTCCAGCCCCACTGCCAGAGCAGGGCAGGTCACACAGGAATGCACCCAGAAAGTCTCCAGAGAAGGAGGCTCCACAGCCTCTCTGGGCAGCCTGCTCCAGGGCTCTGTCACTCTCACAGTGAGAAAGTTTTTCCTTCTGTTCACATGGAGCCTCCTCTGCTCCAGCTTGCCCCCAGTGCCCCTTGTCCTGTCCTTGGACATCCCTGACGAGGTTCAGACAGACACAGGATCTGAGACTCAGACAAGGGTGCTAAAAGGATGACCAGTCTTCACAGAGAGCCAGGCTGGAAGGGACCCCAAGGATCATCTGGTCCAACCTTCCTAGCTAACAGTCTGGTACCATCTTGCCCTTAACTTCCTTTTCTTTTCCTCTCCCTTCCACCTTCACCTGAGATTGTTTCCTGGCAACAAGAGGAAATCTGGATTCCTCTGCTTTCCAAGGTGTAACTCAAGATCACACTGAGAGCCTCCACTGAGCACCGGCCCATTGGCACCTGCTTGCCACAAACCTCTTAGAAATGAAAGGGGAAGTGGCCCTCAGTACCCAGTGTCCCTCCAGCTACCACCCTGGTGACTTACTTGGAAGCTGTAAAGCACAGCCACGTTGATCTCCACCACAGCTCGGTCTTTCCATAAGGATGAAAGTTTGTTTGTCTCCAGCCCCATTCTTCTCCCTACCTCCTGCATGTGAAAAAGAGAGAGAAAGAAAAAGCAGATTTCCTGTGTGGGCTTGGGCACCATGATTTCCCCACCTCACCAGATTAATACATAGGGAAAAGCACTGCAGAAGGAGGGGATCAGTCTGAAGCTGGGGAAGGAGATGGCAGCAAATCAGAGGTGAACTTGAATTATGGAGTTCTGGTTCTTAAGGCTATTCCAAGGCAGGGGGGGTGTGGTTTTCTCCTGGATTACATGGTTTTGAAGGTGTCAGTATCTGGTTACAAGTCATCCTTACTAATTTGTACTGGTGAGGTGATCAAGACCTGCAGCTAACCAGCAGAGCTCCACTGCCTTGCCAACAGTAGGCTGGGACCAGGAGAAACCTACAGGCAGAGAGCAAAAGCCCTGACCCAGCATGACTCAGGGTGAAACTGGGCAGGAATTCCCTTGGGACACCCTTGGGACACCATTCTCTCTATTTTGTACCCTGTCAGGACCCTACAGAAAGAGTCCTAAAGCTGTCAGCCACAGTCCTGGCAGCAGCTGAAGGTGTCCCACGAGGGTCGGGATGTGGGCATCGGATTAGCAGGGCAGTGTCAGGGCGATGTAAGCACAACAGCCATCCCAGCAAAGACACCCAGAAATGCTCCCCCCAGCCAGCTCAGCACCACCACCCTGTCCCAGGAGGGTACCTTCAGGATGTTGTATCGCTGCACATCACACAGGTCTCGCACCCCAATCTCCGTGCCCATGTACCAGCCGTTGAAGGGACACGCTGGGAACTCCAGGCCCCCCACCTCCAGCAGCATGTTGGCCACGGCAGGCAGTGCATACCACTTCAGATCTAGCTCCTTAAACCAGCCATACCTGGTCAACAGCAAGCATATGGATTGCATTACTTTGGGTCTTTTCCTCCTCTAAGTCCGAGAAGGTAGCTCTAGCAGAGCCCTGTGGAGCATGGGCTGCAAAAGCTGAGGGCAGGTGGTCACTGGGGATTGCCTGCTGGATAAAGTGCAGGACAGCCCTGCAGAGCTCTGCAATCTGCTGTGCCCAACATAAGGACACAGAGCTGCTGGAGGGAGTCCAGAGGAGGCCACAAAGATGATCCGAGGGCTGGAGCAGCTCTGCTATGAGCACAGGCTGAGGGAGCTGGGGCTGTGCAGCCTGGAGATGAGAAGGCTCCAGGGGGACCTCAGAGCTGCCTTCCAGTAGCTGAAGGGATCCTGCAGGAAGGCTGCAGAGGGACTTACCCTGAGGGTGTCTGGAGACAGGACAAGGGGGAATGGCTTCAAGCTGAGGGACAGCAGGGTTAGACTGGAGCTGAGGAAGAAGTTCTTCGGTACAAGGGTGGTGAGACTCTGGCACAGGCTGCCCAGGGAGGCTGTGGCTGCCTCCTCCCTGGGGGTGTTCAAGGCCAGGTTGAGCAGCTGAGAGGTGTCCCTGCCCATGGCAGGGAAGTTGGAGCAGATGAGCTCTGAGATCCCTTCCAACCTGAGCCACTCTAGGACTGCATAACCCTGCAGGCCAGCCCCAATGCAAACACGAAGGAAGAAGCCCAGGCAGCAGCCCTGGTGTTACGACTGCAGCCACAGCTCCCACCTGCCTTGCACTGCCATAAGAAATGGTGATTGTTCAAATTCTGAATATGACTGAAATGCAGATTGGGAAGGGAAGGATTTCCAGCAACACTGCTGCTGGCTTCCTGAATTGCAATCTCATTCCCCTGCCTCTCAGCTGTTTCATCTTCCAGGACAATTTGCCATCATTTCATCCTCACCCAGGGCTCATAAAACCAGTGCCCCAGGCACAGGCTAGCAACCTACCCAGGTGCAATTCCCCAGCTCCTTTGTGCTTACTTGGGATGCTCCAGTGGCACTTCCAGGACAATTTCTGGAGGGATTTCAAATATTTCTGGGTCCTGGCCGTTTGCTTGGAGAATGAGTGGAAGGACATCAAAGCGTCCATGCTTGGGCTTCCACCCCAGCTCAATGCACAACTGCAAAGAGAGGGAGAAGGTACAGCTGGGGGTTCCTCCAGGTTTGCCCCCCTGGGTGCGAAGGTGAAGTAAATATTAACTCTGAAAAAGCTGCTGAGGTAAATTCCAAGTGCCAGAAGTTGTTCTTTCCCACCCAAAGGTGCTGTGCTGGTTGGGTACCTGTGTGAACTCCAGGCTGGCAGGGTCTCCCAGGATGGACCCGTCCGGCATTTGGTACCCGGCATATCGGATCAACTGGCTGTTCCAGACACGGAAATCATGCTTCCCATCAGTCCTCTGGGGGAAGAGAGTGATGGCTGATCTGTCCAGGGAGACAACCAAACCCTGTTACACCACAGCAGCACATCAAAGCACATCGTAATCATTAAGTCTAGAGAACCACAGAATGTCAGGGGTTGGAGGGGACCTTGAAAGATCACCGAGTCCAATCCCCCTGCCAGAACAGGAGCACCCAGGGCAGGTCACACAGGAATGCATCCAGGTGGGTTTTGAATGTCTCCAGAGAAGAAGAGGCTGAGGGGAGACCTCATCACTCTCATAAAAGGAGGCTGGAGTGAGGAGGGGTCCAGCCTCTTCTCAATGACAAGCGACAGCCGCAGAGGAAACGGTTCCAAGCTGTGCCAGGGGAGGCTCAGGCTGGATATCAGGAAATATTTCCTCACTGGAAGGGTTCTCAAACATTGGCATGGCCTGCCCAGGGCAGAGATGGGGTCCCCATGGCTGGGGATATTCAAGAAGCCTGAGGACCTGGTGCTTAGGGACGTGGTTTAGTGTTGACCCTTCAGTGCTGGGTCGAGGGTTGGACTGGATGAGCTTGGAGGTCTCTTCCAACCAGATCTGTTCTGTGATTCTGTGATAAATTGTTACTAATAGCAATCCATTTCCATTTCTGCACTAGAAATAACATCATTCACCCTCTCCACCCACCACCCTGGAGCTCCAAACCATTTCTCTTCCCCAGGAATTACAAAAGGTTTTGCAGCACCAGCCATAAAAGTAACCAAATTTCATAACCACAAAGCGTTAGGGGTTGGAAGGGACCTCCAGAGATCACCCAGTCCAAGCCCCCTGCCAGAGGAGCATCACCCAGGGCAGGCAGGTAGCAGAAGAATCAAGAGCAGACACAAGTTGTCAGGATATTTAGACCACTTTAAGTCTTATGGAATGAGTTCTGAATGCAGGTTAAAATGAAGGAGACCTACCTTATATTGCCATTGTTTGTGGCATACTGAATGTGGGAGCAGATGTGCTCAAACATCTCCTTGGCTGTCTTACAGCCACGTGCATCAAATACCTGTGAGTGTCCCAAAGGGATGTAAAGAGCAAAAAGAAGATTTAGAGACAGCAATGCAAGCTCAGTATTTTTCTGCTGTATTTAAGGAAGGGTTAGGGGAACACACAGGAGGGAGCAGCCCCAGCTGCAGCATCTGGCAGGTTTTCCATCCTGCTGACCTCCAGCAGATTTGGCCAGTGATGGCCAGACTCCTAGGTTGGTTACCTGTAGATTGGACCACTGGATTCTCCCAATGCACCTGGGGGCATTCCTCCAGGCCTGTTTGGCAGCAAAGATCAGCTCATCCTTTGTCAGCTGGTAGGTTCCTGTTGTTTCTATGGCCTTGCTCACCGCTTCCAGCCGGGCCAGGTGCTCTTCTGTTCTTGGCCTTTGGGACAGGAAACAGCCAGGGAAGGAAACTATGAGAACTTCATCACTTAGGACTGATGCAAACTGCAGACATTCTCCTTGTGTTCTGGGTGAAGGAGAGCATGGGCATTGCTGAAGCCATAAAGCTTTTGAACATCCTTCTGCACAAGAAGACGTCTTCTTACATCACTGATTCTATCTGCCAGAATGCAGGCAAATGTCCAGGGAGGGGATGAGCATCTCTGTAGGCTGAGCTGGGGCAGTAAACAGTGAGGAACCTGCTCCTGCTAGAAAACTACGCCCTCTGCATGCAGGCCAACATAAACCACCCCCACCCTGTGTGAAAGCAATGTGCTGCTGATGGGAGAGGTCACCATCACCTCTTCCCCACCTCTGTCCCCAAGGCAGAGCTGCCACCCATCACAGCAGTCTGGGCACCAAGATCTTTAGGAAGAAGCAGGGAATATTCTAGGCAAAGGGATGAGTTCAGGACATAGCCTGAGAGCTGCTGAGGAGATTTTTCCCTGGCATCAGAGTGTAGGAACTGAGTGCAAATGGACTAATGAAGAAAGTGGCATGCTAGAAATGCAAGCAGTGACACCATCCTTTCACCACCCAGCACAGAGAGCACAAGCCCCCCACCCCGTGTGGTTTCAGTTTAAATGTGGGTTTTCTAGGCTGGCTTGGGTACAAAAAGGTCAAACCACAAGCAAATGAACAGTAGCTAGCTTCTGCCCAAGCCCAGATTACACTGGCTGTCCTCTCAAAGCATTATTTTCATGGGGACACACACAGCTCCTCTGAGCAAAGTAAGGAGGGTTTGCATTCCTAAAGGGAAGTGCTGAGCAATTCCTTTGTCAGGGAAACCAGCTCCGAAAATTCTTCAGCTGGGTAACAGAGAACCAAGTCAAAACATTAGGAAATGTTTATCACAGCACAGACAAAAATTGTTTTGTTGGCTTGCAGACAGGAGGAAAACAGCCTGCACTGTCTGAGGCTTTTCACATTTCCAACAAGATGAAAGATCAAGGGCGAGCCTGGAAGATAGTGTGAATCAGGGGGGGTCAAATAGCCACCCGCAGCAGCGAGGAGACGTGCAAAGGTAATGTGCTGGCAAGGGAGTGCAGCCTGTGCGTAGGGCAGGGGCTTTCAGAGAGATTCAGGTGGAAGAGAGCTTTGTAGAAGAGTTCAAAGTGGCTGAAGAAGTAGCCATTATGTGGCTGAGTCCCTTTGAAAGCCCGGCAACGTTTTCTGATGGGATGAGCAAACACTGAGCTGTCACCTGGAAGTTTATCTTGTGAAAGCTCTGGCCCTGCAAACTCTTGGAGCTCGAGCAGATGTTTCCCTGCAAGATGTCTCTGCACTGTGTCCCTTCTGTGAGAACACAAACTTCTTTCCTGAAGCTAGAGCATCCCTCACAGCATGCTGAGCAAGCTTACGGCGATGACAGCGCAGAGCAAGGCTGAGAAGCACGAGACTGACCTTCCAATCTCTGGGTAGAGCCTCGAGAGTCAAAACAGAGAACAAAAGAACACAGAGGAAAGAGATTTGGAGGAGCACAAACAAAAAGCATGATCCACATCATTCACAGCTAAGGCTGATCTCATGGACACCCAATGCCAGGGAAACAGAAGGCAATGTTCTGCTAGAGATGCCCAGCCAAGGACTGCAACCCCACACACTCCCTGGGGCTGAGGAGTGCTCTGTACAGAGTCCATCTCTGCATTCCCAAGAGCTGGGATTGGCAGACAGAGAACGTGGAGTGCAGGAATAGGTTTTTTTATTTACCTTTTCTAACAGCCCTTATCTGTTAATTTTTTTTAATGCAGGCCATGTACAGCTCCTGATAGCTGGGAAGAAACCAAACACTCCTGTAGCCTTGCAGAGAGATAGGCAGGCAGAGGACATCTACACCAGAACTGGAGGCAAAGTTGGCTTACTCTTTAAATGAGTTGTAGTACAGCTTGATAAAGTCGACTGCCTGGGGTAAAAGCTCTGCTGGTGGGACTGGGCCATCTCTACAACCTCTCACCAGGCCCTTGGGGGTCATGAGTGCCCCTTGGCAGGCTTTGGTCCGGCAGCTGATAACCTGGAAAACAACAGAATGTCAGCCCCCAGTGCTTCACTCTGCATCCATGCAAAGCCATGAAGAGCACTGTTCAGGCTCCCATCTCTTACCTCCTTAGCTGTCAGGTGCAGTGTGTCGAGCAAGCTGGAGCCATTTTCCAGGTTCCTGACTTTCACGTGTCTTGGACACCTTGATATTTGGGTTGAAGCTTTGGTATCGTTTTGGGGAGGGTTCTGGGCAGAGAAAAGTTTAAAACAACATATTGTCCTCAGACCTATTAAACACCTTCATTTTCTGTTTTGTGTGACCACTCAAATGCTACACAAGCAACTCCAGAAGCTGGGTGTGGATTCTCCAGTGGATTCATTCATCTGAGCACAAAACTGCTGACCTGATCCCCAGTTTTACAGGAAATGGGAACAGAGAATTTTTGTGCTAATCAAACAATACCTGCCACTGCAAACACCTTTGGAATTTCACCCTAACAGTCACAGCCTCAGGAGAGCAGTGACCCAGCCAGCTTCAGAGAGGAGAAATGTTTGTTACTAAAGGCTGGGTTGCGGAAGGTGAATGAAGGAATCAGGCTCTCCAATCCCCCTGCATCACCTCCTGCCCTGCATGCTTCCCAACGCTCCTTTTTGTTCAGAAAAGATCTTTCACCCAGAGGTCTTGCAGCTGGCCTCATGGAAGCTCAACCAGTCCCCACGTGGCAGTGGTGAGGAGCTGTGAGCAGCAGGCAGAGCCCACGGGAGCTGCTCTGTCCGACAGTGACGCAGGACACAAACCTCCGGCCCATCGCTGCCCGGCGCTGGCGTCACGACAGGCAGCATCTCCGTCTGCTTCTTGCTCAGGTCATGGAGCTTGGCATCAATGCTTCCCAAGCTTTAAAAGAGAGGAAGACAATCCAGTGTAACCCAACAGGTTTCATTTCACCTACAGCATCAGCAAGGAGACGCTCAGAGCAGTCTCTGAGCGACGCCCTGAGCCCACAAGCCAAGCATTCACAGCAGCCCCAACAGCAAAGCTGCTGTCGCCCTTTCCAGGTCACTGGGTGGGCAGGGAAGCAGCAGGTATGGCCTGGACTGGTAAAGATCCAGAAAATACTCAGATGAATCAAGAAAAGAAGCTGAAATCTTCAGGGAAAGGGCCTGAAAACTTCAGCTGGCTCCAATCTCCAGCTTGTTAAACACATAACAGACTTCTGTATTAACTTCCTTTGGGTTCTCCATTCAGGCTAACTTTCTGAGCTCCTGCTTCTCAAGTTTTCCAAAGGTTTCCAAAGATGTTCTGAAACCACTCAAGAGGCATCCAGACCACAAACTCCACACAGGTCTGGAGAGGGCAGTGATGTATTCTAGCCAGCAGAGCCTTCCACAAGTCAGCTTCATCTACCCGCATCGGAACAGAAGCTACTTTGAGCAAGGACAGGTGAGGGCAGGGAATGGGCATGCAAGAGAAAACTGAAATAAGTAACAGCCTGAAAACTGAGAGCTTTCATCTGCCTGTGCAGTTGGTTTATACAGTGTCTTGTACAAACTGCATCACAGAAATACTTTACCAACTTAATTGCAGCATTAGTAATCACTTTGCTAATTTCCATAGCATTCCCATGCCCTAGTCCTAGCAGAGCTACAAGCACTGCAGCACACCAAACATATTGCAGCTGTGAAAGGGAACAGTGGCACAAAAGCTGCAGTGCACCTTCCCCAGCCACCAGTGACCCCCAGGGACGGCTGATCTTGGGTCACTGTCACTGCTTTGGAAACACTTCACAGGTTTCTCTAGAGCCCACATCAATTAACATCTTTCCTTTTCAGATGGAAGAGAAATTATGAAGTCACTGAGAGATCTTACCCAGAGATCTTCCTGCTCTTCTCCAAGTTATTATTGAGGTCCTTCTCTTCAGAGAACTTGCTCTTAGCGGGGCGAGATTTGAACACAAACTGCCATGGGCACAACATTTTCTATGCTTTATTTATGATTTTAGGTCACAGTGCTGAGATCTTGTTTAGTGTGCTGTGGGAACACTTCTGAGGAGGGGAAAAAAAAAAAGCAGCAGCAAGGTCAGTTTTTGACTAAGAAGGTAACTCCCTTCAGAAGGGCTCAGAAACTCGCCAGATAACTGATCTGATCTGACCAGCATCCGGACTGAAAAAGGGGAAATGACTCTTAGAGGATTGAGGCTAAACCTGCTCCCTGCCTTTGCCAGTCTCATGCTGCAGCTATGCCTCCTCTTAAACACCAGCAGAAGAACCCCAGCTGCCCCCCAGCTGCCTCCCAGCTGCATAACCAGGCAGATAACAGCATCTGTGAAGAAGCCAGGCTCAGGCTTCACTCTGAGAAGCTTCATACTTAGGTGGGTTTAACTCTGGTGCTTATCCATAGCTTGTTAAGGGCTGTTTGATGTTCTGTTGGTTCACATCACTCTCTGTTAGCTGGGGAAAGGGATGGGAAGTGTTGCTGTGTTAAAAATGTTGGTCTGTAAATGAACCAAAATGCTTTGCAGCGTGTTCATCTGCCAGAGACAAATCAAATCCTGAGACTCTGAATCCTGTCTTGGGCAGAGCATGCATTTGAATGGAACAGCTGGAAGAATCCACAGAGGTCTTCACTTAAACCTCTATTTTCTGCTAATCTTGGATCCTGAAATGGGTTTGTGCCGGGGAAGGTGTGACAGGAGGAAAGGAGCAAACTGGGAAATCATTAGGTAAAGCAGAATTAGCTTCAGCATTTCAATCTGGCTCATAACAAGCACCCAAAAGAGATGGTCAAAGGAAGAAAGATAGAAAGAAGGAGGGAGAAAAGAAAAGGAGGGAGAAAAGAAAAGGAGGGAGAAAAGAAAAGGAGGGAGAAAAGAAAAGGAGGGAGAAAAGAAAAGGAGGGAGAAAAGAAAAGGAGGGAGAAAAGAAAAGGAGGGAGAAAAGAAAAGGAGGGAGAAAAGAAAAGGAGGGAGAAAAGAAAAGGAGGGAGAAAAGAAAAGGAGGGAGAAAAGAAAAGGAGGGAGAAAAGAAAAGGAGGGAGAAAAGAAAAGGAGGGAGAAAAGAAAAGGAGGGAGAAAAGAAAAGGAGGGAGAAAAGAAAAGGAGGGAGAAAAGAAAAGGAGGGAGAAAAGAAAAGAGAGGGAAAGAGAAAGAGAAAGAAAGAAAACATACATAAACATACATCTTCCTGCTGTAAATGGTCTATTCTTTTTCTCATTTATGTTGCTTTTCCTGTAAAATTTATATTGCCGTGCTCCCAAGGTGCTGCCTCCTGTAGAAGTACAGGAGAAAAGAAATCCACTCAACTACCTGTGTGTTACTTCAAGTAAAAGAAGCAGTCTGTAATCAGCATTTCTCTACAGTTACAATTGCAATTAATTACTCTGCTGCAATTAGAAAACTGCTGCAGTGTGACTACACAGCTTCGTGAAATGCAGGGGGAGCAGAGAGAAGGAAAGGAGAGGGGGAGAAAAAGAAAGGAGTTACGAAGAAACAGAAAGGCAAGAAAGGGAGAAAGGAAGAAACAGAAAGGCAAGAAAAGGAGAAAGGGAGAAAAAGAAAGGCAGGAAAGGCAAGAAAGGGAGAAAAAGAAAGGCAAGAAAGGGAGAAAGGGAGAAAAAGAAAGGCAAGAAAGGGAGAAAGGGAGAAAAAGAAAGGCAAGAAAGGGAGAATGGAAGAAGAAAGAGACAGAGGAAACAAGGAAAATCAAAATAAAGACAAACCCAAACCAAGCCAAAAGAACAACACAAAAAGAAAGCTAAGAAAGACCAATGAAAAAAATAAGCCTAAAAATAAAAACTAAATAATAATAGCAAAATAACAAAAGAAGAGAAAGGAAAGAGAGGGGAAAAGAGAGGAGAGAGAATCCACATTTCCCATCCACTGGCACTCAGTAAGACCTTGCTTGCTGCTCATGTTTAAATAACACTTAGAGCTTTACCTCTTCATGCACAAACCTTTGGCTCAGCAGAAAGGGAGGTGAAGCCTTCAGGGCTGCAGGACAGCTTGGCAATAGAGCAGGAGACTGATCCCAAGCCTTTGCTCCTAATATGGGAAAACCAAAGTACAGCTTTACCATAGAGTAACTTCCCTTGAAGCTGCAGCAGATGAATGGCAATCGGAACACTCAGCCACTCTCTTACCGTGCTGCTGCCAGAGGCTTTTCCACCCCTGCCAGGAGATGGGCTGCTCTGTCAAAGCTTCTTCCCTTTAACCTCTCCTGCTCTGCATCCCTCCTGTGAGGCAAAAGCATTTTATACTCCATGTATGCAAAGCAGCAGAGTGAGGCTGGTCATGGAGAGTGGACAAAAGGGGAATCCCAGCCGTCCCGTCTGGCTCGGGAGCTGAGGGCGTGGAGCTGATGTGTTGCAGCACATTACATAATGAGGGTGACCAGAAGAGAGCAGCCACCGGTTCCTGACGCTGAGAGCATCTCTTCCTTCCTGCATGGTGTGCTGGAACCTCGGCTGCTACGTGTGCTGACCCATAAGGGCTTCAGCAGCCTTGCAGGCAGTGTTCAAACAACAAATCCTGGCCAGGACTCTTAGAGATTTTATCCCTGGATGGCCACTCTCCTACACAACAAACCAGCAGCTGTGGAATCACAGGTTCACAGAATGTCAGGAGTTGGAAGGGATCTCCAGAGATCATCCAGTTCAAGCCCCTTGCCAAAGCAGGATTGACTTCAAGAGAAGCTCTACAGAACCACAGAGCTTTAGGCTATGGACCACTAAAAGCATTGGAACAGGGCACTGTAACTCAGGGCAGGGATTTTAGGCTTAGCATAAATATATTACTGCTCTATTTGTGATCACACTTTAGAGGATCTTCCTCAATAGCCTATTTGCAGCACATCTTCCTCTCCAGAGCTCTACCTGCCTGTGAATTCTGCCCCTTTGTGCTTTTCCAAGGTACTCGAAAAACTGGGAGGAAACTGCAGCTCCCTGGAGTGTTAACTCCTCGCGCCACACTCCGTGTGCGAGCACCGGGAGGGCAGTTAGAAGATGAAGCCAGGATTATTGAGCTGATTGCCAGTTTCAGACACCATGTGGACATTTCCATATCACAAAGCCAGGTTTCTACCTGTGGTCTGAAAGCCACAAGCAGTCCCGGAGCCGACGGCAGGGCAAAGGGCTGCCAGGCAACGGCAGTCTCCAAAGGGCTGTGGTGTGCCAGGGCACTCTCAAGGCCTTTGCCCCCAGTTCTTTGTCCACTGATATTATGCAGGCCCATTTTAAAGCAACTATTTATAAATTAAAGACAATTCTTCCATCTGCTGACTGATGCAAGGTCACAATGGTTATGATGATAACGAGAGGAAGACTTACAGGTGCTGATCAAAGACCTAAAGAGTGAGGGCATAGGGCTGGAAGAGAAACGAGGAAGCACCGGGTCTCCTTTCTTCTCTCAGGTTTTAGTGGACAAGCTTGGGCAAGGCATTTGGTTCTTTCTGTGTTTTCTCCCTTTAAAAATGAGCAGCAAGTGCTTGTGTAAAGCTCTCTCAGAGCTGTGTGTGCACGTGTTCATGCACGAGTACTCCTGTATGCAGCCCAGCCAGGCTGGCTGGAGAGGAGTCTCTTGAGAGACAGAGTGGGTCAAGCCCATGCTGCTTTGTGCTCACTGCTCAGTTGTGGTCACTCTTGGATTTATCTCTTCTTCTTTACGTAATGCCCTTCCTTCTACTGGCATTCCCTCTTGACATCCCTTTGTTTAGAGTATTCCAGATATCTAATCAGCAGGCAACAGTCATGGGTGAGCTGTGTGACCCTAACACCGTGCCATGAGTATCTGCCTTGCTTCTGCTCCATGACATCTATTCCCAGCCCAAGCAGACAGCTGGAACTGCTGGAGTGTGATACCAATCTGTGCACCCCAAGGATCCAGCTGAAGGTGCTTAAACTGAAAGGAACCTCCAAAGACCAGGGCTGCACTCTCTGCATTTGCTGTTTTGTCAGAGTTTGAGAGTCCCATTTGCATCCTTCCCTTTCTCATTACCCTGACCTCTCTTTTCTACAGAACATGGACAACCTTCATGTCCAGCAGTGCACCCCATAACTCAGGTGAAGTGTCAGTGAATTCAATTATGCCCAATGGCTTCTAAGCTTTTGTTAATGTTCAAACCTCCTTATTTCCCTGTGCTTGGACACTGCTGATAGCAAGGAGAAGCTGTGCAGGGGTTGGATATGAAAAATCAGAGTGACCAGAAGAAGAGAAACATCATCTTCCCTCGTGAGAACTGTTTAAAGGGCTGGCTGACGTGCAGCCATTCAGGGAACTCCTTCATCATTCCAGACTTTCAAACAGGACCTGCTCTTTTAGTCACCAAACTGGATAATAAACCTCCCTCGGTAGAAGAACAAGAGGGCACCCTTCGTTCCTGAGGTGGAGTCAGAGATTAACTAAACAAGCTCACTGTGCACTCCTTCTACAAATATTCTACACTGCTTGCAAAGCTCTTCCCCCAGAAAACCAATCCCACACACCTTGCAGCCCCTTCTGCCTCTGCCATGTCCAAATGCAAGCACCAGGGGCTCTTCCTGCCTTACCTTTGATCAAGGGGTGCCCTCTCAGAGCAGAATGCCCGACCTCTCCGTGGCATTCTGACCAGGCTGTTGTTCTGAGCTGCATTTTGTTCTGCTTCTGGAGCTGTGGCGGTCTGCAGCCCCAACAAGGAGCTTTCACAGGATCACAGAAGATTAGGAGTTGGAAGGGACCTCCAAAGATCATCCAGTCCAAGCCCCCTGCCAGAGCAGGAGCACCCAGGGCAGGTCACACAGAACACATCCAGATGGGTCTTGAAAGTCTCCAGAGAAAGAGACTCCACAACCTCTCTGGGCAGCCTGCTCCAGGACTCTGGCACCCTCACAGTGAAAAGGTTTTTCCTTATGTTCCTGTGGCACCTCCTCTGCCCCAGCTTGCCCCCAGTGCCCCTTGTCCTGTCATTAGACATCCCTGAGCAGAGCCTGGCTCCAGCCCTGCACATCTTTATCCCCAGCAATGAGGGCAGCCCTCAGGCTCCTCTGCTCCAAGCCCCAGCTCCCTCAGCCTGGCCTCACAGGAGATGTTCCACTGCCTGCAGCAGCTTTGTGGCTCTGGGATGGACCCTTTCAAGCAGTTCCCTGAGGTCCTCCTTGAACTGAGGGTCCCAGAACTGGACACAGTATTCCAGCTGTGGCCTCAGCAGGGCAGAGCAGAGATTGCTTTCTGCAAGTTCATTCAAAAAAGCTGAAGAAGCTCACTGGCAGAAGAGGAAATTTGGTCTTTAAAGCACCATTAACACAGGGTCTTTCAAAAAGGACTGGAAAGGTCCCCACCATGGCTGTCTGGTGACCTGAGATGAGACACCAAGGAAGAAGCTAATCAGTGACAATGGAGCCAGGTCACATTCACATCATGGAAATGGATTTGTACATTTGAGTAAAATGCTCAACAACTCCTTCCATGTGACCACTGAGTGGTGCAGAGAACCCCTTTGGTCTCATTAAGAGCATTCATTCACTTTCTGTTCCTTTTCACGTTTCCCTACCAGCCACCACAATTCATTCTCATTTCCCAGCCTGCTGTCACTTCACTGCAGAAGAGGCAATTTCCCTGGCAGCACCTACCTGGGTGGGCCATACTTTCAAGGTTGTTTTAAGGCAAGCATCGTCTTTGTGCTGGCACTGAGCCACAGGAAGCCCCTCTGTACATTGCCAACCCAGAGTGGCTGTGGCACCTAGGGGCATGGTCCAGTGGTCATGGGGGTGTTGGGTGGGTGGCTGGACCCAGGGATCTCAGAGGCTTTTCCAACCCAAACAATGCTATGAGTCTATGAAATGCAAGACAAGTGCCAGAGGCTGGGTGCCAGAGCACCCTGGGCTAGTAGCCTCTAGGCTGTTTGCCAGCAGCTTGGCACTGCTCATCCAAAAATGAGCAGCCTGGGATCCTTTTGAGTTCCCAAATCTACAGCCTGGCATCCTTTTGAGATCTCAAATCTACAGCCTGGCATCCTTTTGAGTTCCCAAATCTACAGCCTGGCATCCTTTTGAGATCCCAAATCTACAGCTTGGGATCCTTTTGAGATCCCAAATCTACAGCCTGGGATCCTTTTGAGTTCCCAAATCTACAGCCTGGGATCCTTTTGAGATCCCAAATCTACAGCCTGGGATCCTTTTGAGATCCCAAATCTACAGCCTGGCATCCTTTTGAGTTCCCAAATCTACAGCCTGGCATCCTTTTGAGATCCCAAATCTACAGCCTGGCATCCTTTTGAGTTCCCAGATCTACAGCCTGGCATCCTTTTGAGTTCCCAAATCCACAGCCTGGCATCCTTTTGAGATCCCAAATCTACAGCCTGGCATCCTTTTGAGTTCCCAAATCTACAGCCTGGGATCCTTTTGAGATCCCAAATCTACAGCCTGGCATCCTTTTGAGATCCCAAATCTACAGCCTGGGATCCTTTTGAGATCCCAAATCTACAGCCTGGCATCCTTTTGAGTTCCCAAATCTACAGCCTGGGATCCTTTTTAGACTGCATGCCAAGTGGTGACAGGGCAGAGTGGAAATTTTCATTACATAGAAACCTGAGGGCAAAACTGAAAGTTCAGGAGCGATAAATGTGCGGTGCCAGCAAACCCACCCCTTCCTGCCCGCTTGGGGTAAGAGTCTGGCCACATTCAGTCATAAACAAAATCCCCTCCTCAGCCACCCCGTGCAAAATTCCAGCCTTTGCACATTACAAACATTGATGAGGAAGTGAGGGAGGGGCAAAGCAATCAGACAACCGATTACCAGATCTCTCTGTGCCTGGATGCACGTTGCCTCGGGCAGAACCCCTGCTGACTCACCGGCGGGATCATCAGCCCGGGCAGGCAAGGCTGCAACTGGCAGATTAAAGCCATAAAGTCAAGCAGCAATTGGCAGTTGACTGAGTGTAGAACCCAGGGCCCTGCCTATGGCTGGGCTGCAGGTGTGCTGGGCTCTAGGCTGGGTGCCCCACTCTCCTTGACAAGCTGGGCTTGTTCAGCCTGGGGAAGGAAAGACTCCAGGGGAACCTCAGAGCTGCCTTCCAATAGCTGAAGAGATCCTACAGGAAGACTGCAGAGAGACTTTTCCTGAGGGTGTCTGGAGACAGGACAAGGGGGAATGGTTTCAAGCTGAGGGAGAGCAGGGTTAGACTGGCGCTGGGGAAGTTCTTCAGTACAAGGGTTGTGAGAGTCTGGAACAGGCTGCCCAGGGAAGCTGTGGATGCCTCCTCCCTGGGGGTGTTCAAGGCCAGGCTGGATGAGGCACTGAGCAGCTCAGTCTAGACACAATATCCCAGATGTGGCCTCACCAGGGCAGAGCAGAGGGGCAGGAGAACCTCTCTTGGCCTACTCAGCACAGCCCTTATCCACCCCAGGATGCCATTGGCTTTCTTGGCCACAAGGGCACATTGGTGGCTCATGGGCATCCTGTTGTCCATCAGGACTAAAGAAGAGGATCAGCTGTGATCTCCAGAGAAGGATGGCTCCTCATCCAATTGTGTGTTTCCTCAGGGAAGGAGAATCATGAAACTGAGTTTGAAGGGGATAAAATCAGGACATACATCACTGTGTCTTCCTCAGCCATGCCACCCAGCCATCTGCTTGCTTTATGAAGCCACTGGGAGAGAGCCTCCTGCCATAAAACACTTGTGATGGTGGTTTGCTATGAGTGCAAGAATGGATTCACAAGGCATCAGCAACTCATTGCCAAACCACTCTCCTGCTGGGCCCTTCACAATGTGTGGGGCAGCTGCAGCTGGGGCAGCTGCCCTGCTTAGCAGGGAGAAAGAAGCATTTGGGAATCTTGGGCAGCAGCTCCAAAAGGTCTTCAAATGGCTCCACTGAAGAGCTACCCAAGCTCTCTGATCTCCATGTTCACCATGTCTGCCTTCCCAGCAGTCCTATCTCTACCCAGAGCTCTGTCCCTTTTCTCTGCTCTAAATGACCACCAGGGAACTTTTCTCCACAACTGCCTCCCATTCCTGTGTCAGTTCTGCCCCACTTTGCTTATCTGCTTGATAAGAGCAGGGCTGAAATGCGTGGATTGATCAAGGAGGAAACAGCCACAGGAACATTTCCCACGGCTAGAAATGCCAACTCCCATTCTGCTGCCCCCCTGCTGCCCAGCCTTTTGCACCCACTCTGCCCACAACCCCCAAGCTTCAAGAGCTCTCTGCCCATGCCTTTGGCTTCTACTGAAACGGTTGAAACAGTTGCAGTAGACCTCCTGTGCTTATCTTTATTGCTGACCTCTACGTTTCTCCTTTCTCCTTTACACCAGCCTTTAATCTGCTCCATTCCCCCCACCCTGCACATTCAGTTGTCAAACTCTGGTCAGCAGAGCTCAGCCTACATCAAACCACTGCATGTTCAGCTGCTTTCCATTGTTTCCTGGAAGGAGCCAGGGGTTTTCTCAGGCAGCTTTATGGCTCTGCTTTATGACCCTTTTTTGACTGTTTAAATTGTTTTGAATGCCTCCTTGCAAAGCACTGCAGTTCAGGCAGCCTTGCCTCAGCCTGCACAGCTTCCCCTGTCTGGGAAAATAACAGCCTGGCTTCCAACCTCTCAGGTCAATTCACCTTCCCTCTTAGAGGTAGGAGGAAAAACCAAGGCTGGAGGGTTTGTGGTAGTGAGCTTACAGCTCCTTTGCTAGCCCCCAGCCACCAAAGCAAAAGGCCCTGCTCAGGCTGGGTACTTCACTGCTGAGTGACAGAAACAGCAAGGGGTTTTTTTGGTCCAAAGCATGAGTTTGCCTCATCTTGTTTTTATAAGGATTAATTTTGGCTTGCTCATCTGAGAGCTGGCAGAGGGGGATGTAAGGGGAATTTTCTGTGACTGTCCAAGGCTGGCTGTGAGGTTAAAGCAGCTCAGGAGAGCCTGTGCCCAGCACCAGCTGAAAACCACTATGGCATTTCCTTCTTTCCTCTCATGTATCAGCTCCTAGGACTCAATAATAAGCTGAGCATTCTCCAAAAGAACAGGTTGTTCATCTTCCTTGTGGGGCTTTCGGGAACCAATATTGCCTGCTCTTCCATGAAGTGTTTAAGTCCTTACCCAATAGAACATCTCCCACCCTGACTTCCTCCCAGCTTTCTGGTTTGTTTTACCCTTTGAATCACAGAATGGTTTGGGTTGGAAGGGACCTCCAGAGCTCATCCAGTCCAACCCCCTCTGCTGTCAGCAGGGACATCCTCAACTAGATCAGGTTGCCCAGACCCCTGTTAAGAATATCTCCAGGGATGGAGCCCCAAACACCTCCCCAGGCAACCTGTTGCAGTGTTCCACCACCCTCATGGTGCAGAACTTGTTATTAGAATAGAATTAACCAGGTTGGGAAAGACCTCAGAGATCATCAAGTCCAACCTATCACCCAGCACCATCTAATCAACTAAACCATGGCACCAAGGGCCTCATCCAGGCTCTTCTTAAACACCTCCAGTGATGGTGGCTCCACCACCTCCCTGGGCAGCACATCCCAATGGCCAATCTCTCTTGCAGTGAAGAATTTCTTCCTAACATCCAGCCTAAACCTCCCCTGGCACAGCTTGAGACTGTGTCCTCTTGTTCTGGTGCTGCTTGCCTGGGAGAAGAGACCAACCCCCACCTGGCTACAGCCTCCCTTCAGGCAGTCTAGACAGCAATAAGGTCTCCTCTGAGCCTCCTCTTCTCCAGGCTAAGCAACCCCAGCTCCCTCAGCCTCTCCTCACAGGGCTGTGCTCCAAACCCCTCACCAGCTTTGTTCCCAACATCCAATCTAATTCTAAACCATTGCCCCTTGTCCTATCCCTTTGGGTCTTTGCAAGCAGTCTCTCTGCAGCCTTCTTGTATCCCCCTTCAGGTAGTGGAAGGTCTCCTGGGACTACTGAAAGGCTGCTATTAGGTGTCCCTGGAGCCTTCTCTTCTCCAGGCTGAACATCCTGATAAGCAGTTCACAGAATCACAGACTGGTTTGGGTTGGAAGGGACCTTCAAAGATCATCCAATCCAAGCCCCTCTGCATTGCCTAGAAAGCCTTTGCTCTTCTAGACCAAGGCAGAATTTGACAGGACATAAGAGCAAGATCTGTGTCCCCCAGCTTGGCCTTTAGCAGTCTCTGTGGATTCCAGAGGTTCTTGGGAGTGTTTCACCGTCCTGCAGAGCCAAGTTTCATAATCATGAGCTGGGACTTCTTTCAGATGCAAAACTGTAAACACTTTCTAAATAGTAAATAAACAAACCCCCACACACACACCTCTGGCACAATCAAATCAGCCAATTCCTGTTGGGGCTGACATCCAATCCCTTCCTTTCAAAGAGGCTTTGTTAGATTCAAGAGTTTATGGTTCTGTTTCTCCCCCAGCCAGACATGGGTTTCTTTCAAGTCCCCACTCCTCCTGTGTACATTCTCTGTGTTATGACATCAGTTACAAAACCTGCACCTTGGTTTCTGAATTGCCTTTGAGGATAACAAACGAGTTGGAGGGCAGGGACTGCCTCTCTCCATCCCTTGAGTTTCATAATGCACACTGGATGCCTTTGGACTGCAGCTAATCAGCCAGAGATGAGCAGCCTTGGTAGGGTGCAGGCAGGATGATGTCACTTGGGAGCAGAATTTGGTGATCTCTGTATGTTTAAACTGTGCTTCTGGAATAGTTGTGAACTGATCATGACCATTTTAGCACCTTCCTAACTCAGAGTCATGCTAGTAGGGGAATAAGCATTTTACTGCCACACCAGTCAGAGGTGCTCTGTGCACTGCAACCAGCAGGAGGGTGGTGAACACAACGCTGGGAGTGGGAGCAAATGAGTGCCAGAGAGAAACAGGTAGGTTAAGAGCTCTCACTGGTTATGAAAAGCCCAAAACACCAGCACTGAGATCCTCCAGAAGTTGCTGGTTATTCTTGACTTGCAGTCACAAGTGTGCATCACTCTGCAGACAGTGAACTAGAGGCCTTCCATGCAATCCAAACAAACCAGACAGAGCATGGACCAGCCCAGAGATGTGATGAGCCCAGAAGGCTCCCAAGCTAAGAGGTGTGATGAGCCCAGAAGGCTCCCAAGCTAGGAGGTGTGATGAGCCCAGAAGGCTCCCAAGCTAAGAGGTGTGATGAGCCCAGAAGGCTCCAAGCTAAGAGGTGTGATGAGCCCAGAAGGCTCCCAAGCTAAGGAGGTGTGATGAGCCCAGAAGGCTCCCAAGCTAAGGGGTGTGATGAGCCCAGAAGGCTCCCAAGCTAAGAGGTGTGATGAGCCCAGAAGGCTCCCAAGCTAAGGAGTGTGATGAGCCCAGAAGGCTCCCAAGCTAAGGAGTGTGATGAGCCCAGAAGGCTCCCAAGCTAAGGAGTGTGATGAGCCCAGAAGGCTCCCAAGCTAAGGAGGTGTGATGAGCCCAGAAGGCTCCCAAGCTAAGAGGTGTGATGAGCCCAGAAGGCTCCCAAGCTAAGAGGTGTGATGAGCCCAGAAGGCTCCCAAGCTAAGAGGTGTGATGAGCCCAGAAGGCTCCCAAGCTAAGGAGTGTGATGAGCCCAGAAGGCTCCCAAGCTAAGGAGTGTGATGAGCCCAGAAGGCTCCCAAGCTAAGGAGTGTGATGAGCCCAGAAGGCTCCCAAGCTAAGGAGTGTGATGAGCCCAGAAGGCTCCCAAGCTAAGGAGTGTGATGAGCCCAGAAGGCTCCCAAGCTAAGGAGGTGTGATGAGCCCAGAAGGCTCCCAAGCTAAGGAGTGTGATGAGCCCAGAAGGCTCCCAAGCTAAGGAGTGTGATGAGCCCAGAAGGCTCCCAAGCTAAGGAGTGTGATGAGCCCAGAAGGCTCCCAAGCTAAGGAGGTGTGATGAGCCCAGAAAGCTCCCAAGCTAAACACCTAAATAAAGCAATCTGAGAACTACTGTTGAATATCTTAGCTATAAAGCTGCAACCTACTCTAGGAGACCCTTCCAGCTAAGAGTGGACAAACTCTACAGAGCCCTCGGGGGAAAGAAGTCCCCAGGACTCAGCAGGTGTCCTCATTCTGCCCTGCAAACTGTGGTTATTAAAGGCAGCATTTTATGACTTCTTAGAAGAGGTCTGCAAATCAAAAAACCAAAAGTGAAAGCAGCCCTTGCAGTTGCACAAGCATGGAAACCAAAATACTCTATTTTTAGGCATGAAAAATCATTCCCCAGATTGGTATCAGGGAGGTGTCTCCAGCAAATACATCATGATAGAATTCCTCCCAGACTACTAACTTCTGTTTGCCATCTTCCTTCTTCCTTGTCCCATACTACCTGGCCTTTGAGGATGAAATGGCTACTGGGAACATTAAAGCAAGAAAGCTCCAGATGCTCTGCTCCTCCACTTTTAAACATCAAGCACAATTATGAGGAAGGCAGAAAACAGTCTTCAAAGGATAGGGTGGGTTTCACAAAGTGTGTGTGTGTGTGCTCTGATTAATCACAGGCTGAAAGGAGCACTTGATGAGCAGCCTATACTTCAGTTAACACTCCTTCATAAAGCCTGGCCTGACAGAAGCATAAAGATGAATTCACCAAATAACAGAAAAGTTGAAAGATGCTGCAGCTGGCTCCTGCCCAGGAAGAAATCCGGCAGGGAAGAGTGGAAGGAGGCAGCTCCCCAGGTGAGCAGTGCAGGGCAGCACCAAGCTGTGCTCACGTGTTAGTGACTTGTGCTGGAGCACAACTCAGCACCAAGACCCTGCCCCCGTTTCAGTAAACACATCCTGCCTGGGGTGGCACTGATGGGCACTGCCATGTGGAGCATAAAGCTCTGAAGACTCCTTCTCACACTTCAGGGTGAAGGACTCTCATCATGAGTGAGCGCCTCTGGCTCCACACTGCCCTGCTGCCAGGTTGGTTTGCATCTTATCAGAACTCTATAGGAAGGACCAATTTATAACAGCGAGTTCAGGCAAGAAACTGTTTCTCTTGATAAAAGATCACAGTGCCTGCTCTTTGTTTCCCTCAGCAAAGGCATGCATGCCTGTTCCTTACAGTAAAGACCACTTCCTTATGGCACCTGAAAGGGAGCCAACCACCAGAGAAGAGGGGGTTTTGTCTAGCATCAAATTCTCCAGCTCACGTGTCTCTGGACAAAAAGCAATGCTGTGACATAACAAACTGAGAGGGAAAAGAAAAGAAAAGGAGTTTACAAAGTGCTAAATGCAAAGAATGATGCACAGAATATTCAGTTATTGACAAATGGCACTAAGCAAAGCCTGGCTTGGGGTGGGAGCATTCTCCTCAGTGCCCACAAGGCTCAAATGACTTTCAGTGGCGAGAGTGAATTGAAATCAGTAGCACTTGTCACAGAAGAATGTGATCAGAATGACACACACCCCCTTGAAGCAGGTGACATGCAGAATATGCTCCTGGACTCCAGACACAGCAGAAATGGACAACACTTCCTATGCCAAAACCTAACATGAACAAACTTGAAAAGGAGAAAGATTTTCACTACAGCTTCTCCAGGAGGCTCCAAGGCTGGCAAGGGCAGAGGGAGACTCCTGAACCTGCCTCTGGGCTTCAGAACAAGAAGCTGTGCACCAAAACACATCAGCTAAGCCACCACCATTCCTCTCAGCATGCTGCATGTGTGATGTGCACATCATTTCCACACCATTTCTGCTTCAGGTTCCCACTGCTCTGTCCAGAGCCCAGACAAAGCAGAGCACCCAATCTGGTTCTGTCCTTAGGCTGAATGCTGCCAAGTCTACAACCTGGAGCCAGTGACCAAGAACTTTTCCCCCCCCATTTCCCTTCACTAGTACATGATCCAAATAAAATCATTCTCCTGTTTCACTAATTAAAAGCAGGACCCTAAGCTATCCAGCAGAAGTCTCCCAACTGTCTTTTCCTTGTTCTAATATTTGTTTTGCCTACCAAGCCTCCAGTGAAAGCCTCTCTCTGGTTTAGCAGAGTTGACACAACCTTTGACCAGCTACCTCTGTTCAACTCCTCTAACTGTAGATGAGCACTTAGGAGGAGTTATTGATTCAAGGTCTTACAGTAACCAGCTGCAAAACTCTTGCTTCCAGTATGTAATTATTACATTTATGTAAACACCATGAGGCCTGCAGGCTAACAATAGCCAGGTGCTATCACGCCACACTGAAAGTGATGCTGGCAACTATAGGAGTGCTTATCAGAGTGCCAGATGGGGCTTTGACATGCCCTTCTGATGGGCCCTTAATCATTCTGCCTATCAACAGTGCACTCACTTACCAGAACTGGCATGGTACAGCAATGGGTTCCTCATTTCAGTCAGAAGCACACCCCTGTGAGCAGCTTTGTCCTTTTTACTGACATTCAGCTTTTGTTGCATCAACAGTTTAAAGAGCACTGCAAGCTTTTTGCTTTGCAACTTTGCAACAGTGCTTGCAGCACCCAACACAGCCTCTGACTTCCTTTGCACCCAACATCCTTCTTTGCAGAGATTCCAGGATGCTGACTATGGAAACACAGAGGCACCAACCTGTTTGGTGTTATCTTCTTTGCAGCTGCCATCAGAGAACAGTGGAAGAGGCTGAGCAACCAAGAGTGCTCCCCTGGGAGCAGCAGGAATGAAGCCTGGAACCATGCAACTCTCTCCTGCAGTGGGCCCTGCTAGAGCCACTGGCAGCTAAGCAATTAACACAGGGCATTGACAGCAAACAAAGACATTGCTGGGACTTAGAACAGTTCTTCGCTCTCAGTAAGGCAGAGAGCTGCTCAAAGGTGACCCAGGGTAATATAATAATTCAATACACCCTAGAAACTCTCAGGTCAGACAGAACAGTGAGTGATAAATTAGGGCAACTCCAGGATAAAGTCACCTTTGGTCTCAAATGATGCTGCTAAAGAGCAGAATTTACATCATGCCTTGAAAACATAAAGGCCTCAGCTTTGCAGGTGAATGAATCCTCAGCCCAGTCATTGGAGAAACACACCTGAGACACTTTCAATATCACAAGGAAGCAAACAGGTGTTTGCATCGTGTCTCCCTGCCACCAAGAAAATGATTTGTTCCACAAGAGAGTAAATAAAGTTTCCTCCACACATTCCCAACCCAGCACAAGGTTTATTTTGAAAGCCAGGTTATGTTTGTGTGAAAACAAGAGAGACTCAGACACCTTACCCTGCCCCACAACTGAATCACTACTGTAAAAATATTTACTCATGATGTCTCCTGACTCAGCAATCACCTGCACCCTGCTAAGCACTGCATTGCTCAGCCACCTTCCAAAAGCTAGCATGCACAGAAGCTGCTCCTACCACATCACTTCCATCCCTCAGTTACATCCAGCACACCACTCCCTCCCGACTGTCTTGAGCTGGGATTTTCTTTTCAGTTCTTTCGTGGCTGAATGAGAAAAGAAAGAAAATCTGGCACCTGAGAGATCTGCCATAGCACTTGGGTTCTGTTTTGGCAGGTGAGGAAGCTCAACAGTTTGGAAAGAGAGCAAACAAACCCAGCTCCCGCAGGCTGAGAGCTGGGACAGCATCACAGTGTGCACTGCCACCTGGAGACACAAAGGGCCAAGCACAGCTGAAAGCAAACACTGCAAGCGAGACTCTTCTACCCCTGCGTTCATTTTATTTACAGCAGTTCACATTGTTGTTGAGTTTTCCCCGACGAGAATCCATGAGGGTGGTGACAGAGTGGTGGTTTTAAACAGAACACAGGCTCAGGGCATTCATTCCACGGTGCAAAATGTTGTGAAGGCCTTCACTCACAGCTGTACATCACACCTCTCAGTGCTTCCACCATTTGGTGCACAAAGCCCACCTGAGCAGTGCCAGCTTACACAAGAGCAGGGTGACAGCCACCTCTCTAGGAAGAGGCAACCATTAGATCAGGTGCAGATCTAGGCTGGAATGCAGACCTGGCCATGGCACAGGCAGGCAGGTGGGAAATACTGTGATTCAAGACTCAGATGGGCTTCAAGCTCTTGTGGATCCATTCTCTGCTCTGCAGCCCCTGCTTCTGTGTCTGCTACTAGACTAGAGCCAGGTCTGTGCTCTGGTCACACCTCTGCTGCACACTGAAAACCTACCTGTGGTGCTGGCAGAGGATGAGCTGACATAGCAGGCTGCCCTAATTCAGATGTGACACAAACACATCCACTGCTGCTGAGGCAGAAGAGCCTTGCCATCCAATAACCCACGGGGTAAGTGTATCAGCCACAGCTATGCAGGGCTGGATCTAGGCCTGACAGCGTGATCAGCTGCACAAGCAAGCACAGAGAGATGTGCTCAGATCTTCCGTGAGCACTTCTCAGGTCTGGGTCTCCTAGCACACACCTCAGAGCTGCTCAGAGGGCAGCTCAGTCCTTTCAGATGAGGTGCTGCAATCCATCAGGTGTGACAGGCAGACAGGGCACAGTTCATTACTTGTTACTGACTTGTGCTCCATTACATTTCCATTCCCAGCAGCTCTGTGCTACTCAAAGCTCAGACAAGTTTGGTCTTTAACCTAAGTTTGTGACTGTACAAGCCAATACTTGGAACCTAGATTGTGACTTTTAATCTACAGACTCAAATAGCTTCCAAAATATCAATATAGCTTCATGACACTGCAATGAGATATGAATTTGTATTATCTAAGAGAAAACTCCAAGCAATAAGATAGCACTGGGCTCGATGGCTGCAAGTCCTCCAAAGATGGTCACCGATTTCAGTCTTGTCTTCATCATTCCCCTTCTACTTCTGTTTTTTATACTAAGAAGAACAGAAAGGAAAAGAAAAACACAATTATTTGGGGGAAGCACACAACTAAAAGCAGCAACTCATACTGACAAGGATTTACAACCCTCTTCATGATCTCCATAAAATGATCTGGTTCCCTTAAGTTAGATTGAAAGCTGATAGGCTCTCCCTCTGCAACAGACAATAATGCTTCTTGGCAGGCACGGTGAATCTGATCCTCCTCTCCCACAGTTCAGTTACCAGCTCTCCACTGAAGCAGGCTACACCACAATCTCTGCAGCAGAATCAGAATGAGGGTGGTTTTTTGTAATTATAGGGAGACTAGAATGAGGCTCAGGCAGAGTTATTTACTAGGCTGCAAGTGCTGGGATTTGGCTGCTGCTACAATTTTATAATCTATGACTAATCTGTGCCTGCTCCTCCAACAATTCTCATTTGGATTTCATGGACTGACAGAGAGAAGGACTTAACAGTCATTTAGTAAATTAAATCACAGATATTTACAGCAAACTGAACTTTTGACTTGTTTCATTACACTCTGAGAAATCCATGCTAACATATCATGTTCCCTAATCAGATTGCAATCCAAGGAAGTGCAGGTGGCTCTCAGCTGTTTCACAGGGAATAATCTTCATTCTTCTACCTAAGGCAGCAGTTTGAGTGGTGACTTTCAGGGCTGTGAGAGCAAAGAGGCACACCCACTGGGTGGTGACTGTGACACAAGGGAACCATTTGGCCACTGTGTGGTCTGCATCCTGATCTGAGCAGCCACAGGCAAGACCCGAGAGAGAAAAGTGAAACCATTCTGGGAGGTGATGTAAACTAAGAGAGGACAGCTTCCTTTTAGGAGAGCAGCTGATGCACACTGACAGACTGGGGCTTGCAGAATATTAGAATCCCAGAATGGCTCAGGTTGGAAGGGACCTCAGAGCTCATCTACCCCAACTTCCTGCCATGCCCAGGGACACCTCTCAACTAGACTCAGCTGCTCAAGGCCTCATCCAGCCTGGCCTTGAACACCCCCAGGCAGGAGGCAGCCACAGCCTCCCTGGGCAGCCTGGTCCAGAGTCTCACCACCCTCACACTGAAGAACTTCTTCCTCAGCTCTAGCCTAACCCTGCTCTGCCTCAGCTTCAAACCATTGCCCCTTGTCCTGTCTCTAGAGAGCCTCATGAAGAGGCTTTGTGTAGGATCCCTTCAGCTACTGGAAGGCAGCTCTAAGATTCCTCTGGAGTCCTTTCTTCTCCAGGCTGAACACCCCCAGCCCCCTCAGCCTGTGCTCATAGTTTCTTTTTCCACAACAGAGTCACACCAGACACCACTGCTGAATAGAACTCTTCATGGAAATGGATTTAGAGAGAGAACAAATTAAAGCATCACTGACTCTAAAAAACACACCTGAGTTTATCCTCAGCAAAGGAGAATTATTAGGCAAGAACTACCACCATCCTAAACCTCTGGTGGTTTGCTCTTTCCTTTCACCCAGGACAAGGCAGCAGTTTGCTTTTCCTAACCTGCTTTCTGACATTCTCTTCTTTGATCTGTAACTGTTGGACTCCAAGACCTCCAGATCTTCCAACCCCTAACACCCTGTGATCTGAACTGAGAGAGAGAGAGCAAAGCCTGGACAATCTGATGCACTTACTTTATTCATGACCCAGTCAGCATCTTCAATGGCTCTCCTGATAATCTGCTGGATTCGCTCAGGATCGTCTTCATCAGCGTGAACTCGGAAGCTCTGCAAGGTTCACAGCGTCACACTGAGCAGTCAGCCTCACCCTCAGACAGACCTCACCTACACCTCAGAGAAAACACCTGATGCAAACAAACTGTTGATCTGAAGAGGTGCAAACAGACACAGCAGCACCTCTTTCCCTAGGAAGTCCTATCAGATATCATTTCCTATTCACTGCTTATACATCACCAGCAACAAAAACCCACCCCAAAGAACTTCAATTCAGAACTGAAACTGCCTGCTGTTAAAACTAGAACAGGTTTGCTCAAAGGCATGGAATTACCTCCATATAAACAATTAAATGCCATTCACCTAGCTGAGGGGGTTGGAGGTGGGAGATATATAGACAGATATGGATATAGATATGGAGAGATATTAAAAATCCTTGACAAGGAACCAGCAAGGTTCACCACAAAGGATGTGTTCAGGTAAGTAAGAACTGATTGTTCACTCTTGACTGACTCAAGAACTGGAGGTGAAGGCCAAGGAAAGCAGGTTTCAGCCTCAAAGCAAACAAAAAGAGATGCTCCTTCACCTGCTCCAGCAGAACCCTTCAGATCCACTAAGGCTTCAAGCTTGCAGAAGAACAGTTGAAGTGCCAGGAGTTAGAGAAGGTTGGCCCAAGCTGTAGGAGGAGCTAAAACTCAGTGAAACCTCACAACACTAAACTCCACCAGCAGAAATGTGCTCCTTACCTGCCTGATGGCGTGCCTGTAATGCTGCCGGATGCTCTCCTCGGGAAGCTGCTTGCAGCAGCGGAGCAGGTAGCGATACAGCTGCAGGGAGGTCTGAACCAGCTCCGCGTGCCGCAGCGGAGCCATCTGCAAGCTTCTCAGCTGCTGCAAACAGGAACAAAAGCCCCACAAATCAAGAGGGATTTCATTTATTTAGCCTGCTGTGAGCTCAGGCTGAAGGAGCTGGGGGTGGTCAGCCCAGAGAAGACTGCAGGGGGACCTTAGAGCTGCCTTCCAATAGCTGAAGGGATCCTACAGGAAGGCTGCAGAGAGACCTGAGGGTCTCTAGAGATAGGACAAGGGGGAATGGTTTGAAGCTGAGGCAGAGCAGGGTTAGACTGGAGCTGAGGAAGAAGTTCTTCCATGTGAGGGTGGGGAGACTCTGGCCCAGGCTGCCCAGGAAGGCTGTGGCTGCCTCCTGCCTGGGGGTGTTCAAGGCCAGGCTGGATGAGGCCTCAGGCAGTGAGTCTAGTTGAGAGGTGTCCCTGCTCACGGTGGGGAGGTTGGAGCAGATGATCTCTGAGATCCCTTCCAACCTGAACCCTTCTGTGACTCTATGACTGATTGAAAAACTGAGAAGTGTTAATTAGTTTTACAATAATGCCACCAGGCTCAGCAAATGAAGGTTTAGCAGCATCACTTGAGGAAACTTTGGAGGAAAACACAACACAAATGAGCTTGCCGAGTTAATGGACAGATGAAGGTTAGTTATAGGTCAAGGTATTAAAATACCTTGTGTGCAGCTCATACAAGACCACTTTATGATGGGGATATTAAGCTGCATTGCAACAGTAAAGCTTTTTCTAGCTTGAAATAAAAGATCCTCAGCACAAGCTGCTGTACATACACAAAGCAGTGTCACAGCCCTGGGGGAGTTTCCTTCCTGCAAAGCCTTTACTCTTGGATTCATTCAGGCTTTCTATGTGGGAAGGAGAAGAGTCCATCCACATGGTGACAGTGTAGAATGAGGACACTCAAAATTGTTGCAAGTGGTGTTGGAATTTAACACTGCTTCCTAGCAAATCTCTCAGGAGCATCTTGGGAGCTGGCCTGTGAAGGCAGGGCTTCACCTCGAGATAGTCTGTATGAATCTGGGGGAAATGAGGCCAAATCATTGACAGGTCTGAAATGCCCTTTTTTTCCTCTCCTTTCTTTCTTTTTAGTAACAGCAACAGGAAAAGAACAAACCTAACAAGTTTCACCTCCCTACACTTGCATATTGTAACAATAGGTCCATCCAAGCTATAGGAAGTGCTAATTAAACACTAACTGCCTTGTCATTTAACAGATGGTTACCATCTGCAGAGAACTACATTAACATTTGGGGGGAAAAGCACTTTTACATCATTACTCTTAAGAATAAAGATAATAAATAACTGAATAATGCAGTAGGTGTATGGCATCATTTTAGCACCCTTTATGATACTTACTCACCATTTAGGTTATCCCCCCACCCCTTTTTCTTAAGTCATTTAAGTCCCTCAGCCAATTTTCTTTCAGACTAGGATGCCCCAGCCTGGGCTGTGTGCTTGAGTAGTCTAAGCTCCTCTTGCAGTGGGGAAGATCTCCTCACTCTGTACCTACAAGATGCCCATCAGAATGAGGAAGGAACTACTGCAATCTGCATTTGCAGTTAAACAAAATCCCCCCCAGCCCCCAGACTGTAATGAAGTAGATGTCAAGTAGCACATCCCTCTGGCACTCACAGGAGCTGTGCTGGTTTACAGCTGCACAGCACACTGAAGATGTGTTCATGATTTAGGCACAGAGAGAATGATGCTTCAATGCAAAGTGAAGAATTCTACAACAAACATGCAGAAGGTGTCTGTCTCTTGAGGGCTGTGGCCTCTGCAACACTGCTCTACTCCTGCCACAAGAGCACAGTGCAAAGCCAAACCTGAGCACCTCACCAGTTGTGCTCTTCTCTTCAAGGCTGGGTGAAATCATAGAATCAAAGAATGGTTTAAGCTGGAAGGGGCCTCAGAAATCACCCACTCCAACCTCCCTACCACAGACAGGGACACCTTTCAGTTAGACTGAGCTGCTCAAGGTCTCATGCAACCTGGCCTTGAACATATCCAGGCAAGAGGCATCCACAGCCTCCCTGGGCAGCCTGGTCCACAGTCTCACCACCCTTGTACCGAAGAACTTCTTCCTCAGCTCCAGTCTAACCCTGCTCTGCCTCAGCTGCAAACCACTGCCCTTGTCCTGTCTCTAGACACCCTCAGGGAAATTCCCTCTGCAGCCTTCCTGTAGGATCCCTTCAGCTATTGGAAGGCAGCTCCAAGGTCCTCCTGGAGCCTTCTCTTTTCCAGGCTGAACACCCCCAGCTCCCTCAGCCTGAACTCATAGCAGAGGTGCTCCAGCCCTTGGATCATCTTTGTGGCCTGCTCTGGACTCCCTCCAACAGCTCTGTGTCCTTTTGCTGGGGACACCAGCACTGGGTGCAGTATTTGAGGTGTGGTCTCAGCAGAGCAAAGGGGAAGATCATATAGAAAAATCTATGCTCTATTGACTTTTGGAATCTATCTTCTGTCAAAAGCAGCATCTTGTAAAAGCAGGGAGCTGTTCCTGTGGCAGAACCTCTTGCCTTGCAGTTATTAGTGTTGATATCTCTGCTGGAGCTGTGCCCATCCCCTTCAGTCAGGGATGCAGGCTCCCCCATGGCAGGCACTATATACACATCCACACAGCTAATGACAAAGCCTCTGCCACAAGGCAGACTAATGACAAGTCATAAGATGAGGCAGAATGAGGCAGATGAGCCAAACAGGTGGGATGGGAATGGGGAGGAGGTGACAGTAATATGAGCCTGGTTTTGTGTAGACTAATAGAGCACACAACACAGCTCACCACCTGCTTATCTGTGAGCACCAGGCCAGTTTTAAGGCCCTGCAGAAAGATGGTGAGTCATGGCTGAGGGGTGTCATGGCAGCCCCTAAGAAAGGCTCTGGTGGCACTTCAGACAGAGCTTTTCTAGCCTTCAGTAGAAAAAGATGACTGCCTGAAGGAAGTACTTGCCAGGGACACCATCTCCTGGGCTGCTGATAAGAAATTATCACAACTAATTGTAAGAGATGAAAATAGGCTTCATGGGCATCAACATCACTGGAAGTCTACCAGAGCTCATGGAGACCTGATGGCTGCTCTGGTAAAATGGCTGTATAATGAGACAGCATCTCATGAGCTGACCCACTAGTAAGCAGTGAGATACTGAATGAGTACAACACAACAGTGAATTGATGCCCCAAACAGGTAAGGTTAAACCCTGCGCTGGTTCGTTCCACCACATGGGAGAACTCACACGGTCACTGCTGGAACTGCCCCTCTCCCTTGGCACAAAAAGGACAATGGATATTGTAAGAATCTGAGCTGTTGGCTTTTGTTCTAAACCCAGCCCCCTGAAATCCCACAAATGTTACCATTTTTTATCAGCCAAGGGGAAAAAACCAACCCCACAGCACCCTCGACCTCACAAAGTCTGGCTGTAATCCTGACTAATAATGTAAATCTCCCTCTGATAATTTAAATACCATGCATAGCACAACAAACAAACTATCTAAACCAAGAACTGTTGAGTCAGAAATAAAATAATCCACTAATTGTGCCTTTCTGGAAAGGATGACTGTATAATGTCCTAATCAGAAGGCTGAAATCACATTTGCATTTAGATAAAGCCCTGCTGAAAAAGAGGCAAGTAGAAAAGGAGACACTGAGACTATTGTGGCATTCTCCTGCATGGCATAATCATTTACATTCCTGATAATGATATTCAGATAGCCAAGCAAAGGCTGACCAAAGCCAATTAATCTTGCACTCTGCATTAGCAAGCCTGTCAATTGACCCAGGGTAGAGCTGAACCCAGGATGATATTGATATGACACCATGGCACTGCCTCTCTGAAGGGCTTTCTGCTGTTGTTGTCACTGTGTTTCCAGCAAATCCCCACGGTTCCACACTTAGCATCTCAGTCCCTCTGGACTAGTTAAACAGCCAAAGCTGGGCTTCAGAGACTGGAAGTGCTAATTAAAGGACTCCAAGAGTTACCTGAGCTGCTGCTGTTTACAGGTTGGCTCCCCCATCCCTCTCCCCCTCCAGTACAGTGCAGGCTGCAGGTGTGTTCTCTTATTACTCCAAAGTATTACATCTTTAGGAGATGAACCTGGGCATTTATCATTCCAAATCCCAGTCACACCTCCTGGCCTTTCAAGCAGTGACTTTACACTAGCCTTGTAAAGCAGCACAGGAGCACTGCATCCACTTTCAACAATGAGGACCCAAGACAGGCCTGCATTTCACTCACTCAGTTTGGCCACTTGACTGCTGTGAAGTGAGCCTGGAACACTGCCTTGGCAGCTCTCTCTAGTCAGGTGAGACACTCGCCTCTGCAGGGCAAAGGTCTCGAGGTGTTTGAGACTAACACCTAAGGAGCACTCAGCAGGATGGAGCTGGGTCCCACACACTGCCTCAGCACTCTGTCCACTGAACCAGCTTCCAGGATCAACCTAGCTGTACAGTGAGGTTGTCTGCTGGGGAATGCACTGCCCTTGAGCATTGCCATCCCACACAAAGCCAAGCATAGGGAACAGAACTTAGAAGGAAAAGAAACTCTAAGTGGAGAGTTAGAAGCATCTGATACCATTTCTCACTCTGTGTGACTGAAGGTACCTATGGGATCTGAAGGCTGGGGCCAGTGCTGGCAGCTGGCTCAAGGCTCTGCTTGTTGATCACACTGATGTTCTAAACACATTCCCCAAAACCACCCCAAATCCAAGCCCCTCTCCCTGGGTGTCAGCAGGCTTTGTTTGAACTCGGCCATAAAAATCGCTGGGAAGGTGAGGGTGAACTTTGCAAATGAGGACTGAGCAAAACCAACCCTGTAAACAAAAAAAGACTTGGAAGAAAAACAAATGCAAAGCATCTATTAAGCAGCATTAGTGTAAATCATCTTACCTAAGGTGCCAAAATTATTTGTCCTCCTTCAAATGTCCAATGAGAGACTCTGCAAGGGAAAAAATAATCACTAGTGAGCTTACTACTAACAAAACCATAGCCCAGTTCTGTAACCTGGCTCCTTGTGACTTCACTGGGCCTGCTCTTATTGGTATGAATGGGTTCCAAAAGCGGTATTTGTGCCAAATGAGACAGCAGGAGCTTCTGCACAGGCAAGTGATCATCCAACTGCCACAAGAAGAATGAAACTGGAAGCCTTTTGAAACCTCTCTAACCACAAAGCATCTTGGTTCATCCTTCGACATCAGCCCAGGAAGACCCCCAAGTGGAGTGCTGCTAACCCAGAAGGATTCTCACTCTCTTGCCTTAGTGCCTGGCTACCTCAGCCCTTCCTCCCAGCTTCCACAGCTTCCCAGCTGGCCCACGCAGGGCAGGTCTCTGACTGCAGGCTGGAACTTCTGAAATACACTCACAATTTATTGCAGAGCGGCAGGACTCAGCAGCTTCAGCGCCCTAAGTGCCCTTGCTGGTTATTACACTGGCTTTTCTTTGCTCCCCAGGAGGTCAGAGCAGAGTGAGTGGAGCGGTGTTCAAGGCCAGCTCCATGGGGTCTGCTGCCCCAGGCAAACCAGCCGGTGCCTGTCCCTACCAAGTCACATCCACGCACAGAGCCACGGAGTGTTTTGCAGCCCTGGGCCGTGGCCTGCCCTGTAGATGTTCCCTTCTCCTGTATGGCTGAGCATGCACAATGCTGAAGTCACTTTCCAACAACCACGTCTCTGCAGCACGCTGAGCTTTTATGAGGAGCTGCCCTTTGATGTGATCACTTCTGACGAGCTGCGGCCTGGCATTGTTGTGGATTTTGTCCTAAATATGATCTGCAAAGCCCCATCGTGTGAATGCTGACAGCCAGGCTCGTTCTGCTCACTTCTGTGTCTCTTCTCCTCTGTGCTTTGCTTGATGCATGAGGCAGAGCAGCAGTGTCAGGAGGCAGTGCAAGCGCAGCCCCGTTTGGGGCAGGGCCCTGGGGCGCGAGTTCAGCTTCACACAGCATCAGAGGAGCCCAGGGGGGATCAGGCACTGCCTACACGGCAGATCTCAGAAGTCTGTTTGGTGACAGGGAACCCATTGGTGATTAGAAAAAGGATTATAAAAAGGCACAAAAGCTCTGGGGTTTGGTCATCAAAACACTGAATCCTTCCAGTGCTGCAGACCCATTAGATAAATTAACCCAAGGCAGAGGGCAAGTGTTTTACCTTACACTGCCTTGGGATCCCAGGGCAGAGCCATGCAATACATCAAGCAGCTCATAAAGCAAGGAGGCTGCTGCAACCCAACACCAGTGAGGAAACGTGCTGCCCACGCTCAGGCCAGCTTACCCTCTGCTGGATAATTAATAAGCAGGCTCTGACTAATTAGAGTTGTATTCTTTGGAGCATGCTCACTAAATGTCAAGTTCAGGCTGCAAGGGGAGGACAAGAATCTCCCTGGTTTAGGTGCAATTCAAGCACCTCTGCTTACCCTTTTCTCCTGACAGTGGCTTCTGGCTTAAAGTTCTGACAAGCACAATCTCAAAAGAACTTTCTCTTCCCAGCTGTAAACTGCTCAGTTCAGCTGCTGTCAACAGGAACTCTGTCCTCAGTGGCCAAATCTGCAAGTATTTACCTTTGAGATCACACCTGAACAGGGGTTGAGTTATTCCTTGGTCTCATCAGCTTTAAAACAAAGCCAGCTGTGCCTGCCTTCCCTCCTTGTAAATGCTGCCTGCTGGAATGATCCAGTTCAGCAGTCAGTGCCCTCCCTACCACTTCATGATAACATAACAATCTTCTGTCTGGACTTATATCAACTTCTAATACTTTTGGAATCTTCTGAGTGGGCACAACAGAAGCCACCACAAACTCTGTTCAAGGACAGATAGCCAGTTGGCAGCATCAGGCATGAAAGCTCTTTTGAAGGGTGCAAACACGCTGCCTTTGATTAATGACAACATTTATTCCATGAAGTGTGGGTCACAGAAGTGTGGGAAGGAAAGCAAGTCGTACATAAGCTTTTGCCAGGGCTCCTAATTAGATTGAGGAAGGGCTGAAACTGGTTCAAGTTTACTTTACCTTCATGCTTTAAGACAGGCTCATCTTGCCCATGCAGTGCAGCTTTATCTTTTTAAAAGAAAGGCTAAAAGTACAAACAAGCAGCTACCAGTGCAGAAAGGGCCCTGCCTGGGAAAGTAGAAGTACAAAGGTTCAGTAAAAAGATAAAGTCATGGGAAGGTGAAGAGCCAGAATTTAGAAAGAGCAAGAGAAGTCACTGTGACCCACACTGCTCTCCAAAGATTGATTAAAACCTTGGGGTTTTACACACAAGAATGCCTAACACATGCCTCTTAACACCCCCTTAGTGCAAACATCCCAGCCAGCCTGCAAGGGACTACAGCCTGCAGTACAGCAGGGCTCTCCAGGCTGCCCTCTCATTTCACCCACCTCCCCAGCCCTAACTCCATACAAACCCCCCAGCTAGTGACAACAGTGCTTGGACACTGCCCTGCTACCTGCAGCCTGCTCTGTAATCATCATTCCCAGCTGCCATTATCCTTTACAGCAGCAACTTGCTGTCTTGTTTCAAATCCACCCCTGCCGCAGCTCTCCATCTCCCAACTCTTTATTCTCACTCCAAGCAACAATCTGAACCAAACCCTCCCCTGGCATAAACCCTGCCTGTGGTGGGAATCATGGCATGGGTGGGTTTGGCCCACCACACCTTGAGCCAAATAGATGGCTGCTCCTGACAGAAAGCTTTGTAAGCAGCAGTACCACAGAACGTTTAAGACTAGGAGTCTTCAGCCTCTTAAGAGGGATTTCAACTTGCAGAGTTCACTAATCAGGGATTGTTACCATACCAACAGCTAATCATGTGGGCAGATGCCCACCAGATCTTAGGAACACTTCTGAGGTCTTAAAGCTGTATCTCAAGTTTTCCCCAAAACTTTACTGTCACTCTCCAGGGCCCAGCCTAAGGAAAACCTCTTCTGTGAGACTCTCAGAATCACAGGATGCATCAGGTTGGAAGGGACTTTCAAAGGTCATCTCATCCAACTCCCCTGGGAGAGCTGCAGTTGTACCTGCAATGGAAAGCCACTGGTGCCTGCTGCTCAGAACAGAAAGCCACCTTGTTGGGAGCAATGCAGAACACCAAAACACTGTGAGTAGCAGTTCTGTATTGCACCTTTGCAAACAAGAGGCAATCTCCTTTCCCAGCTCATTCTATCTGAACCTAGGATCAGAGTCTCAGCAGCAGACTCACTTTCAGTTTGTCCCAGAATCTTTCAAGCTGTTTTCAGACAAGACAGTTTGATCCACCTTCTGCAGGGTGTTGCAGAAAATGAATCCATTGTTAAAGACTCCTTACCATAGCCAGAACTCACAGAACCCAAACCAAACAAATACCAATCAAATATCTTTAGCCCTCCTTTCCCCCCAAAAGGCATAAAGAAATTAAACAAGATTCTTAACATGAATAACAGAAGCAAGAAACAGATCCAGGATATCCTGTTGGCCAGGGATCCTGGCCATGATTTCTTCAGGCTTCCACTTTCCCTCCTGCTTTTTGGGTATTTCTGCCATCGAACCAGGGTGATGCACAAGAAAAACGCTCTGCAGAACTCTGCAAGAGCTTTTGGAGGTACAGAGCAGCTTTCCACTGAGTACACACAACACACCAGCATTATTCAGTAACGAAACTGATTTATAGCCCTGGCTGAGATGAAGTTAGAGGGGTGGGGAAATAAAAGAGTTTGTTTTATTGTCTGTAGAGTTAAGTTCAAGGCAAAACTCCTGATGTGAGAGTCCAACTCCCAGTTTTGCTATCTGAGATTAAAACAAACAAGCTGCACTTCATGGCAAGCAGGAGCTGGAGCTGAGCTTCAGCCCTTGGCACGAGAGGTAAAAGCTTGCTTTTATCCTTGGCAGAGCCTCAGCCTCCCAGTGCAGAGATCCAGTGCAATACATCCAGTCACCAGTGACCCAAATATCTCATTGCACTGTGCCTAGGCCAGGGATGCACGAACAGAGAGAGACAACCCAAGCCTCTCGGATCTCTAGGAAGGAAAATACCTGAGAAAGGAAACTGTGCTCCAGAAAATTAAGTGGCTCATGCAAAGTCACACAGTAAGTCAATAGCAGAGCTGGGAATAGGAAATGGATCTTCTGAGTCTCAGACTAACACCTTCTGCAAGGGATTGTGCTATTAATTGTGTCTTACCCAAGGACCCATGCCAGCTAACTCAAGAAGCTATCCTCTGAACCTTTGGAATCTATGTCTTAATTCTTTTTGATGTCTGCCCACAGCAGGGGGGTTGGAACTAGACGATCTTTAAGGTCCCTTCCAATCCAAATCATTCTATGAATCTAAACCAGGCTCCATATCCTCTGTGTATCTGAAATTCCATTAATGATTATTCTCTCCTTCTGCTTTTGACTGAATGGCTCTGGGGCAGTTGAAACTTTCCCTTCTGTTTTTCTAAAGTACTTGGATGCTGCTACAGAATGGCACAGTGCTGCTTTCCCTGCCCAGCAGACAGCACATTATCAGCACCCATCTGAGGGAGGGAACGACGGCTCCCCTGACTGGCACAGGCACCGGATGGAAACGGAGGTGTCTCAGGTTCCAGCCACGATTCAGATTTGTTTACATTCTGTGAAGACTCAGGAAAAGGAGGATAAAAGCTTCGTTTCAATTGAAGTCATGCTGTAAACCTCCAGTGCTAATAATTAACTCAATTATGCTGAATTAATTTGATGTAATTATTGGTGATGGCGCAAAGACAGTCGCCCAAAGAAAGTTTGAGAGACAGGAGGAACAGAAGTCTGAACAATACAAAACACCCCATAAATAGCATCTTTCTTTCTTTTTTTTTTTTCCTCCTCCCCAGAATGACTCAAAGACACAAAATGAGTTCATTACAGTCATCTGGCTTCACTCAGCCCTCCAAATTACCCCAATACCCAGACAAATAGCTGTGCAATCCAGCAAGGGAACTAGAATTAAAGCATGCCCTGACGAATCTGACACAGCACTCGGCACACATGTGGCTCTCCCTGCCCTATTATCCAAACAATACTGATTTAATCATATATTGAAGAGATCCACAAGGCTTTTCCCTTTCACTGAAGACATTAATTAAGAACATTTTCCTGTTGTGGTGTTGTCAGTTGGGTGGTGGGGTTTGTTGTTTCTTTTTTTGGGTGAACAATCTGGAGGATGCTTAATGGTTTCTTTTCATTTGATCTGCAGTTTTTAGCCAGTTATTTTCAGACTTACTCACTTCAAAACAAACAAACCCCAACTCTAAAACAAACATCCAGCTCCCTCCTTCCCCATTTCATATTTCTGTGACTTGCTTTGAAAAAGAAAAAATAAAATAATGTATTTATATATGTACCTGAAGGGATCCTCCAGGAAGGCTGCAGAGGGACTTGTCCTGAGGGTCTCTAGAGACAGGCCAAGGGGGAATGGCTTGAAGCTGAGGCAGAGCAGGGTTAGAATGGAGCTGAGGAAGAAGTTCTTCAGTATGAGGATGGGGAGACTGTGGAATAGGCTGCCCAGGGAGGTTGTGGATGCCTCCTGCCTGGGGGTGTTCAAGGCCAGGTTAGAATTCTGCAAGCTGACCCAGAAGCCAGAAGAAATCCTTCAAAAAAGCTGAAAAAAAATCCAACAACCACATAAGCAGGCACAGAGAGCTGAGTAACACTGAGCCACTCTGCACCACATGGATTTTAGACTGGGGAATCTGACAATGGTCTGAGAAGGCAAAAAAACAACCCTAAAATCTTATGAACATCCCTATGTGAACAGCGAGACTAAAGCTGTGTGGTACTTAGGATTGTTCCTGCAAGGGACTGTGCTAAGCTGAGACATCCACATTAGCAAAGCCCAGTAGGTCTCCAAGGAGACCTAATTGTGACCTTCCAGTATCTTAAGGGCCCTACAAGAAAGCTGGGGAGGGAATTTTTAGGGTGTCAGGGAGTGACAGGACTGGGGAGAATGGAGCAAAACCAGGAATGGGCAGATTCAGACTGGATGTTAGGAAGAAGTTGTTCCCCGTGAGGGTGGCGAGAGCCTGGCACAGGTTGCCCAGGGAGGTGGTGGAAGCCTCATCCTTGGAGGTTTTGAAGGCCAGGCTGGAGGTGGCTCTGAGCAACCTGCTCTAGAGTGAGGTGTCCCTGCCCGTGGCAGGGGGCTGTAATTTAGATGATCTTTGAGGTCCCTTCCAACCCTAACAATTCTGTGATTCTATGGAAGTAAGCTGGGCAGCAACTGACAAGTTCAGCTTTGAGAGCCGAAGTGGAGATGCTCACAGAGAGTAGGGCAGGTGGCAGGCCCTGCAGCGAGCTGGTAGGACACACAGCCAGGGACATCTTGGACAGCACAGGAGGAACAGGAGGAGGTGTCTGTGGTCTAACCAATCCTCATGCCAAGCTGACAGAGCAAGGGCTGCTTGCGTAAATGAGAAGTTCATCAGCGTTTCCCTGACACCAGCCCACGCCTCCATCCAGAACTCCCTCTTCTCACTCCCCCAGCCCTGCTTTTCACTTCTGTCGTCACAGACTTTGATTTTTTCCCTTTCATGGATTTTTTTTTTTTCCTGGCTTGGGGGAAAAAAAAAATAAAAAATTAAAAAACCTCATCACTGCCTCAATTGTCTATTTTCAGCCTAAATTCAAGAAAACCCTTTGGTTCCATTTGTAGCCACATCCTGTCTCAGCCTCCCCCTCTTTTTGTTCCTAAATATAAGGCTGATGCAATGTGATGTGACATGACAAAATAGCACATTTGCATCGGCAGAAACTTTCTCTCAACAGCAGTAATTAAAGGGAGCAGATGAGACATTACTGAAATTGGTGTTTATTTAGCCTGGAAATAAAAGGCTTAAAGAGGACTTGAGAGGGATTGTGTCACGGACGTGAAATTCATCGATGAGAGCCACCTTCTACATGCTGCTTCTCTGCAAAAGCAAACAGGCCTTCAGTGTAATCAATTTGAAGAGATTAAGGGGAGGGGGTGGGGGGGAAGAAAAAGAAAAAAGCCCCAAGGATTTCTACAGACCATCCTCCTAGCCAGAGGAGAAAAAATAAATCACTTAATGTGCTGCTTTGGCTTGTAAATAGCACCAAGACACCTGTGGTTACACATCAGCCAAGGCTGCTGAAGCGCTAACTTCAGGGTCTCTCAAACTGAGCAGAAGAAAAAGGAGATCTCATTGACCACAGTGAACATCAGCTGCTTAAATGTGGTCATGTCTGAGCTGACCTGCAGCAAATCGGCACGGACTTCTGCTCGCTGCCAGCAGCCCAGGGCTCTGAATGCTGTAGCCTCAAGCAGGTTCCTGCAGCAGATTCAAAGCCCACGTCCCTGTGGAGCTGATGAAATCATTTGCTGCTTGGCTTTGCTGAATGACACACTGCAAGTACTTGTCAGGAGCAGATCCTGTTGGCTTCCTGCGTGGTATTCCAGTACGGATGACAGCAATAGAAGGCAGTGGTGGGAGGGAGAGCAAGGTTTGGATGTGGAGGTGGGGTTTTTTTTCCTGGCTTTTCAGAAAGTTAGTTTACTTAATCCATGTGAAGGATTCATGGAAAGGAGTGATGGATGTTTCATAGGCCCCAAGTGCTTTCAAGTGAAGCTTCCTGCTCTCAGGAGAATCTTCCTCCTATTCTTTAAATCCATCTGTGACTGGCACTACCACTCTGCTTAAAACTGGCAGACCACATTCTGAGCAGGCTCATTTCCATCCTAACACAGATGGCATCAAGAATAGGGCAGGCCAGGAAAAAATCAGTTTGCATATTCTGCTTCAGTTTTTATGGGTCAGATTACCATCCAAAGCCATCAAAATGGCAACCCATATGTGATGTGTCTGCCATTGGAACTGAAGTGATACACCAGCATAATCTTAATGTGGCTGGCTAGAAAAGGGTTTACTTAACCAGTAATTAACCTCTGGTATTTAAAAGTAAAAAAGATCTTTTCCTTTCCAACAAACTCCTGACTTTGACAAATCAAGAAAACAGCTTTGGTGAACCAAAAAGGAAAAGACATTATCACATCTTCAGCCCTGAACAACTGCATCAGCAAGGCTCTCTTGGCAGAAAGTCCTTCAGCATCTATGCCAAATACTCCCTTAATAAGCAAGCCAGGTGCAGATGTTGGCTATGGAATTTGTTTTAACTTCTTTGTTCCACAAGCCAGAAAACTGTTCCCAGAGCTTTGGGAGGGGGGGGAAGTGGGGGTATGAAGAGCTCTGCCTGTCCTCCCTGATGCAAGAATATCAACTGCTTTAGAGATACTGCTGCAGAAATAAGAAACGTGTCATCAGCAACACACAGAACTACTGATCATGGAATCAGCAGAGAGCTTTGTGCTAAGGGTACTAAAGGGATGCTGAAACAAGGTCAAAAATGTGGCACTCTGTTTCCAGGCTCCTACCCACACTCTGCCTCCCAGCAGCAGCCTACCAGATCCAACTGCTGGATTCCATCTACTACAGGGGGGGTATTATCCCAGATGCTCCAGAAGCCAGCTACAGGGTTTAAAGCAGGCACATCTGCTCCTGTGAGAAGTCTATTACACAGTAGAGATGGGTTTTAAGTCTCCTGCTACATTATCATGGCATCTGAAACTCCAACTGTTATGCTAAGTAACAGCCAGGGCCACTACCCTGTGTCATTACCAATGGGAAGGGTTTTCAGTCACAGTCTTGTCATCCCTCCAACTTCTCCACACAACGTTCTGGTTAAGCCTCCCTGCTGACACTTCAGGTGTTTATTCTCAGCCAAATGCAACACACAGAGCAACAGCAGCCTCTCCACCACGCTGAGGTGCCCAAGCTAGCTGCAGAGCTGACAGAGCCACGGAAAGTTTCCTCTGGTGTCTTTACTGGCAGTTTGCAAGCAGGGTTCTGCTGCTGCATGTACCCAGCAGAGCTGGAACGGAGACAGGGACGCTCCTGAACACAAGCTGCTGCTCAGAAAGAGCTCCTGCAAACGTGTCAGGCACAGAACAAATCTGCACCGAGTCCATTTCTACCCTTTGGATGCGATTTGGCATTTGCAGCTATTTTTTCCCCCCTGAGTGAGGCACACAGGCTCCAAACCATTTCCATAAAACAAAAACCCCAATTCCCTTACAGCATCCAGAGCAAAGGAACTTTAATTATCTTCACAGATTAGGCCTGTCGAAGTCCAACAGTAAGCAAGGGAGACCTGCAGAGAAGAATCAATTTTCATTATCCCTTTCTCCTCAGCTCACTACTTAGTGCCATCAATAAAGGAGTGCAGAGAAGCCCATCTCCAGCACAATTTATCAGTGTGTGAGCTTTCACTTTTGTCTGGCTGCTTGCATTAAACATGAATTCATGGCCTGGCTATGAAGAGGATGTTGCTTTCAGTAATCTACCCAGAAAACACTTTTTAATAACTATGCCCTCCAAAGATGTAAGCAGAGAGGAGTTCCAAGGCACTCAGTGACACACCACACCTCAAGTACATCCTGGGAAGCGTTTCTGAAGGTAAGGAAGCATTTAACTACTTTAAAGAGCCATAGTTTTTAGTGCTCAGAACTGAGGTGATTTCACAGGCAATTAAGTATTTGCCAGAGAGAAGAACATGGCCTTGGCAAAGGCATTTATCAGCACTAGGGCAGCCTGGGAGCCCCTCAGTCAAATTTCAGAAGGATTTGGCTTCCCATTCCTGCTGCAAGCTCATCTCAAAATGCTCCAGTACACTTCTGCAGGAGGAAGCAATGGGAGTAACTTCTTGAACTTGCAGTACCAACCTCCACTTGCAGCACCAACCCTCACTTGGCAAAAATCATCTCCAAGAAGGATGCAGAAAGCTGGGAATTGCTTCCTTGAGAGTTAACTGGAAACAAAAGGGTGCACACCCAAAGCAGAACCTTTTTACAGCCCTAGCAGACAAACATCATCTTCCAACCTCCCCTTTCACAGGAGATTAAGACCTTTTAACAGCATGTCACACACTGCTTCAGAGCTGCACCCTGCTGATGTGTCTGGAAGATTCATTTGGCCCCTAACAGGACAATTCAGGCTTCTGGTTTCCACCTGTCTAATCTTTTGGTGATCTGCCTGAGCTCCCTCTCCTTCCATTGTGCTTTGCCCTGACAAAAAATATCTGTGTTTGAACCATGAGACAAGTGAATTCCTACAAGAAACCCCTGCTTTGGTGAGTACTTGGTTGTACAGTGAGTAAAGAAATACCATCTCAGTCTCTAAAGTCAATACAAATTCCTTTCCTTGGAGCTTGCTCACAAGTTTATTGGAGACAAGAGAATGGATTGCTGGCTACCCAAAGGCATCTGGATCAGGTCTTATCCCAGACCATCTGGTACTTCCCAGAACTTTCCAACACCACTTGAAGCAAACCTCCTGGAAGATAACAATGGCACAGAATCTGAACAGATCTATTATGCCTTGCTTTGAAAATGGTGAAGTACATTTACAAACATGCAGATCAAAGAGAACTGCTGTCATGGGCAATTCCTCCCCCCACCAAGTAATAACAGCATCATAGCTTGGCCACACGTGATGGCTGATAATGGCTCGAGATGTTCAGTTCTTGAGATCTAATTTGGGCACTCAGAATTGCCCTCTAAAGGCACACTGGGAACACAGGTTCCCATTAAACAAACAAACAAAACCTCTGACTGTGGCTCTGCCCACAGGAGCTGCTTTGCTTGCAGCCAAGGCCTGTGTGTCCTTTCTTGCCAGACACCTACAGCAAAGTCTTTGTCGCACAATTGCACCACTGCCATCCACCTTCTCAGTCTGCATCTTCAGCATCCAGTCCCCTTTTCTCTGCATCCACTGCTACCCTACTGCTGTTCACCTAGACTAGAAATGTTTTCCTATCCCACTGCCTCATCTGTCAGGCTTTTCTCTGCATTCCCTTCCAGCTTCTCCCTCTGATCACATAAGCAGGAGTGACCTTCATTCCCAGGTTCCTGGTCGAGGTTCTCTCCTCACTCGTCTCTAACACCAAGATGTGGAATTTTGCCTCCCCAATAATCCTAACTTCACCATTTCTTTGTAAAAGTTTTCATATGATGACCCCCTCAAAACTCTCCTTCCAGGCTAAGGACTCCTCTGCTAACATCCACTGAGCCGCTTCTGTTTTCCACCTCAAACACTTCCTTAAAGTTTGTTCCTTGTCCTGATGCCTCAAGGATTTCAGGAGCCAGTTGTGACAACTAAATAGACTAAGTGTTTCCCTTTGCTGGAATAATCACCTGAAACAGATGATGTTAAGATAGAAAACACTTGGTAAGGTTGGAGGAAGCTAAATCTTGTCATACCAAGACAGACAGAGGTAAGCTTCCTGTAGGAGGTGATGTAAATCAAGGACCTAGGAGAACAGAGTCAATGTCAGCTAAAAGCCAGTCCTGAGCCCACTGAAGCCTTCTGGCTCTGGTACAAGAACTGAACATGGAAAGTTGCCTTCCTACATGATTTTCACCCATTATCTGCATTTTCTTTTCTGAACAGCAGATAGGACCTGTGATATGGAGCAGGCCTGCAGAAAACACCTATTGCTGAGCATCATTAATTACCCTTTTGTAACTATACCTGCAGTCAGTTATCCCACTGGGACATTCCTGATGCCCTTTCAGCAGCACATTGTCCTTTGCTGTTAACGTGTAGCCAACATCACAGCCAAGGAGCAAAGCAATTAACTCCTCCATAGGCTGAAATTTAAACCAGCAATTACTTCTCCAATTCACTCAGCAGAGCATCAGGCACCTTTGCTCAGGAAGCTTTCCAAATCTACTCCAAACACACCCAGCTGAGCTTTGAGAACACAATAAAGCATCACCAGTTGCTGCATTGCATTGTTTAGTGATAAACACTGCTTCAGGTCTGACTTGAATTTCTGCTTTGGAAATAGAAGTCTTCAGAAGAAAAGGTAACTTAGGTCAGACTCGAGGTGCCTTTACCCTCCCAGGAGTGTCCAAAGGAGCAGTGCTGCACAGGTGAATGACATTGCTGACATGTTTACTAGCTGGTGTAAGTTAGTTAAAGCCAGTAATCTCCAACTTGCTGTGCTATTTTTACCATCTGACAGCTCAGTGTCTTCTCTTGCTCTTAGACAACAAAGCTGCTCTGCACTCAGTCCCTTTTATGCATCACTCTGATAATACTTCTGGATGATGAATCCCATTTGCTCACAACACACCACTGCCTGTGATCACTGCTCTACTTCCCACTGCTGTTAGCAGAGGCTCAGAAGCAGAATCAACTGACATCCTCATTTCTTCCTGCCCACAGCCAGCACTGGTCAGCTTGTCTGGAGTGAGCCAGCTCCACAATCCCCCAGCGAGACTTCCCCCTCATTGTTTGCCATGAAAGAGTTAATATCTGTGACCCAAATATGGAGACCCATTTTAAACTTGCTGAAAATTGCTTTTTAATCCCAGCTCTCGAGGATTTCCTTTGAAACCATCTGCCAGGCACGCTGGGCACTCTTCTCCTGTATATATGCAGGATTACTGTAATATGGATTCTTTTGTGTAACTTAATACATTTCAGCATATTAAAACATTAGTTGAAATTTCCATTCTTTCCTGATTTCAGTGGCATATTATGAAACTAAAAAGCCAGACCAGTGCTGAGTAGGTAGCAAACCCAACACCCATATTTACCTTATTTACATGGCAATTCCAGGCTCTTCAGTCAGTCAAACACTGGATAGGATTTAAGCAAATAGTTATGAGTCATTTAACTAATAGAATTTATGCACAGCCTGGCTAAGAACGGATTTAAGCAAGTGCTTTCCCCAACTAGAGCACAGTTTGAAGACTGGAAGGCAGAGTTAACATCATGATAATTGGAGCTCAGAGAAGATTTCCAAATGTTATTTCAAATCTATTGTTCAGCTTTTATCTATTTTCCTGCTCTGGACCTTTCTGGAGTTGTATTTTTTGAAGTACAAACACTGAGAAGCAGTAAAATCACATTGAGAAATGAACTGGAGCTTCAAGTGGCCACATGCAACCCTACCCATCTGAGCAATCACCCAAAACATGCAACAGAAGACAAGGCATTGCTTCCTATCAGCACAATCCCAGCCAGGGTGATTGAAAGAGCAAACAGTCAGCGAGGCAAATGAACAATCAATTCATTGGCTCGACCTAGAAGGCAAAACATAAAGCAGAGAAGTCAGAAGCCCAAGACAACTCCTGAGCATTCTCAATGGGAAATGCTTTTTTCCAATGGTGATTTGCCTGCAAACATTCTGAGAACAGAGAGTAAGGACAATTATTTGCCCAGTTTTAATCGTGTCAGGTGACATGAACCTTTCAGAAGGCAGACAGGCCAGAGCCTGTGAACTTCTTTGTTTCATATAAACACACTTCAGGGCAACAGAGCTGTGCCTGGGCTTCCTGCTAGGAGCCCTCAGAGTGCTCATTCACACTATTTCATTTCACAGCCAGGCACCTAATAGCTAAGCAAAGTGAAGGGCAAGACAAAATCCACCCCTCCTCAAAAAAACAAACCAAAACACAACAACCCCAAAACATTCCCCTCCTGACCAAAGACAGAATCCCCTTCCCTTTGGTGCCTTTTCCCTGGGATGAGACAGGGTCAGAGGTGATTAGTATCCAGGAGAGGTCTACAGATGTGGAAAAAGGAAAAAAAACCAACAAACCCAAGCAAGTAGTTTTGTTTCAGCAGTAACAGATGTGGGAGCCTCATCCTGCAAGCATTTTACTTTCAATGCAAAACTGCTCATAAAGTGAGTGAGGGGCTGAGGGCAGAGTCAATGCCCAATTACCCACTTACTTCAGTGCTGCCATTTTAATGAGCTTCCTGGATGAGTCTGTCCTTATAATTTCCCTCCTCTAATAATCACATCAAATTAATTTTGCCTTAAAACATCAGCAAAAATAAATTCATCTGTCTCAAAAACAGTAATCCTAAAAGAGCTGGTAGCAGGGTGTTGAAAATGCCACCTCAGCCTGTCCTTGACTTCTGTGCAAACCCAGAGCAATTCACAAGATCCATGGCACCGCTTGGGATTCGATCTGAGTGACTGGAAACAGCTCCATGTCCCAATACATCTGCTGGTATGGCAAAGGGATAGGAAAAGGCTGGGACAGTGCTCTGGCATTTGCACATCTATCAGTGCTGAAAACAAAACCCAACCAACCAACTACAAAATAAATAGATTAAAACCACCTTTCTCTGGCTGAAGAAAGGATTGACTGAAGCCTGGTCTGCATTCCAGCTGGGAGTAACCTGCTTTCCTGCTAGACTGCGTTTGCCACTCACATTATCAACGCAGCACCACAGCTTCCTTCCACTTCCTTAAGCTTGGGCAGTGATATGGAGGGGCTGGTGACACCAGGGATGTAAGCACTGCCACTGCTGCAGCTAGAGAGTGTAAAAATGCTACTGACTCAAGCTGAGCAGTCACCAAGTCTGCCCCTTCACATACAGCACAAAAACCCCCAGCCACAACACACAGACACTTGGGCAGTGAATACACCAGCAGGCATGGGCAGCTGAAGCACTGTGTGAAGGCTGAGCCAGCCCTGCCAAGGAACCTAAGGAACAAGGAAGGCCCTAAGGGCAAGGAACCAACCCAAGCAACCTAAGTCCAGCTACTCATCAGAAGCAATTTGAAGAAGATCAGCTGACAGATGGGAAGACTTTCAGGCTCCTCTAGGCTCTGCTGAGCAGTGCAGCACCACACTGCACGTTGGGAGGAGAAAGCTTTCTCCATCACCCCTTGGTGCACAAGGCTGCAGCAGTGGCTCCTGAGTCGCCACTGCCACCTCAGGTATGGTTTCTTTAGACTGCACCCCCTTCTTTTTCCTGCCACACTGCTAAGTCACCCCAGAGGCTCAATTACACAATATTCACATCCTGCTTTCTTTACAGCGAGTTACATTGAGCAGCATCAAGGCCACAGGGCAAAGGGAAAGTCACCAAGGGGCTCTGGGCTGCCTGGAACCCAGCTGCACTTGGGAGCGCCATCCGCCTGGCAGCAGGCACGCAGCCCCCCGACAGGCACAGCAGATTCATGCAACAGCTACAAACGGCACTTGAGAGGCTCCTACCTCCTGGATGACATTCTCCATCATAAGTGGGTTTGGAATAAATTTGCTTAGCTGTGTGTAACACGGCCCCTCATTAGTACTCTGTGAAATCCACAGGCAATTAACATCCCAAAAGGAGCTGTCTGAGACTGCCCTGCGTTGCCTCATGCACAGGTGGAGATCTGCAGGCTTTCAAGAGCTGCCATCTCCACGATGGGTTTCAAAGCAAACAAAAATCATCACCAAAAAAAAGGTAAAGGCAACCCCCCCCTCCCCCCAAGTGTTTACAAAAGAGCTTTCTTACAACTGCCTGGTCCACCAAGAGCAGGGAAATTAGTGATGTGTAACTAATTGATACAAATCTCCTGAGGGGAGCAGTGCTGCTGGTTATCTTGATACGAGAATTTAGTCCAGGAGGATAAATTGGACAGACAGCTGAAAAGCTTTAGTTCTCCTAGCAGGGAAGGAATTGATCTGGTAGAGAAAGCCCTTAAGGGGATATCAGCCACGGCAGAAAACAGGATCAGGAAAAAAACTAGCAGAAAACTTTGTGCTTCCCTCAGTAATGTGAATTTCCACCACTTATTTCCACCTTTAGGCAAAAAGGTGAAACCCTGTAGGTGTCAATCTTTTAATGCTTCTAGTTAAACTTCTGCTGTTGATTGAATCCTGCAGCTGTTTGCTGGCAAAGGCCTTCTTCTTCAGTTTGCCATTTCATTTTTGCATCAGGTACTTCTCAACCCTCCTTCTGCTGAGTCCAAGAAAAATAAAACAACACAGCTGTTCACAGGCCTGCAGGAGATGCTCTCCATGTATCTGGCAAAATGTTGTCTCAGGACTTCTATTAATTAATTTCACTGCCCACTTCTACAAATGACTCAAATCCACAAGCCAGCCAGGCTCTCCACTCAGGACCATCACCTTTGCTAACCAAACCCACAGCAGTGACCACACATACATGCCATGAGGCTGCATTTTTTTGCTCCCAAGTGCATGTAGTGCAAGATTCATTTCCTTCAAATCCACCTGATTTCAGGCAAAGGATTCTGTGAAGCAACAGCCAGAGGCACCTCACAGGGATTTTGCTTCAGCTGCACGATTTGTGTGAAACAAGTTCATTCCTTGGACTTCAGAAAGAGAGCACTGCAGTACTGGAGCACCTCTGCCATGAGCACAGGCTGAAGGAGCTGGGGTTGCTCAGCCTGGAGAAGAGAAGGCTCTGGAGGGACCTTATAGCTGCCTTCCAGGACCAAAGGAATCCTACAGGAAGGCTGCAGGGTGAGGGTGTCTAGAGACAGGACAAGGGGGAAGGGTTTGAAGCTGAGGCAGAGCAGGGTTAGACTGGAGCTGAGGAAGTTCTTCAGTATGAGGGTGGTGAGACTCTGGAAGAGGCTGCCCAGGCAGCTTTGGCTGCCTCCTCCCTGGGGCTGTTCCAGGCCAGGCTGGATGAGGCCTTGAGCAGCTGAGTAGTTGCAAGGTGTCCCTGCTGACAGTGGAGAGGTTGGAGCAGATATCTCTGAGGTCCCGTCCAACCTGAGCCATTCTAGGACTCTATGAATACAGTGAGAGAAGAGACAAGTGATGCCAGGGCAGCTCATGCTCTACCTGCTACTATGCTGTGCTGCTACGACTGAATGCTGACAGGGGCTCTCCCGAGGCTATCAGGGAACCAAACACCCGAAGCCAGCTGATCATCCGTGTGGAAAACTATCAGAGAGAGCTCTTAAACCAGCAAAGCTCTCCATGTACAACATGATGATTGTTGTCTAACCAGAGAAACAGACCTTCCAGCCACCTGAACCAGCAATTCCCAGGTCACAAGTAAATGAAGATGACTTCCTAACCCTTCACCTTTCTTAGCTAGGAGGATTAAATTAAGACAGCAACAGAAGTGCTGGGCATGTCAGCTGGATGCTGAAGGGAGCAAATGTGTTTATCAAGATGAAACTGAGAGGTGCCAATTCTGTGATTACTGTCAGAGATTTGTCCTGACTGACAAACCTCCTTATCCTTACCCCTGTACCTAGCAGCAGCCCCAAGAATGCACTCAAACTGCAAGAGACTGCACGAGGCCGGAACAACGCAGGGTTTATTGTCGCACAATAGGAGGTTTCCCTGAGGGTTTTGCCTGTACAAAGTATTTTCCACAAAGCTAGCTGAGAATCTCAGCTATCTATAGAGGTCATGGTTGTTCAGATCCTTAGCAAGTGTAATTTAGAGCAAGTCTCCTCAGCTTGTGGCTTGGTATTATTTTTAGCTATTTTTCTACTCCACAAGCACAGTGGATCACAGGATCACACAGAAGGACAAGGTCACTAAACATGTGATGTGTTTAAACACATAGCAAATGGTGATGCAGCTCTTGGGAAAAGATATCCTCCCTCCACTGACACTCAGAAACCTATTTGGATTTGGAGGAAAAGCAACCAACCTGCTTCTCCCCCCACTCCAAAAGGCATTATCTAGGGATCCTGCTTGCACAATGCCAAGTGGCTTGTGGAGGTGTTTTCAATTCTCCTCCTTCTAGGGAAGACAACATGCTGTGGAGCTATTTTAAGAACAACTCATTCACAGAGGTCTCCAATTCAGTCTTCAGAGACAGAGATGATTTTCTTGCTGCTTCAACATCTTTACTGGCATGACATTTGCTTCAGAGGGAGTTCATTTGCTGTTCCAACATCAAAATGGAGCAAGAGCAGCTGCCAGAAGAAGGATAAAAGGAACCACTGGTGACAAAGAGCAGCGAGGGTCATTTGTGGTGCAAAGAAATGTAGAACAGAGAGAACTGCAGAACTGTCACTTTCTCCAAAAAGCCACAGGGTATAAAGACCTCCTTGCTACCTCCTGCCATTGGTGTTTAGCAGCCAGAAGGAAAATGAGACAGAAAGAACTAAACAATCAGGCTGAAGTCTTTAAACGGCAAATTATTACGAACCAGCTTTAAGCACCTGAGTGCTCCCAGCTAAAGCTGAGCTCATGCTTAAGGTCTGCAAAGAATTCAAACACTCCTTCAGGAAGCTCAGAAGGAAACACTTTAGGCTGGGAAGCAATGCAGGGTGTGGAGGCACAGTCTCAGGGATGAATTCAGTCCCCAGTGCTGAGCATGCCTTCACCCTGGCAGCTGGAGTACGCTGAACAAACTTGGGGCCATGCTGTCAACTGCAACGTGGCCACCACAAAAATTCCACTGGGAGAGCCCAAACAGGGCTGACAGGCCACTGAAGCAACATAAGTGCCTGTAGAGTCTGATCTCCTGCATCTGAGAGATGCAGTATCTCAGATGACACTGTCTGTCATTTACACCAGCTGTCCCCTACCCCATCCCTTGGCTGTATCTGTGCAGCTCCACTCACTGAAGCACCACCCCATCACTTTAACCACCCTTTAAAGCAGCCAAGTTCCCCATACTGCTGCTTTCAAGACAAAGCTGAGGCTCATCTTGGTCACCATGCCTTCTGATAGGTCACACTCTTTGTTTGGCTACTTCATTTCCCCTCTCTCCCCTTATCTTCTTATTAATACATTGCCCAGAGCAGGACAGGGATTTGTCCCTCATTCAGCAAGGCCAGCAGAACCCTGCCCTCCTCTTGCAAGAGGGCATCTTGCCATCCTCACAAACCTCTACACACCAAAGAAAAATATTCTTTCCCCTGCTCCTTCACTGCCTTTTATTAACAGATCAATTAATTCTTTTCCAGCTTTGTAGAGGGGAGGTTTTTAAAGCTGAAAACTCTGGGAAATGATTCTTTGCAAAGGAGTGAAGAGGCACCAGCAGGAATTTTCTAACCTGTGTCTATCAGTGTTTGTTCTGTTGCATGTTAGAATCACAGCTTATTTAGAGCATGGTATTTGTCTGACTAACCCCCAGCCCCCCTCGAGTTCCCAGGCATTAGCAGCCTGTTTATGACACCTTAAGGGCTTCAGTGTTAGGCCTTATGAATAAAATATTGCCAAAGCACTGAGGACTGTATCTGTGCAGTGGTATGTCAAGGGATGTGCAGCCTTGTCTAACACCCACATGACAACTCATCAATAGTGCAGCTCTGAGCACCCCTTCTGTGGATCAGAAACAAACCTGGGCAAGCATTTTCTTATGCTTCATTCCATTTAGTGCCACTTGCCACAGAATATTAGGGGCCAGAAAGGACCTCGAAAGATCATCTAGTCCAACCCCCGTGCCAGGGCAGGATCACCTTTTCCTGCATGAAAGGGTCACAAAAACCTCTCCATGCTTAAGTGCTGAAGGACATTCAGGCACAATAGCCAGCTATGCAATCAAAAGGCTTCTCCTACCGAGAGTCCTGTTTCCACAGCTCGTTCTTGTGGCACAAGAAAAACCTCACAAAGCCCATGTCTGGAACTGGACTACAACACTTCATGCTGTGCAAGAGGTTACAAACCTGGGGAGACTTTTAAGGTTAAAACACTGCTGAGGTGCAAAGAAATAGAACTGGCTGATTACAAACTGCCTTTCATCCCTTGCCCTTATGCAGAGGGCTGTCAAAAGGGCTATACCCTCACAAATCAAGTGGCAAACACAAGGGGAAAACAAATCTCCAGAGAAACTCAGAAGAGACAGTGCTTGATAAAGACTTTGAAAAAGGCACAAGTCTGTGCCCCTTCCCTTTTCCATGTAGGTTTTTTTCCCCCCTTTTCCATGTAGTGTTAAGCCTCCATTTAGCAAGGAGAGCCTGACAAATGCAGCTATGCTGGCATTCAGTGTTTGCCACTCCAACAGCAGACTCGCTGCTGCTTTACAGCACTCTTACTGTGAACAAAATAGTAAGAGACAGATGCATGCCCCCATGAATAACTGTCTTCACCAGTAAGAGATTGGAATTGATCTGTCATGTTTCATCAGCTGCAGTCACCAATTGCATATCTCCATGCATCACTGGGGATGACAAATTAGTTGCAATCAAACTGGGCTTTGGCAGGATCCAGAGCAGTGCCTCTACCTGCCCAGTTCAAATTACTGTGGTTAGATTTTGCCAACTCACTCATCAAGCAGCTCAAGCTCATTGAGCTACTCACAAAAACACTCTTGCTCAACACCCTACGAGCCAGCTCTGTAATGAGCTCCCCCTCTGCAGCCCTGCTTCTGACACACAGGCATTAAATGACAAGGAAGCACTGCCTGACAATGGCACACGATTCATTCTGCTGCAGCCCTGTCAGAGCAGGGTGAGCCTACAACTAACAGGTAGCACTTCCAAGTAACAGACCTGCACTGAGGAAACAGAGGCTCTGCCAGAAGTTGAGCAAGTTTGTCTGCAAGCTCCATCTTTCCTTAATGTTCTTTTAAACCTCTTTTCTTTAAGTGTACCTCCATGCAAATCAACTGCATCTTGCCCCCCTGAAATTTCATAGCATGAAGTGCCTAAGAAAACAGCTGAACTGACAGTCTTAAGCCTCACAGCATGACAGAGGCCAGAGACACCAATTAGAAGTGTTCATAAACCCAGTGGAGAAGGAAGATACACTTGTTAGGGTGGGTCGTTCAGCACTGGCACAACTCCATATGGAGGGGCAAGATAAGCGTCTCCCTTCAGCTGCCACCCCACCAGTCTCACACCCCACTGAAAGGAGCTGGTTCAGCTGCAAAGGGCAAAGAGAAGATGGATAATATGGCTGCAGCATTTGGTTAAACTAAACTAAAGTGGGTCCTGGATTTTACTTACACTTTACAGACATAGAAATTTGAAAGCATGGTTTGTGGTGGTCCAGCCAAGAGGTGGCTGCTGGCCATGCCAGGACTGCAACCCAGTTCACTTCTGCTCTCACTGCTGAGAATTCATCTACATGACAGCATCAATTGACAGGATTTCCAAGACATTCATACACAGCCAAAAATGAAGTCAGCATGGATTCGACTCACTAGAGCTACCTTGGATAAAGGTACCTGGGGATGAACTCTCTATGCTGGATCCAGTTCTGGTTCAGGCAATCAGCACTGCTCCACTCCAGTGGACACTACACACATTTGGGGCAATGGCAAGCAGCAGTCAGGCTGAGCAGGGGGAATTGGTTACCTCAACCTTAGAGACAGACTAAAGACAGCCTCCTTCTGAAGCCTCGTTGGTGTTGGACGAGAATCAGAAAGAAAAAAGGTATCACTAAAGGAGACAAAACTTTTCCCAAGGTCTATCTGTGGTTACTATTTCTTAAAAAAGAGTTCAGGTTGTCATAAAGATGCAGCAGCATTCGTGGTGCATCCTGTGACACCTGCCACGGAGAGCTGCACAAATGCAGCATCCACAAGGACGCCGAAGATGCTGAGCGCAACCCACACCGCGCTGATCCTTCCTTAAAGTGGTAGGGATAAAGAACCAGCATGAGCTTCAGCTGGAGCTTCCCTCAGGTTAATTGGCAACTGGTTTGCCCTTGAGGAAGAGTACACAGCAGCTTTGAGCACTAATGAGAAGTGGATCCAATTCCCATCTTTTCCTGAGCACAATCCTTGACAGAACAGGTTCTCGGGGACAGGAGCTGCTCCAGGGGAGATGTTTACCCAAAGCTTTAAAATATTCTACCAGAGACCACTGCAAAGGGAGGAGGTAAAACCACACTGCTCAATATTAAACACTGCTGTTCAGAAGCTACAGGAACATCCAGGTGATGTGCAGACACACTTGAAGCAGACTCAGCAATGCAGCAGATACTTCCTTGCCCTTTAATGGTAAGGAAGGAGCCTACCGAGATTGAGCTCTTAAATTAGTCACCAAAAGAGCAGAGCTCTGCACACTTCCCAAGGAGCAGTCACTATAAGACTCTCTGGTTTTGCTAGAAAGGTTGATTTTTTTTACCCCCTTATCACTCACTGAACATTTGGACTCAATGATCTCCAGAGGTCCTTTCCAACCCCTCCCTAGCACTCTATGATTTCATTTAGGACCATAAACCCAGCTGTAGTCCTGTGGCAAGAACAAGATAAAGGATTTCTTCCTTCCATATTCTGCCCAACATGCAGCTGAAGATGACTGACTTTCAGCAAATGCAGGGGTAAAAACTCAACTCTTCTGGAAAAAGTAAATAACAATCAATTGTTTAAAGAGATAGGATCCAATTAACTCAGTAGTGTATGTGACTGAAAACAGAAATCAGGATGACACTCTATATTTGGGCTGGAATAGTGCCACAAAGACACTCATCTGCAGACACATTCAGAACCCAAGTTTCCATACAATGGCTATTAGGTAATTGCTTCATATTACTACTAGGAAAGATTTTTGCAATAGCAGAGAAAGAAAAAAAAGGGGAAAACAAGTGTGGGAGAGTTTCAAATCCTTTCCAGCCCTCACAGCACTTCCCCACGCTCAGGCCCACTCAGCCTGCTTTGTATCCATTTCCTTCCATTGTCCCCCACACCACATCATGCCTCTCCAGAGCTTGAGGGGAAGCAGAGGCCACAAGAATCCTTGCTGCATGCCACATTCATGTTCACATTAGCACTTGGTTACCAATTTCAGTAAAAGCTTCAAGCAGGCAGCCAGAAATACAAGTTCTAAACAAGCATTGCCTCTCTTCTTCCTACACCCAACACTGAAATGCCTGCAAACCAAAGCTGCTCTTGCTTACCTTTGGTTTTCTCTATGAGGGAAGCCTCTGTTTGAAACTGACATGACAGCAAAACTCCACTGTGATTCCAGCCTGGAATATTTGCTAACAGTTCAACACACAACAGAAACAGTTTTAACCAAGAAACTTCACTCCTGCAGGGCTTTTCTTGTTGAAGTTCTTAAAGAGCAGACAAAAAGTATCCAAGTCTCATTCTTAAAAAGGTTTTGCACTCAAATTTTAGGAGCTGCAAGAGACTTTCAGATTTACAGCCTCCTTTCCCCCATGCTGCATGGAAGTGCAGTGATGTTGCTCAGTGCTTAGAGACACAGACAAATCACAGTACAGGATACCATCGAGGATTTGTTGGTAGAACTGCAGCACTGCAGCTGTACTGTTACAGTTCTGCTGGCCTTTTCTCCTCCGTTCAAACAGGTCCCAGGAGGAAAGGCTGTCAGCTCACAGAATCACACAATATTAGGGGTTGGAAGGGACCTCCAAAGAGCATCCAGTCCAAGTCCCCTGCCAGAGCAGGAGCACCCAGGGCAGGTCACACAGGAACACATCCAGATGGGTCTTGAAAGTCTCCAGAGAAAGAGACTCCACAACCTCTCTGGGCAGCCTGCTCCAGGGCTCTGTCATCCTCACAAAGTTTTCCCTTCTGTTCCCCTGGCACCTCCTCTGCTCCAGCTTGCCCCCAGTGCCCCATGTGCTGTCCCTGGACATCCCTGAGCAGAGCCTGGCTCCAGCCCTGCACATCTTTATCCCCGGCAATGAGGGCAGGCCTCAGGCTCCTCTGCTCCAAGCCCCAAGTCCTTCAGCCTGGCCTCACAGGGAGATGTTCCACTGCCTGCAGCAGCTCTGGGCTGGACTCTCTCAAGCAGTTCCCTCTCTCAGCCTACTCACCACAGCCCTTCTAATCCACCCCAGGATGCCACTGGCTTTCTTGGCCACAAGGGCACATTCCTGGCTCCTTCTATCTACCCCAAGGTCCCTCTTTCCTACACTGCCCTCCAACAGATCAGTCTCCAACCTGGTCCATGGGGTCGTTCTTTCCCAGATGCAGGACTCTACCCTTGTGTCCTTGCTCACTCTTAGTGGGCATGAAGAAACCCACCATCAGTCACTCATTTCCTTTGGAACTGCTCGCCCAATTTAATCACACGGAGGGACCTCTTCATCACAATCACAGCTAATTTAACTCTACTACCATCATGGGCAAGGCTCTGGGAACCAGGAGGTTTGCTGGAGCAAAACTATTAATCAGACATGATTAATAGCCAGACAAGCAAATGGAAAGTGTTAAAACTGTCAGATTTTTATTAATCTCTGCGTTTTAGGGAACACTTATGCTTTGAAGAGCCACCCTGCATTCTCCAGGTCTGCAGATGAATGGCACAAGCGAACCAAAAGAGCAACCAACCGAAAGTACTCTGGCCCTAGGTTAGAAGCTCTTCACGTTTGAAGCACAACCTGCAAGGGTGTCCATGCACACGGTGCAGAAAGCATCAGGCGAAGAGCCTGTGAGGAGCACTGGCTGTACCCCTGCCGAAAAGCTCCACAACCTCAGGACATTCCTTATTGCCCCTCCCGGTGGAAGGGAAGAAGGAAGCTCATCTTGCAGCGTGACATGCAGCTTCCCACCTGCTTCCGGAGCCTGCAGGCAAGGCTCAGGCCCTCAATGGCAGCGCTCTGAACTTTCCCCAACCTCAAGATACTTCAGGACCTTAAGGCAAAGCCGTCAAGCTTTACCTGCCGGTCTTCAAAGCACACATTTCGAGGCCGGCCGCTGCCTTTACAGCGCGTTCTCCCTTCCGTTAGCCGAGCTCGGCAAGCTCTGAAAGGCAGCTTTAGTAATCACCTTCCTCTGGAGAGCGGGGCTGAGGCACAAACATCTACCCCGGGTCACCGAGCTGCGTGCTCCCCTGCTCGGCCCCGGGCGGGGAGCAGAGCGGGCTCACCCCGCAGCCAGCACAGCCCCAGCAGGGTCCCGGGAGCGCCAGGCCAGCACAAGAACCTGCTCCGCTCTGCTTGACCGTGGCCTCGGACCTGCTCCTGCTCCCGCTCCGCGGGCATCCACCGCGGGCATCCACCGCCACCCCCGAGCGCCCACGGTGACCTCCGCGCCCCGCCGCGTCCTCACCTCACCCCGCCCCGGGAGCACCATTGGCCCCTCCCGCCGCTCATCAGCCGGCTCCCCGCCTCCCATTGGCCAGTTGCCCACCTGCAGACGGGCGCACCAGCCGCTTCCTGGTCCGTCACATGGCAACTCGCGCTGCCATTGGAGGAGCCAGGGCTCCTTTGCCGCCCATCGCCGTTGCTCACTCGTGCGGAGAGCTATCCATCAGGCCGCCGCCTCGCCTCCGAGTACCATTGGCCCAGTAACCCCTTTTCGGGCTTTCATTTCTCCTCATTGGCTAATTGGGTCGGACAGGGTGCTGCGGTTGGGTAAAAAGCAGGTCTTGGAGGCGGGACTCGACTCAGACGGAGAGTCAATTGGCCAGTAGGCTGGAGCGGCGCCATATGATTGGCAGGAAAGGTGAGGAAGGCGGGGCCGCCCGAGGTGAGGGTTGTGTGAGGTGAGGGAATCTCGCGGGGTCTCGCTAGCTCTGGGCGCGGAGGCGCGCGGTGATTGGGCGGCGGGGGTCAAGGGGGCGGGACTGAGTCAGGGAGTCTCCGCAGCGGCCGAGTCCTATGGGCCGGCCGAGCTGGGTCCCGCTCACTGATTGGGTGGGGGCGGCTCTCGCGGAGCCTGGTGGGCCGGGTCCGATTGGCTGCGGGCGGGTTGTCGGGCGCGCGCCCCGCATGGGGGCGGGGGGGGGCCGGCGGGGGGAGGGCAGGCCGGGTGCGCGTGCCCGCTGTGCGCTCCGCGCTGGGGCTCCGTGAGGAGGTGAGTGGCGGCGGCGGCGGCGGGTCGGGCGGCCGAGGCGGCGGCGGCGGCCGGGGGGCGGAGCGGCGCTGCGCGGCGGGGGCCTGAGAATCCGCCGCCCCCCCCCCCCCCACCTCTGCCTGCCGCACGCACGCAGCGGAGACCCCCTCCCCCCACCCGGCCCCGGTCCCTCCCCGCCCCGCCGAAGGGGGGGCTGCAGCCGCCGGCGCCCCCCGCAGAGGCGCTGCCCGCTCCGCCGCCGGCGCTGGGTCAGGCTGTCAGGGCGCCGCCGCCGCCGTCCCTCGCTGCCCCCGTCGCCTCCTCCCTTCGCCCCTCTTTATCCCCCGGCCCCGCGTTCTCCCCTGTCATCCATTTGTCACTTTCCCCGCTCCCATTTTTCTCCCCTCGCCCCGTTTCCCTCTCGCTCCGCCGTTGTTTGCTTTGCTGCCCCGTCCCTTTCTCTTCCTCCATCTATTTTTATCTTCTATTCATCCCCTCTCGCCCTCCCGCTCCGTCCCCTCGCCCTCCTCCCCTGGCTCCTTCCGTCCCCCCTCACTTTCTCTGGGTGCTTGTGTGTGTTTCAGGCCTTCGAGGAAAAGTTGCAAACTCCCAAGTTTTTTTTGCTATATTTGAGGGAGCAGGTGTCTGCGAGGAGGGAGCGATGTAGGAGGTGCCTGGGCGCTCAGGGAGGTTTTGAGGAGATAAATGGAGAGGATGTGGGAATGGAAGGGGTAGAGTTGTCAGTCCTCTCAGGGTATTCCAGGGGAGAGACTCCAAATCCTCCTTCTGGAGGGAAGGGGGATTGATCACTCTATTTCTTTTTTGCAACAACAACAACAACAACAAACAAAACAAAACAAAACAACCAACAACAACAACAAAAGTGAAGGAAAGAACCCAAAGCAAACCCAAGCCAGTTGCCCAAGGATGGAGTGTCAGTAGCCAACCTCAGCTGGACTCTTGGGAAGAGGGCTGGTGCACTCTGGCTCACGCACACATGAAGAGATTCTCCAAACTGTTTGGCTTCACGAAGAGATAAGGCCGGCCGAGCTCAATGTTTTTAAAGGTGGGCCGTGTATGATGACACCCAACTTCTTTTAAAGTGTAGCAGATTTCATTTTTATCTTTTTTTTATGGCCAAATGACAGCTTGACCCAGTTGTTACCCAATCAAAGGGCATTTTTTTGGATGTCTCTTTGTGGCACAACGGCCAACGCAAAAATGATGGCGGCTTACAATGGCGGTACGTCTGCGGCAGCAGCAGGTCACCACCACCACCATCACCACCACCTTCCTCACCTCCCTCCTCCTCACCTCCATCACCACCACCACCCTCAGCATCACTTGCATCCCGGCTCTGCAGCTGCGGTGCATCCCGTACAGCAGCATGCCTCTTCGGCGGCTGCGGCGGCGGCTGCGGCGGCGGCGGCCGCGGCCATGCTCAACCCAGGGCAGCAGCAGCCATATTTCCCATCACCGGCACCGGGCCAGGCCCCTGGACCAGCTGCAGCAGCCCCAGCTCAGGTACAAGCTGCAGCAGCTGCTGCAGTCAAAGCGCACCATCATCAGCACTCACAACATCCACAACAGCAACTGGACATTGAGCCGGACAGACCTATTGGATATGGAGCCTTTGGTGTTGTCTGGTGAGTAGAGCGACAAAACCGAACTGACTTTTGCCTTTTCGTTCTCTTTTTCTTTCTTTGTGGTGGGTTTGGTTGGTTTGTTTTTTTCTCCCCAGATCATAATTCATTCTTGGGTTTGTCATTCGAATCAGGATACAAGAAAGCTGCTCACTCCAGATTTATTTTTGTTATTGTTATTTCTTTCCCCCACTCTTCCACTGGTTCTTCTGTGTTCTTAGAAAGCTGGCTTCGCTTGTTTGTGTTGGCAGAAGGAGGTTTAGAGTGGTGAAGGAGCAACCTCTGACTAACAGGCCCACGCCGTCCATCTCTTTGGAGACAGATGCAACACGTTTGTGTGCCCTCTACCCAGTGCATTAGAATATGTGTGCTGTGGAGCTACACTCTTCCTTCCTAAAGTTTCAGCTTAACAAATTGAGCATTAGAATATGTGTTCTGACCTGACTTGAGAGCTAGAATTTAAAAGCCTATGAAAATGTCTTCCTTCTTCAGTCACCTGTCAAGATCTTTGTCTAGGAGGCTGTTTGACCTGCGGGAGCATGCTGTGTGCTACCTGCAACGCAATGGCTGAACTTTGCTCTCCTCTCATAAATGCAAATGGGATTTTTTTCTCTCTCTTTTTCTCTCTTGCTGTGGTGCTGCTCCAGCCCTTTCATCCCCCCCACCCCAGCCGCTCTTTCAGGTTCTCTCAGTGCAACATAGTCTCTTCTGATGTCTTTTGTGACCACCTCCATGCAACCTGTGTAATTGTTGCTTCCTGAGGGTCACTGAGGTGCAGGATCTTTTTCTCTCACCAATGGGTTGTTGGCTTCCTGCCTTCCGAAGCGTTCAGCAGAAGCAGGACGGACGCCTGGGTGGTGTTTGGGGGCGCAGCCGCCTTGTGCGGCACGCTTCCTGTAGCACAAAGTTTGAAGCCTGCAACTGTGTGGTGGCCCTGCCGAGCTTGCCCACAGCGTCCTGGTGACAAGGCTGAAGGAGTTTTGCTTTGGGTGGTGTTTGCACTTTAATTTCTTTTCCCGAGGCAGAAGCTCAGGGTGGCCAAGCGCTGCGCAGGACAGGCCTCAGAAGAGGCAGAGACTTTATTCCTTTGTCCCAGCCCTTCGAGTTGCTGCCTTCTAACCAAAGCAGGGTTGGTAATAAAATCATGTGTGCTAAGGAAGCTGCAGAAAGCAGCCATGGGTTAATGTTACAGTTGATCTTCTTGCCCTTAATTCAGAAGGCCGAGGGAGTGAACTGCAATGCTGAGTGCTCAGAGTCAGAGGAGAGCTGCGGTGCAGCCGGCGCCGCTCCGGTCTTGTGGTGGTACAGTAGGGAAAAACCCAGAATGAAAAGTGACAAGAAATCTTCCCTCAAAACAAGAGAAAAGATCTAAGGACTATTTCCATCTACTCCTGTATTTTTAAATTATTATTATTTGTAAGGCCTGGAGGTCTTTTAAACTTAATTGTTACAGACTTGGTTAGATTGAGATTGTTATGTAAGGTCAGACCTCCTGGGCGCTTCGGTCGGTGGTTTATTTACCTGCCTCTCTTTTCTGGGCCTATATTTCCTCAGTTTGATTTGCCAGCATATCAGGTACAGAGAGAGAGAGATTTGCATTCATAATATTCAGTAGAATAAAAGGTCAGGCTTGCATATTTAAATATAATACTGGGAAGAATGCTGAGGGGAATAAAGCAAGCGTAAAAAGCAGAAGGGTCTGCATTTGACTGACATCAGGGAGGACTGGTGCCAACAGTGTCCACCCATCCCGAGCCCCTTGACTGGGCAGCTGTATCCACAGTGAGGAATAGCCACTAGTGGGACTCTGCTGGCAAAGTTGTAACTGCAGCTTTTGCTTCAAGATAACCAACAGCTTAAAGAAACATGAAGAGGGAGGATGTTAAATAAAAGCAAAGCAGAAGCTTGGAGGGCAGCTCTCCCTTGGTGAGGCTGTAGGGCTGTGCAGGCTGGGAATGGCATTGGCTGAAATTCAGTTCCTCTTTGCTCACATGTTTGAGTTCAGTGGTCAGCCTTAGACTCTTGGCCTTTCATATTAACTTCTGTGAGTGAACACAGGCTGCACTTAGGAGCCTGTGAGCAATAATTAAGCTGAATTTGAGATTTCATTCAGAAGGTGAAAGAATGCCTGTGTAATTTCATTTTGGCCAATGTGAGAGTGCAGCTGAACATAAACATTGATCTGGATATTTATAGGGTAAGTTGGCTGAGACATGAAAAATGTAGGTCTTGGTACTTTTCAGTGCTGTAACAGAATTTTCAGTGCTGCAAGGCCTAAGCTAATTCTGAGTAAGACTTCTGTTGCTTATCTGTATCTTTGAGCATGCATTGTCACTCACAGATAACTGAGGAGTTCACAGCTGCACTTCTGAGGGAAATGGAAGGGGTTTTTATTCTACAGACAGTTTGAGTATTTGAAGAAGTTGTCTTTCATCTTGCTCCTCAGACGTGTCATTGCATTGTCTGCAAAGACACAACCTATCCTGCAGTTAAGTTTAGCTCATCAAATAAGTAATCAGCAGCGTGTGGCACTGAGCTTCCCCTTAGCGTACAGAGAGAGATTTTGCCTTGGCAGCCGAGTTGGCATCTGTCGGTAGTTCGTTCGCCTGGTGCTTGGCGATGTGTTGGGGTAGCTGGTGTGCTGCTGGAGTCTTTCACTCGTCAAGAGCCAAAGCATTGTGCTTCAGCATTCTCATTATTAGCTCATGCACACTTGTGCTGCTGCTGCTGGTAGTTGTACACACGAGCTGTGTCCTCACTCAGCTGGCCACCGGGAGCTCTCAGCTCAGCTCTCCTTGGCACATCATCTCCTTCCACGATGTGCAGGTTTTAAAGTGAACTTGACCCAGGGCTGGCAAAGTAGAAAAGAACCTCTTGAGCAATTGGCATGAAATTGCTATTTTTGTCCTTTTTTCCCCCCTCTTGTGCTTTACATACTAGTGCAGTTTCTCAGCTGTGACAACAGGGCTGGGGGGAAGCTGGTGCAGCAGGAAAAGACGTGCAGGTACCTCCCCCCAGGTCCTGCAGGCTTGCTTAACTGCGCCCTAGTTTGGCAAATGGCCACAAACCAAGGTGCATATCTAATTTGCTGCAAACAGGGCAGGCTGCTCTTGAAGTGCTTGCTGCTGACACGTTCTTCCAGGGCTGAAATCAGAAGTGATCCGGGTTTTAGTTTCAGTGGCAAACTCGCTCTGTGCTGCGTGCTTCAAATTGCCTGCCTGGTTTGGGGAAGTCTGGTGGACGTTCTAAGAAGAAGGAGCTGTCCTTTGCAGGAGTGCTCCCTGTTTTCTGGGGAGACATGCTACTGCCATCTGGTGGGATTCTCCAAAAAGGATAATAATAATTAAAGAAGAAGAAGAAGAAGGAGGAGGGGAAAAAAAAGTATCTGTTGAACCTGCTGAGAGGTTTTGGAGCGAGGCAGGAAGCCTCGGCGTGAGGTGCTCATGCTGCTTTCATGCAGGATTCCTAGAGCAGTGAAGAGGAACTGCAGCCTCTGTGGAGGTAGACAGGGAATAATAATTCCTTTTGTTGGAGCTTTAAGCACTGTTGCTGAGATGCTATGGAAATGTCCTGTTGGTTGGGATGCACCCACAGCCGTGGGATAAGGAACTATGGCTCTGCAAGGCGTGTGGGGACTGGGTTCGTCTTGTGGTGTCTGTAGTGTTGAGAAGTTGTTGTCGTTCATCAGGGGCTGTGAAATCGGGGGGGGGGGGGGGGGGGGGGGGGGGAGGGAGGGGGAGGGGGCTGTTTTATTATTAACAGAAGGATGTTTAAAGACATCTCTGTGGGAAATCTCTTACAAATGACAGGAGGAGAAACGGATCTGAGTTCTGGTTGTTTGTTCTTTAAAGCCCTGATTTGCACAGTTTTAAATCACAGGGTGGTTTGCAGCCTATCTGCTTCTAATACTTCTTTCATTCAGCAAGCCAAGCAGCAGTGTAACATTCCAAATGCTTTGTTGATGTGGAGATAGGACCTAATGCGCAGGCTGCCATCCCTTCTGAAGCCAGAAGTAATTTAGCCTAAATCTACCATTCATTCCTGACCTTCAAAGGCTTGGGGGGAAAAAAAATCACTAAAGTCTTTGCTAAATAAAAAATGGAAAGAATATTGCATGCAACTGATGGTCACCTGGAGCCCAGAACTATTTTCAGAGGGTTTATCACTGTACTGGTGCTAAGCAGAGCAGCAGGAAAGACGTTTCCAGGATAAAAGGATAATCTCCTGACTGTTGCTTTAAAGGAACGTGTCGTGCTGAGCAAGTGTGCAGCAGAGGGAATTTGCTTTGGACAAAATTGCTGGAAATAAATAAATAAAGAAAGATATGACAGCTTAAAAAAGGGGGGCAAAAAAGGCATAAATAATGGCAGGGTAAGTTCCTCTTCTGATGTCTGATGCTGCTTTGCATGGCTGATGCAAATAATCATGCAGAAGTCCAGCCTGGTGAGCATGAGAAGTTCAGGAAAAGGTGAATTTTGAAAATGAGGTTTATGAAACTCTTCTAAAGAGTTTTGCTGGGGGAGGGTTTTTCTTTTGTCAGCTGAAGCTGTTTGTATCCTTTTAGCAGTCCCCCAAACCTCACCTGTGGGTGGACGTCAGGAGGTGGCCCTTGTTAGTTGCATTTAGATGGAAGAGTCTTTGCTGTCTTTAAACTACTTCATCTGACATTTTGTATCAGTCTAAAATGATGTTGGTTTTTTTTGGTGATAGCCTCCTCCTAGATCTTTTTGATCAGAAGTTTATCCCAGAGCTCTCAGTGTGAGTGAGACTTGAGCATGGATGGGGAGCTGTAAGCAGGGGGTGGTATCTGTGGTAGGTGGGACACAATATCCACCAGAACTGGATAAAGAGGCTCTAATAATCCACCCTAATAATATTATCCCCAGAGAAGATCCCTGCAAGACTTTCAAACTAAGCAAATCCAAGACAAATCCAGAGAGCCTTTTAAAGTGCTGGTGTTAGAGCTGGCTAAGATGCACCAACAGTCCTACTCGTGAGCAGAACTTGGGGTTTTCCTCAGGAGTGGAAATGATCTGCAGTGAGCTGTGTTGGGGTTTGATGGAGTGAAGCTTGCTTTGAGTAATGGGCAACAAGAGAATTGTTTAAACTGCATAAATAAAATGCTGGGAAATATTTTCCAAAAGAAATCCTTCCAGGGTATTTGCAGGACTTGGGTGTCTGTGCTCAGTGTGGTGTTCAGCACTGCTGCTGATCTTCACTCCTCTAGGTGAAGATGAAGCTTTGCTGTTAAATGATGTGCAACTGCTTTGGCTACAGAGGCTGTGACAGAAGAGGCTGAGCAGAAATTTCCAGCTGGCAAAGGTTACCACTGCCTGGTTCTCTCTGGTTGCAGTATGCAAACCCTGTGACAGAAATGGCATGAGAATGGCCTGGCTTCTCCTGGAGGACATGTTTTGATCATCACCTTTGACAGCTGGGGAGGGGCTCTGCTACCATCACCTGTCCTGAGCAGGCAGTGGGTGCTGGCCAGAACCATTCCAGGCTCAGGGAATACTGTCCTTTGGGGTTGCCACTTTCTGTGTTCTACTTCAGTGAGCTTTTGTGTTGTTTGGGAGTGTGATGCAGATAGAGAGTGATGTCCTCAGAAGAGACAAAGTCCTTTTCATCCAGTTATTTCTTGGAGGAAACCACGAGGGTGCCTAAGGCAAAAGAGGCAGCATTGGCAGTGGGCACACTAGAGAGCAGCCTGTGTGGTGTTTCACACTTCCCATCCCAACTGGAGGAGCTGCAGGTGATGGCCTCTAACCCCTGTGGCAGTGTTTTTCAAAGGATTGGATTCTGACCCTATTCCATCTCAGCATCAGAATTATGTCCCTGTGAGGGCGCTGGAGCCTTGGAGCAGGCTGCCCAGAGAGGTTGTGAAGTCACCTCTAGAGATCTTCAAAACCCACCTGGATGCGTTCCTGTGTGACCTGCATGAGAGAAGCTGACATTTGGGACCCTCATGACCCAGTGAGGGCACATGACAGTACAGGGAGGGGAGATGGCATTGGTGAGACTCTGGAATAGGTGGCCCAGGGAGCTTGTGGCTGTCTCCTCCCTGGGGGTGTTCAAGGCCGGGTTGGATGAGGCTTTGAGCAGCTGAGTCTAGTTGAGAGGTGTCCTTGCTCGTGGTGGGGAGGTTGGAGTAGGTGAGTTCTAAGGTCCCTTCCATCCTAAGCCATGCTGTGATTCTATGGCTCAACCATTTCTGGAGGTCCCTTCTAGCCCCTAACATTCTGTGATTCCATTTGTAGAAGAATGACCTCACTCAGCTTTTTCATAGGGGAGCTTTTGCAAAGTTTCTGTGCTGGGTTGGGGTGGATCTGGGGTGGGTTGGATTTGGATTGGGTTTTCTTTTTCAAATGTCAGTGAAAGAAAAATCCTGCTAGCATTTAAATGACTGTGCCCCACATGTGCTGAATTAAATGAAATGGGTATAATAACTCCTTGCATTTAAACTGGAGGTTGGGAATTGGGTGGAATTCCATCTTAAGTAATAGATGAGATTGCTCATTATTGTCTTGTGAGATGATGCAAGAAGGAAGGAATGTGGATAACAGTTTATATTCTTCTTTGTTTTGCCTCACAAAGATGGGTGAGGACCATTTTGGATAAATTAGTGCAGTGCAAATTATGCCAAGGTCAGCATCTCACAGGTCACTTGAACTGCCTGTTGTTTTGCTGCACCTGCAAATCTTGCTGTAGTTTGTGGCCACACACAACTGTGTGCTGATAAAAACGTTAACAGCCAGGGTTGTCTCTTTCCTCTGCATTCTGGAGAGGTCACAGCTTGTGGCTGTGTCCACAGCCTTCTGGTGTCTCAGGAGACATCTCTCAGACATTCTTTCCCCCTGTCCCCCCACACTTTCACCTTTATTTTTCAAGAGAATGTTTCACAGAATCACAGAATGGCTCAGGTGGGAAGGGACCTCAGAAATCATCCACTCCAACCTCCCACCATGGGCAGGGGCACCTCTCACCTAGACTCAGCTGCTCAAGGTGTCATCCAGCCTGGCCTTGAACACCCCTAGGGAGGAGGCAGCCACAGCCTCCCCGGGCAGCCTATTCCAGAGTCTCCCCACCCTTGTTCTGAAGAAGTTCTTCCTCCAGTCTAACCCTGCTCTGCCTCAGCTTCAAACCATTCCCCCTTGGCCTGTTTCCAGACACCTTCAGGAGAAGACCCTCTGCAGCCTTCCTGTAGGATGCCTTTGTGTACTGGAAGGCAGCTCTAAGGTTTCCCTGGTGTCTTCTCCAGGCTGAACGCCCCCAGCTCCCTCAGCCTGAACTCATAGCAGAGCTGCTCCAGCCCTTGGATCATCTTTGTGGCCTCCTCTGGACTCTCTCCAGCAGCTGTGTCATTCTTATCCTGGGGACACCAGGAGTGGAGGCAGGATTGGAGGTGAGGTCTCACCAGAGCAGAGTCAAGGGGCAGAATCCCCTCTCTTGCCCTGCTGCCACACTTCTCTGCCTGCAGCCCAGCACACAGCTGCCTGCTGGGCTGCATGAGAGCTCTGCTGGCACATGGGGAGCTTCTCATCCACCAACATCCCCAAAGCTCTTTCTTCAGGGCTGCTCTCAACCCACTCTGCACCCAGCCTGCATTTGTGCTCGGGACTGGCCCAACCCAGGTGCAGGACCTTTTACTTAGCCTTGTTGAAGCTCATGCAGCTGGCAGTGGCTCACTTCTTGAGCCTGTCAAGGTCCTTCTGGATGCCATCCCTGCCCTCCAGCGAGTCCCCTGCAACACACAGCTTGGTGCCATCAGCAAACTCGCTGAGGGTGCCCTCAGTGCCACAAAGATGTTAAACAGCACTGGACCCAGGACATATCCCTGAGGTTTAAACTGTTGGTTTCACTAATCCAAAACACAAATGCCTTTGGTGTTTGGCCATGGGTGTAAGCATTCCTACCAGTTGTATCTGATCAAACAGAGTAGTAAATAAAGGCGAGTAACAAGTGTGTTGTGTTGTAGCAGGCTGCTTGATGTTGCCAGGCTGCTTCATTTCTTGGGGGAACAATGGGCCTGAGAGTGAAAATAGCTTTGGGCAGGTAAAGTAGAAGGAAGCCTTTGGGATATGTTTGAAGTGGTTTTTTTGATGACTTCTAATGGTTGTATCTGGGGCTCATCTATCTTTAATCCTCTGGAAAGCGCTGCCTTCTAGTCTTGAGTAAGGAGCATTCAGCTTTTCATAGGAGAGAAGCTAGCTCAGAGTTGGGTAGAGCTTACTTGAACTGAATTTGTGTTAAAATGAACAATAATTAGTTAATATAATTGCTTGTGGGGTTTTAAACTGTTAGGAAAAGAAGAGAATCAAGAAGCTGCCTTAGACCTCAGCACTGAGCTACGCTTCTCCAGCCAGCTTCTCAATTCTCCTCTTTTCTGCTGGAGGGAGATGTTTGGGACAGTAACACTGTATTTTGGATTAAACTATTTCTATAGCCTCCTGTATGACCCATGTGTTGTGCAGCTGAAGTCCTGTTTGTCCAATGTGTTCGTGAGCAAATAGTGAGCAGCAGCTTTACCACCAGCTTTTCTGTACCCATGAGACTGAGCTCACAAAGTTTTCCCCCCTGGAAGCTCTGCTTACTTGAGCACAGTGGTTTCTCAATCAGAAAAGCTGAAGTGAAGCAGTTGAGTCCTCATTTTGCACAGAATGTGGAAAGCTTTCCCCTCTCTCTGTTGGAAAAAATGAGATGGCACACAGGGAATGCTGCAGGCTTCTTGCATGATCTGAGGGTGCTTGCTGACACCTCTGCCCTCCTACATCCTTGGTGTAAAGGATGCTGAGCAATGTCCAGCACTTGCTAGTAGCAAGAGTATGGTACAGGACTGTTCAGAGTGGTCCAGATAGGATTTCAACTGAGACAAAGAGTAATTTCTTTGTTTTTTGTGCTTAAACCTTTGCTGTGCTTAGGTTGCTGTTAGTCTGCTTTCAGTGCCAATTTCCTAACTGGAGGCTTCCTCAGATTAGGACTGGCTGCTTTGTGGAATTTGTTGAAAGTCATTAAAACAGAGAATGAGATAATAGAGGGGCAATTTAGATTTTTAAAAACCTTCTGGAATATGCAAAGTGAGATGAAAAGTTGGATCTGTGCTCAGAACAGCTTCTAGGGCTTGCTGAGCACCCATTTGTTTCTGCTCAAAAGAACTCGGTACGAAGCAGCTTGGCTCAGCTACTGCAGTTTCCTCTGTAACCTTTAGAATCTAAGAGCAAGCATTTGATTAGAGCCTGAGTTATAAATATTATTATGAGAGTGATTTATCTGAAGCTGTTCAGGTTTTGTCTGTGGAATTAAAGTCAGTGGCATGGCTGGGACTTAACAGCTGGTGTCCGTTTGAAACGTCTCTGCTGGGTTGTGTGGGGGGCTGTGATCAATGCCCGCTCCCATGGCTCAGCCCAGGTATGCACAGCCATGGCATCGTGCTCTGGAAACAAAGCAGAGTCTCAGTTTTCAGACTGTAGCCTGAATTTGTGCCAGTTTGAGTCTGCCCTAAACTATCTGAAAGGTTTGGGGAATTCTTAAAGTGATGAAGAACGGGTTTGGGGTCCTTCCGCCGGTGAGCAGAGCTGTTAGCACCCTGGTGTCAGCTGCTGAGGGGGGAGCTGTGCAGACCACCTTACCCAGCCACGGCAATAACGGAACATGGTGATGTGTGTGCTTGGGATGGATGGGAGCAGAAGCCTGTGCAGCTGGGGAGTGGGAGCTGCTAAGGGGAGAGACTTGGGATGAGGATGGAGGAACTGGGAGAATCCCTGCTGAGTGTGAAATGTCGTCGGCCAGGGCCGGAACTGTGTCTCGCATCTGTCACCGGTGACCTTTCTCAGCGCTGACAGTTATCCTGCCCGGGCTGGAACAGTGCAGATTGGTTCTCAAACACAGGAAGGAGCTTTACAGCTCTCAGGGTTGTCTGATGTGGGTGTGTTCAGCTGTTCTGCAGTTGAGTGCTGTGGGAATGGCCAAAAGCTGAGGGTTCTGAATGGAAGGTGTCAGGCAGGAGGTGCTGTGACTTCTGCTCTGTTGTGAGTCAAACTGTTACATCCAGCTTGCAACGGCAGACCCCTGAGCGAGGCAGGACGTGCTTAAACGAACATGGCTTCTGGCAGGCTGTAGGGATACGTATGCAAAGGAGAGAGGCTGCTGTGGGTAATGCATTTATTTATTGATAACAGTGTTTGACCATAATAAGCAGTCACAGGGAAACGGTGAATGGGAGTGGGAATTGGAAGGGATGGGGTAAAGGTGGTACAAACCATAGCAATTATCTGCTCTCTACATACAGAGAGGTGAGAAAGATTAATGTTGTTATTGTAGCAGTAAGCTGTGCTTTAAAATAAATGACAGAGGTACCATATTTTCCTTCCTTTTTTTCCTCCCCACGCTGTTCTATGTGTCCTTTTCCTCACTTCCAGACCTTTTTCTTGTTTTTCAGTCTTGTCTGTGGCACTTTGTGTGCAGTGCAGCTTATCAACAGCATGTTTAAATGAAGACCAAATTGTGGAAAAGAAATACTTCTTCTCTGTGGAAATCACCAGAGAGCTTCATCCATGGTGCATTGGAGGAGTAACTTGAAGACAGAGTCACCTGCTCTAGGGAGATGTTTGGCACTCCTCCCTGTATCCTGTGTGCCATAGGAACAGGCCATTGGCTGGCCTGTGGGTGCAGAATGTATGCAAACACTTGTGATTCAGGCATGCAGGTGACAGAGCTGAGTATCTTTAGGGAAATCCCCTCTCTCCTCTGGCCAGAAATGCCCCAGCTTGGCCAAAGTGTTGTGCATTCAAATCCTTAGGGTGCCGATCCCTTTGGTATGGCAGAGAACACTGAGAGTCTTCATCAGGGAAACTGGCAGCACGTTTTTCTAGATTTCCATAATTTTGCTGCTGGGGATTTCAATAATCACATTACAAATGGTAGCTGTGTTCCACTGAACTCAGCTGTGTAATGTGTGAGTACAGACAGAAAGGTGCAAATAAAACCCTGGTGTGCGTGGGCACGTACGGCTTCCCAGAGAGGGAACAGGAGACTGGAGGAGCTGTGCTGGGTGAGCACAGCCTCTCACTAAAATCCCTTGCTGTCCAATGCACCAAACACCACAGCAATCTGGACTTGGGTTTGATATTTAAAGCTGTGCCTCCTTTTGTTGCGTGGGAGTGATGGCTGAATGGAGGTGGAGTGATTTCTATCAGCTTCTGTCTGACTTCAGACAGTAAATAACCTCCATGGCTGTGGCTGCCTTGGGAGCAGGGCCACACAGAGTCTTGAAAAGTGCTTAGTAAGAATTTGAGCTTTAATCACGAGGGCTGCAGCAGAAGCACTGTGTCCTAGTGGTATCATTCTTTTAATTTCCTGATGTGGTGTTTATCTGGAAAGGTTTGGAAGCGCTTGGGTGTGAGTGGAATTTCGATGCTGACGTTGGCCGTGAGGCCGGGACGGTTGTGGCAGAATGGCTGGGGAGAGCGTGTGCTTTGATAAATGACCTGCTGCTAGGGCTTTAATGCTGTGGTGGTGTTTATATGGCACCTGGAAAAATAAATAAATAATCAGAGCTTTCTGATCAAGAAATCTTGCAGGAAATTATGTGGTGAAGTAAAAGCTAGCAGGAAATGCAGGAATCCTTGAACTCCAGGGAGGGGTTTTCTTGCCCTCATTCTCTTTCATATGCAAATACGTTTTAATAGGTGCATAAAAATTGCTCGCCAGAGAAGCTGATGGTTTGGCTTCCTTGTCACTGGGAGTGGTGCTGCTCCATGTATTAACCCTACATCTTTGCCTGGGCTCATGGCAGTGCTTTTCTCTGTTATCCTGGTACCACCAGGCGGTGCTCTTAGAGTTTTCCTCATTTCCTAACCTAAATGTGGTGTCAGATGAGAGCCTTCCCTTAATGGGAGGAACGAAGCTGCAGATGGTGTTGAGCTGGTGGCCAAGTCATTATCCTGGCTTTCATCTACATCATTAGGTTCTTTCTGAAAAGCTACTTGACTTTTCCTTTGCTCTTGAAGGTGTGCCTGGAGCTTTTTATTTTAGCTGAAGCGTTTAATTGCTTTATTTAATGTGAATTCTTGTAACTGTTGAGGAATTTCTGTCTGTGAACGGCAAAACTTATTCCACAAAGGTGGTAGCAAATTTCAGGAAGGAGCAATCATCTGCTGCTGATGCCTGTGCTGGCACTTGTGGAGCTCTGCAGATGAGACTTGAGAGCCAGTCTTGTTGCACGTTAGGAAGGAGAAGGTCTGGCCAGGTGCAGGTCAGTGGACTTTGTTTCGCTGAGAACCATTTCATTTTCCCTTTAACTGTTTTGGCTCCTGGTTGTGGTTGTATCAGAGCCCATTCTGAACCTTGGCACTTCTGTGTGGCATTTCTGTCTGGAGTGGAAGCTGCAGGGCACTGACATTGAGTAGACGTGTGTGCCTTTCTGCCTTCTCACAGAGCTCCTTTTTGGCTTCCTCCTGCCTTCATTTTTAAAGGCCCTTGACAACTGATAGGAAATGATTTGAAAGCCCCAAATAAGAGCTTTTTTCCCCCCAAGAGATTCCATAGCAAACAGAACAAGAGCCTTGTTAGAAAGGCTGTTCTCACACAGCGGAGTTCTGACATTTCTCTCAGTTCTGGGGGGCTCCTTTCCCTCAGATCTCTTCTTTGGGGGGAGGACATCTTGCAGGTAAGCTTTACAGGAGGAGGAAGGGAGTACAGTGGTTATTCCCAGACTGCTGGCAATCCATCTTCTGCAATTGTATCCATTCCTAGGCTGGTGTCTTTAGATAAATGAAGATGAGAATGTGCTGAGTTTGGTGCTGTCTGACTCTCCTGTGTTCTCCCCAAGCGCGTTGGAAATCCTGCAGCCCAGACCTCCTTGATCTTTATTTGTAGCTTGTGGCTATGTTGATGAAGCCAAATTATTCCTTTTTTTTGTTATTGTTCTGACTGACTAAAGGGACATGGATCAAATAGGTCATGGAAAGACAGGAGATTTGTAGAACTAATGTGCGTAATGTAATGCTGCAGAGGGCTACAGATGGAGAAATCGTGATTCCTGTTTCAATTGCAAGGACCTAGCCAGAACAAACAAGGCTAGACAGAGCTGAATGTGACATCTTGGAAAGTGAAGAGCTGCCAATAGTTTTGTTAAGGGCACAAGGCCTCCAAGTTATCATGCTGGAAACTGATCTTGTTACCATGATGTGCAGCTAAAGGACAGTGGGGTGTAAGGGTTTGTGTTTCCTCAGAGTTCAACAGATGGACATTAAATAAACTAAACACAAACCCAACTGAGGGTTCTAGCTAGAAAAATCCCCAGCTCTTAAAGGGAGATAATCAGCGTGGGTAGGAACTGGAATCTACCTGATTTTTATGTCTCAATTCAAATTGCTGGGGAGAGGAGCTCCCAAGCTGATCTGGCAGAGCAAGATGTTTGTCTTTTCCACGTGGATCCAGACTCCTTCTCATGAGGGGACACCTCAGTGAGTGTTCTGTGGAATCCTTCGGTGTCAGTGGCTAAAGAACAAGTAGCACAGGTCCTGCCTGCTGTCAGTCTTGGTGCGTAATAATTCTACCAGAGAATGTCCAGAAGCAAAACCGGTAGGCAAAAGGATTCTCGTAGGAAAAACTCTCTTTTACCTTAGGTCATCTGATTGAATTCAAGTGAATCAGAGTTGTGTTCAGCAGCTTAGCTAAAAGCAGTTTTGAATTCTGGAGTGGAAAGTCCCTTTTATTTGGTTTTTAAGTTATTAAAGATAGCACAAGGTATCAAAGTGCTTTCCTGAGCATATTTGCTCATTGATTGCATTTGAGAAGCCAGGATTAAGGTCTTCTGCTGTGCTTTTGATGGCAGGGCTTTGGCACACTAACCCAAGCCCATCATCTGAATTGCAGTTTTGCCCCTGCTGAGGGAGAAAAGGCATTTCTGTTCTTTAGGCTTGCAGTGTTTATTGTTTTGTGAAGCAGCTGAAGAAAAGTAGGTGAATGTTGACAGAATCGGGACCAGCCCTGACCTACTTGTGGCTTCTTCTCTGATCTCTGTCTCAGGCATGCCACCTGATAGGTTTTCTGCTTCTCTTCACTCATCCAAAGCTTCATCAAAACCATGAAGGACTGGCAGCTGTTTGGTAATTTGAATATTAAATGTATAATATATCATCACTCCTACAGTTGTTCCCAAGAAGAATTTGTCACCTCTCATGACTCAGTGAAGGGAATCCTTCTGTAATCATTTCTATTTCCTACTGCTCTCATTTTTAACCTTTGGGTTGAAAGTGCTTCGGAGCCATTCATTTTAGTCCCCTTTGAATCGTCTTCCACAAGCCTGTGTTTTACTTCAGAATGTCCCAAGACTGGAGTTGCACCCAGGGTGGTGATTTATGCTATCAGGAAGTTTTTTGACTGACTCAGCAGCATCCAGCAGGATTTTTGAGTCAGTTCATGGAGATCAGTTCAAACTGAAAATAGCTTTGCCACGAACAGGTTAGGCCAGAGCCTGGCAGTCTGACTTTGCTGTTTCTTTTGGGTAAAGCTGTGAAACCAAACCAGCTGCTGTGTAGGGGATAAATTCCTTTGATTTATAACAGTTGAGCCTGTTTTTTTGGGGGAGGGAGAAGGAAGAATCAGACCTGCCTTGCAGATCCTGTCATCTTTTCAAGAGCTGTGCTGCCTGCTTGAATGTGCAGCCTCCTCGTGCCTGCTTTCTGGGGCGCTGTGAGATGAACAGGGCTTGGTGGCTTTTGGTTGGGTTTTTTTTGGCTGACAGGCTTTGCAGACATTTACTAATATAACAAAATCAAACTTTTCATTTAGGAATGCCACCCTGCCAGCATCAGCCCTTGGAGAGGAACAGGGGAGAAGGCTTTACAATAAACTTTGAACTTTGCTGCTCCATCTTGTAACACCTTTTGTAGCTTCAAGCAGTGACTTTCCTTGCTGGCCAGTGAGCATCTCACACCTTCAGGCCCTGGTCAGATGGATTTAGTGAAGGCACAAAGCTAATGTAATAAATATTGTGTAAAGATAGGACTAAAGGAGCAAGACTGAGTGCTCTCTGCTTTGCTTGTGAGTGCCAGTCAAGAACTGTGTGACATAGAATCCTGGAACGGCTTAGGTTGGAAGGGACCTTGGAGATCATCTGCTCCAACCTCCCATGTTCTGTTTTGCAATAGCCAACACACTGCACAGCAGCCAGCAGAGCTGCAGTAGCTCAGCATTCACTTTGTACCTGAAGTACATTTATATTTTGGTCTCTGAGGGGTTTGGTGTGGTCAATGACATCAATGATTAATGTTTCAGTTATTGTTCACTGTAATGAATTTATTACTTCTACTTCACTCTGAAAATATTATCCTGGAAATAGAAACAAAAATAAAGTCAAGAGTGGAGACCAGGAAAGCTCAGCCAGCACTGATTTTATGCTGATCATTTCTTTTGCTCCTGCCTTGTTGTGCCATTATTAAGCCTCCAGAAGGGCTTGCAGCGGAAACATTTCTCAGTTCTGAAGCTCAATCTTCGTTCATTGGCTTCACCAAATCATCTGCCCAGGTGTGCTGTGCTCCAGATGAACATTAGGTGTAATGCTGGTGTAGCAATGCAGAAGAACCCCAGTTCTTGATTTGAGTGATGGCTCTCTGCTTTATCACACTTGGGAGGGGGTCACGTTAAGTCTTGGGAAGCATTACAAAGGCAGAAGGTTCAAGGACTTGGACTTTGGCAAGAGCAATACTGACTGCCAACTCCTCAATACCAAGCAGTTCCTTACAAAAAATACAGAGAAATAAGGACTTGCTTTTGTCTGGCAATTTGGATTTTGTGAATTTTGCAATATTGTGGTCATTTGAGTAGCAAACCAAAAGCTCTCCCATGGAGTTATCAGCACTGGTTATGCATCCTGCCTGTGGGCAGCCGTGGAAGAGTTTTAAACCTCTTGGCTCTCAGCAGGCTGTTAACTCCAAGGTGCTATTTACCTGTCTGGTTTAGTCCATCACTTCAATATCTTAATATTTCTGAGACTGCCCTTTTGAGTGTGATGAATAGGGGTGGTCATGGCTCCAATCTAATTGAGACTGTCAAGGAAATAGGTGGAATTTTTACAGCCTTCTGAGACTTGATGGTATGTGACAGAGGATCATTCACTTCACTGGCCCATGCTAATGGGAGACTGATGGCTCTTTAAACTCCCTGGTAACAAATATATGCCTGATTTAGTTTTGGCTTTGAATTCTTTGCAAGGTTGTGAGTCTTTCTTAGATCTGTATTAACATACACTGAAATTAAAAGGAATTTCTTTCACCTTCCAAACATAGCCCATAACCCCAAAGCATCTTTTAGGTGTTTGGGTTGTAGAGGTTAGGAGTTTATATCACACTTGTGTTTTGACACATCTTTTCTGGTCCTACAGTAATTCAAGGAAGGAATGACTGTGTGGTGTTGATCATGGAATCACAGAATGGTTTGGGTGAGAAGGGATCTCCAAAGGTCACCCAGTCCAACCCCCCCTGCAGTCAGCAGGGACATCCTCCACTGGAGCAGATTGGTCAGAACCTTGTCGAGCCTGACTTTGAATATCTCCAGGGAGAGAGCTTCAACCACCTCCCTGGGCAACCTGTTGCAGTGTTCCACCACCCTCATGGTGCAGAACTTGTTCCTAACATCCAGGCTAAACCTTCTCTAATTTCAAACCATTGCCCCTCATCCTATCACTGTAGGCCTTTTGGCATAGTCCCTCTGCAGCCTTCTTGTAGCCCCTTCAGGTACTGGAAGGCTGCTATTAGGCATCACTAGAGCCTTCTCTTCTCCAGGCTGAACACCCCCAGCTTCCTCAGCAGAGGTGCTCTAGCTCCCCTGATCACACAGGGGGAAAAAAAACCTTGCAATTTACAATTATTTACATGAATTAAAAGTACAGAGGAAGCATCAGAACAACTGATGTGCAATTCACCTTGCGTGCAACAGGGAGGAAGCTGCCTTAGTGTAGTCGAGCTCTTTAGCACTGTTGTCAAAATACAGAAAGGATTATCTTCAGTGTGAGCTGCCACTGAGAGAAGAAGCTGTGTCGTGTCTGGAGGAGGCAGCACTAAAAGAACTTTTGTCAGATGTGCTGTTGGGTTTCCTTCTCAGCTCTTAGTTTTGGTTTATTCTGTAGCGGAGGAATTGAGAGGTCTCTGGTTAGCGCTTGCCATGGCCGTGGTTAAGTGGTGGTGGTGGTGGCAATTGCAGCAGCATTTCAGATTAATGTATGTTTTATTTGATGTTTTGTTAAAGTTCTCATGCCAGACAGATAAATAAAAGTCCTCTTGTCTGAAGTAATTTCTGGGGAAGGGAATGGAAGAGAGAGTGGCAGCTGAGGAGCGTTCGGAGTTGCCGTGCTGCCTTCTCTATCGCTGCAGTAAATATTGATGTTCTGATAAGGAGCAGGCAGGGAATAAGCTGAAACTTGAAAGGTCATTAAGTAAGATTTGCCTCTTCCAGGTAAAAACCTTGATGAATGCTCATAGATTTATCATTACTACAGAATGAGGGGAGATGAGTACAAATAGCAGTGTTGCAGGAAGTTAAAAGTTACTGTGAGCCTCAAACCACAACCATCTCAGAGGCCTGAGGCTTTAGACTTACCCAGCAGGTACGGTTCTCCCCTTGGGGGGCAGCGAGGACACGGGAGGGTAATTCCTTTGGGCTGAAGCAGTGTTTCAAATACTTAGTGAAGTCGTGTTTCGAGCATTTGTTGCAGACTTTGGTTTGAATTCTCTTCTGATTCGTTCATGTGCTGGCAAGGAGCCAAACCTGATAGCGGTGCAGAAATGAAATGGCTGAAACACGACAGGTTTCACCTGGATCCTGAGGTGTGGTGTGGGCATTGCTGCCAGTCATCAGTGCAGAGCTTCATTGGGCTGCTGAGGCTTAAAGGAGTTTGGGCAGGAGGAGTTGTGTTTAGTCCTCCCACCCCAGGGAGAGAGTGGTAGGGAGGAGGAGAGGTGCAAAGGAAAGCAGGCAGTGACCATCAAGATGTTGGGCATGGTTAGTGCAGGAAGCCAGGTGTCTGTCTGGAGGATATGACCAGAGACTTTATTAACCTACTTTGCTGTGGAGGTATAGATTTATTCTAGGAACTGTGCCAGTGCCTGGAGGCTTGTTGGACAGGGGGAAGGAGCTTTCTCTTTTGGGTTTTCCTTGGTTGGCTAGTGGGAACGGGGATGGAGGTCAGTGAATTGGGCCAGGAATGGAGTGATTCATGAAATTGTGGTGTATGCTTTAAAAATAGAGAAGAAAGAAGGACAAAAATACGTGGGGATTTAGAAGTTATTTGTTTAGGAACATCACAGGCCCTGCAGAGCTGTGCCAGTGACTGGGGAAAAAAATGGGAGAGGAGAAAAGAGCTGCTTTTGTGGAATTTAAACCCATATCTGAATCGATGTCCTGGGTAGTGCAATCACTTCTCCTAGCTGTGGTTCACGCAGGCAGTTGAGAAGTAAATAAAAAGGTCTCAAGCATAGCCAGAAAATTTAGTGTAAATGGGGAAATAAATTTGATTTGGAAAGCAGTTTCAATTTGAAGCTTCCATGAAGGAAGACAAATTAAACATTTTTAAAGATATTAACCGTAACAGTATCCCTTTAATTTTCTCTCCTTTCTTTTAAGTAAGATACTCTGAATCAATTTCTGTTCAAGGAGACAGATTCCTTGCAGTAATCAGTTTTGCTTTTAGCTCTGATTTTCAGAGAATAAGCGATAATGGCGCACATGCTCGAGGGTGTGATTAGAAGGCAACATTAAAAGGCTTTTTAGGACATCTCTGGTAGAAAAAGGAGCTCTGGAGAGGTCTGCATTTGGCAGCTGAGCAAGATGTGAATAAAGCATACCTTTGAAGTGTGGTAGGAAGGAGAAGTTGCTTAACCCTTTCCCATGAAGTGCCTTCTACTGTGGGTTAAATCTAGGCCTTTCCTTCGGGTTGCTCTGAAAGTCACAAATCAAACCTGGGAGCTTGCCTTTGGTCTTTGCTTCCCCTGGGTGGATGCCCTGCCTCTAACAAAGACCCCCTGCCAAGAGCAGCCCTTAGCAAAGCTTGGCTGGTTCCACTCTCTTACAGCACAGGTTTTGGGGAGTGCCTTGGAGTATTTATTTATTTACCTTGCAGTACTCCAGGAGTGTGTTGAGGAAGCCTACAGGAATGCTGAGCATGCACGCTGGTAGTAAGTCAGTTAAATTGTCTTTTCCTGCTAAAGAGACTTACTTTCTGTTCAGTATCTCTAAGACACACACAAACTTTTGTTCACATGCAAGTTGCTGGATGTACACCCCACTTGCTGAAATTCTAGGGGGATATTTAGCTGGCAGAAGATGTTTCTGTAAGTTCCAGATGGCCAAAAGTGTAAGGTTTTACTTTTATCTGTGAACACCTTCCCCCAGCTTTTACCAATCCAGATCAGTCTGCAAATGGTTTCTTGTGTATCTCATATCAAGGGATCTGCTGTGTGGCTGCCAAAGCTGGCCTCCAAAGATGCTGAAGCAGGGGAGATCTGTTTGTCAGTGTGCTGTCCCTTCTGGGAGGAGTGCTGCTCTTTGCTCTTGGTGCAGGCTGAAGGGAGGCTTTGCAGTCCAGGCAGACAGTGAAGCAAGCTGCTTCCTTGTGTTGCAAGGGTTATTTCTGAGAGTGAAAGAGATGTGGGGAAAGGGCTGTGGGTTTTGCATCTTCCAGCAGTCATGGTGCTGTGACCTCCTCCTGTAGATCTGTTGAGCTCGTACAAGATTCTGACTGTCACTGCACTGTCTGCCTGGTACCTTATTGCTTCTGCACTGTCTGGGCTTGGATGTCTCTGTCTCAAAGTTAGATGTAAGTGAAATCAAAGTTTTGCTCAGTAGTATCTCCTCAGCTATCTTTTTTTATTCCAGTTTGCTTTCACATCATAGTTCTCAAAATAAAGAAGTTTTTTTCACCCACTGTTAATATTTCATTTTAGCATCTTTGAAGTACTGCCAGCTGGAGGCTGCTGCAGAGCAGTAGTGACCCCAAAATCCTCAACAGCACATCCATTTCTTAACCAGCTCAGCAAACAGCAGCTGGTCTTTTGGATAATGTCTTTTGACAATGAAACCTTTTGCTTGTTTGCCCATGCCTGTGTGCTAAACATTCTGCTACCAGTAGCAGCTGTTACTCAGGCTATTCTCTCAGTGTGTCAGAAGTGAGTTAATCTGTGCCACAGCTCTGGGGGCTCTCATGGAGGCAGTGCTGTGCAGCAGGATCAGAGACAAGTTCTGTGGAAACTTTGTCAAGCCCACGAGCTGCTGGGGAGAACACCTGCTCAGGCTTCCTGGGTCTCAGTGTTTGCCCCACGTGTGTCTGGTTTGTGGGCCCTGCTTAGCTGCTTAGAGTAAGCAGATATTTAGTACAGCTTACAGGTAGGATAGGAAGAAATGATGTCAGTTATCCCTGGACATGTGTTGCTGGCCAGTACATGAGTACAGGATCCACCTTTCATCAGTGCCTTCCCTCAGCCCAGTGGGCAGCCATCCTCAGACTTGCTGTACTTCTCTAGCTTCTTCAGCACTGATGATGCTGTGATTGCCTGGGCTGTTGATTTCCATTTGTTCTTCCTTAGTGATGATGAGCCTCGTACTGTAAGTTTAAAAGAGCTTCCACAAAGCTCTGCTCATTGCAGTAAAGTGGTGAAGCCTGAAGACTGCACACTGCTGTAATGTTTTCATCCCTCTCATCATTTATCTGTGTGTGACTTTTCCTTTAAAAAGGGTAGCTGGAGTGACTAGGAATATCTCCTTTAAACCAGATTGTATCAGCTTTTGCATCTCCTAAACAATTCCTGTGCAGCCAGAGGGTAAAAGATATTATAACAGCATGCCAATGGCATGAGTGTATGTGCTAAAGTCCTCCTGTGAAAAGTCCAACAAGACCAAATCCTAACTGCCCTCTGCTGCTGCTGCTCTGTTAGCCACTGCTCCTGGTTCTCACTGCACAGGATAGGATTTAGTGTGGTTTGTCACATACATCACTGACTCAGGTCAGGCTTGGCTGATGGGGAGTAAAGGCTCACATAACAGTAGAAAATTAGGTCCCTCCAATGAGCAAGCCTTGGTTATCTACAGACAGGGCTTAGTTTTAAGCTGGCTCTCTGCAGTTAACTGGTAGAGGGAGGCACTTCCAGAGAAACAGCTCCTGTGTTATCTGAGCCCTCTGAAAGAGATTAATCCCACCTCTCCCTCTCCTTATTGACTAGCCAGAGCCAGTGTGACTGACTTAGATCATATTTGACATATGCTTAAGCTGTCATTGTTACTGAAAAAGCAGTCTGTCTGTCTTCCCCTTTGTCCCAGCTACTTCTGTTCCTGCTCTCTGCTCCATGGTGCCAGCACAGCTATTTGCAGGGCCACACGGGGAGCAGATCCAGCAGCCCAGCAACAGCCACTAACCAGGTTAGATGTCCCACACTTAGAGCCTGGGACTGGAAAGCTGTCTCTGAGGCTACTGAAGTTAGACAAAGTGATTTAGTATTTGAATCATTTAGCTTCCATTAAAAATCATCAGCAAGCTTTAAAAAGTATTTTGTATGCAATGGTGAATGCCACTGCTGATGGCAGGAGCTGCTTTGGAAGATGAACTCTTCAGTATGTGGCTGGAGAAAATATTCCTGTTTATTAGGCAAGGCCACTGGAGAACCTAGAACCTTAGATTAGAATAGAATAGAATAGAATAGAATAGAATAGACCAGGTTGGAAGAGACCTTCGAGATCATCGTGTCCAACCTGTCACCCAACACTATCTTACCAACTAAACCACGGCACCAAGCACCCCAGCAAGTCTCTCACTTGGAGATTTCCTAAGAGCAGAACAGTCAAAGCAGCTGCTGTGCTGAAAAGCTGAGAATTTCCTTTAATTCTTCAGTAAGAAATCCTTTGTTAAATCTGCAAACACAATTTGCTTTCTTCGCTCAACCATTTCCCACTTTGTGTGCTTGCCTTCCTCAGCTCTCCCCTCTGCTATCTGATAGTCCATTAAATGTTGTTGATCAGCTTCTGGGAGAGCTGCTTGCTGGTCAGTAATGCCACAGAATGGATCATCTGGGTCTGGTGGCCTGTTCCAGTCTGTGAACTTCATGTGCCCAAGCAAACCTTTGCCAGACAAGCGAGCTGCTAGCTGCACGTCCTGTGCCCAGCCCTTCCACTTCACGCCTGGGAAACTTTTGGGGGTTGTGAACTTTTCTGAAGGCTTTTTTTTATTTCATCCTGTGCTGTAGTATATTCTGAGATATGCCAAGATGTGACTGGTTGCAATAGCATGGCTGAAGCCATGGTCTGTTGGGCATCATGTGCCCTTGAACACGAGCTGCATGGTTTGTTTCAAGTGGGTCGATCAGGTCCCCTTGTGTGAGCAGCTGAAATGCTCCTGGGGCCAGGTCTGTTGTGCATCTTTCTGGGAGATGTTTTGCATGATTCAAGCCAAGCAGCTGAGGACAAATATTCACTGATAACAAACACCTGGGGAGTGATCCTATTAAACCTCCCTCCCCTTCCTGGTAACCCCTGATGTAAATTTGAGGTATTCTCTGTAAGCATCAGGGGAGGTTCACTTCCCTCCCAGCACAAGCCCCAGCCGCAGTTTCCCACACCACCCCTGAGAACATTCTTGCATTATCTTGTTTTGTGTAATAATTGCCATGGAGTAGTCACAAACTTGTTTTTCTACCAGTTGGAGCTATAGAACAATGTGTATGCCTTGACCTGAAATGAGAGAGAGAGAAAGTTAGTGTTGGCTTAGTCTCCACCTTGAAAATTTGCCATCAGCGTGGAAGAGAGTTGCTAAAGACTTCTAATGCCTAATTGAAAAGGCTGAATGCCTGCAAGGATTCTTTGAGATAAGAATTGTCTTTGAAAACATTTCAACTGGAGGTCTGGGTTATACCATTAATCCTTTCTGTAGTTCTATTACTCTTTAAAATGTGCCTATTTCTGGAGTGATTAGCCTGCAGTGTAAACAGAGGCCAGAGGCTTTCTGAAGTACCTCTTGTTTTTCTTGGCACCTTTTATGTATTTTAAATAAAACTCTGAATGTAGTTCTTAATAAGGCAGATATATTTATATGCTGTCTAATCAGCACACCCAGAGTATTCAGCTGGATAGAACAGCACAGGGCACTCAGCTGCAGGTCAGGAGATGCAATCCCAGTTTCTGGCTCTCTGTAAGCTCCCAGCGTGAGCCGGGGCTTGGTTCCCTGCTGGACCTAATCCGGTGTAATTGCAGCCTGCTCCCAAAAAATGGCACTGTCTTGCACTTTGCCCCAGCCATGTGCTGGCACAGCTTCTCCTCTGTCACATCCAGGGAACAGGGGCTCTGGGATGACTTCATTCTGCTGGCTGCATATCTAATGCCAGCTCGCTCTGGATGGCTCTGCTGACCAGGCTCCTCTTCGGCAGCTCTTCGCCACTTTCAGTGCTGGCAGAGGGCAAGAACCAGCAATGCTGGGGAGCAGGACCCCCTGCTCCTGCAGCAGCTTGCAGTGAAGTAAAACCAGACCTTTGGACAAGTGCATCCTTATCTCACTTGTCTGCTGAAAGGATAAAAGCATTTTGCTGGACAGGGTCCTGTTGTGGCAGGGATGGTTTGGGGCTGCAGGCAGAGCCAGGGCTCCTCTGCCTGCAGGCTTGTCTGCTGCTCTACCCTAGTGGAACAGGAGTGCTGGTTTTCTAGTGAAAAATGGTACCTGAGAAGTCAGTTTGGTTTTAGTGACCCAGGACTGAATTAGTGCTGTAGAGCAAGGTGTCAGGGTTCTGGTTAAAGACAAGATTAAACAAGAGTTGTTCTTCTTGTGCAACAGGCAGGCTTCCACTTAGCTGTGAGTACAGGACTAGGAACAGAAGCATGAAACCAGCTGGGCTGTGAGTGCCATGCAGCCTTTAGTCCCAACCATGTGGAATACATTCTGGTTAGGTCCAGGAGGCTTCACTTTAAACTTGATGGAGGGTTTGATGAAGGATTTTGATAGATTTTGGTGTCTGGACAAGCCCAAAAGGTCAGTATTTGAAGAGGAGTGTTTCAGCCCTGTGTCAGACATCCCAGCATAGCTGTATTGGAATCTTTGTTGTATTTAAATAACAGCCAAAGCCTAAAATAAGACAAATTGTCTGGCTTACCTGTAGCTTAATCTCTTTGCTTTCATGTTGACATTTCTTTCCTCAGTTTTTAATTAGAGGGATCAGGGGGTTTGTTATGTTCATTAAAAGGGGAGAACTGCCCAAGCTGCTGCTCCAGAGGAGGCAAGCTGTTCAGAACAACACCACCTTGTCAAATGCATTCCCAAATCATCAGCACAGAAGCAACCTGTAGTGTTCTGGCTGTAGTAGTCTTGGTGTTACCTGTACCAGTAGATGGTGATGATTCTAGGGTGTCACCACAAGTAGTTGTTGCCGTTGGTCACTGGTTTTTTTAAGTGGCTGGCTGATGAAGCCACTCAAGGTGGAGATTATTACAAATGTTTGCTTTAATTGCTCTGGAGTGCTGCAAGCCTGCTAAGGTAGCAGGGAGAGCATCCTCCAAGAAGCTTCCTTTTAACCTTGCAAACTTTATTGTTGGATAATTTTCACAGCTTAACATTCTACCCTTATTGTGTAGGTAAAGCGTGAGTGACAGGGGGAGGCAGGGGGATGCTGTTACAGGCACCAGCAAAGGGAGGAGGTCGTGACCCGCTGCTGTTAATGAACACAGGGAGCTGCTCCTCTGCTAGTGACCAAGCCACTGGTGTGAGCACAACTTCATTGTGCTGAGAGAGCCTTGTAATTGCTGTGAGAGCAAAACGTTTGACTTGCTTTAATAGTATTAAAAGTTGCTTTTTGCTGTGGCTTGTACAGTGCAATAAAGAATCCAGACTGATTGGGTGCTCTCACAGAACCATCCAGAATCACTTAATTCTCCAGACATGACCGAAGCCAAACCAGATATTCCTTTCTACCCCTCCAACCCCCTCCAAACTGTGTTTATCAACTTATTTTTTGCCCCTTGCCTCTATATAATTTTTTGCTATGTTGTTTTTGCTTTCAAGGTTGGTCTCTTATCTCTTTATTGCCAGCTACAGTTGATGCTTAATAAGTGAAACCTTTGCAGACTTCAGTAGTAGCTTGAAAGAGCACCCCGTTGCCTGTGTGCTGAGTGATGGATAGATTCCCTGCCTGCTGCTCACTTCACTGCTAGCTGCACCTAGGGTGTAATATCCTAACAAAGCAGAGGAGGGAATTGAAATGTGTTCTTCTGAGAGCAGCAGTAAGTAAAGCTGCCTTTCGAGTTGTTCTCTCAATTAGCTCCTAGGAGATTTTCCTGCTTCTCTAGTTTCTCTTGGGGCTATGTGACCTGATAGCATATTGCTATAAATAATTATTTTGCTGGTATCAAAGCAGGTACTGCACACACACAGCAACACTTCCAGCATCTCTCCTGGATGCTGGAAACACCAGCTTTCCAGACAGGCTTTTTTCTTTCTTTCTCTTTTTTTTTCTTCCTCCCCCCTTCCTTTTTCTGTTCTTCTTTGGAATGCAGTCCTGACGTTTCTGATCTTCATAACTTTGATTGGTAGTTCTGTGCTGCCCCTTGAAGTGAAATTGCCAGCGAGTCGTATCCAGCAAGCTCACAAGGCAAGGGGGTGAGGAGCAGTGTGAAATCCTGGCAGCTCTGGGGGAGAGAGCAGAGGAATTGCTTTCAAGCTGGATATTACTTGTTTAGAAGTGGGTTATTTGAAAGAAAAAAGAAACTGGCCTCAAATGCATATGCCACAGCAGCTCCATTTAACTCATTCCTTTATCAGAGACAATGCCAGGAGCACCGGGAAAAGGCAATTCACCTCCACCAGTTTTTGTTGTGTGGAAGCATTTGAAAACCAGGGAGCAGACATAGCAGGACGTGCTTGCACAGCTGTGATGAGGTTTAACAGTCCTGCAATATGTTGAGCTCTTTTTGTTTTTCAAATGGGTCCCACAACTAGTAAAGCTGAACATCAATAAATCAGTGGGAGCTGTCAATATAAATCAGAGTTTTGTGTTGCTTGATTAAAGACAGACCATTGTATCAAGCCTTTCACTGTCACTAATGAGGCTGCCCGACAGCTAGATCCATGGGAGGAGAGGGAGAGTTAACAGGACACTGAGGGTTGCTGCCATCATTGCCTGATGGTGTCCTGGCTTAACAGAATTTAGTATTCCTGGGCAGTGTTGTGGAGACTGAGCTGAAGAGCTGCAGTGCTTCGAGGTACAAAGTGCTGCCACAGAATTGTCAGGGTTGGAAGGGACCTCAAGGATCATCCAGATCCAACCCCCCTGCCATGGGCAGGGACACCTCACACCACGGCAGGTTGCTCAGAGCCACATCCAGCCTGGCCTTAAAAACCTCTGGGGATGAGGCTTCCACCAGTGTCCAGTGAGGCTTAGCCACAGAAGTAGTTTGGGAATCAGTACTCCAAAGCTTTGGGTAACCTTCAGGCAGAGAGCAGGAGGTGGATGCCGTTTCATCTTTTGGGGGTAGCAGTTGGAAGGATTCCTGCAGGCATTCAGCAGCTGCTTTCATCTCCATGATCTTGCTGAGAGAATATTTATTTTAAAATGCTTCCTTTTTGTTGGTGTTGATTTTTGCTGGGTTTGGTTTTGTTTTGACCAAGGAATTAGGAACGAGGTTAGGCAAAGTACAGGCTTAACGGGGGGGGGGGAAACCCCTCCAAGTTTTGCAGTTCGTGCTGCTGTTGGTGTGTAATTAACATTGATTTATGAGAGCTGTAATTTAGGCAGCTGTAAACTGCCTCATGACCTTCTGCAGAGCAGATATAAACTTGCTCAGCTGTAGATGGTCAGCATTCATGGCCTCAAATTAATTTCCAGTCTGAACTGGGTGATGTAAAATCTGGCTGTGGCATTCCCATGCAGCCAGCAGAAGTTTGTAGCAGTGCAGCCAAAGCAAGTGAGTGCTTCAAACCCACCGGAAATCCCAGGTTAGGAGGCTGTTCCCAAAGCCTCCCCACTGCAGGCATTCTGATTTTCATTTGTCTGGTGAGCTCCAGAGATGTCTTTCTCTGAATTTGTGTCTTGGATTCAGTTTTTAACTTTGAATGTGTTTCTCTCCCAGCCTTGACCTGTACCACCCCCACTGCTGCTGGTGGCACAGCTCACAGGGGACTGGAGGAAGCAGAATGTGTGCCTTGGGCTGTGGTTTCAGCCTGTAGATGCCATTTGATTAGGTGGTGAGGTCAGGCTGCTTACACTGAACCGTTGTTGTGGCTTACTTGAAACTCCTCATAGGCACAACTGCAGAGGCAGTGTGGCTGAACATCAGCAAATGCCACTGCCTTTCTCTTTAGTACTCCTCTGGATTTGAGGATTTCCATCATTTCAGGCAGTGTGAGGGCAGTGCTGCTGTTCTTTTCAAATCATGCCTTGTGTTTCATAGGATCCCAGAATGGCTCAGGTTGGAAGGGACCTCAGAGATCATCTGCTCCAACCTCCCTGCCCTGGGTAGGGATGCCTCAAAACTAGACTCAGCTGTTCAAGGCCTTATCCAGCCTGGCTTTGAACACCCCCAGGGAGGAGGCATCCTGTGCAGCTCAGCCTGACAAGTAACTAAGTGGTCACTAAGGCAGAGATGCCTTGGCCAGGATCTCTTTCAGCAGAGGTGCTGGGAGCTGCCTTCAGAGCTGTGCTTATCTGTGCAGCCCCAGCTTCATTAGCTAATAGGGCTGGGATAACCCTAACCCCTGTGCTACAGAAGCAGAAATGCTCAGCCCAGCCAGCCTTTCAGCCACAAAGAAAGGGAAGCATTCCTCTGGAGCAGGCTGCAGCACTTATCTGCCTGCTCTGGTACTGTTTGTGCTGAAGCAAAGCAGCTGCTACCCCGAGTTAGGAGAGAACAAACTCAACACGGCGTGAAATGACTGGGCTGAATTCACAGCATTAGAGGTGGATTGTTACCAGCTCCAAGCCTGGCTGCTCCTTGCATGAATAACAACAAGAAATGCTGCTTTGGGAGTTTTACCTTCAAACATTAACAAGGCACCCTGCAAACTTTCCCACCACCTGTGAGGTGGCTGTCCAGCAGGGTATATGGCACAGCATCTTCCATGGCAGTTGTTGCAACAGAGTCGATGCCTGTAAGAGCTGAGGCAAGGGCAGAGAGGAGGTTTCCAAGTGGGAACATCTTTAAAAGGTGGCTATCAAAAATAACTCCAAAAGGTCTGGAGGGCAGAGTGCCAAAGCTGTGGTGCTGCTACTAAAACATGTCCCCTCCAAGATGTTTGTCACAGGGGAGGAGAAGCAGGATCCAAATCCTCAGGTCCCAAACAGATGATTTCCCCTTGCTCAATTAGAAGTGAAGCAGCAAGCAAGTGGAAACTTGTTTGGGTGTTTATTCCCCTTCCAGCAGATCAGTTTCATCCTGTCTGCTGAGAGCTTGAATTTCAGAAGCAGCTCCATCACCTGCCTTGAGTTCAGCCTTGACTTGTTGGTGCTGCCCCAGTGAGACCTGGATGTGGCTGCGTGTCCAGAGTGTGTGCAGCTGCAGGGCTGCTTTTCAGCTGTGCACTCAGCCCCCTGCTGCAGCTGGGCTGGGAAGCCTTCAGGGCACTGATAGTAAGGAAAGACCTGAAGAGCAGAGGACTCCAACGTGCTTTGGCAATCCAGCAGTGAGGAACTTCCTGTGACAGGTTTTGGGTTGGTTTTGTGGTTCTTTTTGGGTACTTCAGCCCCTAGCTGAAGCCAGACTGCTCTTGCTCTTTGTGTATTTTTAATGGTGCTGGCTTTGTGGGCTAATGAATGGCATTTTGCTCCAGCACTTTTTCAGTTCCTTGTCTCTTTCAGGCAGACCCCTGAGCTGAGTTGCATGTCTGAGCTGTTTATGAGATTCTAATATGTCCAACATGCCTCAAATGTCAAAGCTGCTGAGTTGTTTGCTGGTACACCTTTACAAAATGGGTTATTCTTCTGTGACTCAGCAGGATGGTGTCTTGCTGCTGTGACAGGTCTCAAATTCAGGAGCTGATTGCTATAGATACAGCCTAAATATACAGCTAGGAGCTTAAAAAGCTTGGAGCTCCTAAAGCCTACAGTCTTCAGAAGGGGAAGAGTGTTTAACCCAACCAGCTCGCTCTCTACCCAGGTTTGTGGAGATTGCCTTCCTCTGGCTGTGCACAGCCAAGGTGATGCCCAAGTTTCAGGTGACAGATTTTTATCAATCATGCAAGGTTGCATTACTTGTTTACACCTCCCTTCAAAGATGTTCTTTGTGACTTCTTCAGGCCTGTCCATGTCAGATTCTACCAAGCTTATGCCTTTTGAGATAGAGCTCAAGCAAAACCCCTATTAAATCTGGGAAGCTGCAGCTGATTTCACCAGCAAACAAACCTGCAGACCAGCTGGGTTCTGCTTTGTGCTCTTTCTGTGTTGTCCAAGCCCTGGCCATGATCAGTGAAGACTTTTTAGCCTTTCCTTAGAGAAGTTCTCTGTGTTTGCCAGACTAATTTACTGCAGAGAACAGAAATGGTAGGAGTAGATGGGAACCCTCTGCAATGAGCTGTCTGCATCTCAGGCATTGTTTTAATCTGCCTTCAAACAAGATGAAATAGGTTTAAGGAATTAATTGGTTTGCAGTGTAAGATAGCAATGGTGTCTAAAGAAAAGTGCTTTGTTGTAGGTAGGATTTTAGATAAGTCTCTAAAGAATAATAATGGAACAAATCCACATACTGAGATGTCTTCACCTCATCAAAAAAGCATCATAGAATGGTTTGGGTTGGAAGAGACCTCCAAAGCTCATCCAGTCCACCCCCCCTGCAGGCAGCAGGGACATCCTCCACTACATCAAGATGCTCAGAGCCTTATCAAACCTAACCTTGAATATCTCCAAGGGTATGGCCTCAACTACCTCCCTGGGCAAAGTGTTGCAGTGTTCCAGCACCCTCATGGTGCAGAACTTCTTCCTAACATCCAATCTAAATCTGCTCTTCTCTAACTCCAAACCATTGCCCCTCATCCTGTCACTGCAGGCCTTTGCAAACAGTCCCTCTGCAGCTTTCTTGTAGCCCCCTTCAGCTACTGGAAGGCTGCTGTGAAGTGCCCCTGGAGCCTTCTCTTCTCCAGGCTGAACACCCCCAGCTCCCTCAGCCTGTCCTTGTAGCAGAAGTGTTCCAGCCCTCTGATTTTCATGATCTGGTCTGGATCTGCTTTATCAGGTCCATGTCCTTCCTGTGTTGAGGGCTCCAGAGCTGGACAGAGTGCTCCAGGTGAATTGTAAGAGCATGCTCCAGATGTGCTGTGCCATAGCAGATGATTTGAAATGAAATACTTTTCATAGCAAGAGAGCTATTTAGCTCTTGGTTGACCTGTAGTGGTGAGTATAACATGGCTGAGGAAGGCACTTGTGGTCTGCCTAGGAGTCAGCAGTCATTTGGGAGGAGCTGCCATGTTGTCAGAGGTCTCAGGTCTGATGTCTGTGTGATGTATCATCACTGGGATCTGCTGGTGGAATTCCTGCCCTGGCTGGGGATATCCTCTTGGTAGCAGCTGTGTGTGTGCAGCGGGCAGCACTGGTGGCACAGCTCCAAAGGGGAGAACCAGCAGTCCCTCAGTATCTGCAGTGCCTGCAGGGGGGATTTTTATTAATACCATTGTGCAAGTTGCTTTGGTTCTGTTTGCAGCCAGGGTTTTTCTAGTGCATTCCAAGGAACTGGCAGCTTTGACATTTTCTTTTACAGGTTGGGGGTTTGCTGGCTTGCTTTTGTAACATTTGTTTGCTATTTTTGGTCAAAACTTGGCAAGGGCCATAAGCACCAATACTGCTAATTAGTTAATGAGTGTGTGTTTCACCCTGGGAGCAGTGGCAACTCTCAGCTCATACTGGGATCCGGTTTCTGCGGCTCTGCGAGGCACTGCCTGGCACTGGCCCTGCTGTGTCTCTCAGAATCTGCCTCTGCTGGAATCCCAAAGCTGTGGGCCAGCACAGAACGTCACCTGCTGCTGCTGAGTGGTGCCTTGGCTTGCAGATGGCCTTGCTGAGGGTAACCATGCCTGGGACAGGTCACTGTCCAGTCTGGGGAGGGTGTCTCACTCTGGCCAGAGGCCAGCTCTGGGTTGCATTAATGGTGGATTTTCTGTAGCTCTTCCAGTTTTCCTTCCCTTTCTTCCCAGTTTAGGCTCTAGAGGCAAGAGGCAGAGGTCCTGGAGAAAAGAGGAAACATATTGTCAGTTAGATAACCTGTTCAGATTCTTTTCATCTCTGTGTCTCCCACCACAGCAATAATCTGGGATCAATTTCCCTGGGTCCCCTGCTGCCCTTTGTTTGAAATACAAACCCACAGTGCCTGTTTCCAAGTGTTCCAGCCCAGAGCTGTGGGATGGTTCTCCTCTGCCTCCCAGCAGCCTGTGTCAGGAGCTGCTCCTGACTGGATTGAATTGTTTTGCATTTTGAGGTCAGAATCAAGGCAGATATTTGGTTACTCTTCATTTTTTTTAGACACTTAACACAATATGGCCCTGAGACAGAAGGAGCAGCCTTCCATGTGTCTGGTGGAGGGGCACTTGATGGCTGGAAAAGCCAACAGCTTTTAAAGGACAAATGCAGTCACCAGGGTCCACAGCTGGATGTAGATTCTTGTGTGGTTACAGCATTGCACTGAGCAGAAAGTTATTTTGGTCATCCCCCTAAAAATGTGCAGGCAAAAAAAAAAAGGAGGAAGGTTTCCTAACAACTGAAGCTCCAGAAACCCTGTTCTGTGGTGAGCTTTGAGAGGCTTCACCTCCAAAGCCGTATTTGGGAATTGGAATTGAGGTACCATCATCTCCTTGCTCCACTTTTATGGTTCTCATTATAAAATTCTATTTTCAGAATCCAATTACTTTAAAAGACCTGCCATGGACAAAGCACCTTAGAACACTGAGCTGCTAGGCCTGCACCCCACCAGCTCTCTGAGAGGAGGACAAGGATCACACCACCTGGGTTACAGTTGTGGGCACTCGGATAAGTCTGCTCGTGCTTCTCCAGACCTAAAGTGCTGTAGGGAGAGGGCAGGTTGTAGTCTTACTCTTGCCAGTGCTCTGTGAGAAGGGGATTATGCACTTTTCCCCCTCAGAATGGGATTATTTGGTTTTTTGCCCTCAGAATGGGATTATTCTCTTTTTTTTGCCCTCTGAGGAGAGGAAGAAGAAGGCAGTAGACCAAACTAAATCCAACCTGTGTAACTCAGGACATAGAATCACAGAATTGTTAGGGTTGGAAGGGACCTCAAGGCTCAGCCAGTTCCAACCCCCTGCCATGGGCAGGGACACCTCACACTACAGCAGGTTGCTCACAGCCACCTCCAGCCTGGCTGCAAACACCTCCAGGGCTGAGGCTTCCACCACCTCCCTGGGCAGCCTGTGCCAGTGCCTCAGGTCTGTTTTTCTGGGGAGGGGAAGATGTTTATCATCACATCCACTCCTCAGCCCAAGGTGTTGATCCGCCTTTGAGCTACGTTCTGTGCCTGGTGGTGGGCAGTGTGTGCCCTGCTGTCCCTGTGCCTGGCCCTCAAGCCTGCCTGGGTGCATCCATGTGTGCTGTGACTGAGGACCGAGCTCACCGCCGCGAGTCCGGCCTGTGGTGCGGGCTGCGCTGCCCTCGGCTCGGCGCTCCCTGCCCTGCGAGTGTCTTCACGCTGCTTTGACTCACCGCCTAAGCTGAGAATGATGAGAACTCTGAACGTGTTCTTTTCTGCTGGAGATAAACTTGTCTAACAGTGGTGTGTGATCTTGTGACTCTTTTGTTCTGTAGGTCAGTGACAGACCCACGAGATGGAAAGAGAGTTGCACTCAAAAAGATGCCCAACGTCTTCCAAAATTTGGTCTCTTGTAAAAGGGTCTTCCGGGAGTTGAAGATGTTGTGTTTTTTTAAGCATGACAATGTAAGTAAATTCAAAGTCTTTGCTAAAGCCTAACTGTGAGATGGAGCTAGCTGCAACTGCAGAGGGTTTCTTTCTTCTAACTACCTGGCAGAGCCTCTCCAGTGCTTTCCCAGCTCTCTGAGGTGGCGCTTGCCGGATCGCCTGGGAACTCCGCTATGGCTGGTGCATACACACACCATCAAAGCTGAAGTGATCCCAAATCCAAGAGTATTCCTGATTGCCCTCCCCAAAGGCTTGCAAAAAGGCAGGCAATCCACTTCCACCTAATCTGATTTGAGGCTAAATGGGATGAATGTTGAGCTGCACAAAGTTTATGCCGGCTGGGGATGTTTCTCTTCCAAACTGTTTCTTCCTCCTTCTCCCTCCTCCTTTCGTTGGAGTTTGTTGCTCAGTTCTTCTGGCACAGTGGTTGCACAGCACTCCCAAATCTGCTTTGGGTCAAGCAGCTAGGGTTGAGCTAAAACATGTGAAGAATGGTTTGACCCATTGGGTTGTGGCTGAAGAGAATCAAAAAATACTTCTGGAAGCTGTTCCCCAGGTGTCAGTGGCTGTGGTAACTCTCACACTGATCAGCAGTCGTGAGTGTGTGGGGAGTGCTGTCTCCTAGTGGGATGGGATCAGGTAGTGGGGATCTGTTTCAAACCCTCTTTCCTTGCTTTTCCTCCTCTTTTGAAAGTTACCCTTTTGAATCTCAGGGGTTTATTTTAGTCAGGCACTGCATACAGTGCTGGTGGTAGGTGGGCTGCCTTGCAAGCCTGTGCCAGATTGCAGAGTCCCCACCACCACTGTCACCAGGGCTTGGGAGATGGATTCTGGGACAAAATTTCTTCTGAGGTGGTGCTTTAAGTGCTCCTCACTGGAGTCTTTATTATGGAGAAGATGTTACTGAGGACTATAAAATTAAATGAAAGCATCTCTCTGAGCACTCAGAAGTTGAGCCTGGTACCCCCTGAAATTTGTGTGCTTCACCTAAATGTCACAGTTCCCAGGCCAGGATCTCAAAGGCCACACCAGGGTTGTGTTGTTTCCTGTGAGGGGATGGAAATGCTGTGCTGCTGCTTTTCTGCCTTTTTGCTTTGCACAGAGAGCTGAGCTTCTGATTCAGAATTACAGACTTTGGGCTCTGCAGTTCCCACGTGGAAGCAGAGTATCACAAAGCTCTTAAAGGTGAAAGGCAGGACAAAGTGTCACATCTTTTGCTAGAATGACTTCTTTCAAGTCAGCTGTGGTTAGATACATATGACATTAACCACTTCTTATTGAGTAGATACATTTATGCTGTTAAGCTGGCACTTGTACAGCTGGGGAAAAGTCTCTTGAATTAAAAGCATGAAAGAGAGTCCCTGGCTGTACAGAATATCTGTGATGGGAGGCTGTTGAATTCCCACACCTAATGAGACAGAGCATTGGGGTAGAAGGGAGCCAAGCTCTGTGAGAAAGCTGCATCCTGACTGCCTTTTTGGAAGGGAATTGGTTTTGTTTGCCTGGGACAGGTCTTGATCTTGTGTGGTGTTTCCTAGGTACTCTCTGCCCTCGACATCCTCCAGCCTCCACACATTGACTATTTTGAAGAAATGTATCCTAACTGTCTAAAGTAGAGCATCCTAATTGAGGTAGGTGGTGTTCTCATTAGCTTAGAAACTGAGAGGAGCTGCTGGGATCTGGGCAACAGAGCTACCAAACCCTGGAGCCTGTATCCAAACAGTTTTATTTAAAGAAGTGAATCTAGCCTCTGAAGGACTCTCAGTTTCTGTTAACATTGGAGATGAAATGGTGAAGGGTTGAACATGAAGCTTGGATTATGGAATGGTCAGCACATGCAGGGCAGTTTCTGGGTATCTACCAACAGGTTTTGCTGCCTCCCAAACTCGAATGGTTACCAGAACCTCCCTGTAAAGCAGGCAGGACACACTGAAGTGTCTGTTCTGGGCTTATGTGAGAGACCTGCCAATCATTTTCCATCTGACAATGGATGCCTGTACCTTCAGGAGCATATAGAGAGGGTCAGGATGGAGGATTTGGGTTTATTTTCTAAAATGACATCATTTTTATACAATCATAATTGGCACCTGAGAGCTTTTGCTGCTACCTGGATGCACAGTAATGGTTAGGTCTGAAAAAGCAATTAATGCACTGGCCCACAGGTGTCCACCTCTTGTGTTCTGTGCCTCCTACCAGTGGCTTTGTTGTGCTGGTGTCAGTCTTCATTGGAGCTGCTCCAGGCTTGAGTGCTTCCCCTTCTTACGGGCTTTGGAAGGTTGGTTGTTAGTTCCTGATGGGCCTTTAGCTGCTTTTTTGTATGACCCACTTTACAAGACAGTTAATGGGGGGTGGGGGGAGAGAAATATCATTCTTTATTTTTAGAGAAACTGAACTTTGTGAGATGTGGTTTGATCTATTTATAAGACCTTGAATTGATTGGTGAAGAAAGTTAGGGGTATTTTAAACTTGGTGATTTCAACCTAACCAGAGCAGGATTTACTGACTGCTAAAGAAATCCCCTGGTTGAAAACATTGCTGTGTGCTCTGCCAGCTCTGAAATGTTGGTTTGCTCTTTCTCTCCTGTGAGCAGTGCAGGAGCAGTCCTCATAAACTGGATTTTGGCCATTTGCACTTGTTCAGTGCCCTCATTTTCTACCAAGTTATGTGAGTTACAGATCAGATCTAGGTTAAGGATTACTCCTTCCCTCTGCTTGTACCATCAAGAATACTTAAGTGGGATAAGCTTAGTTTCATGAGCTTAGTTACTGCCAAGTTTTGAATCTAAGCCCAGGAATATTAGTTTCCTTCATGGTTTACTGATTTTTAAGTGATTCTGACTAGTATTTTATTGGGCTGCCTGGTTTTCAGGTTGAATGTCTTGGCTCTGAGAGTGGTAAGTGAGGACTGCTTTGTGCAGTCTCCTTTCTCCTTTCTTTTGAAATCATTGCAGTAAGTGCACTCCTGACCCTTAAATTCATTAGAAGAATGAATGAATTGGTGTTTTAACTGCATGTGCTTCTGCTGGCTGGAGGAGAAGGAGAACTTGTTTCAGATCTATTGTAAGATCAGGTCACTACACTCCATATTTAGAGGATGTGGTCTTAAGCACTTCTTTTGTTGATCCATTGCTGTAGTTCCTAAAGATGCAGCAGCATTCTGTGTTTACAATAAGGCTTATTGATCAGTGAGGAAAATGGGTAGGGATTGAGCTGGCCCTGTTTGATTTCCTCTATTCTCTCTGGGGAGTTCTAGAGCCCTGCTTGGGGAGAGAAAAACCCAAACAGTAAGAGAAGGCTCAAAGTGCAGATTTGAATAGGTCATGAGGCTGTGGTCTTCTAGGTGCCTGTCTTGAGAAAATAAATTAGTTAGAGGCTGTTTAGTGAGTTTTAGGCTGTAGATGTTCAGCACTGTGCCAGTTTCCTCATAGCAGAGGTGTTCAAGTCCCCCAGTCATCCTCACAGCTCTCTGTTGGACTCTCTCCAGCAGATCCCTGTCTTTCTTGAACTGGGGAGCCCAACACTGGACTCAATATTCCAAGTATGGTCTCACCAGGTCCAAGTAGAGGGCGAGGAGAGCCTCCTTAGACCTGCTTGGTCTCTCCCCACAAGTCCACAGAGTTGAGTTTGGAGGTGAGCAGAGCCCTAGTGAAGAAGCCCCAGGTCAGTGTGAGAGCCACCACGTCGGAGGGGACTTCATTCCTCTCTGAGCCTGCCCTGCCACTTGGTGAAATCTCCCACCTCAGCAGCTCTGCAGCCAGCAAAGCCAGGGAAGTTCTTTTGTGCCATGCCTCTGCCTTGGTGATTCTTCTGGAGTAAATTGGTACATTTGTAGTTCTAATTTTACACAGCTACTTAACTAATTACTGCTGTCAGTGGCAATTTCTGTCTGGTGGGGACGCTGGCTTAGCTGCGTGCCACAGCCCCAGCGACCACCTCACAGCCAGCATCTTGTGCTTTCAGCTAGCACAGGAGAGCTGCAGGCACCTGTTAGAGGGGCTGGATGAAATCCTGCAGGAATTTGGGGGTTGCTTTTGCTCAACATTCACAGCAGTGGCTGGAGCCAAGGCATTGACCCGCTCAGGTACCAGCTGTTAAGGAGCTGCCACGTTTGTCAGAGGCAGGAGCTGCTTGTTTAGAGACCCTCATTAAATTATCCAGAGACAATAATCAGATAGCTGCTGCTCAAGTTAATGGCACCTCTGAGCCCCTGTCAAGAGAGCTTTATTTAATGCACAGCAGACCTGGAGTGGTGCAGGTGCCATTTCAGGCCCTCATTTAATTTAAGCTGCTTTAGTTGGCATGGCAACTAGTTGAGACATCTGGGAGACATTATGCTTGGGATTGAGATTTAGGAGGATTTGTGGTGTTAGCAAAACAAAAACCTTGTCACCACAAAGTGCAGAGTAATGCTTTGGGACCTTCCCCCCCACCTTTTAAATGTTTTCCATGAAACATTAAAGATCTGTTGCAGCCTGAAGGTAACCCCCAGATTTTAAAAGGTTGCTATAAATATTTCAGAGGCCCTTGGCAGAAAAGGAAAAAGACAAATTAGAGGCCTTGGCTTCCTGGTGCTGCAGGGTTGAGCTTTCCCTTCAGGGCTGCAGGCTTCATTGGCAGGAGTTTGTTTATTTCATTTTGGGGAGGTCCAGAAGTTGGCAATAGTTAATTTTTCAGTCAATTTTGGTGTGCTGTGCTGGTGGTAGGTGAGAAGTTTGGCTGATAGGTTTGGGCTGGGTAGAGCTTGCAGGGCAACCAGATGGGAGGGGAAGGTGAAATAGGTATAGAGATGAAAGAAAATGTGACGTTTTCTCTAGATTCTTGCAAGTGCAGCTTGGCCTCTGCCAGGGAACTGCTGATGGGGGGGAAGGACGAGCAGGAGTTCCTGGTGAAGCTCCCTTGCTTGCCCTCTTACCAAGAGATAAACATCTCACCTGAAGTCAGGGTTTGCTATTATATTTCAGGCTTGATCTGGAGCAGAGCTGGTTGTAAAGAGCATTGAACCACCTGATAGGATAATGGTGAGACTTAAAACCAGCCCGAGCCCTCCCGCTGACCCAGTTAGCTTTGCTCCAGAGGAAGGGTCAGGGCAGCACGCTCCTAAAAATTCCAGCCTGGGGTCACTGAGTTCATGGAGTTACCAGAGCTCGTGCCTGGCAGATGCAGAGGGCAAGTGGGACTGAGCTGGAACTTCCTCTTGCACGGCAAGCCCCAGCTTCTCCCTAGGAGCAGAGGCAAATCCGTTCCCCTCCAGCCTTCCAGGGACCAAGCTCCTAGCGCTTGGTGGGTGCAGGAGGCTGAGAGTTGCCCTTGCACTGTGCATGGACCTGGGACACCAAGGGAGGGACTGGAGTGGGGGCCAGGAGATGCAGCTGCCTTTCAAACTCCCTCCTTGACCTTCTGCATGACCCTGGCAGCGTGCACCATGTCTCTGCCGCGCTTTTGGCTGGCAGGGCACAGCAGGACTTGGTGTGACTTTGTTGGCTTTGTTGCAAGAGTTTTGAGTTCTCAGCACCACAAGTTCAACCCTTTGCAAAAGCTGAGGTGCTCTGGTTGTGCTTTAAACTCTGCTCTGAACCACAGCTCCAGAGTCAAAACTTCATTTACCAGCATAGCTCTGAGTGAAGCAGAGCACAGTGGAGGCAGCTTCTCTGCAACCCAACGGGCTCTTCATCGCTGCTGGTCCCAGCAACCCCTGCCACCATGGGCAGATGTGGCTCTAGTGTCCCAGGGTTTATCTCATGATTTCTGCACATTTTGTTAGCTGCAGCATCCTCAGGAAGTGGACACTGGAAGGTTGGGCTTGTGGGTCCAGATACCCTGCTTGCCTCTCCCATGTTTCCCCGTTTTTGAAGCAGTCTGCTTAGTGCTTCCTGACCAAACACAAAGCCCTTCCTAACCCACACCTCAGCTGCAGCTCTGTGTCTCCAGGTACTGTGTCAGCCAGCAGTGAGCATGGCCACTGCCACCTTCTGCAGCTCTGAGCTCCTGAAGCAGTGCTTTCTGGCTGGGGTTTGGGTTTCCTCCAGAGAGTTGTTTATTTTTTCTCCCCTCTTTTTCTTCTCCTGTTGTAACTCACAAGCAGTTTGACACCTGGGCTTTGTGTGTATATGATGCTTGTGAAGGTCAAATAGTAGGTCCTGGGCAGATTGAGGGAAGCATTTGTGTTTTGGTAAGCCCTCATTGCTGAGCATGTAGCAACCTGCAAGGTGCTTTTGGTAGGCAGCTTTCTCAGGCTGCCCTTGCCAGCTTGCCTGCTTAAACCATGCTGATCTGTGCCTGCCACGAAGACACTGCCATAGCTGTTTGGAATTTGTGGCTCACCAGTCTGAAGGGTTTCAAGATGCCATTAATCATATTGAGATTTTACTTTGTTTTCTGAGTTGTAATCTGACTTTGCAATCGTTTTGTAACAACGACCTTCACTCAGAGGCTGCCTTATTGAGTCATCTGTTTGCTTTCACAACCTGTGCTCCCTTTGCCTTCTTGTAGGAGTCTGGAGGCTTGACCTCTGAGGCAGCTTTATTGTTTTTCACTCAATAGCTCTGGCTCAGATTCCTAGGAGTTTAGAGTAAATGTTTCAGGAGATTATGTGCTGGACTTGCTGCTTTTGCCTTAACTAACAAATTGAAGATATGTTGTCACTGAATTGATGCAGAGTGACCTCCATAAGATCATCGTCTCGCCTCAGCCACTCAGCTCGGATCATGTCAAAGTTTTTCTTTACCAGATCTTGAGAGGTAAATTTTCTGCCTTTAAATTGAATGACAATTCTCTCTCTAGTGGTTTGGCTTGGGGGTTGGTTTGGGTGTTGGTTTGGGTTTTTTTTTGGTGGAGTTTCATCCGGTTTTGGCTTTGTCTTGTTTAGTTTTGGGTTGGGTTTGGTTTTGGTCTCTTTTTGGTTTGGGTTTGGTTTGGTTTATTTTACCTTCTTTTGCATTATTATTTTGCTTTATTTTTCCTTCCTGTTTCTCACTGTTTATTCTCAACACATCCTCACCTTGATTGTTTTCATTTCATTTCAGGTCTGAAGTATCTACATTCTGCTGGCATTTTGCATCGAGACATTAAACCAGGGAACCTCCTTGTGAACAGCAACTGTGTTCTGAAGGTGCTCCTTAAATTTATTGCAAATGTCCATCTCTGTGTGCTGTTCCTTATAAACCACTTCCTGTTTCTTAAACAGAAACCTTTAAGGTGAACACTTCCCCTGAAAGTCGTTCTAAAAGGCAAAAAATCCCACAGGTTCATTCGAAATTATGAAAGAAACAAACAGTTCCCTCTCCTCTTTTCTGCCTTCCTCTCCCCAAATTGATGACAGCAAGGCAGACAGGTTTTGTCTGTGGCTTGGTGGGCTCTCTCCTGCCCTCAGCAGCTGAGGAGGGCAGGAGGTCTTTCTTCAGGAGCTGCAATGGCAGTGTTCAGTGTGCAGGTCACAGTGAAGGTAACCCAGGATGCCCAAGCCTCTGCCATTAGCTTCTCAAGCACGTGAAATTCCAGAGGGCTTTGGTGTGCTCCATAGCCCATGCCAGGCATAAAAAGTGTACCTGTGTGCTGATAAACTTTGGGTCTCTCTCCTTAACCCTTCTGGTTCCAAACATTTGCAAAAGCCCTCAAAGCCAAAGTGAGCTGAAGGCTGAACCTTTCTGGGACACTTTGAGGCATGGCATCAGCAAATGAAATCTGCTTTGGGCTGAAACACTCTGCACCCAGAGGGTGGCAATTTGTATTTATCTCCTTAGTGCAAAGCTTTTTACTCTTTTTTGGTTATAAATATTGTAATGCTGACTCAAAAAAATAAATGTACTGTGATTCCCAAGAAAATTGCCCAAAGTAGCAGAATCTCTTCCCATTCCCCTTGCCCTTTGCTGGTGCAGGTTACAGCAGATTGTCTGATTGAGCTGAAATGCTGCTGGGGAATTTTCCTGCTTCATTACCAGAAGGTTACCTATTTGAAATGCATTAAGTGTTTTGGTTATTTTAATTGTTTTATTTACCTTCTCAATTTAGATTTGTGATTTTGGATTGGCCAGGGTGGAAGAATTAGATGAATCTCGCCACATGACTCAGGAAGTTGTCACTCAGTATTACCGAGCTCCAGAAATCCTGATGGGCAGCCGCCACTACAGCAATGCCATTGACATCTGGTCTGTAGGCTGCATCTTTGCAGAGCTGCTGGGCCGAAGGATATTGTTTCAGGCACAGAGTCCCATCCAGCAGGTAGAATTCCATTGCCCTTCAGCCTTTCTCCCTACTGTGTGACAGTCAGTGAGCCCTGCGCAGGCTGCGGAGTTGGGCAGGGAGGAGTGGAATGAAATCTGACCAGGACAAGGGTAGAGATGGCACCTGGGAGAGGACAGCCCCATGGACCAGTAGAGGTTGGGGAGTGACCTGGTGGCCAAGAAAGCCAGTGGCATCCAGGGGTGTATTAGGAGGGCTGTGGTGAGTAGGTCATGAGAGGTTCTCCTGCCCCTCTGCTCTGCAGCCTGGTGAAGACACAATTGGAAGATTGTGTCCAGTTCTGGGACCCTCAGTTCAAGATGGACCTCAGGGAGCTGCTTGAAAGAGTCCAGCACAGAGCCACAAAGATGCTGAAGGCAATGGAACATCTTCCTGTGAGGCCAGGCTGAGGGAGCTGGGGCTCTTGAGCTTGGAACAGAGGTGCCTGAGGAGTGCTCCCATTCCTGCTGATAAAGATGTGCAGGGCTGGAGCCAGGCTCTGCTCAGGGATGTCTAATGGACAAGGGACACTGGGTGCAAGCTGGAGCAGAGAAGATGCCACAGAAACAGAAGGAAAAACTTTTTCACTGTGAGCGTGACAGAGCCCTGGGGCAGGCTGCCCAGAGAGGTTGTGGAGTCTCCTCCTCTGGAGACATTCAAAACCCATCTGGATGTGTTCCTGTGTGACCTGCCCTGGGTGCTCCTGCTCTGGCAGGGGGCTTGGACTGGATGATCTTTGGAGGTCTCTTCCAACCCCTAACATTCTGTGGTTCTGTGCCACCAATGAGTTTTGAAGCTCAGCTGTGCTTTTGTTTTACCTGGTTTGCAGACAGGCAAAAACTCCCAAGCTGCTTGGAAACCCTGAAATGCTGGCTTGCAGACAGTGCTAAATGGAGTGGTGATTAACCTTAGCTTCTGAAATGTGGATTTTTTGTGTAATCCTCTGTAATCTGCTGCAGTACCACAGCCTGCTGTAGCATTGTATTGAGATAAGGTAAAGGTGCAGTAAGTGAGATCAAGCTTTTCCTAACAGCTGATACGAGAAAGTAAAGTTTTCAGCTGAGACCTAACTGGAGGCAGAGTGTTGGAGGCACAGTGTTGGCACCTGAGCTGTTGAAGCTGGCAGCTACTGGTGTTGTTCAAACTGTTCATTTCAGCCATGATCACAGTGAATGTTTTCTTACCTTGCATAGCTGTGGCTAGGTACAAAAGCATGAGCTGCAGCAGGGTTCACCCCCATTCCAACAGTGAGCAGGCCACTCTAACCCACCTGTATCTAACTGTCTGGAGGGCTGTTTTTACAGCAGAGACAATAATGCCTGCAGCAAGCTGTTGGAGGTGGCTGCATTTATCCTTCTGTCTAAGAGAAGGAACAAGATGTGCTGACATAAAAATGTTTATCTTCAGTGTTGCTGTGCTCATCTATAGATTAGAAGCTACCTGGCATTAAAGCTGTGAGATCACACACAGTGATTGACAGGATGTGCAAATACCTGCCAGCCTCCTGCTGAAGGTGACATTCCACACTCTGGATGGACTCTGGCAGAGGATTCTGCCAGCCTGCTGCAGCCATTTCCCATCAGCTGCTGAAATTCTTAATGTATTTTATGATACAGATTAGGAAAAGGCTCTTTACTGTGAGGGTGGTGAGACACTGGAGCAGAGGAGTTGTGGCTGTCCCATCCCTTGGAGTGTTCGAGGCCAGGCTGGATGAAGCTTTGAGCAGCCTGGGAGGTGTCCCTGCCCATGGCAGGGGGTTGGAACTGGATGGTCTCTCAGATCCCTTCCAAGCCAAAGGATTCTGTGATTCTGTGGTGACTCTCTGACTGTGTGTCTGAGCTGTGTGTGTGTCTGTTCCCTGCAGCTGGATCTGATCACAGACCTGCTGGGCACGCCGTCACTGGAAGCGATGAGGACGGCTTGTGAAGGCGCCAAGGCACATATACTCAGGGGTCCTCATAAACAGGTAGGGCTGGAGACTATTAGCTCTGTGTGCTGGGTCAGGACAGGCCAGCAGGCAGGATCTCCTCAGAGCAGGCCACCACTGCTGTGTCACTGCTGCCTGTCACATCTTGGCTAAACTCTCGTGGAGTGTTTGCTCATACACACTTTGGTCACTGAGTCTCAGAGCTGCCTCTGCTGCCAGCCCCGGGGTGGCTGAGCTGCTGCAGTGCCCTGGGCTGCTCTGAGGTACTCAGGTTGTTGAGACAAGGTGGAGTTTCACCAGGAAAGTGCATGTCTGCCTTCTGCCTCGTGTGGAGGTTTGACTTGCTGCACAGGTGCAAGTCTCCTGGTGACAGTGACAGTGTTTTGATAGCCGATTCGAACCGAGGTGTTAAGCTTAAGTGATAGTATTGGCAGGAGACATAAAACTGGCAGTGTAGTTCAGAAGGCCCTGGAGGGACTCTGCTCTGGCAGGATCAAGTGTTAGATGTTGAACAGGCTGCCCAGGGAGGTGGTGGAAGCCTCAGCCCTGGAGGGTTTTGCAGCCAGGCTGGATGTGGCTGTGAGCAACCTGCTGTAGTGTAAGGTGTCCCTGCCCATGGCAGGGGGTTGGAACTGGCTGATCCTTGGGGTCCCTTCCACCCCTAACAATTCTATGATTCTATATGGGAATCAGCCACTACTCAGACCCAGAAGAGAGCAGTCCAGCACCAGAGGGTCCCCTCACACCTCTCTGCAGTGACCTGAGTTGTGACAGGCTTCATGAGATACTGCAAAGCAAGATACCACACTCAACAAAAGGGAAGTAAAAGTTTAAAGACCCCCAAGAAACAACCAGAAAAAAACCAAACCAGAGAGAAAAGGCAAGGGGATGGCATCCTGCTGAATGGCCAATAAAAAGGGCAGATGAAACAGACAGCAAGAAATGCTTGTGCAGGAGTGCACAGTGCAGTCATCCAGCCATATATCCAGCCAGCCTGGGCATTTTTATGATTGTCATCCAGTAAAAATTAACAGAATTAATAACCTGAACATGTTAACCCAGCCAATCTTGCCAGCAGTTAAGTTTGCATCTTTATTTGCTGTGTGCTGAAGTCATTTCTCACCTCTCTCCCCACCACAATAGTGGTTACCATAGAAATGAGCACTGAATATAAATTCTGCTCTATTAGTGCCACGTGGGAGTTCTGCCTCCCTGGCACTTTCAATTCACTACATCAAGTTGTCTCTGTTCCACTTCATGACAGGTTTGGTTTGTTGCTTGGTTTTTGTGTTGGGGTTTGGGTTTTGTGGTTTTTTTTTTCTTTTAACATTAATAAGAGAAGGATTTCCTGAAGACTTTTTCCACCAGTTCTAAACCAAACCAAGCCTAGTTTTTGGCTCTCACCTGCTGGAAGAGTTGGAACTTTGAAGCCATGCACTTTCATGCTTTGGGATGTTTTTACTGTGATTAAGGGTGGGGGAAATCCATCCCCTTTAGACATAAACCCATGGAACAGTGCACAAATACATCCAGATACTGAGAACATTGCCTTTACATGCTGATAATTTGATAATTGCTTGACATTTCCAAAGGGCAGTGGCTGTGCTCCTGGTCACAGTCAGCAAGGCCTCTGGAATTTGTTTGTTGAGTTTGTTAAGCCAGGATGGTTTGTCAGGAATTGAAATGGAGACAGGAATGTCCTCTGGTTTTCTCATCCCAGTGCTGAGGCTGTCCTTGTAGATGTGAAGCTGTGTCCCTTGACCCAGGGAGTGATTGGAATACTAAAAAGCAAGTGAGGTGAAGTGGTATCAAATGTTCCCAGCACGGATTTGATGTCCTGTGGCCCCTAAGTCCCAGGAAACAAGCCATGAGCAGTTAGTTCTGTGTCTGTTGAGGACATCAATGCTCACTGTTCATGGGGTGCCACAGAGGCTGAGCCCCCTCTGGAGCTGAGCTGCTCAGCTGCCCCCCTTGCAAGCAGGGGCCAGGCTGCAGCGAGCTGATTTCTGAGGTGATCTTTCTCGGCCTCCAACTTCAAGCACTCTTCATGTCTGAATGCAAATTCCTGGGTTTTCATCTTTCAAAATGGAGATTTTCCAGGTTATAAATAGCTCAATGTTGCCAGTTTCTTAATTAGATTAATAGGGAGAGAAAACCAAGTTGGAAACTGGTGATTACTTTGTCACACAAACTATTTTTACTCGATGTAGGTGAGCACAGGGGGAGGTGAGGGGTGAAGCATTTTGCTGCTTTATGTAAAAACAGATCAATGCCTGAAGTTTCTGACTCCAACCCCCCACCCCACTGTGTGTTGGCTCAAGGAACATTTGCATACTACACTGCCAGCTTTGTACTGGCAAAATTCACTTCGAACTGCATGCAGTGAAGTGAGGAAGTTGCTGAACTGGCAGCCCCGGGCAGAGGCTCTTCCCTCACATTCCCAGCATTCAGGAGGGCTTTGGGCTCCATGGGCAGTCAGATGCTGCCCCACCTCTAGAAGTGAAATGCCTTGGAGGTTGTTCCCTGCCTGCTGTGGTCCTGGTGTGCTCTGGTTCAGGAAGGAGAGACCCAGTGGAATGCATCTTACTTGCTCAAAGCCCTCACTGCTGATTCCATGACAAATCTTCCAGCAGTTCAGTTTTCACCACTTCCAGTGCTCTGATCAGGACTGTTTCTGGTCTCTGGCTGTGGACTTGGTTGCAGTTTGCTGTCCCTAAAAGCTGTCTACAGCCAGGTGCTCTTCATCTCAGTTAGGGAGGACAATATTTCCCTTCTTTGTGGAAAGTGACTTTGTTGTAGCTTAAAAAACATAAACATTTGAAGCACTTTCCAGAGTCCAGGATCTGGCTCATGCTTTGAGATGAGAGGCAAACAACAGGAACGGTATTGCTGATGAGTTTTAGTCATTTGAGGCGATTTCAGGCAGTCCTCCTTCCCTTGTGCCAAGGCTGTGGGGCAGGGAGGTACCTTCCCAAGTCGCTACTTTAGTGTTAACAACTCCTTCTGGAGTCAGTTTGTGCCATTGGCAACTCCCTACGCACAGTAAGGTCTTGTTGAAGCCTTAGCAGCCTGTGGAGCTGGCTGGTGCTGCCAAGCCTGGAGAAGCAGCTGTCCTTGCCCTGCAGCTGTGCAGTCCCCGTGCTCCACAGCTGGATCCGTGCACGCCTCCGCTCCCAAGATACGGGGAAGGTGGTGTGCTCCTGCTGCCACCAAGGGCTGGGTGTGCCCAGGCTCTGCAGTCTGCCTTTACTGGGGTATTCCTGCCACGAGGGTTCTTCACCCTGAGCTAAACCTGGGAGCTCAGCCGGGGCAGGCTGGTGTGCCTGTGAGTGAGCACAGTGAGAAGAAGCAGGAGGGAAATGCTCAGCAGAGCTGGCTTCTGGGGGGCTTGCTGCGGCACAAATTGTGCTGCTGCTGCTGCTTCAGCTTTTTCTGCCTGTGCAATTCATGCTCCCAGGCCCACACTGTAAAGGAAAGGGAGTTCACCAAGCCCACTTCCCCCTCCCCGGACCCCCCAGCCCTGCTTGCTGGCCTATTTATCGCTGTGTAAAAGGCTGAGTGCCTGAAGGTCATTGTAATTGTGCTGCATGTCACTGCCAGTTAGACATGGATGGCCTGGGTAAGGAAAAGCAAAATAATCCATAATTTGGCAGTGATTGAGATCAGAAAAATGAAATACTGGAAATGATGTGAGTAACCAAACAGCTGTGAGCAGCCACAGCTGAAAGTGGGGGTCTCTATAGAAGAACAAACAGATAAATACAACCTAGGCTTGTCCAGGGATTACCTCTGAACTAAGAGGGGGAAAACAATCAATGAGATCTCTGTTGCAAGTGCTGGGGCTTGTACCAGTGATTATTGGCTAGGAAAGCCTTAGGTAGTGCCTGTCCTTCTTAACAAGACATTTGTCCTTGGTGCCCATGGAGCCAGGCGTGCTCCAGCAGTGTTTGCTTGCTGATGGATCTGACAGGACAACTTATCTGCGCTTCTCTTTCTCCTATTTCCCCTACAGCCATCCCTTCCTGTCCTATATACACTCTCCAGTCAAGCTACACACGAAGCAGTTCATCTCCTTTGCAGGATGTTGGTCTTTGATCCAGTGAGTATGATTTCAAAAGGTTTCTGGTGCTTCTTGTTTGAACAGCTTTTGTTGTCTGCTCCTTAAATGAAGACGTCAAGTGAAGGACTATTTAATGATCTTCTTCTGGGCTGCGTCTCAGTGCTTTGGGTCTGTGAACGACTTGGAAGCATCATCTTATAATTGGTCAATTAATTTCCCCCCGGAATGGGGGGGTGTGGGGGGGCTGCATTTAAAACCCAGTGATCTTTTGAAGAGAGCTGGGATGGAGTGGGAAAGCCGAGGGTGTTCATGAATCATGCTGTCTTTTCCTAGCTAGGTGTAGGTAGCAGAACATCAGATACTTTGATGCAGTTCTAATTAGAGACATGTGGGTGTTCATGGTCTTGCAACACACACACACAAAATTCCTGCTGCATCCACACAGGCACAGAACAGGATCTAGCATCTGTTTTTCTGACAGAAATGTGCTGCTGTGGATTTGGGATTTCATCCCTTGGGCTCCCTACACAAAACTGTCACTGGAAAATCTGATACCTGAATCGATGAGCTGAGTGATGTCAGTGCCACACCAAAAAAATCCCATTTCAGATGAAAAATAGACACTGTTGAAGGGGGAGCTTGGAGCTGATAAAGGATTCAGAAGGCAGCACTCTGGGATATGGGTTTTTTTTAACCTGAAGATCACTTTACTGGGCAGCCCCACAGAAACCTTCAGTCAGAACTCCCACAGAAACAAGCTGCCTTTGTTTTCCTTTCTAACCCCTCAACACTGCTGCTGTTCCCAAATCCCATTCCATAGCTGTGGGTTTGGCTTTTAAAAGCATCAGGCCAATCAATGAAAACAACTCTAAACAACATCCTGGGGACTGGGACACTTGGGGTTTGCTTCCGGCTTTGCCACTGCTTTTGCTCTGGAACTTTGAGCAAGTCACTTTTGTCCTCTTGGTTTGTGTTTTGCTCTGGGGTTAATTAATCCATGGATTTCATTGCACCTGCAGCAGCACTTCTGTCTGCAGCTCTTCAGGAACAGAGAAGTGTTCTCCTCTTTGACAGGCAGAGACTGAGAACTTTCCTGGGGTTGTGGTCTAACAAAATCGCAGTAACCTGGACCTAGACTTTGTAACTGACCCCACAGCTTTGGCCTTTTTCTTCCCTGCACTTCCTTCCTCACTCCTCTTCTGACACTGGCTGTGTGCAGCATTTCTCCAGATGCCAGACCCTGAATTACTCTCTTATCAGTGATGCCTAAATTTGTGGATTGCCTTAAACAGGTGCCTGAAGACACAGCAAAATGTGTGGACCTACCAAATGCTGCACTCACTAACCTCAAACGATTTGGGGCTCATTGTGATTTATCGTGGGCCTCATTGTTTTAAGGTTACCTGGAGAAAGTAATTATGGAAAAGTAAAATTTCCCAGCAGCATTTTTCTGTCCTCAGCTGTGGCACAGGAAGGTCAATGGCACCTGAGTGCTGCTGCTTGTTTCTGAGCAGAATCTTCCCCCTAGTGGCAGCCTCTGCGGGCCTGAGGCGCTGGCGTGAGCTAATCCCTTAACGTGATTAGGGGTTATAAAACAATTAGGCATTAATTGATGAGTAAGTGTGCTTCAGACTCTCCCAATGCCTCTGAAAGTTCCTAACTGGGCTCCTTTTCTTCTCTTTAAATGTGCTGTTTCAGTCCAAGAGGATATCTGCTAAGGATGCCTTAGCTCACCCGTACCTGGACGAAGGGCGGTTGCGATACCACACCTGTATGTGTAAATGTTGTTTTTCCACATCCACTGGGAGAGTTTACACGAGTGACTTTGAACCCATCACTAACCCCAAATTTGATGACACTTTTGAAAAGAACCTCAGTTCTGTTCGGCAGGTGAAAGGTGAGTCGTGAGCAGCCCCGGCGGCTGCGCTTCCCTTCCCGCTCCAGCCCTGGGCAGGCCGTAGTTAGGATGGGACCTCTGCAGGCATGAAACAACCCAGGTGGGGGTTTCCTTTGGGTCTCCTTCCACAGAAGGTGCAAGAAAACTTTTCTGGTCACCAGAAGAGCAGAATCACTTGGAAATGTTCTGCCCTCACATGCGGTAGAAGCTGACGTGCAGATGTCTCCTGGTTTGAACCTCAGCAGCATCCTTCTCTGGTGTCAGTGTTCCCCATGGCACTCCTGCTTCTGCTGAAGGGTTGCAGCAAGGGGGCAGGGAAATCACTGCTGTGGCCTTTGTGGGGTGCAAGGTTTTATCTTGAGAGCTGGGCTGCAGCGGGGGTGAGAGCCGGGCTGCAGCGGGGGTGAGAGCCGGGCTGCAGCGGGGGTGAGAGCCAGGCTGCAGCGAGGGTGAGAGCCGGGCTGCAGCGGGGCTGAGAGCCGGGCTGCAGCGGGGGTGAGAGGCGGGCTGCAGCGGGGGTGAGAGGCGGGCTGCAGCGGGGGTGAGAGCCGGGCTGCAGCGGGGGTGAGAGCCGGGCTGCAGCGGGGGTGAGAGCCGGGCTGCAGCGGGGGTGAGAGCCGGGCTGCAGCGAGGGTGAGAGCCGGGCTGCAGCGGGGGTGAGAGCCGGGCTGCAGCGGGGGTGAGAGCCGGGCTGCAGCGGGGGTGAGAGCCGGGCTGCAGCGGGGCTGAGAGCCGGGCTGCAGCGGGGGTGAGAGGCGGGCTGCAGTGAGGGTGAGAGCCGGGCTGCAGCGGGGCTGAGAGCCGGGCTGCAGCGAGGGTGAGAGCCGGGCTGCAGCGGGGCTGAGAGCCGGGCTGCAGCGGGGCTGAGAGCCGGGCTGCAGCGAGGGTGAGAGCCGGGCTGCAGCGGGGGTCAGCACCATCAATAACTGAAGCTGAGCTCTCTCGCTGCTCTCCAGCTACATTTCCTCTCATCCATCACAGCCTGCTCAGGCTGAAATGTCCCTGCCAGGTGCCTCTGCAGCAGCTGCTGTCGCTGTCACTGTTGCTGGTGCTGCTCTGGTTCTGGCAGCAGGGCAGAGGATGTGCTCTGGGTCAGGACACGCTGTCATGAGGAAAATCAATCCTGGTGCCTGGGAGAGGAAACTGCTGCTGCAGATGGTTACAAAATGCCAGCAGTTGCTTTGTGGCACTGGAGATTTGAAGTCTGATTCCATCACAGCAAATAAGCCATAAAATAGACTTGGTTTCTTTTGAGATCAGATCCAATCAGGAGAGCAGAGCTTTTATGAGAGCAATACAGCATGAGAAATAGTAGCAGGGGGTTAGATTCTGTTTGGTGGCAGCTCAAATAACTCAAGAGGAGGAGAAGGAGAAGAAATGTGTCACCTCAGCAGTTTGGAACAAACAATTCAGCCCTCTGGGACAAACCCACTGCGTTATGTTGCTGTGATAACGTGGCTGACTCCAGATACATCCTGGACCTGTAATTCTGCCATTCCCATTTATAGCTGCTCCAAGTCCGCAGCATGTTCTGTGCTTTTTATCTTGTTCTGGTTTCCATTCCCCTCCTCTCTTTGGCCATCACTTTCCAGAGCTGTCCACAGCTGCGTTGCCTTCTCTGTTCTCCTAAGCACTGCCTTTAGAGTTTGCTGCCGGCAGTGTGGATTCCAGCGCCGCTGCTCACGGAGGGGCAGCCGGTGGCCAGGCTCTGCTGTTGGTGTTTGTGTATGAGGAGGTGTTTTATCTGGCAGCTCTGCACAGGGTCCCTCTTTGCTGCTGAAAATTCACTTTTTTGGTTTAATCATCTCAAGTGGCAGTTTTGTGCCTGTGCCTGGTGGCAGTAAGTGTATTCATGAATCAAACTGGACAGGGTAATAGCAGGAGCTGTGTTCTGCTGCTTGCAAATCAAGTCCAAGTTGAGAATTCTTTGTGTTTCAAAGAGTTATGCCCCAAACCCAGGAGTTAATCCAGGACTGTCTATCCTCAGCTCAGTGCTACAGTGGAGATTAGGGATTTTTTTCCTTCCATACATTTATTTCAGTGCTTGTGTACAAGTTCTCTGTGGGGTTATGCTGTGAGGTTTGGCATCAGGTTAGCTGTAGGGAAGCTGGAGTTCTTCTGTCCTTACTGAAAAGTACTTCAGCAGAGGAAGCTTTGCCTTCCTCCACTCTGCACTGCATTTTACTGAGGCCAAAAGTGTTCATCTTTGGGTGTTGTGTGTTGTTTGTTTTTTTTGTTTCTCTCCTGTCTACAGAAATAATTCATCAGTTCATTTTGGAACAGCAGAAAGGAAACAGAGTGCCTCTCTGCATCAACCCTCAGTCTGCTGCTTTTAAGAGCTTTATTAGGTAACTGTATGTAATCACATCTGATCTTCATTCACATTTAGTAGTAGTACAAAGTGCACACATCCAAAATGTTTGAAGTGCCTGAGAGCAGGGAAGGTCCATAAATAGCTTCTGCCAAAAAAAAAACAGAAAGAAAGAAAAAAGAAGGCCTGGTGTGGCTAAGCTGTAAACATTCTTCTGCACTCTTCTAGAATTTCAGTGAAAGTTTCAAGTAATGTTTTTGCAAAACCAGTGCAGAAGTCAGACTGAAAATGAGGTCTGAGAGGCTGGCAGGTTGGGTTTTGATTGCAGAACTGCACTGTAAAAACAGGGCAGGAAGGCCTGAGAGAGGCAAAGGAGTTAAACTCAGCAGATAAGGTGACAGGGATCCAAGCTAGAGGAGGGGAGACTTAAAGTAGACCTTAGGAAGGTTGGACTCGATGATCTTTGAGGTCTCTTCCAACCATGGTGATACTGTGAAGTTCTTCACTGTAAGGGTGGTGAGAGCCTGGCACAGGTTGCCCAGGGAGGTGGTGGAAGCCTCATCCCTGAAAGTTTTTAAGGCCAGGCTGGATGTGGCTCTGAGCAACCTGCTGCAGTGTGAGGTGTCCCTGCCCATGGCAGGGGGGTTGGAACTGGCTGAGCCTTGAGGTCCCTCTCCAACCCTGATAGCAGACAAGGTTTGCTGTCAGCTGTTGTTCTTCGGGTGTCCAGGTGGGGTTTGGGGGGTGGGGTTTTGCTCTCCTGGCAGTGTTTGAGCTTTGACTCTCTGGTCTGTTGGCTACTGCAAATGAGCTCTGATTTTCTGTGTCGCCTCGTTGTAGTTCCACGGTTGCTCAGCCATCTGAGATGCCTCCATCTCCACTGGTGTGGGAGTGAAGTGGAAGATTGTGTACTACTGAAGATGTAATGTAGCTTTCCACTGGAGTCTGGGATTTGCAATTCTGGAGGTTAATCAATGCTTGTACTGTAATTTTACTAATGAAGTTTTAAATTAACAACCACTACTTGTACAATATGAATAATATTTAGAGACCTACTAGACTTTGAATCTTGGGAAAGTGGTTGTGCTTTTAGAAGAAAATATTTTACCCAGAGTTGCACGTGTTGGATGAATTCGAGTGCAGCTGTGATGGCTCAGCTCAGAACAAGCAGAATTGAACCAAATTTGGGGAGCTTTTCCTTGGGTATTATTATTATTTTATTTTAGATTGTCTTCTTTTTTTAGCCTTTGTTTTTGGTCTCTTTTTTTTGGTCTCATTTGGGTCTCTCTTTTGTCTTTTTGGTCTCTTTTTCTTCTTTCTTTTGGTCTCTTTTTTGGTCTTTTTTTTGGTCTCTTTTTTGGTTTCATTTTTTTTTCTTCTCTTTTTTGGTCTCTTTTTTGGTTTGGTTTTTTTTTGGTCTCTTTGGGTTTTTTTGATCTTTTTTTGGTCTTTTTTTGTCTCCTTTTTTTTTTCTTTTTTGGTCTTTTTTTCTTTTTGGGGTCTTTTTTTTCTTTTTTAGTCTTTTGTTTTTAGTCTCTTTTTTGGTCTCTTTCTTTTGGTCTCTATTTTTTTTGTCTATTTTTTGGTCTGTTTTTTAGTCTTTTAAGTCTTTTTTTTTCTCTTTTTTTGGTCTTCTTTTTTTTTGTTTTTTTTTTAAGTCTTTTTTTATTTCTCTTTTTTTGTTTTTTTTTTTTCTTTTTGGTCCTTTTTTTTGGTCTTTTTTTTTTGTCTCCTTTTTTTTGGTTTTTTTTTTTTGGTCTGTTTTTGCTCTTTTTTGAAGTCTCTTTTTTTTTTTAATTTCTCTTTTCTTGGGTTTTGGGTTTTTTTTTTTTTTGGTCTTTCTTGGTCTATTTTTTTTTGGTCTTTTTTTTTTTTAGCCTCTCTTTATTTTTTGGTCTCTTTTTCTTTCCACCTTCCTTTCTGTTTTGCTTTTTTTTGTTTTTAATTATTGAAGTGAGATTGTACAAAAAAAAAAAAAAAAGAAAAAAAAAAAAAAGAGACCTTTTGCTCTCGAGCCATTCCTGGAGATTTTGTTGGGTGGGGGTGGGGGGGGGTGGGAGGTGGTTTCTAAAACTAAACAACAGAGAAAACTTTGACTGCGACCAATCATGAAGTGCCGGCAGGTGGCCAGCGGTCCCCTGGCGCTCCGACCCTATAAATAGCTTCTGAGTAGAGCTGTGGTGGTGCCGTGTGCTGTTCTCAAACCCAATGTTGTGAGTAGAGAGAATGAGTTTGTGACTAGGAGAGACTAAACTTCTGTTTCCTTCCCCAGTATAAATATATATATATATTTAATCTATTTTTCTTAGAAGGTTTTTCTGCTCTTTCTTACATAAACACCCCTCCCCCCCCGCCCCTCCCTGCTTTCCCCCCTCCCCAGCATGCATCTTCTCTGTGTGTAAATAATTCCATTTATGGGCTACAAATTTCAGAGATTCCCTGACATCATTATTGCTGTATAGAGAGAACTTTAGCTTGCACATTTTAGCTCTGTGAAATTTTGTGAGAACCTTTTTTATTTTTTTTTTTTGGTTGGGTTTTTTGGTTGTGTTTGGTTTTTTTTTTCCTGCACTGGACAGTTAAGAGAGAAAGAGAAGAAAAAAAAAAAACATAGAAAAAAAAGGGAAAATTTTAAAAAAGGAAAAAAGTAAAAGGAAAAAGTAAAAGGAAAAAATAAAAGGAAAAAGTAAAAGGAAAAAATAAAAGGAAAAAGTAAAAGGAAAAAATAAAAGGAAAAAATAAAAGGAAAAAAATAAAAGGAAAAAAAGATGAAAGAAAAAAAAGATGAAAGGAAAAAGGATAAAAAAGAAAAAAAAAGAATAAAAGGAAAAAAGGATAAAAGGAGAAATTTTTTTTTAAAAGGATAAAGGAAAAAAGATAAAAGAAAAAGCAAAAAAGATAAAGGAAAAAAAGAGAAAAGGAAAAAAGAGGAAAGAAAAATGAAAAAAGAGGAAAGAAAAATTTAAAAAAAGAGAAAAAAGGGGAAAAGAGAAAAAAGAAAAAGGAAAAGAGAGGAAAGAAAAATGAAAAAAGAGGAAAGAAAAATGAAAAAAAGAGGAAAAAAGGGGGAAAGAGAAAAAAGAAAAGAAAAAGGAAAAAAGAGAAAGGAAAAAGGAAAAAAATGAAAAAGAAAAAAGGAAAAAAGATGAAAAAGGCAAAAGGGAAAAGATAAAAGAAAAAGACAAAAGGAAAAAAGAGAAAAGAAAAAGACAAAAGGAAAAAAGAGAAAAGAAAAAATAAAAGCAAAAAAAAGAAAAAAGAAAAAAGAATAAAAGGAAAAAAGATAAAGGCAAAAGGAAAAAAGATGAAAAAAGAATAAAAGGAAAAAAGATAAAGGCAAAAGGAAAAAAAGAGAAAAGCAAAAGGCAAAAGGAAAGAAGAGAAAAGCAAAAGGAAAAAAAGCTAAAAGCAAAAGGCAAAAGGAAAAATAATAAGGAAAAAAATTAAAAGGATTAAACAAAGAATAAATTTTTTTTTAAAGGATGAAAGGAAAAAAAGAAAAGAAAAAAACAACAACAAAAAACCACCAAAAAAAAAAAAAAAGCACATAGGGAATTCTGTTGATTGTGTTGGTGTCTTTAGGCAGAGCTGTGGGAGTCTGGAAATGTCACAGTAGGAAATAACTTTTTTTGTTCCTCTCCTTTTCCTTTATTTTTTCGTGGCTAATCCTTTCTGTGTTGGAACACTGAATTCTGTGCATATGTATATACGAACACAAATTGAAGGCCTCTACCTCCTGGAGTATACAACTTGGTTTGTTTACCTCCACATGATTTGGTTGTTGGTTGTTTTTTTTTGGGGGGGGGGGGGTGGTGGTTTGTTTTTGGTTTGGTTTCATTTTGTTGTTTTGACTTAGTTTGGGGGTTGGTTTTCTCTTTATTTTCCTTTGTTTTGTTTTGTTTGAATTCAGTTCAGTGTGGAGACTTGAAACTTGAATGTCCCCTTCCAACTTTTGTATTTAAACCGAGACAGAGACGTTGAAGACTGTTGTGTTGTTTGGGTTGGGTTGGGTTTGTTCCTTTTTTTTTTTTTTTGGGGGTGGTTTGTTTTGGTTTTTTGTTTTTTTTTCACCTGTACAAAGAAATACTGAAGGGTGGTCTTAAAAGTTTTGAGCATTGGTCTTGGAGAGAAGAAGAAGAAGAAAACGACGACAAAAAAAAAAACCAACGACGACGACAAAAAAAAAACCAACAAAAAACAAAAATCCCGTGGTGTTTGTTATGGACAATTAACTGTTAAAGTTATTGTAAGTTATCTGTATTTAGCAGAGTATTTTCACCAAGAGTGATCTGAGCTGGAATTGGAGACTGTTAGTAAGTTATGTTTGGAAGTTTTAACTTCAATGAAGTAATTATTTTGCTGTGAAAAAAGAGACAAGCGTCGAATTAAGCGAACAAAGATGGTGCAATATCTTTGTTTTTTATGAGGCTCCTGAGAATGAATAAAACAAACAAACAAACAAACAACTTGAAAGCATTTCAAAGTCACTTGAATGAGAAAAAAACGAAAGAAAGAAAGAAAGAAAGGAAAAAAAGGTGATGAATGAAAAAGAGCCCCAGAAGACACTGGTATGAAAGGTAAAATCTCAGAGGTTGGTCAGTTAAATGTGGCACACTTGCTGGTCACTTTGTAAAATGTAGATTTGAAGTACAAGTGGTGAAAACATTAAATGTGACATTTGAAAATGAAGTGGTGGCATCTTTATTTCCTCTCTGGTCTCCCACCTTGGTTTAAGGATGAGTTGTTACAGGCTGGATCGCTGCTGGTGCTGGAAAGGATGCAAGGAGAAGGAGCGGAGAGCATCCTGCTGTGAGCACGGCTTGGGGGTTGATGCGTGTGCAGATCTGCATAGATGTGCACCTACCTCTGGCTTCTGGAACTGCTCCTTTGCTCTTTAATCCTGGATAAAGGCAAAAGTTGCTGATGAAATCAAAGTGAGCGATGGAGTTGCACTGTATTGGGAGGCGGAAGGACATCCAGGCGGGGATGATCTGACTCCGGCTGCGACGGGCGCGTTGTTTGTTTCAGCCCAGATGCTTCCTCGTGGTCTCCAGTCTAATGCGAAGGACTGGACGTGCAGTGGTGGTGCAGAAGGTGACTGAAAAACGTCCATGTTTTGTGGGTGTGACCTCTGGAAAGATCAAACAAACTGAACTCTAGTTCAAGCCTCAGGACCTCACAAGAACTAACCTGATAAAGCCGCCTTAGCATGTGCTGTCTTCCCAGGGCTGGCACGGATACCCTTTGTGACTCAGCTATGTGCCTCTTCTTCTAACCTTCTTCAGAGTCTCTGAGATGAATTTTAACGTGTCCCAGAACTGGTGGTGGTGGGGTCATCATTGCTGCACAGCTCTCTGTGCCTGAACCAGTTGCTGCCCTTTGCACTTGGTCTGCTCAGTGGCTTCTCCTACGGCGCAGGACCACAGAGCAGAGGGACAGATCCTTCTGGGCTCCTTGCTGGACACAGAGCGTGAGCAGGTAATGACACCACCAGCAAAGGCCACTCTGGGCACCAGTGTACTTTTTGGAGCTCATGGCTAGAGGTCCCGGGGTTAATCTTGTTTGTACAAAGATGAAAAGGCTGTTTGGGAATGGCTTTGCCTTTCAGGGTGTGTCTGCACCAGCGTGGACACGGCGCTGTGCAGGAGGAGTCCCAGGAATCGGCACAAACGTGTGGCTGCTGCGGCGTGCAGACACCAAACCCAGCTCTGGTGGTTCCTGGAGCCTCGCCGTGCTTGGCTGCAATGAAGGAGACCCTGAGGAGCTGTCTCTGACCAAGAGAGCTCCTCTGCAACATGACCACACAGGTGTCCACACGGGGAGTGAGCTGAAGGTGAGGTCACCACCAGAGCTGCTTTCTTGCAGTGAGGTTAAAATCCAGCTCTGGGTTGTCAGAGTTGCATTTTGATCCGTTTGAAGCTTTGTTGGTGTCAGTGTCAGGTGAATGACAGATTGTGACCGTCCCTTTTGAGCTCTCTAAATATAGCTTCTGCATCTCCTTTAATCAATTGTGCCTTGGGAAGAGTCCAGGAGTGCAAAGAATGGCTCCAGATGAGTCGCAGATTGGACACCCAGGTGCTAGAAGGCCTGAGATCCGTGCGTGTGTGCGTCTGGAAGGGGATGCAGAGGACCTAACCAAGAGCAGCTGTGGAGGAGCAAGTTGCTAAAACCGGGTGAGATGTCAGTGACTGATCCAAACCACTTAGTGTATGAAGTTGCAAAAGTGCTTTTCTCCTTCAGCCAGCTCCCTGCTGGCGTGTCTGGGACTCTGCTGTTGGACCTGCTGGGTGCTCACCAGGCTCAGCCGAGGGTTTTACTCTTTACTTGGGTAGCAGATTTTTCTAATCACCTTTTTTTACCCTTTCTTTGTTTTCGTAACAAAGTCTCGTGAGATCCTTCTCGGACTGTCTGTTCTTTGTAACCTTTTTAAAAGCTCCTCTGTCAAGTGTAACTTGATGGAAAATTCTGTTGACTGTACTTCTGTAATCCTGCTCAGGTATGGTTACTTTAAAACTGTTTGTGACATTGGTAAACGGGGGACAGCTGGAACCCAAGCAGATAAATTGATCTCTAATCTGCGTGTACACCTTGGACAACTTCTGTGCTCAATAAAGGATGGAATCAGACCCACTGAATGACCTGGTTCTGCTCTGCCTTGCTCTGGCGCCGTTAAGCTGCTGGCCCAGCGGAAGGCACCTTAGCGCGGGTAAGGAAATGGGCGCTCCCTCGGCTGGCTCCTGGATGCAGAAGCAGGAGGAGATGCAGCTTTAACGCTCGCAGCGTTACGGTGGAGATGAATCATCAGCCGCGGCGCTGCAGGAGGAAGGTCACGGCCGCTGCCTCTTTTCCCCAGCCGCTGGACGTGGCCAGGATCGGGAGGAATGAGCAATAGCCGCGGAAACGGGCGGGGGCGGCCCGGGGCTGCTTGGAACCGGGGAACGTGGCATCCCAACCCCGGCCCTTCCTCCTCCTCCTCCACCTCCTCCTCCTCCTCCCTGCAGGCTCCAGCAGCCGCCCCGCAGCGCCGAGGCGGGGCCGGGGGCCGGGGCGGGGCCGGTGGCGCGGCGATGGCGGCGGCGGCGTGTCCGCGGTGGCGGGAGCGGCTGTTCGCGCTCTATTTCCTCTCGCACATCCCCATCACGGTGCTGATCGACCTGCAGGCGCTGCTGCCCTCCGGCCTCCACCCGCCCAGCGTGAGTACCGCGGCCGGGGGCGCGGGGGGCCGGGGCTGGGGGGCCGGGGGGCGGCAAAGGGGCCGCGGGCGCCGGGGCCTTGCTCCGCGCAAGGGCTTTGAGGAGCAGCGAGTTGAGGCGGAGCCTTCCGCTGGCTTTCACCGATTCTTGGGTGTTTGTGACAAAATCTGGGATGCGGGGACGGGAGGAGGGGAGAAACCCGCGGCAGGCTCCATGGGATGCGGTGGGTGGGCGTTAAAAATAACTCCGCGCCCGCTGCCTGCGGCGCCGGCAGCCGGAGCCGGAGCCGGGCGTGTGCGGGGCTCGGCAGCCCCCCGCGGGCGCTGGAACTGGCGTGGGCCGGCGGCTGCGCCCCTCGGCGCCACGGGCACGGGGACACGCGGGAAGGGCCCCGGTGGGCACGGTCGAGGTTCGGCGGGGCAGGGCGCTGGGACGTCTCCTCCAGACCAGGCTTTGCCAAGGAAGGTTGGGGCCAGAGGGTCCTTGAGGGATCTGAGCTGCGACTCTGCGGTCGTCTCCCCAGCGTGGCAGGCCGTGGGTTTGGCAGGTAGAGGGAAGCAAACCGGCACCGTGAAACCTCCTGGGGATGGCTCTGCTGCCATGTGGCATCCAGCACTAACGCCCCAAGGATGCTGGCAGCGCTGCCACGTGGTAGCTGTCACCGCCCTGGCACTCCCTGGGCCTGATTCTAACTCCTGAGCCTGATTTGTGCTCCTGCTGCTGCCGAACACGTCAAAGGGCATGGTGAGTGCTGGGGAAGCAGGCAAGGCAGGGATCCAGTCAGTAAAGATCTCTGCCTTGACAGAATTACACGAGACAAGAAGCAATAAAGTCAATGAAGGTGGCGACTGGTGGAAGGTAATTGGTTCAGGTCTTGTCCCCAGGGTGAGACTGGCCAAAGCTGCCTCCAGGAGCTTTGCAATGAGTGAATTTGATGTTTGCCATTAGAATTGCCTGGACAATGACTCCATTGTGGAAACCATTGCTAATTAATAGTTAACTAGCAAACCCCAATGCATATCTCCCCGTTCAAAGTCCAGCTGGAAGCTATGCCAGAATTTACCCTCCTGTGATGGAAACTAATCGCAGGTCTCAGCCCAAATTCTTACATCAAGCAGCTCAAGCAGCCACCAACCTCCTGGGCCAGGGATGTGCTCCCTGTGGGAGCCCAGGGCAGCAGCTCCCTGTGGGCTGGGTGAGGCACAGCAAGTGGCTGCAGCACTGAGCCCACCTCAGCAGGCAGCAGGAGGGCCTGGGAGAGGAAGAGAGCAGCTGCTGATGTCCAGGTGCAGGGGGTTTGTGGTTTGGCTTTTTCTGGCAGGAAATGGCACTTGAGGAACAGGTTTTGGAAAGCAGCTGTACCTCATCCTGTGGGGAGCCTGACACTGGCTGCAGTGCAAATGGAACAGTTCATGGAAAGGGTTCCTCAGAACGGTGGTGCCTGGCAGCCCTGGAGGGCAGTGTGAAGCCCTGTGTGCCAGGGTGCCTTGATCAGGACAAGGAGCAATGGGTACAAGCTGAAGCACAGGAGGTTCCACCTCAACATGAGACACTTCTGTATGCTGAGGGTGCTGGAGCCCTGGAGCAGGCTGCCCAGAGAGGTTGTGGAGTCTCCTCTGGAGACTTTCAAAACCCCCCTGGATGCATTCCTGTGTGACCTGCCCTGGCTGATCCTGCTCTGGCAGGGGGTTGGACTCCATCTTTTGATGCCCCTTCCAACCCCTAACATTCTGTGGTTGATTTCCCTACTGCAAGGGTGACTTCACCTGGCTGCCAGGTGAGGGTCACAGCGTCACCCTGTTGGCACCTGACATTGGGTTTGTTGATCTCCTGTCCTGGTCTCTCCCCCAGCTGACAGAGCTGCTGCAATGGTATGCAGCCACCTTCAAGGACCCCATGATGCTGCAGCCCCCGGAGTGGTTCAAGGCCTTTATCTACTGTGAAGCCTTGCTGCAGCTGCCTTTCTTCCCGGTGGCAGTGTATGCCTTCCTGAAAGGTCGGTATCACACGTCCTGAGCAGCCTGTCCCTGTGCTGCAGGGAAAGTTGAGCTATCAGCCTCAAGCAGGTGCAGGGGTGCAGCATGTGCAGTGCTGTGCTATTGTCACAGGTTTTATCTGAGAAGGCAGCAGAGTGAGGCCTGCCAGGAGCAAAAGCTCTGACTGGGGGCCCTGGTCAACTGCAGCCAGCATCAAGGTTTGACATCTGGCAGGCTCCCAAGGTAGACAAAGTTCTGGGTCAAGCCTGTGCAGTCATTTGGTCACTCTGAAGTTTTCACTGTTGCTCCAGTGCTGTGTGTTTCCACAAGGCAGATCATCTTCTTGGCTGGCTACCAGGGGTTGGGTTTTTCTGCCCCTGTGGAACACCTTGACTGCCTCTCCTGGCAGATGCAGTGGGTGGTGTCCTGTTCATTTAAAAGCCTCCCAACCCTCCTTGTTTCCAAATGCTTAATAACTGCTTCCTCTTTGCTTCTCTACAGGTGGCTGCAAATGGATAAGGACTCCTGCAATTATCTACTCCACCCATGTGGCTACCACTTTGTTTGCCATCCTGGCACACATCCTGTTCCACGACTTCTCCAAGTCGAAGCTTCTGGGGCCTGAGACCCAGCGTGAGCGCCTGGTCCTGCTGTCCATCTACCTGCCCTACCTGCTGATCCCACTCCTCATCCTCTTCACCATGCTCTACAACCCCTACTATAACCAGGTGGAGAAGAGGAAAAGGAAGTAGTCTGCTCCCGCAGCTGTCCGCCCAACACTCACACTGGTTTTGGTTCAGGCCCTGTGCTGACATGGTCCTCTGGGGCAAACACCTGTCTCACCTTGCTGGCTGCAGCAGCTGGTCCCAGAGCACCTGGCTCCCACCACAAGATCGGGGTGGGTGGCAGTCCCCAGCCTCCCTCAGTCATCTGCAGCAGCTCTGGCAGCTCAATCCCCTGTGGTGCCTGGGCAGAGGCCCTGGCTGCTCTCCCAGTGCCGGCTGTGAGCGGTACCAGCACAGCTGGAATGGGAAATGAACTTTCAACCATTTGATGGGGGGTGGGAAAGCAACTCCAGCTGATACTTTTCCCAGGTGACTGTTACAATACCACTTAAGTAAGAAATTTGTCTTCCAGGAGCACATTCTGCAAAACCCCTGAGTGATTGTACACAGATTTGCAAGGCTCTGCCTTTGGAGCATTTCAAATGAGATTCCTTAGCTCCCTCACCCCTTCCTCTACCTTCCTTTGCTCTGCTTTGATTTTGATTAATTCTGAGTGGTAAGCCTGCCCGAATCTGGGTTATTGAAAGCTTAAAGTGCACTCTGACAGTGAGGCACACGCTTCCTAGAGGGCTCTGGAGCACTTCAGGAGTTGTAAACCAGGATTTGTAAACTTCTCCTCCACGAAACCACTCCTGCTATGGAAATAAATCACTAAAGGCATTAAACAGCATTTAATCTTCTTAAGGGAAAGACTCAAAGGAACTTCAAGGGACCATGAGCTCACAGGTAGTTCCCACAGTAAATAAAACCCTACTCCTCCTAAAAATAAACCCAACCAGCCGAGAATTGCTGGCTTCTGAGCTGCAGGAGTCAAACTCGGAGCTGTGTGTGAGATGACAGGGCCCTGAGAAGGCTTCTCAGCCACTGCCTGTTTCAGGGCTGCACTGGCATCAATGGAAGCCTCCCAGGGCTTTGGGCAGACCAACTTCTCCTTATTTGGTTGCTGCAAGACAGACACAAACTGTCTCTATTTGCACTTCAATGGGAGGTTTGCTTTTCAGACCCCAGCGTTCAGCTGTGAAATGCCACTTAGGTATTTATAGTCTCTCTACTCCTGCCACCACTGCTGGCCCAGGGGGGCTTTGTCTCCTCCCTCTGCAGTCACCAACAGTACCCAGGAAAGGAGTCAACTCTCTCATGACTACCTGGCTGGAAGTCCCTCAGGCACAGCTTCCAGTCATAGAATGGTCTGGGTTGCAGGGGACCTGCACAGGTCATCCAGTCCGACCCCCTCTGCAGTAAGCAGGGACCTCCTCAACTAGATCAGGTTGTCCAGAGCCCTTCATTCTGCCCTGTTTTCTGCCTTTTGTGTGTCTGTAACTGCTCCATCCTGTTCATTGTACATTTCTGGCCCTTTTCTTCCTAACTGTGGACAAAAAGAATCTGGTCAATACAGAGAAAAAAAGCCCTGCTGCTGGTGTGTTGTGTCTTTGCAGAGATGAGAGCTGCTGCACACAGGAGAAACCATCTGCCCCCAGGGGCTGTAGGCAAGGCTGGAGGTCACACACAAAACACAACGAGAGCCACTCTGCTTCTGGTGCACCCAGAAAAGCCTGAAAGCAATAATTTATTTCCTGATTTCTGAAGGAGCTGTACAGGTCAAAAAGGGACAGGCAGGGCAGCAGCAGCCATTCAGCTGGGAATGGAGTGGCAGCTGCTGAGTGTACAAAAGTGGTACAAAAACCAAAGGGCAGAAACAGTCTCTGCAGCTGCTTGTTGCCACTTGCAGCGCCAGGCACGCTGAAGGCAGGCCCCGGCCGTTCAGCCAAACCACCTCTCCAGTCACACACAGTGGGGGGAAATTGCATATTTTTGGAACATTCTCCAAAAGTTCTGGAATGGTCAAGTTTCCAAGGTAGTTTGGTTTTGTGGTTTCCTCTTCAGCTGCTTCACTTCTGAAAAATGAATTGGTCGATGAACTCCTTCTGGTCTGCTTCGATCCTGCACAGCGTCTCGTACTCTATCCGGTACCTGAAAGGCAAACCCACGGGCCCCAGCTGCAGCCAGCCCTGCTGCTGGCATGCTGCAGCTCAGCCTCCCCTGCTCGCTGGGGAAGGAGCTGCCTGTGTTGGTCACCTGCAACGCCACAGCTGCACAGATTGCTAAAATCTGAGAATCAGATTGGAAGGTTGGAAAAGGCCTCCAGGATCATCGAGTCCAGCTGTGAGCCAGCTGCCATGGCCACTGCACCATGGCCTGAAGCACCACAGCTACGGCTCCTGGAACACCTCCACCACCTCCCTGGGCAGCCTGTGCCAAACCCTCTCTGCTCTCAGTAAAGAAGTTCTTCCTTATCTCCAACCTAACCTCCCCTGGCACAACTTAAACCCACTGCCTCTTGTCCTGTCCTCAGTTACCTGGGAGAAGAGACCAACTCCAGCCCCACTCCAACCTCCCTTCCAGGGAGCTGTAGAGAACAAGGAGATCTCCCCCAGCCTCCTCCAGTCTAAACAACCCCAGCTCCCTCAGCCCCTCCTTGCATGATACCCTCCAACCCCCTCCCCATCCTCATTGCTGTTCTCTGGGCCCCCTCCAGAACCTCAATGTCTTTCCTGTCCTGTGGTGCCCAGAACTGAACCCAGTACTCAAGGTGCAGCCTCAGCAGGGTCAAGCACTGGGGCACCATCACTGCCCTGCTCCTGCTGTGGCTCTGCCAGCCTGTTTCTCACACTCCTGATACTCCTCAACCTTTCCAGTTTCTCAGCCTGCCACAAGCTGCCCCTCTCCTGGCATCAGCTAGACCCTGCAGTTCTAAAGTGCCTTCACAGGTCAGCCACATGGCACCCTGCTGCAGTTTTCTTGGTGTCTTCAGTGGCATGGTCTCATGCTGCCTCTGTTTGCTGAGCCACAAAGCCACCAGAGAAACCTCTGGACAAGCCCTGAGCCAGCTGCAGGCTCGTGGCTGTGCCTTGCTCCAGGGGCACTCTGCAGGAGGACACAGCTTCACTGCACACTGTTTGAAGAAGCTTTGACCATGTCCTGCAGCCAAACACAGAGGCTGGGCTGCCTGCCAGCCCAGGTAGTGCCCCACAAGTACCTGACAGAAAATTTACCTTTCCAGCTGCATTTTCTTCTCAGCTATCAAAGCCTGGAGCTGCTGTTCCTGAGCTTCTCGCTGCTTTGCTATAGACTTCAGCAAATTCCGGGCCCCGATGGCCTGTCAAAAGAGGACAGTGAAGGAGCTGCACTGGGGGGTGGGGTTGGTCATTTCAGCCCCTTTCACTCCTAGCAGCTTGGTTTTGAAGTGTTTCAGCCACACTAGCAATACAGGAGGCTGGCACCTTCAGACTGAGCTGCTGGTGAGATGAGCAAACAGTCCCTGCAGAGACAAAGTGCTTGGCACTTCCCTCCAACTGAGCAAAGAGAAGTCACCAACTCCTCTGAAACACAAACTGATCACTGCTGCCTGGCCCTGCAGACAGACAAGCTCTGGGTGGAACAGGAAGACAGGAAGAACTGGGCTCTGCCCTAAAGGGAGGAAGGGAGAGAGCTGGGATGTCAGACAGAGTGCAGGACAGGGCAGGGATGAATGGCACAGTACCTTCATCTTCTCACTTTCAGCAGCTTTTGCCAGTTGATCAACAAGTTCAATTAAGGTACCCACTATTTTTTGGAATTCTACTATTTCTGCAAAGAGAAAAGCAAGCAAACAAGTCATTAATACCCAAAACACCCTTAAAGAAAAAGCACCTAATGATTTCACTAGAGGCTATCAGTTTTAGGGGTGGCTTTACTTCCAGCTCGCTGTGAACACGAACGTTTTAAGAATTCCCTGCTGACAGGCTAGAAAGAGACCAAAGAGTAGCCCTCAAGCGTCCAAGGGCAGTCCTACACGGCCTCCTGTGCCCCTGCCTGGCCTCCTAACCCTCCTCCGAGCTCCTGACGGCAGCTGGCCAGGCCCAGACAGGGCGCTGTCACTGCTACGCCCTCCAGGCGCACGGCAGCGGCCGGGCCCAGCTGCCGGCAGGGTGACGGCGGCGCTCCGGGGGCCTGGCTCGGCCGCACTTACTATCGAGGAAGGCTCGGCACTCCTCACGGAGCTGCGCCGTCTGCTGCGACACCTCCGGGTCCAGCACCCGCAGCTTGTTCAGTTCGTCGAAGTGGAGGCCGGCCGCGCCCAGCGCCGCCTGCGCCATCGCCCCGGGCGAGCAGGGGGCACAGGAGCGGCCGCCGGGGACTCCGTCACCTCGCGACACCGGGCCCGGATCCCTGCCGAGCGCTCGCCGCTGCCACGGCGACAGCCCGCGCCCGCCGCGGAGCACGCCGGGAGCCGCAGTCCCGGGGGCGCCGCGGGGCACGCCGGGAGCTGCGGTCCAGGGCCGCGGCGGGGAAGTGCTTCCGGGGCGCCGGCTCCCAGCGGGGCGCGGAGGAAATGAGCTCAGCTTGGGGCTGTGGGGCGGCCGCGGGCAGGTGAGCCAATACCGGGACCGCGGCGGCTCTCCCGGGCCGCCTGTCGTCGCGGCCGCCCGGGGCGGTGCGGCTGCCTCGGCCGCGTCTCTGACGGCCGGCCCGGTAGCGGGCGGGGCCGGGCTGGGCCTGCCGCTGCTGGGTCAGCCTCCCTTTGCCTCTCCAGCTGCCAGACCGGGCCCCGTGAGGGAGCGCGCTGCAGGCCTCGGCGGGAAGGGAGCCCACTCCCCGGACGCGCTGCCGTCCCCCGGTGCGTACGGCTTCGATGTGTGTTGCGGCCCGGCCGCGCCGCTCCGGCCCTGTGCGGGCCTGGCTTGGCGGGGCCGGGGTCCTGCCGCTACCCCGCCGTGATATGCACGGCAGAGCCTGGGCATGCCGGGAACCGGGAGCAGCGTGTGGTGGGAGCCCGGAGCGGGGCCCCTGGGGCAGCGGCGCCGCGCAGGAGGGCCGGGGGCCTTCGGGGTTTGGGGATTTTTCCTTTTTATGGAAGTTCTGCCCTGGGCCATTTCCTGGTGCGGTGTCCGGGCTCTTGTGTCACTGTTCCGCAGTCCTGCCTCCCACACAGGGCCGGAAGGAAGGGACGCAGAAAACCTCTTGTGTTAAGGGGAGCAATTAAGGATTAGATTCCTGTTTACAGCTAAAGCCGAGCAGGTTCTTAGCTCAGGAGCACGTTAGAGTGGCAGCACAGCCTCCTGCCCGACCGGCTGCCAGGGGAAAGCTCTGCCCTCCCCCTTCAGCACTGCTCAAAGCAAGAGCTGCGTTCTTCTGGAAAGTTCGGGGGGGCTAAGCTTTGGCTGTGGCGTTCGTGGTGTTGGCTGAAGACCAAACAAGAGGAAGTGAAGAAGTTTGGTGTCTCGCTAGGAGGAATGCAGCTGCGCGGTGCCCAGCAGCTGCTGCGCTGCTGTGTGGGGCGCTTGACGAGCAGCTGAGCCCTGTTTGGTCAGAAGCCGTGCAGATGCGTTCGTGGGAGCGGTCAGAAGCCGTGCAGATGGGTTCTTGGGAGCAGTCAGAAGCCGTGCAGATGCGTTCTTGGGAGCGGTCAGAAGCTGTGCAGATGGGTTCGTGGGAGCGGTCAGAAGCCGTGCAGATGGGTTCTTGGGAGCGGTCAGAAGCCGTGCAGATGGGTTCTTGGGAGCGGTCAGAAGCCGTGCAGATGCGTTCTTGGGAGCGCACTGACGGTGTCTCCTCTTTGCTGTGACCTCCCTGGGTGCGGTGCAGGTGGAAGCTGACCTTGCACGTTTCTGCTCGAAGGGCCATGGGGCTGTGACCGCCTGCGCCTCGTGCTCCTGCCGTGACTCCCCACCCTTCCCCACCACGGCGGAATCCGTCAAGCCCACGCTCTGCAGAGTCGTCATCTACCTACAGAAGGAGATGTCGGGGGACACGTGCCTCACCAGCACCCTGTGTCCTGCTGCAGGGCCCAAGCCCAAAGCCTGCGGCTTCAAAGGGGGCAGCCTCGGTAACAAGTACGTGCGGCTGAACGTCGGCGGCTCGCTGTACTACACCACGGTGCAGGTGCTGACCCGGCACGACACCATGCTGAAGGCCATGTTCAGCGGCAGGATGGAAGTGCTCACAGACAAGGAAGGTAAGGAGGTCTCTTTGGGGCTGGAGGCTCTTGTAAAACTGCTGGGTGCTTTGGTGGTGCTCGGTTGAATATCTTAAGGCCGTGCTCTGCTCGGGGTGTGGGGAAGGATGTGTCCCCAAAGCGGCTTGGAACGCGAGGCAGCTGACTCCCCTCGTGCCGAGAGGCATCTGGGCTTGACAGAAGTGTGCTCTTCTGTTGCCAGAGTTAATCGGTGGAGTGGCTGCTTCCCTGCCCTTCCATCCCAGCTGGGAGGCAGGTGGTTGATGTTGCTGGGAAGACAGCAGACACTGTGGGTTGTCCTTCCTGTGGTGTCATGCAGTGGTGTCGTTGGAAATGCCTGAGTGGGGGAGGGCCACGCAGCTTTCATCTGCAAAGCTCAGAAGCCTTGCTTGCTAGGTTGGAAGTTCTCCTTTTCCTCCTCCCAGTGGCATGTTCCACTTGTGGCTTACAGTGCTGTTCCTGTATGGCCTGCCCTAGGCGATGCTGCTCTGGCAGGGGGGTTGGACTGGATGATCTCTGGAAGTCCCCTCCAAGCCCTAACACTCTGTGATTCTGTGACAGTGTTGGCCATCAGTCAGATGTTACCTCCTGCTGGAGGTGAGAAATTGCAGAGCATAGAACAAGACGACCAACACCAGCAGTGGTTATGAAAGCTTTCATTTTCCTCTCTCCAGTAGCCCAGCTCAGGAGTGAGGGGTGTGGTGCTGTGGAGAAGAGGCTGAGAGGGGCTGGTTGAGGGTTTAACCTCTTGGGGTTTCAGACACTTGCATGTGAATGCTCCTCCACATGCCCAGCTTGCAGCAATTTAATCTTGATGCACAGCAGTTTGTTCACTTAAGCTTGGAACAGCTCCTTGTGGAGTCTGCAGATCATTTAAAGCAAGCTCCCCCTCAGCTGGCTGGCTCTTGTGGAGTGTGACACAGCTAAATGCCCTTAGCCCAGCAGTTTTGTCCAGGAGCCTCAGCCAGAATGGAAAACAAGGCTCATGCTCTGACAGCTGCAGTTGGAGAAGCCAGCAGTGCTTTAGCCTACTTTCCTCTCCTGTTTTCTGTACTTAGGTCCCAAAATAACACTTTTTTGGGGTGTATTTTTTTGCCTGCCTTCCATGTGATGGAAAAGTTAAGCCTCTGCCTTTGTGCATCCTGCATTGCTGCTGCTTGCCTGCAGGTCAGACATCCTGTTTCCTACCAAGTGTGACTTCAGGGAGGTTTAGAAATGGCAACAACTGCCTTTCCACTGCTGCTTCCTGTGCTGCATCCCTTCTCTGTTCCCTCCTGGTGCAGCTCCAGCCTGTTCTTTGCTCCTGTTTGGAAACCAGGACAGCTTTTTTTCCCCATACTGAGATTTCTGCTGCCTTGCAGCACCATAGGAACACTTCTCTCACTCACACTGAACAACAGCAGAAGGTGTGATTGGAATGCTGCCAGATCCCTCCTGTTGGGCTGTGGAACTTATCCCAGACCTACTTGTTGCAGACCTTTGTGAATGCTCCCTGCAGGTCTTGCCTTGGCTTGTTGATTGCCCATTCATCCCCATGCACACCCAGCGCTCCCCCATGCTGCTGGGAGCATAACAAACCTCTGCACTGAAGCAGCAACCTCCCTAGGAACAAGCTTGCTCTTTTTTGGCCTTTTTGTGTTTTTCAAAGCTGGAGTGGCTTGGGCAGTCAGCTGAAGAGCTGAAAATTAGACTTCCTGTGGCAGTTACAAAGGCCTATTCCTTTCATCAGGAGCTAACACAGAGAGGAAGCACAGCTGGCAATTCTGGGCAGCAGCTGATAGGGGCAGCCAGGTTCCTGCAGCACTTTCAGTGTCTTGGGATAGGAAGCTGCAGATTTTTAGCTCGAGGCTCCTCCTTTGGGGTGCTGCAAAGCCCTGAGCACACAGAGGAGGGACCAAAGGAGTGGTTCCCCTCTCAGTTTCAGTTCTGTGACCAACTGCACTTGGCCCCAGCTCAGTGAAGACTGAATGGAATGGGGGAGGTTACCCTGTGCAGCCTCGGGCTTAGCGAACCTCTCCGAGGAGCTTTTCCTTGCCCCCTAGCGCTGAGGTGATTGAAGTGCTGTGATGGTCGTCTTTCAGGCTGGATCCTTATTGACCGTTGTGGGAAGCACTTTGGAACCATCCTGAACTATCTGCGGGATGACACAATTGCACTGCCCAAGCACAGGCAGGAGATCAAAGAGCTGATGGCAGAAGCCAAGTACTATCTCATCCAGGGCTTGGTGGACATGTGCCAAGCAGCCTTGCAGGTAAGAAGCAGAAGCAGCCTGGAGAGTGGCTTGGGGTTTTTTTTGGTGGGTATTTGGCTTATAAAATGTACTTGAGAGAACCTGACAGAGCATTTGGTGGCCTCAGAGATGGCATCAAGTCGTGGATGTAGAGGACAGGCTGGAAAGGAAAGGAGCTGGCAGGCAGGCATGTTGGAAGAGCTTATCCAGCACCTTTGTCAGAGCCATAGTTACCCTTGCTCTGTATCCACACCTGAGGTTCCCTGGAGTTTATGATCTCCCTGGAAGTGTTCTATCTTGGCTCAGCCTTCCAGGTGAATGTGCTCTGAAGGACTCAGTGCAGTCAGGGGGGTGATGGCAGCATTAAGAGAGCTGTTTCTTGGTAACCTAGCCAGGATTGTCCCTGCTTAGGTTAGAGAAGAATTGTCCCCTGGTTGGGTTATGTGAATCTAGAGTGTGCCAGCTGCAGGTTCAAGCCCAGCTGCTCTCAGAGGTGTCTGCTCTGATGATAGGTCAGGCACTTCCCTTTGTGCTTCCCCCTGAGTGGGGACAGGAGCAGGTTTCTGCCTCACAGGGATGCCAGGCCACAGCAGGGGCTGTATTCACCATTCCTCATTTAAGCAGAGGGTCTGGTCCTTCCCTGTTTCTCTTTTTAATGCTATTTAAGAAACAGTGAATGAGTTCTCTTGTGTGAAACCAAATCAAAGCCAGAAATTGAAAGGAAACTGATTGCATGAACATGATTGTTGGGAGCCTGTGCTTTGAAAGGCCCTTGTGGCATCTGTCTGTACTGCCCCCAAGCTGTGCCACTTCTGATTGGATGTTTCTGGGCAGAATGGGTTTGAGTCTGTGAAAAGGTGGTGAGTTGGTTTTTCAAAGTTTGAGTCTTCATGAAGGAAAAGACCTTGGAGTGCTCTAAACCCTTCACCTCCCACTGGCTGATGGCACCTCCCAGGCACTGCAGTGGCTGGAGGTGGTGAATGCTTCAAAAAAGGATAAACCAGACACCCACTTAAACCAAAGGTGACTTGAGCTCAGAGCTGGGAAGGACATCCACCTGCATCCCAGCATTTCAGTTACTGCTGCCTTCTGGGGACAAGAAGTCTCTCCCCTGTGTCCCTGGGGAGCAAAGGAAGGTAACTGGTGTGGTTGCCATGGCAGCACAGAGCTTTCCCCTTGCATCACAGGATTGGGGAACATGGCTGGAGGGGCTGGAGAAGACAGCAGCAGCAGATCTTAGGCTTAGATTTATCTCCTGAGTTTATTTTCCCTCCTTTCTTTCAAACAGGACAAGAAAGACTTGTATGAGCCTGTCTGTAGCATCCCCATTATCACATCTCCAAAAGAAGAGGAGAGGCTGATAGAATCATCAATGAAAGTAATTGCTTTCCACTACTACCCAGTGAGAAACAGAAACTCTGCTGGATGCATTCAGACCCAGAACTTACCCTTTCTCTCCTTCTTCTTTTGTTCTTCTCTCAACAGCCTGTTGTTAAGCTGCTTTACAACAGAAGCAACAACAAGTACTCCTACACCAGGTATGTCAGTGCTTCCCCCCTCTGATGGGGAGCTTCCCTTTGCCTGGGGGAGTGGAGGAGGATGTGGCATGGCATCACCTGAGGGTGTGGGAGTTTGGATTGTTTTGGTGGGTTGGGGTTTTTTGCTTAAAAGAGTGGATTTGAGTGCAGTTATTCTTGACTGATGTGACTCTAACTGGGGGCAGAACACACCAAACTGTCTGTATTATGCAGTTAGTTCTGTGCTGTCACTGTCACGCTCCCTTTGTTGTGATGCTATCAGAATGGCTTTGGATTCTCCCAAGCCCCTCGTTGGAGTGATGAGAATAATCCCTGATGCTGTGCAGCATCCTTGCTTTCAGCCTTTCCAGCCAGAGATGCAAGCTTGGATGCTCTCTTCCCTGGACCAGCTGATTGTCTGCCTGTCAGAAAGATGGATGCTAACCATCTTGGTGTTCCAGGTAGTCAGGCAATGCTACCTGTGGGAGTGCTGCAGCACAGCCTGGCTTTCAGCAGGCTGCATTCAGTGTCTCTTGGGCTTCTCCCCCTGTTACCCTTCAGCTTAGGGCAGGGTGCTAAAGCAGGCACAGAACAGCACATTGGTCACCTTGACTCTGGCAATGCAAATGTAGCAGTAATGAGAGCACAGAATCCTGGATGCCAGGGGGTGCTGCTATCTCAGCTAGCTGTAGGCTTCTAATGATTCCTTGTGCCTGAATCTGCATGCTTTGGTGGTGCTCAGATGAAGCATCTCTATTTCAGATCCCACACTGGCTGCCAGCAAGCCAAGATGCATTTTTTCCCCCCTTATATTCTTCCTAATGAACAGCATAAAAGGAGCTTTCTCGCTCACGTTCACTGTGGCCTAACAACAATTGGATGAAGACTTCTCCATCCTTTTCTCTGCCACTTGATAGAGGCTGAGATTGGTCACTGGCTGCATCTCAGGTTGCTTTACAAATGATTGCTGCAAGATCTTGCCTGGTTGCACATTGTTCTCCTGTTTATTTAGATCTGAACAGAAGCCCTTCTCAGCTGAAGTGTTTGCTGCCGAGCCCCAGTCCAGCAGTGTCTGGCCTCAGAGAGACTGCAGAGCCTCTTGCAGAAGTGAAGCTGCTGCCACCGGGAGCATGATGTCATGTCTTGCTAAAAAGCACCACTTGGCTCCCTAGCTGGCCTGCTAAGGTGCCTTGGAGGCTGGGGGCTGGTGCTGTTCCTGAGCTAAGGCAGCTGCAGTTAGCCTGTGCTCTAATTGCCTTGAGCATCACTCAAGAGGTAGTTGGAGGTAGTTGATGTAATGATTTGGGCAACGGTGCTGTCGTTATTAATTACAGAACTTGACCCCCGAAGGCTGGTGTGTGTGCTCCTGGGGGCCAGAGCACCTTATTTGTGTCTGAGATTGGCTATTACCCTCTCTTTTCTTGGCAGCACATGGCAGTGAGTCACTGCTTGTTGGTGTTCTGCAGCTGCTTCCCGCTGGGGGGGCCCCGGCAGCGCGGCGGCGCTCGGGGGAGGTGGCTGCCGGCCGCCCCCACAAAGCTCCTCCTGCTTCTCTCTCTGTTTCAGTAACTCTGATGACAACCTGCTGAAGAACATTGAGCTCTTTGACAAGCTCTCCCTCCGCTTCAACGGCAGAGTGCTCTTCATTAAGGATGTCATAGGGGATGAAATCTGCTGCTGGTCCTTCTATGGGCAGGGCCGGAAGCTGGCCGAGGTCTGCTGCACCTCCATAGTGTACGCCACGGAGAAGAAGCAAACCAAGGTAGTGCAGACTTACCCTCCTCTCTCTCGTGGTTTGAAATGAAACCAGCTTGATGGGGCATTGCAGGAAGGTGCAGATTTGGTATCACTTAAACCAAACTGCTTAGGGCAGGAAGTGTTGCTGCTTGGAAAGGCTTTGAGAGCAGCTGCCCTGGGCAGTGGCACCCAGGTCGCTCGGCCAGCTCGCTGCTCAGGGGGCTGCAGGTTAAGCTGGAGTCTTGCTAGAGGCTGCTGTGTACCAGGCAGGATTCAGAGGAGGCTAAAGATGGGAGCAGGTTTGAAGAAGGACAGGCTGAGAATGGTGATCCTGAGAGCATGTGCATTTTAGCACATCTTAGTTTCTCAAAGTTGATGGACTTGGTGTCCCTGAGATGCCTTTAAATTCTGCTCTAATTAGATGAAGTAAAAGATCTAATTCTGACCCTAATTATGCTTACATAGGTCTACTTCATTGCAGTTACTTTGTACTGTGTTTCACTTGCTCTGATGTAATCCTTGAGTGTAATTGGACTAAGTAGTTGTGTCTGGGAGTATAAATTTCTCCAGAGTGTTGGAGAATACATGGCAGGAAGGAGCAGGCTGAAGGTGATCTGTCCCAACCTGAATAACTGAAATGGAGGCAGTGGAAGCTTGAGCTCAAGCCCTGTTCAGAAATGTGATGTTTTTATTAGCATTGTGCTTTTATGTGCAGAACTGTAGAACAGCTGTTAGAAAAAGTCCAGCAGGGCTGTAGGTTCCCAGCCTGCCTTCATTTCCCCACACTGCAGCTATTCTTCTCATAGTCTTTCCACCTCTGATTTGGGTGGTTACCTAAACCCCCCTTGTTTTCAAGCACTGTGTGTCCTAGAGGGAGGAGCTGCATGCATGAAAAGAGGGTAATGATTAGCATGATGAATCTGCAGAGCTGCCCTAGCTTCAGGAGTTAACTGCTGGCTGGCAGGCACGGTGACCAGAGTCCAGCATTAGCACTGGAGACTCAGAGATGCTGTGTTCCACTCTAGAGCAGCCTAAAAGGAGAGGTGAGGGAGGTGAGCTGCTGGTGAGACTAATCCTCTGCTAGGAATGAGTCAACTTGGCTCACCTCTCTCATTTGCAGTTGGTTTACGCTCCTTGTAGTGTCTCTGTCTGTGGCTCAGGTTTGGGTCTGTCTTCAGCCCTGTTGTAGGTTGGGGCGGGCCGGGGCCGCTCGGGGCTGTGCCGCTCGGGGCAGGCCGGGGCCGCTCGGGGCTGGGCCGCTCGGGGCGGGCCGGGGCCGCTCGGGGCTGGGCCGCTCGGGGCGGGCCGGGGCCGCTCGGGGCTGTGCCGCTCGGGGCGGGCCGGGGCCGCTCGGGGCTGTGCCGCTCGGGGCGGGGCGGGGCCGCTCGGGGCTGTGCCGCTCGGGGCGGGCCGGGGCCGCTCGGGGCTGTGCCGCTCGGGAGAAGGAGCTGTGCTGTCTTTTGCAGGTTGAATTCCCCGAGGCACGGATTTATGAGGAGACCCTGAACGTGCTGCTGTACGAGACCCCTCGTGTCCCTGACAACTCCCTGCTGGAGGCCACGAGCAGGAGCCGCAGCCAGGCGTCCCACAGCGAGGATGAGGAGGGGCTGGAGCTGCGGGACCGCGTGCGCCGCATCCACGTGAAGCGGTACAGCACCTACGACGACCGCCAGCTCGGCCACTAGCGCCTGCCCCGCCAGCCTGAGCGGGGATCAGCTGGACTCTCGGCAGGGATCTCCCTGTGCCTTCTTGGCTCCCTGTGGAAGCAGACAGGCGTCTGTGCACCAAGCAACACTAAAGGCCAAGAGCTTTGAGAGCCAAGAGGTCAGTTCTGCACCGTGGGCTTCACAGACAGACCTGGTCCCTTCTCCTGCCACGCCAGGAGCGGAGCTCGGAACGCTGCTCCTGACAGCTCCTGGTTGCTCTTGCATAGCAGTGACTTACCAGCTGTCTTACTTCCTGTGCCCAGTGCTGCTCTTCCTGGGGGAGCTGGTGTGATTGGAAAAGCTTGTCCCAGGCACCTGCCCCTTTAGGGGTTCGGGGAATGGAGCTTCCAGTTCTTAAACTAAGATACTGAGGAGGGGGTGGAGAGCACTGGGAGGTGACTGCTCTCAGCAAACACTGCACCTGAGAGCTCCCAGAAGTGTGGAGCTATCCAGCAGTCAGCTGCACTGCATGTGTGATTTCTCCCACCTCTTGTCCCCAGTACACATGCAAAGGTTGGTGTTCCAAGGTGGCTGTCTTTAAAACTCTTGAATTCTGAGGCAAGCTCTTGCCAAGAGGTAAGAGCCAAGCCCTCCAGAAACCTCCCCTGGTGAGAAATGAGAAACTTTGGAAGCTTCAGTAGATCTGCAATGATTGGTCTGAGGAGCTGGAGAAATGGGTGTGGTGGAAGAAAACATCTTCTGAAGGAAGAAAACTTGAGGAACAGCCTGTGGCAGGGGAGCCTTTCTGGAGGCAGCATCATCCTGTTTGTGTCAGCAGTGGCATGCTGGGCAGCTGGGTTTGCATTCATTTCCTCCTGTGGTCCAAAAGTGCTTTGTGATATTAAATTTCTCAAGCAGCAGTGCAAAACAAACAAAAGGCAGTGACTGGGGAAGAAGATGATGCTCACAAACTGAGGACTGAACCCAACTTTTGTGTTCTGAGTCCCTTCCAGAGCATAGAAGTTGAAGTGGAAAGAGAAGAGTCAGAACAATCTTCTGGCATGAAACTGCAAGAGGCTTTGGACACAGGAGAGAGGTTCCTGAATCTTAAACTGAAATAGTCACTTTTGGCTGGGTGCTACTTGTCAGGAGCCTTTCAGAAGGTTGGAGTCAAGGCTGCTCTGCAAGTTGGGTCTCTGGAAGGAGTTTCAAGCAGAGTGTGAGAAGCTGTTGCTGTATTTGGATTTGTTTGTCTGTTCCAGCTGCAGTTTCAGGTTTCACCCCTGTCACAAACAGTTAGTTCCACCCCTGGTTACTCCTGAACTGCTTTCACCAGTGGCAAATCTGCCTGTAGGCTTTAAAGCAAATTACTGCAAAAGCCTTGCAGGAGAAGAGTCCCAAATGAACACAGTGAAGGCACAGCTAGAATTCAGCTGGTGGATGGTTTGGCAGTAACAGGGGAGGCAACAGGAATGTTGTTTTTTCCACCCATTTAGGCTTTTGAACATGAAGTTATTGAGGCTTGGTAAGAAAACACTGCTGGCTTCAAACTGTCAGGGTTTTCCTGGCTGGCCAGGCCTCCACACAGGGCTGGCAGTCACTTCATTCTCCTGGCATTCAGGAAGCAGCATTGCCTCAGTGATGCACCAGCCTGTTTCTGAAAGGCCTCCTCAGAACTCTCATAACCTCTTTTCTCTCTGTGTTGCTTTCTGTAAGCTGTTGCTTCCCAGCTGCTTTTTCTCTTGTGGCAGTGAAAATAACAGCTGCAGAGACCTTGCTTTGGTTCCTTCCTTCAGTTCCACCAGGGTGTGATGTGGACTTTGGGTTGTGGGGTGGTTTGTTTTATTCCCCCCCCCACTGCTACTGGTTAAATGCCACTCTGGTGGGTGTTTTGAAGCTACCACCAGAGCCTGTAGTGACAGAGTCTTTGTGCTCTACTGAATAGCTTCAAATTATTCTCCTGTACTTTTTTTCCCACCTGCCATATGACTGCCATTTAAAATTCTTCTGTGGCACTTCTGACTCCTGGCAAAAGAGTTTGTCTGGGGTTTGTAGGTTTTGGGTTTTTCCCTCCCTCTTGTTGCTCTCCTCTCTCTGTGAATGCTCACAGATTAAATCAGTGGTGCTGGTAGCCTTGAAAAACTGTGTTTCAAAAGTTTTCTAAGCAGCAAAACCATCATCCTTGCATTGCTTTGCCCTGGGGAGCCCAGGTATGAGGAGGAGTGGGAAGGGAGTGCCATGTCCTTGTGCTTCCACCCTGTGGTGGGACCCTGTGCCCCCAGGATTCATAGTGTGAGGCACTGCACTGTAAGCAGCAGAGAAAAGCTTCTGGTTTGGGTTAGTTTACTTCTCCCTGTCTCCCCCAGCCAACAAGTAGTATTAATTCCTGATTGGAATTCTCTTGGAAGCAAACTGTTTGGGGAACCATCTGGGTTGTGAGAATCTCTTCTGTTGAAGTGCAAAAATAACTTCTTGGTATGTGTGGAATGTGGAATATCAGTGAGAAGTTATGAATGGGCTTTAAATATGTGCAGATGTCCTTTCAGTTTCTCCTTCTGTCCTTCCCTTCTCTGCCCCAGAGCAGTACTGACCACAATGCCTCTGCTTTTAGATTAAGGTGTGACTAGGATCAGGATGCACTTAAACAGTGCTTGGCCACTGCAGGCAGAACACTGCCAGTCTGTCACTTTACTCAGCAATAACCTAACTGCATGAACACTAAGGTTCTGTCTGCCAAAAGAGGTTCCAGAACCATGGCTTTGGTCCTTTTTGTCCTGGAAGACTTCCAGGATGTGGCTGAGAGATCCCAGTCAAATTCCTGTGACTAACAGTGTGTAGAGTTCCCTCCACTGCTGGCCAGATGGGAATGGGAGAGCATCAGGAGGCGTGTTCTGGGGAGTGTGCAGGCACAAGGCTGGAATAAGGTAGTGTTGGAGGTCCCTTCCTAGGTGGGGCTCCTCTGCTTGGGTTTCCTATAAAATCTGGAGTGCCCAGAGCCACTTCCTAGCTGAGTGTGAAGTCTCAGTCAGTGTGACTGGAGGCATGGATGCAGCCAGCACTTCCCCGGTTCAGGGCTGAACATTTCTCTTACAGAAGTGGTTTTCATCACTGGATTCTGTCTGAAGAACTTCTCTGGAGCTGCCCCAACACATTCAATGTCCTTTCCACCAAAGTCATGGCATCTTGGTTGATGCAGCCTTGGTACCCCCAGGACCTGATAGCTTTAAATCCTGTGGTTTGGATGGAACACATGCTTTGTATTCTCATCTTAATCATACTTGACTTCATTAAGGCTATAAATTGTTTTGACAAGAACATATTTTCACCACCTGGTGTGATGGAGAAGCAGCACTGGAAAGGATAACACAGATGTGAACTGCAGCATCCTGAAGCTGTCCACTTCAGGAGAGCCAGCAGCTGTGCTTCCTGAGAGTCCTCTCTGCTGGCTTTAAGTACCACAGATTACAGCCCCAGTTCAGGCAACATCATTGCTAATGAGATGCATTTCCTTAACAAGGTAGGAGACCTGTCACGGCTCCATGACAGACCAGCAGCATGGATGTGTTTGCTGCTGTGCCTGGGAGTTACAGCAGCCTTTAGGAGAAGCCTTTTGCTTCAGTTGGAGTGTGTGGACTCTAACCTCAACAGTTAGCATTCCTCAGCTGCTGGAGCTCTCTCTGAGACCCTTCTGCCTTCTTCACTCCTGGTAGGTGTGAGGTTCTGCACGTTGCAGCGTGGCATTAGCAGGCTGAGTGGGAGGCACTACCTGGCAGCCCCACACAAGGACTGTGAGGAGGGAGGGCTGCACCTTTCTGTGAGGGGTTCCTCACAGAGTACCAAACAGCCTCAGTCTTCCCACAGAGGGAGATGTGGTGCCTGGAGTGAGAGTTGGATGTTAAACAGCTTTTCAGTAGCAGTGTTAATGAGGCAGTAATGTCAAAAAGGGAGGGAGTTCTGCAGGGTGGCAGCCTCCAGCTGCTTGACAAAGGCCGAGACGAAACGAATGCTTAACCTTCACCTTGGCATTTAGGTTTTGGAACAGCAGACATTTATCCCATCACAATGTTCCATTCCACTGACTCTTTCTCTCTTGCACTTCTTGGTTAAAATACGAAGTGAGGGGCTGAGCCTGGGAGGGTTGCTGCATTCTGGAGCAGGCAGTGCTCCTTCTGTGCTTGGCTGGGGGTTGGGATTCTTTTTTTTTTCACTGAGGTTTTTTGGTTCTCAGAATTCACTCCAGGAAATACCTGATGAGGTGTACCTGAACTGGATGGGGCTGGGCCAGCAGTCCCTGTCTTGCACAGGCTATGTCCTCTGACAATCCTTGGCATTCAGCCTTTACAGCTGAATTTCCATGCTGTTAGGAGAGCTGAGGTTTTATTAAGAGATGAGCTGGCACGAGTCCTGTCTCCAGCTTTGCCACTGCCTCGGGGACAAGCAGCCAGTGACTTTGTGTGCAGAATTCTTGCCTCATCTGTAATAAAGTGATGCTAAGACCCTCTCCTACCTCAGAGGGAAGTTGAAGCTTCGTTTGTTTAATAGCAGCAAAGGAATTTGGATTTCTTTTGCTATGTTATATCCAGAAGGTGGCAAATCTGACTGCTGAGCGTGTTCACACTGACACGTCTGTGATCAAGCTGCTTTCCTGCAGCATCAGGCTCTGGTTTATTTTTGTGTCTAAGGGTCAGCCTTGTGGATAACATAGTTAATGCAGTAACCATGTTAGCTCTTGATTAAAGTGTTTTCTCTTTTCTCAGTGCATTAAGTGGAACACTAATTTGGAATAAAGTGGTATCTTTTGTTTTCTGGGATTTTTTCCTCCAGCATCATAACTTCTTTATGCTTGGTCTCTGCCCTTTTTCTCTTGTTGGTCTGCATTGTGGTTGTGATCTGGTTAGTGTTTGGGATACCTGAAGCACAGACATACTGTGTCAGCAAGTGGCTTTGGTATTGCACAGAGCTGTTGCTACCTGCCACCCATGCCCTGCAAGTGCAGGCTTTGTAGGGGGTATCAGAGTACTTGGAGGTGCTCTGCAGGTACCTGGTTTTGTTCTTCCTCTGGAGTTTCAATTGTAGGACAACTCCTTGGCTGCAGGGGGTTTTCATGGTCGTGGAGATAACTTCATGTCGAAGAAGAATCACAGAGCATTCTGATCTTTCACTACCACAAAGGTAACCTCACTTGGCTTTTGAAAACCTTTAGCCTCTCTTGACTGGTGGAGCAGCCCAGCAGGGAAGGAAGTGAAGTGAGAGATCATGTTCTGCTTTTGAGGTAGCCAACATCAGCTTCTCTGCTCTAATTTGGCTGCTCTCTATCTGCAGCCTCTTCCAAAAATGGAACAGTCTCTCCCTTTTTCCCTTCCCTGCCTGCACTAGCAGAGGTCTGTTGTTCTCGGGGTGCCCCAGCTCCTCCTCGCTGGTCTCTTGGAGCTCTCCCGTCGTTGGGGTGTGCCTGCCTGGGCAGCTTTTCCTTTGCAGCCCCAGCTGCCGGAGGGTTTCCAGCCACAGCAGCGGGGAGGACTCGCTGGGAGCGATCCCGGCTTGATGTGCATGTCCTGGAGCGCACCGATCTTGCCGGCATCCGTTTGCCTTGGGACGAAGAGCTCGAACGCCTCCTGGGGGCACCCCTTAAGGTCAGGAAGCAGCTCAAACAAGGCAGTTAAGCGCTTCACTCGTGGTGGAAAATGCGGCACCAAGCGCTGGAGGAAGCAGGTTTAGCGCGGCCCCAGCCTGCTGCCTCAGCCCCGCTGCGGAGGCTGCAGTGTCCTGCTCGCTGCCCAGGGCAGCGCCCACCCCCTGGGCTCCGCGGGCTCCTGTCAGCCTGAGGCTCCATCAGCACCGGGCCGGCTACGAGTAGGTACCGCGGGACAGCGGGGCCGGGGGGGCGGGGACAGCGGGGCCGGGGGGCGGGGACAGCGGGGCCGGGGGGCGGAGACAGCGGGGCCGAGGGGCCGGAGACAGCGGGGCCGGGGGGCGGAGACAGCGGGGCCGAGGGGGCGGAGACAGCGGGGCCGGGGGGCGGAGACAGCGGGCCCGCGGGGCGGGGACTCCCCAGGGCCGCGCGTTCCCGCCTGGTCTTGGCCCCGCGGTTGCCATGGGGACGCTCCTAGCGCCGACGACGCCCCCAGTGACGTCATTGGCCGCGGCGGAAGATGGCGGCGGGGGCGCGCTGCGCGCCGCAGGTTCCCCGCACGGTGCTGGGCTGCACGGAGCTTTTTCCCCGCCGCCGGGTCCGCAGCGCCGCGGGCGGCCGGCTTTGAGCGCGGGGCGCGGCGGGGCGGGCGGCCCCGCTCCCACTCCGCCATGAGCTGCTCGGCGGACGCCGTGAAGGAGAAGCTGCTGTGGAACGTGAAGAAGGAGGTAAGGGAGGAGGGGGGGGCTCGCCGGGCGGCGGGGGGTCCTCCCCGGTGGGGCCAGGGCAGTGAAACGGGCAGGACAACGTGCTCTGGAGGTGGGGGTCCCCGGGCTCCAGGGCTGTCGTGCTCGGGCTCCCGCGGCGGGCTCGGGTCGGTAAGGAGATGGAGGAAGCCGGTGAATCGGCTTGGTGCCGCTGGCAGCGGGGCCGGGCGAGTCTGTCCGGAGTAAATGAAACAGCTTCGGCTAGGTGGAGTCAGAACGCTCCGGAGGAGATGAATGGGCAGTGAGTGAATGGGGAGTGGATTCCTGGGCTGCTGCTGTGCGACGTGCGACCTTCCGTGAGCGAAGCGGGAGCCGGCTGCTGGCACCGACACCTTGGTGCTGCTCCCGGAACGTGCCGGTGGCTTTGCTGGGTGTCCCCCGCTGAAGCTGGGTAGGAGACGTTGTTCTGGAGCTCGGGGTTGGGACAGTCTGTGAGCCCCCGGGGCCAGCTGCCTTCCCCGGGGTTGTTTCCTTTACTACTGGTTTGTACGAGCTCAGCTGTGAGCTCAGGAGGAAAATCGGTGCTAAGAAAGTGCTCAGACAGCTGTGGGTGAACTGGACGGGGTCCCACCTGAGAGCCCAGGCAGGTGCCTCTGCTCCTGCCTGTGCTGAGATGGGGGAGAGCTGGGTGAATTGGGGTGGGGTGTGTGTCCTACAGACGGCTGTGTGACACTGTGCTGGATCAAGCTGAGATCCATTCGGGGATGAATCACCGAGCACCCCGACCCTGGACGGGGTCGGTGGCATTTGATCACCATTGCCTTCGGGCGGGCGGTGCTTCAGTGTGACCCAGAACGATGCTGTGCCTGGCAGGGTGTGCCCAGCAGGACAGAGTCCCCACTGAGCTTTGCCCTTGGGCAGAGTAGCTCCTACCCCAGAGCAGGGTTCTTGCTGAGACCACTCCAAAGAGATGCTGCTTGGGGTCCCTGCCAGGGTGGCCTGGGGGTGGTGTGAACATGTCATGGTCTACGAGCACCTTCATGACCACGTTCCAGATGGAACTTTGATCCCCAGACACTAGAGTGTCATTTTGGGGGGCATCAGCTATGAAACGGCTGCATGCAGCTGCCTGTTCTTGTGCTGGAGCTAAGTGAAGATCTAATGCTTGCCTGTCACAGCCATGAGAACTAGTTTTAAAAAGATACCTGTTCTGCTCCTCCTTCCCCCCCAGCTCACAGCTGGGGAAGTTAAAAGTGACCAGCAAGCAGGAGTGATTCATCAAAGCTCAGGTGAGAGACTTGCTACGCTCAAGGTTCCTAAACCTGAGTCTAGCACCCCAAGCATTTGTTGGTGTGGGAAGCAGCAAACACCAGATGTGGAAGCAGCAAACACCAGATGATGTTTCAGTCGGTGTAGGTTGGCTGGAAGTGGTAGAACAGGGAGAGACACACAGAAAGCTCTCTGTACTCAGCGCTGTAGGACCGTGTCCTAGAGTGACCCAGCCGGCACCTTGCTGCAGGGCTCCCAGCAGGCGCTACCTGCTGCTCCCTCGCCTGCTGAGTGCTTAACGCAGCCAGGAGCCTGCCACTTCGCTCGGAAATTCTAGCTTGGAGTGAGACCTTTGAGCCAAGGTGGTGCCAGGTGTGGTTCAGCAGCGTGGGAGTTTGCTCTCCTGGGTTAATGGTTAAATATATAAATAAATCTGAGCGAGGCTTTCCAGCTCTGAGCATTGCAGCCTTGTGCTAATGTAGGAGACTGAAAGTGAAATGGCTTTTGCCTGCTCCAAGCCAGCTCCAGCTGAGGAGAACAAGTGATATATAATTAAAAAAAAAAAAAAAAAAGAGATAAAAATTCTGAGGCTAATTTGTTTTCAAAGCCTCTAAAATGTTTTTAATGGGGCTCTGGCTTTTAAATTGCTTGAAGAACGCTGGAAAGTGCTGCTGGTGCTGTCTGTGTCATCAGCATTTGTTTGTTTGGCTTTGATTTGTTGTTGTTGGGGTTTTGGTTCGGTTGTGTTTTGTTTTCCTTCTCCCAGTCCTCCCAAATGCTCTGTTAGATGGTTGCTGCTGGCTTGGCTTTTTGGGGGTTGCCCAGAGCTTTCCATCCTGAGATCGTCCAGAGAGCTTCTCAGTGGTTGTGTGCACGTTAAGGGAACACCTCTTGGCCTGGGCACTGCGCAGAGGTGCAGAAGGGGACCCTGACTGTTCTGCTCACATTAAGACAAAAGGCATCAAGAGGCCATCAGAGGCACTGAGATTTGATTTCTCTTTTAACTAGGCAGTCAGGAAGTGAAAGCACACCAGTGGAGAGTACCAGCCATCAGCCCTTGCTGCCCTTCATGGCACTAGCTGACTTTCTGATAGTTTTCAGCCTAGCTTTTTATTCTGTGTGGTTCTGTTCATGCAGCCTCTTACCCCCACGTGTGTGGTGGTGGTTTGTGTTCATCTTCATGGAGCACCTCTGCTAGGAGTTCAGGCTGAGGGAGCTGGGGGTGTTCAGCCTGGAGAGGAGAAGATTCCAAGGGGGACCTCAGAGCTGCCTTCCAGTGCCTGAAGGGATCCTGCAGGAAGGCTGCAGAGGGACATCTCATGAGGGTGTCTGGAGACAGGACAAGGGTTTGGAGCTGAGGCAGAGCAGGGTTAGACTGGAGCTGAGGCAGAGCAGGGTTAGACTGGAGCTGAGGAAGAAGTGCTTCAGTATGAGGGTGGTGAGACTCTGGCAGAGGTTGCCCAGGGAGGCTGTGGCTGCCTCCTCCCTGGGGGTGTTCAAGGCCAGGTTGGAAGAGGCTTTGAGGCTCTTTGAGTCTAGTTGAGAAGTGTCCTGCCCACGGTGAGGAGATTGGAGCAGATGATCTCTGAGGTCCCTTCCAGCCTAAGCCATTCTGTGATTCCCTTCCCCTGTCCTTTAAACCCAGACTCTTCCTCCCCTTGAGCTATTTCCACACAACCTCAGTGCCTGGTGGAGCTCAGAGCAGCACGTTCTGGGGTGCACCAAGCCCACTGACATTAGGCTGTCTGCAGAGCTGCAGAGCTTTGGTTGTCTCCAAAGTCACTTGGTGCCAAGTGGAGCTTTTATTTTGTTTTGTCTCTCCCTCTCAGCAAAACCTTTGGCGTCTTTCCTTTGGGGCAACGTAATGGTCTTGGCTTTTTCTCAGATGGATCTTTTTCAGTTCCCACTGGTAAAGAATGTGTTTTGTTGGCTCTAATGGAGAAGGAGGACTTGTAATGTGCTTGGAAAATTTAACTCTGCTGGGATTCATGCTGAGGCTGCTTATAAGTTCCTGTTTCAAACATTTATCTCTCTCTGCAGGAAAATCTGTCATGAACCAGCCTTTGCTCTGGCTCTTTCCTTCTACCTGCTGACATTGATTTTCTTTGTCTTTTTGCTTTTGCCCTTTTCTGGGCTTAAACACAGCACTCTCTCTCAGCTGTGAAGCAGACAGGGTGAGGATCACCTCAGCACTTCCACCCTGAAGTATTTCAGAGAGGCAATTGCTCCTCTCGCACCTGAAAGGCAGCCACTTCTGAGCACTCGTTGAACAGGCTGCCTTCGCACCACCCAGCTTTTCCCCAAGCCTGGCAGAGTCGGTGCAGCAGGAGCCATCAGCAAATGAGCTGAGCAGTGCCTACAGGAGTGAAGAAGGCACAGGCTGCAGCCACGAGGTTTTCTCTTTTGAGGAAAAAAACTGCTGGGGGTTTTTGCTCTGCTCCTGCTTCTTCCAGTGTTTTGTGAGCACAGCTCTCGGGTGCTGGGGCTGACGCTGCAGACAGCGTCCCATCATGATGTGTGGTTGGGGGAAGCACAGCAACCTGTGCTCTGCAAGAGCGCTGCTGGCTTCAGAGGTGGTTCCTAACGCTGAAGGTTGCAGATAGGTTGAGTTGTGCTGGGTCAGCCCTGGTCACAAATCCTTTGCTGTGGCAGTTGAGGCACATTGCAGCGAGGCAAGTCCTGCCTGAGCTCTTTGGAGTGGATCAGGAGCTCGGCAGTGGGATGGGAGAGGCAGCACCTGTGGGGCTCTTCCAGCCCTGTGTGAATAAAGCAATGCACAGCCAGGGCATGGGCTGTCTTGGTAATCTTTTTTGCTTGTTGGTCCCTTATACCAGCAGGTTGCTGCAAAGACTAGAGAATTTATTTCCATTTTTAAAGCTTTCTTGTAATGGGAATTAAAAAAAAAAACCCAAACATAAAACCATTTCTCTTGTGTGAGACCTATGGCGTGAGACCTATGGCATGAACCCATGAACCCTATGGTATGAACCCATGAACCCTATGGCATGAGACCTATGCATGAACCCATGAGATCTATGACATAGAATCACAGAACTGTCAGGGCTGGAAGGGACCTCAAGGCTCATCCAGTTCCAACCCCCCTGCCTTGGGCAGGGACACCTCACACCAGAGCAGGTTGCTCACAGCCACCTCCAGCCTGGCCATGAGACCTGTGGCATGAGCCCATGAAGCTTGTTGAATAACCCAAACGCCTGTGCTCAGTGTTTGGCTGCTGCTGAGAGCTTTGGCCATTGCAGGGGGTAGGAGCAGGAGCAGTGACCCACTGCAACACCATGCAAATGCTTGTCAGCTTTCTTTGGAGGCCCTTGCTTTGCTCTGCCTGGATAATGCAGCCACCAGGACCCTCTTCCCTCCTCACATGCCAGGATCTTTACTTGGACAGGCAAAGCTTTCCCATCCTTGCTCTCCAGTGGCTGGTTGATGTGGTGCTCACAGGACCTGTTCCTTTTCCTGAGATAACAGAATGTCTTCTGAGCCTGTTGCTGAGTCCCCTTGAAGCTCTCTGTGGTGGTTGGCTGCTTCTGGGGGGGCCAAAACGCAAGGAAGCTGACTCACTTGCTGCTTTTGTGGCAGCCAGCAGGTGTGAATGAACAGCCTGCTCGAGCAGATCCTGTGCAGAGCTTACAAAGGAGGCACAGAGAGCAGGAGGGATGTTTCCAAGGCAATGGTGCCCTCAGCTGAGTAGGCTGAGGAGGTTTCTTTACCTGTGCAGGTGGATAGGTGACAGTGGGGGCTGTGCTGGTGGTGTTTCTTCTAAGGACACTCATTTGCAGTTTGGTCAGGTCCTCTGGTACCTGCAGGTGGGTGGCTGTGTAGGCTCCTGCTCAGCAGCTTCATTGACAAGTGGCTCCCTAGAGCAGAGGCACAGCAGCAGCATTGCCTAGGAGGAGAGCTGCACAAAATTGCAAGGGAGAATGGGGAGGGGGAGAAGGGGGGGAGAGAGAGACAAAAAAAATAGAGGCTTGTATTTGATTTGATTTGATCAGAGACATTTGATTTAGCTCCTTGCCTGGAGCATCCCTGGGCTATGTGGCAGGAAGGAATGATGTGGGCTGGAAGAACACAGCATTCCAGCTTTGGAATCTTCACATCTCCGCTGCCTGTGCCCTCAGTGTGTTTTCTAATACCATTCACTGACTCCAGAAATTGTGCAGCAGCTGTCCCCTGCTTGGTGGCAGCTGGGAGCAGACACTGCTGGCTTTGCCTGCTCTGCCCTGCTTCTCTCTGCTGCTGGGCAGAGCACACGGTGCTGATGTCCAGAAGCAGGGCTGACTGCTGCATCTGGAACCATCTTCTTTCTCTTCCTCTCTTTTCAATACACTTGAATATTCTTTGTTCCTGGGCTCCAGGCTGGGATCTGGGTAACATACTGAGCTAATAAAGACTGATGGTTGGGGCATGCCTGGGAAACGTGTGACAGGAGAGAATTGGCCCCAGAGCTCTTGCTCCTGGTAAATGACTCTTCTTCCTCCCTGTCTCCAGGAATTGAATTCCAGTTACTGCTCCCTGGGGGGCTGAGACTGGAGTCACAATCTGCAGTGCAAAGTACTTAATGGTGCCTGAATTCGTGTCTGTGAGCTGGAGCCACATGCACGACTTAGCCCAGCACAGCTCTCCTGTGCCTCCTCTTGCATTCCACCTCAGTGCTGCTGGCACTCAGAGGAGCTCTTCCCTGGGGGCATCAGGCCTTTCCCTTGGCAGATGAGCTGCAGTGAAATCAGAGCAGCTTGCAAAGGTTGGGTCACTGTCCTTGTTTCACAGATGGGTTGGCCAAGGCACAGGGCTGAGCTGGCATGGAGGCAGGGGATGGCAGCATCTCCCTGCTCCCTCTGCAAGCTGTGTGAGCCGGAACGCTGCCTCCCACGCAGGGAAGCGCAGGTCGGGGTCTGGGCTGGGATTTAAACAGGCAGCACTGGGCAGCTCTCCTGCCCTCTTCCTCTTGCAGAGCTGTGCTCTGCCTAGGTGCTCTTATCTAGACGATTTCAGACCTCTAGCTGGGGTCTGGAACGAGTCCTGTTGGGTTCCTGCCAAGACAGACAGACATCAGGGCTGTAACTCAGCAGTGATGTGCAGGTGAACGTGAGAAGGGGATTGCTGGGTCGATAGCTCAGACACATCCTGTCTGAGCCCATCCACCACACCTCCTCACACTTTTGGCTCTTCCCTGACATCCTCTTACTCCTCCATCTCCCACTGCTTCCCTGTAAGGTCCAAAGTTCCAGTGGCCAAGTCAGACAGGCCACAGGAGACAGACAAATTGCCTTGCTAGGAGTTGTTGCTGTCAAGCCTCAGTGTGTGAGCAGGGAGCCAGGTGGTGCACAGTGCAAAAGACTTGCTGGGAAGTCCTGGGATGTAGACCACATGCTGCTTTCAGAGCCTCCTGCACCTTTGCTTTCCCTCCACCACCACCTTTGCCATGCAGAGAGCTCCTCTTTGATGAGAAGCCCGAATTCTGCAGGACTACTCGATCCAGACTCTGGAGAGAGCGGAGTTCCATGCGCTGAAAGGCTCTGCAGCAAGTGCTGGAGCTGCAGGCTGCTGCCAGCTGGGCTGGGGGTGTAGGAGTGGGCATGAAGGCTTTGGGGTGGGTACTGGGGAGGGCATGCTTGGTGGCAGCATCCAGAATTGGCCTCACCAATGATCTCACTGGGGGAGGCTCCTCCACAGGCAGCTGCAAGTACAGAGCCCAGCTGTCGATGCAGGGCTGTCCCGCAGCCTCTCCTGGTCCCGGCGCTGAGCAGGAAGGCTTCAAACCTTTGGCCCTGTCAGTGCTGCAAAGCAGTGCTAACCCAGCCAGCTGGGGACTCATCATCTCAGGTACCAGATGTAGCCTAACAGGAGCTGAGTACACAGTTTGCCAGACCCCCTGAGGTGGAGGTCTCCTGGGTGTGCAGACCTGCAATGGGCTGGTGGTGACCAGCGGCGTACAGCTGGTGCACAGGTCAGACCCAGCTGGTGCACAGGGCTTGGAGGTAAAGAGCAGCCACACAGTGACTCCCTGCCAGATAATTCACTGTTTGCTGGATCCCAGGAGTGCTCTAAAAAGTGATTTTTAAGTTCAAAGAAAGAAGTTGGAAGGTGAGCACCTTGGTCAATCTGCTGCCACAGCAGCGCTTCCTTTCCTGCCCTGGGAGTGGTGATGCTCTCCCCGAGGCAGGGTGGCCTAACCCTGGGATGATTGCTCACAAATGAGAGGAACCAAACAAGGTGTGGTGGGTTTGCTTCTGGAAAAGCCACTGCTCCGTGGCCAGGAAGGAATGAGTGCCTGAGAAATGAGCTGGTGGAGGCAAATGAGTCTCATCTGGTGCCGTGCTGGGGAGCAGCCGTCGGGGAGGAATGAGCTTGCAGGTGAATGGAAGGGAGCTGCAGGCTCTCTCCAGCAGCCTCATGGTAAGATTTGTTGGGTTTCTTCCTTAATTTTTGAAAGTCAGTAATCTGCAATTAATTCCCTCTGGAGATTGATGCAACAGACTGGAAGCTGGAGAGGAGCTGTGCTTCAAGTCAGTGAGAAGTGTGACACCTGTAATTTTCTTGGCTCTAATTGTTCAGTTGTGCCTGGAAGCAAAAAGGGAGGAAGGCTGCAGGTCCTGTGTGATTTGTGGGTAGTGGCTGGTGCAGCAGAGCTTCCAGAGCAGAGTTTGCAATTGCTGTGGTGTGTAAAGGCCCCCAAAAGGGGAGAGCTTGCTGCAAACCTCTCTTGGGATGCTTGTGTAGCTCAGGGATTCTTTGCCCATGAAAGGGAGCAGAATGGCACAGGTGGGAAGAGGCAGTGCACAGTCTTGGTGTGTGGGCACAGATAACACAGGAAGGCCAGGGGTGAAGCATGTAAAAAGCTCTGCACAGCTCTTGGGAACTTCTGCTGCTGAAGTTCTCCAGGAGGCACTCTGACATAATTCAGCCTTTTGTAGCAGCATGCCCCCCAGAGCCCTGTCCTTGTTCTACCAAAGGTTTCCTCATCCCATGAAGAGCTGCTTGGGTTTGTCCAGCCTTTCCCTGCTTCTGTCCCTTCCCTGCAAAATGGGACTTGCATTGAGCTGTTACTGCTTGGCAGCTGGGGAAAGGGCAAGCAAAGGTTGAGACCAAACCTCCTAAGTGCTGTGCTGGGGTCTCACAACCTCTTCTTTCTGTGTTCCAGGTGAAGCAGATCATGGAAGAGGCTGTCACCAGGAAGTTTGTCCATGAGGACAGCAGTCACATCATCGCCTTGTGTGGTAAATGACCCGACAGAGCTGACTCTGCCTCAGCTTCCTTTGCCTGCAGGGATGTGTCTCCTCTGCTCTCAGAGCTAAATGCAGGGATTTCAAAGATCAGAGACCTTGGAGGCCTTGCTGAGTGATTGGAGAGCAGCCACACCTCAGCTCTCCTGGATTTCACAGAATGGAGCATTTGCAGCCAAGCTCTGTGCTGGTGGCAGTGGAGAGGTTGAGAAGAGTGGAAGTTAGATTTGGCTTTGGAGATGAGTGGACTGCTTGGACAAAGAAGGGTTGGCACCTTGGTTGAAAGCCAAGGGCAGGGAGCAGTGACCCTTGCCTCTCACAGCATGGAAATCCCAGCTTGAGCTCGCTCTGCTGGGGGTGGTTGTGATGTGTGCAAGGCTAATCCTTCACTGGCCTGCCTGCTGCTTCCAGGTTGCCTTTTAGTCACAGCTTAGGAGAACTTCTCCATCCCTACACATTCAGTGAGGAGTGCAAGACTTGCCCTTGCTTTCTGGCTCTGGTTTCATTGCTGTCAGTCAAGGCTGTAGCTGTTCCCTCCATGCAGGCTGAGCTTCTGTTTGAATATTCCCCTTTCATCCGCTGCATGTTTGATTTGTACTGCCCAGAGGACAGAAAGTAGCTGAGAAAAGGGATCCTGAGACAGGAGCCAGGTGGAGGAGCCCTGAAGCAATGCCCTTGCTGCGGGCTGCCTGTCTGATGTGGAGAGCTGTGGGTGCTGTGTGTCTGTTCTGGCTCTGACACTGGGTTCTGCAGCATGCTGCAGTGCTGAGGTGAGGAGGAGTCATGCAGCAGCTATTTCTGTTCCAGTCTGCTCGGCCAAAATTAGCAGTGCTGTGAAATCTCCTCAATATTTCTCCCTTCCTCCCACTGTGATTCCAGTTGGTTTCATCTTCTGAGTTCTATGGGATCTGAATTAATAACTCTCCAGGAGCTGCCTCCCTCCAGCCCAGCAATCCTGCCTGTCCTAAGGAAATGTTCCAACCTGCAGCTGCTTTGAATGCAGGACTTAATTAACTCTACAGCAGAATTAGGTGAAGCTGAATGTCCTGCTAGCACTTCAGCTAATTGAATGGAAAGAGTTTCCAGTGCATTTGGATGGCTCCTGGCTGGGGCTCTCCTGTGTGTGTGTGTGTGTGCAGGTCTCTTCCCTCCCCCACTGCTTCATGTGCCTCTTCAAGAGGTTTTTCCCCTTCTCTTTAAAATTAGATTGGCTCAGCCCATGAGTCACTTTCAGTGAATCTTTGCTATAAATATAGAATTCTTGTGAATCATGTTACTCTCCTGCAAGGCTGAGTTCAGCAAGTCTCTTAAATGCATGGCAGTTGATTTCCAGGGCCTGTCTGCATCAGGAGGTGAAAGTTTCCTAGCTCCCCTAGGTCCTAAGTGGCTGAAGGTACCAGCTAAGTGGTGGGTGCCATCCCACACCCGTGGGTGCCTGGGGTTTGCAAGGACTGGGAACTCCAAGGCTGAGCTGACACTCAGTGTTCACTGCTGCATCTCTGAACAGAGCATGGCTGCATCAGCTGCTAAGCAGGAGAGAGTTCCTCAGGTAAGGTCAGGGCAGGGTGTGGAGCCAGGATGGCTTTCCTCACAGCCTGGCTAGCCCTGGGAACCTGTCTCCATGGGCCTGCAGTCAAACTAGGGGATGCAGCTGCAGGAGCAGCTCCTGTTCTGTAGGATTCATTTGCACATTGGGAGCAGCTTATATGGGATTTGACTCTATGGAGGTGTGTTGGCACCTGGTGGGTAAGGAGGGTCCCATTCCTGCCCCACAGTCACCCAGAGACCACAGGAAATCCACACTGAGGTGGCAGACAGTCTGAGCAGGAGCTGTTTAAGCTGCTGAGCACAGAGGATGAAGCAGGGAGCTTGCCCTTGCAGGCTCCTGAAGGAAATGCTGTTCTCCAGACCTGGGGCAGCTCCATGCCACCCTTTGCTGGTTCCTGGAGGATGGGTTCCTGGCTCCTGTGTGTGTCCTGGGTTACCACAGCCTGCTCTCACCAGGGCCCCTCCTCACACACAGATGCAAATGGATTTGTATTTGTTCTCAGCCCAGTTTATAACCTGGTTACCTTCCAGTTACTCCTTCACCCTGCCTGGTTTGTGAGAGCCCTCTGGTTCAGAGCTCCATTGGGGCTGTGTGTGGCTGATGTGTGCCAAGAACCGGGGCACAGATGCCGGCTGCTGTCGGGTGGCTGCGGAGTGAATGTCTCCAGGTTTGTGATGTCAGTCAGAGCATAATGAAATGAGCCCAGCTCTGTGGCTGTCCATACCCCCCTCAGTGGGCAGGGGCTCTGTCAGGCTGGCTGGGGATGCTGTCAGGCAGGGTGATCTGGTGCTGTTCCCTTGGTAACGGCAGCTGACATCGCCTGACGCAGGGACCCTGCCTTGCTGCTTCAGCCGGTGCCATCCCTGCAGGCCAGGGAGAAGGCTGCTGCTCTGCTCTGCTCCTGCAGCCTCCTTTCAGCAGCTCTCCCGAAGTCTTCATGGCTGGCTGTGCTCTCAGCAGCCATACTGTCCCTTCCCAGCTTTTGGGTTCCCCCTGGCCTTGGTTGCAGTCCTTCACCTCAGAGACATTTGCAAGTATTCATTTTTCCTTGCTCGGAGAAGTGTCAGGCTAAGAGGCTTCCTTCTTGGGAATTAAGTAGAGGGACATGTGAGTTGGAGTGGGTCTGTGTGAGTGAGGGTCTTCTCCCAGTGGCAGATTCTGAGAAGCAGAATGGTTCCTGAGTCACAGAACCATGGAATTGTTCTGGTTGGAAAAGACCTCTAAGATGATCAATCCAACTGCCAGCCCGAGACCACCATGGCCATTAAACCACATCCCCAGGTCCTGGTAACATTCAGAACCAGCTCAGTGTGTGACCTGATTGCAGTACAGGACATGAATCTGCAAAACACTTGAGACTGGACTTCCCATGACACAACAGCCCAGTCACTTCCCAGCTTTCGTGGGATGATGTCACAGCTTCCTAAAGCAGATGATGAGCACTCCGCTCGTTGTGGAGGTGGTGGACAACAGGAAAGCAATTGTGTGTGGCTGGATGTTCTGCAGCCACATGCCTAGAGACCACTTCAGGCTGTACACTTCAGGGTCTGTGTTTCATAGAGTCCCAGAATGGCTCAGGTTGGAAGGGATCTCAGAGAGCATCTCCTCCAGCCTCTCCACCATGCCCAGGGACACCTCTCAACTAGACTCAGCTGCTCAAAGCCTCACCCAGCCTGGCCTTGAACACCCCCAGGGAGGAGGCAGCCACAGCCTCCCTGGGCAGCCTGGTCCAGAGTCTCACCACCCTCACACTGAAGAACTTCTTCCTCAGCTCCAGTCTAACCCTGCTCTGCCTCAGCCTCAAACCATTTCTCCTTGTCCTGGCTCCAGACACCCTCATGAGAAGTCCCTCTGCAGCCTTCCTGCAGGATCCCTTCACTGGATGGAGTTTGTATGAATACAGTCAAAGAGCTCCAGCTGAAATCAAGGATGTGTCTCTGTCAAAGCTGGCAGTGGAAAACCAGGAAGGCTTTGACCATGAGCGTGGCAGGTGGCTCCTCAAGACCAGGAGGAGCTGCTGGCAGTGCTGGTTAGGAGCCTGAGCTGCTGACAGCCATAAGGGTTAACCACAAAAATGTGCTTAGTTGTGGGACTGCTTTCTTCACTGCTCTTCTGATGACTCCTCATCCCCTTTTGCACAGAGTTAATTGTGTTTGAAAGAGAAGATCTAATTAGGAACCCATGACTGCATGATGCTGGAGTGTGTGTTCTGGGTTTTGAGCTTTTTTTCTCTTGCTCAGGACCTGAAATCCAAACAATTATCAGAGTCACCAAACGTCACAACTGCCAGCCCCAAGCAATGAAAAATCATGAGTCAGAAATCTCTGCTGTCCTGGCCCTGCATTGCAGGACTGGGTTAAAGTTCATGACAGGAGACTGCAATCAGCTGAGGAATAGAAGTGTACTTCTCCAAAGCATCTCTCAGCCAGGGGTTCTTCCCCAGGGGCAGGCATGCTGCTTAGGCTGTCAGGGAGGGATAGGACTGGGGGGGATGGAGCAAAACTAGAAGTGGGGAGATTCAGATTGGCTGTGAGGAAGAAGTTGTTCCCCAGGAGGGTGGTGAGAGCCTGGCACAGGCTGCCCAGGGAGGTGGTGGAAGCCTCCTGCCTGGAGGTGTTTGCAGCCAGGCTGGAGGTGGCTGTGAGCAACCTGCTGTGGTGTGAGGTGTCCCTGGCCGGGGGCTGGAACTGGCTGAGCCTTGAGGTCCCTTCCAGCCCTGACAGTTCTGTGACTGTGATTCAGGATGGGGAAAGCTTTCAGAATACCAAATATCCAGAACCTTTGGCAGTAAAATGATGGGAGGTGGCAATGTGGGGAACTCTTCTTTGGTTTTAAGTGGGAAATAAGTTCCTGCTGGAAGCCCTTTCTCTGCCTCCTAGTTAAAGGATGGTCACAAAGTGTGAACAGATGGAAGGAAGGGGAGGCTGGTTTGGAGCCAGTCTGGTCATCTTTGGAGGGTCCTGAGTGTCCACACAAGCTGTTCCCATCAGTTGCTGATGGAGTGAGAGCCTTCCAGCTGCTCTGACAGTCAGCCCCACTGGGAAGAGATGCCTGAGGCTTGGGGGTTTTGAGGTGATTCCCTTGGGGCTTCTAAATATCACCAAGCTCCTAGGTTTGACAGAAGAATAAGAGTTCCATTTCCTCTCTTTCTTTTCCTCAGCTCACAGGAATGTAGCTTATGCACAGCTAGATGTAAATCACCATTGCCCAAGCAGACAATTTATTACTTTAATGCTTTTGGCTTTTTCTACTCTGGGCATTATTAGTTTAAAACCCCAAACAAAACATTTATGAGAGTCCTGCATTTCCACAGTGGATTAAAAGAAGACAGAAGCCTCTCTGTGTTCCTGCTCCTGTTTGGAAACCAAAAGGAACATTTGCAGTGATGAATAATGCTGATAAAATAGTTTGCAGAGACAGCACCTCCCTTCCTAAGCACCTTAGCCAAAGAGGGGAGCAGGGAGCAGAGTAATTGCAGGCAGGCAAACATTTTTTCCCCTCACACACATTTAAAAGGTCTTTGATTGTGTTCCAAAGATGACTGCTTTAAAGTAATGAGTGTCATGCTCTGGAGGGGAGGAGGAGAAGGGGGGGGGAGGGGGGGCAGGAATAAATAGAGTGAATATTAGCTCTGATGTGAAACCAAACACTTTGGGAGCTGCACGTGGGTTTGGGTTGAGCAGTGAAGGGGAGCCTCACGCTTTTTAGAGCACTCTGCTTTAGTCCTGGGCCAAGGGATGGAATTGTGCTCAATTATTTAGAGAAACCTCAGTAATTCTGCCTTGCCCTTAATAGTGTTTAATGGAAACACTTCCATTTTCTGAAGGGTATTGAGATCCATGAAGCTTAATGGGCGAGGGCTTAAAGAGGAGCAGTCACCAACTTCCAGCCCTGATGTTTTCCCAGCCAGAGCTATCTTTAGCACTGAGGATTGGCCACTTAGATACAGATCTTAGTTTGATCCTTTTTTCCTCACAGACTGGTTGAAAATGTGATGTCTGTGTGCTCTCTGTGTGGCACAGCAAACCACATGTAGCTTGAGTCCAGGTGAGCTTAACCATGGAACCAAGTAGCTTTGGATGTTCAGCTCCCAGGAACTGCTGCTTTTACCTTGCTTCCAGGCTCCATCCACTTAACTCTAAGCAGAGTTTTCAATTGGAATGACTCTTGCTTCCATCCAGCCAACTACAAGCAGAGTTACCAAACAAAATCATTCTTTTACAGTGTTTCCAGCATCTCTTTAACTCCTTTCAAATGAAACCTCCAGGAGTGAAAGGGGAAGGCTTTCTTCTGGCAGTCATCAAGTGCAGTTTGACTTCAAGGCAGATGCTTTGTGCCCTGGACAGTTGCACAGCACCTGGTCCTGTGCTCACAGTTAACCTCTCCTTGTCCTGTTGTCCAATCCAAATCCTTGCTGTTCTTCTGGCACCTATCACCTTGGCACTCTCCTTTGCATGGATTCCAAGTGGTTGGCTGTGCTAATGCTTTACCAAGCACTAATAGAAGGTAATAGATACTTCAGAGGTCTTCATTTGGCAGCCTTGAAATGAAAGTGAAATGAAATCTGAGGGCAGATTGGCCTCACACTTGTTCCAGCATTGGGCATCTTGACTTCAGCAGTCAAAAGGTGCTGCATTGCTGCTGCAGCTCTCACTCTGACTCCCTTCTCCTGGCAGTGCTGCTGTTGTCCCACTGTAAGCATGGCAGGGCAGCTGTAAATAAGAACCTGTGATCAATGTACCAAGCTCTCAGGGAGGCTGCAAGCTGCAGATGTCCACAGGCTTGTGGTGAAATGAGAAATGGGTTTGTGCTAAAAGCAAGCAGTGGAGTGGTGGTGGAGGAGCATCAGCAGGGGAAGGAACTCCTCCCTTTGATGTGGCTGTTCAGGGATGCCCTGTCAGGAAGCTGGAGTTGTACCCAAGTGCTGAGCCATTAGCTTGAGGCTGTGAAGGAAATACTTAATTGGACTTCACTTACACTCTTGCTTCCTCCTCTTCTAGGGAGCAATTTGTTTGTGTCTTTGTGCCAAGGGTACTCAAGCTGGGTGATGTGAACTCTTCACTGTCCAGGCCTAGGTGCTGAACCCTGACAATGAAGAGGTGAGCACAGGTAGCTTCATCCCCCCCACATCCCCCCACGCTGTGATCTTTGAATCACAGTACCTGAGGTCTGAGGAAGTTGCTGGTTCAAAATGAGTCACTTTTTAAAGTGCTTTTTGCTCTGATAGGTGAGGGAATCCTTCTGCCTCAGTGCAGGGCTTCTGCATGGCTTTGATGACTGATGGAGAGAAGATCAGATGAGGCAGGTGGGAGTGAGAGCCTGGCTCCAGCACAGCTCTCTCCTTTTATCCTTGCCTGGCGTCCCATCAGCGTGCTTGGGTTTGCCACATCGAGTCTCTTACTTGCAGTGCAGCTGTATCTGAGGGGTCTCCAATCCTTGGCATCTGAAGGCAGAATGTCAGGTGGGGGTTGAGACTTAAACACACATTTGGTACTCAGCTTTTCCCTCTTCCCTGTAATGCACAAAGCTGCACCCTTGGACGAAGCAGCACGTTTGGCTGTCTCCTCTGCAGCCATTTGCTTCTCAGCTGCTCTGCAGGCACAGCTGGACCTCTCCTCTGCTCAGTATCCATTTCTCAATGACAGAACATGCTGTAACTTGGTAATAAAGCTGGGGCAGGTCTGGGATTAGGCAGGTAAAGCAAGAGCAGCTGGAGATCGTGAGCGTCAGATTGCTTCTTTATCATCCTCCTCTTTTCACTTGTTCTTATTTCCCACAGCCTCCTGAGTTCAATTCCCTGTGCTCAGTTTCCATGAAAACAAAGTGTTTGGCTGCAGTATTTCTTCCTGCCTCAGGAAAGCCTCATCTGCTAAACAAATGCCATAAATAACCCCTTCCACAGGCCCTCTTGGGTTTTTCCCTGCTTGCCACCCTTCCAGCCCCAGCCCTAGAGCTCTTATTCCACACACCATTACATTATGTCAAGATTTGCATAAAGGCAAAACAAAAAAGGAGAAAACTGAACTTGGTCCCCCAGACCTTGCAAGATGTAGCCTTGTTGAAGTCACACACCAAGGGGGGGAAAAAAAAAGGGACATTTTCCAAAGCTTGATTGGGAACTGTGATTATTTGGACTGTAAATCAATATCAGAGCTGCACTTAATGAAACCCAGCAGTGGTTCCTGCAGGGGATGCTCCTCAAACCTGGCTGCAGTGAATGGATTTGGAGATGGCTGCTGCCAGCTGAGCCATACCAGGGAATTACCTGAGCTGTGTGGGTTTGTCCCAAGGGCAGTGCTGCTCTTCCAGTCTCTGTGTCGTGAGGATCTGCACTTTTCTGTCCCCCCCGCCGGGGGTTTGCTGCTGGAAGCAGGCTGGGGATCACCTTCTGCTCTGCTCAGAGGGCCTGCAGGAGTTGTTTGCCCCTGTGCCTGTGCACACAGCAATCCCAGCACGTGTCTGGGTGTGCAGATCACCTCTTTGTGCACCCAGCTGCCTGTTGAGGCCTTTCTGCTGAAGGAAACTTGTTAAAATCTCTTTTTTATGCCCTCCTAGAGGCTCAGATTCCACAAAGGAAGAAATGGTTAATTTTCTTTATAGTAAATCACTTCATTTCCCAGCCCCAAAGGTTCTTCTCATGATAACCCCCAAAATGCTCTCTGTGCCATCCTTTTAGGCAGCAGTCTGAGCCCTGCACTGTGCAGTTGGCAACTCCAGCTGAGGGTTACCTGGTTTGGGTTTCCCAACAATAAAGAAAAGTGGGCTTGCAGGAACCTGATTTACCCAAGCCTGCAGCTCCCTTCATCCCAGACAGCTCTCTGGCAAGACCTTTTCCCTGTGTTCATGATGTTGTCTCTGCTGCCTGCTGGTTGGGTTGTATGCAGGAGCTGCTGAGTGTGATTGCAATGGGTGATCTGTATTGATTGCAGCTGATGGAAAGCCTGTGCTGGTGCACTGTGGCAGGGGGGCAGTTTGGGCACACCATGCCCTTTGGGGTGTTCAAGCTGCTGCTTTCTGACACCTTCCAGCAGAACAATGGGAGGAGGGCAAATGAATGAGGTCAGTTTGGTTTCACCTGCTCCCTGGGAGCCTGCTGTGGGGAACTGGTTGAAGCCCAAGAATCCAGGCTGAGTGCCTTGCAGATCACCAGCAGGCAAGAAGCACAAGCAGCCAAAGTGCAAAGCAGTAGTGGGTTGGTGGAAAACTTCCTGCACAGCAGAGGAGAGATGTGGAGGCTTCCAGGAAGAAGAGCTTGTGAATGCTGGCTTATTTCCCTGTACAAAGGGTGATCACACTGGTTCAAGCTAATGCTTGGGAAACAGTAATCTGATGTTTGTGGCTGGCTTAAAATAGCAGAGAAACAAGAAGGAGCAAAGGTAAGTGGAGCTAAGGAGGTGTCCTCAGTTACCTTGTGTGTGAAAGCCATTTGAGCACTGCTGACAAGATCCTCTCAGGGCTTTTGAAGGATTTTGCAGCTCGAGGTGCTTCTTCCACAGGTTTGCTCAGGATTCATAGAATGGTTTGGGTTGGAAGAGGCCTTCAAGATCACCCAGTTCCAGCCCCCTGCCATGGGGCAGGGACACCTCCCACCAGCCCAGGTTGCTCAAAGCCTCATCCAGCCTGGCCTTGAACACCTCCAGGGAGAGGATCATCCACAGCCTCCCTGGGCAGCCTGTGCCAGTGTCTTCCCACCCTCACTCTGAAGTATTTCTCTCCAATATCTGCTCTTATATCTAGGATGTGCTGAAGTTTCCCTTTTGACTGAGCTGGGCTGTGTGCATGTGCAGGAGCACCTGGCTGTGGATGATGGTGGCAAGGTGCAGTGAGATCAGTGCCTGCCTTTGGGCACACAGTGAGCAGAAAGCCCTCCTTGACCCTTCCAGGCTGCAGACCTCTTTACCTCACATCTGTGAAGCTCTTGTGCTGCTCACTGTGTTGGAGGGATCCCCTCCTGCCATCCTGCACTGTGGAGGTGACATCTGTATGGTCCCCTGGGGTGCAACAGGAGGACATCTGTGCTGCAAGATGTCCTGCCCTTGAATGCTAGCTTGACTGGATAGGAGCCACTGGGTGCTGGAGAGCTAATTCAGATTAGGTCAGGTGTGGATGGCCAGGCAGTTGTTCTGGAGTGATTCCCATGTGTAAAGGAGGAGAGAAAAGTTGGAGACGGCCAGGATTGCTCCCCTCAGTCTGTGAATGAAGTAGAGAACGAAGTGACTCAAAGGTGACACAGGCTGGGGCTGGAGCCTGAACCCAGAGCTGAGGCTACCTGCTTGTGGTGCATTACTCTCTCATCCCAGGGAACATCCATCCTGGGGCAGTCCAGCAGCTAATCCCTGTGTGTCTGCCCTCCACCTGTGTCACAGTCGGCTGGGGACTGATGCTAGGCCAAGTCCTTCTGATAAGAAATGTCCCAGTGGAATAATTAAATCCTGGGGCTTTAGGGACAGTCTCTGTGGCAGTTGCCCTCTGTGGCAGTTGCCCTCTGTGGCAGCTGCCCCATTTGGTAACAATTAAAGCTGTGCCTGTTGTGCTTCTCACTACATTTGTTTCATTAATATTTTATTGTCTTAAAGAAAGAGGGAGGGGAAAAAAAAAACACCAAACAACAAACCAACAAACCACCCCCCCAGTGAAGGTGGGAAGAAGGGAGGCTGTTTCCTAAGCAACAGCAGTGCCCTTCTTTGCAGTTATTTTTAAAGGCAGGTTGCTTCATTGAAGGTTTGGAGCCAATTATTGCTGCATTGCTTCAGGCATCTGGAAAGCTGCTTCTCTGCTTGGCTTTTTTTTTCCCTCCCCTCCTCATTTTCTTTGTTTCTGATTGAAAGCCAAAGCAAAACAGTAGCTGGGTTAAGAGTTGTTGTGATGGTTGCTAGACAGCATCCCTGACTGTGATGTGAAGAACATCCCCATGCTGTCATCACTCTTTGTTTTTCCCCTGCTGCTCTGCCTGGCCTTGCAGAACCCCATGAGCAGCCAAGCAAACAGTGCTCGCCCCCACTGCTGCTTCCGAGGAGGCTGCTGAGATGCTCTCCCTTCCTTTGAGCAGGAGCAGCCTTGCTTGCAGAGGTGACATCAGCAGCTGGGCTCCTGCCTGTGTGAGGCCACAGGCATTGCTTTGCCACCTGCAGATGGCCTTTGATTGCAGCAGATGTTTCCTGGTGGAAGCTGATGGCTGAGGGGGTCAGGCAGGGATGTGCCCCTGTGTCCTGCTCCTCCTTTCAGGGACTGGTGTCCCACTTGAGCTGGTGTGTGTGATGTGGGTGAAGAAGCAAGGGGGGGGCTGTCTGCTGAGGCAGTAGGTCTGTTTGGGAGGTTTCCCAGCATGGGAGGCAGTGTCAGACTTGCTGCTTGGGAGCCTTGTTTGATGCAGCTGAGTTCATGTCCTGAGAGAACAGGAGTCTGCAGAAGCTGAGGCCCTTGGCACTGTTCCCTTGCTGCCATACAGCAGCTCAGTGAGCTGCTTCTGGGCTAGGACTCCTCTGAGATCAGCCTGGTCAGGACCTTTGCAAACAGCAGTAAGAAGCTCTGGGGCAGTTATTGCAGGGCAGCCCAGGCAGAGTTATTGCAGGGCCAGCTGCAACAAAAAAATCCCTGATGGTGGCTGGGCTATGGGTGTTCTCTTCTTGGGGGCATGATGGAGAGGAGAAGCACACTGCTGTGCTGTCCATCTCACCAGGGGACAAGGCTGAGTGATCTTCCCTCTCTGCTCCCAGACAGAATGCTGCCAGGTGCCTTGATCCTCAGCTCCTGGTGCTGATCCTTTCAGGTGTTCCAGAAAGCTGTTCTCTTGCTGCAGAAAGTGGGATAAGTTTCTACCTATTTTCTTCTGCTTTTGATCAGTCTTCCCTCTGTGTGGCTGTCTCTCAGTGTGTGTTTGTGCAGTGCCTGATGCAGTGGGACCTTAACACAGAAAGTAATAACCAGAACTGAGGATGCTTTATTTCTCCATCTGAGCAGCAGTTTGCCAGTGCTGTTGGAAGTGAAACTGGAGGGTAAGAAGCAATTAAATGAGCAATCACAAAGCAAGGTGAATCACTGTTGTTTTTCAGAGAGGCAGTGGGTGTAGGAGTGTAGGAATACCTCCTTGTAGGACTCTGAGGCTCTATTTGGGTTGCAGGAAGGTGGATGGGCCAGGATTTTGGTCCAGCTTCTAACACAACCGCGACTTGATCCATTTGCCTTGGGGACAGGCAAGGGGGTGGGTGGGCACAGCACAAACAGCTGTGCTAGAGGCCTCAACTGAATGCTGTGAATGCTCAGATGCCCCTTGGCTATTGAAATAAACCCCCAAAGTGAATGCTGTGACTGCTCAGATGCCCCTTGCCTATTGAAATAAACCCCCAAAGTGAATGCTGTGACTGCTCAGATGCCCCTTGCCTATTGAAATAAACCCCCAAAGTGAATGCTGTGACTGCTCAGATGCCCCTTGCCTATTGAAATAAACCCCCAAAGTGAATGCTGTGACTGCTCAGATGCCCCTTGCCTATTGAAATAAAAGCCATTAAAAAAACCCAACCCAAACCCAGCAAAAATGAAAAGCCCAAAAGAAAACCCCAAGTCCTTCAGTATCAGCAAGTCCCTGAGACACACTGGTGTGTACCATGAGACACACAAATCACAGAAGCATTCAGCTTGGAAGTGACCCTCAGGATCACCAAGTCCAACCCAGACCCCTGCTTGAGAAGGTTCACCCCTAAACCATGTCCCCAAGCACCACATCCAAATGATCCTTAAACACATCCAGGGTTGGCAACTCAAGCACCTCCCTGGGCAGCACATTCCCTCTTTCCATGAAGGAATGGTGCCTCCTGGCTTGTACCATGAGACACACAGGTTTATACTGGCTGCACTGCCTCCCCCAGGGCTCAGCAGCCTCCCCCAGGGCTCAGCAGCCTGCCCCAGGGCTCAGCAGCCTCCCCAGTTACTCCTTTCCTGGGGGCTCTGTGTGTGCAGGGCTTTCCTGTGCTTGTTTGCATTGTCCCTCTCTCAGTGCTGGCCAGAAGCACCGAGCTGACTTTTTTTGCACTCCAAGAGGAATTTGGAGTTTTCAGTGGTTCTCATCCAGATTGTGCTGCAAGGGAAGAATTTGCAGTCTAACTAAACTTAGGACTAGGAAGGAGGAGAAGAGAGGCTGTTGGCTTCTCTCCTTTTTCCCAGGGAGGCTGTGGCTGCCTTCTCCCTGGGGGTGTTCAAGGTCAGGCAGGATGAGGCTTTGGGCAGCTGAGTCTAGTTGAGAGGTGTCCCTGCCCCAGGAGATGATCTCTGAGGTCCCTTCCAAGCTGAGCCATTCCAGGATTCTGTGATGCAAAGACTGGATGCAGGCTGCACCCTGAGGCTTGGCTTTGCCAGGTCAGGTTAGTTCTAGCTTGATAAAAATAATTAAAACTGAAAAATCCCAAAGCCCCAAAGCCATCAGCCTTGAGTCCCACTGGCTGTCTCCTAGGGGAATGAGAGCTCTCCATGGACATTTTCTCTTCTGGCAGATTGCAGCCAGTGTTCCTTGGCTTGAAAACATCTTTGGCTTCACAGCTGAAAGCCAGGCAGTGGCAGGGGTGTCCCACAGTGCCTTTCCCATTTGTTCTCCCAGTGCTGCTTTCTGCACTCCCAGAGCAAACAGCTGTGCTCCCTGAGCACACACCAGGGTAGTTTCTGCAGGGAGTGATAGCAGGAGGCCAATTGCAGTTTTGCACTGTGATGAGACCCAAAATGTGAGGTTTTAGCCCCTCCTGAATGCTTCTCTTCATTAGTGGTTTTGTATTTCTATTAATCCCCAGGTAACTCCCCAGCCTGCACAGCACAGGGGCAGGGTTGCAGTGCTGAGGTGGAGGAGCTGTTTTCACTGACACTGCTCCGTGCAGACACCTTCCTTGATGCCCTGATGGAGCTCCTAAGCTAGCTAAATGCTGGGGTTTGAGGGGGTTCTGGTGCCATTCACTGCCTGGGCCATGGCTCAGGGGGGTTCAGGGGCTGAGCACTGAAGGGAGGTCTTTGTCAGCACAGGCACTGCAGGGTTTCTGTACAAGGAGGAGAGAAAAGTCTTCAGGAAGTGTTCGGCACCTGACAACGTTGGGCTTAAAGCACAACAAAACTCTGCCTCCTTCCCAAAGCAGCTGCTGAGTCCTGGGAGAGATGCAGTGAGCACCAGAGCAGATGGAGAGCCATTTGTCACTCACAACCAACACTTCATGTGGCAATCCTGACTGCAGGACTGCCTGCTGGCTTTGGACACGGGAGAGCATCGCTGGGATGCTGAGCCCAGACCCCTCTGTAAGGGTTTCCTGCCTGCCTGGCTTCAGGGAGTGCTCACCTTGCAATAAAGTAGTTTGTTTTCTTCCTCCCCTCCCCATGAATGAATTGGTTCTGTTCTCCTCCATCCCTTTTTATGGCCAGCGTTGGCTGGGTGAGTCATCTGCAGGCTCGATCGCAAAGCTGATAGGCAGGGAGGGCTTCAGCTTTGGTTTGGCTTTTGTTTGTATCTGTCTTGTTTCTTTTTTTACTCCCCCCCCTGTAGCACTTCAGATGAGAGCTGCTTGGGTTCCTGGTGCAGTCTTGCAGGGCTGGAAGGGCACAGTGCAGTCTCTTAGTGGGGGCCAGTAAGGCTGGCAGAGTGAAGCTGGCAGGTGGGTCTGGTGTAGCTGGGGGTCTGGCTGCACCTCTGCTCCCTCTCAGGCTTCAGCAGAGGCACATTTTCCTCGGCCTTCAGAGGCCTTTTCTTGTCCAAAGCTAGATGGTGAGCTCTGCTGAATGATGAATTTCTCTCACCAGGCAGTATGGCTTCCTTGTCCTGTACTGATCTCCATTGCTCTGGGAGAGGTTTCTCTTCCCTGGCAGAGTTGTTTTCTTTCCTATAGTGATCTGCATTGCTCTGGGAGAGGTTTCTCTTCCCTAGCAGAGTTGTTTGCTTTCCTATAGTGATCTGCATTGCTCTGGGAGAGGTTTCTCTTCCCTGGCAGAGTTGTTTGCTTTCCTGTACTGATCTCCATTGCTTTGGGAGAGGTTTCTCTTCCCTGGCAGAGTTGTTTGCTTTCCTGTTTGTTTTCCACTAGCCCCTGTGACTTCAGTCCTGCAAGTGTCCTCAGAGCTGGTTCATCTTCAGGACAAAACACACACACATGCAACTCCTAAAGCCCAGCTCAGCTGAGCTGTGACCAAGCTGGGCTCCAGTGCCTGTGGGTTCTGTGTGTTCTGAAGGAAGTGTAGCTCTGCCTTTGGTTCTTGCAGGTCTCTCTCCTCACCCAGCCTCCTCATTTCTCCACGTTTTGGATTAGTCACCACTGGTGAGGGAGCTGCAGGCAGCAGTACTGGAGGAGCAGTTTGTGCCATTTTTAAGCAGTGAAATGCATAATCAAAGCAGCTGTAACTCTCCTGGTGCATTGCCTCACCCCAGCCTGGGTTGCCATGTGTACCAGTCTCACTGTATCTGAGTTCCTCCCCAGCTGTGATAGTAAAGTTTGCATCTGTCTCCTGCTCCTTTCAGCCTTCCTCTGCCAGAGGAGGATGGAATCCATGAGGCAGCTTGAGGGGGCTGGCAGACTTCTTTTGTCCTTTCCATACCTGTTTCCAGGGAGGGGTGGCATAGTGAAGGCATCTCATTTTGGTTTGGGACATGAAGAGTTCAGAGTTTAACAATCAGAAGTGAAAGGATGATTTGTTCTACCCTGCTTCTGCCAGCCAGGATCCTGTGGCAGTGCAGGCTGTGCTTTGCCCCTGGGTCCTGTATAACTTACAGGAGATGCCTCCTTACCAGCCCTGTTCTTCACAGGCCAGTGCTAAAGCTCCTGCCACTGAGTAGCAAAGAGCAGGGAACTGTGGCCTCTGGTGAGACCTTCCTGTTGCTAGCAGGACCAGGTGGAGGAATGCAAGTGGGAGAAATGAATGCAGCAGCTGACAGAGACCAATGAGAGCAGAGACCAGCAGTCCAAGCACATTTCCAGCCTGGTAGACCTTGTGCTGGGCGGTGTGGCTCTGGCACAAGGTGTTGAGAAGCTTTGCCTTTGGCTTCATTTCCAGTAGAACAGGGGAAATCCTTCACAGTAACCTTTAAAAGGTGAAGACCCTGGGAGCTGTCTCAGCCCCTCGGTTCGTTCCCTGGCGTTAGCTGCAGCCTCCAAGGTGCTGCGGATCAGAGCCAGGCGTGTGCCCTCTGAGACCCAGCCTGCCTTTGCCCACCTCTCCTCTCTGCTGCTGACTCCACACCTGACCAGTGGGGTCAGCAGATGGCATTCAGCAAGAGGAGCCTGAAGGCCAGCAGCACCCACAGGTGTGTCTCCTTCCCTCTCTCGCAGGTGTGGTGGAAGCCTGTCTGCTGCACATGCTGAAGCGCAGGGCTGCCGGCTTCCTGCGGACTGACAAAGTGGCTGCACTCTTCACCAAAGTGGGCAAGACCTACCCAGTAGCTGGAGACATATGCAAGAAGGTGCAGGAGCTGCAGCAGCAGGTAGAAAGCAGGTGAGGCTGGGGGCTGCTCGTCAGCAGGGTCCGTGCAGCGCGGCCTCGGCTGCTGGAGCTGCTTCGTCTCTTGGGTGCCTGCAGGTGGTTCTGTTTGATCAAGCTGAGGGCTGGCAAAGGGGCAGAGGCTGGGAACTGGGGCTTTGGTGTCTGGGTTTTGCCTCTCGCTGTAGTGGGTCAGCACAGCTCCAAAAGTGGGCAGCAAGTGGTGGCTGTAGGGTGCTGACAGGCAGGCTGTGGTGGGCCAGCGTGGGCTGCTGGTGGGAAGGGAATCAGCTGGTGCAGGAGATGGGCAGGGCCGGCACAGCTTCACCACGTGTGGCTTAGGTGCATGATGTATTTGAGGAGGAGAGGATTTAGGGTAGTGCCCCAGCAGTGCTGTCATGGGAAACTCTGTGTGGCAGGAAATTGTGCCCTGGGACTTGTTGCTGCCTGCTAGGAGCTGGGCACTGAGCGGTGTTGTCATCTTGTCTCGCGTAAGAAAGCCACCGGGGAGGGAGGGAGGCAGCACAAAGTCACCTTTCAGACCCTTTGCTGGGCAGCAGGAACGAGCAGCAGAGAGCAAAACCCAACCTTCCTTTTTGTGGGGCACCTTTGGGACACTGGAAAGCTGCAAGCAGCACTTCCAGCTTCAGAATCAGTCTCTGGCTCCAAATCTGTTCAAGCCACTGATGATCTCGGCAGAGAGAAGAGGGAATTTGTGTCAGTGCCACCAAAGAGAGGAAGGAGCACTGGTGGCAGTGAGAGCATGTGCTGGGGACACCAGTGCTCAGTGGGTGACAGGTGGGTGCCCACTGGCAGGACAGCCAGCATGGGTAAGTGTGTGTGTCTTGTGCTGGGAAGGCACAGAGCTGCTCCTTGCATGATGCAAGCTGCAGCTCCAACCAGGTGAAGCTGTGCAGCAGCCTGGCAGGACCTGTGGCATACTTGGGGTGCCAGCATCCTGTTCCAGACACTGCCCCACAGTGTGGCTGGGGCACACTGTGCACTGGCCCTCGTTGGGCTGGGGTCAAGTAGGTGTTCTGGGCAGCAAATAAACTCCACATAGAGGGATGAGAACTGCCTGCATGGCTCAGAGAGCACTGTGCTGAGCAGTGCCCAGGTTGTTGTTTGCAGCCACAGCTGGGCAGTGGTTCTGCTCTGTGGAGCCAGCTTGTGGTCCCACCACTGAGGCATCCCTGAGCTCCTCACTCCTGAGCTGGACTTGTTGCTGTGCTGGCTTGTGCTGTGGGGACAGGCAGGGGGGCTTGGCTGTAAGCAAGCTCCCAGCTGGCTTTGGTTGCTCATTTGCTGTAGTTCCAGTTTCTCACTTTGATGCTGCTTGTCTCCTAGTTGTGTTGTTGTCATTCTGTAGGTGGCAGGAGCTGGGATCTCACTGCCAAGATGCTAGCACAGGCTGTGCTGTGGCTATATATGGTGCTTGACAGAGAGAAGGGAGACATGGGCCCGTGCCCAAGGATTGCCTGCTGATGGTATGGCCCTGGGAGAGCTCTGCCTGTGTTAGCTCAAACCCTGCTCCAGGGCTCAGTGGGAATATCTCCTGCTGAAACCTCCTTGGGGTCAGCTTCAGCCTGAAGGTACCAGACAAGGCTGGGAGACAAGAATCTCCTTGACACCATCCCCACTGTGCCTTTCCCAGCCAAGTGTGAAGCTTTGTTTGATCAGGAGGGAACTTCTGTTCATCAGCTGCTACCTTATTTTCTGCTACACTTTGCATTTTGTCATTTTTTTCCCTTCTTTTGGGGTGCAGTGGGTTTACAGCTCTTCATTTCAGCCTGGGTTTGGAGGAGCTCAAATGTTCAGGGGTTTTCCTGAAGCTTCAGAAGTGGAAAAGATGTTTTTGGCAGGTGACTGCCTAGCCTGAGATACCTAACCCAGAGCTGTTTGGGGTTGGTTTAGAGCCTGTTTAGCACCCATCTGTGAATGGGATCATCTTTACAGGCTTCTACTCACAAGTCAGGGCTGAGGAATCCGTGGCTTTCAGGCAATCCCTGGTGCTGGGCTGGCTGGAGCTCCTCACCCACTGCTGACACAGTGGCACAGCCAGCTGGTGTACAGCCACCCGCTGCTCAGACACTGCTCCAGCCCCTCTCCAGCCAGCCTGTGAGCAGAGAGCTTCCCAGGAGAGCAGTCTGAGTTCTGACTGCTTCCACTTTATCTCCTTTTGCAGGAAAAACCAGCCCAATGGGCAGGAGCCCCTCAAGAGGCAGGGATCAACCACGAGCAAGAGCCCTGTGCTGTCACCTCAGGCCATCAAACACATCTGGGTGCGGACGGCGCTGATCGAGAAGGTGCTGGACAAGGTCGTGCAGTACATTGTGGATAACTGCAGGTGAGGAAGGAGGAGAAGCACAGGGGGGCTGCTGGCTTTAGCTAGCTGCCACAAGGGATTTAATCAGAAGCCTTCTGTAGGCTTCTGCTGCAGAAAACCAGTTGCAGAGGCATGTAGGAGAAAAACAGCAACAAAAGGCACTTTGGTTTTGAATCCTTGATGCTGTTGCAGCCTTCAACAAGTGATCAGCCAGACAGCTCCCCAGAAATCAGCTCCAAACCTGGCTTGAAGTCTGCTAGGTGCCCAAATCCTAACAGGACCTAGACCTTGGTGCAATAGAAATGGCTTCTAATAGGCCAGGAGGGCTTCATTCCCTCACATGAGCTGGAGCTTTAGGATGCCAGGGAGGAGAATGCCCTTTGCAGATGAAGGAAGGGGGAAGGAGGAGTTAAGGACATCAAACCTTTGGGCTGTGCAAAGAGGTCCTTTGAAGAAAAGCCAAGCTTTGTGTCAGGTCTATTTTCCCTTGCAAAACCAGAGAGAGGCATCAGTGCTTTGGGACTGCAACCTACAGAGACTTTTTAAGAGGAGAAGGGAAATCCTCTTGATTCTACCACTGCTTCCTACCAGCCCACGTTAGCTCTGGTGTCTCAGGAGGTGCCTCTTCACTCCTACCCTTCCTACCCTCCCAGAACTGGTTAAAAGGAGTTATGGGGCACATAAAAAGAGCAAAGTAGGAGCCCTGAAGCTGGAGGTCTGTCTGTGCCCACTGCCATTGCTAGTTGTAATTCTGCACAGGGCAGACACCTTCTTGGCTGCCCAGAGCCCGTGGGTCTGGCCAAGGAAGGGAGCTGGGGCAGGGAAGTTGTTTTCACAGTGCTGTCCACGTTTGCATTGCTGCTTTCCTTGGCCTCTGCTTGGTTTTCATGAGGTATCTTGCCACTAAAAAGAGAGAGAGTGGAAGAACAGCCTTTGTGCTGGTGGAGGCAAAGTGTTGCTCTGGGATGTCTGAGGCCAGATTGGTTTAATAGCTGAGTGCAGAGGAGGCTGTGGGAGGGTTGGCTCTGTCCCAGAGCCTCAGTTAATGACAGCAGCTCAGCCCAGGGCATCCACAGCTCTGCTGCTGCATGGATACAAGGGGGGGCAATGTCCTTTTCCACATAATTCACCTGGAGACTTGAGTTTGGTCTGAGTTGTTGCCTTGCTCTGTGCTGTAGATGTTCACCTTCCTGCCTTCTGCAGCTGTTCAGATGAGTTGGGATCAGGCCCTTGGCTGCAGATGTCTGATTTTGAGAACATGGCTTAGTGAATGAAACAAACCACTTCAGAAGGCTGCTTCTCATACAGCAGCATCCCAGCACCTGACGGGATCCTACAGGAAGGCTACAGAGGGACTTTACCTGAGGGTGTCTGAGACAGGCCAAGGGGGAATGGTTTGAAGCTGAGGCAGAGCAGGGTTAGGCTGGAGCTGAGGGAGTTGTTCTTCACTATAAGGGTGATGAGACTCTGGAATAGGCTGCCCAGGGAGGTTGCCTCCTCCCTGGGGGTGTTCAGGGCCAGGCTGGATGAGGCTTTGAGCAGCTGAGTCTAGTTGAGAGGTGTCCCTGGGCATGGTGGGGAGGTTAGAGGAGATGATCTCTGAGGTCCCTTTCAAGCTGAGCCATCCTCAGGTTCTGTGAGAAGCCTGCTGATGCATTTTTGTGACATTACTGCTCAAATGCTCCATGTTGGAGCCCTTCAGCCCTTCTGCTCTCGGAGAGAAGGTCTCCTAGAGTTTGAGCCCCATCTAGTGGAACAGCCAGCAGAGGATAAGGGCAGCTGAAGGCATTTGGGTGGTTGGATTTCTTGGCTGGGTGGTTTGATAAGTCAGCTTTGCCTGCTGCCATGGCCAGACCTGGGTCACTGCAGGAGGCTACTGTTTATAGCTGGCTCTTTGCTCTTGACAGTGCTTCAAGATTATTCCTTACAGCTGGAAGAGATGTTCAAGGCTGTGTGGATCTCTTGGTCTCTGTGGAGAACTGGCAAAATTGCTTGCAGGGAGTTATTGTTTGTCTTCATATTGCATTAAGTGCCCAAAGCCCCAGATCAAATACATTGGGCAGGCACATTCAGCAAAGGCAGGCTCCTGCCTCTGCAGAGCTCACTTCAAAAGCAGCTGAGGAGGGAATGAGCAGGCTGCAAGGAGGGGGCTTGTCTGAGGCTGTGCCACTGATGGAGGGCAGAGCATGGATCCCAGGCTGAGCTGGTGGGCACCTTGTTAAGCAGAGAAGTCTGGAGGGTAGGGTTGTGGAACTGCTTGTTCCAGGCTCCTTTTCTGCTCCACAGAGGTCTAAGACAGTGCTGGGGATGTAGGTTAGGAAATGATCTCTTTCTAAAGCAGATGTCTGAACATGAATTTCTCCATAGCTTCCATATGATCTATTTAATGATGTCTAAAAGAGTCCAGGACACAGCCTGTTGTGAAAGCCCTTCTGTGCCTGCAAACCCCACACTACAATTCCACCAAGGAGACCTAACTGTGGCCTTCCAGGATCTGAAGGGGGCTCCAAGAAAGCTGGGGAGGGACTTCTGAGGGTGTCAGGGAGGGATAGGACTGGGGGGGATGGAGCAGAACTAGAAGTGGGGAGATTGAGATTGGATGTGAGGAAGAAGTTGTTCCCCATGAGGGTGGTGAGAGCCTGGCACAGGCTGCCCAGGGAGGTGGTGGAAGCCTCACCCCTGCAGCTGTTTGCAGCCAGGCTGGAGGTGGCTGTGAGCAACCTGCTGCAGTGTGAGGTGTCCCTGCCCATGGCAGGGGGCTGGGACTGGCTGAGCCTTGAGGTCCCCTCCAACCCTGACAATTCTATGACTCTCCTTTACAAGATCAGTGGATGCACCACCAGTGCAGCTCCAGCAGAGCTTTTGGAGGAGATGGATGTGTTGGGCATTCCTAGGTAATCCTGCAACTGCTTGGCCTCTAGCTGTCAGTTCAGGAAAGCTGTGGGGTTTGGATGCCTTTGGCCCTCTCTCTGCCTGTTCAGATGCACCCTGCTCTTCCTGCCCTGTTGTGTGGGTGTCTGATGACCACAGCAACACTCTGCTGCTGGGGTTTGGGGTGTTAGCTTTTATGGAGAAGTCACCTGGAGCACCACTTCAGCTGCCACACTTCCCCCCTGCACACACAGCTGCCTTCCCCCTGGGCTGCTGGGGCCACAGCAAGTGCTGAAGGCGTTGTTGGGTTAACAGCAGCACATCTGCCTCCTCTGCCCTCCTCTCTTCTGGTTGCTTTGGTCTGCTTTGTGGTGGGCAGTAGTGGGATAACTGTCAGTGGACTCGTGCTAGCAGGAGGCAGAGAGCTTTCAAACATAACATCCAGTGGTGTTAACTGGGCTCTGATCTTTTGTTCCTAGTAAATATTATGAAAAAGAAGCTTTACTGGCAGATCCTGTTTGTGGCCCAATACTGGCTTCTCTTCTAGGTGAGCTCTTGCAAAGTTACTTCTTATGCTACAGAAAATAAATGGTTTCTTAAAACGTTTTGCCTTATGCTAGCTTCACTAAAGGTGATCTGTTTGCTTGCTTGCTTTTCTCTCTGGTGTGCAGTTCAGCTGTTTGTGATAGAACAACACCATGGAAGATGTTTTGTTGCCTGTGAGACCAGCAGGGAGCAGTCCTCTGGGCTGGTTATCAATTATTGGTTGGATCAGAGAACAGAAGGGGAATGGCTTTTGACTGAGTGCTTGGTAACAGACTCGAAGTGCCAGCGCTGCCATGGCAGGGGGTTGTGTCCTACAGGGACACAGGCTTAGGAAGACTCCATGTGACAGTTGTAGTTGTGCTCTGGAGTCACCTGGACTGCCTGCAGGCCAGGGCTGTGGAGCTGCCGTGCTGCTCTCCGTAGTGTCTGTGTTAGAGCCTGGTGCTGTAGGGTCGGGAAGCGATCATTTTGCATTCACCTGGCTTGAGGAGGAAGCCAGCAGATGGACTCAGAAGGTTTCTCTCTTGGGTTTTCTTAGTTGGACCATGTGCTCTGGAGTACACCAAGCTGAAAACAGCAGATCACTACTGGACAGACCCTTCTGCAGACGAGCTGGTCCAGCGACACCGCATCCATGGGGTGCACGGCCGCCAGGACTCCCCCTCCAAGCGCCCGGCCCTGGGAGTAGGTATTTACTGTGCAGCTCTTCCTGAGCTGAGCCTCAGGGTGATAACAGCAACAGGAGGGAGAGATCTGCATCTAGAGCAGCCTGGCTGTTCTCTGACTGAGCCTTTGTCACAGATTAGAAGCCCACCTGGGCCCAAATGTCCAATTTCTCTGCGTGCAGAGGAGGTTGAGACCCAGGGCTGAATTCTGTGGCGTTTGGCACCTGTGATCTGGGAAAGATCTGAATCCAGAGCAGCCTCTCTGTTCTCTGGTGGAGCCTTTAGCACAGATTAGAAGCCCACCTGGGCCCAAATGTCCAATTTCTCTGTGTGTAGAGGAGGTTGAGACCCAGGGCTGAATTCTGTGGCGTTTGACAGCTGGAGTCTGATCAGGTAGTTCACCTAATACATGAGAGCTGCCTCGGAGGGAAGCAGAGAGCCCAGGTCATTTCTCTGCAAGGTCTCCTGGCTTCAGGAGAAGTTCTGCTCTGTGGAGATCAGTCTGAAGCAGAGCTGTTGGTGGTTGAGCCCTGCCCCAGCTGCCCTGTCTGTGTGTGCCAGATCCGGAAGCGCCACTCCAGCGGCAGCACCTCGGAAGATCGCTTCTCAGCCTCAGCCAGGGAGTATGTGGAGTCCTTGCACCAGAACTCCAGGACACACCTCCTGTACGGCAAGAACAACGTCCTGGTGCAGCCTGTGAGTACCTGCACCTTTGGGCCAGTGCATGCAGCTCTGACTGGAGCAGTCAGAGCACAGCCCAGCTCGGGGGTGCTCGCCTTGTCCTCAGCACTATGCTGCCTTCCCCCTTGACTCTGTGATGCTGAGGCAGATTAAGACACTTTCTGAGCAAGGTGCACTGCAAAGTGGACCTGTGGGGAGGAATCACAGAAACATTCAGGTTGGAAAAGAGCCTCAGGATCACCAAGTCCAACTCAGAACCCTGCTCTACAAGGGTCACCCCTAAGCCATAGCCCCAAGCACCTCCAGGGTTGGTGACCCCACCACCTCCCTGGGCAGCACATTCCAGTCCCTGACCACTCTTGATGGGAAAATGTGTTTCCTACTGTCCAGTCTAAACCTCCCCAGTGGCAGCTTGAGGCTGTTCCCTCTTGTTTTATCACTGTCAGAAGAGACCAGCACCAACCTCTCCACAGCCTCCTTTCAGGTAGTTGCAGACAGCAATGAGGTCTCCCTCAGCCTCCTCTTTTCCACACTAACCATCCCCAGCTCCTTCAGTCTCTCTCCATCAGATTAACTCTCCAGGCCCTCCCCAGCTTCCTTGCCCTCCTCTGCACCGGCTCCAGCACCTCCACATCCCTCTTGGATTGAGGTGCCCAGAACTGGACACAATACTCAAGGTGTGGCCTCCCCAGAGCTGAGTCCAAGAGGACAATCCTGCTCCTGCTGGACACAGCATTTCTGATCCCAGCCAGGATGCCACTGGCTTTCTTGGCCACCTGGGCACACTGCTGGCTCACATTCAGCTGCTTGTAACAAACAAGCAAACATGCTGGACTGTATTCCATAACCCCAGTGGCTGTGCTGTGGTTTCTCCCCTCTTTCCACTGGCAATATTCAAACCCAGTGCTTCTGGTGTGGAGGTTTCCCTCAGCAGTTCCTAGTTACAGCCCTGCTCTGGAGCTTGTGGGGTGCAGGAAGACTGAGCATGATGCTTCTGGCTGTGCACTCGAGTCACCTGGGCTGTCTGCTTGTTGCTTCTGTGAACAGAAAGATGACCTGGAGGCAATCCCTGGCTATCTCTCCCTTCATCAGTCAGCAGATAGCTTGACACTGAAATGGACTCCAAATCAGCTGATGAATGGAACCCTTGGGGACACAGAGCTGGAGAAAAGGTAGGCACTGCCTTCAGGGAAGGATGGGAAGTGCTCAGGGGGTTGTTTGCTGTATGCTTGGCAACATGACAGGAGGGTAACAAGGCTGATTTAGGTGAAGCTGAATGGTGTGGAAGCTGAGGGGTCAGACAGCTTGGGTTCTGTTCTGCTTTGCCACAGGTGAAGCAGCTTAGCCACTTGGCTGTCCACAAGGAAACAAAAGCCCACTTTGCCAGGTGTTAGTGAGAAAAGACTCAGCACTGCCTTCCATCACTGCAATTCCCTTCAGAGGGTCAGAAGTCACTTGGCAGGCAGGGCTAATTTCAGCCTCCACAATGTCTTTGGTTAGATCATTTATCATCTCACCTGGCATTCAGGGTGAAGGCTTGAAGCAGGCAGGTTTGTCTCCTCAGGGAATGCCTCCTTCAGCCCCAGAGCAGAGCTCTCAGGTGCTTCACCCACACCATTCTTCTTCTAACACTTGGTCTCTGCTTTTAACAGAGCATTAATGAAGCCCCCCCCCAGCCTTGCTTTATTGCTAAACTGTCAGGGCTCTTCTCAGAAGGGTTTGGAGCTGCTTCCAGGGTTTAATCTGTGAGCCTGAGCCCCAGTGGGTTTTCATGCTGCTGCTCATAAATCAGATGTGCAAGACAGGACTGAACCCAGCTACAAGGCCATGGAGTCTGTGCCCCAGGTGTTCTAATCTTAGCCAGAGCATTGCTGTAATCTGGGATGAGGTGGAGGGTGGAAAGGGGAGGTGGAGGGTGGAAAGGGGAGGTGGAGGGTGGAAAGGGGAGGTGGAGGGGGAAAGGGAGGCTCTGGAAGGGCTGGTGCCAGATGTATCCACTGCAGAGAACAAGTTCCTTCACTTTTCACTGAGCTATTAATTTACCTTGATTAACCAAATGTAATAAGCAGTCATTAACTTAGCACAGTTGTTTTATGGGCTGCTTGGAATCCCAGACACTCCTGAGTGTGGAATATAAACCTCTCTTTCCTCCACTCTTTCCTCCCCCACCAGTGTTTACTGGGACTACGCTTTGGTCGTGCCTCTGAGCCAGATCGTCTGCATTCACTGCCATCAGCAACGTAAGCACAAACTCCTCCTCTCCCTGCCAGGTGAATGTGAGTGCTGCTCATCCTGCTGCCACTTCAGGTGGTGCCTCTTAGAGGCTTATTGCAAAGGCAGGCAAACAGTTTTTCCCTCTTCAGGTGCCTTGCCTGAATGGCCTGGCAAGAGCTCCTCTCTGCCTCAGGCTGCTGCTGCTGGCATTGCTTTCTGTGTGCTTTGGGTTCTCTGGGCATCTATGCAGGGCAGCACTTGTGGCAAGCTGTCAGCAGCAGCTATTGAGCATGGAGGCTTTGGCCTCCATCTGCTGACCTTTGAAAGGGGGAGGGGAGCATTTCTGCCAGCTGTGGCTCCAGTGGGGCCATCCACCTGCAGACAGGGAGCCACCACCTCTCCCCCTCTGACCATCCAATTCCCAACAGCTTCTTTAGGGCTAGAGGGCTGTGATCAGCCCTGGATCACACCTTGGCTTGCTGGGGTTTGCTTGTCTGCTTAGAGATGACAAATCAAATTCACTTGAAAGGTAAGAGTGAAAAATGGAGGCTGTGGTGTAACAGTGTGGACTCCTCTTGTCCTCCTTTGCAGCAGAAGGCAGATGGACTCTGGTTTTGGTGAGTCAGGATGGAACTCAGAGACCTCCACTGCACTTCCCCCAAGGAGGTCACCTCCTCGCCTTCCTTTCCTGTCTGGAAAATGGGCTCCTGCCTCGTGGTCAGCTGGAGCCACCACTTTGGTCCCAACAGGGCAAGGTACTGCCTTCTGATCAGCTGCTTGCAGTAGGTAGGGCTGACCTTCATCACAGAATCACTCAACCCACAGAATAGATCCAGTTGGAAGAATCCTCCAAGCTCATCCAGTCCAACCCTTGACCCACCACTGAAGGGTCAACACTAAACCATGTCCCCAAGTGCCAGGCTGCTTAAACACCTCCAGGGATGGTGACTCCAGCACTGCCCTGGGCAGCCTCTGCCAATGTTTGAGCACCCTTCCAGTGGAGAAATATTTCCTAACATCCAGCCTCAATGGCTTTGTTCAACCAGCATCCTGCTCCATGGAGTCTGGGTGTCGCTTTCCAGCTGCTCTGTAGTAAAAAGTGGGAGGCAAAATAACTCCACTGAGTGCAGCTTGATCCTTGCAGAGTCTGTAGCAGTGGTTCATGCTTTCATTACCCCAGTGATCAATGAACTGAAATCTGCTCTTGTATCAAAGCATGATCCCAGATGGGAGGGACTGGGACATCACTGCTGTCAGAGGATTACTGGAGAGGCTGGTGCCCAGCTGCCCTGGGTTACAGGAAAAGCTGTGTTCAATACCCCTAAACCACCTCCTCTGTGCAAGTCTACTCTTGCCCTCTCCCTCCAAGTTCAGTTTTAAGGTGCCAGAGGGGTGCAGGGGTTAGTCTGTGGTGCTGTGTTAGTCCCTCACAGCTGAGGGCATGGAATCCCTGTTTCCTCCAGGGGAAGGTGTTCCCAAAGCTTCGGAAACGGAACAGCAACAGATCTGTGGACCTGGAGGAAATGCCAGCTGAGGACACCTCCACAGACTATGTGTTCAGAATTATCTATCCAGGACACAAGCATGAGAACAGTAAGTGCCTTTGTTCTGCTTTGGTTGGGAAACAAACCAACCACCAAACAACAGAACCAACCCCAAAAGCTAACAAAACCTCCCAGTAATGTCCTGGGCAGTAGCTGAAGGTCCCAGACAAAGCCAAGCTTTTGGTGGGGTGGGGAATAAAGCTACCCCAGGATGTCCTGGTGTGATAGTTGTGATCAGCAGGTACAGCCTACTGCAGGTTTCCTTCAGAGCAGTGAAAGATGGGGCTTGAGGTGGGGAATCTCATTTCTGTTTCCTCTGTGCTGGGCAGAGGAGGTTTTCAGCATACTCCCCTGGGCTGCCACACTGAAAAACCCAAAAGGTTGCTTGGCCAGCCAAGAGCAGCTTTGCTCCTGAAGTGAGGATGTTTTTATTGGCCACACAGCTTGCTCATAATGTTGTTATTAGGAAAAAAAAAACCCAACCATAAACTCAACTCTTAAAGTGCCTCCCACCACCACCACCCCCCCCCCGCCAAGAACTCCCTGGGCTAAGTTTTCCTGGCTTGGAAGCAAGAACTTAACAATGGCTAAATAAAAGGGCCTTCAAGGAAGCCAAATGAACTCCCAAGCACCAAACCACCTCATGTCATCAGTTCAATACAAATCCCTCCCAGGCAAGGAGGCATCTGAGCCAGCTCTCAAACAGCATGTTCAGTTCTAGTCCCCCTTGGCAAAGCAGCAAGAATTTCCCAGGGAGATCAGACCCCTAAAGCTGGCAGGGGATTTGGATTTGCTGCTCACACTGGGGCTTAGCTGCAGCTGAAAAAGCAGAAATCTCAGCTGAGCCCTCCTTACCCCAGGGGACTGAGCCACAGTGGGGGCCTTGCTTTGTTAGGGCTTCTGGATTTGCACAGGTAAGTCCATGCACACAGCAGCCGAAGCATCTTCTGCCTCTGCCTGCACCGAGGGGGCTGCAGATTCTGCAGGCACACCCAGCACAGACCTGCCTGTCGAGTGCAGGACACAGAGAGCTGCCTGCTGCCTCGGCCTCCCCGGAGCAGGGCTGGAGCTTGCATGTTTGCAGTGCCAGACAGAGCTGGGGAGCAGAATGTTGGCTGCCCAGGTGCCTCTGGCACAGGTTCCAGAGCGGGAAAGATGCCGAAGCATGGATAAGGGCACGGTGAAGGACAGAAGGTAGCTGGAGCCTACAGTTCCTGTGGAGTTCCCCTGGAAAGCACATTCACCTACTGCAGGCTGGCACTGGCACCTTCCTGCAGTGCCCTGTGTGCTCTGGGGACGCTGGCTGTGCGCCGTCCCGGGCTGGCCCGCGCCTGGTGCAGTGCTGCTTGTTCCCCGTGAGACGCTGCCCCCCCAGGGCCCTTCACAGGAGCCGGTGCCCTCAGGAGGAGGGCAGGACTCAGGTCCTTTGTCTTTGCTGAACATGTCCTGTTGAGCTTTCCCACAGTTCTCTCTTCTTATGCTCCTCTTTCACTATTCTCTTTGAGCAGTAACTATTAACTACCACCACTTAGCTGCCAGCCGCTCTACCTCTGTTGACGATGATGAGGAGGAGGAAGATAAGCTTCACGCAATGCTATCAATGATCTGCTCTCGGAACCTCACAGCTCCTAATAGGATGAAAGGTTTTTATCCTCCTCCCCCTGTGTCCCAGAGCTCTATTGCAGCTCCTTCCACTGCTGCATACAACAGTGTTGGCATTATGGCAGGGAGGGACGCTTGCACCAGGAGAGCTGCGGCTCCAGCAGCCTGTGCAGGGAGCCTGGGGGATGCTCACAGCCTGGGGGAGGTGGGAACGACAGCACCTTCCCTCTCCTCTCCTTCGGGAGGCTTCCTGCCTCACCTTCACACAAGAGCATGTTCTCGGGAGAGGAGGAGGAGGGAGCCTCGCAGCTCTTTGTGTTCTGCCTCCACCGTGCAGACTCGGGAGGGCAGCCTTGCGCAGGAAGGCTCAGAGGTGAACCCTCACAGCGTAGCAGTGATGTGCTGGGCAGAGGCAGCAGCAGTGTGCCAGTGTAGCCAGAGCAGAGCAGAAGAGTAGTGAGCTACGGTTTGAGCCCAGGGATGGCTGGGCTGTGCATGGTCCCACACTTTGTTTAGCTCTAGAGGGTAGAGAAGTGTGCAGAGAAGGTTGCATGGAGGTGCAGAAGCTTTCTGTGGCTTTCATTGCACTTCTTGCATTCATAGCCTGGTGGGTTTCAGATGATTCAAGGCTCTCCACCCTCCAACAATCTGTCATCTAATTCCTTTTCTGAAGGAGCTCATGACAGATGTATTAAGTTGGTGTTCTCAAGCAGTGTGCCTCTTAGCATTCAGGATCTGGTCTACTTCTGGAGCCTGGGAAGTCCCTGCTTTCTCAGAGGAGATAGCTGGGTGGTATAAACCAACCCATTGCCCAGGCCAGAGCCCTCCTGCACAGCCTGGCAGCTCAGAAGATGGGCAGGTGTTGCCTCTCCACTAGCTCATGTGAAATCTCCCCCAGCTCTAGGATTACAGCTTCAGTACCACCAGGCTTGGCTTCAAGACCTCTTGATTGCTTGTGCCACATCTAGTGTGCTCCTGTTACAGTTAAACCAGCAGCCTCTGCCTCTTCCTAACAAGCAGGGTGTAGCAGCAAGAGCAGAATCTGCTGTTATCAGGCTGTGAAGTAGCTGTCAGAAGTCTGACACCTGCAGAGGAGATAGCAAGGAGCACAACTGCTTGCAGGTTTGGCTCCTGTCTGTGTTTTCCATCAGCCTGAGCCTGCTTTTCCTGGCATTGCTGGTTCCTAATTAAAACATGAGGTAGCTTGGCTCCAGATTAGATGCCCACACCTTCAAACAGCAGAGCAGTGATGTGGGAGATGTTAGCCCTGGTCTGGTGGGGCTGAGTGTGGGTGACAAGAACTGCCCTGCTCCTCTGCCTGGTGCTTAAGCTCTGCCTAGAGAGGATGTGAACGTGGGCAAGGAGCTCCTCCTCAGTTCTTGGAGGCTGCCCACACACTGGGTAGTAGCTCCTAGAAAGTGATGCCCAGCCCAGATTAACAAATGGGGTTTGGAAGGTGTGGATGGAAAGAAACTCCAAAATCACAGCACTCCCCTTGGGGGAAGCAAAACCAACCAAAAGGTCCTGCTTCAGGAAGGTTCTGTGTCAGAGAATGACAGGATGGTTTGGGTTGGAAGGGACCTTAAAGATCATCTAGTTCCAACCCCCTTATCTTAGCTGGACCTGTCTGGATCTGGGTGATGGTGGACAGGAAGGTCTGACGCTGCCACATGCAGGTGTGAGGAGGCTGTGATGTAAAGCAGAAGCAGCACAGCTTGGGGTCAGCAGTTAGGAGTCCTCCCAGCCAGCAGAACAGCTGCTTTTGCTCCTTTAGCTCGGGGTGAGGCCTGGGGTGTGAGTAGTGGTCCTTGCTGGAGCAGACTGGGCTGGCTGTGGTCTCTCCAGCAGCATCCCAGTTCAATAATGACAACACTGCTGTAGCAGGTCTGCTGGCCATTTGCTTTGACATTTTGCAACATGCTCGACTTCTGCATGTAGCTGAAGTTCCAGACACCACCACCAGAGAAAAGATGCTGTTCACTCTAATTCTTCACTACCTCAGGTACCTTTCATCTGGAGCGTTAGGTTCTGTGGGGTTCTCTCCTTGTTTCTCTACCAAAAAAAAAACCCAAACCAAAACAAAAAGGCATAACATAAAAATCAAACCAGAAAACAAACCCACAACCCCCAAACCCACAACCCACTTGGCTTGGCTGTGTAGAAGGGGAGGCAAAAAAAAAACAAGGAACCAAACCAAATAACCCAAGCAAATCAATCTAGAAACCAACCAACCAACCAACCAAAAAATGTTTGTCCAGTGGTGTTGCTTTGCTTTGTTTTGTTTTGTTTTCTCCTTTTCATTTGAACCCAAAACCAAATAAAAGAAGCTGCAATAAATACTGGGTCATTCAGCTCCTTCCTGAAGAATTAAGGTGAAGAGCATTTTTGCATCACACTTTGTTTTGTCAGATGAGACACACGTGGCTGCTGCTGCTGCATGAGCCTGTGCTTTCCTTTTCTTGTCTTGGTTCTGTCAACAGATGGTTTGGAACCCCCCCCACTCCTCCCTCACCTCTGCCCAACCTTTCCAACAGGCACCTCCTAAAATGCTTGATTTCTTGCTGCCTTGATTTCAAATGCATGAGATGGTTTGGGATTTGCCCCTGCCACCCCACCCACCACCAAGGTGTGTTTTAAAAGCACGGCCCAGGGGACTGGATTTTGCTGCCCAGGGTTTGATTTAGTGACATGCAGTGGTCTGGCATTTGCCTTAATTTCAATCATGGGTGAGCTGAAAGGCCAGTTATTTATTATCCACCAAAAACCCACCAGCTCAGGTGTCAGCTGGGACCAGTGAAAAGCCAAAGCTCAGCTTTCTGAAAGCCACTGGAGATTTCTGTTCATTTCTTTGGTGGGGGTGAGGGGGGAGTTGCCTTCCTGAAGCTGGTTAAAAGAGGCAGAGAGAGGTTTGGTGGAGCAGGGGGAAGTCGAGAAGCTGCACTGCCCTGTTGGATCACCTTCTCCTGCAGACTGTCCTCATCTTAGAGTCCTCACACCAGTAGGGCTTGAACTGTCCTTCTGCACTGAACATGTTAGGATCTGGCTCTGAGGAGGGGTTGGGGAAAGGCCCTTCAGAAACCAACGGGATCGCTTTTCTCTTAGTTCCTTTGCTGCTCAAACTCTCACTCCAGCTGGACTAGCAGTCACGTGGCTGACTCCAGGAGCTGCCAAATGCAGCTCTGAGACCTGAATTAAACAGAAGGTCAGGTTAGATGCTCTCTTCTGGCCACAATGCCTTTACCAGAGCGTTACAGGAGAACCAGGTTTAGCTGTTCCCGCAGCACCTTCTCCCCTCTTCTCTTGAGACACGAGCTGGGGTGTGCATGGGCAAGAAATGGGGAAATGGTGAAGGGGTTTGACCTGATGGGAAAGTGACCATGCACAGCATGCAGCTGGTTTAGACCTGCAGAGATTGCTGAGGTCACTGGGATGGTGCTCTCCCCATTTATTTTTTTTTATGGAGTCAAGGTTCAGAGCCTGCTGAGAAGTAAAGCATGAAGCCATCGGGATGCACAGAAGGAAGAGGGGGGAAAGCAGCAAGCAGATTGATGGCCTGCTGTTCTGTTTGGTTTCTTCCCTAGACACCAGTGAGATGATAGAGATGCAAGGCTTTGGGGCAAACTTGCTCTCCTGGCAGCTGGAGCACTGCAGCCAAGGCTCCTCCTGTGTCTCCTGTTCCACGGGCAGCTCTCCCTACGACATCCCCAGCTGCTGCAACTGCATCCACGACAGGTAAGCAGCTTGTGCAGAGGGCTCGCCTGGCAGGCTTTCTGCATGCCACAGTTCAAAGCAGGGAGGGTTTTGTTAGCTGTGGAACCAGAGACAGACAGAAGCAATGTTCTAGTAGTTAGGTGTTAGGCAGCAAGACATTTAGGTTATTAAAATCCACCTTTTAAACTGATCTCAAGTCATGTTTTGATGGGGGGGAAAAAATTGCAACTGCTTCTTTTGCTGAGTTGAATAAAGTCTGCCCTGGAAATGTTTTCTTTTAATGAGTCATTAACAATTAGAGTGAAGGGCAACAATTCATCTCATTTGACAAGGACCTTTCCAATGCACCTGCAGCAGTTGTAGCTAAAACCTGCCAGGGGAAATGTGTTCTGGGCCAAGCTGCTGGTGGGGAAAGCGCTTCAGGAAGGGTAATTTGTCATGACTGTTGTACTTCAGCTAAGGAAGGTTGGGTGCAGAGGAGGAATTCCTGTGTGTAGGGCTTAAAATGCACAGTGACCTCTGTCTTCACAACCTGTGTGTGTCTCCACAGAGCTCCTCTGAAGATGCTGTGTGACAGCATGAAGAAACAAATCGTTTCCAGAGCCTTTTATGGATGTAAGTGAAGCTCCTCACCTCCAGCCCTCCCGGCACCCATATGCTTATCTGAAAACCATCTGACGTTTGTTTTAGAAGGGCCTTCCAACCCCAAATGTATTGTTGTGAGTCAGATCACCTCAGGGCAGCGGGGGGGATGTGCTTCAGCATCCCATTATCCGTGGGGTTTGCATGCAGCAGCGGGGGAGCTGCTGCTGGGGGAGGGCAGGCGGCAGCTCCCTGCTCGGATCTCGCTCGCCTGTGGGAGGCTCATGTCCTCTGTGGCGCCGCTGCAGTCCTGCGCTCTTCACACCGCACCGTGCACGTTCGGATCATGCAGGGCTGTTAGTGGCAGCTTGTAAAATGTCACAGCTCCACCTTCAGAGAGAGAGGCTGCTGCTCCTGGGCAGGTGCTCATCTCTCCCCTTCCCTCCCGTCCCCGCCACAGGGCTCGCCTACTGCCGCCACCTCTCCACGGTGCGCACACATCTCTCTGCCCTGGTGAACCACACCATTGTGCCCCCTGACAAACCCTCCAGTGCTGCAGGAGGCCTGACCAAAGAGGTCTGGAGCAAGTATCAGAAGGACAAGAAGGTAAGGAAGGAGAGAAGATAATGATCATTGTTCCAGCTCCTGTAGCCTGCTGTGCTGAGCTTGGTACCCCTTGGAATGGACCCCAGGGAGCACTGGAGGCAGCTGCTGGTCTCCACAGGGTCCCTTCTCTTTCCAGGGAGAGTGAGTCAGCTCTTACAGTCTCTTTTATCCTTTGCTTCTCTGATGATGGCAAAGATAGCAATTAACATCAAAGCAACTGATCTCATGATAAGTCCAGTCTGTGACAAGTGAGATTCTGTTCCTGGGAGGGAGGCACAGCAGCTCGGATCAGGCTGGGTTCGAGCTGGGGCCCTAAAGGCTTGGATCCAGCCACGATGTTTCCTTAGTGCCACACACACACACTTCACTGCCTTTGTACTTGGTATGAAGTGTGCCTGAGGGGAATGAAGATGTATTCCCTTCAGCTCCTCTTTCTCCTGACTGCTGTAGAACTACAAGGAGCTGGAGCTGCTGAGGAGAGTCTACTACGGCGGGGTGCAGCACGAGATCCGGAAGGAGGTGTGGCCCTTCTTGCTGGGTCACTACAAGTTTGGCATGGCCAAAAAGGAAATGGACCAGGTAAGCCCAGCTTTCCAGGGGGTCTGGGCTGTGTTGGCAGAAGAGGTTTCTGTCTTTCTGAATAGCAGGTGGTAGCCTTTATTATTGGTTAATATTCCTGAGGGGAAGATGCTGCCGAAAGCACAGAGCAGTGGAATTGTTTAGACTGGAAAAGGCCTTTAAGATCAAGCCCAAGCATTAACCCAGCAGTGCCAGAGTCAGCATGGGTGAGCCTTGTTACACAGGCACAACTCTATCCCGTTGCCATGTCTGAAGTCACTAAAAGGGAGCGCTTTACTGAAGTCAGGAAACCTGCACCCAGCCTCTGCCTGTGACCTGCTCCTGTCCCAAGCCAATCCTGTTTGCATGAATGTGTCACCTGTGAAATGGGGAGGGGTTGACATTTGGGTTGTAACTGGGGGTCATCCCTCCTCTCTGTGCTGTTAGAGGAGCTCTGCTTCACAGTGCTCTTTGAAATACCTGCCTTGTCTCTGTGATGCTGCAGCTGCACGGGTGGCCTTCTGCAGTGCTCTGGCCCTTAGTGTCTAGAGGCTGAAAATACCCACAGGAAGGGTTCTGCCTGCAAGCTCATTATGCTTTTGCTGAACTTAAATGAGCTGTGCCTCTGTCAAACACAAGGTACAGCCTGAGAGGAGGCTTTAGTCCTCTTAATATCTGCCATGCTGCTGCCCAGATGGGTTGGTGAGTAATGGCCTGGGTTATGGCACAGCCTCCTCTCCCAGTCCAAGCTTGGCACCAAGAGCATTGTTTCCAGTAATGGAACCACTGTTTGCCCATCTCTTAGTGATGCCATCTCCCTCTGTTCCTCACACTAACACAGGGGTCCTCCAAACCTTGTCTGGAATTGTAATGAGCTGCTCAAGACCAGGAGTGAGTAACAGCAATAACCATCTCCTCGAGGCAATGTGCTGTGGGAGCCTAAAGCTTACCATGGGAGGTCCATGGTCTGGATGGCATGGCACACAGAGGACACTTATGGTGTCCCCATCATGAGTTAATTTATCCTCTGCCATCTGATGATGTGTTTGCAGTCATCCATCAGTATCTGGGGCACTCCTAGCCGTGGCTGTCCTCCAGCCTTCCACTAACTGTTGTAGTTTATGATTTATGGCTGGGCAGCTACCTCAAGTGGCAAACAGCCTGCAGCTCTGAGCATCAGTGCTCTGGTAGCAGCTCCAGCCAGCAGAGGCCAGAGCCTGCAGCCAGCTCACAACTGTGCTTTCTCTTCAGCTCTTGACAAGTGACAGAGTAGTAAAATTACTCCATGTCCCTTAATAGCTCAAGTTTCTGTGTCTGTCTTTCAAGCCAGCAGTGGCAAGAATCTGTTTTATTACTACAAGGAGCAGAGTGGTTGGATCTGGCCATGCACAGTGCAGCCACAAGCCTGGGCTGTGTGAGCTGGGACTGCCACTCTTCAGGAGCCTCTGCCAGCATCCAGCTCTGTGAGGCTGATGTGTAGAAACCTGTGGCCTGGGAGTCATTGCAAGAGCTAGGTTAGAGCTGGAGCAGAGGGGAGGAGTCAGGAAGGGAGGTGTAATTCAATTGGGAATCCTCCACGTGGAGCAACTGCTCCGTGGGATTGGATCTGACTTCTGTGTGAGGCTTCACAGGAAAGCCAGAGACACCCTGAGCAGCGCTGCAGTGCTGGTGCACACACCCCCTGCTGGGAATCTACACTGGCAGTTTATTCCCTGCAGTGAATCCCCAGCACCCTGCTGCTCCAGCCCCTCTGCTCTCCAGGCACAGGGATGTCCGTGTGGCAGCAGGAGGGCTCCGGGCTTCAGGGCTGAGGCACTGCGCTCGCGTTAGACCTCTCCCTCCTGGCTTGCACTCGTGGCTGCTGCTCCCCTGTGAGGAGGAGCAGCGTTTCAGGACCTGTCTGTCTGTCTGCAGGTGGATGAGGACATTGCCCTGCGCTATCAGAAGGTGATGGCCGAGTGGAAAGCCTGCGAGGTGATCGTGAAGCAGCGCGAGAAGGACTCGCACTCCGCCACGCTGGCCAAGTTCTCCTCGGGCAGCAGCATCGACAGCCACGTCCAGCGCCTCATCCACAGGGACTCCACCATCAGCAATGATGTAGGTGCTCCCCTCCTTCCCCTGCCTGGTGCCAGCAGCATCAGGCTGGGCACTGGCAGAGGCACAGCCTGGCAAAGCAGGGCCTTGGGTGAGCACAGCTCCATCGGTGTGGAGCTGCTGGAATCCTCAGCAGCCCCTGAAGCTGTAGTGCTCCACGGGGAGCCAGGGGCAGGGCTGTGTTTTGGGCAGGTTGTAGCTCTCCTTTAGCAGGGCTTTAAGGTTCACCTACCCCAGAATGTTAGGGGTTGGAAGGGACCTTGAATGATTATTTAGCCTAACCCCCCCCTGCCAGAGCAGGATCACCCAGATCTTTTTCTCAGCAGAGAAAGAACCTTGCAAAGCTCTTCTCTAGATCCCTTCCTAGCTCCAGGTCAAGATCAGTTATGAAAGCACAGTTTGGTTCTGCCATGCCCCTGACTGACAGGTTGATTTTATTTTGGGAGAGGAGACCTTTGTCAAGTTAAAGCAAGCTGCTAAGCAGTAGAAAGGCAGAGTGGATGAACCCCACTGTAACTGGATCAACCAAGGAAGGGTTTGTTTCACACTGCTGGGCAGGAGAGCTGGCAGATGTGTGTGCCCAAAGTGTCTCTGGGCATCCACTCCTTAGGCAGACATCAGCTAGCTGACAGCCAGCAAGGCAAGAGAGAACTTGCAGTAGCTCAACAGAGAGCTCTTTAGCATGAGAAGAGGTCAAGCTGTTGAGTGGTGGAAAGAATTTGCAGGCCAGCCTTGGCTTCAGGCAGCAGTAGCTGAAGTGGGTTTTTGGAGGCCTGAAGTCTGTTGCTCTTCAAGCATGGACTGCAATGGCCCTGCTGGCTTGGGTGTTGCTGTTGCCTCACTGCTTTCCAAGGTGCTACCAGGTGAAGGTTATGAGTGGAGGATAAGACAGGGGACCACAAATTGGTGTTGATTTTAGCCCTACAGACTGAGGAGCTCTCAGCTGTGTGCCTGCAGGGGAGCTCTGTCAGTCAGGGATCTTGACCACCGGAGCTTCATGCTGTCTTATGGCTGGAGGTCTCTTTCCCACGCTGATGGTTCTTGCTTCTCTCTTCTCCCCTGCTGTATCCAAATCTCCCCTCTCCCTGCCCCCCAGGTCTTCATCTCTGTAGATGAGATGGACTCCAAAGCTCAGGATGACCCCGGTTTCACCGCGGTGGCTGCCGAGGCACCACCAGCAGTGGCTGCCCTAGAGCAGCAGCCTGTGGAGTTTGACTCCCCCGACTCGGGGCTGCCCTCCTCCCGGAACTACTCCGTGGCCTCGGGCATCCTCTCCAGCATCGACGATGGGCAGAGCGGCTCCTTTGAAGACGGGGCCGAAGAAGAAGCTGGCACGGGGCTGGAAAGGACTGATCCAGACACACCACGTGTGCAGAAAGCCAAGCCAGCCGTGCTGCAGTCTCAGGGCTCTGGCTGCGAGGAGCAGCTGTGTTCCCAGGTGGATTATTTGGTGGATGTTGCTTCTGTCTGCGCCGCATCCTACACGGTAGGTCCCGACACCAGCCCGCTCCCCTCCCTGCTGGCAGAGGCTTGCACTGCTTTAGATGGCAGCTAGTGAGAGACAAGCCCAGGTGGTGGGATGGCAGCTGAGGATTTGTGCATCCAAGTCTTTTCATCTGGGTTTTGAGCCAGGTTGGTAAAATAAGACGGTTAAAAAAAACCCCAATCAAGATCCAGGTCTTGTTGGGGGTTTTTTGGGAGTGGGAGGGCGAGGAGAAGAATGTGCTACAGCTTAGCAGCTAAAAATGTGCAGGGGCTGGGGGGAGGTGTGGATTGTAAGACTTCAGTGTCAGTTACTGCAGGCTGAACCTCACATTTCATCAAACTGAGCCACGACTTACAGCCAGCTTCAAGCCTCCGCCGACTCTCTTGGTGATGCTGCCAGCAGATTAGGAGCTGAGGCTCTGCTGCTGCCTCCTTAAGTTGCTCAGCTGTAAATAGCCCTTTGGAAACAGGGCAGACATGGAACATTTTCCAGGGCCAGTGGCAGCTTTGCTGGGCTTTGGGGTATTCTGATGCTCTCCCCTGCCCACTGTGGCTTTGTGGATTCTCTGAGCGGTTCTGCACCAAGTCCTGGGAATGCTCCAAACTCAGCAGAGCTAACTCAGACTTTTCTCTTCTAGATAGAGTTATTGGACACTGTTGCCTTAAATTTGCACAGAATTGATAAGGATGTCCAGAGGTGTGACAGGAACTATTGGTATTTCACTGCTGATAACCTGGAGAAGCTGCGAAACGTCATGTGCAGGTAACGAGGCCTGGGGCTGGAGCTGCCACAGACTGGAGAGCAGGGCTCAGGAGTGACCTTAGGCAGGGCAAGAGAGGGGATTCTGCCCCTTTACACTGCTCTGCTGACACCCCACCTCGAATACTGCCTCCAGTTCTGCTGTCCCCAGCATGAGAAGGACACAGAGCTGCTGCAGTGAGTCCAGAGGAGGCCACAAAGGTGGTCCGAGGGCTGGAGCAGCTCTGCTATGAGCTCAGGCTGAGGGGGCTGGGGGTGTTCAGCCTGGAGAAGAGAAGGCTCCAGGGGCATCTTGGAGCTGCCTTGCAGTACCTGAAGGGATCCTGCAGGAAGGCTGCAGAGAGACTTTTCCTGAGGGTGTCTGGAGACAGGCCAAGGGGGAATGGTTTGGAGCTGAGGCAGAGCAGGGTTAGACTGGAGCTGAGGAAGAAGTTCTTCACTATAAGGGTGGTGAGATGCTGGAACAGGCTGCCCAGGGAGATTGTGGCTGTGATGTTCAAGGCCAGGTTGGATGAGGCTTTGAGCAGCTGAGTCTAGTTGAGAGGTGTCCCTGCCCAGGGTGGGGAGCTCTGAGGTCCCTTCCAGCCTGAACCATTCAGGATTCTGTGATTCCAAAACTCGGGAGGCAGGAGGAGCAGGTTGGATGGCAGGTTAGAGGGCACAGGTATCCTAGTTGGGCCAAGTCTGGGATGCAGGCTTCAGAAGATTCTACCTTGAGGCAGACTCCCTCAGTCACCTTCCCCTGTTCTCTAATGTCCTTTTGGCTTCAGTTTCCCACTGCTGCTGCTGAAAGTGCTGTAGGACACCAGGCAGCAGGAGGAGTTCTGATCCTGTTCTCTCTTGGGTTTTCTTCTTTCTGCAGCTATGTTTGGGAGCACCTGGAAGTTGGTTATGTCCAAGGCATGTGTGACCTCCTGGCTCCTCTGATGGTTATACTTGACAATGGTGAGCAGGTTTCTCTTGTAGCATGTTGATGCCTCTAGGGAAGCCTTTCTTTCATGAGCTGCATCCATTAACCAGGGCCAGCTCAGCAGGCAAACCAGCCCTGCAGCTCTGGAGTGGTATTCTCTCTATGTGGCTGGTTTGAAAAGGCTGGCATTAGTATCCTGGGGGCTCCTGCTCACTCCTTGCTTTCCAGATGAACTCTGACTGACTGTTCTGGCACTTGCTGGAGCTGAAAGCTCAACTCCTAACTACTAAAAGTGGTCCAGAGTCAGGTCCTGTCTTCTGCTTCCTCTAAATGCTGCTGCTGGGGCTAGGGAGCAGCCAAGGGGACAGCCCCAGTTTCTCCCCTGCCCTGCAGTTGGTTATTTTGGTTCAAGGCAGTCCCAGAGCCAGCAGTGCTGAACCTTCTGTGTTTTGTCTGCAGATCAGCTGGCTTACAGCTGCTTCAGCCACCTGATGAAGAGGATGAGCCAGAACTTCCCCAATGGAGGTGCTATGGACACACACTTTGCCAACATGAGGTCCCTGATCCAGGTCAGTCCTTTTCAATCTCCTGTGGAAGAGGATGAGTTTGTGGCAGAGGCTCAGAAGTGGCTTGATGGTGAAGGGCAGGGACCCCGAGGGCTGGGGGTCTTTGTCATCTGGCTCTTCAAAGCTGGGGAGGATGAGAAGTGGTTGATGCAGCCCCAGAGTCCTTTCCTCCTCCTCAGAGGACACCATTTGCTGTCAGAATGGAGTGTGTGCACCAGAGCAGGTCAGTCCATCTTGACAAACAACACAAAGAACATCTGCCCCCAGCACAGCAGCTCCACAGAGCAGTGACTCCCAGCTGTGGCTCAGTCCAGCTCCAGCTGAAGCCAAAGAGAAGCAGCAGTTAAGGCCCAGCCTTAGCTCCCTGTTTGGAAGAGAAAACCCTGAGGTTTGTGGCACAAACTGAATTTGTTCCAGGTTTAACAGGCCAGAGCTGCATCTGTACTGCCACAGGCTGCTGAGCAGGCTCTTGTGGACAGATCCAAGGCTCAGACAGCCCAGCTGCAGGGAGCACCTGAAGGCAGGATAAGCCCTGGTTTGGTTGGATAGGGGGCATGAAAAAGTAATGGCCACAGAGGTCAGCCAGCAAAAAAAAGATGGTGTGGAAATCTTAGACCAGCTCCAACACCTGGGCCATGGCTGCTGTCAGAGCAGGTGCTGACAGCTGCTGGTTTGTGCTTTAGATTCTGGACTCAGAGCTTTTTGAGCTGATGCACCAGAATGGAGACTACACTCACTTCTACTTCTGCTACCGCTGGTTCCTGCTGGACTTCAAGAGAGGTAAGGATGTGCTGTGGCTGTGGCTTAGCTGGGCACAGCTGGGAGCAGTGGGTTGGGCTCAGGGGTGGGCTGGGGAGGAGCAGAGAGGCTCACAGGAGAGTTTGTAGCTGGCAAAGCTGATGCAGCTCTCAGCACTGGAGGGAAGTCAGAGCTGAGCAAGGAGTGCTAGTTCCTGCTCATGGGGCTGGAGCCAAGCTTCTGCTCAGTGCAAATGCTCAAGAGGGTGAGCCCAAGTTGGTCACACTCCCTTGTGATGCCTCCTTTCTAATCCATTTGGTAGCAAGGAGCAGCTCAGCAGAGGCTCAGGAGCTGCTGTACCTTGAGTGAGGTTCTCTGTGTACTGTGGGAGCAGCTCAGGCTCCCTGCCCAAGCACACAGCTACTCTAACCCAAGCAGATGCTTCTCACTGGGAGCCCTATCTTGGGGTCAGGCAAGTCAGGAGCTCCTCTGAGTTACTGCTCTGCAAGAACCAGCAGAAGGCATCCCTCAGCTACCCTAAAGCACAGAGTGCAGATGACAGCCTCCCATCAGCTGTTTATTAGGGCAGTGGGGACCTGCAGCTCCAACAGCAGCAAACCCTCTGCCTGCTCCTTCACAGAGCCTGTGCCCCCCAGTCCCCTGGGCCCCACTGTCACAGGCTGGGCAGAGGATGAACCTTTGTGGTTCAAGTTGACAAAGCTTCTCTGGGTCCTATCTGGGCTGTGGCAAGTGTAGACCTCGCTTAGGCACGTCTGCTCTCCAATTACTTGTGGCCAACTACAACCAGCAGAGCTCTGGCACTGGCAGTGCCCTGCACAGCCAGGAAGGGCTCCCTGCAGCTGCAGCCAGCTGTGCAGCCTGGCAGGGAGCCGTGGCTGGAGCCTACCTGTGCTGCTGCTGCATGGTGGCTGCTGGGGGGGCCAGGCTGCACCACCACACTCTGCCTTCAGTTGGCCTTTAAAGCCAGGGCTGGGGACAGCCTGGCTGAAGGGAGAGAAGCTGCCTGGGGGAGAGGCCCAGGAGGAGTCCTGGCATGCTGCTGGTGTGTGTGTGTGAGGCCTGTGGGAGGCTAGTGAGCGTGGGGGCCGTGGCCAGTGTGAATAATCAGCTGCTCTTGTAATGTTTATTCCCATTCAGAGTTGTTGTACGAGGATGTATTTACAGTGTGGGAAGTTATTTGGGCAGCAAAGCACATCTCTTCAGAACATTTTGTCCTTTTCATTGCCTTAGCACTTGTGGAGGTTTATCGAGAGATTATCCGTGATAACAACATGGACTTCACTGATATCATCAAGTTCTTTAATGGTAAGAGGCCTGCAGAGGAGCAGCTTGAGGAAAGCCAGCCCAGGAGAGCTTGCTCCTCCTCCCTCCCTCAGCTGTGCAGTGCTCTTGCCCTGAGGGCTCCACAGAGGCAGAGCTGTGCTGGTTGGAAAAGCCCTTTCAGGTCCTTGAGTCCAGCCAAGCTCTAACTGCCAAGCCTGCTGCTCCTGTCCCTCAGCCCCACACCTCCACCTTCCTGGCCCAGCACACACCAGCAGCAGTGCTTGCAGAGCTCCAGGGACCAGAGGGATGCAGCTCTCAGTGGGGGCTTTACCCCCAAACGAGCTGCACCACTTCTGTCTGCAGAGACTTGCCCCAGGGGCTCCTCTGCCCTGGGTGCAAGGGGAGGAGGTGCTAAAAGGCTGCTTCACTTCTGGCAAAAGCCTCTGGCAGCTCTTAAGATTGCCCAGAGATGCTTCTGCCTGCAGGGACTGACCCTGCTGAGGCTGAAAACCAAGCAGCTGCTGAGGGAGAGCATCCCAACCCCCTCCCAGGGTTGATTGCTTACCGTAGAGGTCTGTAGATGCCAGCCAACAGTTGCTGCCAGAGCAAAAGGTATCATGGCAAAGAGAGCCAGGGCTCTTCCTGGCTGCAGGGTGCAAGCTGCTCCTAAGTGTTCCCTGCTAGGATATTCCAAGAGGTCTGGGAACAGTTGTGTGATCTACTAAATCATCAGTGCTGTGCCCTTCAGCCAGCTGGAGCAGAGGCCCCAGCCTTGGTCCTGATTCTGCCTTGGCCACTCTCCTTCCACAGCTTCCCTCAAACCCCACCACAAACACACCAACAAGCAACCCCCCCCCAAAAATCCCAACCACCTCCCCTCTCCCTCCCCCCCAAAGCACTTGCCCAAGCTGAACAAAATGTGCTGTGGAGCTGAGGATCTGGGGCTGTCCAGAGCTGCTTTCTGACCTTGCTGCCAGCTGCAGGGTGGACCTCTGGGGGCTCCATGCACACAAAGCCCTTGCCTCTATTTCTCAGTTGCATCCCAGACTCTCCAGCAGCATTCCCTGCCTGGAGAGGGATCCTCTGGCCAGGCTGACCTCAGCTTGGCACTGCTGAGGTGCCAGGGCAGCAGCTCACAGGCAGGTGTTGGGGGACAGCCCTCCTGTTCCTGGTCTGGCTCACAGGGCAGCAAGAGCAGGATTAGGTCTTGCTGCCAGGACCTACAGCCCTGTTGTGTCTTTAATGCTACAAACCTAATCCCCTCTGCTGCTGCTGGGCTGCTGCTGAGGGCAGCAGTGAATGCACACACAAATGAGTTCATGCTGCTGCTCCCTTAAGATCAGTGCTGGGGCAGAGAAGTTGCTGTGCCTGGCAGTCAAGAGTGGTTTGTCTGTGTCTTCTAGAAATGGCAGAGCATCATGATGCTGAGGAAATCCTGAGGATAGCAAGAGACCTTGTCTACAAAGTGCAGACCCTGATTGAAAACAAGTGATGCTGAGCAGCCTGCCCCTGGGGGCCTCACTGCACACTGCTGGATGGAGCACTCCTTGCACTGGAACAGCAACTCCAGACTGCTGTTCTGATTGCATCTTCCATGTAATAAATAGCAGAGAGATTTGTAACAGACTTTTAAAAGCAGAACTTTTCCTTCCCCAGATGAGGTTTGTGTTTGATAGTCCTTGTTACCCTCACTTTGTACTTCTAGACACAACCTTTTTGCATTCTCTTACTTCCCTCTCCAGAAGATGTCCAGCTGTGGATTTGAGATGCTAAAAAGGGAGGATCTGACACACCAGGACCTTTCTGGTTTGACTTAACTGCACCTTTAGAGCCTGGATGCACCTCTGCCAGAGCCTTCCTTGGATCCAGTAGCTGCAGTGGTGGGAGCACTGAACTGGGTGCTGGGAGGAGCTTTTCATGGACCTGGTGCCTATGCCTTGAACAGTGGGGAGAGAGTCCCTGAGCACCTGTGGCTAAAACACCTGCATTCAGCAGAGGGTTTAGTGACAAACTAACCACAGTTACCAGCTGGGAGAGTGGCCTTAAACTGGCTGCTGGATCCATGGCTCCCTGGCATGGTTAATAGGAGCAGTGAAGGCCTGGCAGCATCAGCTGAAATCATCAGTTGGCCTTTGCTGCCCAGCTCCTGCTCTTGAGCCCTCACAGCCTGCCCCTGCCACAGCCAAGCCTCCAGGTCACTCTGCAAACCTGCTCTGGGAATGCTCCCAGGTGCTGCAAGACCTGCCCCAGGGCAGCAGCTTTAGCACACACGAACAGGTCCCCTGCTCCTGCTGGAGCTCCCACCCTTGCTGTCTGTGCAGGAGCCAAGGCTCCTGCAGCTTACTCACCCCCACACCACTGCCTGCCTCCTCCTCACTCTGCAGAGCTTCCCAGGAGGCCTTTCCTGGGGCTCCTGCAAACACAAACCAGGAGCTCCCAGCTCCTGCCAGCTGAAGCAGTTGGCATTGTGGCACAGGATCCAATCCCTGCTGCTGCAGCACTCTGCTGCTTTGTAGAGCCCTCCACCTGCCCAGGTTCTGGGGCACCTCCTCCTCCTGCTTGGCCACCTCCTTCCACTAGCAGCATCCCACTCACCCCATCCTGCAGAGAGCACTGAGGGTGAACCCTGCAGGCAGGCTGGTGGCTGTTGGAGCACCTGGCTGCAGGACTTTGCTGCTTCCATGGCTACCTGTGCCCTGTGCCCCTGGATCAGCCAGGGACTCAGTGTAAGCACTCCAAGGATTCCAAAGCATTCCAAAACACCCAACCCAACCCTCAGTGATCCAACAACAAAGACATTAACTGCCCCTGAATGGGGCTTGGTTTGGGTTGAGCCTTCAGAGCAGACTTGCAGCTTAGTTTTCACTGACCCCTGCAGAGGGCACAGCTCCTCTGTACTTTGCATAGACTGCTTTGGGTTGGAAGGGACCTTTAAAGCTCCAACCCCTCTGCAGGGAGCAGGTTGCTCAGAGAGGGTCACCTGGCTGAGCTCAGCTCCCATCACCTTCTGCAGTCAGGTGTTCAGCAATGAGAGGTGCAGGGAATGGAATGATTCTGTTGGGAGGCTCAGCTCCTGCCAGGAGGTTCCTACCTCAGTGGCTCTGCTCTTGGGGGGCCCTCCAGCTCCATGTGTGCTGCCATGGGGTCCTCATGGGCTGCTACTTGCACAAGAAAAGGCCAAAAAAAGGTGGATTTGGGTCTAAAAAGCCCAATCTCTGCTTGGAGCTCCCTTTAGGGTGGCAGTGAACTAAAAATGGTAAACCAGACCCTGCAAAGGGGGAAAAGATGCAGAGGAGCTGCTCCTCAGCCTCAGCATCAAAGCCTGCCTTAACCTGGCCTCTCAGAATGCCAGCCCCAGAGCCTCCTCCTGTGGCTGCTGCAGCCAGATGCCCTCAGGGACCAGCCTGACGGTCCCTGGGCTTGGGAGCATCAAGCTCATGGAAGAGGAGGGAGAACAGGGGAGCCCCCTCAGCTCTGAGAAGGGTGCTGTGGAGGAGGAGGCAGGGGGGAGAAGCCCTCTTTGCACAGAGCAGAGCTAAACTAACCATGGTGGGAGCAGAAGGGCAGCAGCCCTGCCCAGCTGTGCTGCCCACCCCAGGCATCCTGCTCCTGGGGTGTGCTGGGAGGGGAGCTGGGGAGTGATGACAGCAATGCCCACCCCAGCACCCCTCACAGCTGTGCCCAGCCCTTCTGCAGGCCAGTCAGTGCCCACAGGTTCACCCCAGCACCCCTCACAGTTGTGCCCACCCCTTCTGCAGGCCAGTCAGTGCCCACAGGCTCACCCCAGCACCCCTCACAGCTGTGCCCAGCCCTTCTGCAGGCCAGTCAGTGCCCACAGGTTCACCCCAGCACCCATCACAGCTGTGCCCAGCCCTTCTGCAGGCCAGTCAGTGCCCACAGGCTCACCCCAGCACCCCTCACAGCTGTGCCCACAGGCTCACCCCAGCACCCCTCACAGCTGTGCCCACCCCTTCTGCAGGCCAGTCAGTGCCCACAGGCTCACCCCAGCACCCCTCACAGCTGTGCCCAGCCCTTCTGCAGGCCAGTGCCTGGCTGCTGGAAGGTCTCCAGCACGCTTCAGCTGGGGCTGGCTGCTCACTGGAACCTGGAGGAGTGTTTTTAAACCCTTGTGACAGGAGTGAGAAAGGTTGCAGCTCCCAGGGCCGAGGAGGTGATGCCAGCCTCCAACCTGCACTGTTTCTCTTTGGTATGTTGGGAATGTGCTGCACACCAACCCCCAACCTCTGCACCCTGCCTTGTGTTTGTTCCAACCTCCTGTCTGTGTTTCCTGGATGTTGTGGATGGGTTATTTATTTTGGGGGGGAGCAGACTGTTCTCTTTCTTGCTCAACTGTTTATGTTTAAATGTAACATATGAATAAATACTTATGGTCAAGGCATCCTGTGGAGCTCTTTCTCCCTCCAAGGTGACTTCAGAGACAGAGCAGGGGTGTCCCAAGGGCAGGGCTGCCTGGGGAGAGCCCAGGGTGTGCAATTCCTGCCCCTGTGCGGAGCCACCAGGCTGAGACGCAAGGAGGTCGCCACCAGTGCGCTGCTGATGTCCCTCAGCAGCTGATGTCACACAGGATGCCAACCAGCACAGGCTGAGCCTGCTGCCAGTGCAGCCTGGGGAAGGAGTGGGAGCAGAAGCAGGCCTGTGACAAGTGTGAAAGGATTCCAGGTTCCATGCTGCAGCTCTGGGCCCGATCGTGCTGCAGCTAAATTAAATCGAGCCGAGCTGCTGGGCTTCCAGGAGAGATCCTCCCCCACTGCTCCCAGTGCCTCCCTCCAACCTCCTAAACATCCTCTGCCTGCTTCAGTTCCCTGCCAGGGACCCTCCTCTCTCATTAGCTGCTCAGCTTGCTGCTGGCAGCTTTCAGTGCCCAGCTTTTCTGGCTGGAAAGCTCTGCCCGGAGCTGGGTCTGCTGCTGTCAAAACACCCAAGAGCTCTGTCCTGGGGAGGGGGCAGCCACCCCCAGCCACTGCTCACAGCCTGCAGAGCTGCTGGGGGAGTGTTTATCCCTGGACAAGAGGATAAAGCCCCTCAGGAAGTGCGTCCAGTGGCACCTTGGCTTAGACAACCTTCCAGTGCCACTGTGTCCTCTGCTGCCACCTTTGCCTGGTGGCACTTGGGCTGGGCAGGGAGACACAAGGGCTGCAGCTGGGCTTACACAGTGGCCTCCCTGTCTCCAGGACCTTCTCTTCACACCACACACATCCCTCCCACACCCCCCCATGCCCCTCAGCAAAGTCCCAGGGACGTCCACGGAGGCTCTGTGGAGAGTCCCTGCAGCAGCAGGGGTTCCTTGCACCCCCAGGAGGTTCTCCCACTGGCCAAGGCTCCCTGCTCCCAGCTGCCAGCAGAAAACCAAACCAAGAGAACCCTCCTGCTGTGTTCTGTGGCCTGCAGCCAGCTCTGCCAGCCTGGGGAGGTCCCAGCTGCTTTCTCCGCTCCGCCACAACTTTTGCCAAGCTTCAGCCCTGGCAGCCCAGTGCCACAGGCTGCAGCCTGGCAGCGATCAGCCCAAGCCCTACCTCCCCTTTTCAGAAGCTCACCCAGAACTGCTTTCCAAAACCACCACCCAACCACCCAACCAATCCCAGAAGCAGGCAGAGCACAGCTCTGGGCCAGGTAGGCAACACTCACCCCTGAGCTCTGGGCCAGACCTCGGCCGTGCCCGCGCTGGGCTCACCTCTGGCATTGCTCTTCCTGCTGGGCACTCTGCTGCTGCTCACCCCCTGGAGGTAACCAAAGCAGCTGTGAGCTGTGCCTCGATGGACCAGCTGGGCACTCTGCCTGGCCTAGCAGGCTGCTCCTGGTTGGCACCCCCAGGCTGCCAGGGAGGTTGGACTCCCCCACGCCCCGGCTGCCCGGGCTCCAGAGGCAGGGGAGCCAGGAAAAGCTGAGGCTGCAGCTCCCTGCCCTGCAGGCACAGGTGGGGAAGGCTGAGCCGCGCTGCAGCTCCTTGTGCCCTGCACACCCTGCTCCCCAGGCACACCTCCCCCTCCCCAGGCACACACCCCCACCCCCCACCCAGCACCATTCCCTGCCGACGCCAGGGCCTCACCTGATGGCTGTGGTCACCAGGCTGCACCGACGAGCACCAAAGCTGATGGCAGAGCCCGGTGGGACCCCTCGGGTGGCCTCCCAGCACCCACAGCAGGAGGCTGCCTGGGGGCTGGGGTGGGCTCCAGCCTGGGCCCTGGCTGAGCACAGAGAGGAGCTGGTTCTGAGGCACCCTCCTCCTGCATCATCCTCCCCAGACTGGCAACTGGGAGGCACAGCAGCTACACAGCACGGAGGCTTTCAGCTGCTACCTAATTGCAATCAATTAAGCTCCTAATTAACACTCTTAGCAATATTGTTACCACATGTTAGAACAATTGGCCCTAAATTCCCCAACCAGCTCTTGCTGCTAATGAACCTGCAGCCCTGAGCCAAGGCTGGGGGCTGCACCCCCACCCCCGGGGATGTCAGAGCCTTGGGTCAGCTCAGAAGGGATCCCCCCAGTCCATCCCCAAACCCTACCTTGGGGAGGGAGAGGCAGACCCTGGCCAGGCAGCCCCCTCCAGCAGGTTCAACAACCTGACCTGCTCCACAGCACACCAGGAAAGCAAAGCCTCACCGAGGGCCATCACCACCAGTCCTGGCTGCTGCAGGAGTGCAGCTCCCCAAACCCACCCCCAGCCTGGCTCTGCTCAGAGCTGCCTCTGCTGCCAGCCCCGGGGTGGCTGAGCTGCTGCAGTGCCCTGGGCTGCTCTGAGGTACTCAGGTTGTTGAGACAAGGTGGAGTTTCACCAGGAAAGTGCATGTCTGCCTTCTGCCTCGTGTGGAGGTTTGACTTGCTGCACAGGTGCAAGTCTCCTGGTGACAGTGACAGTGTTTTGATAGCCGATTCGAACCGAGGTGTTAAGCTTAAGTGATAGTATTGGCAGGAGACATAAAACTGGCAGTGTAGTTCAGAAGGCCCTGGAGGGACTCTGCTCTGGCAGGATCAAGTGTTAGATGTTGAACAGGCTGCCCAGGGAGGTGGTGGAAGCCTCAGCCCTGGAGGTGTTTGCAGCCAGGCTGGAGGTGGCTGTGAGCAGCCTGCTGCGGTGTGAGGTGTCCCTGCCCATGGCAGGGGGGCTTGGGGCTGGCTGATCCTTGGGGTCCCATCCAGCCCTGACCACTCTGTGAGTCTATGGCAGGAGCATCTGCAGGCTCGGTCCGGCGCCGCTGGCGGATCCCACCGCTGCGGGGCGGGGATGCAGCTGCGGCCGCAGCGGCGGAGCCCTGCACGGGGCCGCCGGAGCGGCGGAGCCGCACACGCGGAGCGGAAGGAGGAGAAGGCAGCGGCCGGGTTCGGGTTTCAGTGCAGGTTTATTTCAGGTTTATTTCAGGTTTATATTCACTTATTTCAGGCAAGTGCTTTTTTTTCTTTCCTTTCCTTTGTTTTACACGGAGATTATTCATGTTGGATACCTAAACTCTGGAGCATGAGGAGCAGCTATGGTACAGCTGGATAGTAAAAATACAATATGTACAAAAGTAGTTGGTTTGAGTTTGATTTCCCCGCCCCCCCCCACCCCCCTCCCCTCCCCACATAGCAGATGTATCCAAACACATAAAAATCTTTACAGGCTCGGGTCGGGAGGGTTTTGTTTGTTTGTTTTTCAGGGTCGCAGTAAATTTGGTACCACAGTGACACATCCCCATCCCCCCCCCGCCCCGGTAAGCAAGGACCTTGTTTGCCCGGGGTGAAGGGGGGCCAGGGCTTGGCTTCCCTGTGATGTGTGGGCAGCAAACTGGTCCCCAGGGCTGGGGCTCAGCGCTGGCAGCAGCTCTGTGCCTACAAGCAGCAGCTCCAGGGAGAGCCAGCGCAGAGCACAGCAGGGACAAGGGGCAGAGCTTCCAGCCGGGAGGGTGGGCACGGCCGAGACCGACACCAGGGCACCCTGGCAGCAGGGAGGGGAGGCCCCCGCTCACACCACGGCTCCTCACCCAGTGACAGCCAGGCTGGTGCTTCACCAGCTGCAAATACATCACTGGGTGGATGCAGTTAGCACCTGGTGTCTGTGCCAGGAAACGCTCTCCAGGCTCAGGTTGTGAGGTATGGTGCCAGGGACTCTCCCGGGCAGCAAATGCCCTGCGCGGGCTGCTGCCGGTGAGCTTCCAGGGCCCAGCACTGTGGAGCACCGCAGCTGGCATGGGCACCTGCACCTTCAAGAGCACGAAGTAGAGGGAGGATGTGCCCACAGCAAGAGGATGGAAGCCTGTGGCCAGCAAGAGCTGGCACAGGCAAACCTCCATCCCCAGCAAGGAATGGGGAGGGGGCTGCGTCCTGCCACCAGGGCTCCTCACACACAGAGCCACCTGCACAGCACTAAGGGGGAGAATTGGTGGGCCTCATCCTGACCTACAGCAGAACCAGCCTCTGAGGAAGCAAAGCAGCACCTGTGCTTGGTCTGAACACCAGTCCTCAGTGCAGGACAGCACCATCCCCATGCTGGGCACTGGGGGATAGCCACCAGCAGGGCCATTGTGTTGGTCACATCGTGCTACCTAGCCCCAGAGGAGAAGGGAGAAGGGGAGAAAAGGAGAGAGAAGGGGAGAAAAGGAGAGAGAAGGGGAGAAAAGGAGAGAGAAGGGGAGAAAAGGAGAGAGAAGGGGAGAGAAGGAGAGAGAAGGGGAGAGAAGGAGAGAGAAGGGGAGAACAGGAGAGAGAAGGGGAGAAAGCAGGAGAGAGAAGGGGAGAACAGGAGAGAGAAGGGGAGAACAGGAGAGAGAAGGGGAGAAAGCAGGAGAGAGAAGGGGAGAAAGCAGGAGAGAGAAGGGGAGAAAGCAGGAGAGAGAAGGGGAGAACAGGAGAGAGAAGGGGAGAAACAGGAGGAGAGCTGGTGTGGAAGGAGCCCAGCACAGCGCTGGCCAGGGCTGCTGGGCTGGTGCTGGTGTTTTACTCAAGCTTTGGATGATTTAAGTTCTGTGTAACAGGAAGAGAAAGATGCTGTGACTGACCCTATCCCTGACTCTAGACACCTGAGCCTAACAACTGAGCTTTGACTAAGGAAGGGCTGGAAAATGGGCCAGGAGTTTTCCTTTCCTCATTCCAGTATCGTTTAGAATGGAAATAAACTGAACTGAGAAACTCTTCACTCAAGGGGAAACTCCAGAGAGGAGCCTCCCCTGGGGCTCAGCAGCTGCCCACCTCCCTCCAGCCCACCCCAGGGCTCCTCAAGAACCAGGTCCAGCTGCACAAGCTCAGGTAGGTACCTAGGAGCCCAGGGCTGAGCCCTGCCGCCCAGAACTCGACTGGTGGCCCCGGCCAGCAGCCCTCCCTCGGCTGGGGACACTTCCCCACACATCGCAGGAAGCCAAGAGAGGCCAAAACACCAACTGCAGCATCACACCAGGCAAAGCGTCCTCACCCCAGGCCCTCTTGCCTGCTTCTCTCCCTCCTCCTCCTCCTCTGCAGGCACGAAGGGAAGGCCTCCAAACACCCCTGGTCACCACCCACCACACAACAATGGTCACACTTGGATTGGGAACGCAAAGAAACTCACTCAGGATGCAAACCAGCCCAGCAGAGACACAGGCTACAGACAGACACCAGGGAGCCTGGCACTGCGGGGGGCAGGGCTAGGGACGGCTGCACACAGACACCCACACCAACACCGACACAAGCAGCAAGAGCCTCACCTCCACCTAACCACTCAAAGGCATTGGGGTTGGGGGTTTTTTGTCCTTATTTTATACATATCCTTTTGCTACAGAAGGCCACTTTCAATTAAACAAACAGAAGAGAGCCAAGGAGCCCAACAGCAGCAGCCCGGCCAGCACCCAGCCCCCGGTGCCTCTCCCCACCCCGGGCAGTGAAAGGGTTGAAAGAGCAGAAGCCTCTGCACAAGGGACACGTCCTGGAGGGCGAGAGGTGGCCCTGCAGCTGCTGCCACACGGGTGGGCAGAGCTCAGCACACAGGGCTGAGCACACAGCCCGGGCACGGCCCCCGAGCCTACAGCACCGCCGAGCCCAGCGACGCCACGGGCACGCAAAACCCTCCCCGTGGCCACTGCCCTGCTCCCCTGCTCCTGCTGCTTCACACCGACCTGACCAGCCCAGGCATCAGCAGAGGTGAGGCAGGAGCCCACCTGACTGCAGAGCCCCTGCTCCTCCCCAAGCAAAGGCCTCGCTGCTCAGCCCCCTCCAGGGAGCACCGCTCCTGACCACGAGCCACAGCCAGTGCTTCCCAGTCCTCCTCTGCAGGCCACTGCCAGGAAAAGCAAAAAGCACAAGGAATGGTTTTGGTCAAAACCCAGCTCCCAGAGCCACCAAAGCTGTTCCATGCTGGGGCTGGGGGGCACAGGGCTGTCCCTCTCTCCAGCTTTGCAAACCAGATGCCAGCAGAAAAAGGGCCTGGTCTGCAAGGCAAGGGGCTGGCTCAGCCTGACCCCAAGTGATTCTGACACAGAAGGATGCAGCTGGCACAACACTCCCAGCCTGGGGGGGAGGCTGCACAACCAGTGCCCCACTTGCCAGCAGCCCTGAGTCTCTCCTCAGCCACTGCTGAGAGCAGCAAGGGTTTGGTCTGAGGAAGGTGAGGGGAGCCCTGACAGCGTGGCCTGGGCAGCTCCACCACCACGGCACACTGGTGAGGCTGGAGGTGCTGGCAGCAGGAGCCTGGGGGGAGGCTGTGCCAAGAGCCTGGCACTCACTGGGTCTGGGCACGAGTCACCACGTCCCCAGCAGCAGTGGCATGACTGAGACTGTTGGTACCCTGACTAACACCAAGGGCTCTCTTCCATGGGCCATGGAGGCTCTCCCTGCCTGAGCTCAGCTGTGGGGCTCTGGCTGCTGGTGGGGTCAGGGATCCATTCCCCTCTCTACAGCCCTAAGATCTCTGTTCAGGATCGTTCTGAAGCAGCAGTTTGGGTTCATTCCCCTCTGCCTGCACTTCCTTGGCAGGTGGGAGTGGAAGTGGCCCGAAGTGGAGCAAGGGAACTGCTCAGCCACCAGCCTGCTCCCCCCTGGCAGCCCACCAGGCTCTGTCAGCCTCTGGCTGAAGCTCTGAGCACAGAGCAAGCTTTGGAGCAGGTTGGGGCTGTGGGGAGCAGGACATGAGCCATGGGGAGCCCACAGGCTGGGATGGGGGGAAAGAACAGTGCCAGGTGATGGACCCAGAGCCTGCCCTAACCTCCAGGCTCTGAGGCAGGCTGGGCAGGCCAGAAAACTCTCCAAAGCACAAGGCAGAACACCCACTTGGCTAGCTTCTTTTCCTGTGGTGTGGTTACCAAGGACTAACATTATTCAACACCAGGAGAGGTTTCTTGTAAACTTCATATTTATTGAGTCATTTGTCTTTTTTTTTTTCTCCTTGGGACAAATGAGATCTTCTGAATCCCAAAGTGTACACAGATAATATTTATATATAGCTTTCTCCATAGGGAAAACACATTTATCAAAGGAGGAGAGACATTTCCAAAGTGCCCCTTGTTTATACAGTACTGAACACCACCTCCAAGAGGGTAAAAACCTCTGCAGTCCTCTGAGCAGGAAGGATGACAGACAAGGAGAGAAGGGCTCTGCTCTGCTCTCCTCCCCACAGAACAGAAAGGAGTTGGCTGACTCAAAAAGGAAACCAAACCGAACGGGGGGGGGGGGGGGGGGAAACAAACCCAAACAAACAAACCCAAAACAAACCAAAGAAACATTTCTGGGAGCTGTGGAAAAGGCAGATGAGAAGGGGGAGGTCTGGAGCAGCTCTGGGGCTTGGCCCTTTCCTCCAGGAGGACACCGAGAAGGAGGCTCAGAGCAACAGAGCTCCGAGGGGGGGAGAGAAACTGCCAGAGATGTGGGGCCAGGGACACTGTCAGCTCGAGAGCACGAGGGATGAGGGGTCAGCAGCATCGCCTGTCCATACAGGGAAGGCCATTACATGAGCCACCAGGAAGCTCCAGCACCTGCCTCAGGTGAGATGGGAACTCTTCTTCCCATCCCCCATGCTCCTCGCTGCGGAGAACACAGAGCAGCTGGATGCCAGGGCCACCAGCGCCTCTCCTGGGGCAAGAAGCCAAGGTGGGAGCCTTGGGGAAGCCACAAGAAGGTGGGAGCAGAGTTCCCAATGCAGAAGAGAAGCCACCACCCCGAAGGGCAGGAAAGAAGAGCAGCAGCAGCCTGTGCCGGCTGACCCTGCAGCTCCTGCCAACACGGCACACGGGAACGCAGCAGCGGGGGGCAGGCAGGCTCCTGGCCAAGCCAAGTGCTGAGCCCTGCTCCCCAAGCCAGGCTTTTCCTCCCTCGGTGAGCTCAGCCACCCTTGACCAGAGGCTTCCTGCCTCGATGGGGTTGTTTGGGGAGCTGGAACAGCACAGAGAGAGGCTAGCTCCTGCTCCTGACCAGCTACAGAAGGCAGAGCCCTGAGGTTCCTCCCGAGAAGGGAGGTGACCCTGGTGCTAATGCTCAGCTTTCAGGAGATTCTGGTCAGCAGCAGCTGCCCTGACACCAAACACTGATCCTCAAAATACTGGCACAGGACACACAACGACCTGGCTGTGCAGGGAGACAACCAAGGCCTGGTGATTCCCCCAGGCCCAGTCCCTGGGGCACCAGAAGCCAGACCGAATGAGCTGGTCAGAGGTGGTCTGAGACCAAGGAATCCTGAAAGAGCCACACGCAGGCAAGAGCTTCCTGGACTCAAGGATGCAAGACAAACACCAAAGAGGTGTTAACTGTGGAGCAAGCCAGGGCTCCACGAGGAGCTGGAATGCAGTTCTCAGCCATGTCTGCTCAGAAGGCACAACCATACTTGACCTGGGTGGGCAGTGACCCACTCCTGCCTCCAGCACAGCCCCAGCCACAGCAGGGATGGTTTGGGGCTGGCAGGTCTGCTCAGCTAAACCTCTGCCACTCTCCACTGCAGCCCACAAGAGGCCACAGTCCTGCTGGAGTCAGCAGGCTTTGTGGGCAGACCACAGCTTGAGTCTTCCTGTGGAAGATCTCGACCCAGGAGAGCTGCTCCCAGGCAGCCCAGCGCCAGGGTGGCTGCTCAGCCCCACCACACCTCCTCCTCGGAGCAGGGGTCGCCTCCAGCGTGTTCCTGGGCAGGGACCATGCTCCCACCCTGCCCCCAGGAAAACACCTGCCAGCCACAGCAGCAGCTCTGCCTGCAGCAAGGACTAGGAGCGAGGAAGACGGCCAAGAGATGAGCAACAGCAGCAGCAGACATGGACTGGAGCAAGGAGCAGGAGGCTCAGCCAGCACTGAGCACAGCCTGAGCAGGCACCTCCAGAGCACAGCACTGTCCCCACTCTCACCACTCCCTGGGGTTGCCAGGACACCAGCCAGCCCTGCCCCAGCACACAGAGGGTCACTCAGGAGGGGATGCTCCCTGGTGACCTCTCACTGCTGTCCATCAGACACAAGGCTCTCACACCATGAGCCTACACAGGAACAGGTTCACATTTCCCCCCTCCCACCCCACAAAGACAGAAAGATGCCACAACTGCTTGCCCTTGGGCAGACACCACCTGCACAGCCCTCCCTCCTCCCACTGCCACACCAGAGCCAGCCCAAGAGCAGACTGCGGGAGGGCAGCGACCAAAGCAGCGAACCCAGCCAGCGCCTGCGAGCCGCCTCCTGCCGGCTCCGGCCCGGCCAGACACACACACTGCCAGCTGCCAGCACAAAGCATCTGCCTCCGCACCACAGACAGCAAATCAAACCCCCAGGAGCCCTGGGGGCTTGGACTGGCACTAGAAACCCGGGGAGGAGGCAGTGCCACGCACAGGGGCCTGCTCCATCCGTGTATTGCAGCAGCAGAACCAAGCCAAACCGAACCAACAGCCTGAACCAACCCCCCCCAAAAACAACCCCATAAGAAACACAACCCCCCCCAACCATCCAACCAACCACTGACAGCCACCAGAACAACCACCCAAAACCCCAACCCAACACAGGGTTTTGTTGTTGGCCATGGCTACAAACCTCAAACCCTTCACCACACTGCAACAGCTGAGCTCTGGGGGGGGGGAGGAGGATTCTCGTCTCTTTCTTTTTGGCCATCTCTTCATTTGAGCAGACAGAGAGTTTCCTTCCAGTGCCACAACAAGTCACAGTGATTTTTCTTTCTCTTTTTTCCCTTTCTCCTCTCTCCTTTCTTGAAAGGTGGTTTTGAAACGTTTGCAGAGAGGAAGGAGGGGGGGGAGTAAAACCAACAAATAAACAGCTCTTCCCACCCCCTCTGAACTGCTCACTGGATGGCTCTGTGTGTGTGTGTGCACAGCCCTGGCTCCACCAAACCATCTGACCAACAACTAGAGAGGACAACTCTGCCTTCTTCCTCCACACACACACACACACAACCCCCCCCCAAAAACAACCAAAGCAAAGGACAAAAACAAACCCAAAGCCCAGCAACAACAACAACAGAAAACAGCAACGACAAAAGCTGAGGTTGGTTTCTTTTGGGGGTTTTTGGGGTTTTTTTTTTGGGGGGGGGGGCCTGATCATCCTGCAACAGAGTCAACCCTTTACAGAAGGCCTCCTTCCAAGGTTATATTTATATATCTATATATATGCATATACAGCTATGTACACACAGATACACACATATATAAATATAGGCTTCTGGGAGGGGGGAGGGGGGGGGAGGGGAGGGGTTGGTTTTGGCTCCCCTCCCCCCCACACCTCCCCTCCCCTCATCCTTGCTCTACTCCAAAGGTCTCGATAAAGAGATCAGCAAAGTTTCGTTGTTGTTTTATTCTACAAAGAAGCAACACAGAAAAGGGGGAGGGGAGGGGAGGGGGGAAGGGCAGAGGAGGGGGAGGGGGAATTAAAACTCTTTTTAAGAACAACATAGCCATAGGGTCACCGATTACACAGAGGAAAGGAAAACAAAACAAAGGAAATAATAATAAATCACCATGAACAACGTCTCTGAAGGTTCCTCAGATTAGCAAAATTCAAGTGCAGAGAGGCCATCCCCTCCCCCCCCGCCCCTGCCCCCCTCCCCCGCCCCCTCCTCACCTCCCACCTCCCAGCCCTGCTCCCTCGCTGCCGGCAGGGGCAGGCGGTGGGGGGCGCTGGACGGCTGAGGGTCGGCCCAGCCCTGCCTGCTGCCACTCGCTCGCTCCCTCCCCGGTGTCTTCCGCGCTTCCCTCCCGCGGCTGGAATGTTTGGAATGTCAAGGGAAGGCTCCCGACAAAGCCCTCCCGGCTGCTGCGGAGCTCCCCTCCCCTCTCTCTCTCTCTAGGCCAGCTTGAGCGTGCTGACGGGGAAGGAGGGCATGGTCACCATAGTCACCGGGTTGAGGACCGTCTGCCCCACCAGCTGCGGGTGGTGCACCACCTGGGTGCCCACGGCAGGCTTGGCCACGACGGCCGGCTGGCCCAGGCTGGTGGTTCCGTTCACCGGCTGGTGGGAGATGGTGTGGGCGATGTGGCTCACCACGGGCTGGCTGACGGCCACGGGCTGGGGGTAGAGGGGCAGCTGCTGGCCCAGGTGCGCCATGTGGTTGATGGCGGCGGGGTGCACAGTGATGTGGCCGATGGGCTGGGCGGCGGCGCCCAGCGGCACGGGGCTGGAGGTGGAAGGTGCGATGTGGGCGATGTGCTTGGCCGGGGGGCCCTGCAGCACGTGGTTGACAGTCTGGATGACCGAGGCGTGGGTGGTGGCCGTGTGGGCGATAACAGTCGATTGCACGGTGGAGGCCGCCACCAGGTGAGTCTGTGCGGGCACCATGGCCTGCGGCGGCACCAGGGCTTGCGTCTGCAGCGGGGGCTGCCCGGGGGCCGGGGGCTGCTTCTGCGGCAGGGGCAGGGGCTGGGGCAGGACCGCCGGGTGGTGGGGAGCGGCGGCGGCGGGGACGGCCTTCAGCAGCTCGGGGTGCTGGCGCTGGGGTAGTTTGGGTAAGGAGTTCACTGGCCTGTCGTCCTCCATGTCCTCATCCATGTTGTCTTCGCCCTCTGGAAGAAATCAGAGCAATGTGGTGGGTTGCACCGCCCCCCACGCCCCCTCCCCAACAGGAAATCACAGAATCGGTGAGCTTGGAAGAGACCTCAGAGCTCACCAAGTCCAACCTCTCACCCAACACCTCCTGACAGCTGACCCATGGCTCCAAGTGCCACATCCAAGCCCCTCTTGAGCACCTCCAGGGATGGGGACTCCACCACCTCCCTGGGCAGCACATCCCAGTGGCCAATTCCTCTTTCTGGGAAGAACTTTCTCCTCACCTCCAACCTAAACCTCCCCTGGCACAGCTTGAGACTGTGTCCTCTTGTTCTGGTGCTGGCTGCCTGGGAGAAGAGACCAACCCCCACCTGGCCACAACCTCCCTTCAGGTAGTTGTAGACAGCAAGAAGGTCTCCCCTGAGCCTCCTCTTCTGCAGGCTAAGCAACCCCAGCTCCCTCAGCCTCTCCTCCCAGGGCTGTGCCCAAGGCCTCTCCCCAGCCTCGCTGCCCTTCTCTGAGTGGAAGCTGTGCTCACCAGCACAACTACAACCTGCAATGGAATGCAGTGGACAGGTACAAAATACACAGCAGTGACAACAACTGATGAACAGCACAAGGACCTCCCTGGCCAAGGACCAGGGGGAGCTAAGTGCTTCTCCCTTCCCTGCCTCCTTTCCTACCCCGCTGGACACAAAGGGACAAGAGAAAGGAGAGACAGAGAAGTTAAGATCAGTCACAAGTTAAGATCAGTGCAGCCAAGGCCAAGCAGAAGCCACTTAGTATTTCCCTGCCCAAGGAAGCCAGGAGAGAGAGATTGTTTTGCAGAAGCAGTTTCAGTCTGTTACCTTCTCCAGTGGGGCTGTTTAGAACTGTCATTATTTCCCTTTTTACCCCCAGCAGTGAGCTCTTTACACTCTGCCACTTTCTGTGCAAGATCTGTGAATGGTTTTTAAAGGCACAGCCTCAAACTACCACACTCCCGCAGGAAAGGGAAGCAGAGCAGGGCCCGGAGGAAGCAGCCTCCCTGCGAGGCAGTGCAGGCAGCAGAGGCAACAGCAGGAGGAGTCGCTGAGCTGCAGGCAGCACAGCACCGCCCGGCACGGCACAGCAGGCTCCACCGAGCCCTGCGGGGCTGGCACACTCCTCCCCTCCCCGCCTGTGGGTCAAGGACCCAGAGCCAGGCAGCCCGACTGACTCGAAGCCCCAGCTAGAGCTGGGAGCTCACAAGAGGCTGAGAGATGTCTCTCAGGGTGAGAGGTCTCACCCAGCAGGCACAGACACAATGCTGGCAGAGGCAGAGAGCGCCTGGGCTGAGCTCTGGCTGGCTGAAGAGGAGCAGGGTCTCCTTCCCTGTCCAGGTGTGCCCAGGTCGGTACCAGCCCTTCTGCTCCCAGAGCAGGAAGGGAGCAGCCATGGAGAAACACAGCAGCAAGCTCCTTGCCTGGCTCTGGAACACTGACCCTCCTCCAGCCCAGGAACTGAGGAAGGCAGGCAGGAAGGTGCTGACCCCCTGGAGATGAGGAAGACAAGCAGGGCAGTGCCTGCTGTGAAGGCAGCCCAGCAGCAGGGGAGGCAGGGGAGCCCTTCCCTTGCACAGGCTCTGTGCTCGCTGAAGCCATCCTCTCGCAGCGGCCAGCTGCGGGGCTGGCACCCTCCTGACGAAGCTCTCTCCTACCCTCAGCTGCCACCCAGCCACGCTTGGAGTCTGCCAGTGTGCTCAGAGGTGCTGAGCCTGGCACAAGCCTGAATGAATCAGAAAGCTCAAGGTCCTCCCTTCCTGGAATCCGCTGCACCATCAGCCCAGGGCAGCCAGAGCAGGCACTGGCACAGCTTGGCAGGCCTGCTGCTGGCACAGCTACGCCTGCTGGAGCCTCCTCGTCCCTGGAGAGCAGAGCCCTGTGCACCCACAGGCTGCCTGCTCCTCCTGCTGCAGGGCACTGCTCTGGAGGAGAGCAGCCACGCTCCTACCCCCCAGAAAGGTCTCACTGGGAACAGCGCCTCAGCTACTCATCAGCATCGTTTCTCCCTCGCTGGGAATCCTTTTCACACAACGTGAAGGCTCATTAAGCTCTTCAAACGCTCTGGTAGAGCCTTCCTGCACCAACTCCTCCTCCTCTCCACGGCTGAGCACCCCCCACACACACCCACAAACCCATCTGGGTGCTCACACAGCAGGCAGCCGCAGCAAGCAGAGACGCAGAGCTGTGCAGGAGGAAAGCTGAGCTCTGCAGGCCAGGATCCCCACAGACTGACCCTGCAGGCCTGCCCTCTGGAGCCATCTACCACTGCTGCCTGCTTTTCAGCTCACTCCAGGCAAGCAGCAGCGCTGCCAGCAACCCACAATGACCTCCAAGCACCTGAACACCTTCTGCTTGAGCCTGAACACAAAGAACCATAGAATGAGTCATAGGCTGGAAGGGACCTCCAAAGCTCCCCCAGTCCTCTGCACTCAGTAGGGACATCCTCCACTAGATCAGGCTGCCCAGAGCCTTGTGCAGCCTCACCTTCTCTGCAGGGAAGGAGCCTCAACCACCTCCCTGAGCAGCTCTCAGTAGGGACATCCTCCCCTAGATCAGGCTGCCCAGAGCCTTGTGCAGCCTCACCTTCTCTGCAGGGAAGCAGCCTCAACCACCTCCCTGAGCAGCTCTCAGTAGGGACATCCTCCCCTAGATCAGGCTGCCCAAAGCCTTGTGCAGCCTCACCTTCTCTGCAGGGAAGGAGCCTCAACCACCTCCCTGAGCAGCTCTCAGTAGGGACATCCTCCACTAGATCAGGCTGCCCAGAGCCTTGTGCAGCCTCACCTTCTCTGCAGGGAAGGAGCCTCAACCACCTCCCTGAGCAGCCTGCCGCAGCGATCCACCAGCCCTGAGGGCGCTCAGTGCAGATCCCCCTACCGCTGCGTGCCAGGGAGGTGGAGTGGTGATGATGAGGGCAGCAGAAGGCTGGTACCTGATGCAGTGGAGGTAGATGCCTGGTCATCCTCTGGCTGAACTGTCTGTCGAATGATCCTGTCAATCTCCAGGATGTCCATCCACTGGCTCAGCTCGTTCTTCAGCTCCGCCAGGCGCTGCTGCGTGGCGATCTTCTCCCGCGCCAGCCGCTCCATCTCGTGCTCGTATTCCTTCTCCTTCCTCTTTAAAGTCTGAAGACAGGGGGAAGGAAAAGAAATGAGAGGAGTAAAGGCAAGTACAAGCTACAGGAACCTGCTCCCTCCCATGTCCCACAGCCCCTTATGCTGCTGTGGAAAGCGCTCAGGTGCACTCAGCTAGCGGGACAAGAGCTGGCCACAGAAACTACCCCAGCCCTAGAGCGTTCCCTTGGCCAACTGCTTTCTGCCTTATGAAGGAGACCTGATGAGCCTCCCAAACTGAAGTGCTTAACCACACCAGGTGTTGGCAGCTGCTGGGGAGGAGAGACAAGTTTGGGGCACACAGGCTGACGACAGGATGGTGCAGTCCTGTGAGCAGCACAGCAGTCCTGGGCAGGGAACCTTGATGTGGCCAGAGGGAAAAGCACAAGTACTAATTAGCTCCTGAGCCACACACACCACACCAAGAGCTGCTCAGCCAGAAGAGGTGGCTGGGAGCTCACAAGACCTTGCCTGACACAGGAAATCCTGAGGTCAAACACCAAGGAGCAGTGAATGTTCTCTGATGATGCTGGGAACTGGAGGCAGCAAGGGAGGGAGCTGCTGCCTCAGCCAGCACAGGACAGAGATGCCAAACACCACTGCTGGGGGACAGGAACCACACAGAGCTGGTGGGCATCAGTTCCTGAGCAGGGCAACAGGAAAGCAACAGCTGATCCCCACAGAAAGTATGGGCTCAGAGGACTTTAAACCAGCAGTGAGCACTGAACAGCAACAGGACAGAGAAGCTGCTCCCCAGCCCAGGTCAGCACTTACCCTCAGCACAGAAGAGACAAACTGAAGACTCTGCAGACCCACACACAGCCTGCCCACCCCCTGAGGCTCTGGGTCACTGTTGGGATCCTCACTCACAGACCCACACACAGCCTGCCCACCCCCTGAGGCTCTGGGTCACTGTTGGGATCCTCACTCACAGACTCACACACAGCCTGCCCACCCCCTGAGGCTCTGGGTCACTGCTGGGATCCTCACTGACAGACCCACACACAGCCTGCCCACCCCCTGAGGCTCTGGGTCACTGTTGGGATCCTCACTCACACTTGCTTCGGGGAGCACCAGCCCCAGGGAACCACTTGCTGCTGGCAGAGGCTGCCTGAGAGCCAAGCTCAGCCTCAGCAGGGCTCAGCCCCAGGCTGCTCTGAGCACACACACTGCTCATTCCCCTCCCAGGTTCTGCAGTCTGTTTTGATGGTTCTGCTGGGCTCTGATCTCCAACATCAGCCAGAAATAGCTCTGCAGCCTGCCTTTCATTCAGCCTCAGCCAACACTGACTCAGGGAGCTCCTGCCTCCTCACACTACAAGGACAGGAAAGGGACACAGAAAGGGGACCTTTGTCCTGGTAGTAACCACAAAAGGAGCTCTTTTGAAGGTGGCCAAACAACGCACAGCCCCTCCAGAGGCGTGTGTGCAGACAACTCCTCCCAGCACAGCTCTGCCCCTGGGCACCGCTGGCCTTGGCTCAGCAACAGCCTCCCCAGCTGGGCAGCCTGCAGGCCAAGGGGCAGGCCTGTGCCTCTGGCTGCTCTCTCAAGCAGGCAGCACACCTGGGACGCCTCCGCAGCAAGGCCTTGCGGCGGGAAGCCCCAGAGGCCAGGAGCTGCCGGGGCCAGCAGCGTGTCTGCAGCAGAGGCTTGGGTGCCAGGCAGGCAGGGTGGGGACTCCAGGCCTCCCTGGCTCCCAGCCCAGAGCCGGCTCTGAGATGCACACGTGGCTGAAGCCAAAGTCCAGGCTCCAGCCCGAGCCCCAGTTCCCCACTCCGCCCGACCCAGACACCCGCAGGGCTCCGCGCTCAGGCGCGTGGCGGCCGCGGGGCCGGGGGTGGGACGCGCAGGGCACGGGGGAGGCCACGAGGAAGGTGCCTGCTGCTGTGCCCGGGCTCAGAGGTGCCAGCAGAGAGCTCAGCTGCCTGCCTGCCCGCCCTGGGGAGAGGGGAGCAGGAGCAGCTGAGCCTGCAGCCAGCAGCCCAGCCCCGCTGCAGCAAGGCTCTCCAGCAGGCTCTGCGCCCTGGCACGCAGGGGCACCGCAGGACAGGATCCAGGGAAGGGCAGGAACCAGGCAGGGACAGACTCCAGGAATGTGGCTTTCCAGGAAGAGCTCAGCAAGAAATCCCAGCAGCCTGCTCTGCACAGCACCAGCACGCTCAGGCAGATTTGGCTTCCTTCCCTGCTGTGAGGGAAGCCTCCCAGCACCAGGGGAAAGCAGCACTGTGAGGTATGGGAGGCAGCTGCTAATTACTTACAAACTTTTAATTACTGCAAAGGCAGGCAGACCCTCAGTGAGCAGCAGGAGGTGTCCCAGTCAGCTCTGGTGCTCTCTGGGTGCTGCACTGCAGCCCTCAGGAGCTGGCACTGCTCCAAGCCCACCCCGTGGGCTCTGCCCTGTGCCCACAGCTCCAGCCCTCCCCAGGAGCCCCCAGCCCGCAGCTCAGGCTGCTCCTGGGGCTCCTCAGCCAGCCACGGCTGCCAGCCACAGGCTGGGTGCTCTCCAAGGGAGCTGCTGGAGGAGCAGATGGCATGGAGTCTCTGCTGGCACCAGTCATCTTTCAGGAACTATTCTGGGATGCAATTCACCGCGGATCTCCCTGCCGAGCTGCTGCTTGGGCTCAGCAGGCACTGGGTGGGAGTGATGAACTGCAGCCAGCAGCTCCCTCCTCAGCAGCTCCCTTCCCAGCAGGGTACAGCCCCTCCCAGGAGCTGGCATGGACCTGGCCCTGACCCACTGGCCTCTGTGCAGCACCCACAGGACCCTGCCAGGGAGGGGAGCAGGGAGCCTCCTGCCTTTGCACTTCACACCAGTATGGAAGGGCTGTGTCCCCTCTGAGCAGCCCCACCGGCAGCCCCTGGGCAGGTGGCCATCAGGCTCTCTTCTGCTGCTCACCCTGCCCACAGCAGCTGCCAGGTCAGCAGAAAGTCCACAGTGAGAGCCAAACCTTAGGCATCCTGACTTTGCTCACCCACCTACTCCCAAGCAGAAGCAGCTCTGGGGACATGTGCTGGGCCCCAGGGTCTCTCTAAGGCAGGAATGTCTCAACAGCAGCAGCAGCACCACAGCTCCTGCCCCAAGCTTCAATAGAAGCAGCTCCCACACAGACATTCCTTTCACCACACCTCTGGGATCTTCCCCCAGAGCTGGCATGAGAGGCAAGAGGCAGGGGGGACCCTGCAGCTCCATCAGATCAAGTGGGATTTCAGTAAGAGGAATTCCTACAAAGAGCCAAGCAGCTGTCTTTCATGGTCTGAAACCAAGGCCTGCAGAGGCCTGTGGCTGGGACAGGGGCAGGTCAGAAGCTACCACCCACCCCACAGCCCCAGCCCCAGCCCCTGCAGCAGCAGGGTGAAGGTTCCAGCAAGGGGCTGGTACCTGGGATGACCATTCAGCCATCTGCCTAGATCCTGAGGGATGCACATCCCCAGCTTTGGCCTGAAGACTCAAACCCCTGCTCCTGAGTTCCTTCCTCTGCCCTGTCTTGCAGGGGCAGGGGCCAGGTCTGGAGTCCCCCAGGCTCCTGAAGTCACTGCTTCAGAGGATGGCTGCACCAAAAGGTGAGAAATCCTGAGGAGAGTTCAAACCAAGCAGCTCTGCCTGGCCCAGGCATGCCTTAGCCATGGCTGCTTGGGGCAGATGCCACTCAGAGGTCCCTGCTCTGCCTGGCCCAGGCATGCCTTAGCCATGGCTGCTTGGGGCAGATGCCACCCAGAGGTCCCTGCTCTGCCTGGCCCAGGCATGCCTTAGCCATGGCTGCTTGGGGCAGATGCCACCCAGAGGTCCCTGCTCTGCCTGGCCCAGGCATGCCTTAGCCATGGCTGCTTGGGGCAGATGCCACCCAGAGGTCCCTGCTCTGCCTGGCCCAGGCATGCCTTAGCCATGGCTGCTCATGGCAGATGCCACCCAGAGGTCCCTGCTCTGCCTGGCCCAGGCATGCCTTAGCCATGGCTGCTTGGGGCAGATGCCACCCAGAGGTCCCTGCTCTGCCTGGCCCAGGCATGCCTTAGCCATGGCTGCTCATGGCAGATGCCACCCAGAGGTCCCTGCTCTGCCTGGCCCAGGCATGCCTTAGCCATGGCTGCTTGGGGCAGATGCCACCCAGAGGTCCCTGCTCTGCCTGAGCAGCAGAGCTCTTGCCCCCCAGAGCTGCTGAGGCTGGGTCTGAGCATGCCCCATGTGCACCATGGATGGCAGCATGATTCCCCCCCAGCCCTCCCCCCATCCCCCCCTCCCAGGACTGCTCTTTTCCAAGCAACAAACTCCAGCACAGCCTCTTCTCCTTCTGTTTGCAGAGAGATGGTTGTAGGCTTGCTTTTTTTACCAGGAAGGAGCAGGAGGCCCTGGTTGCCCAGGCAACTTTCACTCTGCAGTGTAGGGAAGCTACAGAAGCTACAACTTTGAAGCTGATTTAGATTTTGCACTTCTGTGCACTTAACAAAACGCCACAAGAGCCAACAAATCCTGGTCCTGAGCTGGGGGAAGCTCATCTGCCCCAGCAAGCAAGAATGGGGCTCCTCATTCCCATGGGAATCCAGCCCTAGTTGGGGAGTGCTGCAGGTCAGCTGCTGGCTCTGCTGGGGAGGAGCTGATCAGCTCACTGCAAACGTTTGCAGCCCTCACAGCTCAGCTCCTGAGCATGGTGTGAAGCAGGGAGCTGAGGCTGAGAGCACAGCAGTGGCTGGCTGCAGGGATGAGGACCCCTGCAAGAACAGGTCTGAAGGTCAGAAGGTGCTTTAACCACAGAGCCAGGAGGGGCCCAGGAAAAACAGCCTGAGCTGGAAGCTGAGAGGTCCTTCAGTGCTTGCAGAGGAGCCAGGAGCTGGCTGTGACCTGCTCCAGCGCAGCCCCCAGCAGAGCAGCTGCAGGCAGAAGCAAGGGCAGTGGGGCAGAGTTCCTTCACCATTCAAACAGCAGTGACCAAGTCAGAATCCATCCATACCTGGCTTTGCTTTTGAGGTGCTCTGCCCCCTTCACAGGCAGCTGCCAGCCTCCAAGCAGCTTCTGCCCACCCAGGCTCCTGAAGCAAGCCCAGCAGCACCCCCCTGGTGCCAGCTCCACCACCCTGCTCCCTTGTGCTGGGGTGGTGCTGGTGCTGGGGCCCAGCCTCACTGGCTGTTATTTGGCAACCAGAGCAGACACAGCCCACTGCTGTCCCTGCACTGCAACAGCCCCTTGCCACTGAGGAGAATTTTCCACCTCCTAGCTGCCTGTAATTAAATTGCTTTATTCTTATGGCATGATGGAAAACAATGCCCCCCAGGCTGGCTCTGAGCTTGCCTCCAGAGCTGTGCTGGCCCTGGAGCTGGCAGTGGTGAGGTTTAAAAGCCTCCTATTAAAACAAAACAACCCCAACACCCTCCCCTTACAAACACCACATTAGCAATTTAACAACACACTTTCAATTACCAGCTCCTCCAAGAGCATCTTCCAGGCTGCTGTGGTTATTAGGTGGTGCTCACTGATTAAAAATTCCTCATCAATGAGCAATCACCACAGTGATCTGCAAGCCTCAGCCAGATGCTGTTAACTCTCTGCTAGTGGGACTGCAGCCACTGCAGTAAAGCAGGGCCAGGGAGGGTCCCCAGGCAGCAATGCCACCTGCAGGACCCCCACAGGAGCCAGCCTGGCAGCATCTCCAGTGCCAGGCCGAGTTCTGAGCCCTGGATCATGGGAAAGAAGCTCAAACCTCAGGGGAAGATCCAATCCTTGCAGGGACTGCAGTGGTGCAACACATCTACAGTACAAGCAGTCCACCAGCCTGGCTCCACCATGGTTGCAGCAACCCAACCCACACAAGGCACAGAGGGACCAGAGGACCTCTGGAGGTCCCTTCCAACCTGGACCATTCTGTGATGCTGAGGAACCTGGGAGCCCCAAACAGCCCAAGGCTGCCACACTCCCCTGCAGTACCCTGGGGTTCTGCATTGGTTGTAGCAATCTGGGGCACTCCTCACCATGCTGTACCTTCTCTCAAGCTCTCCAGGGGTGATGAGCAGACTGTGTAAGGCTCAGCCTCCAGAGAAGCCACTTGCTCCAGCTCCACCCAGCCTGCCGTGACGGAGGAGGGCCCAGGGAAGCCGGGAAACCCAGAGCTGTCTGCCCCCGTGGAGTCAGGCTGCCCCCCCGGCCCCTGCCCCGGCAGTGCTGAAGGCACCCACTGGAGCCTGCCTGCGGAGGAGCCGCCGCCCGCAGCTCCCACCCCGGGCTGCCGCCGGCGCCCGCAGGGCCCCGCGGCGTGCGGGCAGGATGCGGCCGGCAGGATGGGGCAGGATGGGGCAGGATGGGGCAGGATGGGGCCGGATCGGGCAGCAGGGGCAGCAGCGCTTCCTCTCCCGCTTCTGCGGAGCCCCGGCCGGTTGCCAGGGGAACCAAAGCCGTGGTTGCCGTGGCAACCGCTGGCTCTGCCGGCGCCGGGAGATGGAATCCCGCAGCGGTGCCCGAGGGGCGAGCCTGGCACCGGCGCCAGGGACGGGCAGGTCCCGGCAGGAGAGCCCCACCGCGGGCACGGCTGCGGCCGCCGCCCCTGCAGCTGCGCCCCTGCGGCTGCGCCCACACCTCCCTGCCGCAGCGGCCTCCCCACCGCCCCTGCTCAGCACGGCACCGGGGCCCTGTGGAAGCACAACCGGCTCGACCCAAGGCGTGGGGAGGGGTCCCGCAGGGGCCAGCTCTCAGCGGCTGGGCAGCAGTCACAGCTTGTGTGTGAGGGAGAGGAGCAGCACAGGGACTGCAGGCTACCGCCCTCCGTGCCCACCGCAGCCTCAGAGCCCTCAAAAGCTCAGGCTCCAAGCACCGACCCCAAGCCTGCAAGGTGCAGCAGAGACCACCCCACACCGCTGACAGCTCTGGCCCCCAGCAGCCGGCAGGAGCCGCCCCCCTCACAGAGCAGTCTGGGGTGGAAAGGACCTTTAAAGGTCACTGGGTCCAAGCCCCTTGCAGTCAGCAGGGCACCTTCAGCCGGATCAGGTTGCCCAGAGCTGCACTGCCAGGCGTGGCTGCTGCCCTGCAGCCCCCTCCTAGGAGCAGAGGCCATGCGCGGCGTGGCCAGGGCCCGGCCCCGCCCAGGTGCCCCGGCCCCGCCCAGGTGCCCCGGCCCCGCCCAGGTGCCCCGGCCCCGCCCGGCGCTCAGCGGCAGCCTCCTGAGCCAGCTCTGCCCGCAGCTTATCCAGCGCCGCAGCAGGCGGCCAGGGAGCGCAGCTGGGGGTGGCCTCAGCCTCACCTCAGCGCTGCAGGGCACAGGGGAGCCCTTGGCTGCAGAGGCTGTGCTGGCTTTTGTGCAAGGACAGGAGAAACTGAGCTGGGCTGGGGCTTGCCAGCACCCTGAGCTCCTGCAGCCAGCACTGCTCCAGCTGGCTGCAAGGCAGGAGATGGATGGCTGATAGAAACCCTTCACCCAACAGGAAACCTGCCTGGGGCACGGCAAGCATGGGAACATGAGGCCAGGCATTGTTACTGGCACTGAGCACTGGCCATTGTGAGCACTTAAAGACTCCTGATAAAAGAGGGGGGGGGAAAAAGCCATTGGGCCACAATCTCTGCCCCCAAACTCCAGAATCCATGAATCCAGAAGCCCACAATCCATGGCAGCTTGCCCTGGCCTTGCAGATCCAAGGGGTCCCAGCCTCCTGAAGCACTGCCCTCTGGACAAGCAGCTACCAGGGTAGAGGTGGGGAAGAAGCCAAATCAGGAAGACAAAGAATAAATTCATCAACAAAGCAAGCAGCACAAGCCTGGAACACTCAGTACAGACTGGAACCAGGAAGAGCCCCAGCCATGCCCAGGGCGATCACCAGAGCCATGCTGGCTTCTCCCAGCTTAGCAGAGCTGCTTCCCTCCTCCATCTGACCCTGCTGCTATTTGCAGTGCCCAGGTGTCAAGTTCTCTCTCCCCTCCCCAGTTTTGGTGGTTTTTAAAGCACCTCTGTCACCCCCAGGGAGACCTCTCTCATGGTGCTGATGGATGGATCCTGGAGCCTAAGGCCCTGTGGGGTTTGCTGCCTGGGAAGCTATCCCCAACAAGCTGTTTCCCTTAGGTTGGGGTGGGAAATGTGTCTCTGGCAGAACAGACTTCTCTGCAAGCAACCCCAAAGTATGCTGCACTTCAGGGAGTGATGATTAACAGCACAGCTGCTGGACTTGGGACCCTCACAAAGCCCTTCCTGAGCTATGTGACCATGTGCAGACAGCAGCACTGGAGGGCAGCAAGCAGGGAGGCCTTGGAGCTGCAGCCAGATCTCCTGCTGCTAGAGATGAGGAGGAGATGAATGTGGAGACACATTATCAGTGCATCTACTGGCTGCACTATGCTGCTGCTTCTCCTGGAGGCATCTCACAGCAGCTGCTGTGGGAGACAAAGCAGAGTTTTGGAGGGGGCCTGGGTACAGGACTGCCTTTGTTCATATTCCTACAGCCTTGGCTCAGCCACGGAGCAAGACCCAGCGGTGTGCTGCACATCAGAGCATGGGCACTGCCCAGGCTTCAGTGGGAGCAGGGGTGAGGGCTTCCCCTGGGAGAGGAACACAGCTCAGCCAGGTGATGGTGGGGGGCTGACAGGAGGAGCCACCACCCTGCCACACACACGTGGCAGCTGTGCTGGCAGCCCCAGGTCCTGGTGACTCAGAGCAGGATGCCAGCCTCCTGCACCACCTCTGCTCCCTGTTTCTCTACCCTTGTAAGGAGGTCAGTGCTGGTTACTCACATCCCAGTGGCTCCACCTACGGCCCACGGAGCAGATCTGGGTCACCAGAGGATTTCTCCTGACCTGCCTCCCTGTTATGGCCACGGCAGCAAGGGGAGGAGGGCAAACCCAGCTGTTAAACATAAACCAGCCCTGGCACCTCTGTGAGGCTGTGGATCCAAGCCAGGGACCAGAGCACAGATCTCTGCCTCTGTGCTGAAGGGCTGAGGGCTGCAGGCAGCAGAGCAACTCTGACACCCACCCTGCCTGCACACTCCAGGACTTGCACTCCCTGCCAAAGGTGGTCCCAAGGCTGAAGCTCCTCTGCATGGCACAGCACACCCCACTGGGCTGAGGTAAAGCCCCGAGGAACTCTTCACTCTGAAGGGACAGGAAGGTGCCAGCTGCTGGGCACCATGGGCTCAGAATCACCACACAGCACTCTGCAAGAGCAGAATGCAGCAGGAGCTGCCCAGCTCTCTGCAAACCCACCCAACCTGCACAGCACCAGCAGCACTGCAGAACCTCTGCAGAATGAAATCAATCTTCTTCCAGAGACACTTCCAGAGACCTCAGCCTTTTGGGGAGAGGAGCAAAACAAGAGCTCTTCTTTCCAATGCCAAAGGAAAATGGGGAGGGACTTTTGAGGGTGCCAGGGAGGGATAGGACTGGGGGGGGTGGAGCAGAACTAGAAATGGGGAGATTCAGATTGGATGTCAGGAAGAAATTCTTCCCCCTGAGGGTGGTGAGAGCCTGGCACAGGTTGCCCAGGGAGGTGGTGGAAGCCTCATCCCTGGAGGTGTTTGCAGCCAGGCTGGATGTGGCTGTGAGCAACCTGCTGTGGTGTGAGGTGTCCCTGTCCATGGCAGGGGGCTGGAACTGGCTGAGCCTTGAGGTCCCTTCCAGCCCTGACAGTGCTGTGATTCTATGCACAGCCAGCCCAAGGGAGCCAGTTCCTGGTCTCCTAAAACACAAACCACAGGCAACCATCAGGTACCTGGCCCAGCCTGGACCTGCTCCACACAGGACAGCAGCTCCCCTGCCACCACCTCTCTCTTCCAACCACAACTTTCAAAGACAGGATTTTCCCCAGCTGCTCTCTGGAGGTGACCTGAGCAGCCTCCTCATTCAGATCAAGATGTAGCTCATCAGGACAGGACCAACAGCCCCTTCAGATCAAGATGTTGCTCATTATGACAGGGCCAACAGTGCCTACTTGACAGCCTCATTACCAGGCTGTGGGCTCTCTTTTCTCCTGTGGCTGCTATTCTGGCTGTCCCTGGGTGAACAGCATGTCACCAAGAGGGGACTGAGAGAGCAGGAGGAAGTCCACAGAGAAAGGGACATTCTAAACCTGAACTTGATACAGCACTTGAACTCATAATGATGTAAAAAAGGAGCAGGACAGATAGAAGGAAGAAAGGCTCTGCTTGGCAGACACTCTTTTTGCAGTGGTCTGAGCCACATGCTCCCACCCTGAGCAGCAGGAAGGTCACAGCCTCACCAGGTCACCCCACGGCCTCCACACATCTTCCCCACAGTGACAGGGAGGAAAGAGAGTCAGAGCTGCACACCAAAGTGTGTGGAGCAGGGCAAGACTGGCAGGGCACAGGCAGTCCCCAGGGAGCTGCATGACAGCCTCCCTCCCTCCCTCCTTCCCTCCCCAGCTCCCAAGCAGGCTCTATCAGCATTTACATCACAGCAGAGTAACACTGACATGACAACAGCAGATTAAGCTGATACCAACTTCCTGCTGCTGTACAACAGTTTCAAACCCACCCCCAAGTCATTATTTTGCAGATGCCAATGTCTAGCCAGGCTGGCAGTGCCAGCCACCACCCCCAGCTCTGGGGACCAGGGGCTCAGCTCTGCACCCAGGCACACGTGAGGATTCTTCTGCCTTGCAACAGCTTGCTTGCAGTTTTAATTGCTCAGCAGCTCCTTCAGTGTCCTTTCCAAGAGTTATCTCACACCCAGGGGGAGCTTTGCTAACCAGCACAGGAGCCCAAACTGCCCCTGCAGCCTGTGCCACAGGCCCCTGAGCCCAGCCCTGTCAGGCTCTCGGGGAAGAGCAGAAAGACCAAACGAAGCCAACAGCCACAGTGGCCAGAGGGCTTCTTGTCTGGAGGCTCTGGCTTCTTTTGAAGGGAGGTGACTTCTGCAATCCTGCAACAAAGGCTGTGCAGCCAAGCTGTCATCATCACCTCACCTGCTGGCACCTCACCTGCACCCTCTCCTCCCCCGTGCCCGCCCCGAGGGCGGCTGCCAACCCCCACCAGCCACGGGCACCCCCAAGGCGACACCAGAGCCACCCTGAGCTGTGCTGCACTTTGCAGGCTGGTTTGGCTTTCACAACCTGGAGAGCCTCTTTAAACTGCTCCCTGCATGACAGCAGCATGATGGCTGGAGGCTGCCTGCCCATTCAGGAGCAGGTACAGGATCTGCAGCCCCGCTCCTGCGTGAGTCACTGCCGAGCACAGTCACCATCCCTGCTGGCAAGGCTTTAAGTGGCAGCTTCCTCTCACTCACAGCTTCAAACACTGGGCATTTTCAAACACCCTGGGCATGACACTCTGTGGCCACTCCTGCAAATAAACCCCTGGCTGCTCTCTGCATGGAGCCTCCCCTTCAAGCTGCACTGGGGAGGGCTGGCACAGGATGGGACTTCAGGTGCCCGCAGCTGCCTGGGAGCCCATCCCAGCTCTGGCCAGCTGGAGCACCAACCTGATTCCTGATGGGAATCCCATGTTGTACTGACTGTGCAAGCCATCCAAAGGGAAAACAGTGTCAGTGCTCCTGCCTGCTAAGCACAGTCCCAGCTACAAGCTGGAAGCTATTAGAACATGCCTGGCAGCGGGGATGCAGTCTGGCTGGCTCAGACTGGCATGCTGAGTGCCAAGGGGCTGGAAGCAATCTGAGCATCCCCTGGCTTCTCAGGTTGAGCACCCCATCTCCCATACCCATGCAGCCTGGTGGTGTGCCTCAGAAGCTACAACCAATTCTTCAGTGACTCCATGAAGGGCAGCAACCTGCCCCTGGCTGTGCAGGAGCAGCTCCCCTGCCTCCCCCTGCCTGCACCCCAAGCCTTGGCCCATTCCACAGCTTCCTTTACCAAACACCACCTTTTTCACAGGTCTCATTGCCAATCACTTTCTGAAACCTGCAGGTGACACCATGCTGCATGACCACAGCCTGCTCCTGCTGGAAGCCTTTACTATTGGCAATGAAATTCAGCTAATTAGAGGAGATAGAATCAATTGATCAGGGCAGATAAACAACACGAAGGAGCCCTGCTTGGCATGTGAGTGCTGCTCACATGAAGGAGGCACTGGAAGCACCAATGCACCCAGCTCCTACTGGGCAAGTTTCACAGGAGGAAAGCAGCTTCACCTGGAAAATGGCCTCCAAATGGCCAACCCCATCCTGTATTGTCAGGGTGGGGAACTTGAGTGACTCAGCATCACAGCATTTGGATCAATACACCAACTCCTGCAGAGCTGGAACCTGAATGAGCTCCACTCTCCATGCAGGACCAGATGCTGATGCCAGAGGTGTGGGGTTTGTGTGTGGGATGGCATCTGCCTGCACCAGGGTCCAGAATCCCCTCCTTACACCAGGGTCCAGCATGTTCATAGTGTCCTCCTCCACCTATGCAACACCTTGACCCCAACTTAAAACATCACCATGAAGACTTTCAAAGCCCACTGGTCCTCTGCACTAGACAGGGCTGAATTCCTGTGCTCAGGCAACCAATGAATGAACCTAAACCAGAAGCAGGAGAGAGCCTGTGGGTATGAACAGGGAAAAGAACAAACATGAATGCAGTGTCTGGGCTCTTTGCAGGTCTGTGAGATCAGCTCCTAAAGGACAGCAGGAAGGATTTCTACAGGCACTATCTGGGCATCCTTGGATGGTACCTGGCACACATTCTGCCCTGGAGGGGGTCAGCTCTGTCATGTATTGTTGGCACAGCTGGGGAAGGGCACAGGCTGCAGGGGCACAGGGTGTTGCCTCAGGATGGTGTGAAATGCCCAAAGGGACCAGGTGAGAGCAAACAATGCAAACACCTCCTGCAGTGAGCTGATGAGCACAGGTGAGGCAGCTCAGGAGGGGTCCCTGCTCCTGGCAGCTCAGGATCAGCTCTGCTGTGCACTCTGTGTCCTACACAGGGCCCTGTGCCCTCAGCTGCTGAGAACATGCCCCAGGGACAGAGAGGTGGCAGAGGGCCACATGCTGCAAAGGGTGATGGAGGAGGAAAGAGACCCAAGTCAAAGGAACCCAAGTGCTGATGGGGAAAAACTGGAGCAAGGTCCTGCACCCAGGCAGTGGCTGCTGCCACATCCTGCACTGCAGGGTCACGGTGCTTGCCCGGGATGGGATAGAGTCTGCTCCCCCACCCGGGACAAGCACTTCTCCCTTCTTCTTCACACCTGGCAGTGACCTGGGAGCTTCTGCTCCTGCTGCAAGTGCAGCCTGAAGCTGCTGCACAGGACAATGAGATGGATCTGGGCAGCAGTGACCCTGCCGGGGTCGGCTGAGGCCGTGCGGAGCCAGGTCAGCTGAGGGAGCAGAGCTGCTAATCAGCAGGAAATGAGGCACACTTCCCCCAGACCAACAATGCAGTAATTGACTTGGGAAGCTGCAGAGAACTCAATTACCTTGAGTCCAGGACAGCAGGATTTATATTTTTTTTTAGCATGAACATTTCTTTTCCAGCTCCTGAGAAACCATCAGAGCTCAGGAAGTGTCACTGCTGCTTCCCCCCACTGCCAGGAGCTGCAGCCCAGCACCTGCCCCAGCCACAGCTGGCCTTGGCAGGGCAAGCTTTTCCAGCCTGGAGACTCCTGCACTTCTAAGATGCTTCCCTGGAGAGCTGGCCAACAGCTCCAGTGACAGCAAAAGGCCTGCAGCCTGCCCAGACAATCCTGTGACTTCTGCACTGCTCTGCCCCCCACTCACACGTCCCTGGAAGTGCACACAACCAAAACCATCAAAGGGCTGCCCTGCATCATAAGGTTAGCTGGGTGGCTCCTGGCAAGGCTCCAGGCATGGCCCAGGAAGCAGACTTCCAGCTCCTGCCAGTTAGTGGCCTTGCTCCAAACCCCACTGAGCCAGTGGGACACTGGGTACAACTCCAGCCTCAGCTCCTGGGGAGAAGAGACACTCTCCTGCCCCTTGCTGAGGCCAAGCTGCTCACTCTCCTGCCCCAGGGGAGGACAAGCTGCTCACATCACAGCTCCTAGGTGCAGCACAGCTATTTTCCATCTCTAACACTACCAGCAGCAAGCAGGACTGGTAGATGAGGTCTAGGAACTTGCAGGCAGTCTGCCAATGCTCCTCTGTAGGACTAAGACAAACACCTACCATCAGGGCATCCCCCACAACAGCTTCTGCAGTAGGCCAGCAGCACAGGCAGCTCCCTGCCTGGCAGCCTGCAAAGCATTTCACTGCCTGCCTTTGCAGCCCTGGGAAGCTCAGCTGTGCCTCCTGTTGTGTAAGCACATCACTCCTGAGTCAGCACTGGACTGGCTGTAGTGGGGACTGGCACAGGAGCAGGACTTGCAGTGTGATCTGAAGGCTGCCACGATGCTGCTCGTGAGCTCTCCCTTTGGCTGTCCTGATGTCACCCAGGGAGCCATCACTTGCATGCCACCTTACACTGGGCACACAACAGGGAAGCAGCCCTGGCACTGGAAGCTGTTCAGGTACCAGTGATGGGCACAGTCTGAGAGCACAGAAGGGAGAAGTCTTGCTGCAGGGCCTCCACCAGCTCCCAGCTATGATTACAGCATCTCCTGGGGCACAAGGGATCCTTCAGAGAGAACCAACCCCAGCCAGCCACCTGCTTCTGGGCAGGGCTCTGCTCCCTGGCACCCCTGCAGCAGGGCTCCCTGCCAGCTCTCTGCTGGGGGGCACTGCCTGGGCAGTGGGTGCTGGGCTGCCCCAGCTGAGGGGAGAGGTCTCTACCCCCTCACAGCCAACAGCTTCTGCTTCCCACTGGGGTTTTTCCCCACATCACTTCATGCATCTCAAACGTTCTGGAGGCCTCCAGCACTTCCACTCCTGCCTGGGGGTGAGGGAAGCGAAGGATGAAGGGCGAGGTGGCCTGGGTGACAAGCTCTGGTCACAGGCTCAGGACCTGAGCCCACCCCACTGCTGTGACCCACAGGGACCACTGCCTCAGCCCAAGGCCAGGGCACTGCCCCAGCCTGAGCCCCCTCTTGCAGGGCTTATTGACCCCCAGCTGCGTTCAGCCTCATTTCCTTTGTGCAGCCTGGTGTTTAATTGCAGAGATTCTCATTTACTGCTGCAGAGCACAGGCCCCAGCCCCAGGGATAAATTGAAGTGACAGCTCCATGGGAAGCTTGGAATTTAACTTTCTGACTTATCTGATCTGATGCAGCTACAACTATTTCAATGCAGCCCAGGAAACAAACAGCCTGCCTCTAAGGAGTTCCAGCTGGAACAGGGGGAAGGCTTTTGCAGCAAGAGAGGCTGCAGCAATTAGTGCACTGTCATGCTCCTGGTGGGCACAGATCAGCTAAGCAGAGCTTCAGGAGCTGCACTCCCCTGCCAGGCTCACCAGGGTTTGGCCTTTGGGTGCTTTTCCCTCCCCACCCCCCGAGTGAAAAGCTACTTTGCTACCATTGAGAGGAAGAGGTTTTAATCTGCTTTGTACAACTCCCTGCTGGAGGCAGAGGTAAGCACCAAGCCTGCTGAGTGAAACACACCCAGGCTGGCCAGAAAAAGGCAAAGTTCCTTCTGCTTTGTGCTGTCATGATCACAGCTCTCTGCCTGTCTGCAGGCTGGGCTGGGCTTAAGCTCACCCTGCCTGAGCGGGGAAGAGGTGTCCCAGCCCAGCCCAGAGTCCTACCTGTGCCCTCTGTAACCCCTGAGGAGAGGCCACCAGCACCTGCAGGCTGCTCATCCCCACACCCAGGCACCTCCTTTGTGGTTGGGACACAGCAGATTTAATTCAAACTGAACCAACTAATTAACTCTTTCCAAATGCTCATGTTTGATTCTGAGCTCTGAAAATGCCTCTCAGACCTGTGAATTGAACCAATAAATAATACATGTTTATAGTAAATGCTAATAAATACCTGAGGGCTGGGGGTCGAGAGGGAGGGGACAGGGCCAGGCTCTGCTCAGTTGCACCCCGGGATGGGCCAGGGGGCAATGGATAGAAACTCCAGCACAGGAGGCTCCACCTCACCGTGAGGAGGAACTTCTGCACTGTGAGGGTCCCAGAGCCCTGGAGCAGGCTGCCCAGGGAGGTTGTGGAGTTTCCTTCTCTGGAGCCTTCCCAGCCCTGTCTGGATGTGTTCTGTGTGCCCTGTGCTGGATTCTATGCTCCTGCTCTGGCAGGGGGTTGGACTGGATGATCTCTGGAGGTCCCTTCCAACACCTAACCTCCTGTGAGATCTCCAACCACCTCCGCACCGCGGAGCCTTCAGCCCAAGCACGTCCCGTGAGGCAGGCACGGCCCCGCGGCTGCCAAGGCAAACACCGGCATCGGGGCTCGGGATCCTCCCTGCGAGCAGCCGCCGGGCTCCGGCCGCCCCGGAGCGCAGGAGGAGGAGGCTGGGAGCAGCGGGGGCTGTGCCAGCGCCGAGGTTACACAAGCAGCATGACTGTGCCTTGTCAGCTGCCCAGCGGGCAGCAGGCCAGCGGCGGGGCCGGGGCGGGCACGGCGGGCAGGCAGTCCCCGGCGCCGGCCATGTGCTCCCCGCACACGTGGAGCTGGCCGCTGGCACCGCCGCCGGCACCGCCGCTGGCCGGAGGGGACGGCGGGCGGCCGGCCGGCACCAGAACGGGGTTGGTGTGACCTTGGCTGCCGCGGCAGCGAGTGCCCGGCCGCAGGGTGCGGACGGACGGACGGAGCGGCGCATGGGCTGGCCCCGGCCGCTGCTGCAGCCACAGGGCAGCTCTCCTCCAGGGCGCTCCAGGCAGACTGCAGCCTTCGGCGGGGTTTTGTTCCCATACTCCACCTGCATCCCACCAGTTCTCAGCCACCTGTCCCCTGGCCTCCCCTGCCACCCACGGGGCCAGCCCAGCGCGGGGGTCCTGTGGCATCCTGACCCTGTGTGCTCACCACAAAACCAGCTCCACTACCCTGGAAGCCACCTCTGAGTGGGCAGCCAGAGAGACAACATTTGGACAAGAGTTCAATGGCTGTGCACTGAAACTGGTGGGAGAAGAGGAGGGCTGCCCCTTACATGCTCCCCAAACCCTGCCTGGAGAGAATGTGGGCACCTGGGGGACTTTGAGAGGCTGGCACCAGTGCCATGCATCCAAGTCACCTCAGCAGCTCCCTGCTCCCCGACCTCTGTGGTGCAGAGGCAGCACTGGGATGGAACCCTCAGAGCTTCTGCACTTTCCCTTCACTCAGTGATGGAACACTGCAGTGGCCCCAGCACAGCACAGCTGCTGGGCACCAGGACAGCACAGGCACACGGGTGGGCCCACAGCCCTGCCCCCAGCCACTCTGACTGCCAGGGTGGATCCGTGCTGGTGGGAAAAGCAATGCAAAGGCAGCACTGAAATAGACCCTGAGTGGCAGAAACAGGAAGAAAACAAAATGCAGTTCTGAAGGTGTGAACACCTCCTGGGCCACCAGAAAGGAGCTTACACCTCCCTGGAGGGCACACCGAGAGCTCCAGCCCTAGCAGTTTATGGAGATGCCGGCACGGATGCCTGGGGGTAGCACAAACCTGCACCGCATCCAAGCCTCCAACACTTCACAACAGAGCCAGAGAAGGAGAGGAAGAATCAGCCATCCCCACTGACACCCTCAAAGAGAATCTTAAGCTGCCTTCCAGAAGCACAGAACAAAACTGCTGCCAGAGAGCAGAGTCTGCTCACGGAGAGCTCTGCACCTGCATTAACATTCACGGAGCAGCAGCTGCCGTGCCAGGAGCAGCTCCATCTGTGACACCCAGGAACAGCTCTGTCCACAGCGACACCCCCAAACAATGACACCCCCAAACAGCCCTGTCCACAATGGCACCCCCAACAGCCTCATCCACAGCACCTCCAAACAGCCCTGTCCACAATGGCACCCCCAAACAGCCCTGTCCACAATGGCACCCCCAAACAACGACACCCCCAAACAGCTCTGTCCACAGCACCCCCAAACAGTGACACCCCCAAACAGCCCTGTCCACAATGGCACCCCCAAACAGCGACACCCCCAAACAATGACACCCCCAAACAATGACACCCCCAAACAATGACACCCCCAAACAATGACACCCCCAAACAGCCCTGTCCACAATGGCACCCCCAAACAGCCTCATCCACAGCACCTCCAAACAGCCCTGTCCACAATGGCACCCCCAAACAATGACACCCCCAAACAGCTCTGTCCACAGCACCCCCAAACAGTGACACCCCCAAACAGCCCTGTCCACAATGGCACCCTCAAACAATGACACCCCCAAACAGCCCCATCCATGGCACCTCCAAATAGCTCCATCCATGGCACCCCCAAAGAGCCCTGTCCACGACACCCCAGCTCCAGCCCCCAGGGCAGCGGTCAGACTGCTCCAGCTCGCCCTGCTCCCAGCAGCTCATCTCCAGCCCCAGCAAAGCTCTCAGGTTTCAGCAGATCCAGGGCCAGGCAGCGCCGGCCGCCAGCCCCCCGAGCGCTGCACCCACCTGGATGTATCTCAAGGCACTCCTTAGGACACTGAGGTTTGAGGTCTTCTTGTCGTCCACGTTGGGGATGTTGCGCTTTAATGTCTCAAAGCACTCTTTCAAGTGTGCTCGTCTAGAGAGAACACAGGTGGCCTGTCAGCCTGGGGGAGCACACACCAGAAAGCACTGAGCAGAGGGCAGGGGCTTCAGCTGAGCCTTCATCCAGCAAAGCACTGACACATGTGCACAGCAGGCGCTGGGACCGCCTGCCTGTGTCCACCTGAGCCAGCCCAAGCCAGCAGAGACACCTGGGGCTGCAGGCCTGGGCTCTAGGCCCAGCCTGTTGGGAAGCCGCTGCGCAGCCTTCAGTGGAACACTTCCTCTCCCTCTGCTGTTGCTTCCATTTTCCCTGCGTGTCCAATTGAGCTAGTTAAAGAGGTTTGGGTCAGGTCTTGAGTCAGCATTCACCCTGAGCCCCAGCCTGGGCTGGTTTATGGCTTCAGAGCAAGAGAGGTCCCACCGCTGTGCACATGGGGATGGACTCTGCAGGATCAGGGCTCTGCAGGGTTACTGCGAGGCAATGATGCAGCCAGGTAAAACACACTGGGAGGCAGGAGATGCAGAGCTGAGCTGTAAGAAAGCAAAGCAACACTGCAAGATGCATTAAAAGCCACTACAAATTTCAGGGTGGGGTGGTGGTTGTTAAAAAAAAGGGCAACCAAACAAAAATGCCAAAGCCAAACAAACACTGACAAGCTACAGGCCAAAACTAAGACAAAGCAACAAAAGAGGAAGGGGAATGACAAGGAAAGCCCAGAGCCTTGGCTTTCTACCCACCTGTTCTTCTCCAACTTATTATGTACTTCCCTGGTCCCAACCCTGCAACCCAAACAGAACAAAGACAAGCTCAGTGTCAGGTTTAAAACTCACTCCTGCCAGTCAGGCTGTGCTGTAGCAGCGTGTGTGTGGGGCCAGGCTATACAAAGCAACAGAGGTGTTCAGGTAGCACTGCTTGCATATCAATCACAGATTTATTCCTGCCTCTCAAGACACAAATCCATAGTTTACAATGGATGTGAGCTGGGGCAAGCATTAGGCATTCTCTGCACACAGGATACAAGCAGGTGTAGAGGGTGTGTACAGCTACTACTGACAACAGGGAGAGACAAACGTGAATGCAGGCACTGGTACAGGGCCAGACAGCCCAGATTCTGACCCATTTCTGAGGCCTGCACTCAGGAGGCCAAGAATGATGCAGGTTAGAATCAAAGGGTACAGGGCTTGGCAGAGAGACTTCCAACTGCTTTGGATTTTTCCTGTGCCTGAAATAACTGAGCTGGGATGAAGTAACACAGGAGTCCTCTGGTTGCTGCTAAGGAAGCAGCAGGGTGAGCTCCTGGGGGCTTGGGGCTCTGGTCTGCCCCCACCCTCCGAATCAGAGGGATACTTTGAGGAAAAGCCAAACAAATTTGGTATCACCCCAGGTTTTCAGCTAGAGTGTGGGTGAAACACCTGAGCAGACACGTGGAGACTTCAAACATCCCTTGATTCAAGCACAAATAGGCTCCTTGAGTCTTCTGCAGACAAGCTGAGGATCAAACCTACCCTGGAGGAGCTGGGCTGGCATTTTACAAAGGCTGCTTTGCAAACTCTACACCACCTGTGCTAATTCCTTCTCTGCATGTTGGGATCTCTGCAGCCCCAAGGACACCATGAACCCTTTTTTCTGCCTGCTACATCTTTTCTTTCTTTCTGCTCCCACAAGATGCCACTGACACTGCCCCTGTGATGCAGGGAAGGTCACAGCCCCACGCTCGTGCTCCTCTCAGCTGGCTGACGGTGGATCTGCATCACAGCTCAGAGCAAGCACCAGGGGACCCGGGGAAAGGAAAAGGGAACTGCCATGCCCTGACCTTCTGATGCATTCCAGTTACTGACTCCATCCAGGAGGGAGCAACAGGCAAGGCCAGACTCTGACCTGGCCAAAACATGTCTCCTGAGCAGGGCACTAGCCTGGAGAGGGCTGCATCTTCTCTGTCTCTTCTGCTGGCACTTGGTTAGATCCAGCTTTGCTGGCTCTGTCTCAACACAGCAGCCTGGGAGTGGGACACAACTGCCACTGCTGCACTGTGCAGCAAGAAGGGGTCTCCAGCTGACATTCTGGCCAGCAGCATCTCCAGAGCCTGACCCTCTGCCCTGAAACCAGGGGTGCATTAGCTTTACTGTACTGCAGAGGCCAGGCACTCAGAGGGACTTTCTGCTCAGCCTCAGCAGGATCACCACAGCATTTTAAACACCACTGCAGAGCCATCAAGGAGCTGCAGGAGGTTGGACAACATGGCCCAGGAGAAAAGGCTGAGCAGATCCAGGTCATCCATCCTGCAGGAAGGAAGACTGAGGGGGCCAAGGGAAACAGATAACAGCTTGCTGCAAAGAAGGCAATGATTTGTTCTCCCAGCCCACAAGAAATAACACCAGACTAGGAGTAGCCTGGAAGCAGCCACCAAAGGGGAAGACAGAGTCTCCACCAGCCAAAGTCCTTAAGAACAAGGTAGACAAACACTAACCTGGAGCACCATCAGAGCCACAAGTCCTGTGGGGGGGGTGAGGACAGATTAAACAGCCTTCAGTCCCAGCTGCAGGAGTTCTGAACAAGCTGGAAGCCCTTAGCATTCAAGCACTGAGAAAAGTGCAGCAGCAGCTGAGGGCCATCCCTGGGCTGGGAAATACAAGCTCCCAGGTCACAGCCCAGTTTTCAGGCCAGGTCCTGCAAGCAGCAGGGCTGCAGCCTTTCCCTGAGCAGCACAAGCAGAGCTCTTCTGCCAAACATAACACCAGATGCCACCTGAGACCAGGCAGGCAGTGCTGGGACTTGCTTCCTAACGTGGTCCTGGCTTGGTACAAGAAATCCTGGTAGGGAATCCTACAGGAAGGAGCAACAAAACCTTCCAAGCTAAGAAACCCAACAGACATCCAAACAGCCACGGATCCTGGGGGGCCTGGGCTGCCTGCAGCCCTTTGCAGCAGCTGCTCAGGCTGGCTGCAGCTTTCGGCATGGCTCCTGTCCGCTCCCTCTCGGCAGCCAAGGCGGCACTCACCCTCCGGGCCTCTTCTTCTGCTCGTTGGGTTTCGCCTCCTCCGCCGGGGCCAGCTTCAGGGCGCCGAGCGGCGGCGGCGCCCCGGCGTGCTGCAGGGGCTGGTGGGGCTGGGGCTGGATGGGCTGCTGGACCACATGGTGCTGGGAGATGGCCAGAACCGGCGCCGCGTAGTGCTGGAGCTGCTTGGGGCTGCCCGAGGGCGGGGTGGCCGCTTTGCCGTCGGGCAGCAGGGGGCCCGGGGGCCGCTGGATGACCGGAGCCACCGAGGGCACCTCCTTGGGCACGCCCGGAGTGCTTACCAGGGGCTGGTGGCGCTGCACCAGCGGCGGCGACAGGGCCGTCTGGGCCGCCTGCTGCGGGGGGCTGGTGACAACCGGGATGGGAATGACCGAAATGGGGGCTGCCAGGGGCGGGGGCGGCGGAGGGGCCGGGGCCGGGGGGGAGATGGGCACCAGCAGCTCGCTGCGGGGCTCCTCGGGGGCGAGGGCGCTGTTGGCCCGCGGCGCGCTGGCCTTGCCGGCCTTCTTCTGCTCCTGCTCCCTCTCCAGCCGGAGCTTCTCATGCTTCTCATTCTCCTCTGCAAGAGAAACGGGGCCGTCAGCAGCGCTGCCCCCCTCCCCCTCCCCAGGCCTCTGCCTAACCTCCCCTCCGCGGGCTGCCGGCTGAGCGCCGGCCCCGGGCAGGGGCAGCGCAGCAGGACCCCGGAGAGCCGTGCCCCGTCCCCGCCGCGCCGTGCCCTCAGCGCCCTGCACGGCAGCAGGGGCTGCCCACACCTGCACCAAGGGCTGCCCCCACCTGCACCAAGGGCTGCCCACACCTGCACCAAGGGCTGCCCCCACCTGCACCAAGGGCTGCCCACACGCGCACCAAGGGCTGCCCCCACCTGCACCAAGGGCTGCCCACACGCGCACCAAGGGCTGCCCCCACCTGCACCAAGGGCTGCCCCCACCTGCACCAAGGGCTGCCCACACCTGCACCAAGGGCTGCCCCCACCTGCACCAAGGGCTGCCCCCACCTGCACCAAGGGCTGCCCACACCTGCACCAAGGGCTGCCCCCACCTGCACCAAGGGCTGCCCCCACCTGCACCAAGGGCTGCCCCCACCTGCACCAAGGGCTGCCCACACCTGCACCAAGGGCTGCCCCCACCTGCAGCCCTGCAGCCCCAGCTGTGGGGCAGCTCCTGGCTCCTCCACCGTCGGCAGCAGCCCCAGCGTCTCCGGGGAGGCCACGATGAAAATCGAGACACCACCCAACCAGCCTCCTCCCCCCGACCCCAGCATGGAGACACCGCCTGACCCAGCCACTGCCTGCTCCCGAGGTCCCAACCCATGAAAATCCGAGGCCCTTCTGCCAAGGGCAGATGTCACTGAGCTAAGACCACTGACCTTCAAGAGCTGGGGCAGGACCCGGCCAGGAGCCTGTGCCTGCTCCTCAGAGGGATGCAGGGTAGGTGCAGGATTAGTCCCTGCTTGCCCCTGTGCAGCAGCCCACAAGGATGGACTCAGCACCCCAAGCGATGCCTCCAGCACCTTCCCGAAGGCCTCTCTGCTCATGCCCATATGGACAGGAACCAACTCACAGCACAGCATCTCCAACCCTTCCTTTTCTCTCCTGAGCCCCACAAAGAGCTGCTGAGCATGCCCCCAAGGAGCTGCCCTGGCCCTCTGACAGCCCCAGGGTAATGCCAGCCCTCTCTTCCAGGGAGGCAGCACAAGCCTGGAGACCAGCCCAGACTGACAGCATCCCAGGAAAAAACTGCCTTTGAGGAGCACCTCCTACAGCAGAGCCTGCGTGTGGGAGACAGGGAAACCTGCTGAGCTCCCTGCTCCCAGTCCTCCCAGCACTGACCCAGGACAAAGAGCAGCCACAGGAGTGCAGCTGGTGCTGAGCAGCCACCCAGGCAGGGCTGGGCAGGCTCCTTGGCTTAAACCAGCCTGGGTTTGGTACTGTCCACAGACTTTAGCCTGGGACAAACCCTCAGGGCTCTTCTCCTCTGCTGTGCATTGTGCTCAGGCTCCTGGCCTGGCTGTGCTGTGTTTCTGTCCCTGCTTTCAGAACAGCAGACAAGAGCCCATGCAGTCTGTGTGGCCCAGCTAGCAAAACAAACCTCATTAAACATGATCCAGGTCTCCAGCTCTAATTGTGTGAACATGGCACACAAGGACTTCATTTATCCAGGTCCTGAGGTGCCAGTGGCACCAAGGGACACCTCACAGCCTCCAGCAAGCAGCTCCAAAGCCACTGATCCCACTCCTGACAGCCTCCGAGGCTGAGCACCCATGGCATGCTCAGAGCTGGGACACACACAAGTGCTTGGACAGCAAAGCCTCGGTGCAGGGAGTGAGGGACCAGGGACATGCAGAGCCTGGTGTCCTGTCTCACACAGAGGCCAGCAGCAGGTAATCCAGAGGAAGCTGTCCACAGCAGCCTGGGCTGGACCTGAGTGCTGAGCCTGGGGGGAGTTGTTTAGGAACCTGGCAGAACGTGGGCCCTGCAGCCTGGGACTGCCAGGTTCTGCTCAGCACAGCTCCACTGAGCACCGAGGGTGGAACAGAGGGGAAAGGCCTCCCCAGCCACGGACACACCACCCACAGGGTACCTCCCCACCAAGCCTGGGTGCTTTCTCACCCAGCCTGGGATTCTGAGGGTGCAGAGCAAGCAAGGCAACAGAGCTGGTCCTGCTGCTTCTGAATGACCTCTGCTCCCTGGGACTGCCCCTGGCTCACAGACCACATCAGTCCCTACAGTTCCCACACATCACATTTCCTCCAACCTTCAGCTTTGGTCCAGTGCCTGCACAGCTCCATCCAGAGCCACACCAGGCCTGCTGCAGGGTGTCCAAGAGCCTGGGTGGAGGAGGCCAGCCAGGAGTGGCCACAGAGACCTGCAGTGTGAGCTTCAGGGAGGGCAGCCTGGCTCCACATCTGCTGCCCAGGGGGACAAGGAGGGGAACTTCAAACCTTACAGACCTCAGCAGCTCAACACTCAGCTGCAGCCACAGCCCCAGCACACCTGGTGAGAGCACCCAGCACTGCCCAGCACCGACAGCAGATCAAGCTCCAGCACCAGGGCTGCGCCTCCAGGCTCTGGGGAAGGCACCCTGTGAAACTCAGCCCCCTGGAAGGATTTCACATCCAGAGAGCACTTTTCCCATGGCTGCCTGAGACTCAGATCCACAGTTCTGTGGTCTTAGGTTGAAGGTTGGACTCGATGACCTTCAGAGGTCTCTTCCAACCCAAACAATTCCATGGCTCTCACTTGACTGCAGCTCCTTGCAGCCCCGAGGCAGGAGGCTGAGGGAGCTCAAGACCTCCCTGACCCCAAACGTGAGGCTGCTCAAAGAGGAGCCCAGGGGCTGCATGCAGCAATTCTGCCCCCTCAGGTATTTAGAGAAAGCAGAATTACCAACATTTCCTTAAAGGAAGAAGTGGGGCAGGGTGGCAAAACCCCTCAGCAGGCATCCCCTGGTGTTTACATAAACCTCAGCTCCCAGTGGCTTCAGATGGGTTCAGCTGAGCACCATGAAGGGCTAATAAATAAAAGCCCTTTGTCTGCAGTTCTCCTGCTCCACTTTGCTGCCTGGTTTGCTGCCAGGGGCAAGGAGGCACAGGGAAATTCAACCCCCAGTGCCCTGCTGACTAATCCTGCTCCCTACCTGCCTGCTGGGCCACGCAGCCAGCCCCGGGGTGACACAGGCAGCTGGCCTCTGGGGGAAGGGGACGGAGCTGGTGCCAGCCCCCCGTGGCCACGTGCCAGGCAAGGACCACAGGAGTGCCACCCAGATGTAAAGCTGCATGGTGCCAAGCAGGAGGCCAGCAGTCAGTTACTGGAAGCTCCTGGCCCTGCTCAAGGGCTGGTGAGGACAGCAGAGCCTGCCCCTGCTGCAGCACAGCATCACAGCACTGTCAGGGCTGGAAGGGAGCTCAAGGCTCAGCCAGTTCCTGCCATGGGCAGGGACACCTCACACCGCAGCAGGCTGCTCACAGCCACCTCCAGCCTGGCTGCAAACACCTCCAGGCAGGAGGCTTCCACCACCTCCCTGGGCAGCCTGTGCCAGGCTCTCACCACCCTCCTGGGGAAGAATTTCTGCCCTCCTGCACCAGCAGAGGGGAGGACCTGGCCAGGAGACCTGCAGCTGGGGCCTGCACTGATGGCAAAGCTTCTTCAGTGCCCCAGCAGCAGCCAGCAGTGAAACTCCTGGGAGTCATTTTCATTCATCAGGGAAGCCCAGAGCAGAGGGGAGGGAGAGTCCAACCCTGCACTGCTGATCACAAATATTTATGGAGATGTCTCTGCAAAGCAGGTGCAGCCCTGGGGCTGCTGACAAGCTGCCAACAAAGCCTTTGGTGCTGCAAATCTTGAGCTCCCTTGAGCTGAAGTTTATTCCAAGGATTTCTGTACCTTTTTTTAGCCAAAATGTGACACCAGTGAGCCACTGTCCCCTGTGCCTGGCCAGAGACAAAAAGGAACCTGGCAAGCGAGCCCTCCTGCCCAGGAGGGGCCTGAGAGGTCTCTAAGCCACCTCTCCCTACCACACACACACTGCTTCAGGACAGAAACACCTCCTCTGAGCTATGAGCTGTGCCCTGCTCACTTTGCACTCCCACCTTGCAAACAGGCTGAAGCCATGCTTCCAAGAGCCCCCCAGGGCTCTGGGGGGGGTGCTGTGAAAGAAGTCCTTCACAGACACAACAAGTGGTAAGCAGTGCAGCTGTGCCCATCCTACCACATTCAGAGCACTCAGGACATGAGCTCCTGGGAGCCCCCTCTGTAGAAGCCACACAAGGGCATTTTCCTGGGCTCAGGGCTCAGCTGGGCACCAAGCTGGGGGCAGTGTCCATGCACTCCTGACACCTCCATCACAGAGACCCCGGACCGAACAAACCAAGGCAGCAAACCAGCCCCCCCAGGGGGTCACACCACAACCCAAGCACGAGGGGAGAAGGAACCTCACACCCTGCCCACACCCCACCCCACCTGCCTAAGGGCCACATGGCAAGGGCAGGGGCCTCAGCTCCCGTGCCAGCCATGCCAGCACCCAGCGACAGAGGCCAAGCCCAGCGGCACGGAGCGGCAGCCCTCGCCACGGGAGGACACAGAACCAGCGCTCCTGGCTGCTGGGCTGGTGCTATTTTAGGGCCCTGATGGTCCAGGAGTACACAGTGCCAGGCACTCTTCACTTTGTTACCTAATCATCTGTCAGGTTTAAATTTACCTCCTTGCTTCAGCCTGGCCTGGCCGTGCCAGCGGCCCGGAGGTGTGAGCGCTGCCAGCCGAGGCGGCCGCGGAGCAGGCAGCCCCACACGTGCCCAGGGCACGTCACTGAGCCTCCTGCCTGAGCTGTGCTGCAGGAGCAGGGCTCCCAGCTCTGCAGTGCCCTTTGCAAGGCTCCTGCTGCGTGCTAGGGACACCATCAGCGCTCGGGAGGTCATCGACGTGCCCTGCGCCGCAGAGACCTCGCCTCGCACGCCGCCAGGGCCCACCCCAGCTCGGGCTCAACCCCGTGAGCAGGCAGGCACCGGCACTGCAGGGCAGGGGGGATCCTCTGAACGCTCTGAAGCACTTCCCTGAATCACTCAGTGCCTCTGGCAGCTTGCCCTGCACACCAAGAACAGCTGAGAGAACCTGGATTTCACCCATGCCAGTCCGAGGGCAGCGCGGCCACCCCGGGAGCCACCCCGGGAGCCACCCCGGGAGCCACCCCCGGAGCCACCCCTGGGTCACCCCAGGAAAGGCTGGGGAAAGCCTGCAGGTATTTTCCACTGGTGTGCTTGGAGAGGGGGATGGCCGTGTCGAGGGGCAGGCAGGCTGCAGCCTGAGGGCTGGTTTCTGTTTCTGCAGGCTCTGGCAGGGAGAGTGGGGAGAGGGAAGATAAGAACCGAGTCAGCAGTTCTGGAGGCCAGCAGCGCTCAGCCCCAGCCAGGCCACCTCTGACTCAGAGCTCAGGCTGCTGACACAAGAGGCTGCGCCAGCAAAAGCCACTGGAGCCTGCCAAGGGCCTGCCAACAGGCTGGAGGACTGAGACCCCTCTGAACCTGGGACCCCTCCCCCTGAGCCCCCTCTCGGCTGCAGCTGGCAATGGCACAGCAGCAGCCCAGCTCCTCTCTCCAGCTTGGCCGAAGCCACTTTGCTGGGTGTCCGCTTCGCCCCAGCGCCTCTCCCCAGAGCCCAGGGGGCTGCCAGGTGTGCTGCACCCCCTCAGCAGGGAGCCCTGGGGAAGAGCTGGCTGCGAGGCACCCCAGGGCTCACCCACAGCTGCTCAGCTGGGTGCTGTGTCCAGATCCCAGCCTGCCACCAAAGCATCCCTTCCTCCTTCCTGCGAGCAGGGCCCCAAGCCCTGCATCCTCAGGGACTGCAGTGCCTCTGGAGGGCCTGCTGCTCACACAGGACACGGACATGTGTCACAAGAAGGCATCAGAAGCTTGTGACAGGCTGCAGAGTGAGAGCTGAGTTCAGCCCTCGTGGGATTTCAGTTTCAGGGGTTCAGAGACCTGCCCTACCTGCCACTGTCTCTGCTGAGCCATCTGCTGCACCAGCAGCCCTCACACTCTTCACACCTTACCTGCAGGCAGTGTCATCACTCACCATTAACAACCAAAACCACCTGAATCTCCATTTTCTCAGCCAGAGGATGATGACACATCACATCCTATCAGCAAGAGCACAGGAAAATCAGCCTTCACATGAAGCCTCCCTCCCTGGCACCAACCCTTGCAGACCAGAAGTGTGTCCAGCACAATGGCCTTGTCTGCAGCTCCTAGAAACCAAAGCCACCTCAGTATCCAAACCTGAAGTCACTGGAGATGCTCCTCCTGCCTGACAAAACCTAGGCAGCAGACAGGCTTGGTGTGGAGACAGATGGCTTTCAAGGCAGAGTATTTCCCCTCAACAGAACCATGGCAGCTCCTGGAATGCAGGAAGGGAGGTGGGAGAGACCCTCAAGAAATCCTGCTGCTTTCTCCCAAGCCCCAGAGAAGGACAGACCACAACTGAACCCCTGGCAGACATCCCTCAGAGCAGCAGCTCCTCAAAGCTCTCTGGCTAATTTACACAGTGCTTTGGTTTGCTGTGGCAGTGCTTAACTGAAACCCTGAACCAGCTCCAGAGTCATTGTAGTTACAGCTAACTGGTAGTGGACAGAAGAAAGGCAGAGCCAGGATGCAGCAGAGCTGCAACGCAAAAGAAAACAGATCAAGAGTGCTGATGGAAGGGAAGCCACTGTGGACAGCCCTGTGTACACACACAGACCACCCCAGTGCCTCTGAGGTGCCAAGGACACCATGAGCTGTGGCACCAGCGCTTGGCAGGCTGGGCTGAGGTAGAACCTCGCTGTGGAGCTCAGAAAAAGCACAGGGAAGCTCTGCCCCTGGCAGAGGGAGCAGGCACCACTGACCACTGCCTCTGCTCCATCATCTAGAGGAGATGGTGCCTCAGAGCTTTCCCCTGGGGCAGTGGCATTCTCAAGGAGCAGGGAGGCAAGGTGGTGTGTCCTGAGAAGCCACTGCTTGCACATGGAGCAGCTTCTGGCTGGCAGCTCAGAGCAAGAAGCTCTCCCTCCCTTCTGGCCTGGGTCAGTGTGGCACACTCAGCCTGCAGCAGCATGGCAACTGTTGATACACTTGGGTTGGAAAACAATGATAACCATGGGCTGACTTCATCAAGCATATCACAAACCAACCATGCACTGCCCACACAACACACAGCCCAGCCACTGATGTGCCCACAGCAGAGACTCCCACACCCCAGGCCCCCACTGCCCCTAAGCAGGTCTCAGGATGCTGCAGACTTGCACTCAGAGAACTGTCAGGGCTGGAAGGGACCTCAAGGCTCAGCCAGTTCCAGCTCCCCTGCCATGGGCAGGGACACCTCACACCACAGCAGGTTGCTCACAGCCACCTCCAGCCTGGCTGCAAACACCTCCAGGGATGAGGCTTCCACCACCTCCCTGGGCAGCCTGTGCCAGGCTCTCACCACCCTCATGGGGAACAACTTCTTCCTAACATCCAATCTGGATCTCCCCACTTCCAGTTTTGCTCCACCCCCCCCAGTCCTGTCCCTCCCTGACACCCTCTGAAGTCCCTCCCCAAACTTCTCTGAGTCAGACACACACTGCTGGGGCCTCACAGCAAGGGCAGGTGAAAGGAGTTCATGTCACAGGCTGAGTCATGGCACAGCCAGGCCTGTGCTCCATGACCAGCCTGTCAGGTGAGCACATTTGCTCAGCACCAGCTCAGGAAACGTTCCTCCCTCCCTGTGACAAGAGCAGGAGCCCTGTGCTGCACCTTCACTGCAGGGCTGAGCCAGGGGCTGTCTGCACAGGCTGCTCCCACCTGCCAGCTCTCTTCTCAAAGGAACAAGTGGAAATGTGCAGGTGACCCTTCAGAGTCCCACCTCCATCCTTGAGAAAGGGAAGCAGGTAAGAACCCGAGGGCCTCTGCCCATCAAAGCACAATGCAGGTGCTGCATAAGCAGCTTCCCTCCATCACCTGAACTGGCTGCAGCAGGGCAGCTATCCCTGGCACCCCTGAGCCCACACAGACACTGCCCTCAGCCACGCAGCAAGGCTCTTCCAAAGTCAACCTCTAGCCACGGAGCCAACGTGCCGGTGCCCCAAGAGCAGGGTCCTGGAGCAGGCCACGTGTTACAGCATGCCCAGGGCTCTGCCCACCCTCCCAGCAACAGCCTGGCACCTACAGCATCCTCTGCAGGCACTGAAGGTGCTGTCCTCAGCAGAAACACCTGGTCTGGTCTTTGTTCACCTGGCTTCCTGCACGAGAGCTCAATCTACAGCACACCTGAAAACACAGCGTGGCCTCAGCAGCAGGACCCTGCCAGCACCCTGCCCCAGGGAGTGAGTGCTTTGTGCTCCAGTGGCAAAACCTGGGGTCCTCTGAGCTGCAGAAGGACCCAGAGGTGGGTCTGGAGACTTCCCAAGCACTGCTGGCAAGCTGGATGGGGGTGTGAAGGAGAGAGAATACAGAATGGGACCAGAATTTCACACCCTGGACATGGAATTGAGACAGACCTGGCCACAGGAGGTGGTTCTGAGCACTGTAAAGACTGAGTGCCACAAGGCACCACTGAGAGGATCAGAGCTCTCCTCCACTTCAAAGGAGAAGGCACTGTTCTGATGTTTGTGCAGCTTTGCCAGGTTTCAGGAGGTTCAGTATTTCATGGACAAAATTCACCTGATGTGCCCCACAGTGCACAGGAAGGCAGCACTGGGGCTGAGGAAGGCAGGCTGCCAAGGTCCAGCCCTGTGACACAGTGCTGCTCCCAAACCAGGAGCTAAGTCACTTGGGAGCACCAGGGGGGACGAACTGTGCAGCCACCAGCAGGTGTGGCAGGCCTGATCTGCTGCAGCCACTCTGACTCCCACACCTGAGAGAGAGCTGCTCCTCTTCCTCACCCACCAGCAGGAGGTGGGAGCCCTGCAGCCAAAGGAGAGCTTTCTGGTCAGCTCACACCTCGTGGTCGAACCTGTGCCCTTCAGATGCGTGCCACAACTGGCAGCTGGATGAGATGGGAAGAGACCAGGACTGAACTTACTGTTCAGGTCACCACCCAAGCTTGCTGGCAAGGCTCAGCAAAAGGAAAGGCCTCCAACCTGAGTGAGCAGCATCAAGCAAAGCAGGCAGCACAAACCCAGGGGGTCCTGCATGGGTATCCAGGGGGAACACTGCAGGAAAGCACAGAGCAGTTCCTTGCAGTTATAAAGATGTTTGTTGGCTTGGAGCATGAAGCATTCCTGGATTAGTCTGAACTCAGAAAGAAATCAGCCACCCCCCAGCCCGTGTCAAAGGCCTCTGGAGTTTGCAAGCAAGAGGCAGAGACAGGCCCTGGCTGTGGGTTTGTGTCTGTGCACACAGCCCCTGCATGGAGAGGGAGGCTGAGCAGCAGCACCGCTGTGAAGCAGATGTGGCCGGAGGAGCAGAGGAATGCTGCAAACCCCTGACTCCCAAGCCCCCCAGGAGCTCTCCAGGACGTGGCCAGCGTGGTGCACGTCCAGGGTGTGCCTCCTGTTGTTTGCATTCCAGGGCCTGGATATTGCAAGGGAGAGAGGCAAAACATCGACTCTCCTCCTCGCCTCCCCCGGGCCTGTTGGGGCTTTTGTTCCCCCCACACACAGATAACGAGATCCAAACACCACTGCCACCACTATCACCATTTACATAACATTTCTGACGGCGTGGAGTGGCTCTGCCGGGTGCTGGAGCAGGAGGAGGGTGAGGAGGCAAACCGCTGCAGTTTCACTTTCGTTAGGTCTCTGCATGTCCACGGCGCAGCCGCAGCCACCTGGGAGAAGCTGCCCCTGAGGCCATGGAGCCCAGCACAGAGAGGGCAGCAGAACCAACCATCCCCAGGGGATCAGACTGGGACATGCAACAAGCACACGAGCAGAAGAGCCTCCAGAAAGTGCTATTTCAGATCAGTAAACAGCAGAAATGTTGATGCTGTGGAGGTGTCACCAGGGTGAGGATTCCTCGGCGTGTCTGAGGAGCTGCTCCGACTCTGCCTCTTGGCTGCAGCTCGTCTGCTCCCAGGTGAGTGGCTCAGGAGCTAAGAGCCAGCCCCCTGTGCTGTGTCCTTCCCAATTCTCCCAGCACCTCAACAACAAACAGCACAACTCAACAACTCCACAGCAGCAGTCTCCTTCCCCCAGCAGGGTCCCAGTCACGGGCACCCCAGGGTGCTAGACTCCACCCAGCTGGTGCTCTCTGGGTGCATCTCAAGCCGAGGGACTCAGACTCTGAACCGTTCCGGCGTGGCACATGGCAACATTCAACAGGCTTTGGGGCAAACACCTTGCAAACCCAGCTTGGAACTGCGCTGCAGGCAGTGCCTGATCACCCAGGGACAGGAGTGGCACCGCTGGGTGGGAGCTGATGGCTCCACACCAAAGCCTGGGGCAGCCTGTGGTGGGTCAAGGTGGCTGCAGCCCAGCCATGCAGGCAGACCCAACGAGCATCACAGCCAGCTCCACACAGCAGCAACGGCCCTCAGACAGCTGTGGGCACAGAACAAGCCCTGCTCTGGTGCTAAATTAAGGCAGGCAAAGCCTGCATGGTTTAATTTTCCACTGGTGGAGGAGGCTGAGGGAGCAGCAAAGCCACATTCACACCTGCCCGGGCAGAGGCCTCAGCTGAGCTGGGCGAGGAGGACATGCTGCAGCTCCTGGCAGGCTTGAAAGCATCTGGACACCAGGTGTGTGCCGAGGGAAGCCAGCAGCTGGATGCACACAGCAGGACACAGCTCCCACCTCCAGTGCTGCCACACCTGCAGCCCAGTGAAACGTGGCACCACGGGGGAGCAAGGACACCGCCACCCCCACGCCTGCACCCCTGCCCTTCTCCTGGTGCCTCAGGGGCTCCAGTGTCATGCACAGCACCAAGCAGCGTGTGGAAGGAGAGGGTAGGTGCTGGGACAGCTGCTGGGGTGGATGTTGATCTCACAGCTTTGCAGACACTGCTTTCCTCCCCAAAGGATGCGATTTCATTTCAGGTTAGTCTGTGGAGCTCTCCCAGCAGCTCTACCCTGAGCTGCTCCCTAAGCCTGAGATCATTCCAGCTGCACCCCAGCATCTTAGCAACCACAAAAAGAAGCACAAAGCAGTGACAAGGAGCTGCTGGCCTGACCTCCTGACAAGTCCAAGGAGAATGTGCAGATCCAACCGGTGTCTGCATTCAGGGAATCCTTCTTCATCTCCTCCTTTCAGAAGGCTCTCCTCAGTCACACACCATGGAAGGAGACAGTCCTCCACCACCTCAGTCCAGCTGGGCAGTGGCCCCAAAGCCTGCAGGCAGGCAGTGAGTGGCTGTGTCCCACAGGCTGCATCTCCACGTGCAGTGCTGCAGTGCTCCGTGGCACCAGGAATCCCCACCAAGGGCCCAGCCACACCTTGATCCCCTTCCCTCCCACAGCCTCTCTGCTCTCTTTTCTCCCTACTTTTCCCTTCTATGCTCCATGTCCTTCCTCAGACAGTGTGATGAACATCTGGATGAGAGGAAACTCCAGAGGGACTCCAGGCACCCCAGAGCAGGTTCCCATCCTGCTCTCCCACCTGAGGCCAGGCACTCTGCAGCACCTTTCTACCCAGCAGCCTTGAACCAGCTTCATTTTACATTTCTGATGCTGTTCCCAGACTGGGTTGATCTTGAGGCCAGACTGGACCCCCAGAGTCACACGGTGCAATGCAGGTCGTGGAGCTTCTCTGAACACATTTGGAGGAGGAGGAGGAGACTGACAAGGGAAGGAAACCAATCCAGAATGTTTTAGCCTTTCCCAGGCATTCTCTGCCACTTCTCTGCTTGTGCTCCCCCCTGTCACCCCAAGTTCAGGCAATGGCCTCCTCCCTCTGATGCCACTCCTGTCCCTGGTGCTCCTGATTTCCCTGAAGTAGCCACATCTGCACTGAAGCTGCTGCTCCAGCAGCCAGTTCAGCCCTGACACGCCTGCTGCAGCAGCACAGCAACGGTGTGGACCACAGCAGGGCTCCGAGCACCCAGCCAGGCCCTGGGCTGGGTGCTGTGCAGGCTCACCCAGGCTGCCCCTTCCTGGAGCAGGCTTTGGAACCAGGCAGCATCTCCACACTTCCCTGCCTGCTGCTCCTTAGAACTAGGAACCCCTCCCCGTTGTTTTCTGGTGCATTGCCTTGGCCATGCCCCACTGAAGCATCAGTTCTGTCTGCAGAGGTTACCCAACATGATGGGACTGGGTTGCTTCTGCCTCTCCTCTGCCTCTCACAGCTGGCACCTGTAGGTATGCCAGGGCCTGACTTGTTGCATCCATTTACAAACCTCTCCCAGAGCGGGGAACAGCCAGATGCCGACTGAGACCTTGGCTAGCAGCAGCAGATCTGAGGAACAGCCCTGCTGAACATCGCTTCCCCCGAGTGTAACCTCTGCCGGACCCCAAGCACCGGCACCGTCTGTGCCCACAGAGCTGCAGCACTAAGAGCCAGGGAGCAGGGCTGAGGAGGTGCCCAAGCTCTCAGGGGGTGAACGCAGGAGCTCTGCCACCGCCCTGCGCGGGGCTGCGGGGACAGCGGCGCCAGGGCCCGGCTGGGACGAGGGGAGCTGCACCCTGCAGACCCTTTCTGCGCCTGGCTCCGAAGGCCGCTGCCCGTCCGCTCCCAGCGCCGGTCCCCGCCGTGACTCATCACCGACACAATGGCGAGGCGGCCGCGGCCCGGCGCGCACACAAAGCGCTGCCCCCGCCGCAGGTACGCGCTGCTGTCACCGGCAGAATGCCGCAGCCCGGCCCCATCGCCGCCGGCACGGCACGGAACAACCGGATCACACCGGCCCCGCGGCACCGGCAGCGGAGCCGTTCTTCAGGAACCGTGAGCCGCCTACGGTCGCACGGCCGAGCCCCGGCGTTGTCCTGCGACAGCCAGCCCCCGAGGGAAGCAGGAGCCCGGAGAAGGGCAGGCGGCACGCAGCCGCAACGGGGAGCGGAGCGGGGGCAGCGCAGCAGGGCGGGAGCTGCGAGAGCCGCAAGGGCCCGGCGGAACGGGGCGATCCCCGCGGGGCTTCCCCGGCCCCGCCGATCTCCCCCAACCCCGGGGCGGGCACGGAAGCCGCAGCCCCGCGGCGGGGCCGCAGCGGAGAGCGGCGCAGGTCAGCGCCGGCCGGGCCGGGGCTCCCCGGGGCTCCCGACGGGACGGGGCGGGGCTCCCCGCGCGCGGGCCGCGAGGGCGGGGCGGGGCCGCGCGCACGTGGTGGCGGGCGGCGCCTGCAGCGTCACGCGGCGCGGCCCCGCCCCTGCCCCGCCGGCGGCGCGGGGACACGCAGCGCGCGCGGCGGCGGCGCGCCCGCGGGAGGGGCGGGGGCGGCCGGAGCCCCCCGGCGCGGCCCCGGGGACCGGGGCTGGGGGCCGCTCAGAACGCCCCCACCCGCAGGCTGTCCCCGCCGAGGCGGTGTCGCGCTGTCCTCTCGTCCCCCGTTCCAACCACCGCCCCCCCTCCTTCAGCGCCCTGTCACTTCCCCGCGCCGCGGCAACCACCCGCCGCGGGTTTTCCCTGCCGCCAACGCCCCCGGGCGGGCCCCGGCGGCAGCGCCTCGCAACGGCAGCGCCGCGTCTCCCCGCGGTGCCTGCCCGGTCCGACCCGCCCGGCGCCGACCCAGGCCCCCTGCCCACGCCGCCTCGGCCGGTCGCCGGCGGGCTGTCAGGCGGCGGCCCCGGCGCGGCGCGGCCGGCCCCTTACCACGTGCGGTCTGCTGCTGCTGTGCCTGCCACTCCAGGAACCGCGCCGCCTCCAGCAGCGTCTCGATGCTCATGGCGCGGGCCCCGGCCGCCGCCGCTGCCGCCTCCCCGGTAGCGCGGGCCCGGCCGCAGGCGCCGCGCCGCCCCGCGGCTCGCCCCGACGGCAGCAGCGCTGGCGACAAGATGGCGGGCGGCAACAGAAACACAACAGGCGGGCGCTGGCGCGGCCCCGCTACTACGCGGCGGGCGGCTGCAAGACGCGGCGCGGAGCTGCCGGGCGCCGCCCGGACGGGACGGGGCGGGACGGGACGAGGAGGCCGGCTCGGCTCGCCGTGAGGCGGGGGCGGCTCGACGGCTCCGCTGCCGCGCGTGGTGGCGGCGGCTGGCGGCTCGCCCTGGGGCGGGTTGTTGGACGCGGGCAGGGCGGCGGGGGCGGGCGGGGCCTGGCCGGGCCGGCGGCGCCGGGATCCGGCCGCCGGGTTTTGCGGGCGGCCCTCCCCCCGCAGTGCGCTGGCTGCCCATCACCAGGTGTCAGCGCGGCGCTGGCCAATGGGCGCGCAGCACAACACGGCGTGCAGCACCTCCACATGGGCGCCCCGCGCCGCCGCCAGCCGCCTTAAAGGGGCCGCACCGCCCCCGCCGCGCCCCGCCCGCCGCCCGCACAGCGCGCCCGGCCCTGCCGCGGCCCCTGCGCCCGGCTCCCCGGGGCTCGGCACCGGCGGAGCGCTGCGGTTCGCTTTTTAAAGTAAGTTCCCGCATTGCGCGCCGCTGCAGGAGCGGGGCCGGTAGCTCGGCACAGCCCGGGCCGGGCGCGGCGGGGAGCGGGATCACGCAGAGCCGCAGCGAGCAGGCAGTGTCCGCCTCGCCCGCGGCGGCCCCGCGGGCTGCGGGATGGGGACTTTGTTCCGAGTGCTGGTGAGAGCCGTGCCCGGTGCCAGCGCAGAGCGAACACGCACGTCCACGCGTGTCAGGGCTGAAGGGGTGTGCGCCTCCGTATGCCCTTCCTCCAGCGGGTGGATTTCCCGGAATACCCTGATGTCACGAAAATAAACCTGTTTTTCTGAATGCACACCCGTGTGGCCTTGGCCAGCCGGTGTGGAATCCGCGCTGCGCCTGGAATGCTCCGAGTGCCACAAACGCAAGTTCTGATCAGCAGCAGGCTGGCATCTGGGCGCAGTCTCGCCCCCAGCAGATCCTTTCCCAGGTTCTGTTCTCTGCACTGCTTTAGCAGAGCCTTCTCTGAGCTGTTCGGGGGCACACGCTCTGTGGGTATCCATGAAGAAGTCTGCTGAGTGAAGGGCTTGTGCCCCCCTTCCCTGCCCCTTGGCCGCACCAAAAGGAAAAGCCAAGCCTTTGCTGTGGAGGAAAAGCAGAGAAAGGAGACCTTTAGAGAAGCATCTACAGAAGGGCCCCGCGGGTAGTGCCTGGGGGTTGGAAATGCCTCGCAGTGGAGCTGGAAGTGCTGCCCACGGTGATCCTCGGCAGGCGTTTCCCTGTGTAAGGCCTTTTTTGTTTTTCAGCAGCTTGCAAAACGAAAACTTTAATTATCTGCACTGAAATTTTCCCTGCCTCTGATTGGGTTTGGGGCTGGGAAAAGATGCTGAAGTGAAGGAAAAAGAAACTGACTGGGGAAAAAAAGCCCAAAGCAACCAATCTACCCATGGAAGGAATGGGACTGGGGTGGGGGAGGAAAATATATAAAAATAAAACATGAGAATTTTCATTCTGGTTTACATAAATGAGGGAACTTACAGACCAAAAAGTGCGCTGAGGAATGGCCACTAGCTGGGGGCCATCCTGGTTTGTGGAGCCTGGGGCTGCCTCCTGCAGGTGCACCTATTCCTCATGACCTGCACGCACCAGACAAGACTTTGCCTCCTCCTCCTCACTCAGCATGTGGCTGATGGCCTCACTCAGACCTTCCTCTGTGGATGGAAGTGGCCATTTCCTCCAGGGCTCTGCTGTGAGCTCATCTCTGAGCCCTCTGAACACCTCACAAGGTTAATGGGTGTGTGGTCCCCTCTCTGCCACTGCAGGACTGGCTGGGAAAGCCTGGCTGAAGTGATTCACCCACCCGAGCAGCTGATCGAGGGACCTGCTGGGTGCTGCTCTCAGCAGGAGCTCTGTGAGCCACACAACACACACGGCCTTGAGGAGCTCACTGAAAGCTACTGCAGGGCTAACTTAATCAGACTTCTCCTAAAGCCTTCCCTTTGCAACCTGGCCATCCCCAGATCCATTTTACAGGAGTGGTACATGTTGCATCCATGTGCATCAGGTGTGTTGTACCAGTTGGAGCCAAACATCAGCTTTGCAGAGCAGGTTTTAAGTGCAAATAAACCCCCAGATCCCTCCTCTGGCCTCCCTTCTCTTGTCTTTCATACCTTGCAGAGTCCAACAATCCACACAGTGTCCTTCTGGGTGGCCTCAGCTTCAGGGAGGAATTGCCCTTCTGCAACCAAAGCTGCTTTCCAAGTGATGCCTCTTTAGCACCCAGCTTGTGCCCGTGCAGAGAGCCACAGCAGCTGCCTGCAGCTCTGCAGCGCAGCTCGGGGCCCTGCTGGCCCTGCTCTCCTGCAAGTGCTGCAAACTCTCAAGGTTTTAGTATGCAAGATGAGGAAAAAACAAAATCCAAGGCAACAAAAATGAATCATTAGAGGAACTTGCTGCCAGTACAACAGCCACTGGTCTGTAGCAGCATGGCTGATGGAACACAGCTTTAGAGGAAACCTCTTCAGAGCCGTGTGAATAGTTTAGTCCTGGGGCTGGGTTAGCTGCTTCATCAGGAGGCAAAACTTCCCTGCTGCCTGCAACACTTTAAATCTCCAAGGAGAGCTGTTCCTTCTGAAACTCTGAGCTCTGTGGGCTCTGACTGCTGGAGCCAGCTCCTGGCTTTGGCAGCTGAAAGGAGAAATCAGAGCCATTAAAGATTCCTCTCGGAGCGACAGCTCCTGATTGGATTCAATACATTGTGAGCTTCTGGACCCAAGTGATGCAGCAGCTTGGGAGCACGTCCAAAATCCACCAACTGTGTATTCATCTACCTCTGGAGGATGACAGCAAGAAAGCTTTTTGCTGACTCATTTGACCCTGTTACTGGGGACAGCAGTAAACCAGAACACTTGAGTTACTTGGATGGACTTTGGGAACACTCAGGGACGGCTTTAAAAACTTGCATGTGTGCTGAAAGTACAAAGGAGGCTGATTGCTGCCCTGCTGCAGCCCACGCTGCTGAAGAGCAGCTGCTGGGCTACCAAACCAGCCAACCACACCCAGGCTGGGGGCCTGAGGACACCCAGAAGCACAGCAGCTCGGTCCCCAGCCAGGGCTGTCCTTCCCCTCAGACCACCTGGCCTGGTGGACTCTGCTCTGGGTTGCTGCTCTTCCCTATCTGGGCTGCTCCCGAGGACAGCCCAGGGGCAGGAACCCAGCCTGGAGAACCCAGCCTGGAGCAGCCTTCCCGGGGTGGGTGGGTGGGCTCCTGCACTTCTGCTGCCTGCCCGGTGGCTCTTGCTTGCTTCCTTAGGGGCAGCCACATCCAGCCCTGCTCTTGGGGGGCAGGAGGGCTCCTCAGCTTCCATCTGTGGCTCCAAAACTTTCAGGCAAATCCTTTGACTAATTGGTCTCTTTTGATCTCCTGCAAAGATCAGATGTACCTCGTCAGAGGAGAATGTGAAGCTCTTGCTTCCCACACGCACCAGGCTCAGAGGTGTCTCCTTTTTTTCACCTGCTTTGGGGGAACGCCAAGAGCATTTCAACTTCTTATCTGCTCTGTATTTCCTGTTCAGTCAGGCCTTTAGATGCTATGGGGTGATAGTCAGATGGCACAGATGTTATCTCTCCTGTGTGCTGGCTGTGGTAAGTTTGGGAGCCGTGGAGTGGAGCAGGAATGGAACGAGCAGTGGATCTGGAGAGCACCTTCAGCCTGAGCCCAGGCTGCGAAAACAAAAGCCAGCAACGTGGAAGCATTTTGCATGACACAACAAATGCAAAGTCTTGCAGCACTCAGCAAAGTGCATTTCTGTATTTTCAGGCTTTCTACCAAGTTTGAATGGGCTTAGCTTTATCCAGATGTGATTATGATCAGCCACACACGAACAGTGCAGGGGAAAGGAGCAGTGGTTGCAGGTCCTGTTTTCATGGGGTCACAGAATTGTCAGGGTTGGAAGGGACCTCAAGGCTCAGCCAGTCCCAACCCCCTGCCATGGGCAGGGACACCTCACACTACAGCAGGTTGCTCACAGCCACCTCCAGCCTGGCTGCAAACACCTCCAGGGATGAGGCTTCCACCACCTCCCTGGGCAACCTGTGCCAGTCTCTCACCACCCTCCTGAGGAAGAACTTCTAACATCCAAGAACTTCTTCCTAACGTCCAAGAACTTCTTCCTAACATCCCTTTTCTCTCCTTCTATCCACCCTTCCTGAAAAAGAGAGACAGGATTTCAAAGGAGATGAAAGTGGCCAGTTTGAGGGTGACACTACCTCACAATGCCACCTGCCCACACAGTGCCCCCCAATACCCTATTCTACACCAGGGATAAGAGGGATGGTCAAAAATCCACCACCTCAGCAGTGCCAGTTTGGGAGTCACTGCAGTGCTGCTCAGCAGTCCTCCTCTTCCTCTTCCTCTGCTGTTTCCTTTCTGCCTGTGCAGCAGACAGCTTCTCCTCCCCCGAAATCCATCCTCCACCACGCAGCTCTGTCCTGTGTGCAGCCCTCAGTTACCTCTTTTCCTGCTCCTTTTTCCTTTCTCATCAGGAAGGAGCTTCTATGGAATATTGCTTCCCAGACTGTTAGTAGGGGGGGAAAAAAGACTCCCTGAATGAAAAGAAAGACTTTTTGCTACCCAGAGAACCAGCTCCATCCCAGCCAAAATGGTTTGTGTTTCACTGGAAACCCAGCTGGGTTTAGAGCACCTTGGATGTGAAATGTCTCTCGGAACCCCCAGCGAAGTTGTGCTCTGAAGTTCAAGAGCTGTCACTGTTCCTACTGTTTATAAACACTCAGATAAAAATGGGATGGGCAGCTTGGGTAAGTGGATTTTGTGCCACACTCTGGCAGGTGCTGGCAGCAGGCTGGGGCAGCAGGAGATGGAGTGCTGGAACTTCCCCCGGACCCTACCAAAGCCTGCCAGGCAGGGAAGCACCCGTGGGGGACTGAGCCTCCCTTCTTCACCCCAGATCACAAACTCTCCTCCTCCATCTCCCCACATGACTTTGCTTTGTTCTGCTCTTTCCCTTTCTCTGAATAAACAACTTTTCACTCCAGGCCCCTGGATAATCCTTCTGGAGTCGGTGGGAATACTCCACTGCCTCAAGTTTTAGTGTCTGCTTAAACACTTAGTTGCTCAGGGCCCCAAATTATGGCTGAACATAAATGATTAGAGGAGTGTTTATTCTCCTTTCCCCCCACCCCCCACTCTTTCTTTAGGCTTCACACTGAATAAGAAATGACTCCAACTGTCCTCATATGAAAGAGGGAAGTTTATCTCAATATTTTCATTTTGCAATTCAAGGCTTGAACCCAGGGAAAACCCCACAAGGGTGACAATAATTAGCGAGTGAACCATTCTGCCTGCCTCTGTAATCCCTCTACTTGTGGCTCTAATGATGAATAAATTCTAATTGTAAATATTTAATCACAGAGAGCGGTTAGGCAGGGCCTGAGTGATGAATGTATCTTGCACAGATCCACTGAGGGGGCTGAGAGCTTCCCCAGGCACCCAACACCCACCCTCAGGCAGCACTCCGATGCCAGTGCTGGAATCACAAGGTCTTGGCCACCCAGATTTTGTCCTGCTTTCACCCAGTGATTTCCACACTGGTCCAGTAACTCTGGCATGACACAAGGGCAGCTTGTGTTGCCTTCTGAAGATCCCAAGCTGTCACCTGGAAATACGAGGAGCAGAACCCTAGAGTGGGTTGGGTTGGAAGGGACCTTCAAGACTGTCTAGTTCCAACCCCCCCAGCCATAGGCAGGGATAGCTCCTGCCCCAAGTTGATCAAGACCCCATCCAGCATGGCTTTGAACAGTTCCAGGCTTGGAGCCTCCACAGCTTCTCTGGGCAACCTGAGTGTTCCCACTCAGTGCTGGCTTTGGGGGCACAGTGCTAAATGCCAGGGCTTTTACTTGTGCACGTGTTCAGGTCTGGATGGCAGCTTCTGACGTGGTCTCTGCTGAAGCATGAGGCAGCGGCTTTGCAGGTGTCTGAGCAGGTAAAACCTGACCTCCTGTGGCTCACAGCCCGACAAGGAAGTGCCCTGTGGCAGGAACAGACTGTGGCTGGCTGCAGAAAGTGCTTCTGGAACTGCTGATAAACTGGAAGGGGAAGGTCCATCCAAAGTCCATAGGCCACATGTGGAGGTCTCCTGGGTTTGGGAAGCAATTGCTGACTGTGTGTCCTCCTGATCTGCTGCAAGCTGTCTGTGATCAAATGACTCAGGATGATAAACTTCACGTACAAAACACAGAGAGAAGTCCAACCGCTCTCCCCTGAGAGCCAGGCCTGCCTGCACCTCCTGCCTTAAAATCAGTGCCAAACACGGCAGGGGGGAGCAGGGCACTGCCCAGCGGGTCTGGCCCAGCCCAGCTCTGTTCCGCTGCCGAAGAGACCCCCAGAACCTACCCAAAAGCTTTTAACAGACATCCACCTGTCTCCCTGCTGCTAAAGGTGCTGCCGTGGCAAGAGACTGCAGGGACGGGAGCCACCGGTCCGGGCTGCGCAGGGCTGCAGGGTGGTTCAGAGGTGCCCCAGGGGGGTGGTTCGGGGGTGCGGTTCGGGGGTGCCCCAGGAGGGTGGTTCGGGAGTGCCCCGGGAGGGTGGTTCGGGGGTTCTTGCTCTGCAGCGCCGGGACCCAGCCCGCAGCCGAGGCCCGGCAGTACCCGCAGCGGCCGGCAGAGGGCCCCCGCGCTGCTCCAGCCGCCCCGGCCCCACTGGCACCGGAGAGCAGCGGCCGCGGGCGGCAGGGGCAGCGCCCGGTGTGCCCAGCCCCGGGGGCCGTGCCGCAGACCCCTCGCACAGGTATTTTCGAGCGGGCAGTCCAGCCCGGGGCAGGGATCGGCTGCGGGTCCAGTGACGGAGCCCGCGGTCCCCTCCGGAGCAGCGCGGCCGGCGCCGCGCCGCTGCTGTTTCAGCTGCTCAAGCGCCGCCGCTTGCTCAGTGCGGCAGCTACCGGCGGGTACCACGGCCCCCGCACACAGCAGGTCCGGACAGACGCCGGACAAAGGGCCGGGGCTTGCTGGAAGCTGGTAAAGATCAGACATGAATTGGCCTCTCCGGGTCCAGGAGTCCCTTTGTTGCTCAGAGGACTCAGCCCCCCAGTTAATTAAGACATCGACCGCAGCACACTCCCGGGGGAGTCCTGCTGCGGACAGAGAGGTTCTCCACACAGCGAGCAGCTGGGCAGTTGGATTCTCCCCCTTTAGACCAGGACCCTTTTGGTTGGAAAAGGCCTTTCAGATCACCAAGTCCAACTGTTAACCCTGCACTGCCAGGTCACCGCTAAACCATGGCCCTCAGCACCTCCAGGGATGAGGACTCCACCATTGCCTTGGACAACCGTTTGGGGGAAGAAATTCCTCATGACCAACCTAAACCTCCCCTGCAGCAACTGGAGAAGGAGCCCAACCCTGCCTTCAGCCCTTCCCTATCCCTACACAGCCACGGCCACTTCCTCGGCCATGCAATCCCTGCCCAGGGAAGGATCTCTGTCCTTGTGTGGGCAAAGCCAAGGGCAGGTGTGACAGGGCAGGATGAGAGCACTGCAAGCAGCCACCCACTCCCAGCACCAAACGATCTCTGTCAATAATCCCCCTGGAAATGTCAACCTCAGCCGCGGTGTCAATACCTTATTGTGTAAGGACAATGAACCCACCTGGTGCAGCCCAGGGTCTGGACCGGTTTGCAGCCAGCATTGTGTGACCACAATTACCGAGGGCCTTTCATCCACGGGGCCAATCATCTGATGGCTGGGAGCTGGGTGTATTTAGGTGAGATTATTAGAGGGCTGCTGCATAGCAGCGTTTGGAGTTGCTCAGAGCAGTGTTTCTCAGACCTCAGGCTCCTCTCCTGGGAGGCTGTGACCTTTGAGGGACACAGAAACTGGTCTGGAGAAAATGGGGGGGGGGGGGGGGGGGATAATATTTGCTGCTCCCTGCAAGTTGATTTAAATTGAGGACTCAGCAGAAGAACACTTAATAGATGGTTCTTGCTTCATGATGATTTCACCAAAGCTGGCCCAAGTGCAAGAGGAAAAATCAACACATTCTGCCCTGTTTGCTGCAGCCAGTGAAGATGCAGGATGTTGACAACCAAATGAAGTTAGAGGAATCACACACCTGCCATCAGCCACTGTGCAGGGCTTGAACTCCTCCAGGAGTGTATCAGGCTCCTCAGAGACAAAGCCTCTGCAAGCACCCAGTTAAATAACTCCACGTGCATTCAAAACTGCATTCTGCAGTGTGAATGCAAGGGTGAGAGCAGAAGGTTCTGAACAGCAGAAGCCAATTCCATTGACAGAAAGTTCTGAAAGATTGATTTCCTTTAGGGTCTTGACCAACATCTGCATGGGTCAGAGAGCCACAACCCTCCCTTTCTGCCTGCATGCCCTCCTGCTTGTACTGAACCATTCTGTGTTGCAATAGAGCCACAGGGAAAGGCAGTGGCAGCAAAAGCAGGTGCTAGGGAACAGCAGCTCTAAAAACCAGGCCTTATGCTTGCAGGAGGATGAGACAGTTTGGCACTGTAGAATAAGACACCAAATAACATAATAAAAGAAAACTATCCCCCCACTCCCCCCCTTTTTTTAAAGCAGGCACTAAGTAGAGTTCAAAGTTTGCCTCTCTCTTAAGCCAGTTGTTGCCTGGGGCTGCTCTGAGAAGGGGCAGAGCCAGCAAAGTGCCACAGCCCAGCTCAGGAGGCAATGTGCACATCCGTTATTGAGCACGCTAGAGTCTGAACATCGATGCTTTGCACCGCTTAGTCCAGGTGAATGTAACAGCCAGGGCACCAAACCGGGAGCAATTTCAGCCTGGGTTTCCCAACAAAGCCTCGAGAAGTGCAAGTGCAGCAAGGAAAGAGGGGGCCCAAGCCTCTGCCCTGCTGTGCCACCCAAGCCCAGCGACAGCACTCTGCCGCCTGCCTCCTAACCCTCCTCCCTCCTGCACTGCCGTTAGCAAGGAGCTCCGCACGAAGCAGGCTTCTAAACCCCTTCCTGCTGGCTGAAGGAGCGGCACTGCCGCCGGAGCCCTCTCTCCTACCTCGCTGTCGTTTCTTGGTGGCAGGAATCCCGAGGAGGGGAAGGGGCAGCGCGGTGCCCTGCGGGCTGCGGCCGGGGAAGCAGCAGCAGCTGTGCAAAACAGCCCCCCAGCAGCAGGCACTTCGTCCCTACTCCCTCCAGCGCCAACCCCACGGCCAGGGCTGAAATAATGACTGCTCTGGCTTCGGAGGCACCTTTCACCCCAGGATCCCCAAGCACTTTGCAGCCGCTGGGGATGGGGCTTTTATTGGGCTGGGGTAAATAAGGTAGAGGAAGATTGGACTTGATTGACCAAGGTCTCGCTGCCTTAACAGTTTGGTTCTGCGCCGCCGTTTAGCTGGGGAGCTGCTGTGACCTTGGAAAGCCAGCAGAAGGCTGCGTTTTCAAGCTAACAATGTAAAGATAATCTGCCTTAAAGTGTGCCATACGTGTGTGATTAGGGCAAAAGCAAAAGCTCTGGAAGAGCTGCCGGGGGGGGAGTGTTCACGGCCTTTCTCTGGGCTGCAATCGCTGAATTACCAGCCCAGCCTGAGAGGAGGAGACACAAAGCTCCTTGCCTCTTTCAAGGAAAGATTTCGGTTACTCAGCATCCCTGGGCTCTGATGAGAAATCAAGCTCCTGTGCTTCTGGAAGCCTCCCGGTTAGAGAGCTGGGGTGACCAGGTGAGACCAGGGAGGGTGTGCTGGGCAATTCCCACCCAAGAGCAAGGGAGTTCAGGATGCCACCACGAAGCCATAAATCAAATCTTTCAGCAATGGACACTGCTCTGTGTGGGGGAAGCCGTTTGGGATGCAGCTGTTGAAGCCAGGCTGCCAACCTGGGGTGTCAGCAGCAACCTCAGAAGGGTTATCCCCACAGAGGTGGGCAGGAGCAGAGGTGTCTGCACTGCCTGCCTCCAGCTCTGGACGTGCATCCACAGCTTCCACTGAGCCATGCCCATGCCAGCTCTGACTCCCCTGGCACCCTCCTGGGCAGATGGGTGCTCTCCCCAGTGCCTCTGCTTCTTCTGTCCCATCTCTGCCCACAGCTCCTGCTCTGGCCCACCCCATGGCACAGCAGCTGGTGCCCTCCCCCAAACAGGCAAGCTGCAGTGTGCTGGAACCTCCAAGCCCAGCCCAGCCCAGCCACCCCAGTGGCTTAGCTGGACTGGCAGCCTCCTGTAGAGCTGAGGAACTCAATCACTGCCAGTGGTTCTCCAAGGGGATGAGGATGTTCCAACGTTGGCCTGCCTTCTCTTGTGGCCCTAAGCTGATTCTGCAGCCCCAGACAGGCAAGCTCAGAGAAGAGCAGTGGGCTGCAGGAAAGGAGCCACTTGACTTGGCAGGGAGAGAAAACAATCCCTTTGCTCTGTGCAGCTCCCCAGAAGTGAGTCAGTAGGGCTGAGAACAGAAAACACAAGTTGCCATAGAAACTCACATGCCTTCCACCAGCAGGAGAGAAAAAAAATGTAGGCCAATATTTCTGCTTAGCTGGCTCCTGCTCTGGCTGTGCTGCTCAGCCTGCCTGCATCCCAGGCTGCAGCAGCAACTTGCTCTTGGTTTTGCCCCCCAAAGCAACACCCCTGCCCCCCACTGCCTGGGGAAGCTGCAGCCTTGCACGTGTGTGGGCACACAGACATGTGGACACACAGACACGGGGACAGGGGCTCAGGCTGGGGCTGGGTGACTGTGGACAAGGAGCCCCAGTGGGGAGGGCAGCATGGGCAGTGCCCCCTCCCCAGAGAGCATCCTTCATGGCAGGGAGGGCTGGCAGAGGGAGAGCATTGGGGCACAGAGCAGTGCACAGCTTTTGCCCACTGGATATGATCATGGAGTGGCAGAGAGCTGGGCCCACAAGCACTGTAGAGAATGGGATGGGATGGGATGGGATGGGATGGGATGGGATGGGATGGGATGGGATGGGATGGGATAGAGTAGCCCAGATCAGGTTGAAAGAGACCTTCAAGATCATCGTGTCCAACCCATCATCACTGGGCAGTTCAAGAGATCAAAAGGCTGGAGAGAAGTTGTTCCCCCAGAGCAGGGCACACCAGCCAGCAGAGGATGACTTCCAGTGCAGAAAACTTATGTCCAGGAGCATCAGGTTGGCAAGGAACTGAGTCAGGATCCTGACAGCTGGCAAGGCAGGTGGTGGAGGGCAGCACCTCTGCTGCTCAGAGGTGGGGTTTGGGTTGGGGAAGGTGGAGGGGAGCATCTTAATCTATAAGTGATCCATGTCCTTTGAGTGCTGATCTGCCTGTTGGGTTGTAGATGATTCCCAGATCCCTCCAGGTGAAGACAGCTCAGAGCTGTGAATGAAGCAATGCCAACTGCATTTCCTACAAGAGATTCACTTCAAGACCTCCTAGCAGGAGCAGTTTCCCTTTGTTGCTGCAAAATGATGAGTGAAAGAATGAAGAGCTAGCAGAACTCTTCCATTTGCTGCAAGAATAGCAGCCTGCAGTGGCACAGAGCCCTCCTCCCACCATGAGAGCCACAAAGAAATTGCTATTTTTAGCAGAGTCTGTGATTTTAATAGTTAATCACAGAGCCAGAGAGTCACTCCAGCTGGAAAAGACCTTTGAGATCTCTGAGCCCAACTGTTAACCCAACACTACTGAGCCTGCTCTTAGCCCAAGCCCCTCAGCACCATCTCTTCAAGGCCCTCCAGGGATGATGATTTTATGTTGTGGTTGGTGTGGGGTTTTTTTCAGATCCCTGCTTTGGGAGCACAGGACTCAGGACAACTTCTTTTACAGCTACAAACCTCTGGGTAGCTTTGACAAAAGTAGAACAAAATTGAAGAGAAACTTGGCAACGTTTTCACAAGGGGAAGCCAGAGCCTAATTCTGTGGCTGCCACTCTGCTGGATTCAGGATGTGGGACACTTCCCTCTGGGAAGGGATAACTGAGAGAGTGGAGAGGTTAAAAGAAAGAAAGAAATAACAAACCCAAAGTCCTCAACTCACTCTGAGATGAGAAGCTGAGAGTAGGATGAGACTCACCAGCAGTTTAGAAGGGGGAATTGTTTCCAAGTGTAAATTGGTCAAAAAGTTCCAAGACTTATCAGAAGGAATCTTTCCCCAAGATATTCCTGAAGATGTATTCTATGTATTGGTGACATCGTCAAAAGAAGTCTGAGCAGCAGCACAGGGAGGGGATTCTGCTCCTCTGCTCTGCTCTGCTGAGACCTCACCTGCAGCACTGCAGCCACTTCTGGTGCCCCCAGCACAAGAAGGACCTGGAGATGCTGGATCAGGTCCATAAGGAGGCCACCAAGATGATCAGAGGGCTGGAGAGCCTCCCCTCTGGGGACAGGCTGGGAGACTTGGGGCTCTTCAGTCTGGAGAAGAGAAGACTCCAGGGAGACCTCAGAGCAGCCTTCCAGTACCTGCAGGGGCTCCAGGAGAGCTGGGCAGGGGCTTCTGATAAAGGCTGGGAGTGCCAGGACAAGGGACAATGGCTTTGAGCTGGGAGAGAGGAGACTGAGACTGGAGATGAGGAAGGAATTCTTGAGAGTGAGGGTAAGGAGGCACTGGCACAGGCTGCCCAGGGAGGCTGTGGCTGCCTCTTCCCTGGAGGTGTTCAAGGCCAGGCTGGATGAGTCCTTGAGCAGCCTGGGCTGGTGGGAGGTGTCCCTGCCCATGGCAGGGGGCTGGAACTGGGTGATCTTTAAGGTCCCTCCCAAGCTAAAGCATTCTATGACTCTATCATATTAAAGAGCAAACTTCTGCCCCTCTGTGCTGCCCTGTTAGGTAATTCTCAGGTGCTGGGGAGGTTGGTGACACAAGGCTGATCCCTTGGGAATGAAGGCTGATCCCTTGGGAATGAAGGCTCCAACTGAGCCAGGTGCCTTTGGGGGAAGCACAGCACTGTGAGCTTGAAGCCAGGGGCAGTGCTGAAGCTGAGTCCTTGCCTACTGGCTTAGCTGAAGCAAATCTTGATTGCTTCATCACTTCCTGCCATCTTCCAAGAAACAAAGACAAGTTGCAGGTCAGAAGTGAGAGGTTTGTCTTGATCTCAAGCTCTCTGCTGCTGACAAGGTGTAGCTCCTCACCACAAGAGCCTTGGAAGCCCAAAGGCTTAAGTTTGGCTTGAAGAACTAAGGCTTCATAGCACCAGATGCAGAAGTGTGGCTGTGCAGGCACACACAGAGCCCAGCTTTGTGTCTGCACTCAGAGGAGTGTAGTAAAAGCAGGACCCCAGAGGGAATGCTCCACAACAGGTACCAGGTAGCAAACCTCCCAACAGGCTGATGCTCAGGTTTTCTCTCAGTACTGAAGTTCCCAGAGTGGCCTCAGATAGAGAGCTTTACAGTGGTGAAAGGGAGAGAGATAATTGGTGTGTGATCAAAGATTTCTGCTTGGTAATTTACAATCATTTTGGGGCAGGATCCCCGTGGAGAGGAAAAGCAGACATCAGTAGGATGCTAAATGATGAAAAGCTCCTGTGGAGGCAGCTCTGCACTCACCCAAATCCCCTGTGGGAAGGCAGCAATCTCCTGGGACAGTCTCCTGCTTGCTGCGGAGGAGCCCTGGGGTCGGAGCTGTGCATCCTTCCTGTGCTGCAGAAGGAGACAGTGATAAGGATTTGCCTCTCCCTGCTCCCTGCCAGCCACTTTGTCTCTCCCCCATAGCTGTGTTTGAAAGCCTCCCAGTCTGCCAGCAGCAGGTGGTTGATTTCAACAGTGTGAGTGGCAGGAGGAAACTCCTCACCTGCAGAAACCTCTGCAGAGACCACCAGCAGCACCGAGTCCTCCTGTTCCCGGCAGGCATGGCCACCAGGCTCCCCGGGAGCAGGGCAGACCTTGTGGGGAGGAGGATTTGATGGCTCTCAGAGAGATGGCACTGAGACAACAGGAGCTCAGACACAGCTTTGAAGTGACACATTCCACCAGCAGAGCGTGGATGTACAGAGCAGCATTGTTCCACAGCTCTGTGGATGGCTTCATGCCCAGCACCCCCACACAGCCTCCAGGAACCACGAGAGGAGAAGATGGAGAGGAGAGAGGAGAAGAGAGGGGAGAAGGGATGAGGCTGCTGCTGAGGAGCTGGTGCCTGGTGAGGTTCAGAATGGGCTCTGGGCTCTTCTGCAGGCCTGACCCCATACAACAGACACCTTCAGAGCTTCAACTGGGAGCTTTGCTCAGACCAGTGCAACAAAGGCAGCAGACTCCTTAACTGATCCCTGAGCAGGGATCCCTGCCCGGGGTCCCAGCACCCCTCCAGGAAGCCTGCCCTGAACAAGAGCCCAGTTGAAGGCTGGGCACTGCCCAAACACCACCACAGCTCCTGGCAGGTCCCAGCTCCCAGCCTGCACAGAGCAGACAGGCCAGGGAAGTGTCACCACCCAGTGAGCTGCCCATGGTCAGGGACCTGAGCAGACCCAGAAGCCCTGCACTGCCCAGCACCTCCCTGCCAGGTGAAGCTCTATGGCCAGCCCCTCACATTCCCTGGGCTGGCTGTCCCTGCCAGTGCTCTGGGTGTCCTAATGTCTTTCTAATATTAAGAATGAACACAACACTAAGGAGATGTTTGCTGGCAGTGGCAGGCTTGCTGTGCCACTCCTTTCAGCTGCTTGAATAACTTGAGATCAGGGCTGGGGGGGGGTTGTTGGTTGGTTGGCTGGGGTTGGTTTCCCCCTCCCACCTTCTCCAGCTTGGGAAGCTCAATTAATTGTGAGCTACAACCCTGTCTATCACTGCCAGCACATGTGGCAGGGGGAGAATTCATGTGAGGCAGTGGTTAATCTTTGGTCTCTTCTGCTGCCTGATGACAGGTGTGCTGTCCTGAATAATTAGCCTGCAAAGGAAAGAAAATAAGGGATCCCCTTAACCCTTCTCTAAGAGTGGTTAGTGAGCCTGGGTTTGCTTCATTAAGCTCCTGACAGCTCAATGTACTCACATCTGTTACTGTTTGCTGCTTTGCTTCCAGGAACACAAATCGCTCGGAGAACTGGCAAGGAATTCACCCGGGCTCGTGATGCAGATCAGCATCCATCTGTTTGCTCATCAGAAGCCATGCTTCAATCACAGCACAACAGTGGTGTCAGCACTCCTGTAGCTCAGGCTTCCTCCCTGCCCCAAAGATGAGGCCTTGCTCTGCCTCTGGGCTGCCTTTGCTTGGCCTGGACCCTTCCAGTGCCAGCGGGTGGGCAGCCGAAGCCCTGGCACAGGGGACTGCATCGCTCTGCTTGCACTGGACTTGGTGATCATAGAATCAATGAGGTTGGAGGAGACCTCAGAGATCATCAAGTCAGGCCTATGACCTAACACCCAACACCTCCTGACAGCTAAACCATGGCTCCAAGTGCCACATCCAAGCCTTTTTTGAACACCTCCAGGGCTGGGGACTCCACCACCTCCCTGGGCAGCACATCCCAATGGTTAATGACTCTCTCAGTGAAGAACTTTCTCCTCACCTCCAGCCTAAACCTCCCCTGGCACAGCTTGAGACTGTGTCCTCTTGTTCTGGTGCTGGATGCCTGGGAGAAGAGACCAACCCCCACCTGGCTCCAACCTCCCTTCAGGGAGTTGGAGAGAGCAAGAAGGTCTCCCCTGAGCCTCCTCTTCTGCAGGCTAAGCAACCCCAGCTCCCTCAGCCTCTCCTCACAGGGCTGTGCTCCAGACCCCTCCCCAGCCTCCTTGCCCTTCTCTGGACACCTTCAAGTGTCTCAATGTCCTTCTTAAACTGAGGAGCCCAGAACTGGACAGAGGACATCAGGCACTTGGTACCTGCAGGCTTAACCTGGATATTTCTTCCTATCTGTTTTTTGGTGTTTTTTAAGTCCCAGGTCAAGCCTTGGCCTGACAAATGATGCCACCATGGCCAACACGTAGATACACAGCCATGGAATGGCTCAGGTTAGAACAGACCTCAGAGCTCACCTACTCCAACCTCCCCACCATGCCCAACTAGACTCAGCTGCTCAAGGCTTTATCCAGCCTGGCCTTGAACACCCCCAAGGAGGAAGCATCCACAGCCTCCCTGGGCAGCCTGTGCTAGAGTCTCACCACCCTCACACTGAAGAACTTCTTCCTCAGCTCCAGTCTGACCCTGCTCTCCCTCAGCTTCAAACCATTCCCCCTTGCCCTACTGCTGGACATCCTCAGGAGAAGTCCCTCTGCAGCCATGACCTCAGCCCTGCACTCCTCTCACTCGTGGCTGCCTCTGCTTCACCCCTGGGGTGCAAACAAACCTCCCAGCCCCGAGGTGTCTGACTGTGCAGGCTGCAAGCCCTCAACGTGCTGCCCTGTGCTGAGATGGCCTTCCATGGCCAAGAGGCGCTGGGCTGGGGGAAGTCAGACTCCTTGTGAACAAACAGACTCTTGCCTGTAGGTCACACACTGTGCTTTGGGAGCTGGCAGCTCTGCAGTGAGCGAGGCAGGAGCAGAAAATGTTCTGGAAGGACTGAACTCTGTCCCTGGCAGCCTTCCTCTTACGCTCATGTGATGCAATTCTCCTTGCTCCCAGTGAAGTTCCAGGTCTTGCACTCTCACAGATGTGCTCCCATGACAAGAAAACCAACAAGTGGAAGGATTCAATGGCTGCAGGCTGCTGAGCTGGGAGGTCTGATCCAGGACAGTGTTCAGTTTCTATGACCTCAGGATTGCACTGAGAGAGGAACACTGTAGCTGAAGTTTCCAACTCGTTGTTTCTATGCAGTAAAACACTTTGCCTCCCCCAGCAAGGCTGAAGCTGACTGATGCCTGCAGAGTGCCTCTGCCAGGTGACCCAGGAGGGATTAGCACAGAGCCTGCAGCTTCACCAGGTCCCCAGGCTTGGGGAGCAGCCCAAGCCGAACCTGGGCAAAAGCCTGGGGGGGATGGGAATATCAAATTCCAAGGTGTTTGGCTTAGCCTAGGAGGGCAGAAGAGAGACTTTTTGGTGGTGCCCAGCAGAAGAGAGGCTTTTTGGTGGTGCCCAGTGGTAGGACAAGGAGCAATGGGTACAAGGATGCAGTGCAAGTGTAGTGCAATGATTGCCTTCATGAGGGGCTTGATGCCTGCAGACACTGCCTGCTGCGTGGTCCCAACCAGGGGAATGTATTGGTCAGCTCAGGTCATGAGCCTGCTAATTGTGGTGCTGGGAAGGGTCCTCCTCTGAGCTCTGTAGCTGCACTGAATTGCAGCACTGGTGGCACCAGTGAGTTCCTGACCCTGTGACAATCCACTCAGCGTTGACCCTCAGTGCAGATCTCCTCCTTCCTTTCCCCTGAGCCGCGGGGAGTCGGTAGGGCTGCAGCTGATTCATGCCTGCAAAGAGAGGCCTCAGGGGGGTAAGGAGGTGGTTAGCCTGTGCCCAGTGCATTAAGGCTTCACAGCAGCTGCAGCTCATTGGCTCCAGGGGTGACAGATAATAAACTGTTCCAGCTCATTATCCCGAGGTGGCTGCCGGCGCCGCTCGGGGGGAGCCTGGCGAGGGGCAGAGGGCAGAGGGCAGAGCTCCCCTCTCCAAAGCACGACTGCAAACCCAACACAAACAGAAATGACTCCAGGGTTTATCAAAAGGCAGCAGGGATCCCAGCTCAGGCTCAGGCTGTGCTGATCCTGCTGTAAAATGGCACAGGAAGAGGCCATGGGAACCGATGCCGCTGTGCCACACGCTCAGCGAGTGCCACCCTCGGCCACGCTGTGCAGCCAGATGGCACTGCCAGCTGAGGCAGCTCTGTGACCTGCAGCAGATTGGGTACTGCTGGTGGGGAAGGTACCACAGCTGGGCTGCTCCAGGGCTACCAGAAGCCACAGCAGGGTGTCTCCTAATTCCTTTCTGTGGGCTGGAACACACAGATGAAGCAACAGAGGGCACGAGCAGCAGACTGGGGCAGTCCTGAGCCATGCTGAAGACTCTCTCAAGCTGAGCTTTAAAATAGCACCTCATAGAATCATGGATTTGTCAGGGCTGGAAGGGACCTCAAGGCTCAGCCAGCTCCAACCCCCTGCCATGGGCAGGGACACCTCACACCACAGCAGGTTGCTCACAGCCACCTCCACCTCCAGCCTGGCTGCAAACACCTCCAGGCAGGAGGCTTCCACCACCTCCCTGGGCAGCCTGTGCCAGGCTCTCACCACCCTCCTGGGGAACAACTTCTTCCTCACAGCCAATCTGAATCTCCCCACTTCTAGTTTTGCTCCATCCTCCCCCAGTCCTATCCCTCCCTGACACCCTCAGAAGTCCCTCCCCAGCTTTGCTGTAGCCCCCTTCAGATCCTGGAAGGCCACAATGAGGTCTCCTGGGAGCCTTCTCCTCTCCAGCCTGCATAACCCCAACTCCCTCAGCCTGCCTCCACAGCAGAGCAGCTCCAGCCCTCTGCTCCTCCTCGTGGCCCTTCTCTGGACACCTTCCAGCCCCTCCAGATCCTTCCTGGCACAGAGGCTCCAGAACTGGCCCCAGTGCTGCAGCTGTGGGCTCAGCAGAGCTGAGCAGAGGGGCAGAATCCCCTCCCTGGCCCTGCTGGCCACACTTCTGCTGCAGCCCAGGACACGATTACTGATCATGAATCAATAATGGTGACTGCTCTGAGGTGTTCCTGGCTTTCAACCTTGGCACCTTATATCAAAGGGTTAAACTGGTGGCACCTGCTGGTGTCCCTGGAAACCTCCAAGCCTGCAGGCTCCTGCTTGCAAGCTTCTGCCAAGGTTGCAACACCAGAAGGAGTGTTTCAGATGCCAAACTACTTGCCTGCAGGAGGTAAGGAAAAGGTGAAGAGGGTGAAAGCTGTGATGGAATGACAAGACCTGGAAGCTATGAAATACAACTTCTAATACAGAAAGGTGAAGGCAGCTGCAAACATGCTGAGGTTTCCATATTGATCAGCCTTGGCAGAGAAGCTCACAAAGCCAGAAGGTAAAAGGCAGGAAGGTTGTGGCTCCAAAGGATGACTCTTTATGGTAACAGCCATGCAATGTGTAAGCTCTAATGGATGAGGTGTGGGATGGAGCAGGGCAGAGCAAACCACAGCACTAAGCAGAACAGAATTCCTTGAAATTGCCTCTGCAGCTGTGGAAATTGGTGCAGGTTTGCTGAGGAGGAGGGGTTTGGAATCACAGAATCATAGCATGGTCTGGGTTGGAAGGAAGCTCTGAAGGGCAGCCAGCCCAGCCCCCTCTGCAGCCAGCAGGGACATCCTCCACTAGATCAGGCTGCCCACAGCCTGGTGATGAGGACAGCAGAGCACAGAGGCTCGAGCAGCATCCCTGCAGCTGGAGCACAAGTGGAACACAGGCTCTGAAGCCAGCATGGAACTGGAAAGGCTTTTTGTTTTCAGAGCCACAGATGAAAATCATCCAGACTCTGAGGTCAACACTGCCTGGTGCCAGGCCTGACAAGCAGCATGCAATAACCTTTGACCAGCCAGAAACATCCCCTTGTGAAGGGAAGCTGCACTGGTGCAGTGGGGCTGGGGTCTGAGGTGCTCTGGTGGGTATGAGAGAGAATCATTTGGGTTAGAAGAGCCCTGTAAGGTCATCAAGCCCAGCTGTTCCCCCAGCACTGCCCACTAAACCATTCCAGGGACTGGCAGGGAGCTGACTGACAAGAAAAACAGGAGGCCATCCCGAACCAAGGGGGGAGGTGAGAGAGGAGAGTTTATTTACACCAGCAAGCAGTGAGCAGCCACTGTCAGGATGCAAATCAAGGCTGTCCAACTCAGCTGTCACACACACAGCTCACTGAACTCAGGGCTGAGGAGCTGAGACAGGAGCCCTGCCCTCCTGCCCACTGCAAACAGGGGGCAGATGACTACAGAGACTGCTCCTTGCTTCTGAGGCATCCTTGCTTGCTGACCAACAGCCTTTAGCAAGGCACAGAATCACAGAGTGTCAGAAGCTCATCCAGTCCAACCCCCTGCCAGGGCAGCATCACCCAGAGAGGTCACACAGGAACACATCCAGGCAGGGTTTGAGTATCTCCAGAGAGGGAGACTCCACAGCCCCCCTGGGCAGCCTGCTCCAGGGCTCTGTCACCCTCACAGGGAAATCATTCTTCCTCCCTTTTCCATGGCACTTCCTCTGCCTCAGCTTCCACCACTGCCCCTGGTGCTGGCATTGGGCATCCCCCAGCAGAGCCTGGCTCCAGCCCCTGGGCACTCCCCCTGCACAGCTTCATCAGCATGAATGAGGTCACTCCTTTTGGTACCACGAAACAGAGAAAGCAGGCAGAGCCCTGCAAGTTTTGTAAATAAAGCTCTCATCCAGAAACAAACCCTGCTGTGTTTGGCAGCAAGGCCTTTGTCACCACAGCACCTGGCACTTCAGATGCTGCTCTTTGCCTCTTGGCCTGCTGAACAGCTTAAGCAGGAAGAACTGCCCTGGAGAAGGAATTAGGAGTGGGACAAGGAATCAATATCTGAAGGGGGAAATCAGTATCTGCAGGGGGCTACAAGAAAGCTGGGGAGGCACTTTGGAGGGTGTCAGGGAGTGATAGGACTGGGGGGGGGTGGAGCAAGACTAGAAATGGGTTGATTCAGATTGGCTGTGAGGAAGGAGTTGTTCCCCAGGAGGGTGGTGAGAGCCTGGCACAGGCTGCCCAGGGAGGTGGTGGAAGCCTCATCCCTGGAGGTGTTTGCAGCCAGGCTGGAGGTGGCTGTGAGCAACCTGCTGTGGTGTGAGGTGTCCCTGGCCATGGCAGGGGGTTGGAACTGGCTGAGCCTTGAGGTCCCTTCCAGCCCTGCCAGTTCTATGAATGCTCTAACCACCACCCCAGCCATGCTAGAGATTAATTCATGATCTCACTTGCACTGAAAAATTACTTGGACTTCACCTCTCTCTCTCTCTCTCTTTCCCCCCACCCAGAGGTCTTTAATTCTTCCTCATCAGAAGAATGTTATTTTTTGCTGTTCAATTACATTTGAACCACTCAATCAGATCCAGCTAGATAGAAATGTATGGAGCCCTTGTTCCAGATTCCCTTACTCAGCTTTTCCTTGGTAGAGAGAGGAGAGTTCTGTTGCAAGGTCACAGCTGATTAATCTTGACCTGTGAACCCTGCAAGTGTAAAGGCTTCAGAGAAATGTATTACTCTACATAGTGAAGTGAAATGTGCTCTGCAGCCACCACAAGTAATGAACTGAACTTCTCTGGCTTCACTCTTTAGCTGCTAATTAAGCACTGAACTACAAGATCTGTTAACTGTTTGGTGCTCCTTGGATCAAGGATCCTTTGGCTCCTCGGATCAAGCCTGCTCCCCAGGGCTGCAGGGCTGTGCTGGCTCCACAGCTGGGGAGGAGCTTTTGGAGCTGAGCCCAAGCTGGGTCACATCCTGATGCTGCATCTTGCCAAGACTGGGTGCTGAGGGAGGTGGTTTAGCACCAGGCTTGGTAGGGTTAGAGAATGGTTGGAGCCAGACTCACAGAATCACAGAAGAACTCAGGTTGGAAAAGACCTTCAGGGTCACCACGTCCAACCCAGAACCCTACTCTACAGAGTTCACCCCAGGCACACAGGCACCACATCTAAATGACCTTTAAACACAGCCAGATGATCCTCTGAAAGGGCTTTTCCAACCAGGGCTGTTCTGTGCCTCTGCAGTTTGGTGCCTGTAAAAGGTGTGAAATATTCTGGCAACTGAAAGAGAGTTACTTTAGAAGAGAAAAGTTTGCTCCCTGGACACTGTCATCAGCTCAAGCTCAATTGGACACTAAAAGAGGTTGCCTAGGGAGGTCTCCTAGGGGATGTCTCCTTCCTTGGGGTGTGCAAGGCCAGGCTGGATGAGGCCTCGAGCAGCTGAGTCTGGTTGAGAGGTGTCCCTGCCCATGGAGCAGATGATCCCTGAGGTCCCTTCCAGCCTAAGCCATTCTATGATTCTGAACTAGGCTGAGCAAAGGCTTGAGGGTGAACCCCTTCCTCCCCCCCCATTTCCTTTTGGTGGCATCACATAGAGTTAAGCTTTCCAAAAGAAAGTATCTCTTTAGACCCCTCACTGGTGAGTGCTCCTGGAGTGTGCATCTCATCCCCCTTGCTGGGAGGGGAAGCAGAGGAGTGCTGCTGAGGCGCCTGCGGTGAGCCGAACCCAGCTGTGCCTCCAGCGCTCGCGGCTGCCGGGTGAGAAGATCAGGCTCTGGTTCACATTCCAGGTGTCCCCAGAGCAGTCTCCCTGACAGGAGGCTCCACCACATGATGTGATGCTGCTGGAATCCCCACAGCACACCAGTGAGGGGCACTGGGCTTCCAGAGTCCAAGAGAGACTGAAGGGAGAGGAGTGGCAGTGCCCCTGTGGCTCTGCTAAGCGAGAGGAGACAACATCCAGGTCCAGGGCAGTCTCCCAGAGCAGGTTTCTCGTGGTGTGCAGTTCACTGGCAGCCTCTTGGAAGGCAGTGACTTACAGCACACAGTGGGGCTTGCATCACCTGGCACTTTAGAGCAGACTGAGAAGAAGACAGTCAGTCAAAACAGATTTACCAGGTGCCTCTGGCAGCTGGAGCCGGGGCTGGAAGCGTTTGCAGTGGGTGACAATGCAACGAGGCACCGCGAAATCCCTTCCAGAAGGCACCAGGACAGCCTTCCTTGGGTGCTTTCAGCAAGCAGGGGACCCTGCTTCCTGCAGAGCTGAGGCCCAGTGCAACTGCAAACATAATCAATCTATTTTTAATCTCTAATCATTCATTTGGAAGCACTGACAGGCACATTAGGCACTCCTGGCTAAAATTAGCTCTGCTCATGCTGCAAGCAACCATTTATTCTATCAAGCTGCTCGTGTGCTTCGTATCAGCAGGCATCTTCTGGGAGATGTTACCAATCTGGTGTGAGGTTCCTCTGGTTCCTAGAACACAGTGGTGCTCTCATAATTAATGTCCTAAAGCTCTCAGAGCTGTACCTCGTTAATATTTCCTCGAACCTGCAGGCTGCTCTGGGAACCAAGCCCCAGCTCCGTGCCCAGCAGCCTGAGCAGTAAGGTATCAGGAGGGCTGGCTTGGGAGGTGCCAGGGTTTGGCCCCACCCTTGCATTTCACCACCAGGAAGGATGTTGTGGATTGTTCTTCACCCCAGGCATGCCCAGGGCTGCAGTGGTTGCTCCTTGCAGCGGTGTCTCTGGGTGCTGACCCTGCAGTACTCAATGACACCTCAGTGATAAAACCCCAACCCTTCCTCCATGCACAGAGCCTGCTCAGGTGTCCCAGGGACACAGAGAAACCCTAAGCCCTGTCTGTGGCACTGCCCTGCCACATTTCCTTGTGGAGATACTGAAGGACTCATGAGCACAGGGAATCATCATCCCCGTTTCAAACCTGTGCTGCTGTCGCAGCCCTGTGTATTCCCCAGAGCCTCAGCAGCTCTCAGAGCAGCTCTCAGCTCAGCTGACTGCTTACACACTCCCTGAGACTCATTTAGAGAGGCCAAGTGACATTGCTCAGCCAAGTGTCCCAAGCTGCCCCCAGCACAGGGGATCACACAGCAGTGCCTCCTCAGGCACAGGGCACTGTGGTGTCACTGCCACCTTCCAGAAGCAGCAGCACGAAGGCAGCAAGGAGTTGGCCATCACCAAAGCCTTGAAAGCGGCCCAGGACTTGTATTTAGCTTCCAGCTGATCTTGAGGTGCTGGAGCAGGGCCAGAGGGGAGCAACGAGACTGGGGAAGGGGCTGGAGAGAAAGGCTGGTGAGGAGAGGCTGAGGGAGCTGGGGGTGTTCAGCCTGGAGGAGAGGAGGCTCAGGGGGGACCTTCTCACACTCTGCAACTACCTGCAGGGGAGCTGTAGCAAGGCGGGGGTCAGGCTCTGCTCCCAGGCAGCTTGTGACAAGGTGAGAGGGCATGGCCTGAAGCTGTGCCAGGGGAGGGTTAGGTTGGATGTCAGGAAGCAATTCCTCACAGAAAGGGCAATCAGACACTGGAATGGATTGCCCAGGGAGGTGGTGGAGTCACCGCCCCTGGAGGTGCTGAAAGATCGGACGTGGCACTTAGTGACACGGTCTGGTCGCTGTGGTGCTGTTAGGTCACAGGCTGGGCTGGATGATCCCAGAGGTCTATCCCAGCCTCAGTAATCTGTGACTCTGCGATCTGCTGCTCGCTTCTGGAAGCTCCCAGCGCAAGGAATGGCTGCAGCCGCTGTGGTTGGGTGGATCAGCCGCTGGATGTCACTGTCCCTCTGGATACAGGAACCCAAACTGCATTTCTTGGGCATCAGCGGGGAGGAATCCGAGCCCCCCGCGCAGAGCGGACGGTTTCAGGTGTTGGAAGCATTTGCTGAAGCCTCACAGTCCTACCAGCAGAAGCTCCCCGAAATGCCTGCTGCGATACTTTCTCTTCCCCCCCTTTTTTAATCCTTCTCGGTGGTGCATTGATGACTGCCAGCAGCTCCTGAGCTCCCCATTCCCTCCCCTGCTGGCAGCGAGTCCATGCCCTGTGCTGATTTCTGCGCGGAACCAGCCCGGGCACCCCAGCGTCCCTCAGAGGGTTCCTGTGCCAGTCCCGGTGCCCCTCTCCCCAGGGATGCCTTCTCCCCAGCCCCGGCGCAGCTCGCTGTCTCCCTCCCATGGGCAGCCGCACAAAGAGCTGCGGAGCTGCCTGGCTGGCTGCAGACAACAGATGCCTTCAGACCTTCCGTTCCCACTTTGATTCTGGCCGATCAAAGCGTGTCCAAGAGTCACAGCTACACAAAATGTCCCAAGGCAGGAGCTGCAGAGCTGCACTGCTGAATGAGGAGAGGAGAAAGGGAAGCTTTTGTGCTTTATCTCCTAAAACGTTTGAGTATCAAGTAGCCAAGCACGGAGAACCAAGATAAACCAAACAGATGTTCTTCTCTGGGGGGGTTAAAGGCCAGCAGATCTGTTTCTCCAAAGGGTGAGAAAGGCTCTGCTGGCAAAGTGGCTGCAGGGTGTTAGCACAACCTGCCAGGGAAAGGAGCAAACCACTGAGCAAGGTGCAAGGCAATGGAGAACCTGAGCCAAGGAGCATCAGATGAGAAGGGAAAGTCCTGGGGGGGGGAACTAAAATAAAGCAAAAGCAAATCCCAGCAGTCCCAGCTGGCTGGTGGGGAGGTGACTTCTCTCAAGCTCCATTTGGGCAAGGCCCCAGCTCCACTGCAGGGCCAGGCAGTCGTGGGCAGTACCACCCAGACCTGAAATGCCAGCTGCTAACTGCCTCCCACCCATGCAGGACAGAGCAGCCGGGCTGGAAGGCAGGGCAGGAGATCTGCTGCTGCCAGGCCAGCTCTCAGCCGCGGCTGTGGTGACACCAGGGGGTCCTGCACTCAGCTGCCCTGTGCTCAGCTGTGAATGGCCACTGATGGCAGCTGAGAGCTGCTCCTGCTCCGGGGCAGATGGAGCATCAAGGAGGTCTCAGGTGGCAGCTCCGGGTGGGTCAGCTCCATCTCTGCACCACCAGATGTGCACCAACGTAGTGGTGACATCTGGCCTGAGAGGAGCTCTGAGACGGAGCAAGAGGAGGCCTCATCCCATCAGTGCATCTGAGGGGATGAAAGGTGTTTGAAGAGAAGGCATTGGAAGGGAGTTGATGACAGGTTTGTGACACAATTATTTAGGAGCAATTGTTTCAAAGAATCAGCTTAGCTCTGGGCCAATCCTGCCCTTCCCACACAGGTGGAGTCACTGCAAAGGACATTAAGGGCTTGTCTGCAGGCAAATGGCATTGCCCTGCTCATAATGGGATCAGAAAGCTCAGCAGCTCCCCAAGCCCAGGTACAGCTGGCAGAGCAGAAAAGGGAGGGAAAGAAGTTGTGCCCCAAAATCTAAAGCACCTTGGGCTCACACTGCCATCGCTGCTGCTCCCAAGGCACTCAAGCCAAAGCAGCCAGCGGTGGGCAGAAGCAAAGTGTGCAGCAGCCCTGGAACATGGCACTGCAGTGGGAGCAGCACTGGGATTTGGCCACATTTAAGCTTGAAAGAGAAGCTGAGCAAGTGCCTTTAGCACTGCCTTTGAACGGTGTCCTTCTGCAGGTTGCACAGCAGCTTGGGAAGAGAGACTCCCAGGGGGGTAGGTCTGCAGCAGTGACCGCTCCAGGCAGAGCTCCAAAGGGTGCTGGTGCTCCATGAAGCAGCAGGTGGCCTGCAGGGACCTGTGGTGATCATTCTCCAGATGTGCTGAAGGCTTTAAAATGCTGGTTACAAACCTGCAGAGAGGTTTCTGTCACCTTGAAGAGCTTCAGTGGCTTCTAATGCAGCAGTCCAGAGCCTGTATTGTTCCCCTCTGCCTCCCAAAGGCTGTGCACAACAAAGAGCCCCCAGAGGAAGGCACACAGGAACCAGTGGAGAAGAGAAGAAACCACAGCACACAAACAGTTCCTAGAGCCCAAATCCCTCAGCCAGGAGCCTGTTTGCCCCATCAGAGGGATTTGAGTGTGCTCCACTCAGCCTCCTCTTGCCAACCTTCAAATCACTCAGGGCACCCCTTGGGCACGAAGGAAGATGTGGAAGCCTGAGCAGCAAGCAGTGAGTTTCAGGTCAGGACACTGAGGCCATGGGCAGTGCTCCATTCTGCTTGCAAACATTTCCTCCACCTCAGAGCAAACAGGGATTAAAAGCAAACCTTTCAGGGCAAAGCCTTCACAAAGGGTCCTGACCAGCGAGGTTAACAGCACCGCTCACACCAACGTCAGTGACAACAAGAGGGAGCTCAGATCAGAAACCACCTGCACCAGGTCCAGCCTCAAAAGCTGGCAGCTAGAGATGAGGTCTGACCTACATATGCAGAAATTACTTAGTGGCTGTTGGTGACTCTATTTTTGAGTGGTTAGCTGCAGCTTTCTGGCAGAAACTTGATCACCAGAGATCAAAACTTTATCAAGGCAGCACCTTTAAGTGGGTTTCAGTTGGAGGACTACTCATCAGTGCAGGGAAAAACTGGGTCAGAGTTATCCCCTTCTTCCCCAAAGTGCTATCAAACCAGATTCACCTGCACAGAGAGTGAGATATCTGTGTAGGATGTTGTACAGCAGAGGTGGCAGAGCCCACTGAGTGTGGAACCTGGTTTGGATGCTATCCACTCAAGGGCAGCAGTAAACCCACCAGCCACAGGGCGTCTTGAGTTGTGCTAAGACCACTCTGTTCTCAGATCCAAAAGCTAACCCCCAGCCCCCTACAACTCCTCATGCACTAGGCAGAGACAGGGACATTTTGTACCTGGTCATCAAGCCAGCCACCTCCCTGGTTCCAGTGCTCCACTACCCTCAAGCTCTTCACCATGAAGCTGGTGGAACACACTGGGACAGGTTGCCCAGGGAGGGTCCCACCCCTGGAGATAGTCAAGGCTCTGATCCAGCTGAGGATGCTCCTGCTGTCCCAGCTGTCCCTGTTAGGAGGAAGTTCTTCCCCATGAGGGTGGTGAGAGCCTGGCACAGGTTGCTCAGGGGGGTGGTGGAAGCCTCATCCCTGGAGGTGTTTGCAGCCAGGCTGGAGGTGGCTGTGAGCAACCTGCTGTGGTGTGAGGTGTCCCTGCCCATGGCAGGGGGGTTGGAACTGGCTGAGCCTTGAGGTCCCTTCCAGCCCTGACAATTCTGTGCTTCTATGCTTCCTGCAGAGGGGGTTGGTCTGGATGACCTCTGGAGGTCCCTTCCAACCCAGACCATTCCATGATTTTCAGGCAGAAGATGCAGTAAGGCTGTGACCAAACACACTGAGGTCATGTTTAGGGCTGCCTAGATGTGTGAATAAGGCAATAAGGCCCAAGTCAGAGCAAATCATTTCCCACCAATGTTTCCAAGCTGCTTCCTTGTACTTCTGCCACATGTTCATATGCAAAGTCTAAGGCTGAAGACAGTTTCAGCCCAGCAGGCCTTTAAGTGGGCTAGCTCCTCAGGAAAGAGCAAGCCAGCAGGCAGTAAATGCTGGCTGGTAATGCTGCCTGGCCCTGCTGCAGCCCCAGATTTGCCCTGAGCAGCACCTCTGCTCTCTGTGCTCTGAGCAGCAGCCTGCTAAGGTTCCATTTTCAGCTGGTTTTTATCCATGATGCCTAAAGGTGGCATGCTCACTGAACAGGCTTGCTAGAAACAATGCAAGGTAAGACACAAAAGGCAGAGTGGATCTCCCAGGCCCCATCTCCAAATGCAAACTGCTTTGGGGCTTGTGGCTAGCAGCAGGCAGCAGCTTTCCCATCACACTTTTGCCTGATCCTTTGCCAGGTTTCTTCAGAAAAGTGAGTGCTGGGATGAAGGGAAAGAGCTTCCCTGGAGGTCACACTGCAGACACTGGGAATCATAGAATGGATTCAGCTGGAAAAGAGCTCTGAGATCACCAAGTCCAAGCACTGACCTAACACCACCATCAAACCATAGAATCCCAGAAGATGACTCAGGCTGGAAGGGACCTCAGAGCCTCCTCACCATGGGCAGGGACACCTCTCAGCTGGACTCAGCTGCTCAAAGCCTCATCCAGCCGGGCCTTTAACACCCCAAGGGAGGAGGCAGCCACAGCCTCCCTGGGCAGCCTGGTCCAAAGCCTCATCACCCCTATAATGAAAAACTTCTTCCTCAGCTCCAGTCTAACCCTGCTCTGCCTCAGCTCCAAACCATTCCCCCTTGTCCTGTCTCCAGACACCCTCAGGAAAAGTCTCTCTGCAGCCTTCCTGCAGGATCCCTTCAGCTATTGGCAGGCAGCTCTAAGGTCCCCCAGAGTCTTCTCTTGTCTAGGCTGCACACCCCCAGCTCTCTCAGCCTGAACTCATAGCAGAGCTGCTCCAGCCCTTGGATCATCTTTGTGGCCTCCTCTGGACTCTCTCCAGCAGCTCTGTGTCCTTCTCCTGCTGGGGACACCAGAACTGGAGGCAATATTTGGGATGGGATCTCAGCAGAGCAGAGTCAAGGGGCAGAATCCCCTCTCTTACCCTGAGGTGAAGAAGTCATGAAGCTCTTTTCTGGAGCCTTAGTGGCCTGCCACAGGAACAAGGCCAACAATTAAAGATGTTTGAAGTCAGGCTGAGATGAAGGAGAGAAAATGTGTCAGCTTTATACACCTGCTGTGACTAAACCCAGGTCTTCCTTTTGCAGTATTTTGCATGAGTACAAAGGTGTTAAAGAAGTCAGGGGGGGAATGCAGCTCTCTCCAGGCCTGCCCCATGGCCTGCAAAGAGCCTTCCACCTTTGGGCTGGCAGCTAGGGCAAGATAAACATTTCTGCATGAAGCAAGCCTGCTGGCCAGCAGTGAGATAATGCTTTAGAGGAACTCAGCTATATATAGGCTGCAGGGTACAGCAGTTCCAGCCCCAGGCTCCACTGACTCATGGACGACTTGAGAAGGTGCTCCCGGGGGAGAGGCTCCTGCAGCACCTCAGCGCTGCTGCTGCACTTCAAACAAACTACAAACTTGGATGGAGGAGGAGTGCCAGGGGCCTGTGGCTCTGCCAAGGCAGCCTCCAAGAGCAGCGTTTAAAGCTCAGTTCCACAGCCTGGCCATCAGCTTTGTCACAGCTGCTGCACAGGGGGGTGCTCCGGCAAGCAGGGGTTTGTCTAGGAGGAGCTGCTGGTGGTTCCCTCTCCTGGCAGAGGAAAGGCAGAGTATCAGCACTCAGGTTCTCAAATGCTTGATTTGGAGAAGCCTTTTAAATGCTCCCTGTGCTGGATTTCTCAGGGCTATGGCAGGAGTAGCAGTTTTGCTCCGTAACTCCTTAAAGCCCCAACATTTCTGGCTGAAGGAGTTAGTAACTGATCTGTTATAATCCTGAGCTGACTCAGAGTAGCCTTCTGACCTCCTGTCAGCCTCTCCCAGCCTCCGTAGAGGCAAAAGGCAGCTAACGATGCTTAATTAGCCACTTCATCTACTAACCAGGGTTAGGGCTGGGGGCGTTCTGACCACTTAATTACTCTTTGTAATGAGCTCTGGATAGAAGTGACTAAGCAGGGGTGTTGGGGAGTAAATGGGATAGCTGAGGGATGAACTTTGAGTGGAGAGGGCTGCCGGCGTCCAGAGGCTTGGGCAGCAAACGCAGGAGGAGGAACAGTGTCGGTGCTGGCTCTGCTCAGCCTGTGGCAGCGCAGGGCTGGGCTGGATGGATCCCAGAGCTCCCGGCGCACGGAGCTGGGCTGCCCGGGTGGATCCCAGGGCTCCCGGCGCACGGAGCTGGGCTGCCCGGGTGGATCCCAGGGCTCCCGGCGCACGGAGCTGGGCTGCCCGGGTGGATGCCAGGGCTCCCGGCGCACGGAGCTGGGCTGCCCGGGTGGATGCCAGCCCTCCTTGGGCTCTTACGAAAGGGCGCAGCCGTTGCGGAGAGCGGTGCCAAGCTCCTTGCATCATCCTCTCTCCGCCCCCTCTCCAGCCCAGCTGTGACGGAGCCGATGACGCCGGGAGGAGTGCGGCTGCCTGTGGCACCCCCACCCCCGACGCTCTCGGCCGGCTCCGGGAGGTGGGGTTCCTGCCGTGCTTACGTGTCTGTGTTGTTCACGAAGCCTCTCCTCGTGTGGCCGCTCCGCAGCGCAGACCGCCCGGCGGCTCTGCCCCTGCCCTGCTCAGCACAGTGCCCGTGCCAGGCTGGCACACCGGCTGAGGCCGGCAAGCTGCGCGCGGCTGGCAGCCTTCCGCAGCCGCTGCTGGCCGAGGTCAGGCACCCAGCACCCCGCCCGCTCCTCAAGGTCCTTGACACAGCATCTTTCAGGTGCTTTTAGCCCAAGAGGATGAGCGCTGTCTCGGGGCTAGAAGAACCTCTCCTGCACCTCTCTTCCCTGGTGGTTTGAAGCCCACACTGCAGGCAGGTGCCCGTCCCCTTTGCCGGAGGGGCTGAGGGTGAAAGGATTTGCTCTGGCTGCAGGTGGCTCTGGCTGCGGCAGCATTGCTGCACCCTAGCTCACGCTAAGGCCTGGGCATTTCTAAGGGTGCAGCCAGCAAGGTGAGCTTCCCTTGCTCCAGCCCCACCACGGCCTCCCCATCCATCACCCACCCGCTGGGGAGGATGGAGCACCGCACCTCAGCCATCCCCCGCGCAGGGAGCGCAGCTCTGCGCGCCGGCCGGGAGCTGCTACGGCCCCGAGGAGATGCAGAACAGCCCTGCCAGCCTCCCTGGGCACAGCTGCCCCAAGGACAGGGAAAACTGCCTGCCTGCCTGCTTTGCACCCCTGTGTTCCACAGATTAGAACATAGCTGCAGGTGGTGAGGTGCTTTAAGCCTGACTGTCAGATGTGTGGGGTTTTTAACCCCCATAATAACGAAGTGGAACTAAAATCTCTCTGTTCCCATGTGCCACAAGGCTGATTAAGAGAGGGAGCTGGGGGGGAAACTAGTAATAATAATTGGGGGGGAAAAAGGGGGTTTAGAGTCAACATTTAGCTTTGGGTATTCTTTCATTTGTTTGTGATGGTTTTTTCACCGTGGTTTGGAGGAGATTACAAAGCCTGAAATGAATACGGGGGGGTGGAAAAGACAGGAGAGGACTTCATTCAAAACGTTGCCCTGAGGAGCTGGCAGCTGAAAGCCAGCGCTGTGGATTCATGTTGCAGAGCTGGGGAGAGTAATTCCTCACCAGGAGACAACAAAACTCAGCTCCTTGGGTTTGCTCCACAGCCTTCTCCCAGCCTCGTTGTGCTACTGCTGACACACAGGGCCCTGGAAGCAGGGAGCTGTGATTTGTGGTCGGAGCGCCTCCCCCAGCTCCCCTCAGCTTCAGAGCGCTGCCACAGCACCAAAGCGTCTCTGCAGCCCTGCTGCGAGGGCAGGGGTCCTCATCCCTGTGCCAGAGCTTCTCTGGGAAACACCAGGAATGTTTCCTGCAGCAGGGCGGGCAGCAAGCAGCCTCCCTCCCCACACAGACGACGTCTGGAGGCACATCGGCAGCTCACGCACAGAGAGGCACAGCCACAGTCACCTCTGGCGACCTTGGAGCCCAGAGCCCTGACCTGCTCCTCATCAGCACTCCCACGTCCTCCAGGATTCCTGCTGGCCTCACTCTGTTCCATGCTCCAGTCCTGCAGTCAGTTGTAAAGCCATGCTCCAGAGAGTGAAGCAGAGAGGACAGCAGAGAGGGGGAAAAAAGCCCAAGTAGAGGGTGTGCAGGAGCGCTGCTGCTCACAGGGACTGAGGGAGGTAACAGGGCTGCTGAGGGATGAAAAGGAAACCCCTGCACAGCAAGGGAGGACAGGAGAAAACCCCTGCAGGTGATTCTGTTATGAGGAAGGGGTTGACTGTGGCCAAAAAAAAGAGGCAAGTTTGGGTGGCAAATGCCCCTCAGGGATGGGCCATGGTACGGGAGCCGGGGCTGGAAGGGCTGATAGAACCAGGGAGTGCCCCCCTGCAGGCCAGGTGCTGGGAAGCAGCAGCCATCACTAGTGAAGCATTTGGAGTTTAGACAGCTTCATTGATTAAAAATAAACCCAACCCCACCCAAAGCAGAGCCTCCAGAAAAGCAGGAGGCTGCCTAGCAAAAGTGAAGGCAGCTGGAGCTGAAGCAGGGGCTGGAGGGGTGCTCCAGCAATGCTCCTCTCTCCTAGCTGCCTCTCCCCTTGGCTCCTGAGCAGTGTCACAGTTAATAGGATGTGGAGCCTTGGATCTGGCCACCTGGCACTCTGTCTGGCTCCCAGCTGATCACCAGCTCACTTGGCAGGCTGAGTGGGGAGCTGGCCACCTGGCTAATGCCAGGGCCACAGGATCTCTGAGCAGCTGACTGCCAACCTGCTAAGGCATTGTCTTACTCTGGACCCTGCCAGCAGCTCCCCTCTTGCGCTCCAGCCATCCTGCTCGTCCCAACTGGTGTGCTCACAAAGAGACACCCCACTCCCCATCCCCTCCTCTCTTCCCTTTGCCCTGTCTGCTAGGATGGATACAGACTCCTCCCTTAATCATTAAATGAGAATGAAATCAGCTTCTTGCCTTCTCCTCCAAAGCCTTTAAATTATTACACAGTCCCTACCCCCACTCCCTCCTGCCTTGCTTCCCACCATCATTTCTCAGCACCCCAAGCTGCTATCAGCTGATGAGTTTCACAGCAATTTTTGCCCCGTGGAGGCTGTTGTGTATTTTTTTTGCCACTTGGCAAGAAGCACTGATCAAAAGGAAGAAACAGCTTCAACACAAAGCAGTGGACAAGGATATGGTAAAATCAGGCCCCTGCCCGAGAGCAAGATCCTCCCCTTGCCTTGCACCCTGCTTTGTCATTAGCCCTTGCAAAACCTCAGTGAGAAAGGCCACACTTTGGGTTTGATTTCTCCTCATTAATTTTGCATGGATGTAAATTACTCCACAAAGAGCAAAGCCATGGGGCATGAATGAACTCCCCCCCAAAATCCAGCAGGAGCACACACAGTGGAACAGCTGAAGCGATGCTGTGAACATCAATCCTGTTACCTCAAGATCTCAAAGACAAATGTCTTCCAAGCACTGCAATTTCCTGCTCCATGCCAAGTGCAGCACAAAGAGGTTCTGCAGAGCTTCTAAGCTGGCCTGAGGATGCAGCCAGGAGCTCGTGGCAAGCTCCTGCACCCATGAGGAATGATCTGCAAGAAAGGGCCTTTGTTAATTGCAATCATTGTACAAAAACCTGCTCACTGCTTGAACAGGGCTGCAATCATTCCTGGGGGCACTTGGGGAATTTAAAGCCAAGGTTCATTTGCACCTTGAAGGGGATTCTGATGGGGGTCTCTCTGGGAGCTCCAAGAAGCAGAGCAGGCAAAGAAGAGGTGAGGTGGCCCAGGGCTGGATTTTCCCAGTCCTTAAGCAGCCACAGTTTAACTGAATGCAAACATGTTGGCTTATCCAAGGGGGGATTATGGGACTTGTCTTCCTCTTTTTTGTTGTCCATATGCCACAGATACTGGAGGGAAGCATGCTGCAGTTCCAAAATCACAGTTTAAGCCAACATAGCCTGGCACTGGTGCTGAGAGGAGAGCCACATGCTCCTCCATTCACATACTGAATCACACAGATCTTCAAGCTCATCCAGTCTGACCCTCAACCCAGCACTGCAGGGTCAACACCAAACCATGTCCCTAAGCACCAGGTCCACAGGCTCCTTGAACCCCTCCAGGGATGGTGACTCCAGCACTGCCCTGGGCAGACCATTCCAATGTCTCATTCCAGTGCTCTCTTGGGAAGTGGGGACACAGGGGCAGCAGGGTGCATTTTGCTCCTTACTGTCCCTGCTGATTTATCTGCACCTCCATCACCTTGCAGGAGGCACTGGTATCTGCTCCTGTGCCAGAGCCTCCTCCCAGGGAGGCTGTGGAGCCCTCACTGCTCACAGTTTATGTCAGAGAGGCTCCTGCTTGATGTTTGACCTCACTTCTCCATCCTGGCTTCACAGCTCTGTGTAACTTTGCTTTGCTCCCCTTTATGCCTCACAGAAACGCTGGGCTGCTAGCACTCACCAAGGAAAGGACCCAGGGATTTTAGCTGCCTTGCAGCCCCAGGTGTAAATGTCAGGCTGCAAGAGGCTCTCCTGTGCTGTGTGTCAGAGCTGGAGCTCCCAAGTGCTGGCTAACAGCTCGTGGGCACCGCGCTCCCCGCAGGGCGCTCGGCTGCCTCAGCTCTTTCTGCTCTCCACTCCTCTGCCTGCCCCTGCAGCCCAGCAGCCAGCACACAGCGTTTTGTCTCCCAGGCTGGCAAGGAGCTGCTGAACAAGCATGGCTGTCGTTTCCCAGCGTGGCATTTAGCCCTGCTGGAGGCTTGTTTCCCCCTCCTCAGGTGTCAGTACCACACTTGCTGCTCCTTGCCAAGAGGCTTCGGAACCTGGCGGCTGTGGATGCGGAGGGTGGCAGCTGTGGGGCGAGGGGGTTGTGACAAACCTTCAGCATTTGGGGCTGCCTCAGCAAAGTCTGTGGCACTCTCCTTGTCATTTGGCTGTCACTACCTACACTGACCCAAAGTGGAGCTGAGCAAAACACCCAGGGAGCTGCTGCTCACCACCACTGCTCCTCCTCAGCGCTCACAGCAAAGGCCAGCAGCCGTTTCTGGCTCTGATTTCAGTGACTGATTAATAGCCTGCAGGTAACTAACTTTTGGTTCCCTGTGCAAAGGTTGTTGTTCTTTAACTGCTCTGGCAGCCCAAAAATAGCTCTGTGCACTCCAATGCATCCAGTATGGTGAGCAGGGACAGATAATGCTATCAAGGTCTGTTCCTAGAATATAAGGATTAACTCACCTCATTAAAATGTACACCTTCTGCACAGCACAATGCAGCACTGCTGCAGGACAATCATTTAAGCCAGCCAAAGATATTATGCCCTGTGAGCCCTGGGATCATCCCTAGCTGTCCTCTTTCTTCCCCTGCATTCAGATTTTGTATAATCTTTTCAGATGAGTACATAGATATCACAGCACTGAGCTCTTACCCCCCCGAAACAGACTGCAGTAGCTTACGTTCCTGGGGAGGAAGGAAACCCCAGGGGGGAGAAGCATAATTAACTTGGAGCATGGAAAGATTCCCCTGTGGGGAAAACATCACAGAATCACCAAGGTTGGAAGAGACCTCAAAGATCATCAAGTCCAACCCAACATCCTGGACTAAAAGAAAGGGGGAGCTTGTAGAAAGTATCTCCCAACGAAGCTGCAGAACCCAGCAGGTTACACACTCTGAAGATTGATGTCCTGGGGTGGAGGTGGAATTTGGTTTGTTTCCCCTGGAGCATCCCTGCTTAGACATTTCAAGCTGAGCTGACTTTTGTTGACAGCACAATATAACCATCCTGGCTGTCAGGGCTGGGGCTGCTTCTGTCAAGACAATGAAAACAAAGGCTGCCTGGCTGCGATTGCCTGCAGGTTTCTCTCCATCCAGAGAACGCTTCTGAAAGCTCTGCCAGCACACAGAGCCCACTCTGCTCACCCTGGAATGAAAGGTGAAACATAGGATCACAGAACCTTAGAAGGGGTTGGGTTGGAAGGGACCTCCAAAGGCCATCCTGTCCCCAGCAGGGCCATCCTCCACTAGATCAGGTTGCCCAGAGCCTTGTTGAGCCTCATCTCTACTTCCAGGGCTGGAGCCTCAACCACCAACCTGGACAACCTGTTGCAGCGTTCCACCACCCTCATGGTGCAGAACTTGTTCCTCACATCCATTCTAAATCTGCTCTGCTCTAATTCCAAACCATTGTCCCTTGTCCTGCTGCTGCAGGCCTTTGCAAACAGTCCCTCCCTGTAGGATCCCTTCAGGTACTAGAAGGCTGTTGTAAGGTCTCCCTGGAGCCTTCTCTTCTCCAGCCTGAACACCCCCAGCTCCCTCAGCCTGTCCTTGTAGCAGAGGTGTTCCAGCCCCCTGATCATCTTTGTGGCACTCAGGATAGGAGAAGGCAGGAGGTGGAGGAAGCAGAAGTCTGTCCAAGAGTATCAGCCCCTCCAAACACCAAACCATTTTTCCATGAATGAATACTATGGGTTCTTTTTCCTCCTAACTTTACTTCCCCACCTCACTAAAGTAACTCAGCAGGTTCTGGGCTGTTTAATTCCTTTCTGCTGTGACAAATGGCTCTTGTGTCTCTGTCTGCTGCAGAGCCAAGCTCTTAGCTGGGTATTTACCAGCTGTGTGAGAGCCTGGTCCTGCAGGTGTGTAGGGAAGGGTGGATTCTACAGAAGTGCCTGGTGATCCTTTACAGCTGAGCACTTCCAAGTCCAGACTCTCACAGCAGTGATTGTTGTCTGCCCAGAATTCAATTTCCTTTCCACAGCCTTACCAAACTGAATTATTCTTGCCATAAGATGTCAGTCAGGTGCCCTCTCCCTGCCACTGCTTGGCTTTGGGTTTTTTCCATTATGGTTACAGTGCCAAATTCAACCAAACCAAAAGTGATTTCTTTCAGCTCTGTTAGCTACCATCAGCTTGATGGGTTCTAGATCCAAGAAGAAGATCCAAGCTGGTAAGCAACTAGATGCAAGCTAGAGGAGGGGAGATTTAGATTAGACATTAGGAAGAAGTTCTTCCCCAGGAGGGTGGTGAGAGCCTGGCACAGGTTGCCCAGGGAAGTGATGAAAGCCTCATCCCTGCAGGGTTTTAAGGTCAGGCTGGATGTGGCTCTGGGCAACCTGATCTGGTGGAAAGTGCCCTTGCCCATGGCAGGGGGGGTTGGAATTCGATGATCCTTGAGGTCCCTTCCAACCCTGCCACCAATTCTGTGGTTCTGTGAAATGGGAGTCCTAGGAAATAGCACTGTGGAAGAAACAACTTTGCAAGTCCAAACTTCTTATGCTTGCAGTCCTGGCCAGCTCTGGGCTGGGTTCCATCCTTAAAAGAGGCAAATTGTTTGGTTGGTTTTGAGCATCTCTGTAAACACAACATGAAGAGATGCTAATAGAGCTCCTATCAACAGCCCTTCTGCTTTATCAGTCTGTAAGAAATCTTGGGAGATCCTTTGTATTGCCCCATGCCATTAAGCTGTCCAAATCCAGGCACAGCCCTCACAGAGCCTGCTTCAAAATGAAAAGGCTCTCTTAGGAGATAAAGGAGGGAATACAGAGAACACACTGAAGCCTGAAAATGGGGACAGAGAAAACTCTCCAGGCCAAAGGGAAATCCACTGGGCTGCTGCAAATGAGCCAAAGAGGAGTTCCTTCCCCTTCCTTACAGAATCAGTAAATCACTCTCCATTAGACATTCTTCCCAATTCCAGCTGTCATTCTTTATCAACCCAACTGCGAACCCAGGGTGTCACTATGCACCACAGTGGTCAGAAACTCAGCCTCCCAGCTGTAATGTTTGTAATTCCAGCCTCACCTCCTGCTCCCAGGCAAAGCTCTGTGTCGTCGCTGGGCAAGCCAGGAAGACTTCTGATGTAAAACGAAGGGCAAACACCCTGAAAATCATGTCCTGTCACCTGCAGGGACCACTCTCTGCCCTGTCTCTCCCAGCCATACAATAATTTATTGGATTCTGAAGCTATTCAATGAAACCTTGGATTATGTAACTAGAATCTTCTTTCAGAGCAGCTCTAACTGAGCCCAGGGGCCATTCTGCCTGCAAAATGTGATGCCACGCTTGGGTGCTTGGTTCTTACCTTCAGGTCAAGTTCTACTCCCTGGCTTTTCACAGACAGCCCTTCAAAACCACAGAGCTCTGCCTTTATCAGTTCCTTTAGGTAACACACAGCAATGTAATGAAATTTGCTTAGAGCTTCCTGTTGGGAATGAACAAAGGAAAAGCAGCAGAGAGTCAGGGGCAACTCACCCTCTCCAAGGCAGTTTGAATTAAGTGCTCTTTCTAACCTGGCCAAAAAGTGTCATGGCCTGAAAGGTTATTTTCTAGTTAGACACATAAACATCATAAGCTCACTGAGGGAAACTCAGTTGTGCTTAGAACAAGAACAGAAGTATATGAGAGGCCTGAGAAAGCTCTGCAGCCAGCAGAGTGTGAGCACATCACTTCCTGCAGACCAGGCAGGTGATTCTCTCACTGTCACCCAGAGCTTTCCCCCTGCCTTTGGAAGAGGTTTCCCAATCCTTGGTTAGTGTTCTGTGACACACACAAACAGAAGCAAACTTCATAAACATGACTTCACAATGCTGGCATTTCAGATGTTCCAAGAAGTATTCCATTCATGTAGTACAGAAGGAATCATTTCTCTGCTGCTGCCATGTAGTTCCAATGCTGGACTTATCCATGGGCAGCAGTGTGGCATCCCAGGAGGCACAGCCAGTGCTTGGTCTCCCTTCTGTGCATTTGCTGCCCAACAAAAGTTTCCAAATCTCTTTGTTTTCTTTCCATTTACAATTTCCAATGCATTTGCTAGCAAATCCCTACTACAGGAGGTGATGTCTCTAACTGATCCTTCTTCACAACCCATTTCAGATAACACAACCTGAATTAAGAGGCAGAACAGTGGCAGAAAGGCAAGCTGAGGTTACTGCCTCCTCACCAGCAGCCAGATTCCAGCTGAAGTATTTCCTTGCTGGCTGGCACAATCCTGAATCACAGCAGAGCTAAGCAGGGTAATTGCATTCACAAAGTTTCATTTCAAGGATGTGTCAAACCTGTAATTGGATTGGGGTGTGTGTGAGTATCTGAGCAGGGGTTGGTGGTGGTGCATTCCTACCCACGTGAATCACAAGGCATTGTGAGCCACCCACCTCCTGCTCCCCAGGAAGCTGCAATGTTCCCTCACACTCCAAGCAACCTGCCCTGGCTTTTTAGATGTTGAGAGCAGTCTCAGCACACATCCAGCCTTCTGAAAAAGCAAGATCTTTGCTTTGAGTTTTGACTCAGCAGCCATTCCATTGAGGTGCCCTGCAGGAAGGTTCGTCCCAGTCCTTTTGGGAAGCAAGAAGCCATTAGAAGGAGAAATGCTGTGAGCAAAGGTAAACACTTCCAACTTCCAAAGGGCCCTGAAACCCCCTCCAGAAGGCAGTTTAATCCAAATCTGGGATAACTGTGGATTAAGAATACACTGATGTGAGTTTCTGCTCCCCTCTTTTAATACTCCTACCTCATGCTAATATGCTTTGGACTGTGTCCCCCCAGCCCTTCCACAGAGCCCACTCCTACCTCATGCTAATATGCTTTGGACTGTCCCCCCCCAGCCCTTCCACAGAGCCCACTCCTGCCTCATGCTAATATGCTTTGGACTGTCCCCCCCCAGCCCTTCCACAGAGTCCACTCCTGCCTCACAGCTGCCTTTTTTTTTCCACCCTTGGATGCACCAATCTGTGAAGCAAGTTTGCAGCACTTCTACCAGCCTGCATTGTTTCATTCATGGCATTCTGAGGAGTGCTCTCTGAAGGTTACAGGTGTGACTGGAACAGCCAGGCTGAGGGAACAGCCTGCACCTAGAGTACTCCAACCCTTGCTCAATGGCAGCTGCAATATGCTCAGGAACATATCTGTAAGGTCGAGGAGGGATTTATCTGATCTAAAGCACCTCCATGTGCATTTGCAGCAGTTTTCTATGCAAATCAGGCACTTCTGCACAGCAATTATTCTAGTTAGCTAGAGGATGGCCCAATCTGCACGTTCAGCTCTAAATGAGGATGAGGACTGCAAGACTGCCTGCCTGCTTAGACCGAGAGGTGGATCTGTGATCAGCTCTGCACCGCTTCGCCACGCGCTGCGACGTGCACGGCGCTGCCACTCAGCTGACCTCCTAAACACATTCTGAAGGTACAAGGAATAGCCTCCTGAGAACACTAAATAAAACCTGTAAAAAGCAGCCCTTTCAGGCAGTGCAATTCTCATGGAAATGGTGAAACTTTGGGAACAGAAAACACCTTCTTGCAGGGCAATAAAGGCTTGCGGTCGATGCTCTGCCACCTCCAGCTTTGCCAAGGTTATTATACACGACCCTTGTCTTCACAGCGTCACAAAAAAGGCCACTTTCAGTCTCTGACAGTGTGGGGACAGAGGAGGTTGTGTGTGAGGCACAGCAGACACTGAAGCACAGAAGAGCCAGCAGCTGAACGGTGACTCAAGCGGCGAGGCGGGCGGGCAGCTCGCAGATAAAGCGCTGGACAATTCCGTTCCTAAGGTCCTGTCAGGGCACAGCCAAGCAAAACCCAGACTGATAAGCTGATGAAGTGCTACTTGTACCTGGACTTTCATCCCTTGGCTCTAGAAAAGGAGCTGCTGGACTAATGTGAGCTTGAAGAATGAGCCCTGGGGGAACGATATCCATGGAGATTCAGACTATTGAACCAAGGTCCAGCAAGGCAGCACTGCCACTGCCAGCAGCTGTCTGCCACGTATGCACCCAGCCTGAGCAGCACAACGCAACAGGAGTGAGCAAACACCTGAAGGGATCCTGCAGGAAGGCTGAGGAGGGACTTTCCATAGGAGACAGGACAAGAACTTCTTCCTCAGCTCCAGCCTAACCCTGCTCTGCCTCAGCTCCAAACCATTCCCCCTCGTCCTGTCTCCAGACACCCTCAGGAAAAGTCTCTCTGCAGCCTTCCTGCAGGAACCCTTCAGCTCTAAGGCAGCTCTAAGGTCCCCCAGAGTCTTCTCTTGTCTAGGCTGCACAACCCCAGCTCCCTCAGCCTGTGCTCATAGCAGAGCTGCTCCAACCCTTGGATCATCTTTGTGGCCTCCTCTGGACTCACTCCAGCAGCTGTGTGTCTTTCTGCTGGGGACAGCAGAACTGGAGGCAGTATTCAAGGTGGGGTCTCAGCAGAGCAGAGCAAAGTGACTTTGCATTTCTGGAGGGAAGTCTTGCTAAGCCACAGAGAAGTCACCATTTACTAGTGACCAAAAAGATGAGAAAAATCTTCCCTTGCCATGATTTATTGCAGTGCCAGGGTTAATGACACAGGTAGACATGCCCATTGGCTCATTAAATTGAACAGCAAGACACAGTTAGAAGTTAATTTTCCTTCAGTGTGTGCTCAGGCACCTGCTCCTGACAGGACTGGTGACACCAGAATGTATTCCCCACCTCAAACTGAGTTGATCTTTCACTGGAACTCTGCGGAGGCATTTTTGTGTTGTTGTTTGTCTCCTCTCTCACAGCTCTGGAGCTGTGGGAGCTCACATCCTTTGTAGGTCAGGCACCACCACGGGCTTGCAACACGTAAAGGAGTTGATTGCAGCGGTAGAGGCACTACGGATGTTTTGCTACACAAAGCTGCACACACACAGCATGTTAATGACAACTTTCATTCATAGGCAACCTATGAGTGATCAATGAATGAGGTTGCCAGCCTTCAGCAGCACCCTTTGAGCAAGGTTTGGAGATATGCAATCTCTGGCGTGGTGGGTGCCGCCCCGTGTGCCACCCCGGGTGGTAAAAGCCACCCTGACAAAGCCTGGCTGGCTCTGGGGCCTGGCTGGCTCTGGGGCCTGGCTGTGTTAAGTTGCAGATGTTTGCTTTAGGAATATCCTGAGATAAAAATGGAGTTAGAATCAAAAGGAGCTGGGTTTGTACATCAAGGAGTGTGGCCAGCAGGTCAAGACAGGCGATTCTTCCCTCTTACTCTGCTCTGCTGAGGTACTGCAAGGCAGCTCTAAGAAGCCTCAGGAGAGTCTTCTCTCCTCCAGGCTGAACAACCTCAGCTCCCTCAGCCTGTGCTCATAGCAGAGGTGCTCCAACCCTTGCATCATCTTTGTGGTCCTCCTCTGGACTCACTCCAACAACTCTGTGTCCTCCTTCTGCTGGGGACACCAGAACTGGAGGCAGTATTCAAGGTGGGGTGTCACCACAGCAAAGTAAAGTGGGGGAATGCCCTCTCTTGCTCTGCTGCCCATACTCCTCTGGGTGCAGCCTAGGAACCTTGCAATCTAGTCAACTTGGGGTAAAAATAAATGTTAAATGCAGGTTGATGAATCTCCAGGATGCATCTGCAGCCTTGCAGTGTGTTTCAATAGCCCCCTCCGGCCTGCCCCTCTAGAAACTAACAACATAAACAAAGAGACTGAGCACAAAGCCACTGCACAACAGTGAAGCTGACAGAAAGCACTGCCAGCTGCTCCCAGTCCCCACACACAACCCAGGTATTAGTAATCTCAGCTGCTACCTGCAATACAAACAGAGAAATCTCTACAGCTTTTGATTATGAAACTCTCAGTGCCCCTTGAAGCTGCCTCAGGTTTTGGCCACAGACATAATTCTCCATCAAGCTTTTATTCCCTCAAATCAGCACTGCAGAGAAGTTTATGGCCCACGTTAAAGCATTGCATTAGGCTGCTCTGCCTGCCAGCAGTAGAGGTGACTTTGGTCACTGGTCTTTGATAGTGACACATGTCAAGAGTTTCCTGCCACAGCAGGGCTCCCTCTGGTTTGCAGCTGGGTCCAGTGCAGCAGAGCCGTTCCAGGGGCTGGGGCTGCTGCCAGCTCATCCCTGGCGCTTTCCAAACAGAGGACTTTGCAGAACACATGGGGAAGGATTGCTGCCACTGATACCCAGACTGGCACTGACAACTCTAAGGGCTGCAAACCCAAGAACTGAATCACAGGATGGTTTGGAAGAGACCCACAAAGGTCATCCAGTCCAAGCCCCCTGCAGTCAGCAGGGGCATCCTCCACTAGAATAGGTTGCTCAGAGCCCTGTCAAGCCTGACCTTGAGTATCTCCAGGGATGGGGCCTCAACTACCTCCCTGGGCAACCTGTCCCAGCACCCTCACAGTAAAGAGCTTGTTCCTAACATCCAATCTAAATCTGCTCTGCTCTCATTTCAAACCATTGCCCCTTGTGCTACCACTGCAGGCCCTTGGGAACAGTCCCTCTGCAGCCTTCTCCTAGGCCCCCTTCGAGAACTGGAAGGCCACACTCAAGTCTCTCTGGAGCCTTCTCTTCTCCAGGCTGAACTCCCCATCTCCCTCAGCCTGTCCTCGTAGCAGAGGTGTTCCAGACCCCTGAGCATTTTTGTGACCCCCCTCTGGACCATGCCCTTCCTGTGTCGAGGGCTCCAGCGCTGGACTGCCTTAGGGCCTCACCTCAGGTCTCCCTACTGTCTCCCAAGGTGCAGGCAACCACTGCCGGCCTGGACTGCCTTAGGGCCTCACCTCAGGTCTCCCTACTGTCTCCCAAGGTGCAGGCAACCACTGCCGGCCTGGACTGCCTTAGGGCCTCACCTCAGGTCTCCCCATCGTCCCCCAAGGCGCAGCCAGCCACTGCCGGCCTGGACTGCCTTAGGGCCTCACCTCAGGTCTCCCCATCGTCCCCCAAGGTGCAGCCAGCCACTGCCGGCCTGGACTGCCTTAGGGCCTCACCTCAGGTCTTTCCATCGTCTCCCAAGGCGCAGCCAGCCACTGCCAGCCTGGACTGCCTTAGGGCCTCACCTCAGGTCTCCCCATCGCCTCCCGAGGCGCAGCCAGCCACTGCCAGCCTCACTTCAGCCAGCACTCCCCACGCGTGCAGTCCACGAGGCAGCCCCCAAACTACACTAGACAAACGCGTGTTTACTCTGCCTTTTCTTTATCTTCCTAGCCCCTCCAGCCGCATTAGTCTCTTCAGTAGTATTTGCGGGATTTTTGTCACTTACAAACGTCCTAACGCAGCTTTATCACTAACTCGAGTGGGGCGGGGGGAGGTTTACGTGTGTGACAGGGCAGCACCAGCGGCACCGAGAAGGGACACTTACAAGAAGCTACCACAGCCGGCGGCAGAGGGAGGTCGGTGATGCCCGGGGCGCCCAGAGAGCCGGTACCCGGTGAGGGCACCGGCGCCAGCCCCGGCCCGGCCCACAGGCCGCAGCGGGGCGCGGGGCAGGCCGGGAGGCGGGCGGCGCGGTGCATGCCGGGACACGCACCCTGCGCCTCAGCCCCCCAAGATGGCGGCCGGCGGTTGTCCCCGCCCCCGCCGCGCACATGCGCAGAGCCGCGGCGGGCCGCGCCGCTCCCTCCCTCCCTCCTGGCGGCCGGGGCGCCACTGACAGAGCGCGGAGCGGAGCGGTGCGAACGGTGAGAGCCTCCGGGACTTCCCCGGATCCCTCCCGGAGCCCCTTCCTCTGTGCCACGCCCCGCCGCACCGGTGCATGGGAGAGGCGGGTGGCGCCGGCCCCCACAGAGCAGAGAGAAGCGGCGGCGCTGGCGGCGGCTCGGGTAAGGCCGGGGCCGCGCCTCCCCTCCCTCCCTGCTCGCCTGCTTCCCCTCTCCCGGCCGCCGTCGCCCCCCGCGGGAGGCTGTCCCGGTCGGCAGCGGGGCCCGGCGGGCCGTGCGGCCGACGCCGCTCTCCTCTCCTGTCCCCCCTCCCCTGCTGCTCCCCGCCCTCCGCTCCCTCTCCTGCCCCCTCCCTCCTTCTCTCCAGCTCGCTCTCAAAATGGCGGCCGCGCCCGTTGGTGAGGAGGGAGCCGGGGAGGAGGCGGGGGAGGCAGGGCGACGGGGCGGGAGGGAGGGCGGCGAGGCGGGGGACGGTCCCCGCGCCCCGGCAGGGTGGGGTGGGGTAGGGTGAGGTGGGGGCCGCCGGGTGCGGTTCCCTCCCCTCTCCGCTGGCCCTTGCCGGCCTCCGGCGCCGTCCTTGCCGCCGGTGACTTAGCAGGAAAACAGGGCGCGGGGGAGGAGTGGGCCAGACAAGGGAGCGGGGTGGGGTGCGGGGAGCGGAGAGGAGCCCCCGCCGTGGGCTCCGGCTCCCCCGGCCTTCGCGTCCTCCCCCCGCTTTAGGCCGCTTCGTTGCTTCTGGTGACTTAGCAAGATACCGGGGAGGAGGCGGCGGGCCGGGCGCGGATTGTTATTTTGAAAAAGATTAAAAAATAAATGCTAAGTGTGGGGCGAGGAGGCCGCCGCATGTGTGCCGGAGGGGAGCCCGAGCATCCCTTCCCCCAGTGCCTCCCGGAGGTTTCGCTGCCGTTCTCCTCTGCCCCGTCCTCTCCGAGGGCAGGGCAGGCGTTGGGCTGGAGCTGGCCCAGCTCTGCCGAGTCGGCCGCGGCGCAGAGCACACAAGGAGGGCTGGGAACGGAGGGGAAAGCAGTCGGGGTTATTTTAGGAATTTGTTTCACATCCACCCTGTTTTCCTGCAGTGCTCTAGCAGGGAAAGCGTTGATAAGGAGGTGGTTCAGACCTTCAGAGCCAGCTGCAGTAAAAACGGGGGAGGGAGGGCTAATCTCTCCTTCTTGGGGTCATATCGCTGCCTGGCTGCCTACAATCACAGAGCTCCCTCGGAAGCCTTCTCGTAGCCATCGCCTTTGCGAAAACGCTCTGTTTATTGCTGCTGCTGGGGTTTTGTTTCGTCAGGAGGTTATAACGCAGGCAGGGCTTTTGATGGGAGCTGGGGGGTGGGAGTGGTGCCTCCCTGAGAAAGTTCAGCCTTTGCTCAGTTCAGGGGCTGCGAGATTTCTTTTTTCCCTTCTATTTTTCCCCTGTATTCTCCCTTGTAAAATTTAAGGTGGGTGCCGTTAAACTTGACCTTTAATAGCGATGAGAATGGGACACCTTCCCTTTCTTTGCCACAGTATCCCTGGTATCCCTTGCTGATGGTGCTGCAGCAGAGGGCTTGGTTGGTGCAGGTCAAGTCAATTCATAATGAATTACCTAACCAGAGGATGGGGGAAGGTTAATCCAAGCTGCATTTAAAAAAAAAAGATGATGATAATAATAATAATAATTAAACATTGGGTTTTGCCATAAAGAAACGTTTGGGCATCTTGACCTGGGCTGGGTTGTGTATTTAAGTGGAGATTCTTGTCAGTGGTGTATTCTTACGACAGTATTGTTTATAGTCTGAGGAGGTGGGGGTTAAAGAGCCTACATTCAGTGCTGATCGTTTGGTAAATGATTGTGCAGCATTTGCTTTTCGGAAGAGGGAGGGTCTGCTCGCTCTCTCTCTCTCTCTCTCTCAAAAAAAAAATGTTATTTGCCCTTAAAGAGTCGTTTCGTTAAAGGAGGAAAAATGCCATTAGGGAACCAGACAAAGAAAACATTTTCACGGGGGGGAGTTCAGTGCAGATTTCGAGCTTGTTCTCGGGGATCTCATTTTCGCGTGTTTCTTTTGCTGTTCCCATGTTTATGGATGCTGTGTGCAGCCATTGAGCAGAGCAGAGACTGGGTGGAGTAAGGAGGCAAAGCTGCGAAATGGCTAGATTACCCTTTCAGGGCTTTTTTTTTTTCTCCCCCCCCCTCCCTCCCTCTCCTCTCCTCTCCCTTTGCTGGGGTGGAGGAATACTAATTGCCGTAACAATGAAGCCTCTTCTTTAGGGGAAGAATCTAATGGTGCAGGAACCTTCTGAAACGAAACAGATCTGGCATTCTGTTGGGAGGCTTATTTTTCTGCAGGGTGGATCTGGATTTGTCTGACAGGGAGAAGTGACCAGTCACTGGTGCAAAGCTGGATTGGGTTGTGTTACTGGCTTTTTTGCTTCATTGTGTGGCTGATAACCCTTTCAATTGATTGGCTTAAGACACTCACTTGTTGAATTTTATTTGAATCACACTTTTTAGGTAAGAATGGGGCTGGCTGCCCGGGGGGTTTGCACCCAGGGCTCTCTGAATTGTCGATTGCTGCTATGGGTTTTTTTGTACATGCAACTTCTTGGCTAGACTGGACCATGGGTGGACACACAGGAAAGAGAATCCCTACTTCCTCTGGCGACTGTGGCAGAGTAACTCTTGTTACTAGATGCACTAAATGGCATTTCCCTTCTTCCTGTGCTGGCTTGACAGAAAGGAACATCTGAAGGTTTTTGGAAGCCCTTTGGAGCATCAGGGCTCTGTTGGAGCGTCGTTGTACCACATGGGCGCTGCTGCATCATGGGGGCAGTGCCCGTGCTTAAAGTTGTGCAGGAAAGGCCTTAGAACAAAGGATTTGGGGAATGCAGCAGGGATATGAGGAAGCACCTAGGAAGGGCTGCTCGTAGAAGTGCTCTCCTGTTCCACACGCGGCTCGTGGCGTTCCCGTTCGCATCGAGTGCCGATCGGAGCAAGGACAACGCTGAACACGAATGTGTCTGCAGCAGGTTGAGGCTTGGCTTTCTCTTGGGTCTGTCTCAGTTCCAGAGTCCAGTGTTTGATGGTGGATGGCCACAGATGAGGCTGTGTTTGGTTTTAATTTGCCCAGAATTAAATTACAGGGAGATGCAGTTCAGTCTCTTAGCGTGGATGTTAGAGGGTTCCATGGATGTGTTCACTGTCTAAAAATGTGTCCAGGCTAAGAGCAGTGGAGGATCCAGTACGACACTTGCCTCCTTACAGCTCTGGCTGATTTTTTTGGTCCTTGGTTACTTTCTCTGCAGGAGGAACTTGTTAATTTCTGCTCGGTAAAAGAAACAGGCATTAACACTTACCTTTGTGACTTCCTGAGCTCTGCCCTGCCGGTGTTGATGAGCCTTCTGCCTCTCCTCTTCCCTATACTCCACCCAGCCTTGAGTGCTCAGTGCTTTGTATTCTCTGCTCTCAACTTTCCTGCCTATCCAACTTGCAATTGGTGGGACAGCTCTTGCACTAACATCTGCTGACTCTCTTGCCCAACGCTCCAACCTTGTCTGTCTTCAAGAACTCTATAACCACTTCCCATCAGTGCCAATTATCAGGTTTCTACCCTCTTGTAAAATCCTCTGGGTAAACAACAGCTGGAGAACCCCTGCCTTTATAGCTCAGAAACACACTGCAAGGCTGTTAGAGAGTCCTGGAGCTGCTTCTGGTCTTCATGAACTTGAGTGGTTGGAATTCCTCTACCACCAAGGGCAGTAGTTTTGTTTTGGTCAGCTTTCCCTTCCCTTTGTGAACTTCAGGCCTGTAAAGACTGTGAGAGAGCTGCTGAAATGTCTGTGAAGTGAACCTTTATGTACTTGTCAGCCTAAGAATAGGAGCTGCTGAGGCCTAAATTTAGGAAATGAAGAGGACAATAAAAATCAGTGATGATTGGTAGTAAATTTCAGATCTCATGTGGGAGACTTTTCAGTTTATAACATGGAATTGGAGATGACAGCTGAAGTTCTCTCCCAAGTATCAGAGCCATATGTGCTAATCAGAATGGGTCTGGCTTTCTTCTGTCAGGTTTATTATGGAGAAGTAGTAAGTGGTGTACTGTCTGTGGATGCAGATCTGCTGGGGAAATTACAACTGGTCTGCATTTTAGAAGAGCTTAAATCTCATTGGCAGAAAACCTGCCTGCTAAAAATGTGTTTGGTTGACTTGAGCCTTGCCTGGGTGGAATGGCTTTCCTGGGAGCTGCTGCATTACTGACAGGAGTGGAGTGGGGCTCCTCATGTGGCTTTTGGGTGTTGTGAGCACAGGTATTTATTAATGGGTGATGTTGCTTGCTCTTTTGATCTGCCTGACAGAGTAGGTTACACCTCAGTTTGAGCTTTTAAAAGAGTAAATTACACTAGCACATAATCTTGACCTGTTTAGAACTAGTTTTTAAGTCCAGCAAGTTATTTCTGTGGACTTCTTTCTGTAAGTGCTGTCCAAGGAGTGTGCATGTGGCCATCTCCTGCCGTGGCTGAAGGTGCAGTGGTGGGATTTGAGCTGTAGCTGTGTTGTCAGCTCCGTTGGGTACCCTTGGCTTAGAGGAGTTGTTACCCATTCTTGTTGCAGTTACTCCAGGAGAATCCTTTTCCTCATTCCATCCTTGTGTTGGGCCCTGCTGCTGAGTATTCCCCATGGGAAGCACATCTGAAAGAACCATGGGTTTTGTCTGATGAATGATTTGAATTCCAACCTGGCAAACTTGCTGGGGACTGCAGGTGAGCCCCAACAAAGGTGTGTGTCTGGCTGGTATCCCACCTCAGCTGTTTGAGGAAGGGCCTTTCCTTCCTAATGCTCATTGAGGCAGGACTTGAATGAGGCAACGCTCGTCTCATTCAGCTTCTTTAAAAGCTCATTCTTTAGCCTCCTGCTCCCTCTTTAGGGGATTAGATGGGTGTGATTCGGTTTTATCTTGCTTTGAGTTCACTGGCATGGAAGCCACCTATGATATCACTTCGTGCTGGCATGTACTCCTGGGGAAATTCCACAGAAAACTGGTGCTTGCAGAAGAGGTGGATCCTGTGATCCCTTTCATCAGTGCTCTAAACATACATTCCTCTTTGAAGCACCTCGTGTGTGCACAGCATTGTCATACTAAGCAGTATCAGGAGCACTGATGCATGCATAACTATATAAAAAAAAGCCACATTAGGAATTCCAAGTACTTGTTAATACATCTAGAAGTACTCCAGTGATTCCCTCCCTGGTGCTGCTGCTGAGGGAGAGCCCAGCACTTTGGCTTGGCTGCTTAGGGCTGTTTGGATCAGGAGTGTCATTAAGTAAATGTAATAAATGCATCCTTGTGGTTGGGATTCTGTTGATTCTGGAAGGCTTGCCTGATCTTTTTAACCAGTACCTCGTTGCTGCAGCCGTGAGAAGGTCTTTCCAGTTACAGGACAGCTCTTGGTGGTTGAGGTTTGTAGGTGGTGCCGCTGCAGATGTCTGTCCTGGCATCTTCTCGGATCCGTTGTTGAGTGAGGGCCTAGCTGGCCTTTCCCGAAGCACCTCGTGTTTTCCAGCAGGGTGGTGAGTCAGCTGCTGTGCCTCCTCTGGGGAGGGGTAAAGGTAGCAGGTTTATGGCACCATGCCGTGCTGGTTAAGAGCTGAGGCAGCAGCGGCCTTCCCGATGGACATGGTTTATACCTCCCCTCTATCTGCGGTGATTGTTCCTATTGTGCTCTACAAATGCTAAGTTCTTAAGGGTCAATTAGTCGGGTCTCTTCCCCGCCTCCTGTCTGCATGGAGGTAGCTTAATGTTAAAGCAAAGGTGTTAAGGTCATCCTTCCTTCAGACTGGAGGAGAATCGGTTGGAGACACCAAGCCTGTTTACAGTGACTGTTTCTTCCAGCAAGAAACGATGTCGGCAGTTTGTCCTGTGCTCGATGCTCCCGACTTGGGGGTGAGGAGAAAGCAGGGCTAAACAGTTTGGAGGGTTGAAAGGCTTGTGTCTTTGCAGTCTATCGAGAGGATGGTGGTGTTCATGTGGCTGTGTGGAAGGATTGTGGAACAGATGGTGCCCATTAAAGCAGTAAGGGTAGAAGTTTTTCGGTTCCCTCTCAGCTGGCTTTGTAAGCAGCAAGCATAGATTGGAATGGGGGAAGCCTCACAGAGGAGCTCCAAGCCTAGGCTTCACCTGCAGCAGTGAGAAGAGGATGGAGGTGAAGTTCTAGCATCATGCATGGATTTTAAAGTCTCATGTATAGCTAACACTGCTTCAACCAAGCAGGGATTTGTCTCTCTCATGGCTTTGTCGCACTGATGAGGCTGGGATGAGTCCTGATGACGGATCATTGCCAGTACCACAGCACATCACAGTCAACAGATGGAGAGCAGTTGCCTCTCTGGTCTGTCTTGGCCCTGGTCTGTGCTGGGTGATGTTGCTTCCACGTGGGGAGGTGCTTTCCACTTCAACATTGAAAGAAGTCATTCTGTGTTTGTCTCATGGCTTAGTTGAGAGACCTTCCAGAGGGAGCCCAGTTGTGCTCTCCAGCAGGAGAGGTAATGCATGTGCAGAGAGATTTGGGATGCTGGGACTCTGAGAAAGGATGCTGGTAAAGCTGGGAAGAGGAGGGAAGGTATTTCTTAGGGCCTGGTTCCCAACTTCGATGTGCTTTGGAGCCAGCAGTGCAGTAGGTGAGGATGGGTCATGAGAAAGATGAGACACCTACAAGAAGCCTGATTGCATTTTTCCTTCTCTCTTGTCAAGTCAAGCCATTCTTAAACAACAGGCTTCAAAAGTGGCTAAAGGACCAGCAGGGTTCCCATGGCTTGAAGAGGAGAAGTTCTGTCTGGATTTTTGGTTTGATTTCTTTGTGGTTTAGACCTCCTTCTTTTTCTGAAGCTTTAACAACTGTCCATTCAAGCTTCCTTCCCAGTGGTTTTCATACACAACTGGAATGTCTTCAGGAGCATTTCTGTAAACATCACATTGCCAGTCCAACAGGCACTTGAATAACTGAAATGGTTAGGTTTGAATACAGTCCTGTGACCTCCTCTGCAAGTGTAAGTCTACTACTGCTTAATTCTTCAAGCCAAATATGGGGAGGGAAGAACTGGAAAGAACAAAGTTCCCATCCAGTGCCTGATTGCTGACCAGCCATAAGGAGCTCTTCTGGGTTCATAGCTGAAATGCAGCGTTCTGGAATTGCTGTCACAGGATGTGTGTGTATCTGACCTAGCAAAAATGATGAGAAATACCTTGCTGCAGTCAGCCAGGTAAAACATGATGTACTCTGCACACTGCTGAGTGAGTTTGGAGTAGCAGCCTTAGCACTTGAACCCACTGCAACACTAACCTTCCTCCCTCCTGGTCCTCAGCTTCCCCCAGATGCCCTAACCTGTGTCTGCCTAAAAAGTCATGTAGGCTTCTGGTGAAGCTCAGTGGAAACCCAGTGGGGCTAACTATGAGTGTGAAACTACTTTGGTGAAGCAATTCCCTGCTGTCACAAAATGCTGGCCAGCACCATCTCAGGTTCCATGGCCTAACTCTTTCCACACTTTGTAATGGCTTCTTTACTGTAGCTACATTTATTCCCCAGGTTGAATGAAGTATTGGCAATGAAATCTGAATATTTTCACCCAGAGCTGAGCAGGCAGGCTGGAAGGGAGGGTCTTTGCACTTGATCTCTTCTCAAGTCTCTATGTAGAGTACAGCCCTGAGCTCTGACCTGAGCAAAGTGTCAAGGCACTCAAGTGATGTGTAGTGACTGTGCTTGAGCTGTTTCTCCTGAGAGTTAATTCTGTCATACTTCTGTCAGAACTGCACAGCTGAAGTGATGGAGGGAGGGTAAATATCGAGGCTGAATCAATTTAAAGGCTTCTTTTCTCCCCAAAAACTCTTTTCCCAGCACATTTGGTCACACAGTGTTGGTGCCTGGGAAGCTTGCAGCACCAGAAATGGTCCTTTGGTTGCTTTGCAGCCTTAAAAGGTGACTGCCAGCAGTCTTAAGGAGTGATTGCAACTTGAAAGAATAGAAGTAGAGGGGCATAGGAGTTTATTCCAAAGGCAGCTCTTGAGTTAGGACAGCAGCATATTGCATGCAGCACAGCGGGGTTAACTTGCTCCTCTAGAGCATCTCGATGCCCATTTCTGAGCTCTGGTGGGTTTGGGTTTTTTCAGCTGTGGCTCTGAGCTGCACTCCCAGCCTTAGGAGCATGCATCTCATCTATAGGTTACTTTGTGTCCTCAGGGATTTATTGTTGAATTATTTCCAGAAGCAAACTACAGTATCAGGTCTTCAGCAGAGTCAGTTCCATCACCCCCTAGGAAGTAGGTGCAATGGATAAAAAAGCAGGTGTAGACTTGTCAGGGTTGTGTGTGTGTGTGTGTGTGTTAGAAATAGATTTGCTTTGGTAAACCTGTGAGGGAACTGGCAGGGAAAATATTTTTAGTAGCACTGCACAGTGAGCAAACAGTGCCCAAAAGGCTGTGCTGTGAGGTGCTGTATCAATACACTTGGCAAAGCAGCTCTACTCAGGGCCTACAGGCACTTGAAGACTTCCCTTAATTGCAGAGTATAACAGGCTTACTAAACCCTGTGCATTACAAGCAAGGCTCAGAGTTGTCATTCAGATCAGATCTGCTTTCTGGTTTGTTCTTCCAGAGCCAGGTGGTAGTTGGAGCTCTCTTTTTCATGGTCCTTCAGCTGTCTTTACTGATGCAGGCTGAAAAGTGGCAAAAAGCTTAGCTCAGAAATGAGTGGCTTGCTGGTGTCCTTCAGCTCATCCCTGATGGCTTAGCAGGTGGTGGATCCCAACACTGCCTGGGCTAAAGGTGTCTTTGCCACGCTGCTGGGCTGCTCTCCCGTGGTTGCACTCTGCTGGTGCTTTGCTGCTGCAGCTGGGGCTCAGATAAAGGGGCAGAGGAACTCGAGCTCTTCTTTTTGTTGTTGTTACTGTTTTTCCTTCAACAGATGGAAACTGATTTCTGAGAAACCTTTTCAGGTCACAGTAATGCCCAAGAAATACAGCTGTGCCATCTTTTTAGTCTGCATTTGCACATAAACAGCAGCTCCTGTGGAATCTGCAGGCTGTGTTTGTGGGAATGGCTGCTCTCTTCTGTGGCTTGAGTTTAATAGAGCTACTTTTTTTTGCTTACTGGGCTTAAAACAGTTTTAAAGACAATGTTTTAAAGCAAGACCATTGCAAATCAGTCTAGAATGAAAGACAGTGTTCTTATGTCCTTCAGAATTCAGCAGTGTAATCTAGAGGTATAAGAGGACAATTACATTAATCTGGTTCTTTCATAAGGGGCTGGGAGAAGCTCTAATTGCCTGCAGATACTCACAAATAACCACTTTAAGTCTTGTTAACATGTTATGAAACAAGATACACTGTTGGAAAAAGAACTTGGAGAGGCTCTAACATCCCAGCCTTGTAGCAGGAGACAATGCAACAAGAGTTCCTACCTTATCCATGGGGAAATGGATTGTATCATCCTCAAAGAATGGTGGAATTTCATTCTGCTTACATCTGCTTGTCTTTTTGGTGGCTCTGGTCTTTGCTACCCCTTCTTAAGTGACTTCCACTTGGGAAATCTACCTGAAGAGAAGCTAGCTGAACTGGGCACAGCCACAAACCCAGGAGAAAACAAAACAGTTTTCATCCAGCTACAACATCCTTTAAGAACAGTAAAACCTTAGAGGAGTTGGTAGCAAGTAGCTGGACACTCCAGACTGCTTTGAGTTTTACAGAGACTGTTGGAATTAAGCTTTAAATTTGAGGCTAAATGTGAACAACCTAAACCTGACTGCTTTCCTAACCTGGACCCAGCTGGTCATGCTGGTGATGGCTTAGGTGCCTCTTTTAAGAGCCAGGTATTTGGAATCAGGCATGTCTGACCTGGCAGTGTGAGAACATGGGCTCAGATTGTTGGCACCTTCAAAGAAACATTCTGGCAGAGTATTATTGCATGCATGATGCAGTCATAAGAATACTTGGAAAACCAATTCTTGTAGTTGAGTTTACTGAGGTGCCAGGAATCTGGACTGCAGGCCAAACTTTGCTGTTCTTCAAGCACAGCAATGCACAGCTCTGAGAGGCCTGCAGAGCTGAGAGGTGTATCTGCCAGTGCATTTCTCTGCAGTTTCTGTCTTGTCTCATTTTGAGCTACAGCTGCCTGTTTGGTGCATGTGGCTTGTGTGTTTGGGTGAGGCTGTTTATGGAGCCTAAGCAACAGCCATTAAAGCTGCAGAAATTAAATGACTTTTGTGCCTGGAAGAGCTGGGAGCATGTACTGGGAGATCTGCAGGGCCAGCTTGGTCAGCAGGGGATAGACAGAGGCAGCAGATGAATGTGGCCTGGTGGTGGTGTATTTAACTGCTTGTTGCTTCTGATGTTATAGACCTGGTGTTGAAACTGATCTTGCTGGTCTAACTCCTAAAATTTCAAGTTAAGAGAGAAAATGTGAAAGGCAGGAGGGATGAATGTGTCTGTGGTGATTACAGCAGATAGGGAGAGAGAAACTATGATGTCTTGCAGTAGCTAGAGCACAAATGTTGCTGTAGGCTTGAGGGCTTGCATTACCAGCAGGATGAAGAGTTTGAGCCTGGAGGTCCAGCAGATGAGACCATCTTTCATCCTGGTGCTGATGGGAGCTCTGTCTTAGACACCAGAGTCACTTGGGCTGGGAAAGGAGGCTGCAAAATGGAACTTCTGAACCTTGCAGAGCTCACAAATGTCTGCACAAATTCCTGGTGAACCTGGAACAGCTTTCTGCTCTCTGCATGGCACTGCTTGCTGTTTGTGTAGATCCTCTTAAACCTTAGTGAGCACAGCTGGTCAGCGGGGCACTGGTGCAGAGGGGTTTGTGACAGGAGGCACAGGTTGGAGTGGGTCTGCTCACACTGCTGAGGCACAGTCAGCAAAGCCAGGGTGCAGCCAGAGGGACAGGAGTGTGGCAAACAACATTCCCCATGTATGGAATTTATTCTCCCTCAGCTTCAAACCATGCCCCCTTGTCCTATTGCTAGACACACTTAGGAAAAGTCCCTCTCCAGCCTTCCTCTAGGATCCCTTCAGGGATTGGAAGGCAGCTCTAACTGAACCATTTCAGTGGTGGATTTGTGGCATTGGTCCTTGAGCAGGATTTTTGACACACTGGGTGGGAGCAAAGGAAAGACAAAGGAGAGCCTTGAGCAGATCCTGCTGGAGAACACTGAGGGAGCTGATGAGGTTGGCTGTGATGCCAGAGTTGGGTATCTCAGGATGCATGTATGACAATATTTGGGTCTGGAAGGGCTTCAGAAGAACTTGATGTGAAACACCCTGCTCGTGGCAACGGTGGTGGAGTAGTTAATGAGCTTGGTCGTTGAGTGCTGGCAGCGCCGAGTGCAGCCCTTCCCCTGGTGTGATTCCCATAAGGCAGTTATGGGATGCTGAATCCCTGGCTGAACTAATACCTTGCAGGGACCAAGGCAGCATCTTCCCCAGGGGACAATTTGTATTGTGAGTTAATAACGAGTAGCTAATGGATTATTTGACCTCCACGTGTGTGGCTTTGGTTTTGTCACAGCAGAATGTGTGTTGCTTTGGAAGAGCTGATGGGATCCCTTGCCATGTGCAGAGAAACCCTTCCCAGTCCTGCTCTAGCAAGGAGTTGCTGTGGTTGAAAACAGAACCATAACAATGGTGAAAGAGAGGTGAAAGAGAAAATGCCAAGACTTGCATCCTGCTCTAGGCTGTTTGCATGAGCTGTGGTGTCTGTGGCTGCCTGCAGTAACAGCAGTAATCAATAAGTCAAGGGTTATTTTAGTAGGTAAAATAAGGAGTGAGCAGGCAGGGTTTGATTTTAGAAGCTTCTGCCTTTAGGTGTGTTTGAAAACTTCTGCTTCATCTCAGTGTGGGTTTGCTCACCAGCTTGAAAGAGGTAAAAGCTGAGTGTGTGTTCAGAGCCAATTTTAGGCCTGTTTGGCATCCAGTGTGCTCTGTTGAGCAGCTCCATAATGAACTCTCCAAACTGAGTGTGGTTGGGTTTTGCCTGTGTTTAGAATGGGCAGTTCTAGGAGGTTTAACTCCCAGAACTTTGCTCCTGCTTGCTGCTGCCTTAGGTAAGTGAGCAGGTAGTTCTGACAGGTTGAGACTGAAATGCTGAAGGGTTCATTTGATTTCCTAATCCTTCTCAATTATATCTGGAGAACACTTATGGAAAATACTATCCCAGTGTGTCCTGCAGCGAGTGTGAACACCATCACAGAAGCAGCTGTGGGCCAAGGCTTATCATTCATTGGTGTGATACATCCTGAACTGAGGGGAGTTCCAACTCTCTCTTGCCTGAAAATCATGTACTTTCCCCCCTGCCTCCTCCCTTGGAGACTCTCTTGTGCTTCGGATACCTAGAGCAGAGCTGTCTCAGCTGTGAACTGAAGCTGAGCCTGGCTGGTTGTGCCAGCTGTGTCTCTTGCAGGTTAGCAGGTCTGTCTTGCTAAGTTCCTGCCGACCTGTCCAGTACTCCTGGAACCACCTGAACCCCACTGACAGCCGTTGGTGTGAGGACTTGCTATCAAAGTCAGGAAGAAGAAACTGTCTTGTGAATGGTTGGAATGTCTGAGTCACCTCAGGAAGAGGGTGGGTCCTATACAGTATCAGATCTGTGATGGCCACTTCGACTGTGAAGCTGCCTCGATGCTAACCAGTTGCAGAAGGAATGAGATTAGTCACCGGCGGGGTGGGACCAGCTTTGAATGCAGGCCGGCTTGGAATCCTGAGCCTCAAAGCAATTTCAGTAGGAGGAGAGGAGTCCTCAGTGCAGTCCTGAGTGGTGTGGGGAGTGCAGCTGACTCCAGCAAAAGGCTGTGTGGTGGGGCTGAGGGACCCCTGAATCCAAGCCACCTTGTCTTTCTGTAAAGATCTAGCTCTGCCTTGGCACCACCTTGGTGGCAGGAAGCTGCCAGCATCCCCAGTGCTGCACTTCAGGCCAAATGTACCAACCAGGTGGTGGGGTTTGTGTGTCCTTTCTCTCCCCAGGGGTTCTCTTGAGCACTGCCTTCCTCTCATTGCTGAGGTTTGCAGGTGTGTGCGAGGCAGTGGTGACTGCAGACCTTGATAGGTGATGGAGGAGGACTGGTTAGTCTTGCTCCACTGAGTTCTGTCTGTCACAAAGCCTTCCTCAGCTGAAGGAAGGGCAGTGCACAGGGACAGCATTCAGCTATTCTTGGCTGTTCCTAGAAGTGGCACAGGGACACGAGCAAATTGAGGCCTTTGGGGCTTCTTGGGTGTGGACATTTTGGCTTGAGTGGGGGTTTTTGGGTGTGTTTGGGGGTTTTTGTTTGTTTGCTTCCTGTTTGTTTTCATTCTGTCCCTTTTGAAGGGTGTATGTCAACAAGGCTGCCCCCCAAATGATTCTGTGCAGGTGACTTTGTAGTTAACAAGCCAGGATGTTGAGGGGGGTGCTTGGAACAGACGCTTGCCAGGGAAGTGAAGTGCTGCAGATTGGTTGATTGGTGACTTCCTGTGGGTCTGCCACAGTTTGCTCCCAGCAGAACTCTGCCCTGTAGCTGTTGACAGGTATCTAGTTCTGAGTAACAGCTCAGAGTTGGAGGGATGGAGCAGGCCAGGCATTGCTGTGGTAGGGTTACAGAGGAGCAGTTTGGGGTTACTTTCCATTGGAGGGGGGAAATGCCATCCTCACTGGGATGGCATGTCCAGAACCACCTTGTGAGCACAGCTGCAGCTGGTTTTAGGCAGTGCTGTGGTCAGGTCTCCTGGAGGCAGTGGCAACATTGACAGAATACTGGGGTGTGATTTGTCCTGCAGTTCCTGCACCAGTGCTGGATTTGCAGAGCATTCACTGCTTGGTGGTAGCTAATGATAAGGAAACCACCCCCCGGGCTCAGTGCTGTGATTGTTTACCGTGGTGCTGCTGCAGGCAGATTCTGGACGCTTGTATCTGTGTCTTCAGCTGCGCAGTGCTTCGGACGGTGCTGGCGTGTGTGGAGCAGTGCCTTATTGTGTCTTCCCCCAGTGTTTATGGCTACAAAAAGCGTTGCCATGCTCCCGCAGCCGCAGAGGCTCAGCCATGAGGAGTCTGTTCCAGGGCTTTCCTCCGCGGCCGCATTGCCCTCTAGAGGGCCCTTCGGAGCGGCTGGGCCGGGGGCTCGGCGGCTCAGCGCCCTCCGCCTGTGTGCCGAGCTCTGGCTGGGACCACAGGCTGGGGCTGCTGTGACCCACTTGTCTCTCTGCCTGGCAGGGAGCGAGGTGTGGGCAAAGAGTAAGTGAAACGTTTGCTTCTGCCTTGGGGAAGGATGCAGTTTCCAACAGCATTGTTCTTGAGCTAGCTGCTAGTGAGGAGGGCAGGCTCATCACAGTCACAGAATGGTAGGGACCTCTGGAGATCAAGTCCAACTCCCTGCCAAGGCAGGTTCACCTAGAGAAGGTTGTGCAGGAACACATCCAGGTGGGTTTTGAACGTCTTCAGAGGTGGAGACTCCACCACCTCTCTTGGCAGCTTGCTCCAGTGCTCTGTCACCTTCAAAGTAAAGATGTTCCTCCTCATGTTTAGATGGAACTTCTTCTGTGCCAGTTTGTGCCTCTTGCCCTGTCACTGGGCACTACTAGACTGGTCCCATCCTGCTGACACCCACCCTTTAAGTGTTTAGAAATGTTTGAGATCTTCCCCTCAGTCTTCTCCAGGCTAACCCCCCCAATTCTCTCAGTCTGTCCTCATAAGAGAGATGTTCCAGTCCCCTCAGCACCACTGTAGCCCTTTGCTGTACCCTCTCCAGCAAGTCCCTGTCCTTGAGCTGGGGAGCCCAGGGTAATGTCTCACCTACTCAGAGTGCTGCTGTCCTCCACACTTGCAGTGCAGTGCTGTGTGATGTCTGATGCAGATAAGCCACCAGCAGAGCCAGATCTAAGCAACTTGTAGTTTTAAGCTTATTTTGAAGAGACAGCAGAGCCTAGATGGGTTTACAAACCACCTCCTGATCCCCTGTGATGGATAAGCAGCCATTCATGCTGTAAGCTTAGTGTTCACTCTTATTCTTGTATAAGAAAGGCTTCTGTTTAAAACCAGCTCCCTACCAACAGGGTTGTCCAACTTTCCCAGTCAGCCTCGGTGGTGGAGCTTCCTGTTGTCTAGTGGAGAAGCAGGAGAGCAGAGGCTGTGGGGACGTGTGCTTGCTGAGGCAGCTGGTGGGGAGGTCCCAAACCCAACTCCTCGCTCCTCAGCCTTTGTGTTGTGTTGAGTTGATCTCAGGGCTCAAGCTGGTTGGCCAGACTTGCCAAACAGCTTAAGTAAATGATGTGTTCCAAACAGACTCCTGTCAGGTATGCCAGAAATGCCACCTTCAGCAGTTCTCGTGGTGCCTACAAAGAGTACCTGCAGTGCAGCCTTCCAAAGGCAGTGCTGCTGAAGGGGACTTGCTGATGTCGCCCTGCCAAGGATCAGAACTGTCCCGTGGAAGGGGGCTGGTCACCAAGAATGCCAACATCTGTGTACTGAAGAAGGCACTGAATAGTGTGGGGGGGAAATGAGTCACTTCTGAAAGGCACAGTTCTGGCAGACCTGAACACCTCAAATTTCAGCTGTGTGCTCTGCATTGTCAGCTGTGTAGTGATCAAGTCACTTGTGGCAGCTCTGCCCTGTGGTGGTTGTGTCTCTCAGATAGGGTTTAAGAATGTGCTCTACTCCCAGGTATGAGAGAGGTGAAAGTTTAGCTGCAGGTAAACCGTGCTAAGAGGGGACAGAAGAGAAGGCTAGTGTTGTCTTTTAGAGTGTGGCTCTTTGAAACCTCTTCAGATAGTGTTACTAGAACAGAAAAGGTCATTGAACAGCACTGAGTGATAATCTACCTGCAAAGTTCACGTGCTGAATGATAGCCCTGCTCTGTAAAGCTGCTGTTTGGGTGGATCCCACTGAACTGTCTAATGCAATGCCACGAGTGAGCTGCAGAGACAGACTCTGTGTGCCTTGATGCTGTTGGTTATGGGCTGAAGTGTGCCATGGCACCCTCCATAGCTCTTCTGGAATGTTCTTTGCTTAAACTCTTCCCCCAAAGACTGAAAGCTAGAGGAGAGCGTTGGTGATCTCTGGGGTGTGCTGAAAATTAACTGATTGAACCTTGTGGGTTTAGTCTGAAGTGAGAAATCCACAGAAGATAAATTTGGCATAAGGATAGAGGGGTTTGGGGGGTAGCTTTTTGACAGGAGTAGTGGGTGCCAAAAGTAGGCTGTTTATGGTGGGCCTAAGTTCCTTTCATCACAAGAAGGTAGGAGGGAGTTGCCTACAGACTGGAGCCAGGCTGTGACTGAAGATGTCACCTTCAGCCACCCCTGGTGGGAAGAGAGGGAATAAAGGAAGTCTGTGAGTCCCTGCAGACTGCTCAGTCCAGGCTGGGGCTGTGCTGGAGGGGGCATAACCCAGACTAACCAAGTCAAACTGCAGTTACCAGTTCCAGTCAGTTTGTTCCGCCCAGAGTGGTGGTGCAAGGTGCAGAAGCCTTGGTGCTGGTCCGGAGGGACTGGGTGCCGCTTTGAAGGCAATTAATGGTGTCTCTTTCTCTTCCTTCTAGATGGATTGAACCTTCTGTGCTGAATGCCTCCAGATTCCCTATTGGATTTCACATCTGGACAAACCCTTGTGATCTGAGCCACTCTGGCAGACTGAATTTGTGCATCCAGGGGTCCTAAGCCTTTAGCTCTTGAGGAGGCAGCTGCTGCTGAATCACGTGAAGCTGACATCCCAGCCACAATGGTGCTGTCACAAAGGCAACGAGATGAACTGTAAGGCATCAGCATTTGGAACCTTGGGGTCATGTTTTCATTGAGCCTTAAATAGTCACTTTCCTTCCCTGCTGGATTTGTAGGGGGGCTCTGCTCAAGTGCCATGCATTGGGGTTCAGATAAATTAGTGCATCCTGCTCGTGGCATCTTGGGGCAAAATCTGTTTGCCAAAGGACATCCATCTCGAATCTGCTTGGGCTTTGTAACAAACCTGCTCGTTGTGGGTGGTGTGCTGTGTGGCAGCCGTAGATGTTGGTCTTAACTTTGTCTGTTTGTAAAACAAAGGTGTGACTGAGCTCCTCTGGCCTCAGTCAGAGCCGTGGCTGAAGATGCTGTTGTTTGCCTTGCAGAAATCGAGCAATAGCAGATTACCTTCGTTCTAATGGCTATGAAGAGGCTTACTCGGTTTTTAAAAAGGAAGCTGAGTTAGATGTGGTGAGTTCAAACCAGGCTCTTCATCTGCAGCTGAAGTGAAGAGCCTGCAATTGTGTGTCATTTGCACCCTTTCTGGAGATGGTTATCTGTTCTCTGCCTCTTTGGCTCCGAGCTGGAGGTGATAAACTCCTACAGCTTGTGGTCTGGCCAGAAAATTAAGGAACCATCAGTGGGTGATTTGGGGATTTCTGGGCAAAACTCCTGACCTTCTCTTCAGCTAATGATTCAGGCATCATTTAAATCTCTCTGGGTTTGTGTCTAGCTACTACTCAGCTACACAATACTACTCAGCTACACAACGCTGAGTTTCTCCTGCTGTGAACTTTTAGGGGTCTAAGTCCTAAGAGGGCCTGGATACTTCAAGATGAGAAGTGCTAGAGAACAAAGCTAGAAAAAGGCAATATGAAGATAGGAGAAAGGTGACAGAAGATGATGTTAACACCCAGCCCCAAAGACATGGCCCTGCACTGTCCTCACCTCAGCAACTCCATACCTGGAGCATCTTGTGTGGGGAGAGGCTGAGAGAGCTGGCACTGTTCAGCCAGGAGAGGAGAAAGCTGATGGAGATCTTCTTGTTTATAAATAGCTGATGGGAGGGTGTGAAGATGACAAAGCTGGGCTCTCCTCAGTGCTGCTAGTAGCAGGACAAGAGCCAGTACATGGGAAATTGCATGTAAACATAGTAGAAAACTTTGGTTTTCACTGGGAGAATTGAATGCTGGAGTAAGTTGCCCATAGAGCTTGGGGAGTCTGTCCCTGGAGATACCAAAACCTCACAGTCCCAGTCCTGGGCAGACTGCTCCAGCTGACCTTCCTTTGAGTAAGGAATTTGGACTTAATGATCTCTAGAGGTCCTTTCCAACCTGAACTATTCTGGGCTCAATATTCAGAAGGATGTGTTTAATTTTAGCACATTAAATTTGTGTTTCCTGCTGTTGTGTCCATCTCCCCCTCCCCTCCCTGTAACTCATTTCCTTAACTGGGCTTATTCTTATCATGGAATTCTGCTTAACAGCATAAACCCTCTGCAACCCCAGGTCAGAAAGCTGAAGGCTCTTCTCTTGTAACCAGAGCTGAGATGGTGTAAGATCACACAGCTCTGCAGGCTGACGTCACTTGGTCATATTTAAGGAACAGGAAGACAGAACAGGGTTGCTTTTGTCCTCTCCTGGATCACACAGAGCAAGCGCCGGAAGCCTGCTTTGGGGCTGGGTCAGCGCTGAAGTCACTGCCTCAGACTCTTGCATACCACTTGGATCACCCTAGAGTAGGAGGGCAGAGCTAAGTAGCTCATCGAAATTGATGAGCTCTGCTAAGCATCTCTTTTGTTAGACCATACAGATGCCAATGACTTAGAGCAGTTGCTTCTTGTGAGTTGATGCTGTTGATTCACCTTGAGCAGGTGATTCTTGGTGTGGCTTTAACCTTGCCGCTCTTTAGCACAGGAGGTGTGTGAGTTATCTGAACTCAGGTTCCCCTGGATGCAGCTGCATTGAGCAGTAAACCTGTGTTAGCTGCTTTTGATAAATCCTTGCCTTTTCTGTATTAGGAAGCTTGATTTGTTCTTTTTCCAAGTTGAAAGCTTGCCTTAATTTCCCCAATCTGCTTCCAGGATCTAATAAATAAGTAGAAATGACAAATTGGAATACCATCCTTGTAATTGAAAATCCTAATACCAGTCCCTTATCTGCCTTATCTATCAACCTAATTAAGGCTTTTCTTCCCAAAGGTTAGAAAGCCAATCTAAATAGGCTAGATGGTCCTGAGGGAAAGAGAAAGTGCAGTTGCTGAAAGTTCCACATGACTTTCTTGCAAGAATTGGATGGGGCTACACTAAAATCACCAAAAAAGAAAGAAAAGAGTTAAAGGCAGAAATGATTTCAATAAATGGGGAGGGTTCAAGCAGAGCTCTGCACAGAGGGATTGCATTTCCTGTGCTGATCTCTCCTGCAGATAGCTCCAGCCTTTACAACTGCTCCTGAAGTAGCAGGTTACCAGCTGGTCTCTGAGCCAGGTAGCCAGTCCTCAGTTTCTCTGGAGTAAGCCATGACATTGTCATTTTCCTCTTGCCTTTGTTACTCTCCACCTGACTGAGAATTATTCTAGTATGAGATTTGCCATTTTGTACCTGGAAAGAGGAATTTGAGGACTCTCCTGTGCATCTGCTGTTTGCTTTCCTTCTGTGGCTTTTCTCCCTCTTTCTTCTGTTAATAGATGGGAGGCAGATAAAAGAGGAGTAATCCCCTGGCTTTTCCAGTAACATCAGGTGCTCATTGTTGCTTCTCAGTTATTCCTTAGAGCCCAAAGGAGAAAAATACTAAGCAGGAGAAAATTACTCTCCATCAAAGTTTCATTAGAGGTACAAAGTCCATGCTGATTTCTCCAGTGTCTGAGGTGGTGTTCTGTAGGGCAGGTGTAGTCTGCCTTCCCCTGCACCTACTGAAGATGTAGGGGAGAGAGCTTAGAGCTTGTCATGGAAAGGTAGCACCAAATATTGCACTGTCGTGGTGTTAACTAGAACCAAGTTATCCAACCCCAAGCACTCAGAAGTTTTCAAGGGAGATGGAGTGTGTGCAGTCTTTCCTGCATTCCTCTTTCTGTAGTCAAGAGGGTTTTATCAAAATGAAGTGTTTATCTTGCCTTGGAAGAAACACTTCAGCAGGCTTTAGAACTAGAATGTATTCATTAATTTAAGTGTTTCTTCTCTTCAGAATGAAGAGTTAGATAAGAAGTATGCTGGACTTCTGGAAAAGAAATGGACATCTGTTATAAGATTACAAAAGAAGGTAAGCAGAGATCTGATGGATTTACTTGCATCAAGAGTTAACATCCACCACTGACCAGAGCAGTGCGTGTTGGCCTTGTCAGACACCTGCAGGGCTTACAAAAGACATCTCAAAAGGACATTGAGTAGGGAGAACAGAGAAATCCATGCTGTGGAAAATGTTTTGTCTCAGTGCTGGCAGAAACATCCTCTGGGTTGCTTTCTGCATATGCCCTGGCTGCAGTTCATGGATGGCATGTGCAGCTGAGAGCTGGAAAGGGAAGGGGTGGCTTAAGGCACTTGTGTGCAAGGGTTGAGAAGCTGTCTCCAGAAGGCTTGACTGACTTAGAAAGTGGGTAAAAACCTGTGCTTTGGCCATTACCTTAAAGGGCAGAAACCATTAACTCCAGTGCATTAGAGCAAGAGATTCTGCTGCAAGTGCACAGTACAGAACTCTTTTTAGTAATGCTTCAGTGGAGCTGGAGTGGATTAAAGGGGAAAAGAAAAACAAACCCCAGTGTGCTGACAATGAAGACTGTGTATTGTGCAGGTTAATGGAGGAAGTGTTTAACTGCACCTTCAGTTTCTCTCTGGGTAAAGATGCCAGCTCAGGGGCACAAGCAACCCCTGCAGCAGAGGCATTCCTTCTGCTAACCACCTTCAATCCTCTGTCACAAGAGGAGCTCAAACATTAGTGCAGCGTCTGAGTGTGGTTTTGTAGAGCTTCCCTGTCAAAATATTTGGGAAGCTGGAGAAGAATAAATGTTTAATGGTTACATTATGAAAGAATACATGTTTATAAATGAGGAATTTAGGTTTGACTTTCAGAAGTACCAACAGGATGGAGTATTGGTAAGCAGCCTGGGTCTGTCCAGTCCCTGCTGTACTGTCAGTTTGGGAGCCAGTTGCCTTTGGGGTTATGCATGAGTGAAGGTGAATTAGGTCCTGTACAACACTAGAAATTGAGTGGTCTCCCTTTGAAATTCCATAGGTAATGGAATTAGAATCAAAGCTGAATGAAGCCAAGGAAGAATTTACATCAGGTGGACCTCTTGGTCAGAAACGAGACCCTAAAGAGTGGATTCCTCGTCCTCCAGAGAAGTATGCACTGAGTGGGCACAGGAGTCCTGTCACTCGAGTCATTTTCCATCCAGTGTTCAGTGTTATGGTCTCTGCTTCAGAGGATGCCACAATAAAGGTAGGTGCTTGCTAGAGAACACCCAGCTGGGCAGAGGATGTGTGATGGGTCACATCAGTGCTTCCAGCTGGGCTTGTGTTGCACTGGTGGAAGATCATTTGACTCTGCTTCAGCAGGGACACTTCTTTCAAGGCTGATGTCCTGTGTAAGCTGTGCATTTGAGCTTGGTGCTGGTCCACTTGGTATCTTCCAGAGTATTTTACTACCCTTTGGCCTGAGGAAGGAATAATTAAGGAAGGAATAATTAAGTGGATTTAGAGGATGGAGAAATAGATAAAGGCCTGGTGGGGGAAGGATGCATTTTGGCTGCTTGGCAGAGGAGGAAGGGTGTAGTGTATGAGCAGGGAGGTGAAGGAAGCCAGCCAGCTGCCTCAGCTGTTCTAAGAGTTGATTTTTAAAGCTGAGTGAAGGTGGCTATGCAGCTGTATTCTGAACAGAGAGAGAGTTCTTCCTGTTGGTTCTGCATGGGACATGCTGGTTCCCTTGAAGTCCCTGGAACTAAATAGGCCCTTATCACAGTGTACAGTGGCATGAAGAGGTTTGTTGTGGTAAGCAAATAGATTCTCATTTTGGCATCCAATAGAGACCTGGTTGTGCATTTTGTTGTTGTCTGAATGTCTCAAGAGAATTATCCTGATTAAAGGATCCTTCTGATTGTTCTGTTCTGGGTCGAAAACTCTTTGGAGAAGTGCTGTTCTGAAAAACCTTGAGTAGTGTGGTAAGCAGTGTGCTTGAAAAGGCAGGTTCTGGCAGTGGCTGCCTCCTGGAGAAGATGGCAATGAAAAGTGTCAGCCAGAGCTAGTTCATGAAAGGCTTTAACCTGTTCTTGTTTCTGCAGCAGGCTTGAACATAGAGGACTTGTGTGTCTGTCTTCAGGCAGACAGGGCCAGCTGCAACAGGGACAGCTCTGTTTGTTAGATGTTCTAAGAGGAGCCTAATTAGCCTTGGGTTTGCTCCCTCTTATGGAGGCACTGGATGAGTCTCCTTATTCTTGGAAGTGAAGCTGTGGAGCTTGATTTCTGACTGCTGCATGTCCAGCTCCTGCATTCTGCTGGGATGATGGAGTCTTTCTCTTGTGGCATGGGTTTAGATGGTTAGGATACAGTTGTAAATGAAGTGTCTAATTCTGTGCTTGAGAGAGACAAAATCTGTAGGAGCTTGTTTTGTTTCAAAGGCCTTTGTTTGTGGTTAGATGACAGAAGAGTGAGTTAATTAGGAGGTGAGAACGGGGGCTCGGTGCTGGCGCAGTTATTAACGGCACACGTTTAATCTCTGACAGATTCTGTAATCTGCTAATGTGTGCATCTCCAGCTCCTCTGAGTGCCTTCTGAACATTGCTCCCTAGGATGCAGAGTATTTGCAGCTTGGCTCTGAAGCAGCAAGGCCATCCTGGAGGGAGCCACAGGGAAGCTTGGGGAAGAGGGGGGATGGGGACTGTTAAAGGTGGTGCTCTCCCCAGCAGCTGGAAAGGGGCTGTGCTGCCAGAGCTGGGGAGCCAGCACAGAAAGGAGTGGAGAAACACAGGTGACAAAGTGGATTTGTTCTGTCCAAGGTTTCCTGAATTGATCTTTACTTTTAAAGGTGTTGAGTGTCAAGACCTTGAGATCCACTTCCTGCCCTGCTGTGTGTACAATGCTTTACGTTGGCCGAGATAGCTCTCGGGGTGCATGGGTTCAGTTCCCTCCCCAGTGACCAAAATCATACAAAAACAATGCTTGTTTTTCTCTGCTGTTAGGCTCCTTAGGGCTCTCTCTCTCTTTTGTCTTCTTGCTCAATTAATTATTGAATAAGGTGCCAGACTGGCCTGCAGAGTGCAAATGTAAGGCTGGAGAACACAAAGAGTAATGGGCTGCTGCTAACGGCTTCTCTGTTCACTTGTCAGGTGTGGGATTATGAGACAGGAGACTTTGAGCGGACCCTTAAGGGGCATACAGACTCTGTGCAAGATATTTCCTTTGACCACACTGGCAAGCTATTGGCCTCCTGTTCTGCTGATATGACCATTAAGCTATGGGATTTCCAGGGCTTTGAGTGCATCAGAACTATGCATGGTAAGGTGCAAAGGGAATTGATGTAGTGGTCTCTAAAGCGAAGGGATTTTATTGCTATTATTTTGTTTTCTAATCCAGGAAACCTGCTGATGTGGAGAGGGTTTATAAACCAGAGGGTTGCCCTAAGGAAAGGGGGGGTGGGGGGCACTTTGGGGCTGTGAGTGCTCTGTGAATGAGGCACGTGTTTAGTGTCTGTGGAACGAAGTAGCATCTCAGATGTGCTGTGCAAGGTGCTGTGGGAAGCGTCCCCTAATGATATTGAAATGAAATGGCACTTAAAGGGCTTTAGTGCTAAAAATCACATGCTTGGTGGACAGTGAAACTGTGCCTTCAAAGCAGTGAAAAATGACCTCCTTCACCCCTCTGCTTGCCTGCTGCAATGAGCAGGAGAGGGGCTGTGCGTGCAGGATGTCTGCTGCCTCCACCTCTGCTGGTGGATGATGTGCCCTCTGCATAGGCTCAGAAGCCAAAGGAGAAAATGAGAAAGTAAAAGCACCCCAACTATTAGACTCTGATCTTGACAGCAAGGATTTTATAGTCCTGATATAAAGGCATTTTTATACTGCTGCTGCTCTTGCTTTTTTAATATGTTCTTGTAGAAGTGGTGGGTAGGAATAAAGAGTGTTTGAGACTCATGAAAGCACACACACCAGAGGAAACAGAAAGCTGTTGACTTCTGTGCGTCTTCAAACATCACAGAACACTGTAGCAGAGGAAGCACAGAGGCTGCAGCTGGCTGATAGCAAGCAAATGAAGCAGTGCTGGAGGGGCTGCTTGGCCTTTAAAGCTTTCTGTGTGAATACACATGCAGTGTGTGCCGTTCCATCAGCTGGGTGACATGAGTGTGGGTGAGCTGCCTTCACCTGGGTGACATCCCTTCAGCTCGCTTGCTAGTAGAAAGAAGCAATCTTTTCAGTGAGGAGCTGTAAAGCACCCTGCTTGCACTGAAACCAGTCCTCTCTGACACCTCAGCTCCCTGATCACTGATGTGAGTGCTTTGTTGTGGCTGGAGTTCACTGGGGGCTCCGAAGTCTTAGTTGGAAGGAGTGGAAATGAAAATGGGGAAGCTGTCCCTGGTAGTTCTTGGCTTGCGAGGTGCAGCGTAGCTGCCAATAAAAGAAGAAAAGGCAACTTGTTAGTGAACTTAGTGGCTCTAACCTTTTGGAAAAGGGAACATCAGATCTTCAGATGAAAAGAGGAAGCTGTTTAATGCCTCTTAAGATGTTGAGAAATGATATCTACTCCAGACTGATCTCGGAGCTGATCCCCTCTTCCGTTCTGTCCCGTCGCAGCCGTGCCAGCGCCGCTCGCAGCGCTGAGTCTCTGGCTTTAAAACATCTCAGAGACCATTTCAAAGGCTGCTCAGTGCCTGGCCTCTGTGGGTTCTAAAAATATAAATGATGATTTCCTAAAGCCTCAAGCTTACATGTAAAGATTATTCCATAAAGCATGCCCCACTGCTGTAGCTACTTGCCCAGGGTAAACGTGCCAGGCCTGCGTGCTCTGTGTGTAACAAACTCTTGCAGGACCACTTCAGAAAGGTTTTATTGGTTGATTTGTTGTTTTGTTGGGTTTCTTTTTTTTTTAGGTCATGATCATAATGTTTCTTCAGTAGCCATCATGCCTAATGGAGATCATATAGTTTCTGCCTCAAGGGATAAAACTATCAAAATGTGGGAAGTCCAGACAGGGTAAGTGCACTTCTGGCAAAACACGGGCACCTAAACAAAGGCAGCATAAAGCACTGGGTGCAGGAAATGGGTCAGGGAAGTCTTGAATGTCAGCAAACACTGTCTGCATTGAGGTATGATATTGTGCCCTTTAGAGGCATGCATGGCAGGGTTCTGCCTTCAGTCAGTAAGCACAGGGTTTAGCACCGACTAATTGAAAGTGGCTTTGTCTCTCTGGGAGCCGTGAACCCAAAGCACCGCAACTCAGGACCAGGCAGGAGTATAAACTCAGTGGGGAACCAGAAGCTTAGAGCACGAGGCGGGTGAAATCTGCTACCTTTCTTGGCATCAAGGTGTCTCCTGTGCTTGGGGGGCTGTGGGTGGGGTTGGTTGGCTGGGTTTTGGTGTGGTTGTTGGGGTTTTTGTTTTGCCTTGTCGTTCATCATCAGCCTCTGGATGACCTATAAATCTCTGCTTCTTCGTGAAACACCTATTTTAGGCCAGCTGCCATGCCAGCTGCTTTGCTTTTCTCCAAGCTTCCTGTTGGCTCCCTCAACAAGGATTTGCTGGTTCTCAGCTGTCACTTTCCTCAGGTTAACTTCCTCTCCCCGCGCTGCTTTCTGGCCCCGCGCGCTTTCTCTTGACTTCTAAGAGCGGGTCAAGCGTCCTCCCGTCTGAAAGGCCTCCCTGGTGGCCCCGTGGAGGCTGGGTTGGGTCATTGCTGTTGCCCTTCTCCCCACAGTTACTGTGTGAAGACTTTCACGGGTCACAGAGAATGGGTGCGCATGGTGCGGCCCAACCAGGACGGCACCCTCATTGCCAGCTGCTCCAACGACCAGACCGTGCGCGTCTGGGTGGTAGCCACGAAGGAGTGCAAAGCCGAGCTCCGGGAGCACGAGCACGTGGTAGAATGCATCTCCTGGGCTCCTGAGAGCTCCTACTCCACCATATCAGAAGCTACAGGATCAGAGGTAATGCCCCCAGATCGGCACAGACGGTGCTCTCTCTGTGTAGAAGTGGCTGGGTGCTGCTTAGAGGAACTAAGGTTGGTTGGTTTTGAATCTCTTTTGAAGAGCGGTTGCTTCAAAGCCAGGGCACAGCTGGAGCATGGCTGTCCACGGAGCAACAGGGCTCTTTGTAGATTCATTGTTTAACCAGCACCAGGGCAACAGGACAGAGTCTCAAGCTGTGCCAGGGCAGGTTTAGGCTGGAGGTTAGGAAGAAGTTCTTCATAGAAAGAGAGGTTGGCCAGTGGGATGTGCTGCCCAGGGAGGTGGTGGAGTCACCATCACTGGAGGTGTTCAAGAGACTTGATGGGGTGCTTGGTGCCATGGTTTAGTTGATTAGACAGTGTTGGACTGGATGATCTCAAAGGTCTCTTCCAACCTGGTTAATTCTATCCTAATAAGAAAAATATCAACAAAATCTCCAACTGAACTTGCAGAGCACATAGCCCAAGATGAAGACTTCAGCAAATCTCAGCAACAACTGCAACATGTTTATGAGTGCTTCTACTGGCAAGCCCTGTATTCTGGGCAATAATAGCAGCACTCTATTTTCAAAGCACCTCTTGCTTCAGCATTTCAAACTGATCCCCAAATCTTCACTGCCCTGGGAAGCAGCTATCATTAGGTAGCAAAGTGCTTGGCAGATCTGCCAGGTGTCCTGGTCACCCCCATCTTGGCTTCATGGAATCCCTGCTCTTCTGTGTTGGAACACTAGGGCCCTGCCCCGCTGCAGGGGAGCTTTGAAGAGATGCTCTGTTTCTGAGCAGACCACCTTCCCATGTTTCAGCAGAGAGATGTGGAAGGCAGCTGCTCTGGCATAAGTTGAGGGTTATAAGGGTGCTCAGCAGGTGGAAGTTGTGGGAAGCAGAGAGTTAGGAATGCAGAAATGCAGCTGCCTTGGGTGCCCTGCACTGGAAGGAAGCTTTGACTGCCATGCCCCAGTGTGTAGTGTTAACCAGAGAGCATTCTTCAATGCAAATCCCCCCTCAGGTGATCACAGATACATCTTCTCTGGTTTGGTTACTAAAGCTTCCAGAAAGGCTTACTAAAGGCCAGCCAAAATTCCCTCCTGAGGATGACAGTGTAGAGGAAATGGTTAGAAATGCTCTCCCATTCCTGGCTGATCAACCCCAGGCATTCCTGCCATGCCCTCGGCCTCTCAGAGGTCCCAGATACCCAAGGGGGATAGTAGATACCCCTCAGGGTTGTGTTTAGTGACGGATTTCGCAGGTTTCACTCCAGTTTCACTTGGCTCTTTGAAGGATGCTTCTAATCTTGTAATTCGAAAGCGATTAGGTTCCAGAGGTTCCCTTCCCCCGGCAGCGCTGCTGCAGCGCCTGCCCTGCCCTCTGCTGGCCAGCCGGGCACAGCGCAGCGCTGGGCGTGCAGCCAGCAGCGCGCAGCCTCAGCGGCAGCCGGAGCAGTGCGAGGGCTGAGAACCGAGCCTTGTTACCGTGCTTTGCTGATTGGAAATAAATTCGGAGTAGGAGCTTGTCGAAAATTCTTAGACATGCTTTGTTACCTGCTCTGAAGAATGAGAACGGCCAGCTCTGTCTGCCCTTCACACTCCTCCCTCCTGAGGTGTCCCACTCTGCCTGAGCCATGTCCACTGTTCAAAGAGGACAGCTTGCAGTAGGCAAGTGTGGATTCAGAGTCCAGGCTTGGTGCAGCAGCAGGATGTAATTTCCTTAATAGATGAACTCCTCCTCTTGGGTGTTTCTTTCTCCTGGTATCAGTAACAAAATGGGTTGTGCTCATGAGCTGGAAGCTGTCACACCATCTAATGTGGCTGCTAAGAAACAGCGCTCAGAAGGGATCTGCTTCCTCCCTCCTCTCTCCCCCTGTGTCCTATATGTGCTGTAACCTACAACATAATTTTCTGTAGACTAAGAAGAGTGGCAAGCCTGGGCCTTTTCTGCTGTCTGGATCCAGAGACAAGACCATTAAGATGTGGGACATTAGCACTGGCATGTGCCTTATGACACTTGTAAGTCGATGGGTGTTTCTTTGCTGGTCACTGCTGCATGTCTAAACCCAGCTGGAAGGCAGCGAGTCCTTCCATGCTTGTGTTCTCAAGAGAAATGAGGCAAGCACTGGCAATGCACAGCTGTGGTGGCTGCTGTAGTTCAGATCTCGGTGGTGGTAAGCAGCACAGAGAATCTCAGCGTGCAGTTTGACTGCAGGAGAGCAGTGCTGCAGTTCTGTGTCTCCAGGAGTGCTGCTCCCCCGCCTCGGCCTTGCCTTCTGTAGGTGCCGTGTCCTGGCCTTCCTGCGGGCTGGGAACCGCTCTGCCAGCTGGGGCTGGGGAGCAGAGCTCTGCAGGCCGCGTGGGGGCTGCTGTTTGTTTGCCTCCACGGGCAGGAGCTGCCATAGTTGGCAGAGCTGAGGGAGGTGCAGCGGCAGGAGCCGAAGATGAGCTCTGTGTTCTCGGAGGGCTGCGGAGGCGAGGCGCGGTCCCGGCGGGCAGGGAGGCTCCTGGGCCGCTCGGCCTGGGGAGAGGTGCACCCGCTGACCGCTGTCTCCTTGTGCACAAGGTGGGCCATGACAACTGGGTACGCGGCGTTCTCTTCCACTCTGGGGGCAAGTTCATCCTGAGCTGTGCCGACGACAAGACTCTCCGCGTCTGGGACTTCAAGAACAAGCGATGCATGAAAACCCTCAATGCGCACGAACACTTTGTTACCTCTTTGGGTAGGTATCGGCCTGCGGGGCCTGCTGCACGCCCTGCACCCGCCCGGCCCGGCCCTGCCCACGCAGCCCCTGCTGCATGCTGGGGAAGCTCTCTGCTAGGCGTGCCTCCGGCCGGCAGGGGGCGGTGCCGGCGCTCTCCGCCGCCGGAGCTCTCCGCCGCCGGAGACGTGAGCTGCCAGGGTGCGCTGGAACCTCCCCCGTGCGGTGTGCAGGCATTAGCAGAGTGCCCTCTTGTAAATACTGGCCCAGCAAAAAGGAGAAAACAGAAACCAGGTTGCCCAGGGAGGCTGTGGCTGCCTCCTCCCTGGGGGTGTTCGAGGCCAGGCTGGATGAGGCTTTGAGCAGCTGAGTCGAGTTGAGAGGTGTCCCTGCCCATGCTGGGGAGGTTGGAGTGGGTGATCTTTAAGGTCTCTTCCAACCTGAGCCATTCTCTGATTCAAAGATGAGGGGAGGCGGAGAGGCACAAAGCAAACCAGTAAAAAACCCCTCAGCACCCTGGCCTTGGCACTCCTGGCTGGCATTGCCAGGTCTGGGCAGACAAAAGCAGTCCGCTTCGGGTTGGAAGTTGTGGCTTGCAGCCTGTGCTGCCTACAGCAGGAAGAAGTCAAGTTTCTGCTGATTATCTTAAGTGGGGAGGGACTTCTCAGGATACCAGGTAGAGAAAGGACTAGGGGGAATGGAATGAAGCTGGAGGTGGGGAGGAAGTTCTTCCCTATGAGAGTGGTGAAGCCCTGGAATGGGCTGTCCAGGGAGGTGGTTGAGGCCCTGTCCCTGGAGGTGTTTAAGCCCAGGCTGGATGAGGCTCTGGCCAGCCTGATCTAGTGTGGGGTGTCCCTGCCCATGGCAGGGGGGTTGGCACTAGCTGATCCTTGTGGTCCCTTCCAACCCTGACTGCCTCTATGATACTATGAATAGATGAAGTTCTGTCTTCTGGTAGCACTGGAGGGCTTTACCCCTTTGCCTTGTGTTGGACTCCTCTCTGCTCTAACTTCATCTCAGTTTCTTTTCCCTGGAATTCCTTCGTGGCTGAACCAGAAGTAGATTTTTGGTTTTTCTCCCCAAGCTTTACAAAATTCCAGCATGAGAGAACTTTCAGTCTGGAGAAGAGAAGGCTCTGAGGAGACCTTCTTGTGGCCTTCCAGTATCTGAAGGAGAAAGCTGGTGTCAGGGAGTGGTGGGACTGGGGGGAATGGATCCAAGCTAGAGGAGGGGAGGTTGAGATTAGACCTTAGGAAGTTGTTCCCCAGGAGGGTGGTGAGAGCCTGGCACAGGCTGCCCAGGGAGGTGGTGGAAGCCTCCTGCCTGGAGGTGTTTGCAGCCAGGCTGGAGGTGGCTGTGAGCAGCCTGCTGTGGTGTGAGGTGTCCCTGCCCATGGCAGGGGGTTGGGACTGGCTGAGCCTTGAGCTCCCTTCCGCCCCTGACCGTTCTGTGACTCGGTGAACTCGGCCTTCAGAGCTGCAGCCCTGATGAGCTTTGAAATGCAGTCTTTAAGCTGCTGGAATGGATTTGATTGTTGCTTTGGAGATAGGAGTGGCCTGGAGTGCGAGTGGCAGGGGCTGGAGGCGTGGGCCCCCCCTTAACCTGAGCTTTTCTCTCCCCTGCAGATTTCCACAAGACGGCACCGTACGTGGTCACTGGGAGTGTAGATCAAACAGTAAAAGTCTGGGAGTGCCGTTGATTGCTTCACATTTGAACCCCCCACCTTCCTCTCCCTCCCTTCCCCCCCCCCTCCCCATTTTTTCCCCCTCTGGATGCACTCAGATACCATGGTTACCCATTGAGCTCTGTTTAAATAAATATTGTCCTTTCATGTAAATTATTCTGGATGTAGATTGAGCTTATTAAATGTTACACACAAAGTATTCATGCATGGTGAATCCAAATTGTATACTGTAAATTTACATTTGTCTAGAAGTACCATAGGTTTAAGAACAAGGGGCTGGCATTGGTCACATCAGACCTGGAGAAGGCAGAAGTTGGCTAATTGGAGTAGGGCACTTAACTGATTAGTGTCGTTCTATGTCGGATGATCCTCCCTGTTTTCTGTTGGTGCTTTGGGGTTTGCTTTGGTTTGGTTTCCTCTTCCTGCTGTCTGTCGGTGCCTGGATGGGTGACCTCGTTTTGGGGGAGGGGGGGGTGGGGGTGGGGGAAACAACAGACAAAACACAAACTAAACGGCAACAAAGTGTTTTTTGTGAGGGCTCTTTCAGAACCGTGTCATCTCTGTAACATCCCTGAAGTGTGCTTAAATAAACCTTCTCTAAGGCTGCTAGGTGGTGAGGCTGCCATTCAGAAGCCTTCTGAACCTGCTGTGTAATGAATGGAACTGAATTAAACTCTGCAACAGTTGTCATGAACCATTCTTACTTTTCATCTCTGTTGGGTTTGGTTTGGTGTTTTCCTTTTGCCAAGTCAACAGCACCCACTTGTTTTGGCCTCCTCCCAGGCCAGGGTTTGTTGCTGTGTTTATGTTCACTGACTGTAAACCTGAAGGAAGACAACAACTGTGGAAGTAGCAGCTGATGTGAGCAGTGTATGTATTTTGTGGTGGCTCACTCAGTGCTGAAGCTGTGCTGTTAAACTGAAGCTTAAATGGGGTTGGTTGGTTGGTTTGCCTTTTTCCCCCTCCTCTTTTTTGTCGTCTTTGGTTATTTTTGTAATGCTAGACAAACTTCCAGGAGGAGTTGTCCATCCCCCTAGAACTTAGTGATGGAGTTTCCAGTAGAGCTGAGCCTCCCCAGGTGACTGCTGTGGTACAGCTTGCTGTTTGCTCTCTTGTTTGTCAGCAGTGTGCAGTTCCTGTGACACCAGAGTCTGCTTCCCCCTGAGCTGCTTGCAGGGGAGGCTGGGCTGGGCTAGGCAGAGGTTTCTTGCTCTCTGTAGTGCCTCCCTGGAAAGCCTGCTGCAAACCAGGGGATGCTTGGACAAGGTGGAGTTAAAGCCTCCTGTGGTTTGGTAGTGAGGCTTAGGCTGGGGGACAGCACTGAAGTGCTTGAAACAACCTTGAGAATCAGATTGGGACAGACCTGAATGCAGAAACCTCCCCACCAAAGCCAAGCCCATCTGGGGGGGTGAAGCTTGGAACCCAAACCCCTCAGCCCAGCTTGGTTGTCATTGGGATTTCTCTTGGGTGGAGAATGCAGCTTTTAAGGTGCAGGTTCCTGAAGTCAAACCTTTTGGTCTGAAGCAAAGGAAGAGATTAGAAAGCAATGTTTTAATCAGCATTTTGGTTGTGGTGGCAGCTTCCCACTGTAGCTAACAAAGCTGACCAATGCTGACCAGGCTAACCAGGTCTTTTTAAATGTCCCAGGTGAAGAAGTCCTCAGTCTGATGTTTTAACAGGTGACCTTGTGCTTTGTTTTACCCTCTTGCTTCAATCCACGGCTTTTTAAACTGTCCCTTTTAGAAGTGAGACTCCTTGGCCACAGCACAGGGAGGGCTGCAGGCTGTGCACATGGAACTGCTGGGAGGGCTGGGGGAGGCTGATCCCCTGCAGCCTCCCCCCCCAGAGGGCTCCACTCTTCCCTGCGGAGGAGATGGGTGTGTGGTCAGCTCCTGGCAGGGGCAGGAGGAGGAGCTGTGAGCTGGGTTTCAGTCGGAGGCTCCCGGTGCTCTCTGTGCTTTGCAGGGTGTGTTTCTGCAGCTGGAGCCTGCACAAGGGAAGGCTTTTGTGTTTCTTAGCTGCTTGGACTGGAAGAGTTTTGCTGCTTTTGGGGGTTTGTTGTCTTTTTTCGTTTGGTTTGGGGTTTACTTTTTGGTCCTATCTGAGAATTGCAGATCCAGGAGCAGTGCATCTTCCACCAGCCCTCAGGGCACCTGTGCAGCAGCCCAGCTGTTTAATTCCTGCTAGGACCTGTCCCCTCTCTAAGTCTCAAGTGCATAATCCCCAGACATGGCTGAGATGTTAAAGGTACCTCTGAGGTGCAAGCTGTCACCTGCACTTCCCCCCTCACCTCGGCGTTGTGCGAGGCCCAGGCCCCCGTGCAGTGCTGGTGTGGCAGGCTCCGGGCAGCGCTGCAGCACTGCAGCCGGCAGGGAATGCTCTCAGGGACGGTCCCGCACGGATCCCAAGCTGCAGCCCTGGTTAGACCAAAGGCGAGAGCCCCCGCAGGAGCTGGCCGCTCCGTGCCCAGCCTTCCCCCGGCTCCTCCTGCGCCTTCCCCGGCCCAGGAGGGGGCTGCCGCTGTGGCTCACACAGCAGCCTGCGGCAGAGGCTGCCGGAGCCTCCCTGCTGCTTCTCTGTCCCCTCTGAAGCCGGCGTCGCTGCAAGCCCCTCTCTCAGCTGTGCTGCCCCAAGGAGGAGAGGCCGCTTGGCTTCCACCCAGACAGACATTCCAGTGCCACAGGGCCGCAGTGTGCCCGGCGGGGGCCGTGCCCGGCGGGGGCCGTGCCCGGCAGCCTCAGCCGCCTTCCCAGACAGAGGTGCAACATTTGTTGTGGCTTTAGAGCGAACCTGGCCCTCGGTGGTTTTGTTTTTTAGAGCATCTTGCACTTTAGGAGATTTCAAATGAACCCGTCCTGCTTCTGTGTGTGGTGTGACCAATGGTGTGCCCGGGGCACTAACTCAAAGGACCCCCCTGCCCTCCCCTCCCCACCCCCCCTAGTTGCTAGTGAGTCGTGCAGGGGCCGTGGAGCGCTGTAGTGTGTGAGAGCTTTGGCTGTAGACTCGCCAGCCCCAGCCCAGCTGGACTGTCGGTTTCCTGCTTCTCCTCTCCTCCTGTTTTTATGTGAACTGCCTGAGTAAAAACCACTTTTAAATAGCTTCTCTGGCTCTGCCTGGAAGCTATTTAAAAGCTGAAGATGAGACTCTGTTCTTTTTGTAGACAGTGGTGGCTTGGTAAATCCTTTTCGTGGTCTGAGTGTTGAGCTGAGCTGTGAGCTGAGCGGAGGTCGAGCCGGCTCAGAGGGAGCTGCTGCTGCCGCCTGGCTGTGCCCCGTGCTTGGGGCCACCCTGGCAGCCAGAGCAGGAGCAGGAGGTGGTCAGGGTGAAGGTGTTAGGAGTGGGCAGGCTGAGCTGGGTTTACAAGCCACGCCTGGGTTTAACTGGCCTTTTCTCTTTCCACTGTGTCATGTAAGTAGCTGCTTCCCTGTCCTGCCTTTCCCTCGGGCTTCCCCAGTTCATGCTGAAGATGATTTAGCAAAACCTTCCCTCACCTTTTAGAAGTTGATCCTGACATTGACATGAAGGCCAAGGCTGAGTTTTGTCACCAGAAGGATGTTAGAGGTTGCAATTGGAGCAAAAAAAACAAAACAAACACAAACCCAACAACAACTACTACTAAACAAAGAGTTCCCAGCCTGTAGGAGCTACCTGAAGCTATTGACACGATCTCAACACCCCCCAATCAGTCAAGGAATGTATATAATACTGCTCTGTGTTTTACAGTAAGGTTTGTTGCTCTCAGACTGTGTAAAACAAAATTTATTCATGTTTTCTGCATATTAAAAGAATCTTATTGTACCAATTGGTAAAACTATTAAATGCATATAAAACCACACCTGCCTCTGCTTCCTCTTCTCCACAGGGCCTTCCCCCTTCGCCTCCCAGCCTTGCCCCACCTCCCCGGGCTGCCCCTTGGCCTCGCTCCCTGCTCTTCACAGAGGGGGGCAGGGGTGGGGAGGGACCTGGAAAGGGATCCACCTCCCTAGCCGCCTGCAGGGGGGTGAGAGGAAGTGGGTGGAGGGGAGGTTGAGGTTGGACCTCAGGAAAATCTTCGCTGGGAGAGGGGTTGGAAGAGGCTGCCCAGGGGGGAGGTGGAGTCCCCGTCCCTGAGGGTGTTCGAGAAGCTGTAGCTGTGGTGCCTCAGGAGGTGGTTTAGTGGTCAGGGCAGCTGGGATGTGGGGGGACTCTGTTCCAACCTTAATGATTCTGTGAGGCAGTGCAGCCCCCTGCCAGAGCAGGCTCACCCAGGAACACAGCCAGCTGCATCTGGAAGGTCTCCAGAGGCGGCTCTACCACCCCCCTGGGCAGCCTGCTCCAGGGCTCCAGCACCCTCACAGTGGAGAAGCTTTTCCATGTGTCCCCCATGGGCCCTCTGCTCCAGCTTGCAGCCCCTGCCCCTTCTCCAGGCCCTTGGTGTCAGCTGGAGGGGGCCCAGCTCTCAGGAGAGAGGGTTGGGAGGGAGCTCTGTGGCTGGAGCTGGGTTTGCAGGGGGGGTCCAGTGCTGTCCTGGAGGGAGAGGTGGTGCATCCAGACTGGTGCTGGAGGCTCACAGCTGGTAGGTGCTGGCTGGGAGCCCCCTGGAGAGCTGTGTTTGGAGCTGGTGACATTTCCATGCTGCTGCCTTTCCCTTGGGCTCCTGACTGCCCACCCTCCTCTGGAGGCTTGGCTCTACTTTGAGTCAGTTCTTTTGGGTTCCTTTAAGAGCTTGGGAGCTGAGCCCTGGGAGCAGCCAAAGCCCCCAAAGGGAAAGGGGAACAACCCTTGCTGAGTGCAGCTCTGGCAGAGCTGTGTGGCCTCAGCAGTTGGATTTGCAGCCTTCAGCTTCACTTCAGGTGCTTGACAAAGCCCAGGGAGCACCTGGGCCCTGCTCCCCCCTTTCCCTCCTGAGCAGGATGGAGCAGCAGCTCCTCTGGAGCAGCTGTAGACACCAGAGGGTGGTTCTGTGGTTTGGGGGTCGCTGGGCTGGTTCTGGTCCTAGTTTCATTACTGGACTGTTGGAGTCAATCCTTTTGTCCCCAGGAGCACTGAGTCAGAGGAAGGGGATGGGAATGTGCAGCTCACCGTTCCAGGGGCCACAGCATGGGCTGAAAGGCTCCAGGAGCCACCCAGGTGGTCAGTGACCCAAGCCCAGCTGTGAGCACCGCTGAGGAGGGGCAGCTGGGGCAGAGGAGAAGCCCCCTGCAGGCAGAGGGGCACCAGGAGGGGCACCCAGCCCTGTTCCCCTCCTGCCAAGAGGAGGCTCTGGTGCTGGTGTGCAGCTGAAGGGCACCCAGTGCCTGGCTCCAAACTGTAAAGAAACCAAATCAATACCTAAAATAGTTCAAAAAGCTTTTAATGGACTGAAAGACTCTAGGAAAAGAAAAGGAAATCTTGTAGGAAAGATGCACTGAAGTCATTTATTGATTGCTTTCCAGGACAGAATCTCTCTACTTGGGAGCAAGTTCTTGGCAGCAAAGGACTCCTCCTGCTTCACCACCACCTCGACCCCCGTGGAGGCTGCTCCCTCCTCCTTCCCCCCAGGGTTACAGGTAGCTGTGGTGCAGGGCAGGGGACGGAGGGCACAGGGCTGGGGACGGCACAGCTTCTCCAGAGGGTCAGTAAAAGCAGCAAGGCCAATTAGCAGAGGGGAGGGCCCGGGAGGGAGGGCAGGAGCGAGGGGCTGGGCGCTAGCCGTGGGCGGTCCACAGCCGGAGCTGTCTGCAGAGAGGACATTCAGCTGTCGGCACAGCAGGGCCTGCAGAGGCCACCTCTGCCTGCCCCGGGCCGGCTGCGGCCAGGGCAGCAGCTGCTGGCCGTGGGCAGCCACCGGGGCGTGTGTGTGGCAGGGAGGGGGCAGCAGGCTCGGGCGAGTGGCATCTGCCATGGCAGCAACGTCCATTGCCAGCAATGGGAGCTCCTCTGGCAACCATCCTAAACCAGTGTGCAAAAGGAGGGAGGCAGCAGGGTGCTGGGGGGCAGGGGGGGTTAGTTCTCATTTAAACTCCCTCCCCACAGCCTGGCAGGTTCAGGTACGAGCCCAGCCTGCCCCAGCTTGCCCCTCGGGGCCAGGGGCTGTTAGCAGTGAGCCCCCACCCCTGCTCCTGTTCCTCTCCTCCTGCTCCCCTTCTCGTAACAGGGCCCCAGCCTCCTGCTCAGTCCCTGCGGTGCAGCCCTGGGTGGGTGGCACTGCCAGGCCGTGGGTGGCACTGCCAGGCTGTGGGTGGCACTGCCAGGCTGTGCTAGGCACTGGGGTGTCCATCTCAGGGACAGTTGTGTGCGTTTGCAGCAGCCAGCCCCCCCCTCTTTGGATGCAGCCCCCCCAGAGCCTGGGAGCAGCGGTGGGGCTGGCAGGAGCACAGCTATCTCTCTGCAGCTCCATATAGCTCAGCTCTAGCTCTACCTCAAAAATTAGCATGTGAGTGTTACAACCCCCCCCTGAAAGGCCAACCTGCCACCCCAGAGTAGGAAAAAACCCACAACCCCAACTGCTGAGAGCACAGCCAGGGCTGGACCCTGGTGTAGGAAATGCTGAGCACCCCTACCCCTGTCCCCTCCAGCTGGCTGCAGGGCAGCTGAGCCACACACAGATGGCTGCTGGCTTCTCCCCAGCACAAACCAGGCTGGGACTGGGGCAAGGGATGGGGGGGGGGAGAAAGTAAATCGACCTTTTGGCTTGGAATCCACAAGGGTAGAAGACTGCTGAGCTGTGGAGGGCAGGGGGGTGGGGGGAGGAGGGGGCTGGCTTGGTACTGGCTGAGCAAAGCAGTGTCCTTAAGTCAACATAAAAATGACCTGAGAAATGTCACAAGCCTGGAGCCAGTCGGTTTGGAATTGCTTCTGTACAGAGTAGAAAGAAGAGGAGGAGGAGGAGGAGGAGGAGGAGGAGGCCAGGCACACCCCCAGGCAGCAGCCACAGGCGCCCCGGGGCCAGCCGTGGCCTCCCGGCGCTCGGGCCGGCAGCCAGGCCCCGCTCAGACAGATACAGCTCTCAGCTTAGTTCTTTGCATTGTGTATTAATTGTACCAGTGCAACAACATTGTCAAAAAGAGGAGGAGCTGCTCCCCAGGGGCTCCCAGCCCCCGGGGGGGCAGGGGCGCAGCAGGGAGCTTTCAGCTGCTTCGGTTGGCGGTGTCGGCGGCGAGGTGCGCGTTAAGCGGAGCTCTGTGTCAGGGGGATCTCAGCAGGCTTGCTGGGCTCAGCCTCTTTCTCCTCCCCAGCCTTGTCCTCGGGCTCCAGCTGCTCCCCACTCCTCAGGCTCTCCTGCAGCTGCTGGCGGCGCTGCACCTCTGCTTTCAGGTTCTCCAAGTCCTTTTGGCTGGAGGGGGAAGCAGGAGGGGGAGCAAGCGTTAGCCGGGGGGAGCACAGGGACAAGGTGCTGGGCAAGAGGGGGAGGCTCTGCAACGGGCTGCCCAGGCAGGCTGTGGCTGCCTGCTGCCCTGGGGGTGTTCAAGGCCAGGCTGGAGTCTGGCTGAGAGGTGTCCCTGGGCACGGTGGGGAGGTTGGAGCAGATGAGCTCTGAGCTCCCTTCCAGCCTGAGCCATAAGGCTTCTATGAACCTGCCCTCTTCTGCCAGGAGCCAGCACCACCTGAGCAAGGCCAGGGGCTTGGCTTGCCCCCTGGTTTGCAACCCAGGGGGCCCAGGACCTGACCCTGGAGTGGCCAGTGGGTGACTGCTGCTAGCCTTAGAAGACACAGCCTCAGCTCAGCTCCTCCACCCCCCCCAAGTTTCATCTAAAAGCCTGAGAGACAATTCATAGTGGGGGGAAAAAGCCAAACATTTTCAGGAGTGGTGCTGCTTAGAGTGGGCTGGAGGAGGAGGAGGAGGATGATCATCATCAGGGCCAGCAGCAGTGCTCCCTGTAAACAAAGCCTGCAGGGCTGGGGAAGGAGCCCCTCAAGATGTCCTTACAGCCCCTGCCCTGCTGAGCAGCCTGGGCTGGGGCAGAGCCAGGGCTGCTCCTCTCCCTGCTGGGCAGGGACCACTGCCTGTGCCCCACCACCTCCCCCCTGCAAATGGAGATGAGCAGAAGCATCCCACTGCTGCTGGGGGCATGGGCTGGGGAGGTGAGGAGGGGAGAGGAGAGCTCCTGGCTGCTGCCAGAGAGAGCCATGGGGCAAGGCACACAGTGGTGGCCCTGCCAGAGCTCCATCAGCTCTGCAGGACAGGTGCCTGGTGCCCTTCAGCTCCAGAGGGCAGCAGGCTGGGGAGGGACTCCTGATGCTCTGTTCCTCCAGCCAAGTGCTTCAGTGCCACCCAGGGCCCTGCAGAGCATCCCTTCAGCAGTGCTCAGGGAGCTTCAGGGCACCCAGCAGCATCTCCAGCAGCTTTTCTGCAGCAGGGAGTCTGAGCTGGCTGAGGCCAGGCTCTGGGCCTGTGCCTGCCTGCAAAGGGAAGCAGGCTGGGGGATTCTGCTGCCCCAGGAGCCCCCAGGGCACTCACTCTACCTTAGTGGAATGAAGAGAATTCCATTGATAATGTTGAGCTGCTCCAGGACACTGGCCATGCTGGGAGCTGTGAACTGCAGAGAGAGAGGGGGCAAAGTCAAACCCAGACAGAGCTCAGAGCTCCTGAGCAGGTCCAGACACCAACAGCCTAAGCAGCTGAGGCCTCCTGTGGCACAGGCAGCTGGCAGGTGGCACAGGCTCTTCTCTGCCTCTTTGTGCCCCTCAGCTGGAAAGCAGCATCCAGAGGTGCCCAGCCAGGCCCTGTGGGTGACCTCCCCTCTGAGGGGAGCACTGCCCACAGAGCTCAGGTGCCTGCAGTGTGGTGCCAGCTCCTGCAGTGTGGTGCCCACAGAGCTCAGGTGCCTGCAGTGTGGTGCCAGCTCCTGCAGTGTGGTGCCCACAGAGCTCAGGTGCCTGCAATGTGGTGCCAGCTCCTGCAGTGTGGTGCCCACAGAGCTCAGGTGCCTGCAGTGTGGTGCCAGCTCCTGCAGTGTGGTGCCCACAGAGCTCAGGTGCCTGCAGAGGAGGTGCCAGCTCCTGCAGTGTGGTGCCCACAGAGCTCAGGTGCCTGCAGTGTGGTGCCAGCTCCTGCAGTGTGGTGCCAGCTCCTGCAGTGTGGTGCCAGCTCCTGCAGTGTGGTGCCAGCTGGGTTTGTCTCCTCCCAGTGCTGTGACCAGGGTGAAGTCTTCAATCCCTGGGTCAGGGGCTGAGCCCTTGGCTGGGCTCTGCCTCCTGGCCTTGGCCCCCCAGCAGCTGCCAGCAGCTGCCCAGCTCTGTGCAGGGCAGAAAAGCAAAGCCCTCCTTGCAGGGCAGGAGTCCCTTCTAGCAGGGGCTCTGCAGCTGGGTGATGGCCCTCAGGCAGCTGCTGGTGCAGAGCAGGGCAGGGCCAGCACCCCCAGCCCCAGCACAGGAGCTGCTGGGTGCTCCCCTCACGTGCCCTGGTGGGGCTGGCACAGATGAGCTGCAGCTGCAGGGGCAGATAAGGGCAGCTGGGGCTGGCCCAAGAGGCCCCAGCCTGCCCCTGCTCCACGTGGGGCAGGGCAGGGCTCTGCTGCCCACCCTCCCCACACCACAAGGTGCCTGGAAGCAGAACAAAGTGCCCTGCTGAGGGCAGGTTTTGGGGGGGGGGAACTGAAGTGTTTTTGGCTTGAGCAACTTGCCCCCAGCCAGAGAGTCAGCAGGGGGGCAGGCTGGAGCAGAGGTGTGCCAGGCAGCTGCACTGCCCAGCACCCCCCTGCCACCTCCCCTGGGGCTCCTGCAGTGCAGCTGCTGCACTCAGGGGGCTCAGGAGGAAGAGCCCAGAGGAGCTCTGCTCAGAAGGGGAAGGGCAAATGTCCAGCCCAAGCTCTCTGAGCCTCCTGCTTTGCAGGGTCCTCCTGCCCATGGAGGCTCTGCAGCTGGCACCAGCACCTCCTGCCCATGGAGGCTGCAGCTGGCACCAGCACCTCCTGCCCATGGAGGCTCTGCAGCTGGCACCAGCACCTCCTGGCCATGAAGGCTCTGCAGCTGGCACCAGCACCTCCTGCCCATGGAGGCTCTGCAGCTGGCACCAGCACCTCCTGCCCATGGAGGCTGCAGCTGGCACCAGCACCTCCTGGCCATGAAGGCTCTGCAGCTGGCACCAGCACCTCCTGGCCATGGAGGCTCTGCAGCTGGCACCAGCACCTCCTGGCCATGGAGGCTCTGCAGCTGGCACCAGCACCTCCTGGCCAGGCAACATCTGCAGGCCTGTGCTCAGGTGCCCTTCAGCAGCAGGCAGGCAGCGAGCTGAGGTGCCAGGGGCGCTGTGCCCGCTGCCCCCAGCCCTGGTACCTTCAGGGGCATGATGTTGGCGTTGGAGCCGTTCTTGTAGATCTCGTTCATGGTGCGCTGCAGGGCCACCGCCTGCTGGGTCAGGTACTTCAGGTACTCTGAGCTCTCTTTGGTCTTTTCGTGGTGCTCTCCAAGCTGCTCAGAACGAGAAGGGGGAAGCAAAGCCCCAGGCAACCAATCAGCGACACCAACCCCGGCAGGCCCCCGGCAGGCCCCCGGCAGGCTGCTCCTGCACTGCTGCCTCCGCGGCCCCGCAGCAGCTCCTGAGCCGCCCTGCCGTCCCAAACACAAACACAGAGGTTCCCCTAGGAGCCTGATCAGCAGGCTGACAGAGTTCCAGCAGGCAGGAGCAGGCCTGCAGGGTGAGCAGCATTCCCTCCAGCAGGCTGCCAGACAGCCCTGAGTCACAGCTGCAGACCTGTTGGGACAGACCCAGGGCTGGGGCTGCGAGCCGGGGGAGCTGCTGCCCGAGGAGCAGCTCGGCTCCGAGCTGTGCTGGGGCTGGCATTTAGAAGGCAGCCCCTGCAAACAGTGCCCAGAACACAGCAGCCCTCTGAGTGCCCTGGCAGGACGTGGTGCTGTGCCACCAGCAGAAGCTTCTGCCCAGCACAAGGGGCACAGCAGGAACAAAGCTGCGGGAGGCTGGCGGCAGAGCAGCGCTCAGCGCAGGGCAGCAGCTCTGCCCCGGCCTGGCAAAGGACATTCCCTGCCCCCTGCTCAGAGCTGGTCCTAGGCTCCAGGCCCTGCCCTGCTGTGGCAGGGACAGGGCAGGCCCCAGGAGGCAGGGCAGGCCCCAGGAGGCAGGGCAGGCTCCTCACCTGGTTTTTGTAGATGGTGTAACCTTCCTTCTCGTGCTGCAGCGCCGAGCGGAACTCCGCCTTGCTCTCGTACACACGGGCGACCAAGTGGTGGCTGAGGGAGGGAGGAGGCCTCAGAGGGCAGGCATGGAGCAGAGACCTCTGCACTGCAGCAGCCATGGCTTTCACCTGCTCAGGGCCAGGCTGAAAGCCTCCACACAGCGGGAAAGGAGCCAGGCCCCAGTGGTTCCTTCTCCCCCACCCCAGGCTGGGGCTGGCGCTGCCCTGGGCTGGGGCTGGCGCTGCCCTGGGCTGGGGCTCTGTGACAGGCTGGGAGGGCACCGGCAGGAGCACAGCCTGGGCTGGGGCTCTCCCCTCCTGCACCCTGCAGAGCTGATGGCCACAGCCCTGAGCCGCCCGCAGACATAGAATACATAGAATACATAGAATAAACCAGGTTGGAAGAGACCTTCAAGATCACCGCGTCCAACCCATCAACCAATCCAACTCCGCCCAAGCAACTAACCCACAGCACCAAGCACCCCATCAAGTCTTCTCCTAAAAACCTCCAGTGATGGTGACTCCACCACCTCCCCAGGCAGCCCATTCCAATGTGCAATCACTCTTTCTGTATAGAACTTTTTTCTAACATCCAGCCTGAACCTCCCCTGGCGCAGCCTGAGACTGTGTCCTCTTGTTCTGGTACTGCTTGCCTGGGAGAAGAGACCAACATCCGTCTGTCTACAACCTCCCTTCAGGTAGTTGTAGAGAGTAATAAGGTCACCCCTGAGTCTCCTCTTCTCCAGGCTAAGCAACCCCAGCTCCCTCAGCCTCTCCTCGTAGGGCTTATGTTCCAAACCCCTCACCAACTTTGTTGCTCTTCTCTGGACACCTTCCAGCAAGTCAACCTCCTTCCTAAACTGAGGGGCCCAGAACTGGACACAGGACTCAAGGTGTGGCCTAACCAGTGCAGTGTACAGGGGCAGAATGACCTCCCTGCTCCTGCTGGCCACACTGTTCCTGATGCAGGCCAGGATGCCATTGGCCCTCTTAGCTGCCTGGGCACACTGCAGGCTCATGTTCAGTCTACCGTCGACCAGCACCCCCAGGTCCCTCTCAGCCTGACTGCTCTCCAGACAGCACAGCCCTGAGCTGCCCAGAGACAGCACAGCCAGAGGACATCTGGGGCTAGAGTCATTAACTGGAGGAGGAAGCAGCAGTAAGCCTCTGCCCTGCAGAAAGGGTCTCTGTGTTCCAAGCCAAGGTGGGAGTAACTGGATTCATCACAGCCCAAGGACAGAAATCCCTCCCAGGAGAGAGGCTCAGCTGGGCCACAGGTCCCTGGGGCTCTCTCCACTGGGGAGAGCTGACTTGGCCTAGACTCTGCTTCCCTACACCTGCAGTGCAAAACCATTCCTGTGTGTGGCAGAGGCACTCTGGGAGGTGCTGAACCTCACCCAGCACCAAGGGAGGGCAGGATGCCTTCTGCAGCAGGCAGCTCCATCAACTGCTGGAAACCAAGTCAGACTCTTGGGGGTGCTCAGGAAGATTGATTCCCACCCTGACAAAGAGCAGAAGGGCTGCAGGGTGGTGCTGGTCATCAGGAGAGGGCCACGGCGAGGCTGGGCCCCAGCCAGGTCTGTGCTCAAGGACAGTGCCCGCAGCAGGGAGGAGCAGTCCCCAAGGTGCCAGCCACCACAGCTCCCCAAGGTGCCAGCCATCACAGCTCCCCAAGGTGCCAGCCAACCATCACAGCTCCCCAAGGTGCCAGCCACCACAGCTCCCCAAGGTGCCAGCCAACCATCACAGCTCCCCAAGGTGCCAGCCAGCCACCACAGCTCCCCAAGGTGCCAGCCAGCCACCACAGCTCCCCAAGGTGCCAGCCAACCATCACAGCTCCCCAAGGTGCCAGCCAACCATCACAGCTCCCCAAGGTGCCAGCCACCACAGCTCCCCAAGGTGCCAGCCATCACAGCTCCCCAAGGTGCCAGCCAACCATCACAGCTCCCCAAGGTGCCAGCCAACCACCACAGCTCCCCAAGGTGCCAGCCACCACAGCTCCCCAAGGTGCCAGCCATCACAGCTCCCCAAGGTGCCAGCCAACCATCACAGCTCCCCAAGGTGCCAGCCAACCACCACAGCTCCCCAAGGTGCCAGCCACCACAGCTCCCCAAGGTGCCAGCCATCACAGCTCCCCAAGGTGCCAGCCATCACAGCTCCCCAAGGTGCCAGCCAACCATCACAGCTCCCCAAGGTGCCAGCCAACCACCACAGCTCCCCAAGGTGCCAGCCACCACAGCTCCCCAAGGTGCCAGCCATCACAGCTCCCCAAGGTGCCAGCCATCACAGCTCCCCAAGGTGCCAGCCAACCATCACAGCTCCCCAAGGTGCCAGCCATCACAGCCCCCCAAGGTGCCAGCCACCACAGCTCCCCAAGGTGCCAGCCACCACAGCTCCCCAAGGTGCCAGCCAACCACCACAGCTCCCCAAGGTGCCAGCCATCACAGCCCCCCAAGGTGCCAGCCACCACAGCTCCCCAAGGTGCCAGCCATCACAGCTCCCCAAGGTGCCAGCCAACCATCACAGCTCCCCAAGGTGCCAGCCATCACAGCTCCCCAAGGTGCCAGCCAACCATCACAGCTCCCCAAGGTGCCAGCCATCACAGCTCCCCAAGGTGCCAGCCACCACAGCTCCCCAAGGTGCCAGCCATCACAGCTCCCCAAGGTGCCAGCCAACCATCACAGCTCCCCAAGGTGCCAGCCAACCACCACAGCTCCCCAAGGTGCCAGCCACCACAGCCCCCCAAGGTGCCAGCCACCACAGCTCCCCTGCAGCCACCAGGAGCTGCTCAGCATCTGACCCAGCTCCAAGGCTCTGTGGTAAAGGACAGAGCAAGTGGCACACTCCTGAGAGCTCCCCAGGGCCGACAGCGCTCCAGACAGGCAGCTGCCTGCTCCCAGGCCCCAGCCTCCTCACCACACACACATCTTCCTGCTGGGAGCCCACAAGGGCCATGCTCATCCTGGCAGCCCTCTGGGGCACGCAGCAGCTCCCACAGCTGGGAGCCAGGGCTCGCTGCCTGCCCAGCCCGCCGCGCCGCGGCCGCGCCGGGACACGGGCGGCTCGGAGCCCCCTGACCAGAGCAGGGGGTTGGCTGCAGCCCACCCAGCCCCCTCCCCCGCCTCACCTCAGCGCGACCTTCAGGGACTTGGAGCCGTGGTACTTGGAGCTGATGGCCAGGGCGTTCTCCAGGAAGCGGAGGGAGAGGTCGTACTCCATCACCCCGTGCAGCACCAGGCCGATGTTGTTCTGCACAGGCAGAGGCAGAGCCGGGCTGCACATCCCCTGCCCCACGGACACCGGGGCCAGACAGCTCCTCCCTCCGCTTGGAAAGGCTGCAGCAGCCACAGCCCCCCCAGCAGCCGCCCCTCCGGCTCAAAGGCTGCCGGGAGACCCCCCCTTCCCTTCAGGAGCTCGGTGCAAAGCGGCCAGACAATGGACAGGGAGCTCACAGGGCCAGGCTGAAGGGAGGAACCTGCACAGGGCCTGCAGGCCCTCAGCCCCCACCCTCAGTGTCCCAGTGCAAGCCTCCAGCCCCAGCAGCCTGGCTCAGCTTCCCAGCCAGAGCCAAACCCCTTGGTCACAGAGCCACAGAATGGGCTGGGCTGGAAGGGACCTCCAAAGGTCATCCAGTCTGACCTCCCCACAGTCAGCAGGGACACCCCCAGCCAGAGCAGGCTGCCCAGGGCCTTGTCAAGCCTCACCTGGCATTACCTCCAGGGAAGGAGCCTCAACCACCTCCCTGGGCAACCTGCTCCAGCCTTCCACCACCCCCACAGTATAGCCCAGCAGTGACCCAGGGAGGGCCAAGCAGGGTCCACAGGTGTGTGTGGTGCATGCAGCACTTCCCAGGCCAAGAGCTGAGGCCCCTGGGGGCTTGCCAGGGGTACTCACATCCAAGAGGGCCATTTCTGGGTGATCCTCCCCAAAGACCAGCAGCATGAGGTAGCGAGCGCGGTACAGCAGGCTGAGCGCCGTGGAGAGCTGGCTGTTTGCAAAGCAGTACAGGGCAAGGTGCATCTGCAACACAAGGGCCCAGCACTGAGGCCCTGCACTCTCTGCTGAGCTCCCCCCCTCCTTCCTGCTCCTTCCCTCAGCTCCACACAGACCCAAAGCTCTTCCCTGTGTAGTTCAGCAGAGGGCTCCCAGCCCCGGGGAAGGTCCAGAGCGGGAGCGGTTCATCTGCCGCCCTCCCCCACCCCCAGGGGCACTGCAGGCCTGCCCCAGCTGTCTCTCACTTTCTGGTGGGCATTTCTGTGCCAGGGCAAAGCCCAGCAGAGTTACTGAATACAAAGGGAGGCCCAGCAGGCAGCACCTCCTGCCCCCAGCTCCCAAGCCCTGGGCACCTGCAGGCCGAGCTGCAGACTCCTGACGCAAACACCCAGGGCCTCAGCGTGCAAAACCATCCAAAGCAGAACCTCTGCTGCAAGGGGAGGCCTGGGGGAGGAGCAGGGCTGCAGGGGGAGGCCTGCAGCTGCCTTCCAGACACAGCCAGGCCGAGGGGGTGCAGGGGGAGGAGGCAGGAGGCGCTGCCGCCCCAGCAGCCGTACTCACGTATTCCTGGATGGTGTTGGGGTGCTCGATGCCCAGGACCCTCTCGCTCATTAGCACCGCCTTCTGCTGGTTGCTTAAGGCCTGGGCAGGGCAGAAGGAGCCAAGGGCAGTCACACAGAGGCAGCTGAGCGAAGCAGGGGCTGGGGGGGGGCAGGCAGGAGGAGCGAGCAGCCCCTGCCCAGGCCCTGCTTACCTCGGAGTAATCCCCCATGATGTAGTTGAGTCGAGCCAGCAGCCTCAGGCAGGCACAGATCTCCACATGCATAGCACCATACACATTGTTGAACAAGTTTAAGGCTTCATTGATGAGCTCACAGCCCTCCTTCAAGAAACCTGCAAGAGGTGGGGGGCAGGCTGTGTGGGTGCCAGCCAGCCCTGGGGGGCACTGCAGGGGTCATCTGACCTCCAGCAGCCACTGCCTGGGCAAGGGCTGAAGCTGGCAGGAGGAAAGTGCCACCCTGCAGCCACCCTGCAGCCACCCTGGGTCCCTGTAGGTGACTTCAGAGCCAGCTGCTGTTCCAGGCCCTGATCCTGCAGCAGAGTGGGGAGTGGAGGCAGTGTGGGTTTATGTGGAGGAAAAAACAGCTCTCGTGCCTCATGTTTTCACAACACACAAGGAGACCTTCTGGTGGCCTTGCAGGGCTCCATCAGAAAGCTGGGGACAGAGGTTTGAGCTTTGAGGACAAGGGCTGATGGCTTGAGCTCAAAGAGGGAGGCTCAGACTGGAGAGAAGGGAGAGGTGTTTGCCAGTGAGGGTGGTGAGAGGTGGGAGCTGCCCATGCCTGGCAGGGCTGCAGGGCAGGGGCTGTGGGGCTCCAGCTGCAGAGGGCACTGCTGACTGCAGGGGCTTGGGCTGGTGACCTTCAAAGCTCCCTTCCTAGCCAGCCCAGTCTGTGGCTGGCAGTGGAGGGCAGTGGCTGTGCCACACACCCTCTGCTCCTCCTTCCCCCAGCAGCTGCCTGGGCAGAGGCTGGGCTGTACCTTGCTGAACCTTTGCTTGCCCGCTCTGGAAGAAGTGGAAAGCATCTGAGGCTTTGGGGTTCACATGCTTCACCACAGGGAAGATGTTGAGGATGTCCTCCTCTGTGAAGGTTGGCTTGTGCCTGTTGTCAAAGTTGTACTCCTTCAGCAGGATCTGCAGGGACCAAACACAGCACAGCTGGGGGGCACCCCCTGCACAGAGCCCCTCCTGCACCAGCAGCTGGGGACAGAGGGCTGAGGGAAGGGCACTGCAGGTGGGCACCACCTGGGCAGGGCACAGAATCAACCAGGCTGGAAAAGGCCTCAGAGATCCTCAAGTGTTTATGACCTATCCCCCAACACCTCCTGACAACTCAGCCCTGGCTCCAAGTGCCACATCCAAGGCCCTGTGGAACACCTCCAGGGCTGGGGACTCCACCACCTCCCTGGGCAGCACATCCCAGTGGCCACTTACTAAATGCCTCATCCAGATCTTCCCCTGCTCCAGTCTGGCTCTGCTGCCCATGCCCTGGGACCAGAGAACTGCTCAGGGCAGAGCAGTGCAGCTCTCCTGCTGGAAGAACTCTCTCTCTCTTTCCTGTTCTTTGTAGCCCATGCCTGGAGAGCTAAAGGTTTCCATCTCATACTCCTCTCTGTCTCCACACTGACACAGGAGAGACCCCAGGGCTCACTGAGGCCAGGCTGGAGGTGGCTGTGGGCAGCCTGCTGTGCTGTGTCCCTGCCCATGGCAGGGAGGTTGGAGCTGGCTGAGCCTTGAGGTCCCTCCCAGCCCTGTGATTGTGTGACTGGGGCAGGGACTGCTCCTGGTTAGCTGTGGGAGAGTTCAGCTCTGCCAGCCAAACCCACTGGCTGCTCCTCAGCCCAGCAGTGTCCTGCCTTCACACAGCCTGCTCTCAGAAGCAAGCTCCCTCCCTCCCAACACAGATGGGTGGGAACCCCCCCAGCCCCCCTCTGGGCTGAGATCAAGGGTGCTGAGCTAGTGATGCTACACAATCACCTCAGCAGAAGCTGGGGGGGATTCTGTTTACTGAACTTGCTGCTGGCCTGTCAGCATCCTGTGTGGGTTTGTCAATAGCTTATCTAACCCCCAGGAGGAGGGGAGCATGCTGCAGGCAGCCAGATGAGGCAGCCAGCTCTGGAGCCAGTCACTCCCATGGAATGTTAACCTCCATTCTTCCTCAGCAGCACTGCCTCCACAGCCTGCCCCTCTGCCACCCCAGTTCCCCTTCTCCCCTCAGACCCACAGCTCCTGGGCTCTGTGGCACTCTCCTCCCACCCCAGGGGTGGCCACTTGGCCCTCCCCACCAATTCCTCCTGGGGAATTCCTCCAGGGGGGCTGGAGGGGGTTGAGAGGGAGGGAGGGAAGCTGTGGCTCTCCCCTGCACTCCAGGATGGAAGGGGCAGAGGGAAGCTGTGGCTCTCACCTGCACCCCAGGATGAGGGGAAGGGGCAGAGGGAAGCTGTGGCTCTCCCCTGCACTCCAGGATGGAAGGGGCAGAGGGAAGCTGTGGCTCTCCCCTGCACCCCAGGATGAGGGGAAGGGGCAGAGGGAAGCTGTGGCTCTCACCTGCACCCCAGGATGAGGGGAAGGGGCAGAGGGAAGCTGTGGCTCTCCCCTGCACCCCAGGATGAGGGGAAGGGGCAGAGGGAAGCTGTGGCTCTCCCCTGCACCCCAGGATGAGGGGAAGGGGCAGAGGGAAGCTGTGGCTCTCCCCTGCACCCCAGGATGAGGGGAAGGGGCAGAGGGAAGCTGTGGCTCTCACCTGCACTCCAGTTTTGAGGGAGATCTCCCGCAGCAGGGTGATCTTCTGGAGGTTGTACACCTCAGCTGCTTGGTCAGCATTCTCACTGCAAAAAGCACAGCCCAGCTTCAGCTCCCAGGTGATCTGCTGCTCAAGGACATGCCCCTGCTCTGCCCAAGGTCCCTAAGGTCTGTGGCTGCTGCCAGAGCTGCTCAGCAGTGCTGCTGCCTGCAGTCCCAGGTGTGAGCTGAGCTGAGGCAGAAGCTGCCCCTGCTCTGGAGGGTGCTGCCTGCCTTACCCAGCCAGCCATGGCTGTTCCTTGGGACACTCTGCTTGTGCCTCCAGCTTCACACTGCCTAGCTGCACCTCCCAGCAGGCTCAATCACCACCTCTGTTTCAGGTGCAGAAGCTGCCCTCCCCTTTGGAACAGAAGCTCCCTTCAGCCTGCACCTCCATCTCCACTGACAGATCCCTGCTGGCTGCACCCCTTCAGCTCTTGCCTTCTGCTCCCCCCTGCACCACCCTGGGAGGTTTCCCTTCCTCCTCTGCCTCTCCTCCCTGCCTTTGCCTTCATTTCAAGTTTCAGTTACACTTCCCCCCCCCCTGCTCTCTGCCTGATTTCCTTCTACTCTAAGCCTGCAAACCTCCCTCAGGAGCTGAAGTTTCTATTCAGCCAGCCAACAGGTCCCAAAGGCAGCTCCTGAAAGAGCAGTGAGAGGCACAGCCACCTGGTGAGGCTCCAGGCACAGGGGAGGGCAGTTTGCTCTGCTTACCATTCGAGGCTAAAGTCAAAGTAGTTCTTTGCTTCAGAGCAAATGTTCTTCCAGAGCTCCTGAGGGGTCATGCTGGCCCATGCAGTGTTGTCAGCATTGCCAAGGTTCCTGTTTTTCCTCTTCTTATTCTTCTTCTTGGAGACCAGCTCATCAGCTGGGAGGTGGGCAATGGGATTTGGAAAGGAGCTCAGAAAGCAGTTGAGGAAGTGGCTGATGGCTGCTGACAGACCTGAGAGCTCCACACCCTGCAGAGAGACGCCAGGATCAGACAGCAACAGCTCACAGGCTCTGCTCTCACCCCCAGCACACAGTCCTGCCCCTCCAGCAGCAGGGAAGTCTGCCAGGAGAGGGAAAGGAAGGATGATGTAGGCACAGGAGGTCAGTCTGTCCCTCCACACACACAAGCAGCCAGTCCCATTCAGGGCTGCAGCTGGGAGAGGGACTCCAGGAAGTGCAGCTGAGGCCTGGACAGAGGCAGGAGGGGGAGGATGCTGTGGTGAAGCAACTGAAGCCTCTTGAGGGCAAAAGCAACACTGGCTGAGAGCCAGAGGTGCTAGAGGGAGCAGAGGCTGTGATTTCACACTCAGAAGCCCTCCTCCTGAGCCATGAAGGGTTCCTCCCCGGGCAGGGAAGTTGCTTCCCTCAGCACAGGCCTGCACCCAGGGCAGCACTAAGGAGGTTGGACTTGCCCTTGCTAAGCCCCCAGTGCCTGCCTCGGGAGAGCCCAGGCTCCAGCAGCTCCCTCTGTGGGCAGGAGTCGTTAGAGAGCAGGCAGAGGGCAGCCCCAGGCCGTACCTGGAGGTAGGTCTTGAAGATGTGCTTCGCCGAGCGCGTGATCAGCTCGCCGATCCCGATTTTCTGCCCAGGGGAACAGAGACCAAGGCTCAGCTGGCAGCAGCAGGCCAGCCCTGCTGCTCCTCAGGTGGCTCTCCCCAGGCTCTGCAGGAGAGGCTCTCCCCAGCCCTCGCCCTGCAGCACAGGGAAGAGCCCCCAGGCCGGCACACCCCTGCCCGGGCGTGCTCGCAGCACCTCCCGGCTCGGCCCAGAGCCCGGAGGGAGCACCACAAGTGCCTGGCCCCCAGTCCAGCTGTGACACCTGGCAAGCCCTGAGGCACTGCTCTGTGCTCTGCAGCCCCTGGCCATCATGGAAGGCACTGGGCACTGCTCGCAGGCCCCTCTCCCTCTGCTTGCTCTTCACAGAGGGAAGCCAGCTGGCCAAGCTGGAGTGCACCCAGGGCAGACCCTGCCAGGGCAGCTGCCAGCTGCCAGCCTGAGGCCAGGCCTGGTGCTTACAAAGATGTGATCCAGCTGAGCACGCCCAGGGGTCTTGGTGATGAAGCTGATGACCTTGCCCAGGTACCGCATGTTGATGCCCCTCTGGTGCATGGCCTCTGCCAAGGTAGCTCCATCCATGGGCAGCACTGTGTGGTCCAGGCAGTCCTTGACCTGCAGGGTGTGCACAGCTCTGGTTACTGAGGGCAGACCTCAAGGAGACAGGCAGAGTGTCTTGGGCACAGAGGACTGCCTCCAAGAGCTGAGGGGGCAGCATCCTGAGCAGCCCAGGAGGCAGTGCAGGCTGTGATGGTGTCCAGCAGTGCCAGAACACAACCACAGAATGGTCTGGCTTGGAAGGGACCTCCAAAGATCAGCCAGTCCAAGCCCTTCTGCAGCAAGCAGGGGCACCAAGTAGATCAGGCTGCCCAGCACAGAGACCTCCAGCCCCAGAGCAGGGGCTCTGAGCGCTGCTGTGGCTCTGAAGCCCCCTTCCCCTTGCCATGGCTGAGCCAACTTGTGGAACTAGCAGGCCAAACCTTCTCTGAGGACCTGGCAGCCACCACCTAAACCCTTCCAGTTAAATGCCACAGGCAGCTGTGCTCCCTTGGCTGATAAGGGGCCATGGCCCTTGCCCCTGCAGCTGTGTTGCAGAGCTGATAAGGTCCCTGAATTGATGTCATGGAGCAGCACTCTGTGACACACAGAGCAAGGGCTGCCCACAGCAGCTGGCTGTGCCCTGCCCTCACACTGCTGCTGCAGCATTTGGGCTTCCCTCACCACTGTGCCAACCACCTTACAAAACACCACCCAGGGCCTCTGCTGATTCACTCCTCCTCCTCTTTTTCATTTGGAGGCTAAGCAGTTGGTCTTAAAGACCATGCTGACTACAAGACTGGTGGATTTAGAGCTCAGAAGAAACCTTCCAGCAAGGACAATGCCCTCCTAGGTAAGGCCAACAGCCTCTTGGGGTGCAGGTCACCACTTGGACCCTGCCGGTGCCTGCTGTCCAACACAGGCAGTTTGGAGTCTTGGTAGCTCTTACTGAGGCAGGGGCAGGGTGAGCATCCAGAAGGCTTGGGACTTGCAAGAGGCAGTTTTCCACTACAGATATTGGTTAGAGCAGTTCCCCAGTTCCCTCCAAAACCTTAGTCACCAACTGAGTCACCGTCAGGGCAGCACAATAAGCTGTGCAGGAGGCCCAGGGCCAGGGAGGGTGACTTACGTGGTCTCTGTTGCCCCAGACTTAGCAATAGCTGATAATTACCAGTGCCCAAGCTCTGAGCTGGGCTGAGGTGGGCAGACTGGGGAAACTCCTCCCCCTCCTGCTGGCAGCAGAGGTGTGGGGTGTGTGCTGTTCACCAGGCTTCACCCACGGCACAGGGGAGGTCCCAGCTCGAGGGGAGCTCTCAGGGGGGACATGACTGCTGGGCCTCAGCTCCTTACCAAACCTGGGATCTGGCAGGACAGCAGGAAGGCAGCAGCATCCTTCAGCAGCTGCTTCTGATCCTGCACCTCCTCCTTGCTAGACTCAGGAAAACGAACACCTGGGAGAGCAAAAGAGGAGAGCATGGAACATGAGCTGGGGGAGAGACAAGTCAGTACAGACAGCACAAGGGAAGAGCAGGCAGAGTGATTCTGCCTCCCTGGAGTTCAAGGTGCTTCTTCAGAAAGCCCTCTGCTTCACCTGGGTCAATGGAAGGAGCCTGAGCTGCTCTGCTGGGTCCTTCCCACTCACCCATTCCTAACAGGGCTGTTCGCAGCCTGAACGCTGCTCTCTGGCCACTGCAAAGTGCTCTGCATGCTGCCAGTGCCAAGAGTCACCTGGACAGACTGGAGTGGGAATGTTCCAGTGGGTGGCCCAGCAGAGCTCAGCTGCCAGACACCCAAGAGCCCTTTGCACACCAAAATGAAAACCAGGGTTTGAGTTCTAGCTGCAGAGCTGGTGCTGAAGCAGCCTTGGCAAGCTCCTCCTGAGGCCTTCATGGCAAGCTGAACCCAGCTGCTCAGCCCTTCTCCTGCGAGCTGCATGCACACAGCCTTGGTATTCCCCCCCACACACACAGCCTGGGAGCTGCTTCTGTGTTGCCAAATGACAAACCCACCGACTCCAGCATGGAAAGCAGCAGCATGCAGCTGAGGCACGCCTCAGGAAGGGCACCGTGACCTGCACACCACCACGTCACTCAGTCAGTCCCTGCCCTTCACCCAGCAGTTGTTCCATCTCCAGCTGCTGTTTTCTGTGTGTAAACTATTACCTTAGGATCAGATGAATTTCCTCCCCCCCTCCCTCTCCTCCTTTTCATGTGGTCTAGCAGCTGGGATGCTGGGGAGCGGCGAGAAGCCTCTTGGCAGCAAGGTGCAGGCCTCCCCCGGGCGCAGCGCCGGGAGCCAGCTGGAGCGCTGCGGTCCGTTACCCTTCCCTCTCCTTGTGCCTCGTGGAGAGGCCTGCACCGTGCCCAGCCAGCAGTGCTCCTGGCTCCAGGGCAGCAGGGGGCTTTTCCTGGCTGCAGAGCCCGCAGGAGGGCACAGCCAGCTCTCTGGACACGTACCTGGAGAGAAGATGTCTGGGTTGAAGCGGATGTCGAAGGAGGTGTCGCTGATGGAGCCCACGGCCTTGCACGCGTTCCGAATCACTTCCCTGCTCTTGGGATCCACTGGAGCAGGGAGGGGACAGAATACAAATGAGTGAGGACTTCAGGAAGGGAAACAGAATACAAATGAAGATGGACTTCAGACAATGATAAGCTCAGATGCTGGGGACAGTGCTCCCCAGAGCTGCCCAGCCCTGCCAGCGCCTGCTCCCTTCCGCCACACCAAGCCTCTGGCAGCCCAGCCCTGGCCAGTGCCCCCCACAGCCCAGCCTGCTGCCAGGCTCCTGCTCTCAGGGCAGAGCTGATGGGCTGCTGCCTTCAGAGACACCCACCCAGCCAGCCCCCAGGCTGACTGATTCATGGCTGTGTGAATGGCTCCATGCAGTGCCTGGCCTGCTTAGCAACCACCACCCACCCCTGGCTGGCTCAGCTCCCACCAGTGACAGACCCCAGCTGGGGCAGGAGGCCTGGGCTGCTGCTGAGGGTGAAATACCTGCTCCATCATCAGAGGCAATGGTCTCAGCGAGCTCCTTCACCTGCTCCAGCCCAGTCACGTTCTCCTCCAGCTTGCCCTCCTCGGGCTCAGGCCTCTCGCTGTCTGCAGAGCCATTCTCTGCAGAGGAGCCATTCTCCAGAGCTCCAGAGCTCTCCTGCTTGCTGGCTTTCTGCTGCATCAGCTGCAGTGCAGCCAGCTTCATGAATAAGAGATACCTACAGTGAAGGAGAGGAGGAATTCAGGACGCAGGAGTGTCCAAGGGGGTCACCGCTGCCCTGCCGGGGCAAGCCTGGCATGACAGCTGGCATTACAGACCACACAGCTTCCCTGTGGCAAGGCAGCACTGGGCACCCTCTTCCCAGGAGCTTTCCCAGGTCAAAGAAGTGCACATTAGCTTATCAGGAGCAGCAAAAACCCAGTGGGTTTCCATTACCCATCACAATGGGGAGCTAATCTCCTTGCAGAGGTTACAAATTGCTTTCCACAGGCAGCAGCCAGCTCGGGAAGCTTCTGCTGCCAGCTGCACAGGACCAGACAGCTCAGACCAGCAGCAATCCTGCCAGCAGACCTCAGCAGAGAGAGGGCCAGGTTGTGCTAGCCAAGGAGCAGCAGCAGCACCCCACAGCCCCGGTCCTGCAGGCTGCTGGTCTGGAAGCTGTCCCGGGGCCCAGCAAAGGCTGCCTGCAGGCAGGGAACTGGCTGCTCGGCGGCCAGGGCTCCTCCCTCAGCAACTGCAGGGCTCCTCTCCCCAGCAAGCAAAGCACAGCCTCTGACCATCTGTGAGAGCAGAGCACCTGCAGCCCTGCACCTCGGAAGCAAGAGCATTACCATCACCACACCACGGGGCTCGGGCTTGTCCTGCCTGCAGAGCTCCTGCTCCCCTGCCTGTGCTGAGCCAGCCAAGCGCCACCCCAGCCCGCCACAAAGTGCCTACAGCAGTTCCCACAGCTAACTCCTCTCAGCCTTCAGGAAGAAAGGCAGCATTCAAGACAGCTGGAGAGCCTCAAGAAGCTAAATCCTGCCCATTCCCTAGCCAGCAGGTGCACAGAGTGTCTGCAGGGGTACAACTTGCACGTGTTGGGGCAGGGAAGAACCAAAGCAGCTCTGGAGACGGGAAAGCCCCTCAAGAACCCCTGCAAGCCCCTCAAGAACCCCATCTTCACCTCTCAGTAAGGCTCTATCATTGCCCCTGTGCAGCCCTGCAGAAGGGAGCTGAGCTGCCTGCTTCTGGAGCTCTGGAGACTGGAAAGCCCCTCAAGAACCCCGGTAAGCCCCTCAAGAACCCCTGCAAGCCCCTCAGAACCCCACCTTCACCTCTCAGTACGGCTCTGTGACTGCCCCTGCACAGCCCTGCAGAAGGGAGCTGAGCTGCCTGCTCCTGGAGCTCTGGAAAGCCCCTCAAGAACCCCTGTAAGCCCCTCAGAACCCCACCTTCACCTCTCAGTACGGCTCTGTGATTGCCCCTGCAGAAGGGAGCTGAGCTGCCTGCTCCTGGAGCTCTGGAAAGCCCCTCAAGAACCCCTGCAAGCCCCTCAAGAACCCCTGTAAGCCCCTCAGAACCCCACCTTCACCTCTCAGTAAGGCTCTGTGATTGCCCCTGCAGAAGGGAGCTGAGCTGCCCGCTCCTGGGGGCTCAGCTGGGCGGCCCCCTGCGGCGCGGCGCCGCCTGGGCCCGTGGCCCGAGGGCGGAGGGACCTGGGCTCACCTGTGCTCTACGAAGGCATCCACCAGCTCCTGCCGCAGGCAGCAGAGCTTGTGCCTGTGCTGCTTGGGGAAGCCCATCTTCCTGCACTCGGCGGGCATCTCCTCCCCCTCCACGGGCAGGAAGTTGAGGTCGGGGGGGAAGGTGCGCAGCAGGTCGAGGATGTAGTGCCGGCCGTCGTTGCCGATGATGCCCTTGCACTCCACCGAGGAGCACAGCTCCACCTCCTCGCCCTTGTCGTTGAGCACCCTGTGCTTCTGGATCTTCAGCGGCCTGCTGGTCTTCTCCAGCAGCTCCAGGTACTTGGGGTGCGAGACCACCGTCTTGCCGAAGTCTATGGAGCCGTAGATGACGCTCTGCTCCTGCTCCCGCTCCAGGATGCCGGGGATGATGGACTGAGCCGTCACCCTGTAGCCTCTGTAGTCCACCACCACCGTCCCCAGCGTGTAGAGCCCCTCCACGTCCACGGCGTTGTAGGTCCGCACGCCGTTGAGGTCGTTGGTGGGGGCCACGTAGGCGGCCACGTCCCCCCCGAAGTCCTTGTAGTGGTCGCGCACGTCGAAGCCCAGGCTGAAGAAGATGTTGTTCCAGATGAACATCTGCATCTTGGTCTCCTCGCTGGGGTTGATGGCCATCACGTTGCCGTCGATCACCGCCATCGCCCCCCGCGTGGCCGCCGCCGTGAAGTCGCTGTGCACCTGCGGGCAGCCGGCGGCACCGGGCTCAGCGCCGGGAAGGGAGCGGGGCGGAGCAGGGGAGCGGCCACGGGAGTGCCGGGGCTGGAGGGGACCCCCGGAGAGCAGGGGAGCGGCCACAGGAGTGCCGGGGCTGGAGGGGACCCCTGGACAGCAGGGGATCAGCTACGGGAGTGCCGTGGGTGGAAGGGACCCCTGGAGATTGTGGAATCAGTCATGGAAGTGTCAGGGCTGGAAGGGACCTCAAGGCTCAGCCAGTCCCAACCCCCTGCCATGGCCAGGGACACCTCACACCACAGCAGGTTGCTCACAGCCACCTCCAGCCTGGTTGCAAACACCTCCAGGGATGAGGCTTCCACCACCTCCCTGGGCAGCCTGTGCCAGGCTCTCACCACCCTCATAGGCAACAACTTCTTCCTCACAGCCAATCTCAATCTCCCCACTTCTAGTTTTGCTCCATCCCCCCCAGTCCTATCCCTCCCTGACACCCTCCAAAGTCCCTCCCCAGCTTTCCTGTAGCCCCCTTCAGATCCTGGAAGGCCACAATGAGGTCTCCTGGGAGCCTTCTCCTCTCCACACCGCACAACCCCAACTCCCTCAGCCTGCCTCCACAGCAGAGCAGCTCCAGCCCTCTGCTCCTCCTCGTGGCCCTTCTCTGGGGACCTTCCAGCACCTCCAGAGCCTTCCTGTAATAGAGGCTCCAGATCTGGATGCAGTACTCCAGGTGGGTTCTCAGCAGAGCTGAGTGGAGGGGGAGACATCACCAAGTCCAACCCCCCTGCCAGAGCAGGAGCATAGAACCCAGCACAGGGCACACAGAACACATCCAGATGGGGCTGGAAAGGCTCCGGAGAAGGAGACTCCACAGCCTCTCCGGGCAGCCTGCTCCAGTGCTCTGTGGCCCTCTCAGTGCAGAAGCTCCTCCTCATGGTGAGGTGGAGAGGAAGCTGGGTGTGGCAGTTTTAGACTGGACCTTGGAAAGCTTCCCCACAGATCCTGAGCAGAGAGAGAGCCTTCCAGCAGGCACAGCAGCTGCCTTGGCCTTCCGTGAGCCTGGCTGCTGGCACGGACACAAGCTCCAGGAGCTCATGCAGGACCAGCACAGCTCAGGCTCAGTGGCTCTCAGCAGAAGAGGGCTTAGGTGGCCCCTGTCCTGTTCCTCCACCCACTAGAAGCAGGACTGGCTCAGGCAGCACAGGGGATGAGCAGGGGGCTGCCCTGGGGTCAAGGAGAGCAATTCCTCCCCGTGGGGATGGGAGCAGAGGGCAGATGTGTGAGAGGGACCAGGAGCCCTGAGTCTGCCAGCAGGCATCCTCCTCTGGCAGTTTCTAAAGGGTGGCCCAGGTGAAGTGCCCAGCTGTGCTGTGCCAGCTGTGCTGTGCCAGGGGCAGCAGGGAAGGGGCTGTGAGAGTCACCTTGAAAATGGCTCTCTCCCTCAGCAGCCTCTCGGGCAGGTTCTTGCGCGGCAGCTCCCGGGTGGTCTGCAGCTCCTCGTTCCAGTCTCTGGTCTGAAAGAGTCAAAGCCTTGTGGGATGCAGTGCAGGGTGCAGGGAGGGGCTGGGCAAGGGAGGGGCTCTGCCTTACAAGGCATTTAGTGAGAGAAGGGAGGGGAAGGGGCAAGAGTTGAGGCTGCTGTGGAGTTCAGAAGTGAACTGACAGCAGGAACGAACGCTCCTCGTGAGCAGACTTCATTCAGCAGCAGCCTGGCACAGAGCTTGCATTAGCCCAGCTCATGCAGGGCAGTGTAACTGAGAGCAGCCTCCTGGCTCTGGAGGAGCATGGTGCAGGTCTGATGTGGTCACACTGCAGGCAGCCAGCCACCCATGGGCAGCTGTTACAGCTCTGCACCACTCACAGCCTCTCAGGTTTGATGCTGTGAAGCAGCACCTTGGCACAGTCTGCTCAGAGACAGAAGAGCTGCTGCAGGCCTGAGTGGCATGGAGGAGCCCTCTGCCTTCTGTGCAGCAGCACTCAGAGCCAGGACCTGGGATTTCTAAGCACCCAAGCAGAAGCTGCTCCCCTCAGGGCTTGATGTGCCTGGGGAGCTGCAGCCTGAGCAGCACAGCCCCTGCCAGCACAGCCCCAGCAGGGAGAGGCCTCCTGTGAGCATTCCCTCCATGAGCAAACCCCTTCCAACAAATACCAGAGGCCTACTTGCTAGAAGCTGGGGGGTTCCCAGTGCAGCTGGCAGCAGCACTCTTGCCAGTGCTGGGGCAAAGCAGGACCAGTACCTGTCCAGGTATGTGCTCCTCATAGCCCAGCCTAGAGGTGTAAGCATCCTCTGCCCGTACGCAGTCCATGGCGTGCTCTGCCTGCGGGGCCGTCCAGCTGTACACCTGGAAGGGGGTAGCTATCCTCTCAAAGGGGTGCCTCTGAACCCTGGGGTGGGAAGGAACACAGGCAGATGTTTTCCAGAGGAAGATTTCTTTCTGTTCTAAGAGAGTTTTTGCCTCTGCTGCAAGATCAGCTCACGACACACAAGCCCAGGCCTCAGGGGCAGCACTCGGCACTTGGGTTGAACCTGTGCTGGACCCCACGGCGAGCAGCTGGCACCAGCAGCAGCCTGCAGGACCACCTGGGCTTTCCCAGCTCCTTTGCCCACTTTTAGCCTCAGCTGTATCACCAGAGACCCCCAGCACCCAAGAGGCAGAGGGTGCCCCCTCCCAGCCTGGCCTCAGCTCACACCACCCCACGCAGGTGACAAACCAGCCCACAGCCCCTGCTGAAGTGAAGAAGGAAGCTTCCCCTCCTGGATCTGCCTGCTCTCAGCAGGTGCTGCAGCCTCATCTGTGTTTACTGCTGGCCCAAGAAGCAATCAGGGTAATCATTTCTAAATGGCCAGATAGTCACAGTGGTGGCTGGAGGCCACTGCTAATTTCCAGCCCTTGTCTAGTGTCACTTTCATCTTCTTAATGAGAGCAGAAGCAGAGCTCCTGAAAGCCACACAATGTGCTGTGGGTGTGCACCCTGCTGAGCCCAGGCAGCTCATTAAGGAGCCTCTGAAGGATGACAGCCTCTGCACAGCACCCACTGTCCTGCAGCAGAAGTGGTCCCTGCAGCAAGGGCAGCACAGAACAATGCCTGATTGTCTTCCCTGTTATTAGAGCAGCCAGAGGAAAGGAGAGCAAGGGAGCCTGCACAGGCATGTTTCAAATGGTTCCTCTCTCTCCACAGCCCTCATGTTACTTTCCCTGGTATTCTGTGTTCCAGCCTCTGCTTTGGCTTCAGGGGACAGGCACCTGCTGAGCAGGTCACCAGCCCCCTGGCCGTGCTTCACATGAACTCTTAGCTGCCTGCCCAGCTAGGAAGTCACCAAGTCTCCCAGGAGGCACACAGGCAATGCAGAGACTAAGCAGGGAGCCCCCCATCCCAGGAGCTGCTTCCCCACTGGGAACACAGCACAGCAGCTCTGGGCCTTCCCTGCCCCTGCACAAACTGCCCTGGGGGGCTGGAGTCTGGGCAGGGAGAGAGCTGGACCCCAGCTGAGCTCCAGAGCTGACACTCCCAGGGCAATGGGAAGCTGTCACTCCCCCAGCCTGGCTTTAGGCCAAGGACTGAAATCCCTCAATCTGTGTGCTGGAAGCAAGAGGCACCTCCAGCTACAGCCAAGAGAGACCATGCAGTGGGGAAGGATCAGGGCTCTGGGCTCCCAGCAGCTGCTGTGCTGACAAGTCCCATCAGCTCTGGCAGGGAAGGGCACTCGCAGCAGGGTGCTGCCAAGCCGTTCAGTCAGGTGCTGTGTGGTCCTTGTTGCACAGCCTCTCACATCCCAACCACCCCACCCCTGAGTGAGCTCAGACACAGGCTCTGCGAGCCAGCTCCCAGGGCTGAGCCTCAGCAGGCAGGGCCCCAGGAGAGGGCAGGGGGAGGGGGTGCTGCTACCGTTTCTTCTGCAGGGCAGAGAAGTTTTTTTTGAAGGTAGGGCTGATCTGGTTAAGTAGTTCCACCAAGGAATGACTGAGAAAACTGGGGGTGGCAGGTTTGGGGTTGAAGTTGTATGCAGTAGACCTGCAAGAGAGAAAGGGAACAAAGTCAGGAGCTGCTGTCATACCTGAGGCTTCCCACAGCCTAGGGACAGGATGCATGGCAGGCCCAGCATGGCCTTGCTCACTCCATGGAGACCAGCTGGGCTGCAGGAGCCCTCTCCAGTCTCTCCACAGGAGATACAGCCAGGAAGCCTCTGCCTGGGCCCTGAGGGTTGCATGGCAAATCTGACCCAGACCTCCTTCACCAGGTCCAAGGAAGGCTTGGATCTTCACAGCTGGGAAGGACAGACCTCAAAGGGCTTCCCACACACACCAGAAGGGCCTCTGCCTGCCTGAGAACCCAACAGGAGTGGCCCCAACTACACCAGCCAGTGGGGGCCCCCTCAAGAGACCTTCTCTGAGCACCAGGCCTGCCAGGAGCACTCCAGCACATCCCCTCCCCAGGCGGCACTCTGCAAGGCTCAGGAGGCCACTTGTTCCATGCTCACTGTGCCCCTTGGGCTCCTGGGACCTGCACCCTTAGAGTCCTGACTTTTATCACTGATTTGTGCAGCTCTGAGGGCAGACAGTGGCCTGCAAATGACTCCTTCCACGAGCCAGTTTAACACAGAGCACCTCCACTGCATCCTGAGACTGAAGGTGGAAATGTGCTTCAGCTACCACCTAGGCTTCAGGCTCTCCTCCTCCTCAGGCAGCTTCACTCTCCTGCTGTGAATTAGAGCCTTGCACTTCAAACAGGCAGCGATGGTTGCCCAGGCAATTATCTGCATTGCAGGATCAAGGCCACTCAGAGGAGGTTCTGAGCTGATGGCTGCTCAGGTACAGCAGGGTCTGCAGCTCTGGAGTCCCCTCCTGTCCACCCTCGACTCAACAGGTCTCTGGTAGGAGGCTGCTGGGCTGGATGGACCCTGCCCCTCCCTCAGCACAGCCACAGGCACCCAGAGCCACATCAACAGCCTCTCCCAGCCCAGCTCAGGAGGTTCTGACAGGCTCTGCTTCTGCTTCAGGGCAAGATGAGATCGCTGCAATGGTCAGGAAGGAACTCCCTCCCAGCTCAAAATGCTCTAATTAGCTGATGACATTATGGGATGTTTAAACTTCCCCTCAAGCACCAGGCATTTATCCACCGTGGAGAAGTGGTACCAAGCACAACTCAACAGCCCAGTCCAGCAGAGCAGCTCCCACAGACCCAGGGGAGCAGCCAGTGACACCAAGCTGCTTTCCCCCAACAGAGCAAGGAGCAGGGCTGGGGAGGTTCTTCTCCCCCTCTGCTCTGCCCTGCTGAGACCACACCTCCAGTGCTGTGCCCAGTGCTGGGCTCCCCACTTCAAGAGAGACAGAGACCTGCTGGGGGGAGTCCAACAGAGAGAGCCAGGAGGATGCTTAGGGGACTTGAGCATCTCCCCTGTGAAGAGAGACTGAGAGCCCTGGGGCTGTTGAGTCTGGGGAAGAGAAGGCTGAGAGGGATCTGATCAATGTCTATCAATAGCTGAGGGCTGGGGGGCAAGGGGAGGGGGCCAGTCTCTTTTCAGTGGTGCACAGCAATAAGCCAAGGAGCAATGGATGCAAACTTGAACAGAGAAGGTTTCAGCTCAACATGAGGAGAAACTTCTTTGCAGTGAGGGTGCCAGAGCCCTGGAGCAGGCTGCCCAGAGAGGTTGTGGAGTCTGGGAGATTTTCCAACCCCAGCTGGGAGCATTCCTGTGCAGAGCACCCTGGGTGCTCCTGCTCTGGCAGCGGGGGGTGGACTGGGTGATCTCTGGAGGTCCCTTCCAACCTCTGAGCATTCCGTGGTTCGGTTTGTTTGCTTGTGGGCTCTTCCCCGGCTGGCTGTCACGAGCTGCCTGCTGCAGGGCAGGCTGGGCAGGGCTGGGCAGGGCTGGGCAGGGCTGGGCAGGGCTGGGCAGGGCTCAGCTACTCACTGGTTCAAGTAGAAGCCTCTGGTGGAGGCGGTGATGCTGACGTGCCGGTCCTCCACCGTGATGACGTAGAGGTACATCAGGTCCCCGTGCATCTTCCGGTTACCGGGAGGAGGGTTCCAGCCACTCATGGTCAATACCTTCAGGCACTGCAAAGGCTACAGGAGAACACAGCAGCAGCAGCAGCAGCTTGGTCAGCAGGAGTGAAACAAACTCCCTGGAGCTCCAGGGCGTTCAGTGCTCCTTTGACCTCCTGCCCTCAGCTTGGTTCCGGGCCCGCAGCTTACAGCGGAGCCTGGGCTCGGGGCAGAGCTTTCCTCCAGCTGCTGCAGCTCTCTAACCCCCCTGGCTCTGCTGCCTTCCACCCCACAAGACAGGGGTGGAAACAGGCACCCTGGGCCTCTGGGCTGCACAGGGCATGGATTTCTTGCTGTACTGGTTTTCAAATGGCAGCTTCTGAACTGGAGTCTAAGTGGGAGGGTATGGGAAAGCCCAGGGTAATTGGTGCTGGTGTGCAGATCCTGTCTCCAGCACCCTGCAGAGGAGCAGAGCTCTGCCCTCCCTGCCAGCCCTCCCACCACAAGTGGCCATCTGACACCCTGCAAGTGTCCAGAGTGGGTGTCCGGCGCTCTGCACAAGCTCCTGGACTTTATTCCTTTGGCTAATCAGTGCTGTCCCAGCACTCATTAAGCATCAAAAGCAGAGCAAATCCCAAAGTCCAGTGCAGCCTGCAGGCCCTGAGCACCAGTTTGCTGCAAGGAATGTGTTTGAATGTCACAGGAGAACTCTACCTTCCAGTCTCTGTTCTGGGGCTGAAGGGCACACAGGGGTCTCTCTTTGCTACCTGGCAGGATATGTTCAGGAGGGGTGCAGTCAATTTGTTCCATTTCAGTACCTTTCTTCTTCCTTTTGCCACTGTCTGCAATGGGCAGAGACAGAAAGTCAGTGCTGCAAGACACAGCATTGCCTCCTCCAGCCCCCAGGCAAGGAGCAGTGCTCCCAGCGCCCCCGAGCCACGTGGGACGGCCGAGCGCTGCGATGAGGCTGAACCCAGCGAGCGGCCAGGGAAGGGAAGGGAAATGCTGACCACAGCAGAGAAGCCTTTCAGCCCCATACCTCCAAGGTCTCCTTCAGTGAAAACACTCAGGAAGGACAGTGAGTTACAGTCCACACCATTGAAGGCGTCGGAGGGGTCGAGGCTCTTCAGCAGGTCCCGGATGTGGCGCACGTGGATCCTGGCCTCCCGCACCGTGTAGGGCTCTGGGGGGCCAGAAGCAAGGGGAGAGGCTGGAGGCTCACAGCTGCCTGCTCCTCTGGCTCCCAGGGCTCACAAAGGAAGCGAGGGGTCAGAACCATGCCTGCCCCCCCCGTCTGCAGGAACTTGCCTTCCACCACTTTGAGCAGCGAGCCCTCCTGCAGCCCTTCAATGGTCTTCAGCTCGGCAAAGTTGTCCAGGACGTTGCCATCCAGCTGCAGGGAGAAGCAGGTCCTGTGGCAGGTGTCCTCACGGTCCATCAGCACTTGGTGGATCTCCTGCACCATCTCTTGAGGAGAGACCTTGAGAAGGGAAGAGCCCAGGCAGTCACTCCCAATCCCTGCCAGACTCTGCCCCTCCGCCGCAGGCCCAGAACGCCTCTCCAGGCTTGGGAAGGCAGACTGCAGCTCTCCCTCCCAGGAGATGCCTGGCTGGGGGGGCAGGGTCACAGCCTGGCACTGTGCCAAGAACTTGCCCTGGGACAGAGGTGGCAGAGAGGGCAGTGAAGGAACAGCGAGTGGCACTGCACACCTGCGGCGAGGCTCTGAGCGATGCCCAGAGGCCCCAGCGCGGTGTGCCCGTGCCCGTGCCACCCTTCCAGGCCGTGCCACCAGCAAGCACAAGGCTCCAGCGAGGCAAGGGCTGTCCCAGAGGGGCTGCTCTCCTCCCCCTGTGCTCCAGCAGCAGGGGCACTGCTGGGCTGGGAGGACTCAGGGTGGTTTACATAAGCAGCCCTGGCCGCCACAGGCTGCTATTATTAGCTTATTAACACCAACAGCCAAGGGGATTAGAGGAGAGCAAAGCTGGGCTGTGGTACAGCTCCTTCCACGGGGGCTGGCACTTGGCACTCTCTGCCAGGCTTGGGGAGATAAGGCTTCCCACTGGGTTTAGCTCCAGATGCCTCTCCCTGCAATGAGAGGCACTTGGTGCCCATGGCTTGCAGGGCAGTATCAAGCTCCATCGGAGTATCAGCCAGGCGTGCCAGAGCCCGTCCTCAGCTGCCAGCACAGCACTGTCCACATGACACATGCAGAGGGGAAGCAGAGGCAGCATTGTTCCCTGCAGCTTCAGGCTGCTCCCTGAGCTGTGCTGGCACCTGTGGTGGCTCCAAACCCAGACTAGCCTGAAGCAGCTGTCAGGGCCAGCGAGGGACTTCCCCTTCCCGAGACCCAGGAGAGCAGCCCAGGCATGGGAATGTCACTTGCCCTGTGCTCAGCTCCACACCTGAGCCCCTGTGATGGGCAAGCAGCTACACGTCAGCCCATTGCTGCTCCCCTTGCCCCACTCCTGGGACCTGGAGCAGAACACCCTCCCTATCCCTGCAGAGCCTCTGCAGGCCCCTGCCCCAGCCTGCTGCTCACACCTCCTCCTCTCTAGCAGCCCCTTGGCCAGGCAGCATCTCTCCCGCACCCTCCATGCTGCGCTGCCTCCTTCCCCACTTCATCCCATGGGGGGATGGCCGGCTCAGGGAGCTGGGGGCAGCCTGAAGGTACTGCCCAGAGCACAGGGGCTCCCTGGGCACAGCTGCTTGCCCCCCTGGCTGGAGGGGGAGCGCTGAGTGCGGCCTGGCAGCGCTGCCCACCCCAGGGGTACCTGCAGGGAGAAGGGCTCGATGCCCGGCGCGCAGATCTTGACGGTGAATCCTGTGTCCTGGATGACGATCACCTCCTGGTCGTTCCCCTCCTCTCCTGCCTCAGCCTCCTCGTGCCCATTCTGCCTGGCATCCTTCTCACCCTTGAGGCTCTCGTGTGGGCCGCTGCCATTCATCAGTGCCAGGCCAGAGGGGTGCTCTGGGCGGGGAGAGAGAGGGTCAGGGGAGGCCTGAGCCAACCGCTGCCCCCTTGGTGTGGGCAGAGAGATGCTGCCTGTGGACAGCCTCACCCTCCCCTGGCCAGCCTGAGCAGGCAGGCCTGTAAAGCTGTTTCACTCTGCACTGGGTGCTTGTCAGAGCCAGGAGTGCCAAGAGCTGCCCCTGGCAGCACAGCTGAGGCTGGGGGGCTGGCACCTTCCCCCAAGCCCAGGCAGGGAGGGCAGGGAAGCAGGGAGGACGGGGCAGGGTGCACCACGCTCAGCCCAGCACTAATAAGCACCTCAGTCAGAGGGAGGGGGTGTGGTGCTGGGTGGCCAGAGGCAGCTGGCACCTCTGCACCTACACATTCCACAGCTCCAGCCCCTCCTGGGTGCTGCTGCCCAGCCAGGGAAGGGAGGCAGAGCCAGGGCTGTGCTGCTGAGCTCACATCACACGGCAGCAGCCAGGTTACTCCAGCAGCACACAAACAGCTCCCACGGCCCTGCCTGCATCTGGGCACCCTCTGCACTTCCAGCACACCTCCTGCAGATGCCAGGGTGCCAGGGTGAGGCTCTGCCCAGGCAGTTCTGTTCAGGAGAAGGTGCTGACACTTCAGATGTGTCATGGGGAGCTCTCTGCACCTCCCTTGCTGCTCACACAGGGGCTTGGTTTCGTTTCCACTTAAGGTGGATGGTGTCAGAGAGAAGATTGAGGAAGCTGCAGGTCTCCCAGAGCAGCCTGCAGCCACCAAACCGGGCTGGGGAGCATGCTGCAGGGGAGACACTGCACTGCTGGGCCAAGGTGCTGCCAGGGCAAGCTGGAGAGAGCCACTGGGGGCAGCCTCTGCGAGAGGGGAGAGAGCCCCTGGGCCCCAGCGTGGCAGCTGGGCACTGCTCTGACCTGCCCAGGCTGCTCTGACCTGCCCACCCTGGGCAGTGAAGGCTGGCAGGGAGCAGGGGCTGTGCCCCACCAGGCGTCCTGTTGGCACAGCTGTCCTGTCCCATCTGTCCCAGCCACGCACACCCTGGCACCGACCTCCAGAGCCACTCATGGTGGCTCCAGCTTGGTGTTCCCAGGCACCCAGAGCAGGCTGAGGCCTTCCCCAGCGCTGGGAACAGCCTTTCCAAAAGGCTGCATGGGGTCAGGGCTGCTCAAAGCCAGAATGCTGCCCTGGAGCTGCCAAGCACCAAGCTGCAGCCCTCCAGCCAGCTCTGCCTGGCAGGACTCCTTCCTCCTCCTAGCAAGACACCAATCCCAGCCCAGCTGTGCTCCAGGGGAGCTGGCAGCTCCCCCCCTTCATTCCTGACACACAGACTGGTGCTGCAGCCTCAGGACCTGAAGCTCTCCTGGCTGGCACTCACCCACCAGCCCCAACTGCTGCAGCAGCTCAGAAAGCCACTCCAGAGCCGCCTGCTGCGAGCACAGGGGTGGCAGCGCCGCACCCCCTGCACATCTCTGCAGCCAAGGCGAGGCTGCAGCGACAGAACCTGCTGGGGTGTCCCCAGAGGGTCACACACCACAGCTGGCAGCAGCAGACCTGCCACAGAGCCACTGCCAGGGCCGGCTCAGGACAGGGTGGAAGGCGGGACGGAACCCCAGGGAAGCAAAGCAACAGGCAGCAGGGCACAGCCACCCGAGCAGCCCCTGCCGGCTCCAGCCCCCCAGCAGCTGCTGCTCACCTGCCCTGGCACCCAGGGCCTGTCCCCAGCACCAGCCATTCATTTCCTTGGCACATGGCACCAGAGGCCAGCCCGGGGAGAGGCCTGGCTGCGGCTCTGGCAAGCTGCAGTCACGCCAGGAAAGGAGCAAGAAGAAGCTCCACACAAACCTGCCCGGAGAGATGTGGTTGCAGCAAAACCACAGCATGCCCAGAGGGCTGGCACAGCCCTGGCTCACACCCTGCAGCCAGCACAGCACCCTCCCGGGCTGCCTGGACATGCAGTGGCGAGCAGGCAGAGCAGGGGAGCTGCTGCCGCTGCAGGGGAGCTGCTGCAGGGGAGCTGCTGCAGGGGAGCTGCTGCAGGGGAGCTGCTGCAGGGGAGCTGCTGCAGAGGAGCTGCTGCAGGGGAGCTGCTGCAGGGGAGCTGCTGCAGGGGAGCTGCTGCAGGGGAGCTGCTGCAGGGGAGCTGCTGCTGCTGCAGGGGAGCTGCTGCCGGGGAGCTGCTGCCGGGGAGCTGCTGCAGGGGAGCTGCTGCAGGGGAGCTGCTGCAGAGGAGCTGCTGCAGGGGAGCTGCTGCAGGGGAGCTGCTGCAGGGGAGCTGCTGCAGGGGAGCTGCTGCAGGGGAGCTGCTGCCGCTGCAGGGGAGCTGCTGCCGCTGCAGGGGAGCTGCTGCAGGGGAGCTGCTGCCGCTGCAGGGGAGCTGCTGCCGGGGAGCTGCTGCCGCTGCAGGGGAGCTGCTGCCGCTGCAGGGGAGCTGCTGCACCTGGGATCCCCAGCCTCACCAACAGGACAACTCAGCAGGCTTCCCAGCCAGGCTTGGCCCAGCCCCTGCCCGCCCAGCAGGGCAGCATCCCTGAACTGTGGCCCTGGCCTGCAGGCACAGAGCACTCTCCCCTCCCAGCCCTCCTTCCCCAGCTGAGTGCAGCCAGGGCTGGTACAGCTCTGCACTGTGCCAACAGAACAGACAAGTAGAGGCAACACCTCCCTGCCTGCTGGTGCCAGGAGCTCCAGCTCCAGCCAGCACTGACTGCAGTGCAGGAACCCAGGCTGAGGCCGGGACCCAAGGCCAGCAGGGCTCGCAGGGAGCGGGGCAGCTCCAGCAGCCTTCTGTTCCCGGCCCAGCCGATGGCACCACAGGGAGCTGGGAGCTTGCCTGCTGGGTGCTGACTCATGGCATGTGCTCTCCCTGCAGGGAGCAGAGCTGCACCCACCTGCCTCAAAACTGGGTCACCAGCTCCCGGTGCCCGCCGCAGGCCGGCTGTGCCGCGGCCTCAGCGGTGCCAGCAGGGAGAGGGAGGCAAAGCCGCCGGGCAGGTGGGAGCAGCGTGGCCAGGATGGCAGGAAGAGCAAAGGGGGCACCTGGCAGGCACCTGCAGAGCCCTCCCTGCTGCCCCTCACTCCCAGCTCAAGCCCCAGGAGCTGTGTTCAGCTGTGTCCCACCCGCAGGAGAAGCTGCCGTGCCCCGGCTGCGCCACAGGAGGTGGCCGAGGCACAGGGCCCTGTCCCACCCGCTCCTCAGCCACAGGCTGTGACCTCCAGCTGCCCCCAGCCCCCCCCAGGGACGTGCCAGGCACCCAGCAAGGACCCTCCTGCCCCCGGTGCCCGGCGTGTGCCCGCGGGCACGGCGCAGGCTGCCGAGGCGCTGGCTGCCGGCCCAGCTGCGACACCACGCTCCCAGCAGGCTCCCAGCGCAGCCTGAGCAAGCCTCCTGCACGGGCAAGACCCAGGCAAAGCAGAGCAGGGCTGAGGGGGGAGGTGGCACAGGCACCCCCTCCCCCGGGCATCGCCTGGCAGAGAGCATCAGGACGAGGAGCGGGCCTGCTCTGTGCCCCTGGACACACCAAGGTGCCAGCCCCTGCTCCACTCCCTGCAGAGCTAGGGGCACCTCAAGCCCAAGCAGCCGGGCCCCTGGCACGCAGGAGGGTCCTCAGCCGAACCCGAGGGCTGCCGGCGGCGGCCCCCGACAGAGAGCGCAGCTCAGGGGAGCCTTTGTTACTGACTGATGGCCGCTCGCAGGCAGCCGCCGGAGCCGAGGCAGTCACTGATCCCCTTCCGAGCCCAGCAGCTCAGCCAGCCACGGAAGGCTGCTGAGAGCTCAGCTGCTCTGCAGGGACTGCCCTGGCGATGGAGTCTCCTGCCCTGCAGTCAGCAGCGCTGGAGGTGTACAGACCCCAACCCCTTCCAGCCCTGAGCTCAGCACTGCTCCTTGGCAGCAGCCCCAGCGGCATTCCGAGGCCCAAACTCTGCCTTTCTCTCCTCAAAGGCACTTGGAATGCTGAGCAGCATCAGACGGTGCCTGCAGGCTCCCACCCAGCTGTGCCTGCAGCTCCAACAGCTGCTGCTGGCACAGGGAAAGCAGCGAGGAGCTGAGGCAGGCAGCAAGCAGGCAGCTCGGGGCTGCCTCCCTGCACATCCCCAGCCAGAGAGAGGCCGAGGCCAACATCCAGCACTGCACACAGCAAAGGGAAACAAAACCTGGGGACAGAAAGGCAGAAATTGACCTTGAGACTTACAAACCCAATAACCTGAGCTTCTCGCCGCCCAGACGTCCTGCCAAGGACAAACCCACGGTGCTACCATGTGGTGGCATGCTGCAGACTGGCACGGGCTCCAGCAGTGCTGTGCCAGCTCATGGAGGAGGAGAGGAGGAAAGCAGGATGCGGCCCAGCAGCTGCTCCCCTCCCACACCGCAGCAAGGGGCCAGGGCCCCACTGTCCCCACAGCACTGGAAAGATGCATGGAGAGGAGGAGGAGGAAGAGCTCATCCCTGTGCTCAGGGCAGCTGCAGAGCTGCTCCATCCCCACAGCCTGGGCATCCCCCCTGACCTGTGAGCCAACACTGCCGTGTCCCTCACCGTCCCCCACTGCTCCCTGCCCTGGCAGAGCCACCCCCAGCCCTCAGGGGTCTGTGCCTGCAGCCACAGACCAGAAGGCTTTGCCTGGTGAATGAAGGCAAAAGCCAGCAAAAGCCTTCACGCCTGCTGGGTAAGGTGGACAAGGCACAGGCAGGTCCCTCCGTGCTACACACCCTGGGGGGCACATCTCACCACCTTCCTCCTTTTCCTCCTCCTGGGAAGTCAAAACACCACCTCCTGCCCCCTCTGTCCCTCCTGCTGCCCCATCCCAGGGGCACACACCGCCAAGCCACCCGCCCCCAGCACGGGCACACAGTGTCTGGCCACAGGAAGCACACCAGAGCCAGGCTGCTGAGCACCTAGAGGGGTGAGCTGCTTTTTCTTCCTCCTCTTCTTCTGCTGCTGCTGCTTTGTGGGCAGTGCCAGGGCCTCAGGGACAGGACCACAGTCCTGGGGCGGCAGCTGGCTGGCGGGGATGGCTGGCACGACTCTGCTTTGGGCTGGGGAGGTTCTCCCCACGCTTGCTGGCAGAGCAGAGGAAGGTGTCCCAGGGCTCCCCGGGGAGGCAGCGGCAGCCCCCCAGCTCAGCGCCCTGTCCGGTCCCAGCGAGGCCGCTCGTCCCTCGCCGGCCGGCCGGGCTCCAGGGGCTGCGTCTCCCCCACCAGCTGCGGCCACCTGCCCTTCCCGGCGGCAGGGCCCGTGGCCCGAGCCACCGGCCTCAGGTTTCAGGCAGCTCCGGAGCGACTGAGCATGATCAGCCCCAAGGTCGGCTGGAAGGGCAGGCGCTGCCCGCCGGGGAGGGCCCGCGCCGCCGGCCACGGCTCCCGCGCTGCCGGCCACAGCCCCCACGCCGCCGGCCACGGCTCTTGCACCGCCGGCCACGGCTCCTGCTCCCCCGGGCACGGCCCCCGCGCCGCCGGCCACGGCTCTTGCACCGCCGGCCACGGCTCCTGCTCCCCCGGGCACGGCCCCCGCGCCGCCGGCCACGGCTCTTGCACCGCCGGCCACGGCTCCTGCTCCCCCGGGCACGGCCCCCGCGCCGCCGGCCACGGCTCTTGCACCGCCGGCCACGGCCCCCGCGCCGCCGGCCACGGCTCTTGCACCGCCGGCCACGGCCCCCTCGCCGCCGGCCACGGCTCCTGCTCCGCCGGGCACGGCTCTTGCACCGCCGGGCACGGCTCCTGCTCCCCCGGGCACGGCTCCCGCGCCGCGCTCGGCACACACCGCCGCTCCATCAGCCTCGGCCAGGGCTTGGATGTGTCGAGGGCACCTGTGCAGGCTTCCAGTCACAGCCGTGCTGGGGATGATGTCTGGATACAGCCCGGCGCGGCGGGCAGCCTCTGGCCCGTCGGGGCGGCCGGCAGGAGGCTTCGGCAGGAGCGGCGAGCTCTCCTCGGGCGAGTCGGAGCGGCGCGGCTGGAAGAGCAGCTCGGTGACATGCCTGCAGCAGCTGGCGAAGAGGCTGTTCCCCATGCTCCCGGGCGGCCCGGCTCCCACAGCGCCGGGCTAGACAGGCTGTGCTGCTGCCGCTGCGTGCCGAGGTCCCCAGCGGGCAGGCTCCCGGGCGCCGGCCCTCGCCCTCCGCAGCCCGGACCTGCTGGCCTGCTCTCGCGGTCCAGAGGCAGCTCCTTCTCGTCCCCAGGGTGGCAGGAGGCAGGGGCCTGGCAGCTGGCTTCACAGGGGGCCCCGCACACCGAGCTCGCCCCCCGCTCGCTCACCACATCCGGGCCGGCAGCAGCTCCCCCCAGGCGCCCCCCGCTGACCTTCGCCCCTCCGCCGCCGGCGCCCCCAGGGGCGACTCCCCGGGGCTGGAGCTCTGCCGTGCCCGAGCCAGCCCGGAGGTGTGCCCGAGGGGCCGGCGGGGCAGGGGGGTGCCAGCCCCAGCCCCAGCCCTGCCCGGTTATAAATAGCCCCGGCCGGAGCGCCGCAGCGGTGCACCACGGGACGGGCGCTGGGGCACCCCGGGGCTGCCAGCCCTGCCAGCTGCGCTGAATGCCAAGGCCTGGGCAGTTACTATGGCACGCCTGGGCCCGGGCACAGCCATCCATACCAAGCAGGCAAGCACAAAACAGCCGGGCAGGGAAAGCAGCGAGCGGTCTCCAGAGGGAATTCTCTGTCCTCCGCCGTATCAGACACAAACCAACCACAAACCACACAGACAATCCCCTGAGGCCTCTCCTCTCCTCTCCTCACCTCCACTTGAGAAATCCCAGCAAGTGGAGCAGGGATTTAGGGAGCTGGAGGCTCCTGCAAGCACCAGGTGCCCCAGGGAGGCCGCAGCAGAGCAGGTCGCAGCGTGCCACCAGCCAGGCTGTGCCACGGCCACCGGCGACCTGCCTTCCCCTGGCAGCACTGCCAGGCCCCACCAGCACCCACCCACACCAACACCCCGCTGCTTGGGTCCCTCTGGTGGCCCTGATCTCCCAGGGTGGGTGACAAGAGTGGGATCTTTCAAACATGGGCTGTGATGTGCAGGCCCTGGCCCTGCTCAGCAAAGCCCTGGTGCCCGCTTGGCAAACCTGGCAGCTCCCCCACCCTGGGCAGCCCAGGCTCCAGCACAGGCTTCCCTGGCAGGGCTCCCAGGCACTCAGCATGCCTCTGTGGATGGGAAGGGGCACAACTCTGCCCTGGGCAGAAGATAAATACGTGCCACATGCCCAGGACAGGATGTCAACGCTCAAAGCCAAGAGCACGCAGCTCACGTGAGCCCTTGCTCAAGGCCAGCACAGCTCACATGGACAGAGGGCAATCCCTGCCCCCAAGGCAGCCCTGGGAAGGTCAGGAGCAGCCCCTGGAGCCCCCGTCCCAGCAAGCCACCTGCCAGGAGAAGGGCAGAAACCAGCTGAAAAACAGACAACAGAAACACCTGGCTAGCTTCTGGTGTCCCTTGAAGGAGAAGAGGAACCAGGAGAGAGGTCTCTCTGCCACTCCAGCTCCTTTGAGTTGCTGTCCCAACAAGCAAGGGGCCCTGGGGTTGGCTCCTGGGCCTGGGAGCCCCAAAACAAGGCACCCCTGTGCCTTGGGAGCCAGCACCAGCTTTCAGCTCACATCAGCATCAGTACCTCATGTTTTTCTGATGCCTTTTGAACGACTTCAGAAGTATTAACAGCTTCAACTCTTCCTCCTGACAGAGAGACCTCTGAGAACAGGTAAAGCAATCTCCCCCTGGTCAGGAGGTCTCCTGAACCTGAGCAGCACTTCCTCAGCTCAAGCCAAAGCAGCTCAGAGCAGGGCAGTGCAGGCCAGCTCCAACACGTGGAGGCTGGTGGCAGTGGAGCAAATGCCAGCTGCAACTCAGATGAATTACAAAGGGCAATAAACAGCCTAATGAACGCTGAATGAAGTGACTAAACAAAGAGGCATCACCTCCAGAGATGGCCCTGGTGGCCTGGCCAGCCCAGCCCAGCCCAGCCACCAGGCAGACACGGCAGAGCAGCCTCCTTCCACCTCCTCCACGGAAACCACAGCTTCCCTGAAGCCTCCAGCACCGGAGGTGCCACAAGCACCTCTTCACCAAGCACCACAGGGACTCCTCAGAGCTGCTCAGGAAGCCCTGGCTGGCTGGGGCCCATCTGTGGGCAGAGGGGTAAGCACCACCTTTGCTTTGCAGCGGCTCCCCGGTGCCGGGGCCTGGGCTGCAGCCCAGCTCTCAGCAGGGCCCTGGCCTCACTGGGCTGCCGTGGCACCCACCTCCCACGGGTGGCAAGAGCAGGGATGGCTCATTCTTAGCTCCTGTGCATCCCAAGTTTGGCTGGTACAGACTGAAACAGCTCCAGCCACATTCCAGCCTGCTCAGAAGTTTGTGGCTTGCCTGTGTTCATGTTGGTGCTGGACTGGTGCACCACAGCTGTGCCCTGGGGCACTCTCGGGGTCCCACAGCTGCAGGCTCAGGCACTTACAGGCACCAGAACGCCTCCTGCTTTGCATCTGGCACCCCCAGTCACCCACACCGTGCTCTCCACACCTGGGAACTCCACTTCAGGCCCTGTGCAAGCTTTCTGTGTGCCCACAGCTCAGGAAGCTCAGCCCTGAAACCAGCTGGCTGGGCGACCCCCCTCCAGCAACCTGCAACTCAAACACCACACAGACCGGGAGCAAAGAGTAGCACCTAAGGCAAAGGGCAAAGATCAGCACCAGCAAAACCATCAGCTCTGGGGGAAGAGCACGTTTCTCACAGGCCAGGAGAAGAGATGTGGAGGAGGGAATCACACTCCAGACACCAGCACTCAGCTGAGGGCTCTGCCAGAGGTGCATTTTACTCTGCACACACCTCAGCTGCAGAAGGCTACCCAGGAGAGCCCCAGACAATGCACTCCCCTGCAGTGGGCCCAGCAGAGCATCAGGCCTGCAGACAGGAGCAGGCACAGCTGCAGGGTGGTGCAGTGCTGCTCCAGCTTCACCCCACGCTGCCCTCCCCCACTGCAGCCACAGCAGCTCCGGAGGGGACTCCGCGCAGCGCAAGCCTGGGAGGACCCTGCCAGACCCTACCCAGACCTCCATGTGGACCCCAGGACCCACAGAGGTGACAGAGAGGGCTCTGGGTAGGGTTAGCATGGGAGAGCTGATGGCTGTGATGCTGTGCCCAGCAGCTCTCTCTGCCTTCCTGCATCCTGTGGCACCGATGTGCCAATTAGCCCACAGCCTCCCACTCGGCCAGCCCTGTGCCAGCTGCCCACAGCTGCCCCAGGCCAGCAGCAGCCTGGGAAACTCCCTCATCCCACAGCAACATCTCTGCCAGGGACACTGAGCACCCTGTCCCACCTCACACAGTGCCACAACCCCAGCTGGCACCACAGCCCACCTTAACCTGCACACCGAGCGTTCAGGCTGGCAGAGGCTTTGGCACCTCTGCCAGCAAGGTGAGAGCCTTGCCCCCCACACCTTCATGCAGGGCACCACTGAGAGGCAGCATCCACATCACCACCCCCAGTGCCACACAGCCACCAGGCAGCATCCACATCACCACCCCCAGTGCCACCCAGCCCAGCAGGAGGGCAGCAAGGGAGAGCCTGGGAAGCAGGGCTGGAGTCAGGCTAATCCCACCCCCAGGAGCTGCAGGCAAGCAGGGCAGGAGCCACCCTCCTGCAGCTTTATGTTGCTGGGCAGTAACTGCACAACAGTCCTCTGAGCCTGCAGCTCTGTCAACAGGTTGCAGCAGAGCTCCAAAGAGAAGGAGAAGGGCAAGCTAGGGAAATGTTTTCAAAGCTGAGCCATTAGTGCAATGCCGCTGTGCTGGAGGGGACCTCTCTCCAGGGCTTGCTTCACAGGCTTCTTCCCTCAGGACCAGTCAGGCAGCAATGAGCAGCAGTTATTTCTTCAGCCTGAGAAAGGAGCTTGCTCCTGCCAGCACAGAGGTCCCACCCAGAGGTGGGACAGGCAGGGTTGGTCACCCCTGTGAGCACATCCCTGCTGCAGTGTCAACAGAGTGCCAGGTAACCACTCCTGCCAGGCTCACTAACCTTAAACAGCTGGAATGCAGAACAGAAAGTTCAGCTGGCAGAGGGGCATGTGGCAAGCTCTGCTGCACCAGCCACGTGCTGCTGGGAGCTGAGAACCAGGCACTGACCCTTGGACAGCCTTGCTGCTGCTGCAGGAGAAGTGACCTGCTGCCAGAACAGCCACAGCCACCACCGCCATGCTCTGGTCATCAGCTTGGGTGCTCTGTCCAAGCACTGCCCCCGGGGGTTTGGCTCCTCCAATGCACATCACAGACCTTCAGAGCTCTGGGGAGTGACAAGCAGCAGGGCACAGGGCAAGGGAGCAGAGTGAGTGCTGGGAGGCTGTGGCAGGACAGGGGGGAGATGCCAAGCCCAGCAAACCCAGCAGTCTCCTCAGAGGGCTGTCTCTGCCGTGCAGGAGGCAGTGCTGCCGCTGGATTTATCTAGGTGCGTGCTCCTGACCTACTTACTTCCACTTTTCAGCTGGGAAACCCAGGAGCAGGGCTGCTCAGGCAGAGCAGTGAGCTTCCAGCAGGAGCTCAGCACTCTTATCTCGCTGGCAGAACCACCCCAGACACCATCCCCTGGGCTCCCCTACCCCATCCTGCTGCACAGACACTGCGTTATCAGGCTCCTTTCCGCTCCTTACCCTTGTAGCAGGGATCAGATTTCTCTTGCACAATGTTCCTCTGATTCTCCCCCCCAAGTGCCTGTTCAAACTGCACACTGAGAGCCCAGCTGCCAGCAGATCAGCCCTTTCCAAGCCTCCAAGGTCGGGCGACACACAGGGATAGCAGATCCCCAGATTAAGAATCAGCCTCCTGACCTTGCTCCTCGTGCACAGCCGCTCCTGGGCCTCCCCAGCGGTCTCCCACCACCACCTGCATCCTCTGCTCTCTTGAGAGAAGATGTGGCTGGAGATATGGGTGGCTGGAAGCACAGGGCCAGAGAGATCTCGCTGGGAAAAGCCAATCTTTGGGCAAGCCAAGGTTGAAAAGCATCTGCTGGCAGCCAGAAGCACTACTGAACTGGCCTGGGAGACAAACTTCTTCCAGGGCAGCAACAAGTGCAGGACAAAACTAATCCAAGAGTGGCTGTCCCTTGATCTCCTGCTAGCTGATAAGGAGGATGATTAAACCTGTAACTGCCCCCACCAGGAATCGCTGCAGCAGCCCCAGCTGGCCCTGGTTTTGTCTGTCCCTGCACACAGAATCGCTGTCCCTGATGGTTTTGTCTAGCTTGGAGGTACAGAGAAGCACTTATCAGCCCTCCCACCTCTCACCAGCCAGAGAGCACAGCCCCAAGTCTCAAGGCCTGGCACAGCAGCAGGGTGCCTTTCCTCAGTGAAATGCCCCCCCCAGGGCCTGCCCACTGCCCAGACAAAGAAGGGTGCCCAAGCTGGGCGCTCCGAGAGCTGCACAGGCAGCACTGGGTGCACCAGGGCAGAGCCTGAGCTGAAGCTCCCTGGCTGGCAGAGCCTGAGCTGAAGCTCCCTGGCTGGCAGAGCCTGAGCTGAAGCTCCCTGGCTGGCAGAGGCCTAGGAACCAGAGCCTGTCCCACCGCTGATGCCAGAGGGCAGGCTGCCCCCAGCTCCAGTGCAGCACAGCACCTCTCTCATGCACCACTCCAGCCCCAGGCTCCCAAGCAGGACAGGAGCCCTCCTCCCCCTCCTCCCCAGCCCCCGGAGGGGACTGAGCAACCCTGCAGGGCTGAAAGCCGGTGAGGCCTTTTCCACCTGCCTGCTCCTTCAGCAGCCTGCCGAGGCTGGCATCGCAGCACATCACTCTTTAGCCCAGCTGCTGGCAGGGGCCGCCCGCCGCGCAGGGGGCAGGAGGCGCTCAGCAGCCTGCTGCCAGCTCCTGAGCGGCATCCAGCCTGCTCCCTGAACTTTGCTTTGGGTGGCAAACTCCAAAAACTCCCCTGGCCCCCATAAACCCCGGGGCGGGGGGGGAGGAAGTGGCAGTCACTGGCTCAGCAGCTCCGCGTGGTGGCTCGGGCCGAAGGCCGGCCCCAAGCCGTGCTGCTGCCACCCTTCGTTCCCTTGCACAGGAAAGGTCAGGGGAAAGAGCCGAGCTGGAGAGCGGCGCTCAGGACCGTGACCTCCCGAAGATACAATGCACCAAACTCAGACAACTGCAGAGCAGGTGACGGTCTCCCCTGGCCTGCACCCAAAGCCACGGAGGTGGTGCTGGACGCGGGGCTGCACTCTGTCCCCGGTCTGAGCCACTCAGGCTCCGGTTTCAAACGAGAGCAGGCAGCAAAACGGGAGTTAACGCCAGCAGCTTTCAGCCGAGGTCTCGACCGAGCCATGTGCCCTTCCCAGGCAAGGCAAAGTTCTTGCTCTTGAGCATTTCCCAGCGTGCCAGCAGCTCCTGCACGCCAAACGCCCTGGAGAGCCAGCTCCCTCCTGCCTCTCGCAGCAGGGACGCCAACAGCCCGAAGCGGGGCAGTGCCCGCACCCCGGGTGCCCAGCGTGCCCGCAGCCAACTTCGGGCCCTGCCGGCCGCTCCTGGAAGCCTGCCCCGCACCAGGCGCCCCGGCCGCTACCAGCAAGGGCCCCGCACGGTGACAGGAACGGCAACCGCTTCCCCGCAGCCGAGGCCCCGGGCACCGGCGGGCCCTGCCCCGTGGATCGCCCGGCCCGGCCCGGCCCGCTGCGGCGCCTGGCAGGCCCGGGCCTGGGCAGCGGCGGGGCCGGTCGGGGGAGCTGCGGGGCCCCGGCGCGGGCACTCCCCCCCCGCGGCCGCGCGGTGGTGCGGCCCGGTGAAGGTGACCTTCACCGGAGCCCGGGGCTCCCTGCTCCGCGGGGACAGGCCCGGCCGGGCCGGGGCCGCCGCACGACGCGGCCGATCCCTCGCGGTTACCTCGGGTCCCGTCCTTCGGCTCGGCCTCGCCGGGACACGGAGGAGCTGCAGGAATCACGCGTCCCGGCCCCGCTGCCAGCGCCGCGGCCTCCGGCCCTGGCAGCCAGCGGCCTCCCCCAGCAAGGCGGCGGCCCCGGGGAGCGCTGCGCGGAGCCTCCCTGAGCCGCGGATCGGCCGTCGGGGCCCGACACGGCTGCCCCGCAAAAAAACCCTGCGCCGGGCCGGGGGGGCCGGGAAGCCGGCCCTGCGGCGAGGCAGCTGTGCCGGGCCCGGGCAGCCCCGGCGGGGTCTCCCCTGACAGGACGAGCAGCCCAAGTTGACAGAAGCGCCCCAGCTCCCCGTGACGGCCCCGATCCCCGCTCCCCTGTCACCCCGCGACACCCCCGGCGCGCCCCGTGCGCCGCGGCGCCGGGAAGGGGACGGCGGGTGCGCCCCGCTGGGACGTTTCCCGCCCCGGGACGGGCACCCCAGCCCCGCCAGTCCCCTCCGCTCCCGGCCAGCCGCGCTCCCGTCGAAGGCCCCCGTCCCGGCCGAGCCGCGGCGATCCCCTTACCGGGGCGCTGCTGCGTCTCCGCCGGCCTCCTGCCGCGGGGCCCCGGCTCCTGCTGCTCGCCGCCCTGCGCGGCAGCCGGCACGGCGGCCGGCGGCATCTCGTCCGCTTTAATGACCATGGGGCCGCGCCGAGCCCCGCGCCCGCCCGCCCGCCGCGAAGGACAGCGCCGCTCCGGCCCCACGTGGTGCAGCGGCCCCGCGCCGCTACGGCAGCCGCCCGGGACCAACCTCCGCCGCCCCGGCAACGCCTTAAAGGGGCAGCGCCAGGGCCCGCGCGAACCGCCCCCGGCAGCGAGCCGCGGCCGCGCCTGGCGCCCGGCCAGGGAGGGGGAAGCGGGGCTCGGGGAGGCCCCGGGGAAGGTCACCCTCTGCTGCAGCCGCTCGCTCCCGCCCAGTTCCCTGCGACCTTCCCGGAGGCCGCAAGGTCGCCCGGCGGGCCCGGGGGTTGGCGGCGCCCCGGCCGCAGGCGCTCGGGGAGCTGCTGCGGCGGGGCCCCTGCGCCCGGTGCCGCACGGCCACGGCTGCTTCTGCTTTCGCCGCAGCTCCGAGGGCTGGCCTGGGGCTCCCGGCGGGCTCCCGGGACAGCGGGGAGCCGCTGAGCACGGCCCAGCCATCTTCCTGAAGTTGGGGTCCCGAGGCGGGAGGGGCTGCAGAGACGGCGGGAGCGCTCCCGGGGGGCGTGGAGGGTGCGGTGGGGCTGCCCGTGCCCTCGCCAGGGCAGCGGCTTGGCCGTGCAGCTCTTACTCTGTGTTAGCGGGGCTGGGTACGGACCCAGTGCCAGGCGCTGCTGGGGGACGCGGGCTCCTGGCGGCCCTCTGCAGCCCAGCAGCTCACAGAATGGGTTGCGTTGGAAGAGTCCTTCAAGATGGTCTAGTCCCAGCCCCCCTGCCATGGGCAGGGACACCTTCCGCTAGCCCGGGTTGCTCAAGGCTCCATCCAGCCTGGCCTTGAGCACTTCCAGGGATGGGACATCCACAGCTCTGGGCAAACTGTTGCTGTGCCTCACCCCCCTGACTGTGAAGAATGTCTTCCCAAATACCATAGAATCAGTTAGGTTGGAAAAGATCTGAGAGCTCATCAAGTCCAACCTATCACCCAGCACCTCAGGACTCCTAAACCATGGCTCCAAGTGCCACATCCAATCCCTTTCTGAACACCTCCAGGGACAGTGACTCCACCACCTCCCTGGGCAGCACATTGCAATGGCCAACAACTCTGTGAAGAACTTTCTCCTCACCTCCAGCCTAAACTTCCCCTGGCACAGTTTGAAACCATTACCCCTTGCCCCATCACCACACTCCCTGATGAAGTTCCTCCCTGTCTTCCCTGTAGCCCCCTTTAAAAGGGGGAATCAGTTCTTTACAGGATGCTGTAAGCTCTCCCCAGAGTTGTGGAGCAGCTCTGGGTGGTGAGGCAGGAGTCAGAGATCTTCGTGGTGTGTGGTTTGGAGGCGCTGGGGCAGGACAGGACAACCCTGTGCAGATTTCAATCTCCTTTATTAAGAAAGAAAGGCAATAGTACAACAACTCCTAAAAGTACAGCTCCATACTCTGGGTACGAAGGGGGTCGGAAAAGCACTTGGTTGGAAAGCAAAGTGGACGTTAACATGGGCCCGGCAAGGATGGTGACACGGGGTGGAATGAACATTCAGATAGAGCAGAGCAGTATCAAACCTTTGGCATCTGTCCCACCACAGTGGCTCTCCCCAGCACGAGGCACAGGCTTCTGTTGTTCTCAGCTGAGCTTCACAAACTCGGCCAAGGAGAAGGTTTCTGCTCTGAGAGAACTGCAGCCGCCCTGGGACCAGGGCAGCTGCACCCAAGGGCTGCTTCCTTCCCTGTCCCCCTGCCAGAGCGCTCCTCAGGGACCCCAAGCATGGCTCTGGCCAGGCAGAGGTGTTGTCCCCACCTAAGGAGGCCTCTTACAACCTTGGCAAGCTCTGGGATGACAGCAACCTTCTGTGTGACCTTGAAACACCCAAGCTAACACAGATGGTGCCCACCCTTGCAGGGCTGAGGGGCTGTGGGTCTGCTTGGGGGGCAAGGGCCTCTTTGTTCAGCCATACAAAGATCTGAGGGGTTCCCATGGCCTGAGAGCTCTCATTCCCAATGACAGGGGCAGGGACCTCTTTTGGACGCCACAAGACCAGTGAAATCTGTAGGAAAGAGGCTGGAGGCATCACCACAGCCTGTGGAGGGCCGGGTGCCACATGGGCTGGTGTTGGGTGCAGCCAGAGGGGGCAGGACCGTGGCCTCGGGGAGCAGGGCAGCCGTGCCCAGCGAGGGGACAGGGCACTCGTGGCTGTGCTCTCGCAGACCACGCTGCATGCCAGGATCCTCGGCGGCCGTGCCCATTGATCCCAGGGCTGCCTTGCTCACCAGCCTGGCACGCTGGCAGTGCTGATCTTATCTGCAGCGTGAGGCAACCCACGGGCAGGAGGGAGGGAGGCAGGGAGGGAATTCTCTCTCCCCTCCTATCGTGTTCCCTGCAGGACCTGGCAGCCAGGCGCCGACAGTGCAAGAGGGTGACAAGAACAGACGTGCAGCGAGGCGGCCCTGGCGTCACTACAGCCAGACTGGCTTGTCAGGAAGCTGGGAATGCCGGGGCTGGTGCTCCCGGAGAAGGGCAGGATGTGGCAGCTTCACCAGGCCGGCAGGAGCCTCTTGGCAAGGCTGCACATGAAGCCCTTGCGAGGTCCCAAAGATGGGAGTCCGTCAGCAGGCTGCTGATTGACCTTCCCGGCGGGGAGAGCAGCACCGCGGCGCTGTCTTCCCTCTGCCTCCTGGGAGCTGCTTCTGGGGAACAAGGGGAGGCTTGGGCTGGGTGTTAGGGAGAAATTCTTCACAGCAAGAGAGACTGGCTGTTGGGATGTGCTGCCCAGGGAGGTGGTGGAGTCCCCATCACTGGAAGTGTTTAGGAAGAGCCTGGACGAGGCTCTTGGTGCCATGGTTCAGTTGATTAGGTGGTGTTGGGTGATAGGTTGGACTCGAAGGTCTTTTCCAACCTGGTTAATTCCATTCTGTGATTCTATTCTAACTCATGCCTGGAGATGCACTGTGCAGAGCACAGCAACCCCTGGCTGTGGCTGGCTCCAGCTCTCCAGCCACTTCAGGCAGATGTTTCTTGCTGTGTCACTGCTGGCTTTCCTGGTCACCCAGGAGAGACCACCCCTTGGCCCCTCCATGGTGGCTGCCCCTATGCAGCACCCATGGCTGGGCTCTGCACCCAACCTCACCTGCACTGAGGGGGTTTGCAGAAAGCCTTGGGGTCACACAGGATCAACCAGGTTGGAAGAGACCTCCAAGATCATGCATTCCAACCAACCACCCAACCCTACCTAATCAGCTAAACCATGGCACTAAGTGCCCCATCCAGGCTCTTCTTAAACACCTCCAGGGACACTGACCCCACCACCTTCCTGGGCAGCCCATTCCAATGGGCAAGCTCTCTGTCTGTGTAGAAGTTCTTTCTGGCTTGGGGAAAGCTGCCCAGGACAGCAGGATTGGGCTGTGCCACGGACAGGCCTCTGTGCAGTGCTGGGGGGAGGCTCTGCAGCCTCCTTGGGGTGTTCTGGGGGCAGCTTTTGCAACGGCACCCTGGCAGCAGGGAGCACCTAGGGTAGCCCCAGCAAACACATTCAGTAAATATGGCTTTTTAATTCATGGAGGGGGGGCAGGGGGAACAATCCCCTGACTGCTCTGCCCGGGGTCAGCACGGGCACAGCACAGGGTGGGCAGTGGGCACATCCCCTCCCCACCTGCCCCTCGGCCTGTGCCTGCTGTGAGGTTGCACAACGTGAGAGGTTGCTTTCTCAGGCAGCATTAGGAACAAAACCAAACCAAACCAAACCCAAACATCATCATCATAATCATAACAAGAAGAAGAAGAGAGTTAGCAAACCAAAGCCCTCAAATCCTGAGCCCCCTGCAGAGCTGCAGCAGGAAGGGGGTGCAGGGGAGCGGTGCCCGGCTGCTGCTCTGTAGGCAGCAAGCTCCCAGCAGCTCGTGGCTCACAGAAGGGGTGGCACAGCCGAGCATTTATTGCATTGCACCCACTGCAGGCTCCCAGCTCCACCAGCCCAGCTGCCACCTTGCTTGCTCCGCAGGAGGCTCGGAGGTGTTGGCAGGTACCCACCTCGCTCTCTGCCTCTCGGGCACCCAGCACAGCTTGAGGCCCTGTGTGCCCTTTGGACTCTGGTGGCACCGCCAGCTCCCTGCTGCACCTCACAGGCCAAGGGCTGAGCCCAGGGAGGGCTGTGAGAGCCCCCTCCCAGCCCAGGGAGAGGTGGGCAACCGCTGCCCAGGCTCCCACTGGGGCTCCCTGGGGCCAGCAGCAGCAGCAGGAATGCTGTCATCTTATTCATGGGTTTCTTCCCTTTCCCCTCCCCCCTTTTTGGATCATTTTGATCCCTTTGATCATTTTATATAAATACAAGGATTAAAATAATTTATCTCAACATCATTTCTATTACAATCATACAGTGGTTTCCCTTCAAAACAAGTGCATGTGTGTATATATATATATATATAAGTGTATATATAGTATCTCTAGAGCTTCCCCCCCCTCCCCCTCCAAAAAGCAGCAGTGACTGAAGCAGGTACAGCATGGGGGGGCCTGATCCTTCCCACTCTGAGGCCCAGGGAAAGGGCAGGGCTCAGCCCCACAACTCATTTCCAAGCACAGGACATTGGTGAGAAGAGGGATGTAGGGATGCTCCCCCTCCACCCTGCTAGGAACCAAGCCCCTCGCTGCAGGCAGCTCTGCCAGGGGGGCTCAGGGCCTGCCCAGCTGGCTGCCAGCCCTGCAGAGCGCTGGGAGAAGCCATGGGGGCACTGGAAATGAGATCAGCTCCTTGAGCAAGCTGCTAATTAGTGGTGGAGAGGGAAGGATCCTGCAGATCAACAGGGTTGCTTCATTTACGTACTAGGCACTAAAAATGATGATTGCTAGGCAGGTATTTACACAGAAGGAGGCTCATCCCTCTCCCTCCCCTTCCCAGTGCTCAGGTCAGCGTGAACACCAGGATCCTACCCAGGATTTGATCATAAAAATGCCACAGACTCATCTCTTGGGATTGTCTAGGAAGGAGAGGGGAAGGCAGCTGTGCACACCACAGCTCAAGGGACAGCCAGACATTGCCCTCTTCCACGTCAAGAGAGCAGAGACAAATCCTCAGCAGCCCCTCTCTGAACCTGAGAGAAAAGCCACTTCCAGAGGCGAAGTGTCACCTGGCTTGTGCGACACCCCCGGGAAGCAGGAGGCCAAGGAGCTGCACCCCCAGGTGCTGCTTGTGCCAGGCAGAACCGAGAGGAGGGAAGGATCCCACAGCCTTGCCCTGATCCAGGCTTGGGGCTTTTCTCCTTGTGCCCCCGTACCCAGGTGCTCATGCCCCAGCTGGGGGTTGCAAGTGCCCTCTGTGCTGCCCCTGCACCCCACCTGCCAGGGCATGTGAAAGCCCTGCCTGGGCTCTGCAGCTTCCACAGAGGGTGACAGCTGGGGAGGGCTGGTGGGGTCTCTGCTGGGTTCTATGCTCCTGAGGCAGTGGCCTGAGGAGGGGGGCTGCAAAAGTGTCCTGCTGGAGCTTTGCCTTTGCCCCCAGGAGCTGCCCACTTCTGCTGGGCTCCAGGCAGGGAGACCACTCCCTGGGCAGGCAGGACCCAGGCACAGCTTTGCTGGGTTCCTTCCCAGGTGTGCTTCAGAGACCATGGCAGCAGCAGGGGAGTGAGAGGGTGGGGGTGGTGGTCCCAAACCTCCCTGGGGGGAGCAGCAGGGGTCTTGCCTGCTGAAGCATCACAGCCAAAGGAAAGGGACAAAAGCTGCTAATTTGCTGCCCTGCTAGTGCAAGTGCTACGCATAGGGGGTTGGGTTGCCCCCAGAGCTGGCCTGGGGACTGCTGCTGAGAATCTCATCAAAGCAGTTGAATGGAGGCTATAAATACTGAGCTACAAAAATAGACACCTCTGCCTGCACGGGCACGCAGCGGGGGCTCAGGCAGCCCCTGCCCGGCCAGCCTGCCAGCAAGGAGGCTTTGGAGGGGCTGCAAACTGAGAGGGAATGAAACAGGGCTTGATGCTGGCCCCTGGCATCCTCCCACCTGTGCCAGCTGCAGTGGCACAGCACTGGAGGCTGCCACCCACCCCAGCTGGGCATTGCCATCCCATCCTGCCAGGCCAGCCAGGGCTGGCAGCCAAACTGCCAGGGTGAGACCTGCCCCTCGGTGCCATTCAGAGTCACACAGGTCCCACCTGTACCTGAGCAGCAAGGCCTTTGCCCTGCCCAGCCACCAGAACCCTCCTCTGCCCCTTTCTGCTGTCTCACAACACCCAGGGCATGGATGTCTGGAGCTGGTGGCTGGGTCTGGGCATCAGGCAAGGCTGCCCCGGGGGGGCGAAGGCTGCGAGCTGTGTGGCTGTGGTGCCAGGATGCAGCAGGGGAGGACTGGAGGTCCGGTCAGGCCCTGGCTGTGGACATGACCCAGAACCAAGATGCTGGTGCCAGACAAGGCCTGGGCATGAGTCCAGCAGCACAGGAAGGCAGGCTGCAGCAGGCGAGGAGCCACAGGGGGTGCCCAGCGTGGCTGGCATTCATGGTTCATGTCCATCCACCTTGTCCAAGTGCTGGGTGTAAATGTAACACAGGAAGAACCCGTGCTGGAAACAGCAGGGGAGCAAGAGCCTGAGACCTGGCTGGCATGGCTGCAGCATCCCCATGCAGTGGCAATCCCTCCTGCATCCACAGCACCAGCTGCCGTTCAGCTGCCTGCATCCCAGAGGATCTTCCTGCTGATGTCTGGGGTCCTTTCCAGCCCAGCTCCTGTTTGGGTGATGCCCAGGGCTGCAGGCCCAGCTGAGCTCACCTTGCTGTGCCAAGCCATGTGCCACACAGCCTGCTGCTTGCTGCTGCACACCCACCTCCTGGCATCCCTGGCCAGGGCAAAGACACCCAGCATCCACCCTGAGGAGCAGGAGCAGCAGCAGCAGCAGATCTTCTCATCCCAGAAATGCCATCTTCCTTTCTTTCTCTTTCTTTCCTTCTTTCTTCCCCTGGAAGCTCTGGACAGGTGCCTGGATGTTTACCCTCCACAGCCCCTGTGCTGGGTTGCCTGTCTGCCCCATGGCACCCCTGGCTCAGCCCCTCGGGCAGGGAGGATCCTCCCCAGGTCAGGAGGTTTGAGCAGAACATCCTCCTTCCCCTGCCCCTTCCCCTCCGAGAGGGCAAAGCAGCCTTGGCCAGCGCTCACTCCAGTGCTGCTGGGCTCAGGCCATCCCAGCCAGTCAGGCCATGCCAGCCACCTACTCCCGGGCCCGGGGGGCACCGTGGGCACCAGACCCCTGCCTTTTGCCAGGCTCGCCCTTGGCCGACCTGGCCCTGGCCACCGGCTCCTGCGTGGGCTGCCGTGGGGCCCTCTGCACTCGGGGGGCTGCGCTGGCACCGGCGGTGCCACGGGCCTGGGCAGGGGGCTCCGGCGGGGGACGCTGCGGGGCATGCGGCCGCGCCGTGTAGAGGAAGAGAGCCGGGTCGGGCATGGCGTCGTGCTCCTCCTGCACGGGGTCCCTGGGCCGGGCACCAACGTCCCCGGGCGGGCGCCGGGGGTGCGCCCGGTGGCCGCGGCGCCGGGGTCTGCCCTCGGCTGGGGGTCCTGGGGGAGGCTGCTCGGGGGGCGGCCGCCCGGCCGGCCGGGGGCCCGGGAGCCGCTGGGCCGTGGCGTGCAGCTGCAGGGAGAGGTAAGCGGCAGCCTCCGTCTGCTTCTGCAGCTCGGTGTCGAGGATGGTGACGCGGTGGCTCCGCCGCTTCAGCTCCTCCAGGAACCGGCGCTCCTTGCTGCGCAGGCTGGAGCGCAGCGCGGCCACCAGCGTCTCCTTGTGCTGCAGCTCCTTGCGCAGCTCCAGGTTGTCCTTCTCCTTCTCCTGCAGCTGCGCCTCCATCGCCCGGCACTTCTCCTCCAGCTCCCTGTCCAGGACATCTGCAAGGACGAGGCACAGAGAGGGCTCAGAGGAAGCAGTGGCGGTGGGTTCAGCCCAGCGCCACGGCCTCAGCTCCCAGCGGGTACCTGCGTGCTCCCAGCAGGGCTGTCGGGGCACATGGACATAGCTGCTGGCCATTCCCTGGTGCCAGCATGTCCCAGCTGTGCCACTGAGGCTGCTCGAGTGCTTTTTGGGAGCTGAGGCAGGGACAGGGTGCCTCGGCAGCCCTGAGCTGTGGCGCCGTGGCAGGGTGTGATGTGTAACACCCCGGCGCAGGGGCTGGAGGCAGAGGCAGCGCTGGTGCAGGACGCCGTTGCCGTGGAAGCTGCCGCCTCTGCCTCGCTGCAGCCTCCCGCTGCAGCTTTAGCACTTCCCAGCTAACTCGGGTTTCACCCTGAAAGTGACTTGGAGTCTGTGCAGAGAGCACAGGGGAGCACACGGGCTGGAGAGAGAAGGAAGCAGCAGTGAAATCATCAGCCCAGGAGGGGGTTGTTGACCCCCAGCCCTGAGACCCCACGGCTTGATTGGAGACGATGGAGATGCTAATCCAGGCTTATGGAGGAGCCGGAGCCAGGCTGTGCTGGGCAGGGAGGGAGGAGTGGGCTCGGGGGAGCAGGCTGGGCAGGCCCCAGCCCTCCCTGGCTGCTGTGTGCTCACACCCAGGACCTCTGCCTTCTGACCTGTTCAGCGCTCTGCTCCTGCCAGCGCCGGGGTGCGGACTGGACTTGTTAAAACAGAGGTGCTGCATCAGGGCTCCTCACGGCTCACACCACCTTCCCTTCCCACACCTCGACAGCTGATGGATGCCCTCCCTGCCCTTCCCACACCTCAGCAGCTGATGGATGCCCTCCCTGCCCCTGCCCTTCTGAGTCACAACACAGGCACCCAAAAGAGGGTGGCATGGGCCCTGTGCACTGCTCCTGCACACCCTGTGGCCAGCCTGTGTGGGCTCCTTCAGCCTGCAGGAGGATAACACCTGCCTGACATCTTTCCTTCCTTCCTTCCTTCCTTCCTTCCTTCCTTCCTTCCTTCCTTCCTTCCTTCCTTCCTTCCTTCCTTCCTTCCTTCGTTCCTTCCTTCCTTCCTTCCTTCCGTCCTTCCTTCCTTCCTTCCTTCCTTCCTTCCTTTCCTTCCTTCCTTCCTCCCTTCCTCCCTTCCTCCCTTCCTCCCTTCCTCCCTTCCCTCCTCCCTTCCCTCCTCCATCCCCACCTGCCATGGTGGCACCGAGAGCCAGCACTGAGCACACAGCTGTAGAGCAGTTCAGATGACAAAATTGGGCATTCCCAATCCCTTCTGCTAAAGATCCTGGCAGGCAGGAGGAGGTGAGGGATGGAGGGGGAGCACTGCAGCCACACTGATTCATTTCATGGTGCCAGGGGGATGGGGCTGCTTGGGGAGGGGACACATCCCACCCGTGGGTGCGAGGCGGCAGCTGGAGCTGCTGGCACGGGGGATTGGCACCGCTGCAGCAAAGGGGCCGAGCTGTGCAGCTGTGCCTGGCATGGGCACACAGGGGGGCAGACTGCCCTGGTGCATTCCCCGCTGCCTGCAGCCAGAATGCTGCCCCTGGCAGCGAGCTCCTGCGGCCAGCCCCTGGTGGGGCACAGGGAGGGGAGCAGACGCTCCCTGCCAAGGCTGGCAGCCACAGGCTCCCCCAGCCTGCCCAGGCCTGCTCCCATTGTCTGCACTAATCCTGCTTTTTATGATGAGATTTGCAACTGCCCGAGCCCCAGCTCCTCCTGCTGAGGAAAATGCTTAGGAGGAGACCTCGGGGAGGCAGCTGCCAGCTGCAATTATTCCCTGAGTGGCATTTGCAGAGCAATCATTTGGTGGCAGCTCCAATGAGGTGGTTGCCCCATAAGCGTGGCCCCAGTGGTGCTGCTCTGTGCAAGCTGTGCAGGGGCAGAGCCCTGTGGGTGGGACTGGCTGCACAGGATGCTCTGTGCCACGCTGCTGGCACCCACGGGCTGGGTGCCAGGCGCTCCCAAAAGCAGCAAGGCACCAGCCTCAAGCTCAGCAGCAGGAGGGAGGTGAGGTGGGAGCAGGGGGTGGGCTGAGAGGGGCTGGGTCCCTCCTAGGGTCAGCCCTGGGGCTGAGAGTGCCGAATCCCTCTGAAGCTTGCCGTGGCACTGAGCAAGGGTGCTGCCAAGGGAGGAGAATGCTAATGTCCCTGGTGAGGGCAGCCCCATGCCCACCAGGCACTGCTCCCATGGCACTGCCAGCCCCTGCTCCAAGGATGAAGAGCAGGCTCAGTGCCAGGGACTGTGCCTAGGCAGCACCAGGGATGAGTTTCAGCTTCGTCTCTGGGACAGAGGACAAAGAAGAGCTGGGCTGCTCACAGAGCATCCTCTGGCAGGCACCACTGCCTGCTTATGCCTCCCCTGAGTGCTGTTTGGGACAGGGGTGAATCACCTGGAGCTGTGTGGTGGCATCATGGCAAGGGTGGTCTCAGTGTGTGGCACCCAGGGATGGAGGCAAGGAGGGAGGCCCTGGGGACACCAGCATGCACTCATTCCCCACCAGGCTGTGGACAGAGTGAGGCCATGGCTGGCTGTGGGATCCAGGAAAGGCAACAGGAAGGGTGGATGAGCCAGGGAAATCCTCGAGGGAGAGCCCAGATCCTACCTGTGGGCCCCACTGGCCAGAGTCCACCTCTCAGAGGGTTGCCCAACACAGCCAGAGCCTGCTGCAGGGGTCAGGGGTGCAGGTGGGAGTGAGAGGTGCTGGGATCTGCCCTCAGACAAGGGGCTGAGGCACAGGGATGCTCAGGAGGGAGGGGGGCAGCAGGACGTGGTGGCTGAGGTGTCCCTGCTCCGCTGGTGTGCCCATGTGCAGGAGGGCACAGCTCAGCACACTGCCAGGCACACTCCTGCCTGGCTGGGCACTCCTTGCTGGAGGAGAGACTGAAATCAGGGTCCTGTGTCCCCTGGCTTTCAGCTGAAACCCTGCCCTTGGCCATCAGGCTGCAGGGTCCAGCCCTGAGAGGTGCCAGAGCCCTGTGCCATGCTGGTCGGGCAGGAGGTGTCCTGCCTGTGGCAGCCTCGGGGCGGTGGGGAATTCCAGTTCCCCCCAGTCCTACCTGCCTGTGCTGGGCTCTCCAGCTGGGCAGGGCTGTCTGTCCCAGCCCCGGGGCTGCAGGACACAGGGACAGGTGGCCCATGGGGGCGGTGCACTGTGAATGCCTTTTGGGCAGCTCTCTGCTGCCGGTCGCAGGCCGGCGGCGGTGCCTGGACCTCGCAGATACCTTCCGTGCCCCAGGACATTTCTGGCCCTTGTTTTGGAACGTGAAGGATGAGCCTGTGGGCAATGCTGCCTGCTCAGTGACCCAGGAGTGCTGGCAGGCTTCTGAACGGTGTCTGGATGGCAGGGAGCTGGGGGCAGGGCAGGGCAGGTCGTGTCCTTGCCGGCTTTGCCCTGGGGATGAAGGGTTTGCAGGCTCTGAGTCTCGACCTGGGGGTCTGTGAGCTGACCCCCCCGGTGGGTATCGGTGGGGCTGTGTAGGACCAGGAGCAAAGCCGACCCAGAGGTGTTGGCTTTCATGTGCAAAACCCTCCAGGGTGGCTGCCCAGGCATTTGAGAGGCTGCCAACGGGCTGTGAATGTGCTCACTGGCTTCCCAGCCCGGCCCTGCCCTGCAGACAAGGTCCACGTCCCCTCCTTGGGTGTCTTGATAGGGCCCCCTCCAGCTCCAGGCTCTTTGGGTGCCCCCTGCACCCAAACACACTCCCCTCTTATCTTATCTCTGCACAAACCTGTGCTCTTACCTTGCTGGCGGGCTTCCAGCTCCTTCATTTCCAGGTCATGGGTGAGCTCTGGAAGAGAAATGGCAGAGGACTGAGAAGGAGCAGCCCCCCATCCATCCTGCGTGCCCCCCGACCCTCCCGGTGCCAGGGCAGCGACCATCACCGCGGCTGTGGCGTGGTCCCTGCCCAGCCCAGCTGGGAGCAGCGGCCCCAGGCTGAGCCCAAACCAGACGATTCCAGCACTTTAGACGTTATCGAGCAGCCCTGGGACCTGGCATCTGCCGTGGCACTTGCCCCCCGTGGCGTGGCCACGGTGGCGCCCGCGGGTCCTGCCCCGCGGGGCAGTTTCTCCAGCGGTGCCTTTGCGCTCCCTAGGAGCCCTGCTGAACCGCTTCGGGGGCTTTAAATCAGGAGAAGGAGCAGCGCGAGGGGCTGAAAATAGACCAAAGTGTGAGCTGCCACCCGACCTGTTTCATCATTTGCTGCTCCCAGGCTGCTCCCAGGCTGCTCCCGTCTCTGTCTGGCATGAGCAGAGCAGCCTCGGCACCCTGTGCCCGTGGGAGGGTACTGCCCTGCTCCGGGGGCACCCTGTGCCTTCAGAATCCACCCTCGGCCTGGCACCGAGCCCCTGCCTGCCCGCTCGGCTCCAACACGCTGCCTGCTGCTGCCTGCTGTTCCCTGCGCCCTGCCGAGCCCCTGGCTACGAAACCAGCTCGCCGAGGGCAGCCAGGGAGGGAGCTCAGGGACTTTCCAGAGTTCCCTTCTGCGGGCAGCCTCTCCTGAACTCATCATCACAGCCCACCAAACCTCAGAGCAGGACGAGAGGGCTGGGAGAACCGTTTAGTTGTTCTGGAGCTTCCCCCCCCGCCCCGAAAATGAGTTCAAATGGTTAATCTTTGCCCTACATTTTTCTTTTAAGCTGCTTTCCTGTTGACTCTAATCCTCGCCACCCCATCCTCCTGAAACGGAGTGCTTGGCTCGGGCTGCTCTGCCCCGGCTGCCTTGGGAAACAGACCTGCAGCGAGAGGCAGAAGTTACCAGGGAGGTAATGCAGCTTCTGGAAGGCTTTCAGCACCCCGGCTGCCCCCCTGGCGATCGATGGCTGCTGTGTTATGTTGCTCAAGCCAGGAGAATAGGTTTGGAGCCTCAGATGTGTCTCAAACGAACGGTGGAGCAGCTTGCCCGTTTCCAGAGCTGATTCTGCCCTGCTGAGCGGGGATGGTGCACAGCCTGGGCTCCCAGCACCTCTGCTGGAGCCACGGGGGCTGGGGGGGGACCTGCCCCACTTCCAACCCCAGGAATCCTGAGGGGTGAATCCAGGGCAGAGCACCCACAGGGCTCTCAGGTAGTCCCAGCTCTGTGGGATGGATCCAGTCATGGACTGAGACAGAGTGGTCTGTGTCCCCTGTCATGGGCTGTGCCAGGCTGGTCTGTGTCCCCTGCCAGGGGCTGTGCCAGGCTGGTCTGTGTCCCCTGCCAGGGGCTGTGCCAGGCTGGTCTGTGTCCCCTGCCAGGGGCTCTGCCGGGCTGGTCTGTATCCCCTGCCAGGGGCTGTGCCAGGCTGGCCTGTATCCCCTGCCAGGGGCTGTGCCTGGCTGGCCTGTATCCCCTGCCAGGGGCTGTGCCAGGCTGGTCTGTATCCCCTGCCCAGGGGCTGTGCCTGGCTGGCCTGTATCCCCTGCCAGGGGCTCTGCCAGGCTGGTCTGTGTCCCCTGCCAGGGGCTGTGCCTGGCTGGCCTGTATCCCCTGCCAGGGGCTGTGCCAGGCTGGTCTGTATCTCCTGCCAGGGGCTGGGGCACACGTGTCAGCCCTGCAGCAGCCCCCCAGCTGTGTGACCCTCCTGGTGGTGGCTGTGTGCCCCTTGGAGGGGCCAGGTGCCTGTGGACAAACTAGAACTGGGTTTGTCGAAGGCACAGCTTCTCTCCAGGCTGCATTTCCCCCTTAGCTGCCTGGGAGGAGCCTCCTGGGGCCCCGAGGTCGCAGGGTGCAGAGGGGGCCATTGGCACAGCCCACCTGCCGGCTCCGTGACCCCCTGCCCCACCGCAGGGATCCCCCAGCCCGGCTCTGCTCCCCCCCCAGCCCTCCCTGCACCGCCCTGCTGGCAGAGCTGAGCAGGCTGAGCATGGCCACAGGGCCTGAGCTCATCTTCCAGGAAAAGGAGAAGGAGAGGAGTCAGGAACCCATGGCTATTTCTGCCGTGCTTGTACCTTGCAGATGAAACAGGAGTGGGAGGGAAGCCAACTCTGCTCTGTAACGCCAGGCTGCTTCCAAGAAATGAATCACAGCACGGGGCTCTGGGCTGTGCCACCTTCCTGGGAAGCCTCCAGCTCGGGACACTGGGCTCTGGGCTGTGCTGGGGCCAGCTCTGCCCTGCCCTGCAGTCAGGGCTGTGGCACAGGCCCACAGCAGCTGCTTACTTTCCCTGCCAGGCTGTGGCAAGGGGCACAAGGCTGCCAGGGGTCAGGGGCTCGCAGGAGCTGAGCGCATGGAGGCTCCATCCTGATTTCAGCTCTTGAAACCTTCCTGATTCCTTGCTCCTTGGTGTTGGAGTCTCCCAGAGCACTGGGAATTGCCCTGTGTCCAGGGGCAGCACATCTGGGGATCTACTTACTTGAATAAGGTCCTATCTGAACCCAACCTCTCTGCTGCTGGATCCAGGCTGGATCCAAAGCCTCAGGCCTGCTGTGTGCCACCCCTGGGGTTCCATGGCACGTGGCCAGCTCAGCTGCCCCTCTCTCAGCAAGAGCCTGGGACCAGGATGGAGCCTCTCAGGGTGTCAGCTGAGAAACAGAACTGCAGGAGGGTGACACCTCAGGGGACTGAGGGGCTGGGGCAGAAGTCTAAGGCCAGCCAGCACAGCTCTGTGGGGCTGCAGCAGGGCATGTGCTGGGTCACCAACTCCTCCTGCCCCGACCGCATCCAAACCACCAGCAAAGCCACCCTGAAACCAACCAGGGCTTGGTCCCCACCACTCCTAGCAGGAGGCACTGCAGGACCCCACAGCTCCCAGAAGAGGATGTGACTTGTCCAGGCAGACAGTGCTGGGAAGGAGGTCAGTGATAACCAACCGGGCAGCAGGCTCCCTTCCGCCCCTGGGGCCCCCAACCCCCCCAGTCTGACTCGGGCACCAGGACTCCGCTGTCCCAGCTACCTGCAGAGGCCAGGGGTGAAGCCACAGGAACAATGAAACAGAGCAGCAAAAGCTGGGAAAGGCTGGGGGAAAGCAACCGATGTTCCTGATGCAGCCCTGCCTTTGTTTCCCGGGAATCAGGGAGGCTGCAGACAAGGAGCAATTAGCTGTGCCTGAATTATTGATGAGAGCAGCGGCACAACTTGGAAAGAGCTTCGGCGGCAGGCAGGAGCCTGGGGAGCTGTGGCTCTTGTGAGGCTGGCTGGAGGGCAGGGTGACACTGCTGTGTGGTGGGGGCTGGCTCTGTGCACCCCACGGGCAGGTCCCCAGGCCCCATGCCAGGCGTGTGTCTGTGCTTCCCGGGGGCTGGAAACGGGCAGACTCCCACCGGGGGCTGCAGGGGCTGCTGCGGCCCCGGGCAGCATTTGCCCTCTTCTTGAGGCTCCTGCTGACAGCCTCTCATCTTGGGCAAGGTTGGGAGGCTGCAGCCTCTGCAAGGGGCTGCTGGGGATGCCTGGCAGGGTCCCTCCCTCCAGAGCAGGGAGCAGCCTGGGACAGGGGAACAGATGTGCTGATGCTGCTGGCATTAGTGCTCGTTCAGCACAGCTGCGGTGAGGAACAGATTTCACCTCTCTGCGTGCAAGAGAATGAAGAGCAACAAAACCTAAGCAAGAAAATCACATCTCCTCCTCTTCTGAACGTGGCCTTGGCACGGTCTGCTACATCCCCACTGCCAATGGTGTTCAGCCCTCCTCCTTCCCCGAGCCTGCTGGCACCTGGCAGCAATGATGAACGACCTTTCCATTTTCATAACCAACCCCCCTTTGTGGGCACAGACCCCTGGAGGAAAAGGCAGGAGCACCTTGCTGGCTGAGGCTGGGCTTTTCCCTTCCCCCACACCAGTGAATCCCTTGGGGCAGTGACTGCTGCAGCCAAGCCACTGCCAGGGGCAGGAACAGGCAGCCAGGCAGAGCACTGAGCTGCTGCGGTGATCCTTGTGCCCCGGGCATGGTGTGAGCTCAAGGCCTGAGCTGAGGAGCTGCCAACAGCCTCCTGTCCTATCACCCCCGTGGAGAGTCCAGAGTCAACCCCCCCTGGTTCTTTGGTGTTGCAGCTGCAGGAAGCTGCTGGCACACACTCACAGAGCAGCAATTCCAGGGTGCTGCATCCACACCGAATCTGGTCCAGGGAGGTGCTGGTGGTAGCTGGGGCAGGGGTGCTGAAGGAGCTGGGGATCCCCTGGTCCCACACCAAGCAGGATCCCCTCTGTCTCACCGCTCACCATCTCCACATCCTGCCAACTGCTCCCCCAGGGGGCCCTCCCTTGGGTGCCAGCAGCAGTTCTGCCCACCGTGCTCCGTGGGCACGCAGCTGCCCCCCGCCATGACCACCCCAGGGCTCACCTGAGCAGTGCTTCTGCAAGCGGAGGATCTCCAGGTGCAGGTCATGGAGCAGCTCCATCTGCTCCTTCTTCAGGAAGGCAATGTGGCGCTGCACGCTCTGGATCTGGTGCTCCAGGGACACGGTCTCCATCGCAACCAGATTCACAGTCCAGGCCTGTGGGGAGCAGAGAAGGCAGCGATCAGCCACACAGCAGCACCCCGGGCTCGGGTGCCCCATCCCTGGAGCCCTGGCTAGGGGCAGAGCTGCTCCCATCCACCCTCCCCGCAGGGAGGTGGCTGGGGGGGAGGCAGCTCCGTGCAGAAGACCCCCGAGGAATGGCCCCCAGGCCCTGCGACGCTTGGCAGGGCCAGCTCCCATCCTGCCTGCACGGGGGCTGGCAGGCTCAGGAGCTTTCTGAACAGAAGCTGCTGCTGCTGCACGGACCCCAGCCTCGGTTCTGGTTTGAATTTGGCCCTGGGAAGCGTTTTGTCACCGAGCAGGATGGCATCTGAGACAGGACTGCTCCCCGCGGGCCCTGGCTGGGAGCTGCACCGGAGGGGAGCTTGGCTCCGGCTCGGCAATCCCAGCACGGCGAAGCAGCGACTGCAGTGAGAGATCTGACACATGGAGAATGCAATATGCTCTGTCCGACCTGATCAGCATTACGTGCCCAGGACAGCCGTGCTGCCCTCCAGAAGCAGGAACGCTGTCCCTGGCACCCTCCTGGCGGAGCAGAGCTGCCGGCAGCGCCGCGCCGTCACCACGCCTTCATTAACGGCTCCAGCGAGCTGCCTACCTGTGCTGCTGCACCAGGCAGACCAGAATAAACCTCTGAAGGAGCCCCTAGTCCCGGGAAACACCATCTTGGGTGGGAGTGGAATGTGTCCTTCCTCCCCACGCCCAGCCCAGGAGCACAGGAAGCTGCGGCAAACCCAGGCGGTGCCAGAGGCACAGCCGGCACCGTCCTGGCCCTGGGAAGCTGCTCCTGACCCCTCCTCCATCACCCCCTGAGTCCAGGTTTCTGCCTGCAGAAGTTCAGGGGCAGTGAGTGCCTGGCTGCAGCGCTGGCACACCCCGCTGGCCGTGCAGGCATCCCGAGAGGAGTCCTGCAACCAAAATCCAATCACAGCCCAGTTAAGCTCCGCTCCACAGCAAGAGCTTGGCAGCGCCCCGAGCCCAGAGCCTGGGGCTTGCCAAGGCCTCTCCAGATCCGTGAAGTCCTCAAAGCAGCTCTGCCTGCTCCTGCTCTTTAATGGAGCGGGGCAGTAAGGTGAGCCTCCAGAACTGATGGGTCAGGGTGAGGGCACTGCTGGCACTGCCAGGACCCCAGGGACCCTCAGTGCTGTGCATTTTAAAATGGAACCAAGGGGGTGAAAGAAAAGAAGTCTAGCTCCAGACTTAAGTTCCTCATCATTCCTCTTCCTCTGAGTGGAGAGCTGATGGCTTTCAAGTCCTGTAAGTCCCCCAACACCTGCTGATGGCATCCTATTTCATAGACTCATAGAATTGTCAGGGTTGGAAGGGACCTCAAGGCTCAGCCAGCCCCAACCCCCCTGCCATGGCCAGGGACACCTCACACCACAGCAGGTTGCTCACAGCCACCTCCAGCCTGGCTGCAAACACCTCCAGGGATGAGGCTTCCACCACCTCCCTGGGCAACCTGTGCCAGGCTCTCACCACCCTCATGGGGAAGAACTTCTTCCTCACATCCAATCTGAATCTCCCCATTTCTAGTTCTGCTCCATCCCCCCCAGTCCTATCCCTCCCTGACACCCTCAAAAGTCCCTCCCCAGCTTTCCTGTAGCCTCCTTCAGATCCTGGAAGGCCATAATGAGGTCTCCTCAGAGCCATCTCTTCTCCAGACTGAACAACCCCAACTTCCTCAGTCTGTCCTCACAGCAGAGGTGCTCCAGCCCTCCGCTCATCCTGGTGGCCCTGACAGACACAGACCTGGCACTCATCCTGTGCACCACCAGAGCTGGCAGCGATGGGCATCGGTTACGGGCGCGACAGCATCGACCGACTTGTGCCAGCACAACAGCCATGGAGGTACCTGGCACCTGCCAGCGGGCTGGGGGCATCAATCACGGCATGGCACAGACCCTCTGCCAGCCCCAGCTGCGGTGTGCCGGGTGCTTGGTGGGAGCTGATCTCAGGAACCATCAGAAAGTAGGTTGGACGGAGCCCGGGGGACATGTGGAGCTATTTTCAAGCACTTTGTTCTGCCTAGTTGAAATGTCTCTAGAAGGAATGGCTGCAAATTTTCCACTCAACTTTCCCTCCTCCCTGGAAGGAGGAGATTCCCTCCCCCCCCTTCCTTATTTCTTTTTTTTTTTACCAGTGGAAAGGTTTTTCCTTCAGAAACAAATGGTTGATAAATATCAAGCTGTAAAGGAAAGCCAAAGGAGAATCCTGGCACCGAGGTCTGTTTGTTGGCTCTGATGTGGGTGATAAAAACCCTGCCTAATGTACCTGTGCACGGTTCCAAGCTCACTGGGGGAAATCCTTGGTGGGTCTGGGCCAGCTTTGCCTGGCCAATGTGACTCCCACCCTGCCCCTTGAGAAACAGCTCTCAGCTGGGGGCAGGAGTGCCAGAGGTGAGGTGGCTGGGGGAGAGCAGGCAGAGCAGCTCACTTTAGCCACACATGAAGCTCCTGTCAGCACTGAGCATGATGAGGCAGGCAGGGGCAGGAGCTGCCTTCACAGAGGTGACAACAGGGATGTTGCTGGTGACAGTCACGCTGCTGCCTGAGAGCACTGATGGGGAGATGGCTCCTGGGGCTCCTGTGCCTCTTGCAGGAGCCAGGGGAACACAGGCTGTGACCTGAGCCTGATGCTGCTTCACCACCCCAGGGGTGAAGGAGGAAGGTGCTTGGTGTCCCAGGCAATGATGCAAGAGCCAGGAGCTGTTACCAAAGCTGCAGGTTGGTGCTGAGGCTTCAGCAGCAGCTGCAAGAAGCTCTTGGAGCATCTCTAGCATCACCAAGGCAGGGGTTGCACTCTTGCCTCACCAAGGTTGTGTTCACCCATTATCCCAAGGCTCTCAACTGCTGGAATCTTCCCCCCTTTGCTTCTGGAGGCAGGTAGGGCTCACAGCAGCATTCTGAGCCCTCAGCCTGGGGTGTGCCTCTGGTCCTCTCACGCAGCACAATCGCCTGGGAGCAGCTGGGAGCTGATAGGGATTAGCTGCTGCTGCTGGCTGACTTAATGATGCTTTACAGGGCTACCACATCACCCAGCTAGTAATGCCAAAGCTCCCCATGCTGAGGGCTTCAAGGCACCCAGCAGGTGCTGATGGCCACATCTCTACGTGGTGAAGCAAGGTGGGGGCCCTCAGCCTGGGCCAAAGACACAACAGCCAAAGCACAGCGGCGAGGGATGCCTCTCAGGGATGCTGAGGAGCAGCAGCTCCCCTCACCCTGGCCTCATGAGCACAGCTCCCAAAAGGATGGCTGTGAGCAGGGAGGAGGCTGGAAGTGACCCTGCTCTGATCCCTGCCTTGTGGCTGCAGCTGTTGCTTTTCTTTTCCAGCCTAGTTCCACCCTGCCAAAGCAACCAGTGGTGGCAGCCTTCGCAGTGACCTGTCCTCTGAGGAGTTCTGTGTGAGGCCACAACTCCAGAAAGCATAATGAAAGCCAAGGGCAAGTGACAGTCCTCTTGAGCTGGAAGGATGCTCTGTGCCCTTGTGCTCCTGACAGCTCCAGGTACAGAGACACAGAGCCAGGGAGGAGGCAGTGGTCAGCTGAACAGTTGGTCCTGCCCCTGTTCAAAGGTGACCTCTTCGTCCTAAGCTGATCCTTTCTCCCAGCAGAGCTGTGTCTGAATGCTGCCTCAGGTTCTGGAGGGGACATCAAAAGGACTTTGCTCCAGCACTGAGAGCTTTCCAGGTACAGGCTTCCCTTGCTGGCAAAGCAGGATCTTGAGCACAGGACTCCCAGGCCCCTCTCTGGAGCGGTGGGCCCCTCAGCAGGGCCCGTGGGAGCAGATCTTTGCATCTTAAAATGCACTTTAAATACTGAATTCCCAAATTTCCTCAGAGGAACTGTGACAGCTCAGCTCCAGAATGGGCCACAGAGTGCTGCTCCCTGCAGGGAAAGCTTCCCTGCTGTGCTGGGACCTCCCAGGCCCTTGGCAGAGGCTCTCCAAGCCCTCAGTAAGAGTCACAGTCTCATCTTAATTGATCAGAATTCTTATTCCACAAAGCAGAAGGACTGGAGCAGCCTCCTGAAATAGCTACAAGGAGTGACTTAGCCCCAAGCCCACGAAGAGTTGGATGTCCTTTGCACAGGCTGTTTGAGAATCAGCTTCCAGACCTCTGCTGGAGTCTGTCACTGAATGCCAAGCAGCATCCCAGAGCTCTGCCCCCAGGAAAGCCCTCATCTCCCAGTGATGCCCTGGGAAGGCAGTGCAGGCACACACAGCCCAGCACAAACCCTGGCACGCCAACAGAATCATTTTTCCCCCCATAGATGGCAAACTGTCTGGGAGTCAGAGGGCCCAGAGGAGGTTTGCAGGAGCAGGTCGATACTTCATCCTGCTGTGGGTGCCAGCAACGCCCTCCCCATCAGCCTGGGATGCACGCAGGGACGAGCACTGACACACCAGAAATCCATACTGCTCCCTGGCCATGAGCTCAGGCATCAACACAAACTTTGCAGCCACGCCAGGCAGCAGCTCTGCCTTTCAGCAGGAGGGGGAAAAGAAGGCAGCAGGAAGCTGAGAAACTTGCAGAAGGTCACAGAGGTAGCGGCGATGCCAGGAATAGAAACCAGAGGTGAAATCCCAGCCTGGGGAAAGTCACTGGGAAATGTCCTCTGATCCCAGCAGAGGCAGAATGACACCTGGAGCCCTATCTGTGCTCACCATCCACCAGCGTCTATTTAAAGGCAAATCGATGCAGACCTGATCATAAATGATTGAGTTTTGCCACAATTCCCTGCAGGCAGCTGGCTGCCGAGCAGCCAGAGCCCATCGTGTGGCTGCAGATGCTGGAAGCAAGGCCATGCTCTCCCCTGCTGGCTCCAGGGGAATTAACTACGGATCCAGCTCTCCGTCGGGAGCAGCATTTGGCCCACCACCAGCACTCTGAATCAACCCTTCTCCTAAGTGGGTGATCCTCGTGGTGCCACCCGGCACTTTGGGCATTTTGCAGCAACGTTGTCTGGTCCCCAGCTGGGTCCTTGCTCTGGCGCTGAACTCTGCAGCTGCCAGTGCACACCGGCAGAGCCTTGCCGGACCTGGAGCTGCTCCCTGCAGCAGGAGGTGAACCAAGCCACGGAAGGAGAACCGAGCCAGGAGAGGGGAACTGAGCCATGATGGAAGAACCAAGCCAGGAGAGGAGAACCGAGATATGGGAGGAGAAATGGGCCAGGAGAGAAGAACCGAGCCAGGAGAGAAGCACCGAGCCGTACGCGGAATGAAGCAACTTCCAAACAGCACGAGTGGGCAGCGCCCGGAGGACCGGTTCCCCCCGAGCCGCAGCCCCTTCCCCGGGCCGGTCCCCGCTGGCTGCGTAGCCCGGCCCCGCGCCCCGCTCCAGCTCCCGCATCTCCGCTGCTAGCTCCGCCGCCGCCCCGGGGCCGCGCTCCGCGCCCGCCGCCGCCATCCCCCCGCGCCCGGCCCCGCCGAGCCCCGGTCCCTTACCTGCGGGGAGCGGCGGAGCCCCGCGGGGCGCCCGCTGGGCGTCATGGAGGGGACGGCGGGGCCGGGGCCGGGGCCGCGCCGGGCTCCCGCGCTGCCCGCGCTGCCTGCGGCGGCCCCGCCTCGCCCGGCCCGGCCCCGCCACCCGCCGCCCGCCGCGCCGTAAACAGGCGGCAACGTGACCGGAACTGGGGAGCTCCGCCGGGGCGGGAGCGGGCGGCGGGCGGGGAGCGGGGCACGGACCCCCGCGCTGGGAACACCTCCCCCGCAGCCGGGCTGGGGCTCCGCGGCCCCTGGCGGGAGCTGCCTTGAGGATGCGGCTCCGCTCCCTGGGGACTCCTTACCGAGGACGGGGCTCTGCGGCCAGGATTCGGCTCCCAGGGACCCTCGGTGGGACCGGAACTCCTCACCCCGGGGACCCCCACAGCCATGTCGGATCACCGGTCCCCAGGTCCCCGGTGCGGCCTGCTCTCGGCTCCCCGGGCCCCCTGTGCCCGGGCTCCGTTTCCCGGCCCCGGTGCCCCCGACCTCGGCCGCCGCCCCGCCGCTGTCCGCGGTGCTGAAGCCGCCCTGGCGGAGCAGCCGTAGCCCAGACCCTGGACCTGGGGTCCCCGAGCAGCGGGCCCGGGGAGCTCGGGACTTGCTGGGCAATCAGCCGCGCTCAGTCCCGGTGGGGGTATCAGTGCTGGGGGGATGCGAGTGAAAGGGGGGCGGGGGCGATGCCTGCTCCGGGGAGGAAAGAGTCAAAAAAGAGACACCACCCCCCTACACCCCGTCCTTGGTGAGCAGAGGGGTGGCAGGGAAAGGCCGGGGGTCGGAGCTGCGGTGGGGTTTGCCAGGCTGGGCACCGACTACTCCGTGCCCTTTTGCTTTGTCTGTAGCGGCTGGGCCGGCTCCCCGGGCTGGCTGACCTCGCTGCGCCTCCTTCCCCGCGGGAACCTGGGGTTCACGGCTTGTTCCATGGCGCAGGGAAGTGGTAGCGTCCTCGCCGTCAGCTGACAGTCTGCTGATTGCCTTCCCTCAACCCAAACCTGCTGCAGGCAGCGCAGCCTTCCTGTGCTGGTGCTCAGAGCACCGAGCTGCCAGTGGTGCTGCTGCTGCTGCTCTGCCTGGCTTTAAGCTGGAAGAGGGAGGATTTAGACTGGAGATTAGGAAGAAATTATTTACAGTGAGGGTGGTGAGGCACTGAAACAGGTTGCCCAGGGAAGGCTGTGAATGCCTCATCTCTGGAGGTGTTCAGGACCAGGATGGAGCAACCTGGGCTAGTGGAAGCTGTCCCTGCCCTGGGCAGGGGGGTTGGAACTGTTGTAACTTGCAGAGCAATGCTCCCCAATGTGTCATTTGTCCCTTTATTGTGCAGTGTACTAAGTTTGGGGTGTAGGGGGGGCTGGTTTAGTGTCTCTCTGGGCCTCCCCCAGCCCCTAAACTAACTTAGGTGGCGGTGAATTGCAGAGGGAGGGAGGGGAGGGGGGAAGGGAGGCTGCTGGGTGCATCATGTTTCACCAGGTTTGTACAACTGGCATTGATTTCCCACTGAATAAAAGGGAGGCCTGCAAACGACCAAGGTCAGGCACTCAGGGCCAGAGCTGCTGCTGCAAATGAGGTCATGGCTGCAGGACCCAGTGTGTGGGCAAAGCAGCAGAGCACAGCACATCCCCTGCACCCAGCATGGCGCTGGGTGAAGCCTCTGCAACCGCTGCCTGGCGCCTGGGGTTCAGACACCACACGCACGGAGCACTGCCCATCGCCTGGCTTGCTGGTGCTCAGCCTTCCACGGGGGACTGGTTTCACTGGCAGCTTTTTGCTGGGAGAGCTCCTCTCAGCCTTTCTGGCTGGGACATGAACCCATGGCCCCTTCGGTGATGCCTCCAGCAACCACCACGTCCTGGCGCTGCAGCTGTTCCTCCCTGCTGCCCCCTTGCACTGAGAGCCAGGAGCCACTTCGAGGGCTCTGAGGTGGGTCCTTGATCAACATAAGCAGCCAAAACCGGCAAAAATGCCACTGCAGCCTCGGGAGGAGCTGAGGGGTTCCTGCTGCCAGCCCGGGTGGTGACCCAGCTCTGCAGGCTGCCAGGCAGAGTTGTGCACCAGTTGGGAGACGTCCAACCACAGCGACCTCTGAAAGAGGTCACCGACAGCACCCGTGGGTGCAGGCAGGAGATGAAGTGACAGGACAGCAATGGGGCTCGGGGGCTGGCAGCTGTAGGGGCGACTCTCCTGGAAGCCCCGGGCCCCGACTTTGCTGCAGACACCCTGCTGCAGCCCTGGGGAGAGAGCGGCGGAGGCGGCTGCGGGGGAGCTGCCGGCAGCCGCGGCTCCGCCGTGCGGGATGGGCGCGGGCAGCTGCGGCAGCTCCCGGACCGGCACCGACCTCTAGCGGTTGCGGCACAGGCAGAGGTGCGGGAGGCGGGACAGGCAGCGGGAAGGGCATCAGGACAGGCATCTTTCACAAGCTCCATCGCCAGGCTCGCTCCGCTTTAAGGGGCCAGTCAGAAAGCTGGGGACGCGTTTTTGAGCAGGAGGTGGGTTGACAGGACAAGGGGTGATGGTTTGGACTTCAAGGGGGAGAGTCAGACTGGGTATTAGGAAGAAATTCTTTACAGTGAGGGTGGTGAGACACTGGACCAGTTTGCTCAGGGAGATTGTGAATGTCCCATCCAAGTTGGATGTGGCCTTGAGCAACCTGGGCTACCAGAAAGTGTCCCTGCCCGTGGCAGGGAGTTGGCATTAGCTGATCTTGAAGGTCCCTTCCAACCCAACCTGTTCTGTGAGTCTATAGATGCCTTGTGTTGGGTGAGCCCAGCTCATATCCTGAGTGATGCCAGGGTAAACCAACCCCTTCCCCAAGGGACCGTGCATCTGAACCCACAGCCTGCACCCTTCTAGCCTAACTACATGGAGTCCTTTGAGACCACTGCTTTCCCCTCCACCCCCCCAAGTTATTTATTAGTGGAATTTTCACATTTAATTTGAAAATTAGTTTAACTTTGCCTCAGATATTATTTTTCAGCCTAATTGAAATGGGGGGTGTGTGTATGTGTGTGTGTGTGTGTGTGTATGTGTGTGTGTGTGTGCCTCCTAATTGCTTTGGAGAACCTAATAAGAAGCTCCTTAAAGCGACAGAGGGCTAAAAGCTGGAAGGTTTTGATAAATTTAACATTAGCTTAACATTTCCACCGGGATTTGAAAGTCTCAGGCTCTCAAGGATGTTTGCCTGAGCTGTGTAATGCAATTTGTCCTTCTTCAGGGAGCTGTGGCCATGCCCAGCTGACTGCAGGAGGGCTGCAGTGTGCTGCAGCCGTGCCAGGGAAGGACACAGGGGCACATGGCCCTGTGACACTGGCTGGTGGGGCAAAGCTTTGGCAAATGCCAGGCCAGAGCTGGCAGCTCAGCTGGGACCAGCATGGTGCTGGCAGCACGGAGGGTATGTGAGGGATGCCAGGTGCATCAGTGTGTGCTCTCCATGGGCACTCCACTGTTCTGGAGTTCTCATTGCTCTAGAGCTTCTCTCATTTTTTCCTTCCCTCTCTCTCTTCTTTCCTCCCTTCCTCCCTCTCTACCTTCCTTCCTCCCTCCCTTCCTTCTCTCTCTTCCTCCTCTCTCTTCCTTTCCTTCCTTTCCTTCCTTTCCTTCCTTTCCTTCCTTTCCTTCCTTTCCTTCCTTTCCTTCCTTTCCTTCCTTTCCTTCCTTTCCTTCCTTTCCTTCCTTTCCTTCCTTTCCTTCCTTTCCTTCCTTTCCTTCCTTTCCTTCCTTTCCTTCCTTTCCTTCCTTTCCTTCCTTTCCTTCCTCCCTCCCTTCCTCCCTCCCTTCCCTTTCTTCCCTTTCATAAAAGCTGAGTTTGCTCTTTAGATCTCACAGGTCTGCCAAACCCCATCTGTGTTCTGAGATGGGGTGGGTTGGTTCCTCAGCTTCAAGGGTAGAGCTTCTGCCTCTCTTGTACCCACTCCTCTGGCCCCACATCCTCACAGGGTCCCACTGCTGCTTCCCACCCGTGGCCTCTTGAGTGGAAACTCACCCACCAGGCCTGAGCCTCTCTCTGCTCATGAGAGTGAAACCCAGCAGGGCTCCCAGGCTCTGCAGAACAGGGATCAGATGTTCTATCTGCCCTTGGCTCTGATCCTGATGGTCAGCAGCATCTCTCCAGGCCAAGCTGGTGCCTGCTGCAGGGCAAGCAGCTCATCACAAAATGCTGCATCAGCCATTTCCTGGGCATGATCTCAGCTGAAGCACCCAGCTAAGGACCAAGCCACCAGCCCCAGGTGCCTGCCACACCAGCACATGGACACAGCCTCTCTGGGAGGTTGCTCCCTTCCAGCCTCTAGCCCATAAGGTGTAAGAGGTGACAGAGGGCAGGTAGCTCACTGCCCAGAATTTGGAGACACTCCCCTGCTGAATTCCCTCTTTGTGACCCTGGGCAAGGCTCTGCCTCTCCAGCTGACAGTAAGGCAGCTGATGAGGGGCAGCTGAGAGAGAGCTCACTCAATGCCCTTCAGATGTGGTTGGGCCCTACAGGAGTGGGGCTCAGGTGTCACCAACAAGAGGTATTTACCTGGGTAATTAACATCACTTGATTTAAGTGAAGCTGTGGGGGCAGCACTTGGCTTTGCTGAGCTGTGAGACTGAGCTCCCCAATGGCAGAGAAGTTGGGGGTTAGGGTCAGAACATCACTTCTGACAAATAGCTCTCAGTGTGGTTTGAGGCTCCTTGAAATAGCATCTAGATGTGCTTCCCCCTTCGTTTCCTGGGCACTGTGGGCCATCCATAAATGGAATACACCTTTCAGCTCCTGAGGATTTTGGCAGAGGAGCCCCAGCCCGGGCTGGTGTCAGCTCTGAATCTACAGCAGCGTTTCCTGGCTACCTCACAGGCAAGTTCTGCTGGGTGCTTGCTTGCTCTCGAGGGTGAGCAAGGAACAGGAGCAGTACCAGGTTCATGGAGTGGGCTCCAGCCCCCCACCTGCACTGGTGTGGCTGTGCACCTCCCTGCGAGGGGAAGAGGGTGACTGGCAGGGGGGCGAGGGGGGGTGGCTGGCAGGACCCAGTTTCTGTGCTTATTTCCCCCGTTAACGGCTCCCGAGGAACTTTGTGACACTGCCCAGATTTGTTCCGAGCGTTCCAGGGGTGGAAAAGGAGCCTTTCCCTGCAGACTCCGGAGGGACCCAGCCAGCCGGTCGGAGCTTTCCCTCCCGGGGCTGGGGGCTCCGGTGTGCGTCGCACACCCTTCCCCCGCCACCCCTACCCCTCAGGCTGCACCCCTGCTTCCTCCGGCATGCCCGTGGGGGGGAGCGGCCATTGCATAAGGCTTTACATAACCGGGCACGGTGATGTGACCCCCACGGGCCGGGCCAGGTTTCCCCCGCCCGGGTCCTCCCCGGGTGCCGAAGGAGGCGGGAGCGCGCAGGAACCGGCGCAGCCGCCCAGCCCCGCGGGGAGCGGTGCCGGTGCTCGGGCGCTGCCCAACGCTGGGACAGGTCGGAGAAGGAGTGTGGTAGGGGGAGTCCCCCCCTGCCCCGGCCGGACCGCTCGGCCCCCGCCCACCCTGCGGCAGCGCTTCCCGCCAGCCGCGCTACTGGCCCCGGCCCCGCCACCGGCATGGCCTCGGGCAAAGCGGCAGGGGAGCGGCGCTGGGAGCTGGTGCGCTGGTGAGTGGAGGGGGTGCGGTCCTGGGCTGGGGGTCCCGGCAGGGTAGGGGGAACCCCAGCAGGCGGCACTGGTGGGTAAGTTTGCAAGGGGGGCACCCGGCTCTGGTGTGGGGAGGGGGCGCCGGGGCGTGGCCCAGCCCAGGGGAAGTCCTGGCTGCTGCTAGGGAAGAGAGGAATTCCGACCGGGAGGATCTGGAGGCTGCTGGAGGGGACCTAACTCCGCAGCCTCGGGTCTCCGGGGCACTCTGAGGGTCGTAGTGTTGTCCTGGGTGTGGGGGTCTGGGGGGGTGTCCCAGTGGGGCGGCTGCTGCGAGGGGCACCCCCGGCACTTGGGGTCCCGTTGAGGTGCAAGAGTCGAATCCCAAAGCCGGACCCTGCTGCGGGGAGATGTCCCAGCCCCGCACCGGGGGAACGGGGGTGCAGCGGCAGCAGCGTGGCCCGGGCACTGCCGGGGTGCTCTGGGGACGCCCTGGTTGGTATCGTGGGGTGGAGGGTGCCGAGGTTGCCCCCGGCTTTGCCTGGGGACCTGCTTCACCGCCCTGGGGACGGGGCGATGTCGGTGACCGGAGCGGCCGGGCCGGGCTGGCATTTGGAACAAGCTCTCTCTCTCTGTTGTCATTTTCAATTGTGCAGTTTGTGACGTCCGGAGCTTGTGACTTTTGAGCAGGGCGCTGTGGCGATGCCAGGCTCTGACTGGGGTGACTCCGGCCTCGGTGTGGGGCTGCTGATGTCAGAGCTGGGAGCGGGCCCGGGACTCTCCGGGGAGGGGGGAGCAGAGCCAGGCTGGACGCTGGGGCTCCCGGGCTGGGGAGGGATCCCTGCAAACACGGGGAAGCGGCAGAGAATTGCTCTAAGCTTGTGAAGTTGCCTTTTCTTTCCCCTTTGTTTCGTTTGCCCCCTCCTCAGCAGCCTGGGGAGATGTTCTTCTCCCACTCAGAGCAAAACAGTTCCAATGGCTCCTTGGCTGGGCCGTTCTTGTGCCCCTGCACCCTCACCCCGCCTCTTCCTCCCCAGAAGCCCTCCTGGCTCTCCCGCCCTTGCTTTGTGCAATGCTCTCATATGCAGGAGCTGCAGGGCAGCGTTGGGACTGCGCTGTGCTTGGTTGCTTTTACCAGGAAAATTATCAGGTCAGTCTGTTCCAGGGAGGCTCAAGGAGCTTCTTTGCCGAGAGCAGCAGGTCCTGATTTGAGTCCTGCACTGCCCCTGGTTCTGGCAGGACCTCATGCTCCTGGGCTGGGCAATTTTTGGGTGTGCAGCAGAGCCCAGCAGCGGCTTGTCAGGGCTTTGGGGGGGCCAGTAGCACTGACGTGACCCCTTGGAGCCAGTGCAGTCAGATCCCTGCAGTTAATGTTGGGAAGGTACCACCTGGAGCACCCACAGGCAGGGAAGAGGGTCCCTAGGCTTGGCCCAGCACTGGTTTGGTTTTGTGGGTGAGCAGCTGTGTGTGTGTGCCTCCAGCCAGGATGAGAGGGGCTTTGAATAATTAATCACTTGCTGATGAAATTCCATGTCCAGAGGAGGGAGTGTGAAGCGCAGCTGCTGCTGGGACAGAGCAGGCAGCACGACTGTTCTGAGAGGGGGATGACTGTGGCTACCCACGCTTTGCCCATGCTCCTCCAACCCCAGCGACTGCCATCGACTCATCACATCAATACTGCTTAATAACCCTCAACATCTGGCCTGATGCTCGGAACGATGTTAGAGAGGCATCAGCCTCCTCCTGGAGCCAGTGATAACGCTGAGGGTAGGGCTGCTGCCGGGCAGAGGCCAGGTGGGAGCTGCTGGAGGCGAGCTGGGTGTGCCCGGGGCGATGTGGGCCACAGTGAGAGGGAGCACGGGGGGCTGGGAAGCTGCTGTCCCCCTCCTCTGGGGGATGCACTGGAAGGGACGCCCTGTTCCAGCCCTGGTCATGTGCAGTGGGAGTGTCTGCTGCTGACCAGGGCGGGACGGGGACGTCGCAGGGATGCACATGGATGGGGCTGGAACGCCAGCTCGCTGCTCCCGCTGAGCAGCACGCTGCTGCTGCTGGACGCGCGGCGCCGCCGAGCCAGCCGCTCCTGCAGCTCCCCCTGCGCGCTCCTGCGCTGATAAATATTTCAGTCTTCCCTGCTGTTATTTTTAGGTACGTGCGAGAGGGACGGTTCCGGATCGAGGAGAGGACGCTGACGGCTTTCCAGTGGCTGTACTCGCCCCACCAGCACCGCATCGTCAGCCGGGCGGACCTGGGCTCACCCAGCAGGTAAGGAGGGCGGTGGGCGCAGGGCTGGGGAGCACTGGCACGTCCCCTGCCCCTGCTGCCAGCAGCCTGCCCTGTCACAAGCCTCGTGGGTTTGGTGTGGGTCTCCTGAGTCTCAGCCTGTCTCTGGAGCCCTACAAACATCTGAGCGTCTTGGGGCTCATTTTGAAGCGAGGTTCCTGAGGCAGAGGTTGCAGCTGGGGGCTGCCGGTGTCGCAGGAGCAGCCCTCTGGTGTAGAGCGGTGGAATGGACGAATTACTGACTGCCTCCCCAGACTTTAAAGTCCCCCAAGCACACAGCCTCGTGAGGACCTGCTGTAGGCATGTGGCACACCTGAGATTTACTTTAGAAGTAAACTGGGAGCCAGGGGCTGCACATCTCCTGGCCACAGGGGACCTCTGGAGATTTCTTCTGACACCAGGATTTCATTTGGTGTCTAAGCTCTCCCCTTAGCAGCCCTGTGGGGATGGGAGCCACGTCCTGGGCATGATACCCTGGGCACATGCTGTGGCTCTCCTGCTGAGGCTGGCATGCTGCTGTCAGTTCAGATCCCAGGCTTTGGTGACCCAGGCCTTGTGGGCATCACGGCTCACACCGTGCAGCGTCTGCCCCCTGCCTGCTAAGAGCACTGAGACACGGCCAGGCCCCACGTGGCTGCATGGGTAAAAGCTTTTCCCTCTTTATTTCAGCAGCAGTTTTGCTCTGAGAGCCCTCAAAGCTCTGAAGTGTTTATCTGCTGGAGTCACATGTCCCAAGCCCATGGCAGGAGGGAGGGAGAGATGCCTGCAACCATGCCTCGTGGGGAGCATCTTGGAGGCTCCCTGCGGGATGAGGAGTCTTGGGGAGGGGACGATGCTGCAGAGCCCCTGGGCTGGGTGGGGAGGACATCCACACCTTGAGGAGATCTCCTGGAGCAGGAGGGAGGTGTCCCAGTTCCCTTGGCAGGAGCCACGGTGTGTGCCACGGCCGGCGGCTTTCCCAAGGCAGCGATTCCTCCGCCTGCCACCGGAGAGGCTTTCCAAACCCTGGGATGACTCTGCTGGCTCTTGGCTTTAATCTTTGCAAATTGCTATCAAAGGCTGCATTCATCTCCCCCCTGCTGCACACACATCATGGCCATGTGGAGCTTCAACGTGTGTTAATGCCATTCATAATTAATGCCAAGTGCCACTGGGGTTAATTCCACTGGATTCGTTTGATTTCCCGGGGGAGTGCTGAGAAGTTACCTGGAAAAGTCTGGTGGAGTGTGGGGGACATCTGTGGCCTGATGGTGCCTGCATCCCTCTTACAGGCATGAAACCTTTACCCAGGTTGAAAGTGGGGCCCCCAGAGCAGCCCAAGGGCAAACTCCAGCTCAGCAAGTCCTAGGTTTGCCTGACTCTGGAGCAGCCAGGGGAAGCAGCTGGCTCGGGGAGCAGAGCTGCTGGCCTCACTTGGGGTACAGCCCTGGAACCATGGAATCATTAAGGTTGGAAAAGACCTCTAAGGTAATGAAGTCCAACCATCAACCCAAAGCCACCATGCCCACTAAACCATGTCCCAGTAGCCATGCCACTTGCTTCAGCAGCTGCTCCATGGGACAGGAGCAAGGAGGAAGCTGCACTGGGAACCTGGTATCACCTTTAAGCTCCTTGTCTGCCCTTGGCAGCAGGGAGGTGTCCTGCAGCCTCCTGGCCCTGTGTGTTCTCACTGGTGGGTGAGGACCAGGGCATGGCAAGTGGACAGCCATGCCCACAGCCAGCACTGATGCTTGTTTTGGCTGTGGCACATCACTGTGGAGGCTTCAGCTCGGGGATGTTGATGTTTCAGTGCCCTGGGTGGCACCCTGACACGGGTGCTCTGTGGCATTTCAGGCTGTCACATTATTTATCTGTCACATTAATTGGATCTCTGTCTCTGTTTGCACTTGCTGCCTTTCCTCTGGGTAATGGCAGTGACAGAGCTGAGCAAGAGGCTGCCTGCCCTGCTGGGGAGGGATCCCACAGGGGGGTGGGGGTTTGATTAGCTTCAATATTTATGGACACTCATGTGCTCACTGGTCCCACCTGAGCAGCACTTTCTAGAAGGTTGAGAGCTTGGGTCCTGCTTCCCACAGCCAGGTTGGTTTTGCTGTGGTCCCACACTCGGTGTTCAGTCTGGAAGCAGCAGCTGCTGCTGCTGGCTGAGCTGCTATGGGATGAGCCTCTCCTGGGGCTCAGAAAGGCTGGGAGCAGCTGGGCCCTGCTGCTGGGGCCAGTGTGGTGCCCATGGTTTTCTTCTTACACCAGGCTTGCCCTGTGTTGCAGCCTGGAGGGTTTGGAGTTGTGTGGCTTTTGGTCACCTTGTGCCACGCAAGGTGGATGCCCCATGAGTTAGAAAGGATAGGCCTGATGGTGGGAATGGAGGCTGGGCCTTATCCTTCCCTGGGTACAGACTTTGGCCCTGGAAGCTCTTCTTTTGTCTGGTCCAGGCTGTATCTGTCTTTACAGGCAAAGGGGCTCACATGCAAGACCAAAGTCTGCTGTGAGGAGCAGCTGAGGGTGCTGAGGTGGTTCAGCCTGGAGAAAAGCCTGAGGCTTCTTCTGAGGCAACCTTCTGGCTCTCTCCAGCTCCTTGAAAGGAGGCTGGAACCAGGTTGGGGTTGGTCTCCCCTCCCAAGGAACAGCTAACAGGACAAAAAGGAATGACCTCAGGGAAAGGTTTGGGTTGGACATGAGGAACAATTCCTTCCCCAAGAGGGTTGTCAAGCCCTGGCTCAGGCTGCTGAGGGCAGCGGTGGAGTCCCCTTCCCTGGAGGGGTTTCAGAGCCTTGTAGATGTGGTGTTGAGGGACATGGTTCAGTGGTGGGCTGGCACTGCTGGGTTAATGGCTGGACTTGGTGATCTAGTCTTTGTCTCAGCCAAACCGACTCTGATTTTCCAGTTATTTGTTCAGTAATCCTCTCTTTCCCTCTAAAAGCCCCAGGCAGGTGTAATGGGCAGGAGCCTCACCTTTCCTGGTGGCTGTGGCTCCAGGGATGCTTCCCAGGTCCCCGTGGTGTATCTCGAGCCTCATGTTCTTCCCTTCAGCCCCATAAGGGAACCCAGTCCCAGTTGTCAGTTTGCTGACACACTTCACCCGAGCAGCGCTGCTCTCCCTCTGCAGGGGTGATGCGTAGGGGGGCAGGCAGGGCAGGGCTGTGCAGGCAGGGCTGGGCAGGCGGAGGTGTAGGCAGGGCAGAGCAGGCAAGGTGCGGGAGGCGGCTCTGCCCCCCGGCAGCCTCCATCTCGGCGCTGTCGTGGCCGGGGCTGCCAGCTTGTCCCCGCCGGGGGTCGCGGAGCTCCGCGGGTGCGCAGCGGCAGGCGCAGGCTCCTCCGCGGGCGCGGAAGCTGCGGGGCTGGGTCCGCAGAGCGCAGCGAGGAGCGGGAGGTAAGGGGCTGCGAGCTGCCCGAGCCCGGCTGCGGGCGCGTCGTACGGAGGGGTCTGCATGGCGGGGGGCGGCTGGGGGGCGGACGGCGGCGGTGAGGCTTCGGCAGCGGAGGCTGAGGTCCCTGGCTGTCCTTTTTTTCCGCCTTGCCTGGGCGCTCTGGACGCAAACGTGCCGTGGAACCGGGAGCTATTGTTGGAACGCTTGGCAGTCCTCAGCTTCTCTGCTTGCATGTAAATACGCGGTGGGGGCTTTGGGGATGGGGGGGCTGGGGGACAGGGACGTGGGGGCTGTGTTGGGGGGGGCTCGGGAACAGGGATGTGGGGGTCTGTGCCCTGCTGTTACTGATGTGGTGGTGGCGGCCAGTGCTTTGGGGCAAATAACGAAGATTCGAGGAGGCAACTTCCCAAGCTCTGCCCCTCGCCCTGCTCCCATGGCTGGGGGGGGGAGTGGGGGTGTGTGCGTGTCTGTGGAATTAGGGCTGTGGGGTCACAGTCCTGCCCTGGGAGGGCACCTCCTGTGCTGGGGAGTCCCAGATTTTGGCATTTGACAGAAGCAGGGCACGGAGATGGTTCCCAGCACCCTGTTTACTGGGGTGATGCCCTCTTGGGAGTGAGATTGCAGCCTGTCTGCAGGATGTCTGCTCAGCAGGCTGGGCAGAGCAGAAAATTCCTCTTCACCCCCGCTCTGGTGTGACCCAGCGTGAGCCCACGGAGCTGGGACTGTGTCACCGGCTCCCCCGGCAGACACAGGACCTGAGCTGCCCCCTGCCAGGTGCTGCCTTCTCTCCTCCTCTCCTGTGCACTCCCCTGCTTATTTTAGAGCTTTTGTTGTTTGAGCAGCACAGGGGAGGTGAGAGCTGTCCCCGTGCAGGATTTACTGGGCTTGGAGGCAGGCCAGGGAGTCTCAGTTCAGAATCAGCGACCAGGGTGACCCCCAGCCAGCTCACCCCAGGTCTAGCAGATCTCTCATCCTCCTTCTGTTGCTAATTCCCTCCAAGGGGCAGCTCACCATTAGCCATAGCAGCAAAACTGCCTGTTAGGGTTTGTTTCTTTCCCCTTTATGTTTGTTTTATCATCCTTCCTCCTGCATCACCCCTAAGTGTATCCATATGGCAGCAGGCTCCCAGGGGCTCCTTGCAGAGCCCCTCTGCTGCTGCCTGTTGTGCACCTGAAGTCAGACTCTGCTTGTTGTTAGTGGCTGCTGTGGAAACAGGAACAGGACTTCAGCAGCAACAGTAGGCAGAGACATTTTTTCCAGGAGCTAAAAACAGCTCATTCTCCCCAGACCTCTTTGCAATTTCATGGGGGCAGATGAATCCCTGCTTAGAGCTAACATCTGCCTTCGAGTCGGGTGCCAAACCAGGGAGAGCTGTCTCTTGATTCTGCTTTCACTCCAGCCCAGCTCCTGCAAAAGCCACCCAAAATGGTGGAAAATTACAGGTGATCTTGGCAAGATGTGCCAGGGCTCTGAAAAGCTGGAGCCCCAGCCCTCTGTGCCTGCTTTGCAGGGTTGAGCTGGAGCCACGCACGAGTTTGGCCTCGAATCTGAGCCCCGATGCCTGCCTAAATCCAATCCCACGCCAGCTCCTCTTGGCTGCAGCAGCCACTGCTCACCCACCTGCTGCTGGGGGGGGGCTGGGGAGTGGGGCACAGCATGGGGGTGCCACCCAGCCCTGCTCCCTGCTGCTGTAGCCACCAGCTCCTGTAACCTCTTCGTGCTGAGCATCACTTAGGGGGTTGGGTTTTTTCAGGTTTCTTTTCCTCTACTTCTGTTATTAGGAAGCAGTTCCAGAGTCTGTTTGTGCTAAAGATTAGGGAGCTCCTCATTTCCAGCCAAAGCATGCTCAGGTCTCTCTCATGCCAGTCCTTTCCTGCCAGCCCTGGGTTCCAGTTTAAAGCAGATCTTTCTCTGCCTCCCCAGGCTGCAGTCACGTTCCCCCGGTGTCTGCTGTGTGAATTGGGCCAAACGCTGCCCAGCTCCTTCGCTCCGGCTGCGTGCCAGCAGCAGTGGGGCTTTGGTGGGGTTGTGCCCAGCCTCCTCCCTCCAGCAGCCCCTGTGGTGCCCAGGCCAGCAGGCAGTGAGCTCCTGCTCCCCTGGGCTGCAGGAGCAGGGCACCGTGGTGCGAGGTGCATGGTGGATGCGCAGGTAGCCATGGAGACGGTGCTCAGGGACCTGGCACTGGGCACGGCCAGCTGCCTGCCTGCTCACCCTCGTGCCTGGGACCAGGCTGTCTCTGGAGCATCCTCAGCGAGGCAGCCTTGTGTGTGCCACAGCACTGAGAAACCTTGGTGACAGGCACGGTGTGTGGGGGGCATGGGCATCAGCTCTCTGGCTGAAGCATCCTCTGGCTCAGCTTGCATGGGGAAGGGCATGGCTGGAAGAGGGAAAACAGAGAGGGCAAACCCAGTGTGCTTGAAGAGCTCTTCCTAAGGGAGAGAGCCTCTCCAGGGGATTTCCTCCCCCCTGCTAGCAAGACAAGGCTGTCGAATGGGTGGATCTGGGAAAACAAGCAGCTCTGCACCTCAAACCCAGAGTGGGCAGAGAAGAATTGGAAGAGGCTGGAAGCCTGTGTGAAGGTTTTGTGCTGTGGTCAGACAGAGCTGTGTCACCTTGCAGTAAACAGCTGGGTCCTGTGATGCTGGCAGCAGCCAGCTGCTGACGGGTGTGAGGCTGCATCCCTGCAGCATCTCCAGAGCCAGGGACTACAGCCTGGGCAGGGCTGGTACCCATGGGCCTAGGGGCTCCCCTGGAAACCCTGCAGGCACCAGAGCTGTTAGCTGCAGGGTCACAGTGGCTGCTGGCTCCTTGCAGGAGAAGTGGTGGATGTGAATTTGCACCGGGGGCTCCAGCCCACTGCTCTGGGCTGCAGGTCATCAGCTGTATAAAACCTCAGTTCCCAGGATGGGCACAGGCTGCCCTGTTTCCCAGGCACGTTCAGAGCACTTTTTCTCCCTGTTTTCTGCTCCTCAAGTTAGGAGCCCCAGGAGACTTCCTGAAGGAGGCTGTTCATGCTCTGAACTTGGTTTTTTCCTGGCCAGCTAAGCATTTTCTGGGAATGAGATCTTCATTTCGGGGTGGATGTTTGCAGTTCTTGCTCTGTTCTGCAGCCTGATCCAGTTAAGGCTCATCTGTATCAAGCCCTCCATAATGAGTTTAAGGAGCTGTAGATAAGCAGCTGTGTGGCTCAGCTCTGCACCCCATCCATCCCTGGGGAGCAGAGCCACACAGTCAGGCTGTTGGGAGGAGATGGACAGGGAGTGCCCTGCAGTGAGCAGCCTCAGGCCTGAAGGAGGCATGGTGTGGATTCTGGAAGCACCCCCCTTGGCTTTCCTGTCCTCCTGCTGATAGGTGATGGTGTTGCCCCTCCCCAGGGCCACGGCTGGGGCTGAGGGAAGCTGGGTGCTGCAGACCTGTTGATTCTTGAGCGGTAAAGAGCCACCCTGCAGGGCAAGCAGGGAAGCTGCTTGTTTATGGCACCGAGTTTCTCACTTTGCTGTAGTTCAGCAGCCTGGGGAAGGGGAGAGAATGCTGTGAAGAATATTCCATGCACTGAGTCAGAGTTAATTCAGACACTGTTTTCCTTTGCTTTATACATCGAGGCTGATGATATGCACAGCCTGTTCTTCCTGCCAGGACCAAATCTAATCTTTCTGGGTGCCCACAGCCTTCCCTTGCCATCATAATGGAAAGATGAATGCCCTCAGCTCGCCGCATGCAATATTAAAGCACTAATGATGCAATCAGTCTCTCTTAGCCCCAGTAACAAAGGAAAGAATTACTCTGCCCTTCCTGGGCATGATTCTGCTCTGCAGTGTGGGCTCTGGCTGCTGCCTACCTGCTGCAGCCCCTGCCTGTGCCCGCTGCCTGTCCCTCAGCTGGGGCGGTGCCATCCGTGCCAGGGGCTCATGCTGGAGCGCCCCGTGGGCAGATCACCTTTCCATGGCTGTCCCAAGGGCTGGAGCCTGCAGCAGCCCTTGGGACTGGAGCAGTCAGTACCACTGGCACTGGTTCCTCGTGCTGCTGGGGGCTGAACTGTGCCTGTGTGCCAGGGGCTGGTGGCCTGGCTAAGCCATCCTGCAGCTGGCATGTTTGCAGGGGGCCAGACTGGCATCTTCAGCTGCCTGGGAGGAACGTGCCTTTGGACTCTCTCTGCACCATTGCCTCCTGCATCAGCTGGTGCTGTGCTGCACAGACCCTCAAACGCCCTGGGTTTGGTGGCCACGCTGCCAGCTGTGATGCCAGGGGCAGCTGGAGCCCTGTGGTTCCCTGTGAGGTGATGGCAGAGCTGAGTGGGGGCCAGGCAGGAGGAGCTGTTTGCTTTGGTAAACAGAATGGCACAGTTTGTGCTCATTAGGCACTGCTGGCGTGTGGCTGGCAGCGTGCTGCTGCCCTGGCTCCTCTCAGTTGTGCCTGACTGGGGGGGGGGGGCTGGAGCTGGGCACCTCTCCCCTGGGCTGCCCCCAGGAGCTGCAGGTGCCTGCTGCTCCAGGGCACTTTGGTTTTATTAGTTAGCTGTTAACAACTTGCTCTGTGGCACCACCTCCCTGGTGTCACCAGTGGGGCTGCTTCTTAGGGTGAGGAACACAGCCAGGGTTGGGCTGATGGGCTCCTGGTTCTGGCAGGGAGCCCTGGCAGTGTTAATTTTGGCTGGTGCAGATGGTGCCAAGGAGACATCCTCCCCCAGGCCTTTGTTTCTCCATCGTGGCTGATGGGTTCTGGGCTGTGCCTGCTCTGAAGGCAGGAGGCTGTTGGTAATTTTTTTCCCCTCCTTTTTCTTTTTGAGTCCAACTGTGAAATAACCTCCAGGGGGAAGTGAGAAATGTCATTGCAGACAAACTATTTCTGGATGTGAGGTGGTGCTGGGCAGGCACTGATATGGTGCCCTGGAGCAGAGGGAGGCTGGGGGGGTCTCTGGGGACCTGGAGTTGGGTCCTTGGTGTGTTTTTGACCTTTGTTTGTAGCCTGTCTCTGTGGTGGCCAGCATGGCTCTGGGGGGATGGGGGGAGGCTGCTGGACTTGTAGGGGTGGAGAGCAGGGGGAGATCTGCTTCTGTTCCCACTGGCCATGAGCACCCTGGGTGCTGGTCCTGCTGGTGAGGTTGGCTGCATGTGAGGGCTGCCTCCTGCCTCTCCTGGGCAGTGGGAATGGAGACAGGGCCTCTGTGGCTGCATCCAGCTCCTGCCCCTCCTGGACTCTGAAATCCCAGGGGAGGTCCACGAATGACCCTGAGGTGCATCAAGGAGCTGCCAGAGCAATTCTGACCCACTGTCTGTTGAGAGCTGCGGTGGAAGGGGAGCCTGGCCCTGTCTCCCTGTCACCTTCTGTGCTGCCGCTGCCTCCAGCAGCGAGTTCACCTCAGGCCCGGAGCAGCAGAGCAGGACCTGGTGCTTGCAGCACCGCCAGAGTCGGCGCTTCAGTGGAGAGCTGGCTGCTGTCCTGGGGCTCCCCGGGTCGGCCCTGGGGTGGTGCCAGCTGTGCATCGATCTCCCCGCGGCTGCTGCCTGCCAGGCTGGAGCTGCAGCAGAGGGCTGCTGCTCTGCGAGCTCAGCCGTGCTGGGAGCTCCCTGCTCCTGATCCCAAAGCCCAGTGAGCTGTGAGCAGAAATCAACTGGTGCCAGTGTGAGAAAGATGTGACCTGGGGGAAGATGAGGCAGAGGATAACGTCACCCTGCTGCTGGTGCAGAGCCGGAACGTGGAGCATGCAGGATACAAATGAGCTGCCAGCAAATGTCTGCTTCCAAATGTTTCATGGCACCTGAATTGTGGCTTTAGAGCCTGCAACGTGCTTGGGGGTTTTTTTCTTCCCCCCCCCCCCTTCAAAATAATGTCCTTAAGAGCTCTAAAATGCAAAGGATTCTATCATTTCTTTAAGGAGAGAAGGCTGTGGGCAGGAAAGTAGGAGTTGAAATAGCTGGATTTCAATCCAAGCTCCTTCACTGGAGTTGAGTGATTTGTCTCTCCAACTCCCTATCCCACCACTCCCCCCCCTTGATTCTTTCACACATCAGACAGAGTCCAAATGTCTCAGTTTTAAAGCTCTTGGGTGCTTTGGGGATGAGAGTCTGATTCCTGCAAGTGCCAAGCGCTGGGCTGAGAGCTGCCTCCAGTCCCCAGGAGCCGCGGGAGCTGGGCAGTGCCCGGTGGTGCCGAGTCCAGGGGATGCCCTTGGTGTGCTGCAGGTGCCACTTCAGCTCATGCCCACGGCAGGAGGTGAGTGTTCAGGTAGCTTGAGGGCTCCCACCCTTCCTCCTCACTCTGACCACCCTGCTGCAGCCCAGGCCTGTGTGGGCACAGGTGGACACTTGGTGGCAGGTTTGGGAGGATGAAGGGTGGGAGGCCAGGGTGGCTGGAGTGGGGCAGGCACTGTGCCCAGCCTCCCCATGGGTTCTGCTTTGCCTTGTGGTGCCCAGGGGCAGATGCCAGGGGGTGATGGCCTGGGCCCTTGGGGCTTTGTGACTGGTGGAAGCTGGTACCAGCTAGAGGTCAGCATTTCCATGGAAATGGCATTTCTGGAGCCTGGCTGGGGAAGTCCAGGGGGCTGTGGTGGTGGCCAGGCTGCAGAGCCACATTTCAGTGTTATGAGGCTGCCAGGACCCAGAGGAGAGGGAACCCTGAGTGCTGCAGCTGTGCAGGGGCAGGGTGGGAGCTGCCTCTCCGGGGATGTGCTTGCCTGCAGGACCAGGGGATGGGATTTTCACTCGCTGAGGTTTGATGCTTTTAGTGGGGTGTCCCCTGGCATGCACTGCAGGGGTCCTTTGGAGAGCCCCCTCCCAGGGAGCCAGCCTGGTGCAGTGAGCACAGCTCTGCCGTTTTGGGGGCAGCTGGGGCCAAAGGCAGACCGATGACCCTCTGCAGCAGCACCGGCAGCCGGCTGGGCTGATAGGGTGGGGGCAGCCCTGTGGCACGATGGCTTCCATGCCCCCGCGGCTCAGCCGCGGTGGCCCTGCAGGGCTGCCCGCAGCCCCAGCCCGTGGGAGAAAGGCGACGTTTGCAGCGTGAGGTTGTGAAAAGCCTGGGGCCACACACACACGAAGAGCCCAAACCGAAGAGGAAATGACTTTTTCTGGTGTTTGTGTGCGCCTGTGCAGGCTTCTGCCCGGGGGGGCTGCCCGGGAGGCGCTGGGGTCCCCCTGCCCTGGCACAGCGCTGGGCGCGCTGGCAGGAAGCGCCTGCTGTGGCCATCCGTCCTCTGCCAGCTCCGGCACAAGGGCGCTGCCGGCCCCGAGCTGCGGCTGCTGCCGGCCCCGGCGCCGTGCCCCCCATGGCCGCAGCGTCCCGGCAGCACCGGGCTGCCACCATGTTCCAGAGGAAGCGCAGCGTCTCCTTCGGCGGCTACGGCTGGTGGGTGCCTTTCCTTTCTCGCCTCCCTCCTCTTTGCTTTTCGTCCCTCTGCAGCTCCGAAGGAGGAAGCACCACGGTGCCGTGGCATGGTGCCCTCAGCAGAGCCCTTCCTGCTGCCCCATGCCAACAGCATCACGTGGGAGTTGGGAAGGACTTTCTCCCCTCATGCCCCTGGGGATGTGCCCTTCGAGCTGCTGTGTCCCAGCCATGTCCCTCTTGAACCCCACGGGTGCCCAGTGGTCTTGTGGTGGTCTCCCGTGGCCGCGGAGTGCAGGAGCATCCTGTGGCTCTCCCTGATGCCTTTCTCTTGCTGCTGGGGACCTGCTGTCTGCTCCTCTTCTGCCTGGCTTGTGATGCTTGCAGCCACTTTGGGCAGGCAGGGTGAGGTCCCACCTGGGCCATGGCAGGTTCCTGGTTCTTCTCCTGGCCCTCAGCAGAGCTCCACACCTGCTGCTTGCAGCCTGGGTTCTACAGGACTGTTTGAATCTCCTGTCCCTCCCCTCTGAGATGTGCTGAGCTATAGGGAAGCAGCTGGAGAAAATTCCATGGCTCTCCCCTCTCTTGGTGCCATTTTCTTTGCCCATTCCAAGCCTGTGCTGTCTGACTGTGTGGAAGCTGGTGGTCAGCTTGGCAATATTATACCGGTTTGGGCAGTGGGGCAGAGGGGGTTGCTTTGCTTTCCCTTCCCTGTCTTACGGTGCCTGGAGCTGGGGAGCCCTGGGGGCTTTGGGAGCAGCTCTGTGCTGGTGAGCTTGGAGCTGCTTGAAAGCTGCCCGGGGGAAATGCTGAGTAACAGACGGTTGGGAGGGGGGCAGGGAAGTTGTTGAGGGTTTGGGTGAATCTCCTGGGATTTCAGTGTGCACCTTGCTGAAACCAAGGGCTTTATCTCAGCTGGGATCTTTTTGTTCTTTGCCCAGCATGGGAAGGAAGCACTCGGTGAGAAACTTTTGCACCGGCACGTTGGGTGAAGGGGAGGGCAGAGAGAAATTGCAGCTCGGGGGCAGGGGCACAGCAGGCACATCCTGGGGGCTGCTGCTGGGGAGCTCCCCGTGCTGTGGAGCACAACCCTCACCCCTTCACAGGGGCATTTGAGGCCAGCTGAGCTCTGCTTGGCTGTTTTCCTTCTGTGCTCTGGCAAAGGTGCAGGGGGAAGATAACCAGGAGCTGGGGAGCCGCGCAGGAAAATGCGGTTTGTGGGCTGCTGGGGGCTGTGCTGCCGTTGCAATCGGGGCTGGGGGGACTGGGGGCACAGCCTTTCCTTTGAATGCCAACCTCCACCTCTGCAGAGGGAGGAGAGCAGAGGAGGAGGTACGGGGGGAGCCCTGTTCTCTGCGCTCCAGTGCAGGGCTTCTGAGGGGAGTTAGTGCCATGGGGGTCCCTGGGGAGGACACCCCCTTGCAGTCGTGCATCACGCAGTGTGCAGCTGGGAAAACGCATCCCTGGGTGGTTGTGAGAAAGGAAGGGACCTGCCACAGCCCTGTACCTGCAACTGCATCTTCTCACAGCCGCCTCACGGGGGTGGGTGCGGGCACACCCTTCCTGTGGGCACCGTGCTGGGGTCCGGGCACACCCAGCCGCCGCTCGCTGTGGCCACGGTCGCCGTTTCCAGCCCCCGGCTGGGGTTTGATGGTTGCATCTGCCGCCAGCCAGGGCCCAGGAGCGTCCTCGTCCCGGCTCGGCCACTCTTGGTGCCTTCCCCTCTAGGCTGTGGCATGCAGGCTGCGGGCGATGCGGAGCCGTGGGTGTTTCACATCGCCCCAGCCCGGGAGGGGTCACAGGGCAGGGCCTGGCCGAGCGGCTCCCGTGACTCAGCCGCGGCGCAGCTGCGGTTTGCCGAGCAGAGAGCTCCTTTCTTCCTTTCTTCTCTGCTGCTTTTGTGTGGCCCTTTTTTCCCCTTTAAACTCTCCCAAGGGACTTTTCTTCCTGTGGCTCTGGATGGAGCTGCTCGCTGCGGCTTCTCGCTCCCACACAGGTCCTGCCCCAGCCACCTCCTGTCCTCCCCCATAGCCCAGCCGCTGAGTTTAGCAGCAGCCATCGGCAGCAGGGAGCTTCGGTGTCCAGCCTGATGTAGTGATCAAGGAGCCCTGCAGATGGGCTCGTTAAGTATTCCGTGACATCAGCAGGTGCCCCAGGTCTGGTTTTAGGAGCAGGAGCTCCCAGAGCAGAGCACAGGAGCTGATGGTTTGGGACATGCCTGGAATGAAGCACTCAAGGCTGTGTGGGGGCTGTGTGAGCTCAATGTTGGCCCAGGAGAAGGGTTTCAGGTGGGGTGGGGTGGGGTGGCTTCAGCCTCACCCTTGGGAAGCAAGGACACCCCATACAGAATTCCTAATGGTGCACTTGGGATCTGGTGTGCCAGGGATCCACCCCCATGGGTACAGCCTCCTGGTGATGGAGGAGTCCAGGCTGGCAGCCTGGATGGGGAGGTAAAGCTGCAAGCACAAGAGGGGAAAGCTGCATTTCTGCAGCCTGGCTGCATCCCCTGTGCCCGAGGTGTAAAACAAGGTGGGGGGGGGGGCGCTTGGGGGGGTGTTTGATGTTTGCCTTTCTAAGGTTGTTTTGTTTGGGAGCTGTGGAATTCATTCCAGGAGGCAGATAACAAGCAGAGCATTCACAGCGGCTGCCAAAAGGCATCGGTTTGCTTTGGGAGGCATTACAGTGATTTGCATTAATTAATATGAAGATGGCTTTAAGCACAGTGATTCTGGGCAGATAGGTGCTTATTATGGGTGCCAAGTCAACAAATGAAGTCGCTGGGGGCTCCCAGCCCCGTGTGAGCTGGCAAGGACTGGGAGGGATGGGACAGCTCTCTGTTCCACCCCTCCATTCAGGGCTCTGGCTGCGGGTGAGGGAGAGAAGCAAAGGGCAAGCCAGCAGCTGGTGCCCAGGCAGGGATGGTGCAGCCCTGCAGGGATGAGCCTGAGCTCAGGCAGCGAAGCAGCAATGGTCCAGGCATGAAAATCCTGCCCCTGGCTGTATCCTTACTCCTTCCCCACTGGACTGGGCTTTTCTTGAGGCTCAGGGTCGAGGCTGGGGTGTTTGGCATCTTCCTGGCATGGTGCATCTGCCGTGGGTCTGTGCTCTCCAAACACATGTGCTGTGGGAGGTGGCAACAGTGTGCTGGAGAGGGGAATGTCCTCCTCTGGTGCTCAGTTCACCTCTGGTGTTTTGGATCAGGAGGCAGCAGCCCTCCACGGGTCACCAGCAGGACATACCTGGGGGGGGTTGGGTTTACTGGCCCCTGGGCTGCACTCGGGGTTGAATTGTGGTAGAGTTGTTTGTTTTCTGGTGAGGCCTTTCTGTGGTGATTGTGGTGCCAGCCAGACCAATGACCCCTCCAAAGGAGATGCTGGGGCTGGGTTTGCCAGCAGCCCTGGGTGGGGAGGAGGGACAAGCCCAGATCCCCCCTGCCCCACAGTAACCTGCTGCTCTGCTTTCTCCCCAGGATTGACAAGACGATGCTCGCCAGCCTGAAGATCAAGTGAGTAGCCACAGCCTGCTCTCCTGTGATGGCCCTCTGCAGTGGGTGGTGCTGGGGTGGTGCTGGCTGTGGGGGGATGCTTTCTCCAGAGCTGGGCTGTGTTTCCAGCTCTGTGCTGCAGTGGTAGAGCAGCCAGGTGTGCCCATTCCTGGAGGCAGCCTGGTGCCTGTCCCACAGCTCCTTCTCCTGTTGGGAGTCCAAGGTGCTTCAGGCACTGGGTGACTTTTAGCAGCCCTGTGAGCCAGGGGCATGGGTGGTGCAGTCCATGGGGCACCAGCTCTGCCTTAGGGAAAGGGCAGGATGGGCCCCACTGAGCTGCTGGCTGTAAATGTGTTGAAGTCTGGGGTTTGGGGGTTTGGTTCTGGCATTGCTCATGAATCTTGCAGCCTGGAAGGAGGGTGGGTGGTGGAGGATTCGTGGCAGCCCTGTGCTTGCTCTGTGTGGGGGTGTGTGCCTCTGGATGCTGCTCTGCAAGGGGTGAAGATGCTCCCTGGAGGGCCTGGGAGTTGGTGCTGTTGCTTGGTGGGTCTGCCCTGGGCTTGCTGTGGACTTGCTTGAAGGCTGGCAGCGTGGGTTGTGTGGCTCCTGGTGAGGCAGCTGCTGGGCCAGATCCTGCTCTGTGATAGAGTGAGGTGTGTGGGGTCACCACCCCTGCTGGGAGACGCCATCAGCTGGGTGGAGCAGAGAGGTGAGAGGGCTGAGTGGGGTGGTGGTGCTAACAGGCACTCCCAGCTCTCTGGGACCTGCTTCCCGTTCCTGCTGGACCTTTGCCTCCTGGCCACAGGACCCGGGGGATGATCCCTTCCCACCCACTGTGGTGCACCCCTGCCTCTGGATAAACTCCCCGTGCTGGGAAGCTGTCTCAAGCATGCATGGCTCCGGTGTTGCTGGTGTAACCGTGTTCTGCTGGGGCAGAAGTGTCCTGGCCAAGCCTCTCTTGAGCTCAGGGAGCAGCCCCTGCGCTTCCCTCTCTAATCACTGCTTGTGCAAATTACTCATTAAGGGAGAAGTCGACAGAAAGCCTCAGGGGTTGTCTGAATGAGCCTGCCCGTGCCCCTTGTGAAGAGCACCACGGGCAGGGGCTGCCGAGCTCATTGCTGGGGATTTTGCTGGGCTAATGAGAAGTTTAAATCGCTGCTCACCACCTCTGGGAGCAGAGAGACCTCTCAGTAGACTTCCCTTTTCCCTTGGAGCTGAGGAGGATTTCGCTGCTCTTTGTTTGCCCAGCAGTCCTGCTGCAGAAATGCCATTTCCCCTCCTGTCCCCACGGTGCCAGGCAGTTAGTGCCAGGCTCAGGGCCCAGTGCTGGTGCCACGGGACATGCTGCTGTGCCAGGATGAGGGTCTGGGGCCACGTTTCTCTCTCCCTCCTGCCCTGAGCCGAGGAGCAGGTTTGCTCAGGGTGTCTGATGAGCATCCTCTGGAGCTGGTTTATCCTCACTTAATGCTTTCCACAGCCTCCTAACGCTCCTGCTTTGTGGCCAGATTGCTTCGTTAAGTGGTTCTGTAATTGGGGCCCAGCCAGAGCCACTTTGGGTATTTGTTATAAGGCTTTTAAAATTTAAAATAGATATAGTTTGGGGTTTTCTAAGTCCCTCGCGATTGCTGCAGCCTTGTTAACAAGCAGGCAGCTGCTCCCGGTGAGCCGAGCAGCCCCCGACCCGAGCCCTGTGCGCTGCAGCCGTCAGCACTGACCTGCAGAGGCCTGGCAGGGGAGGAGCAGTGCAGGGTGCTGGATGTGGCCCCAAGGTCTCTGCTGCAGAGGGGGTCACAGTGTGGCAGGGGGGCTGCGGTCCCCATGCCTGCCCCTCCACCTCAGGGACCGAGGCCAAGGGAAGTGGGGAGGTGGGGGGTGGGGGGGCTGGCTGCTTTTAGGGACAAGGTCCTGCCAGGGATGGTGTTTGGTGGGACCAAGTGCGATGCCAGGCTGCAGGATGCCCCCTGCCCGCCGCCGTCGTCGTTTGTCACCATAAGCTTGCACACACAGGTGGCACTAGAGCTTCAAAGCGGTTTCCCCTCTGCCTCTCTCTTAATTTGGTTTCATTAGTTGCCATGGTAACCGCGGACATGTCTGAGGGACTCACCGGGGAGGGAGAGTGGAGATTGCGGAGGGGGAGTGCCGAGGAGAGGGGATGGATGGAAAGCCCTGGAGGCACGGCCAGGGGCTCGGCTGGCCCCGGTTGGTGACGGGCACGGCGGGGAAGGGACCGGGGCTGCCCTCGCCGGGGAAGGTGCCGCGGAGGACCCAGCATCCCCGGGCAGCCGCTGCTGAACGGCCTCGCTCGCTGCTCAGCCTCTGAAATGCCCAGGAAGCCCTGGTGAGTTTGGGTCTGGCTCTGCCTCTGGGGCTGTGCCCCTGTCCTGGCAGCGGCGGCCCCTGTGCGCCCGGCCCCACCACGTCGGGTTTCAATGTGTGGCTGGCAAAGGGCCCCCCTGGCTCTCAAAACCTGCTGCTCTGGGGTGGGAGCTGAGTTTCTCGCTGCTGCAGGGAGGTGTGGGCTGCTTTGGAGAGCCTGGGCACGGTCCCACCTCTGGGGGATGTTCTTGGGAAGCTTTCAAAGCTCCCAAAGGCAGCCGATGGGGGTGGAGAGTCTGGGAAAGGGACTGGGAATGCTCTGCTCGCTGGTTTTAGGGATGCCGGTGGCAGCAAGAGCTGGGGCTATGAGGCTTGGGTGGCAGGAGAGGGGCCAGGGCGGCTGACAGCCATTGGGACCGGGGCCAAGGTGGGACGAGGTGAAAGGGATGGACCAGTGGAAACCCTCCTCTGATGGGGATGAACCCGTGGGGACTTTCCTCTGGCATCCAGCTGGGCTTCTTGGGGAGGAGCTGGTCAGGTGGTGGCCCACCCCGGAGGGCAGCAGCCCTTTGCCTGCTGCTGGCTCCCCAGCCCTCTGCGCTCTGGTCGTCTTCTCTCGGGCATCACCGGGGGAGAAGTGCCGAGGAACCACGAGGTGTTTAGAGGGGGGTGGTGGTGAAACTTCAATCAATCAATAAAAAGGGCGGGGGGGAGGTCTCTCCTTCAGGCAGAGAGTCATCTCTTGCCTTAGCCTTGTAAGGCAAAAATAGCAACAAAATAATCACGTCTCTGTGGACACACGGAGCAGCCTCTACGCCAATTACCCAGAGTCAGCATGTGTGGGGCTAAAACTCAGATGAAAGAGCATGTGATGCTCATCTGATGGTGGGAACAGCAGTGGGAGATAAAGGTGGGAAGAGATGAAAGACTCCGCTTGACCTTCGTAAAATGAGCTGTGTCCAGGCTCCAGGCTCTTTAATATTTGATGGGCTGGAGCCCAGTTAATGGGAAGATGTGGGAATGATTTAGCAGCAGCTGCACTGGCCTGGTGCAGTAATCTTGGAGGTTTGCACTTGGGTCTTGTGAGGACAAGGTCTGGAGAGCAGATTGTGCCTTAAATAAATCCCTGTGACTTTACTGGCACCTTCTGAAATGAGTAATTGCATGCAGGGGGCTGGTCTGCAATTATCCCTCAGCTGTAGCAGCATCACACCGCCAGGAAGATGCTCCAGAGCCTGGCAGAGCAGCCAGCAGGGTGGGCAGGGTGGATTCTCACCTCTCTGCGTTCCCAGCTGCTCATCTCCAGGGCTGTTGTCTCAGCTCTGGTGCAGGAATGTGGGAGGAGAACTGGGGGTGTGGGGCTGGGGAGCAAAGGATGCACTGGGCCTCGGGTCAAACCTTAATGTCAGTTAAGGGCACTGCTGGAGGGGCAGAATGAGGTGTGGGCTGGCCCAGGCTGCCAGCTGGGTGCTGGTCTGTGTGCTGGGTGAGTGCTGCTTGAGTGCCCAGGTGAGGGTTGTTCAGTGTGCATCCCTCCCCCAGCTTGGATGCCCTTCTTACTCTGGGAGATGCCACTCCCTCCCTGTCCCTGCTGCTGCCCACTGGTGCCCATGTGGCTCACCTCACCACAGCACATTCTTCTGAGCTTTTCCTAAGCCACTGGTGTTTTGGTTTCCTGACTCTAACCTCTCCCTGATTTTCCCCTAAAGCTTTGCTGGACACTCCCACTGTCTGTGATGGGTCACCAAGCAGCCCTCCCCTTGCTTGTGCTCATGCACAACGAGGAGGCAAAGTGTCCCCTGCCCAGGGATGGCCCTTCCAGCAACGGTGTGACCTCAGCTCACCTTGCTGAGCGTCTCCCCAGCTCTGTCCCTGCTCCTGGGAGATCCCTGTGGCACCGTGGGCATGTGAGGCAGTGGGGGGAGGTGGCTGGACACGGCATTCGAGGCAAAATGAGTCCTTGTGCCCAGGTCCCTGCTGGGACCAAGTCCCTGACGAGAGCCAGGGAGGCTGCGGGCGGTGGCCGGGGCTGGTGACAGGTCCCTGCTGCTGCCGCGGGCTCTGGCTGACGCCGTCCTCGCTCGCCGTCTGCTGTCTGCGAGCCGCCTCTGCCCTGGCCAATGCCGGGGGACCCGAGGGATGCTCGGATAAATGTCAGCGCCGAGGTGACAGCTCTGCCTCGCAGGAGGCTGCTGGCACTGGCACGGTGGAGCACCTGCCCCGCGGGCTCCTGGGGCAAACGGCTGGCATATGGCTGGAGCTGCTCCTGGCTTTGGCTGCCCGGGCCCTGATCTGAGCCCCTCAATGACGCAGGGACGTTTGCTGTTGCCCCAGGATCCACCCTGAACAGGTCTGGGTGCATGTCCAGGACCAGGCAGCACGCTGGATCCTCCTCCCACGGGCAGGCGTGGAAGTGTTTCCCAATCCTTGATCGCGGTGTGGAAGCAAAGAAGCAGGAGAGGCTGAGGAGGGTCACTGCTGAGCAGCATCAGCCTGGGACCTTTCAGAAGCTCCTTCTCAGCCTGGCTGCAGCCCCTGGCTGCTCGGCTGGGCCCCCACCGGCACGCCCGGTCTCTGCCGGTGCTTCCCTGGCTGGCTGCAGCCTCTTCCAAGCCGTGCCGGCAGTCGGCACACGAGCGCTTGGCTGCTGCTGCCGCTTGGTCCTGCTGTGAGTGCATGCAAGAGAGGGGACCCCAGGCTTTGCTGTCGGGGTCCTGCTGCCCTGTGCCCGTGCACCGAGGGGCTTCTGTCTGATAGTGACCAGGCTGCTGCAGGTTCTATCACCCTGCTCTCACCGGAGCTGTGGTCGATCCTCTGTGCTCTGGGGGCAGGAGATGTGACACTGCTTAGTGCCCTTGAGAAGAACAAGGACCAGGCACTGGCTTTTGCATCCAGGGGTCCTGCCCAGGAGGTTCTGCTCACTGCTGTGCCCTGGGGTATCCCCACAGCAGGTGCTGCTGGTCCCCGTGCCACTGCTTGTGCCACCCCCAAGCTGGAGAGCTTTAGCAGGAGGCAGCAAAGGCAGGAGCCAGTGATTTAGAAGAGGAATGGGAAAGTGGCAAAAGGAGAGTGGAAAGTGTGGCAGCACCACCCGTGACAAACGAGGTCGTGGTGGAGACATTGGCTGGGAAGTGGCAGGAAGCAGGTGCTGCCCAGCCAGGATGCTGGCCCTGGGAGACCTGCAGCGGTGGCAGGGGCACAGCTGCCCTGCCTTGGCCAGCCCCGGAGCTGGCTGGGGGTTTGCACAATCCAGCCGGTCCCAACGTCTCTGCCCTATCTCCAGCGAGCAGGCAGCGGCCCGGGAGGGCGGCGACCGCCGCGGCCCCCTGCAGGCGCCCGGCCCTGCCCCCTGCACCAGCCTGGCCGCACGTTTCACAGCCTGCCTGGGGCGGAGGAAGCCTTCCCAGGAGGAGAAAGGGGAGGTCAACCTTGGGGACTGTGGGGTCTTTCAGCCATTTAATCTGGTGAGCCTTATCTCTGGGAAATCCTTGGGGGGAGGCACTGGCACAGCTCCACTGATGCTCCTACCCTGGGAGACTTCCCTGGAGAGGTTCAAGGCCAGGCTGGATGAGGCCTTGAGTAACCTGGGCTGGTGGAAGATGTCCCTGCCCATGGCAGGGGGTTTGGAACTGGATGACCTTTAAGGTCCCTTCCAACCCAACCCATTCTGTGATTCTATGATTTGGCCAGGCTCCTCTCCATGCCTGCTGCAGCTGCTGGGGTTTATTGGGGGGGTTATTGGTGCAGATGTTTGGGTTTATTGGGGGGGGTTATTGGTGCAGATGTTTGGGTTTATTTGGGGGGGTTATTGGTGCAGATGTTTGGGTTTATTTGGGGGGTTATTGGTGCAGCTGCTGGGGTTGATTTGGGGGGGGTTATTGGTGCAGATGTTTGAGTTTATTGATGCAGTTGCTGAGGTTTATTGGGGGGGTTATTGGTGCAAATGTGGGGGGTTATTGATGCAGTTGCTGAGGTTTATTGGGGGGGTTATTGGTGCAAATGTGGGGGGTTATTGGTGCAGCTGCTGGGGTTTACTTGGGGGGTTATTGGTGCAGCTCCTGGGGTTTGCTTGGGAGGTTATTGGTGCAGAAACTCCAGCTGCAGAGGGGAGGCAGCAGGCAGGGACCCAGCGGTGCAGCCACTGCCTGCCACTGGCGGTGGCACCGCTGTGTGCTCTGCCTGGTCCCATATGTTCAGTGGTTGCTGCTGCTGTCAAAACAGCCTTCACATATTCCAAGCCAGATTATCCACAATTACATCTGCCCAGAGGACTTAGCAGCCCCACGTGGGGCTATTTTTAGCCGTGTCTCAGAACCAATGCCCTGCTGTGTCCCTTTCCTCCAGCCTGGCAGAGCAGGAGCAGTTTGCAGACCATGGAGAGGTGGCTGCTCGGGGGAGTATTCTAAGAGCAATTCTTCTTGTGGTAGGGGGGGAGGGAGCCTGAATGGCTGGAGGGGTGGAGATGCCACCTGCCTCTGGGTGCTTGCTCCCAAATGCCTGGGGTGCCAAGGGTGTGCCCGTCTGCAGCAGCTGCAGAGTGCAAGGCCCCCTTTTGTCTGGTGAGTGCCAGCAGCTCAGAGGGGCTTTGGCCCCCCTGGCTCAGCCTGCTGGGCTGCCCCTAGCTGTGTGCCCGCTTGCCACAGGGGTGGGTGCGATCTGGGGAGCACGCTCGGCCTCAGCTCTGCTGAGCCAAGGAGCCCAGAGCAGGTAAGGAGCGCTGGCACAGGAGCACAGGAGCTGTGCCAGGGGCCTGTGGCTCGTTCCTGATGATAATTTTGTTATTTCCCTTCTGGTCACTGCGGGCCTGGCCTCCCGGCAGCACCCGGCGCCGGCGAGCCCTGCCGTGCTGCCAGGGATGGGCAGCCCCTGGCGCTGTGCCTGCTGCCTGAGAGCTCTCCAGCGGCTGGTTCGGTGCTGGGTGGTGCTGGCAGGACCCTCTGCTGCCTGTCTGCAAAAGGCCCTCTCCATCTCTGGTGGTGTGTTTGTGGTGGGGTTGGTGATGCTCAGCAAACACCAGCGCTGGGCCTGTTGCTATCCATGGACCTCACATCCTCCACAGCTGGTTGTGGAACCCTGCCCTGTCCCAGGCTCCCACCCAGGACAGCCCTTGGCAGGCTTGGCAGGTTCTGTCAGAGCTCCATTGGGGTTGTTTAGTCTGAAGAAGAGAAGGCTCCAAGGAGACCTTCTTGTGGCCTTCCAGGATCTGCAGGGGGCTACAGGAAAGCTGGGGAGGGACTTTTGAGGGTGTCAGGGAGGGATAGGACTGGGGGGATGGGGAAAAGTAGAATTAGGTAGATTCAGATTGAATGTCAGGAAGAAGTTGTTCCCCATGAGGGTGGTGAGAGCCTGGCACAGGTTGCCCAGGGAGGTGGTGGCAGCCTCATCCCTGGAGGTTTTGAAGGCCAGGCTGGATGTGGCTGTGAGCAACCTGCTGCGGTGTGAGGTGTCCCTGCCCATGGCAAGGGGGGTTGGAGCTGGATGATCCCTGAGGTCCCTAACAATTCTATGATTAGGAAGTCTCCATGCAGACTCAGAGGTCAGTCTTTTCAGACACCATCCTGTCTCACTCCTCTCTAATGCTGCTGGTGTCATGCAGGGGACTGTGACTGCCTGAGGTGTCCCCCTGCCCCCACATCCCTCTCGGCATCCTCAGGAGGGGTCATCACTTGGCTGAGCTTGGGCCTAATCCTGAGCTTCCCAGCTGGATGCCAATGGCAGTTGGCTGCAATGCCAGCAGCAGGGCTGGACTCTGGGGAGCTGAGGGGGGTGCTGGTGGTGCTGGAAGTGTCGGGCGTGTGGCTGGTGTTGGATTGCTGTGCATCCTGAACCTGGCTTCATTAGTGATGTTAATGAGAAATGATGGCATTTAGCTCCCTGATTTGCTGGTGAAATTCAGAGGATCTGCTCCTGCTGTACAGACTGATTTCCTCTGCTGATTTGATCTAATTTAATTGAGCACTGAGATCTTGGGAGCTCATCTCTCCAGCGTGTCCCTGTGAGGGCAGGCTAACACCCCCAGTTACCAGGGGTGCAATTCCCAGCTAATTGTGGTGCTGTCACAGCCATGACTGCCTCATGCTGTCTTTAGCCACCCCAAGTGATCCAGTCACTGCAGGAGCACACTGGGCAGTGGCTGGCTCTGCACCCCAGCCCTGGGGCTCCCTGCCCACCCTGATTCACTGCCCAGCTTGATGCATCTCCCTGTGCCACCTCTTTCCTGCCCACAAACCACCTCTGGTTTATGGTGGTGTCCACTGGCCCCACAATGCACCAAGGAGTCAGGGCCAGCCCTGCTCTGCTCTGCAGGGAGGGCTCAGCACCAAAACGTGGCTCTGGTTTTGAATTCCCAGCTGTGTGTGATGGGAAGGTGCTTTCTAAGGGCTCCTCAGCAAAGCTGTGCCTCTCTGGAGGCTGCTGAAGGAGGAATGGTTTCAAAAACAAACGCAGGAGAGCATCCAGGTAGGCATCTAGATGCAGGTAGCCAGATCCTGTAGGTGTGTAGCCAGAAAGCTCTGCATGAAGCGGACCCAGCTGCCTGAGCCCCCTGGCCTGGCAGAGATGGTTTGATCCCCAGCTCAGAGCAGGGAACAGAACGTTCCCATCTGCCCCTGTGTTTGCTCTGCAGTGTTGCTCAGCAGCCCTGGATGAGGAGCTTTGCCCTTGCTCCCACAGCCCTGCTCAGCTGCTGAGGTTTCCTTTGCAGGTCTCTGTTAGTTTGGGTAACCTTCCTGGGCTCAGTGCCTGTGGGCATGGCAGGAGTTGGGGGGGAGGGGGCACGTTGCTGGCTGGTGCTGGGGAGCAGGCACAGGCAGGAGCTGTGCTCAGGTCCCAGCAGCTCTGTTGCCTGAGCAAACAGCCTCTGGTTTGACCTCTGCCAGCCCTGCCAAGTGGGCAAATATTTGCTGCTTCCTCCTCTCAGCTGCTCAGCGGAAGGGGAAGGGAAGGGGCATCTTGCCTGATGGTTTGTGGGCAGGTCCCGTGACCTGGCTGTGCCATCACTGATTCTCTGGCACAGGTCATCTCTCTGGGGGTACAAACAGGCAGGCTGTGGCACCCCCTGCCAGCCTCTTGTGCTCCAAGTGCCGCTGCAGTGAGGCACGAAGGGGTTTGCCATCGCTGTGCCGGCTCAGGGTGTGCTCTGTGTGCCTGCACAGCACCAAGGGGACCTTCCTGCAGGGCAGCCTGGCTGCTGGGGTCTTTTGAGGGCTTGGCCTCTTTGCTGTGTTGGCTTTTTATATGTTATTTTAAAGTATCTTTAATCCAGCTGCCTGCTCTGAGGTGCTGAAGGTGCTTTCAGTGCATTCATCTCCCCCTTTTTGTTGTGCAAAAGCAGCGAGGGGATGTCCTGAGATGCAGCAGAAGCTCTGCCCTGCTTCCAGTGGCTTGTGCAGGGTGCAGCCAACACCAGGCTGGGACCTGCTGAGCCCCTTGGTTATCTTTAGGTGTTTTTTTGTGTGTGATCACTTCACATAGCTGAGATCTCCCTCGCTACAGGGTGGGTGCCCACATGCACCCGTGCTGCTCTCTGCCCAGCCCCCCAGCAGGGCCAGTTCGTGATGGGCAGTGGTACCTGGCTGAGCTTTGCTTCTCTCTTGGTTTGCTCATAATGGATTTTTCTTCTTCCACTGCAGCTCTGGTTGCTTTCCCTGCCTGCTTCCTGGGAGGGCTGCTAATTGTGCCAGGCAGATGGGGCATCACGGGCTGAGCTCGGCCCCAAGCCTGACAAGAGGTCAATGTCTGTGTGCACAGGCAGTGGAGACAAGGATCATAGAATGCTAAGGGTTGGAAGAGACCTCTGGAGATGGAGCCTGTGGCACTGGCTCCCTCTCAGGCTGGGCAGATAGATGTCTTTCTGCACATCCATCCTGCGTGGCTGCCCCAGGGCTGCAAGGAGCTGCCAGGTTTGGGCTCTGTGACGTGGTGGAGATGCCTGGTCAGCGGTGCCAGGCTGGGGGGCAAGGAGCTGGGTCTGCCCCACACCTTGGCACACTTTTATCCTGCTTCTTATCCCTCTGAATTGCTGAGGTGCTGAGGCTGCTGGCTGCACACCGTGCTGGCCTCGCTCCCCCTGCTCTGCCTCTGCACCTCCTGCACGGAGGGGGCCAGCTTTGTGCTTTCTTGATGTCTCCTCTGAGTCTTTCTGACTGAAGCCATGAAATAAACCTCTAATCAGATTACTGAGAGCTGGGGGTAACATCATCTAAAGCTCTACTTCTTGTGATACCTCTTCTAAAACTGGGTGCCCTCTTATCCTCCTGCCGCAGCACCGTTGGGAGCGCTGTAATCGCTTTCTCCCCAGCTCCCAAATCCTTTTCTTCCCCTGCCAGGGAAATGGGGATGTGGCTGCTCCTTTGCTGAGAGCCAGCTCCTATTTTAGTCTCTTGGTCACACTGCTTCAGCTCCTTTTGTTCCTCCCTGGCTGCTGGTCGCTGGTGTCGGCACCGCTGCCCATTCCCAGCGCTCCCACCGGGGCGGTGTGGGTGCCCGTCCCCTGCTTGGGTCGGGGGAAGCACCCACGGGGCAGGGGGTCTCCAAGTGGGTGCTTGGTGGGGGTGGGGATTGGATTTGAGTGGTGGCGAGGAAGGGTCCTTGGGCAGAGCTCCTGGCTGTGCCTCCAGCCCAAATGCCTGGCATAGCTCAAGTATTTCTGGCTCTGCCCCTCGTGAGCGAGGGAACCAGAAATATCTCTTGCCAAGGGAGGTGCAGAGGGTGCTGGGGACGCATCCTGCGCCGTGTGACAAGGCAGCACCACAGCTCTGGCTGGAGAAGCCCTGAGTCACTGACGCTGGGCTTGGCTGTGCCCAGTGCTCAGGTGTGAGCCAGGGGGCCAAGGGGGCCCTTGGCAGCTCGGGAAGGTCGATGAGCTGCTCAGCCAGGGCTGATTGACTCTCACTGCAGCCTGAGCACAGCAGGCAGAGCTGTTCCAGGAGCGTAGGGCTCCTTAATAACATTAATAGTGTCGTTGATTCCCAGGGGACTGAGGAGCACTGGGGCTGAAGGGTTGCTCTTGTTCAGGGGCTGGCATTTTCAGATCCTTCTTTCACAGCAGAGTGTCCAGAAGGAAATGCCAGGCTTTGCAGAAATGAGTCAGCTGCCCAGGTGATTGATTAATCACGGTGTGTAATTGTCCAGCCCCTCAGGACCTGGCTTCCCAGGTAGCAGCAGAGCTGCTCTCTGAAGCAGAACCAGCAGGGCACTTCTAAGGAGATATTTATTTCTTCATAAAGCAGGGGCAGCTGCTTAGCTTGGAGGTTTGGTCACTGCAGAGGTGACTCTGGGTGTCTGAAGGAAGGAGGGAGACTTGGGGGAGCCCAGGAACACCATGAGGGGAAGGAGTGATCTCCGCAGTCTCCAGTCCAGGCTCCATCATAGGGCAAGATGTGGCTCCTGCAAGCTGAGCTTGGGAAGCCTTTGTGGGTGGAGAGCTGGCAGCCCCTCTGGGGACTTCTTCCAAGGCCTAATCCAACCTCCTGGGTTTTCCTCGTTGCCAGTCTCAGTCCCTCAGGCTGCAGCTTTCTGTCCTTTGGCCCATCCCATCTGTGGAGACACCAGCTGGAGACTTCCACGGGTGCTGGCCCCAACAGGGTGTTCTTCCCTCAACCCCCCAGGAGGGTGATGCTCTGGTGGCATCACTCTGGGGTTTGGAGCATGGCCAGAGACACCTCAGCTCTGCAGAGCTGGGGGATGAGGGATGGGGCTGGTGGCTGCTCTGCAGAGGTGTTTCTGAGCTGACAAAGATGCAGGCAGAGTACCCTGCCCCTGGCTGGGACCAGTTGAGGAGATCCTCTCCTGGGGAGAGTCAAAGCTGAACTGGGGCACACACCATGGCTGGCACACTGCAGCAGCCAAGGACACTTGGCTGTGCTCCTGGGTCAGGGTGCCCCAGCAACCCACAGCGGTGTGCCCATGCAGTGCAGCTCTCCATGCCCGTGCTGGCCATGTGGTGCAGCTCACTGAACCCACCCTGCTCCTGCTCATGCCTGTGGCACACCGGGATGGTCACGATGTGCACAATGAGCTGTCCCTTTGCAAGGGAGAGCACTGGGAAGGGCAGGCAGGGACTGTTCCGATGCCCTGCTGTCTGCTCTGCTTCCCTGGGCATCCCTGGTGTCCCACTCCAGCCTGTCCTGGAGCCTTTGGCAGAACCTAAGAACTACAGGGCAGCTTCTTCAGGGCCCCATCGCAGCCTGTTGTGCAAGAGGGGAGGTGGGTCCATGGTGTGGTGGGGCATGGCTGCAGCCTGGGTACTGAGCTCCCATCCCACTTTAGGAGAAAATTCTTTGCCTTGGAGGTGACAGAGCCCTGAAGAAGGCTGCCCAGAGAGGTGGTGGAGTCTCCTTCTCTGGAGGGGTTCCAAAACCACCTGGGCAGGTTCCTGTGCAGCCTGACTTTAGGTGCACCTGCTTTAACAGGGGGGTTGGACTCGATGATCTCCAGGGCTCACAGCCAGCCCCTACCACGCTGGGATTCTACAGTCCTTCCCCACCCTGCCAGCCCTTCTCCAGCCCCCTCACCATCCATTCCCTTGGCCCTCCTCCTATAAATTACGAATCAGCTGCAAGAGAGCCCAGAAGCAGCAGAGGAGGGTGAGGGAGCCTTGCCGTGTTTGGGTGGAGGAGCAGCCATGGCTGAGCGTCTGCCTTGAAGGGCTTCTCCCTTTCCAAAGAGGAGAGAGCTGAAACATCTTTAAAAATCAATACAAAGCCACTTCAGCATAAAACAAGAGGAGATTAATACTTAACTTGTCTGGAGAAGGGGAAGGGGAGACAGTGGAAGACGTCTCCAGGGAGAGAGAGAGACTCAATGAAATTCGAGTCTGCCTGTTTGAATGTGAGAGGTAAAAAGGTTGGAGATTAAAACCCCACCCCCTCCATTAACTGGAAGCTAATGAGGTGCTGGAGAATTGATGTAATTTGGCATGGAAATGGGTTCCAAGGCTGCTTTTTTTTTCCCTCTTTCTCTTTTTTTTTTCTGCTGTGCCTGAGAAATTTGTCAGACAGTTGATGTCTGCTTGAAAGGAAGCAGCCAGGTATTTGCTGTGAGAACAAAGAGATTTGTTGCTCCAACAGAAAACTTGATGGGAAGGCTTCCTCAGAGCGAGTTACAGCTGCCAGGGAGGCTGAGGGCAGCCCCCAGCTCCAGCAGAATTCCTCCCCCTTACCCACTCCTGCTCTCCCAGCCCTCCACACGCCGCTTGGCATCGGCTGCTGCTGCAGAAATGGGGGGTTTGGGGCTTTTCCTTCTGGGGAAAGGGAGACCTCGACCCTTGTCTGATGGAATTACCGTGCTGGAGGGACCTGCAGCCTCCCCGGGGGCCTGCCGAGATCTGCTGGAGCAGGAAAACGCTCGTTTGGGATTTTTCGGTTTGTTTCAGGGTGGATCTTGTTTCTTTGCAGAGCTACACGTGCGCTGGGTAGGTCAGTGAGGGGTGGTGTGGTGACTGCTGAGGCACCGTCAGGTTCTTCTGGGGTGAATTAGTGTGGCATGGTGATAAAAATAACCCTGCACATGTTTTATCTGACTTACAGCAGAATGCATAAAGAGATTACGCTGGGGAGGCAGGCAGGGAGGGAGGGGGGGCGGGCAGGGGGGGTAGCTGTTGAGTTTGGAGAATCCATCTGATCAGAGATCGCGCTGAAGGGTTCAGATAGCAAAAGGGCAGAGCCGCAGCGGTGTCGCTCACCTCACGGTGGCAGGAGAGGGGCGGCAGGCGCGGGGGTGGCAGCGAGAGCGGCTGCTGGGTGCCAGATGTGGCCTGTGGCCTCTGTGAGCTGTCGGCTCCCGAGCAAACACATTTGTTATGGACTTTGCCAGGGGTGCCCCGCGCCCTGTTAATGATTCACTGCTCTGCGAGGGGGTTTCCAGCGGCTCCAGCGCTGTGTCTTGATGTGTCCCCCTGGGGGGAAGGCGTCCCCACTGCATGAGGATCCCAGGGCTCTTCTCCCCAGCTGCTGAGGGGGTGCCCCACTGTGGCTGGGGTGGCTATGGTCAACCCTGCGGCCTGTGTGTGCCCCCCAAGCAGGCTGCCCCCCCCCCCCCCCCCCAAAAAAAAACCCCTTGACCTGAAGAGCCACTGGTGGGGGTCCTGCACTTCAGGGGCAGGGAGAGGCTGTGCTGTGCCTGCTCTGGGGCAGGGGTGGTTGACACAAACCCAGCAGAGCACCTCCACAGGGATGCAGCAGCGGTGGTGCAATTTCTCTCGGGCTGGTTGCAAAGGTGTGGGGGGGCACGGGGTGGGTTTGGGGCAGGTGCTGCTGTTTTGGTTCTGGGCAGGGCTGGAGTTTGAGCTGCATGCTCTCATCCCTGCCTGCAGCAGGGGCTGCAGTTTTCATCCCTCTAACCAGGAGCAGGCTCCAAAAGCTGGAGCTGGTCCTGTGCCTAATTCCTGTGAAAATTAAACTCGCAGAGGAGGAAGGTGAGATACTGGGGGGGGGGGAAGGAGCAAGAGAGACCCGGGTGTTTTATCACCATGGCAACAAAGACTTCTAGGGAAAGGTGCTGAGGTTGTGAAGTAGATCATTTACAGTTTACTTAATAAAAAAAAAAACGGGGGGGAAGAAGGGGGAAAAAAAAAGAGGGGAGGGGGGAAGAATATTTCCTGTAAGAAGCTGTGTGCCAGCTCTCCTCCTAAACAGCAACTGGGGAGCCTGGGCTGCTCCCAGGCCTGGATCTGTGCTTTCAGAGGGAGGAATGGGTGGAGAGAGATGGATGGATGGTGAGGGATGGGTAAAGGGCTGGCTGCTCATCCCAGGTACCAGCCAGGCAGATGCATGGTCCTGCACGGAGCCAGCCTGTGTGGGGAACGTTTGCTGATGCCTCAGAAAGGCAGAACCACGCAGGAGGCGTCAGAAGAAGGTTTGTAGGGCACGGATGGATCTTCCACCCCCCCAGCCCCAGTTCTGGGTTTTGGGGGGGGGCATTCTGTGAACCCGCTGTAGGGGGGTTGGCAGCGTGGGGCTGCTTTCACCCAAAGCCCAGCGCCGGGGTAACCGTGTCCGTGGTGCGGGAAGGCGAGGTCCCTGCGCCGGGATGTTCCCGGAGCCGGCTGCGGGGGGTAAGGGGGGGTCCAGGCGGGAGGGAACGGGGAGGGGACGGGGCGGGGATGGGAGAGGAGCGCGGCCGCCATTCCGCGGGGCTCCCGGCTCGGCCCTGCGCTTATCCCCGCGGAGCGCGCAGGGAGGCGCGGAGGCGGGCGGGGACGCGCCGCCCCCACCTCCTCCCCCCATCCCGCTGTGCCCTCCCTCCCCGCAGGTGCGGCGAGGCCGGAGCGGGGCCGGAGCGGGAGCGGCGATGTCCCGGCCGGGCGGGCGGCTGCGGTCCCGGCGGGCGGGGGTGCGGGCGGCCGTGGTGCTGATCGGGCTGCTGCACCGCTCCCGCAAGCACGGCGCGGAGGGCAGGTGAGCACCGATCGGTCCCGGGGCGCGCTCGGGGCTCCCGGTGTTGGCTGCTGGGTTCGCAATGGTCTCTCATGCGCTCCCGGCGCTCCCTCGTGTTCCCGGTGCACGCTTGTGTGCTCCCGGTGTTCGCTCGTCGACTCTCGGTGCTCCTTTGCGGATGCTTTCGTGTGCTCCCGGTGCTCTCTTGCCGATGCTCTCCTGTGCTCCCGGTGCTCTCTCGTTGATGCTCTCCTGTGCTCCCGGGTCTTTCCCGGTACGGTACGGCGGCAGAGCCGAACCCCGGTGCTGCACGGCAGCCGCGGTGCTGGCCTGGGGCGGGCGGGGGGCACTCTGGGCAAGCCGTTGGAAGTGCTTGGGGGGCCATGGGGGCCATTATTCGGATGGACTGGATGTGGGTGAGCTGGCAGCGCTGCCCCAGAGCTGGGCAACGGGCACTGGGATAACGGGGATCAGCTCCTGGCATATACGTCTGTACACATACGTCCGTCTGTGTGCGTGCAGGGGTCTGGCCTGCCCCCGTCGGTTTAACACCCCCAGACTCATTCCCCCTGCAGCAGAGGACCGGGAAGGACCGGGGCAGGAGCGTTCTCGGTGCTCCCGCAGGGATCGCCGTGCAGGCTGAGCTGTTGTGATTCGGGCCGGCAGCTTTGTCCCCTCTCCGGGAACAGCTGACAAATGCTTTCGTTCTCCCTTGCCTGAGCCGCACACTGTGCTCCCAGTTCAACTTTGCGCTGGGAGGAAATGGCTTGTCTGGAATATCGCGGAGCTGGCATCGCTCTGCCGCCGCAGCTCCGCTTCCCCGGCGCCTCGCCGGGAGCTGCCGGTGGATCCCCCTGCTCTGATTTATGCCGTGGCCCCGCTCGAGGGCTTCTCCCTCCCCCAGGACTCTGCTGCTCTGGCAACTTTGTTGTTAAAAATAGTAAGGCACAGGCACCCAAACCTTGGCGGTGTGCACGGTGCGGGCTCGGGGAGGGAGCGCCGTGGGCACTGCTGCAGACTGAAAGGGTTGGGGTTTTGGTTCAGTTTGTGGGTTTTGTACCATGTGAATGAAGAACTGGCGATATGGAACCTTTATTCCCCTCCCCCCGTCTGGGAGACCCAAAAATTCTATCCAATGACTGGGGATGAAGCTTTAGCTCTTCACCCACCTGCAGTTTCAGGTCACAGGCTCCACACCCACATTTTCGGTGCTCCTGCCATAGGTGCTCTGCCTTGGACACCAAGGAACCCTCCTGAGCAGGATGCCAGCTATGCTCTCATGACTTAACAATGGCCTTCCTGGGTAGTTCCTGTGTTGCTGGTGATGGTTTGGGCTTTTTTCCCCCCCCTCCTTTGCTGGGTTTTCCAGGTAGATTGTCAAAGCTAAGCAGGTGGAAAAAACCTAAGCCACAGGTTCTGAGGGTCCTGGTTGAGGAGCAGAGGTGGGTGCTCACCTGTGCTGAGACCCAGCATGGCTGTGCCCCCTGTCCCCCTGTGCTACAGTGACCCTTGTCCTCATGTCTCACAGATGTGGGCACCCTTCCTTCTGTGCCACAGCTGTGGCCCCTCTCCTCCCCTGTCTCAGCTGGGACATGGGCTGGGGGGGCTGTGTGCTGAGCTCAGCCATTCCTGTCCCCACTGCTGCCCCTTGGATGTGGTCTTGTTCAGCCAGTCCCTGTTGTGGCTCTGCCTATGGGCCTTTGGAGTTCCCACCTGGCCTGGGGACAAGCCAGGGCCCCCGTGCCCCTTTGGCACTCCATGGTCTCTTCTTCCACTGTGTGTAGGGAGATCTGGGTCCCCAGGTGCTCCTCTAGCACTGACCCTGCTGCATGGCACTGCCATCCTTTGCTCACCTCAAGGTGTGGCAGGGAAGGGAAGGGCTGCTATAAACCCAGCCACAGCGAGCAGGACTCTTCCCAAGCAGTCATCTCCTCCCTGGTACTGGATTTCTGTGAATGAGCCTAGTGTGGCACTGGAGTGCTGAGGAGAAATCTGGCTCTGAGCTCTCCCAGAAATCTGCCTGGTGATGTCTGGGTCTGTTTTGGTTGCTGATCCCCCCCACTGCCTTGCTGAGCACAAACCCTCCCAGAGCAGCTCTTGCCGCGGGGTTTACTGAGGACAATGAGAGTCACGCAGACATCTCGAGGGGAGGACGAGACCCTGAGGAGGTTTTTTTTGCTGTCTGCTACGGAGTGAGGAGCCTTCATGGGAGCAATTGCAAGACTTCAAGTGGTGCTTTACGGTGCTTGCTTCGTCTTATGCAAGCTGCCAGGGCCATCAAAGTGACATAAGCTGCAGGAAGAGGAAGGGACTGCGAGCAGCATCGTCAAAAGGGACTCTGTTCCTCCACCTGCTCCTATTTTCCTTTTTTCCTCCTACATTCAGTCTTTGTTCTGCCTTTGCAGTCGAATTTTGCTTTCCACGAGCCATATGCAAGCCTGGCAGGATGGGTGTCAGCTGCAGAGTCCCTGGGGGCTGATGTCCCTCTCTCGTTAGCAGTCCAGCAAAGCGCAGCACAACAGACCGAGCTCCCCTGGCAGGGCAGGGGTGATGCTCACTGTGTCCTCTCCATCCATACCTGTCCTGTGCCTCAACCCCGAGGGGATGGCAGCAGTGGGCACAGCTGGCTGGGCCTGGGGGGCTCCTGTGGTGAGTTTGGGCTCTTTTGGCTCCTGTCCTGCTTTGGAACTGAGTAGTTTAATCCAAAGTGGTTTTCCTGATTGTCCCATGAGCAATGCTGTGGTGGCCATCCTCTTGTGGGGTGAAGCTAGTGGTGAGTGCCATGTGCCCAGCGGTCTCAGCTCCAGGGCAGGCCGCTGGGCACAGGGCAAACGTCTTTATCTCTGCTGTGCTTTACTCTTTGGTGCAGCAAGGGCTGCTCGTGGTCTCCTGGAGCCACTGAGTGAAATCTGTGTGCTGCTGCTGGCAGCTGAGTGCCTGCTTGTCTCAGTGGGACATTCACTACAGCAGTGTCCCCTCTCCCACCCCGGGTGTGGGCACCCAGGCAGGCACAGCCTCCCTTCGCCCTTCGGCTTCCGCTCCAGCAGCGGCTGCAGACGCTGGGTTCTGGGAGCTGTTCTCTGCAATTTGCAGATTATTGAATCAGCTCAGAAGCTGCTGCCCGAGCTCCCTGGCTCCTGCTTGCCAGGAATCGGCTCAGACGAGCCTTCTGCTCTGGAGAACTCCCAGCGCCTTGCCTGATTGACTCAAAGCTGCGGGAAGTCGCCGCTTTCCTCCCCTCCTGCGAGGGAGAGCAGCCACCAAAGCTGGGCAGGGACAGAAACCTCTTCCCAGCCTTATTTCTACATCAAGCAGTGCTTGCCCAGCTAGGGCCAGGGCAACTCTGTGGCCAGTTGGAAAGAAACCTGTGTTGCTGGGTGCTGGGAAAGAACTCGGGGTGATTCATGGCAGAGCCAGCCCAGGCAGCACTGACCCCCAGAGCCAGGGCATCAGTGACCCCCAGAGACAGCCCAGGCAGCACTGACCCCCAGAGCCAGGGCATCAGTGACCCCCAGAGCCAGCCCAGGCAGCACTGACCCCCAGTGCCAGGGCATCAGTGACCCCCAGAGCCAGCCCAGGCAGCACTGACCCCCAGAGCCAGGGCATCAGTGACCCCCAGAGCCAGCCCAGGCATCAGTGGCCCCCAGAGCCAGGGCATCAGTGACCCCCAGAGCCAGCCCAGGCATCAGTGGCCCCCAGAGCCAGGGCATCAGTGACCCCCAGAACCAGCCCAGGCAGAGGTGCCCCCCTGAGCATGGGACACTCCACGCTGCTCCCAGCAATACTTATTCCCTGTGCAGAGGGATAATTAAAGCTAAACTCATTTGCAGTTAAATGTCACCTTGCTCTGAGCAGGGCTTGGGCTCCTGCTCGTGCAGGCTGTGCAGTGGGGGCTGCACACCAGTGCAGGCTCTGCCATTCACAAACACTGAATTGATTGCAACAGACCCAGAGCAGGAACTGCTGCACTTTTCCTTTGCTGACTCTCAGGCTTCACAGCGAGGAGGTGCTGGGCCAGCCTGAGCTTCATTTGCCTCGTGGTAAATCGGTTTGGAGGGAAGCTGCTTCACGGTGGGGGGGCTCTGCCCCTGGAGCACCGTGGGTGCAGGGGCTGACACCTGGGTCTGGGGTGGCTGCACAGCTTGGGGCTGGCTGAAGCTGGTGGGAGCCCTGCAGCAGTGTGTGTCCTTTGCAGGCGTCCTCCCGGTGATGAGTGATGATGCAGCGAGATCTTGCCTGCCTGGAGTCCCCAGATTGGATGGGAGCTGCTCAAAGTCAGGGAAAGGTGCTTCATTAGGGCACTCACTGCAGGTTTCCAAGTGCAGGCTCTCAGGAAGGTGCCTTTGTCTGTGTTGCAATAATAATAATTAAGGAGGGGGGGGGGAAAAAGGTTTGGTTGAGGTTTTGTGCAGTTTGTGAGCAGCTGGCTGAGGGCTCCTGGGTGCTGGGGCATTGGCAGGGCCTCAGCAGTGTCCTGCGGGCTGGGGCTTGGTCCCAGCCTTGTGCTGGTCGGGATGGGGGATGGAGAGGAGTCCCCCCACAAAGGGAAGGCAAGCAGCCAAGGCTCCAACCCATCCCAGGGCAGTGTGTGAGTGAAAAGCAACACAGCACAGTCCCCTGTGAACACTTAAGACACTGGGCACTGAATATTAAACAAACTAAAGAGGGAGCAGCTGGCAAGGTGCTGCCCATCAAGGACAGAAAAGTGATGAGTCCCAAAATAGAGGCTGCTAATTTACAGGCTGATGGTTGCTGTCCTTCTCAAGGATACGGCATCCAGGCAGGCTGAACTTGTTGCTGCAGGAGTTTTGCACCTCCTTAGGCCAGGTTTAATCTGCAGAGGTTGGGGTGGGGGCAGAGGCAGCCTGTGGTGCCCTGCATTCGGGATGGGGGCAGAGGCAGCCCGTGGTGCCCTGCGTTCGACTCGCAGCGTAGCACAAGGCAGAGCTCACTGCGGAGTGGGAATTGCTTCCCCGGGGCAGGGAATGTGTGGACATCTTCCCTGCCCTCGTGTGGGGTGTAGGAACACAGCCTGTCCCTGCAGAGCCTGGCTGGTAAACCAGAGGAGCAAACCAAGAGGGTGGCATGCATCAGAGGTCCTTCACTAGGCTGCGGGAGGGGAGGGGCGCGCTCGGCAGCCAGGGTTTGGGCCTGGTGGGGGTCTCGCAGCCCTGGGTCAGTGCCCATGGGATGTTTCCATCAGGATTTTGTTCTGTTGATGGCTTTGCCAAATGAATCAGGGTGTGAGTCTGTGGGAGCTTTTGGGGTGTGATCAGGGATGCTCTAGAGACAAGAGAAAGGTCTCACCTGCCCTTGCTGTACCAGGAACTCAGGCACTCAAAACGGGGGGGATGGGAATCCCCATTTGTCCCCCTTTGGGAGAAGCAGGGGGAGCAGCCCTGGCTATGGGGGCTGTGCCTGCCTGGTGGCCTCTGGGGCAGTGGGTTCCCCCCCTGAGCTCAGCCCCACAGCCCCAGGAGGGGGACAAGATCCGTGCTGGGATAGCAGGGCTCTCTTGTAAGATGCCTTTGAGCACTGAAAGGCCACCCGAAGGTTTCCCTGGAGCTTTCTCTCCTCTAGGGTGGACAATTCGAACTCACTCAGCCTGGCCTCACAGCAGAGGGCTTCCAGCCCTCCCGGCATTGCTGTGGCCTCCTCTGGCCCTGCTCCAACAGGTCCCTGCCTGTGCTGGGCACTCCAGAGCTGGACCCAGCACTGCAGGTGGTTGTCTCAGCAGAGGGGCAGAATCCCCTCCTTGCCCCTGCTGCCCACGCTGCTGGGGATCAGCCCAGGATGCTATTGGCTTTCCGGACTCCTCGCTGGAAGAGCTCTTCAGACCTTTGCTGTCGTTTGGGGTCCCCTGGTGCCCGCCGGGGTCCGGTGCAGGCGTAGGGCTGCCGTGAGCAGCCGCCGGCACCGGCGTCAGGAGAGATCCCGGGGGGCTGCCTCTCCGTGTGAGCGCGGAGCAGGACGTGCTCATCCTCCTCATGATTCATTTACTAGCCCGGGGCGGGGGAGGATCTGTTTGGGAGCTGGGCTGGTGGCCCCTGGCCCCGCGGCTGGTGGCAGCAGGTCCCTAGAGCCCGTGTCTCTGCTTTTAGCTGTTGCCAGTGCACGGAAGCCGACGGCGCGGGGTGGCCGTGGAGGTTCTTGTTTGGCTCTCCCTGGAATGGCAGGAGCAGTTCCAGCAGTTTGGCCCCAAAGCAGCAATCAGCATGTGAGAGAGGAACACGTTGTTAAGTTGTCTGAGTGATTTTATAATACTTGGACTATGATGCTATGGCAACCTGCTACAAATCCCAGATCAAATCCATTTGTTTGTGTGCATCCCTGTAACTTTCATCTTTGGGAAGCCTGAAAGGCTTGCTGCCTCCGAGGGCCACGGTGCAGATTAGTGCAGCCAGGCAGAGCTGGAGGTTCAAAGCAAGGAGAGTGCAGGGTGAGTGCTTTGCTGCAGATCAGGCTGTGCTGTCGTGTCCTAGAAAGTCAGAGAGCAGCCGGCGAGGTTCTGCCGTCCTCGGCCTGTTCTCGTGGTGAGCTTGTGGAGAGGAGAGAGGGATGGGCAGAGCAGATGGGCAGGACCTGGGTTCTGCTGTTGCCCATAGGCCATCCCACATGGTTCTGACTGACTGCTTGCACTGAAAGGCTGGAAGATGCTGAGAGCTTCCATGGGAGGTGACGACGCAAGGCAGGTGTGACCTGCTCTGGTTTCAGCACAGGAAGAGGCAAAGGTGCCAGTCCTTGGCCTGGACTCGAGTTTGGGCACAAAGCACTGCTGCACAGCCTGGGCAGTGCCATGGTCCTTGGTGCCATGTGGTGGGGAGGGGACAGGTCCTGCTGGCTCCACTTTGTCCCTTGCAGTGTGGGGCAGCTTTCTTCTCAGCTCCTCCTGCTCTGTGGCACTGCAGCCCAGAGGCCAGTGAGTCCCTCTTGCTCCTGCCTGCAGCTGTTAACGCCCCAGGAGGAGCCTGGCAGGACCCTCAGCTCCAGGAGAAGTAGGTCCTGCCCTGAGAAGTGCAGTCAGCAATTAATTACCACTACCAGAGGATTTGGTTGGGTCCCAGGGGTCTGTGAGCCAAGTCCCCACATGCTAGCAGCTGGTCTTGGCTGTGGTGTTGCCTGGCACGGTGGTGTGCCACCTTGTCCCTCGCCACGCTGATCACCCTGTGCCATTCCAATCCCCTCATGCTATGCTGATCCTCCCCATGTCCCACCTGGTCTGATCTTCCACCTCTGAGGCATATTATAGCCCTGGCTTTCCTCCAACATCCACCCAGTGTTCTCCTGGCTACAGCTGAGCTCCATTGATCCTTGTTCCTTGGTTGTTGACTCTGGATCCGTGTCCTGCTTGTCCCTTCCTTCCTGTGGTCACAGGCACCGCAGCTCCCTGCTTCTCCCCTGTCCAGATGTGCCAGCACAGACTGCCAGCCCCCAGCCACATCCATCATGCCAGCTGCAGGGACACAGTGTCCAAGGCCACTCCAGCTGCAGCTGCTGGCCTCTGCCTGTGTGTGTCTGTACCTGTAGGTGTGCTTCAGGGGCTGGAGTCAGGTCTCAGCAGGAGCAGTCTGTGGGCAGGAGCAGTTGTGCTCACAGGCAGGAGGAGCAGGAGCTGTGCTTCCCCAGGCTCTGCTTCAGTCTCTTGTCAGCAGGGATGCAGCCCAAGGGCTGCTGCTTTGCTCACAGAAGTGGTGCTGGAGCCTTGCACTCCTTGTGGCATCAGTGTCCTCGAAGAACACCTGCCTGCTGTGCCTTCTGCACCCCACTGCATCCTGGCCCAGCCCCACAGCACCCCCACGGTGTGCAGGACCCTGCCACGGAGGGGCTGTGGGCACCGGAACCTTCCCGGTGACCAGCACGTGGCTGTCACCTGCTGTCACAAGAGCTGAGGCCTGGTGGCAGAGGGCAGGAGCCCGGGTGGAGGGGCTGGTGAGGAGGGCAGGCGTTGCAGGTGGCCAGTGCCCACCCGCTGGCAGAAGCTGCATGTTTTGGAGAGGGCCTGGGCGGGTGCTGGTGCCCGGCTGCTGCGTGTGCCACGCTGTGCTGTGCCATCCCAGGGCAGGCTGCCATGGGAACCAAACCTCCTTCCTGCAAGATAAACAGTTGGGCATTTTTGGCCGGGTTTCTGCAGGACTAACCTGGCAGGGCCGAGAGGAAGCAAATGAAACCTCAGATTTTCTGCCTCCCGGGGGAGCATCTGGTGGCGCTGCTGCGAGAGGCAGCCTGGTGGTCGTGTGCCTGGGAAGCTGCTGGGCTGAAGGGAAGGGATGCTGTGGTCAGCTCCTTGCTGGGGGGGCCGAGGCTGTGCCTTTTCCAGGTTTAGGGGGGCTTTTGTGGGGGGCTTTGGTGGCAGGTCCGTGGTGCAGGGGCTGCTCTTGCTTCCCTGGGCTCCTGTAACCTCGTGGTGCCTCTCCAGCCTCCGCGTTCAGCACCAGTGTGGCTGCTCTGTGATCAAAGAGGCCCTCGGCTGGGCCTTGCCAACCCCAGCCGGGGTGTCCCAGGGGCTCACGCTGCTGTCACCGAGCTGGACCCCTCCTCTGCCATCCACGGCTGCTGGGAGACCGCTGGGCCACGCATCCTGCCCAGGCAGGGATGGTGCCAGATGGAAGGACACCATCTGTGGGGATGGGTTGTCATAGAAACCTATCCCTGCTGTCCCAGCACCACCACACCAGCACCACATCACACCACACCCCAGCCCCGCGGCCAGCCCTGGCTGGGTCCTGGGGGCACAACCCGGGCACTTGGTGGGGCAGTGTGAGGGGTCCCGACCCATCCTGGGCTCGGGGCTCTGCAGATGGCTTTTGTCATCTCCTCTCTCGGTCTCTTTTGGGTTTCTCTCAGATCCAAGATGCTGCTTCTCCAGCAGCCTGCCCGCCCGCGGCTTTGCCAGGGAAGATAAGCTCTTATCTGCCGCCTGGCGCTGCTGCCCGGCACGGGGGGAAGCTGACTCCTGCCTTTGGTTTTTCAGGAAGCAGGAGCTGCTGAACAGCTCAGATGCGACCGTCCCGGAGCGGCCGCTGTCCCCGCCGCTCACCGCCCCGCCGAGCATGAAGGTGAGTGCGAGGGCGCTGCCGCGGTGGGCGCACGGTCCGGCCGGGCTGCCAGTCTGGGAGCTGGCACGGAGCGGCACTGCCAACGCAGCGGCTGCCCGGAGCCGGGGCTGTTCCCGCGGGAGCAGCGGTAGGCGGTTGCTGGAGCCCAGCCTGCGGCGCGGTCGTGCGTGCCGGCGGGCCCCATCCTGCGCTGCCGCTCACGTTACGCAACCGCGGGCGGCGGTGCCAGGCGGGGTGCAGAATCCCGGAGCTGTTATCCTGCGAGCAGCCCTCCCTGGGCGCCGCGGCGGGCGGCTGCTTGCCAGCTGGAGGCCGACGGCGCATCCCCCCCAGCGGGCAGCGCTGCCGGCGCGGCCGGACCGAGCGCTCCCTCCTGCCAGCGCCGCTCGGCCGCTCGCTTTGGCCGTGCCGTGGGACCCAGCTCTGCCCAGCTCTGCTCCACCTGCAGCCTTCCCAAACCCAGCGGGAGAGGGCTGTGAGCAACCTGTTGAGACCTGGGAGCTGGTCCTGCCCGAGCTGGGGTGGAACTGGGCACTGCCACAGCTGCCAGCTTGCAGTTACCTCGCTCAAACAGTCTCAAGCGAGCAGGGTGTGTGCACCCCTGTGCCAAGTAGGGCGATGCAGAGGACAAGGGCAGTGCCCTGGGGCAAAGCACCTGCCTCCTGAGGGCTTCTGCCTTTGCCCTCAGCACGTTTTCAGGGGAATTCTGCTTTTTGAGGAGTCTGTGAGCCAGGCAGGCTAAGTCTGACTGTGGGTGCAGAGGTGGCTCCCAGTGCTGGGGTCCCCTCCTTGCCCAGGAGGGAATACAGGTGTCAAGGCCCTAGGCACACTGTGGGTAGGGAGGAGGACAGCTGTTCCTCAGCTGGAGCCAGGGTGATGTGGGACAGGTCAGGCTCTTCAGTGATGCTCAAACGCTAGCCCAATGCTTCCCTCAGCTTGGGAAGCCTGGCAGGGAACCCTGGGGGGAGTTTGGCGTGGGCAAGGCGTGCGGGTGCTGCTCCGGGTGATGCAGGCTCCCCAAAAGCAAGGGCTGAGGGCTTTCTCTTCTGGCCTCTTCTCCTCACATGACAAGCTGGGGCTGTGGCCAGGGGAGAGGCTGGTGGTGGCTCTGGCTGAGGACAGGCAGCGGGGACCAGGCTCAGTGGGCAGGGCTGGAGGCTGCTGTTTCACTGCTGGTTCGTGTCCTTAAAGCAATTAAAAGGTGATTAGCGACTCGTTCTGCTTTACAGCAGGATTAAAGGCCTCCAGAACCTTTTGCAGATGGCACAGGTTGTCCTCTCAGACAGGCGAGGGAGAGCTGGGAGCCCTTGGCACCTGCTCCCTCCCTCCACCCTCAGGCCCCGCGGCGTTGGCAGCGCTGCTGCGGTCGTGGCTGCCTGTGCTGGCACCGCAGCCGGGCAGTGGCACAGGAGGATCCTGGATACTGCTTTGCCAGGCACAGGGAGCTGCAGAGGTGCCAAACAGAGCTAAATCCTTATGGTCTCCAGGGTGGGGGCTGTTTGTGGACCACTGGGTTGTTTTCTGCTTGTTTGGAGCTTCCCTGTGCCCCTGCTGCTGCTTTGGTCTCGGCTGCTTCGGCTCTGGAAAGGTCAGGGTTGGTGTGGGCTTGCTGACATTTAAGAGATGGAACTGGAGAGGAGATGTCAGGGGTTAAGGAGCCATCAGCTTGATGAAGGGAAACCCAGGGTGACGTTGTGGTGGGAGGCAGAGACCCGGTCCTCCTGGAGACGTCAGCTTGGTCCCCTGTCCACCACAGGCTGTGGGGGATGCTGGACACTTGCTCAGCAGAGCCAAGCCTGTGATGAGATGCTGCCCAGAGTCGATGTCCTCAGTGCTCATCCTGCCCTGCTCTCCTCTGGGTAGGCTTTAAGGTGCTTCCCAGAGATCTGTGCAGGACTTACTGTCACAGAGAGGGACAAAAGGCCCTGGGAGCATGGACAGGAGGTCTTGGTGCTGCTAGTGCCTAATCTACATCTTCTGGGCCAGCAGACTGGGGTGTGCTGAGGAGACTCTTGAGAGGATTTAAAGATGGGAGTCACTCAGCTCCTTTGGAAGGGCTGTGGCTTTTTTGTGCATACAGATGCCAGCTGGAGAGGTTGGGGGTTCTGCTTCCTGCCCCAGAAGCCTGTTCCTGCTGCATCTTACCCAGGCAAGTGCTCTCCTGAGGGGCACAGTGCATCCCACCGGGGGGTCTGTGCATCACATCAAGGTGCCATGCATCCGAGCAGGCGCCTGCCAGTCCCCTGCAAGCCTTCATCCACTTCCTGCCCAACCTGTTTGGGGCACTTTGCCTCCCAGGGGAGCCACCCTTTGAAATAACAAAGCAGCAGAGCTGCCTGCCTCTGCCTTGGAGAAACATTAACGAAGGGAGGTGTGGGGAGGGATGCCCGGGCTGGTGCTTGGCTGCTGGCACCGGGACCCCTGAGGAAGGCTGCTGGTGGCAGTGCCTGTGGCTGTGTGGCAGATGCAGGAAGATGGATTTCTTGTGGGGCATGCTGGTGAGTGCTGTGCGAGCTGGGGAGCTGGGCTGAGCTGTGCCCTGCTCTGCTCCATCCTTGGTGGCCCCTGCCTGGGGCAGGGCTTGCTTTCTGGCTGGCATTTCCTTGGAGAGCTTCAGAGCAAGCTCTGGCTGCACTGCAGCTTCTGCTCCGAGCGTTCCTCATCTGTTCTCCAAACTTGTCCCCGGGGTGCTGGGTGCCTGAACAGCCACCCTGTGCTGTGGACCAGGTGCCTGGTGCTGACAGAATGGGACCATGGGCTTTTCTGGGCAGTCCATCCCCTCTCAGGCTGCTCAGGGGTGAGGGTGAGGGCAGGTGAGCAGGGAAGGAACGGCAGCTGTAGCGTTCCAGGTTGGGTATTCTGCATTTCTGAGGCTGTCAGGACACGAAGCTGGCCAGGTTTGCCTCACTGAAGATGGGCAGAACTGCCTGATCTGGTGATGCCTTTGGTGGCACTGGGGAAGCAGGGGCAGGTTTGGTCTGGAGCAGTGTAACCATCGCTGCTGCTGTGCCCTGGCAGGGCCATCGCTTCCTGCCCGGCGTCACAAGGCTGTCATTGTCTCCACCTAATCGCCGAGATGTTTGTGTCCCTGTAAAGCCGGCTCTCGGCATGCAGGAATCCCTCGGGGGTGCAGGCTCTGCTCCTGTGAAATGCCTGGATGCTCTTCTGCTGGAACCTGCCCCAGCAGGTGGATCTGGCGCTGCTGCTGCTGCGTGGTTTGGGTCTCTGCTTCTGGCCCCTGGCGGAATGGGACCTGGGAACAACTTTGATGGACTCAAAGAGCCTTTTGTCCATCGCGGATACCAGGAGATAAACTGGGATCTAAGCCGAGCTCAGAGTATGGAGAAGCCTTTAGAAGAGCTGTGGGCACAGAGCTCTCCTTCCCCAGGGTCTGATGCTCCCCACAGGCGCCGTGGATACCTGCTGGATGTGGTCCAAAGCCAGGCCAGGGCTGCCCCGAGCCACACACTGCCTGCCTGCGCTGCCAGCGGCTCTCCTGTCCCCGCTGCTGTCACCCGGGGCAGCCACTGGGCTGCTCCTGCTGTAAACCCAACCTTTGCTCACCCCATTTATTGAGAGAGCCTCCGAGGTTTTCCTTGGCTCGTTTTAATTCCTTCATCTCCTCTGGTTTCGGTTTTTTCCCCTTCTCTCTTACGTGCTTTGAGAAATCCATTTCGATTGCTGGTGAGTGGCAGGGAGCAGGGGGGCTCAGAGGAGAGGAGGGGGAGGGAGGGAGGACGAGGAAGAGGAGGGAGTGGGCTGCTGCCTCCTGCCTCCAGAAAAGCCGTTCGCTGGGAGTGCCCCGGTGTTTACAGCTGTCGCTCCACTCGATAAGCTATTTGCATGTGCTTGAGAGCAGGAGAAGCCGGGCGAGGATCAGGATTGTCCGGCCGGGGTTCGGTGGCTGCTGTGCCGATGAGGTGACCCAGCCCGGTGACTCAGGGGGCTGCTGTGTGCTGGCAGAGCACCAATGGGATTTCCCGTGCCTGCGGGTGGAGCAGTGTCTGAGCTGGTCAAACCCAGGCTTCTGCATCTGAACGTCACGGCGGGACCCCGGGGGAAAGGTCCCAGAGCAGCCCGGCGGCACCGGGACCGTGCCGAGCCCGGGACCGTGCCGAGCCCGGGACCGTGCCGAGCCCGGGACCGTGCCGAGCCCGGGACCGTGCCGAGCCCGGGACCGTGCCGAGCCCGGGACCGTGCCGAGCCCGGGACCGTGCCGAGCCCGGGACCCTGCGGGCGGCGCAGGTTGATCAGGGCAGGAACAGGGTTTGTGGCTGGGCTCTTCCCAGCCTGGGTTTGTCATCCCCAGTCCCACCGTGCTAAGTGTTCCTGAAGACCCAGGATACTCCTGCTCTGTCTCCCAGGTGTGCTGCAGTGGCTTGGAATGCTCGTGGGGATGCAAAGCTCCAAAGCCCCAGCACGGCTGGGGACGAGGCAGAGCCCCCAGGCTGGGCACCGGCACGGCTGGGGACGAGGCAGAGCCCCCAGGCTGGGCACCAGCACGGCTGGGGACGAGGCAGAGCCCCCAGGCTGGGCACCAGCACGGCTGGGGACGAGGCAGAGCCCCCAGGCTGGGCACCAGCATGGCTGGGGGAGCAGGACAAGCTCCCTGCTGCAGACTCAGACTGCTCTGGGGCAGGCAGGCAGCGTTTTTAATCGAGTCCCAGCTAATCTCTTTAGTCCATTTGGCAAGTAGGGCATTAACCCTGCACGGGGCAGCCTGGCACTGGCACTGCTGATGTGCCCACGGCTGGTGAAGGGCAGAGCCCAGGGCCTGCACCTCACAAGGTAAGGGGCATGGGGCTGCTGCTGGTGTCTCCTCTGCCAGGGCATTGTTTTGCTTTTATGGATCAATCACTCTGGGCCTGATCCATGTCAGAAGGAAAGGGGTTTGCTGCTGGTTTGTGTGCCCAGACCCCTTCCTGCCCAGGCCTGGCAAAGCAGCAGCAGGACTGCAGGGATGAGGGCACAGCCCTCCCCATCCCTCTGCCCGTGTCAGGACCAGCTCTGCTCCACAGCCCCAGCAAACACCACACCTGTGGCACTGCTGGGCACCCTGTGGCACTGCTGGGCACCCTGTGGCACTTGGGTGTTGTCTCCACCTGGTCCCTGAGGTCAAGCAGCACATGGCAGGGCAGTGGAGTGTGCCTGCAGCAGATGATTGCTTTCCTCTTTTCCCTTTCCCCTCTCCCTCTTGCTCCATGGGCAAGATCGCTCTCCCCTTGGCCCCACTCTCCCCTTGGCAGCAGTGCACAGGCTGGAGATGCCAAGAGACCCAAGAGACCTGACTGCCAGGGCACATGAGGAACCCAAGATGGCTTTCTGCTCCTGCTGAGGGCCAGGGTGCCTGCTGTGAGGTGTGGGGGGCTGGGGGGGCTGGTGTCCCTGCCTGGCTGTGCCTGGGGCTCACATTTGCTGTCAGCCACCAGGAGTTGTTCTTCTTCTCTCTTTCAGTCTGCAGAGTTCTTCGAAATGCTGGAAAAAATGCAGGTGAGCAGCACCCCTGTGCTGGTGCCAGGGCTCCCTCCCTGCCCCACACAGCCCACAGCTCCTCCTGCACCCGAGCTGCTGGGAGGCTCCTGTGTGACTGGGTCCTGCTGCAGGCTGTTGGGGAAGTCCCCAGGGCCGTGTGGGCCCTGCTGAAAGGAGCACAGGAGGTGCCTCCAGCCCAGAGCACGCAGCAGAGCTGCACAGGAGCAGCCAGCACAGCAGGGACAGCAGCAGTGGTGCTGGCAGCATCCTCCCCTGAGCAGCCCCTGCAGCATCCTGGGCAGGTCTCTGAAGGGAGGTTCAGAGCACAAGCTGGGGCTGGCACTGCCTCAGCACCCCGGGGGCAGGGCAAGGCAGGCTCTTGTCCCACACCAGAACACATCAGGATGTGCCCCAGGGGAAGTGTCAGAGCACCAGGGTGTGTGCCTGCCCCCCACAGACCATCAGAGCTGGGATCTCTTGTGGGAGCCCATCCTGGAGGGAGGGAGGGAGGGGAAGCTGGAGGGGGCTGTGGGGAGCTGATCATCCCTGCCTCACCTTTAGGGATTTTCAGTGTGGTGTTGCTGTGTCCCAGGGCTTGTCCTGCCACAGCAGGGGGTGGCCCTGCCTCCTCCCCATCACCCATTTTCCCTGTGCTCAGGTGGGGTCTGCCCTGGCATGGGCAGCTCTGCCCAGCTCTGTCCCCTCCTCTCACACCACCTGGGTCACAGTGACTCCCATGCAGGCAAACTCCCTCATGGCTTTGTGTGGCTGGAAACCTCTTCATGACCCCATCCATCTGTTCTGCTCCAAACAGGCACCCAAGCTGGAAGAACAGAGAACTGGAAGCCAAAAACATAAGGTTGGCTGGGTTGTGTTTCTTGTGGGGATCCTCTCAAGTGCCCTGCCCTGGATCTCAGGGCTTTACTGTGTCTGGTCAAAGCCAGGCCCCCAAAGGGCTCCACAGGGTTTGGCTGTGGATAGAGGCAGGGCACTGATTGAATTGCAGAGGAGGGAGAGGCTGTGCCTGGGAATCCTAATCCAGCTTTAGCCCTCTGCTTCCATGGGGAGCTGTGTGTGGGGGTAGGGGGGGTTCTGCTGTGGACCTGAGGGGCTTACCCCCATAGTGAGGACCCCTCTGACCCTGCTGTGGAGCTTTCCTGCAGACCCTGAGTGGGGGAGGGTGCCAGGCTGGGCCCCAGGGGTGTGGTGGCATCGCTGCCAGGGCTGGCCCCCATTGCCATGCCCAACACAGCATCACTCTTCTGTCAGTGCAGGGCACTGGGGGCAGGAGGCAGCAGGGCAGTGGGCAGTGCCCCCTGGGTGGCAAGTGCCAGGCTGTGGTCTCAAGGGACAGCTGATGGGGAGCAGGTGGTCACAGGTGGTGTTTCCATTCCTTTTTCCAGGAAGACTACATCCCATACCCCAGCATCGATGAGGTGGGTGCCCTGAACCCCCCAAGTGCCTTTCCAGAACTGCCTCCAGTGGGAGCTGCTGGAGCTGCCCACAGCCCATGCCCTCTGCCCACCTTTGTGGCTGCAGCTCTTCCTCAGTGCCCTCTTCCTAGTGGAGAGAGAAGAGGCTCCAGTGAAGGGCTGGATTTGCCCCCTTGGGGCCAGGGCTGGGGGCTGCTGTGGGAGGGGGCAGTGCTGGGGCAGAGCACAGGGCAGTGAGGTCCTGCCCACCCCCTCATGGGCACATCTCTGCAGATCCTAGAGAAGGGCAGCCCATACCCACTGATCATCCTGCCCCAGTTCGGGGGGTACTGGATCGAAGACCCGGAGAACCTCGGCACGCCCACCTCGTCTGACAGCAGCATCTGCGAGGAGGAGGAGGAGAGCCTCAGCCCCAGCACCTATGGCTACAAGCTGGAGTGCAAAGGAGAGGCCAGAGCCTACAGGAAGCACTTCCTGGGGAAGGTGGGTGCCCCTGCTGGGGGGCAGTGGGCAGCTGAAAGTGGCACACACAGCCCCCCGGGGCAAAAAGACATTCTGAGGGCAGCATGGGCAAAGGCCACAACTTCCCTCCTTGCAAGGAGAGGAGGGCAGACCACCGTGGCTGGGATGGCCACACATATGGCCTTGCTCCTGCACCCACCCTGGGTGGGCACTGCCAGCTTGGAGCCCACCCCATCCCCTCAAGGACCCTGGGTGGGCACTGCTGGCTCTGAGCCTGCCCCATCTGCAGGGACTTGGGGCTGGGGGCTCAGGCAGACTCGGGGCACCTGGCAGCAGCCTGCCTGCCCTCCTGCCCCCAGCCTGATAATCCTCTTTCCCCTCTGCTCAGAGCTGGGAGCAGGGTGTTGCAGTCCCCAGGCAGAGGGATTAAAGGCCCAGGAGGAGGGGCGAGGGTGTGTGTCCCTGGGGTGCCAGGGATGGTGTTGGGCTGGCTCCTGGGCAGTGCCATGGCTGAGCTGCCTCCCCCCCACTGACACTTTCTTCTCTCTTTTTAGGATCATCTCAATTTCTACTGCACAGGCAGCAGCCTGGGGAACCTCATCCTCTCCATCAAGTGTGAGGAGGCAGATGGCACAGAATATTTGAGGATTATACTCAGGTAGAGGGGGGGAAACAAAGCTTTGCTTAACAAAACTTCTCTCTGGGGGCTCTGGTTTGGCTTCCTTGCTGGAGCTGGGCTGGCAGCACATGGAGGGGCTCAGACTGGGGTGGGAAGCAGCAGCAGCATCTTCCTTGGGCTGCTTCTGTCCCCCTCTGATGGGCATGAGGCTTGGATTCAGTGCTGAGCCTGCTGGCACTGGGTGTAAATGGTTTGGTTGATTAGGTGGTGTTGGATGAGGGGTTGGACACGATGATCTTGAAGGTCTCTTCTGCTCCCCCCCTGCTCCCCCCTGCTCCCCCCTGCTCCCCCCTGCTCCCCCCTGCTCCCCCCTGCTCCCCCCTGCTCCCCCCTGCTCCCCCCTGCTCCCCCCTGCTCTCTTCTGCTCCCCCCTGCTCTCTTCTGCTCCCCCCTGCTCTCTTCTGCTCCCCCCTGCTCTCTTCTGCTCCCCCTTGCTCTCTTCTGCTCCCCCTTGCTCTCTTCTGCTCCCCCTTGCTCTCTTCTGCTCCCCCCTGCTCTCTTCTGCTCCCCCCTGCTCTCTTCTGCTCCCCCCTGCTCTCTGTGTGACCCAGGGTGGCACCAGGCACCTCCACCCCGAGGGCTCTGCAAGCCATCAAGCCCTGGTGTGTCTGAACCCCTCTGTCACTTCCCTCCAGAGGGTGAACATTGTAGGAGCAGCAGAGATGAGAGGAAAACCAGAGCCTGTGCAGACCCCAACAGAGGCTGCAGCACCTCACCAGGCTGGGTGGGGGGCTGCAGCTGGCACCTCTGCCTCGGACACTGCCTCACAGCTGCTTGGTTCTGTTCCCCTGCCAGGTCCAAAGTGAAGACACTGCACGAAAGGATCCCCCTGGCAGGGTTCAGCAAGCTGCCCAGCATCCCCCAGATTGCAAAGGTGAGGTGCTGAGCTGGGCTGCCTGCAGCAGAGCCCACCCTGCTCTGCCCAGCGCCTTGGGCAGCACTGGGTGGCATTGGGCAGTGTTGGATGGCATTAGATGGCACTGAGCAGTGCTGGGGCAGTGTTGGGTGGCATTGGGCAGTGTTGAATGGCATTAGATGGCACTGAGCAGTGCTGGGGCAGTGTTGGGTGGCATTGGGCAGTGTTGAATGGCATTAGATGGCACTGAGCAGTGTTGGGCAGTGTTGGGTGGCATTGGGCAGTGTTGGATGGCATTAGATGGCACTGGGCAGTGGGTGGCATTGGGCAGTGTTGGATGGCATTAGATGGCACTGAGCAGTGCTGGGGCAGTGTTGGGTGGCATTAGATGGCACTGAGCAGTGTTGGGGCAGCGTTGGGTGGCATTGGGCAGTGTTGGGTGGCATTAGATGGCACTGGGCAGTGTTGGGTGGCATTGGGCAGTGTTGGATGGCATTAGGTGGCGTTGGGCAGTGTTGGGTGGCATTGGGCAGTGTTGAATGGCTTTAGATGGCACTGAGCAGTGTCGGGGCAGCACTGGGCAGGACAGGGGTGGCTGCTCCTTGTGCCCAGGGACCCAGCACTGACTGCTCTTTCCCTTGCCCCCAGGCCTTCTGTGATGATGCCTCTGGGCTGAAGTTCAACCCAGTTCTGTACCCCAAGGTGAGGCAACTTACCCCAGGTCGGTGGTGTGTGGCACAGGGGTGGTCAGGCAGGGTTAACTTCCCCTTCCCCTCGAGATCCAGAGGCTGCTTTGGTACCTTGTGTGTGGGTGTTTGTGCTGCACCTTCCAGCTCCCAGCTTTTGCCATGGCTGCACAGGGCACGTGAGCAGGGCCCTGGTGGTGTGCAGAGTGAGCATCTGGCAGCAGGTCAGCTCATGGCCATCTGATGGCAACTGTAGGCCACCAACTTGTTGTGTCCATTGGCCACCGAGGGCTGATGGCACTTTGGTATTAATCTGCCCTTGGAGAGGGAAGAGAGACCAACTGTGGGGTGTAAACCCAACAAGGGTCTGGGTTTGGTGCCTTAAACTGTGCAAGAAGGGCTGAGCCTGTGCTCAGGAAGCTGTGCAGGAAGAGATGGAGGGGTGGAGAGGTCACTGCAGGGCACAGCGTGCTGCAGCTGGGTGCCAGTGCCCACTGGTGATGTGCCCAGACTTACTCATTGCCTGCTCTGGGGTGACCTCACTTGTGTGCCAGGGGAGCTGAGAGCCCTGAGCAGGGTTGACTCTCCTGATGATTGTGTTTGGAGCTGCCAGATGACCTAACTCATCTCCTGCAGGCCTCCCAGATGATTGTGTCTTATGATGAGCACGAGGTCAACAACACCTTCAAGTTTGGTGTCATCTACCAGAAGTTCAGGCAGGTGAGTAATGCCTGTGCTGCTCTCCTGGAGCATGGCCTGGGGCTCTGGGGCTCTCAGTGGCAGATTTGGTCCCACAGCTGAGTCCATCCTGTGCAGGCAGGGACACTTCACACTGGATTAGGCTGCTCACAGCCACCTCCAGCCTGGCCTCCAGGGATGAGGCTTCCACCACCTCCCTGGGCAACCTGCGCCAGGCTCTCACCACCCTCATGGGGAACAACTTCTTCCTAACATCCAAACTGAATCTCTCCTCCTCTAGCTTGGATCTATTCCCCCCACAGTCCTATCACTACCCAACCCCCTCAAAAGTCCCTCCCCAGCTTTCTTCTAGCCCCCTTCAGATACTGGAAGACCACAATGAGGTCTCCTTGGAGCCTTCTTTCAGGCTCTCTTCAGATACTGGAAGACCACAATGAGGTCTCCTTGGAGCCTTCTTTCAGGCTCCCTCCAGATACTGGAAGACCACAATGAGGTCTCCTCAGAGCCTTCCTTTCCCTGCCTCATTAAAAAAAGGAATGAAACATGAAGTGGCTGAAAAAAACCCTTCGGTGTGGAAGCCAGCCCACGAGCTGCCGGGGGAAGGGGAAGTGCATTTGAGCAGGCGTGGTGTTTTCGTCAGCCGCGTGTTTTAGGCAGCGGGAGGCTTCTGCCTGCCTCGGGGGACTGCGGGCTCCGGGGGCCGGCCGCCGCCGAGCGCCGCCGCCGAGCGCCGCCGCCGGGAGCCGCGGGACTCCGCCCGGCAGCGCCGAGGCAGCGCAGCCTCCCGGAGAGGCTTCTGACAGCCGCTCCCCAGTGTCCTTACGTAGTGCATCGCGGGGTGGGCTGAGCAGCTCGGGCAAGACCCTGATTAAGGTCTGGTTGTCCTGCAGCAGCCAGGGGATCAGTAAGGTTGGGGTTTTCCGACGGAGGCTGCACTCCTGCTTTGCTGTTTCCTGAGCATTGTCCTCAGGTCCTTGCTGCTGGCCAGGAGCTGCCCTCGGCGCCTTCTCCCCTTGCTCAGGAGCTGCCCTCGGCACCTTCTCCCCTTGCTCAGGAGCTGCCCTCGGCACCTTCTCCCCTTGCTCAGGAGCTGCCCTCGGCACCTTCTCCCCTTGCTCAGGAGCTGCCCTCGGCACCTTCTCCCCTTGCTCAGGAGCTGCCCTCGGCGCCTTCTCCCCTTGCTCAGGAGCTGCCCTCGGCACCTTCTCCCCTTGCTCAGGAGCTGCCCTCGGCACCTTCTCCCCTTGCTCAGGAGCTGCCCTCGGCACCTTCTCCCCTTGCTCAGGAGCTGCCCTCGGCGCCTTCTCCCCTTGCTCAGGAGCTGCCCTCGGCACCTTCTCCCCTTGCTCAGGAGCTGCCCTCGGCACCTTCTCCCCTTGCTCAGGAGCTGCCCTCGGCACCTTCTCCCCTTGCTCAGGAGCTGCCCTCGGCGCCTTCTCCCCTTGCTCAGGAGCTGCCCTCGGCACCGTCTCCCCTTGCTCAGGAGCTGCCCTCGGCACCTTCTCCCCTTGCTCAGGAGCTGCCCTCGGCATCTTCTCCCCTTGCTCAGGAGCTGCCCTCGGCACCTTCTCCCCTTGCTCAGGAGCTGCCCTCGGCGCCTTCTCCCCTTGCTCAGGAGCTGCCCTCGGCGCCTTCTCCCCTTGCTCAGGAGCTGCCCTCGGCGCCTTCTCCCCTTGCTCAGGAGCTGCCCTCGGCATCTTCTCCCCTTGCTCAGGAGCTGCCCTCGGCATCTTCTCCCCTTGCTCAGGAGCTGCCCTCGGCACCTTCTCCCCTTGCTCAGGAGCTGCCCTCGGCACCTTCTCCCCTTGCTCAGGAGCTGCCCTCGGCATCTTCTCCCCTTGCTCAGGAGCTGCCCTCGGCATCTTCTCCCCTTGCTCAGGAGCTGCCCTCGGCATCTTCTCCCCTTGCTCAGGAGCTGCCCTCGGCACCTTCTCCCCTTGCTCAGGAGCTGCCCTCGGCGCCTTCTCCCCTTGCTCAGGAGCTGCCCTCGGCGCCTTCTCCCCTTGCTCAGGAGCTGCCCTCAAAGCACCATCCGAGCTGGGGCAGGACAGGTTCCATTCTCTGTGCTGTGGCACTTTTGGGGACAGCATGGGTGGATGGTAAGAAGATGCTCGAGAGGCCTTGAACACAGCCCTGTGAGGAGAGGCTGAGGGAGCTGAGGTTGCTTAGCCTGCAGAAGAGGAGGCTCAGGGGAGACCTTCTTGCTCTCTCCAACTCCCTGAAGGGAGGTTGTAGCCAGGAGGGGATTGGTCTCTTCTCCCAGGTGAGCAGCACCAGAACAAGAGGACACAGTCTCAAGCTGTGCCAGGGGAGGTTTAGGCTGGAGGTGAGGAGAAAGTTCTTCACTGAGAGAGTTGTTGGCCACTGGGATGTGCTGCCCAGGGAGGTGGTGGAGTCCCCATCCCTGGAGGTGTTCAAGAGGGGATTGGATGTGGCACTTGGAGCCATGGGTTAGTTGTCAGGAGGTGTTGGGTGACAGCTTGGACTTGATGACCTCCGAGGTCTTTTCCAACCTCATTGATTCTATGCTGAGTTCAGGCAGTGTGGAGGCCTCTGTGGCTCAGCTGGCCAGAGCTGTGGCCAGAGCCTCCTCCTCCTCCCCCTGGCCCCAGCGCTGGTGGGCGCTGCACAGCTGGTCTGGCTGCTGGAAGCAGGCAGCCCTGGGGCTCACAAAGGTGAACCTTGCGTCCTGCAGACCCAGGAGGAGGAGCTGTTTGGCAATAATGAGGAGAGTGCTGCCTTCAAGAGCTTCCTGAGTTTCCTGGGGGACACCATAACGCTGCAGGACTTCAAAGGGTAAGTTAACTGAAAAGAAAGATTTTTACCAATGCCTTCAGCAAGAGCCCCTGGCATGTGTAAAAATACCCACGGGTGAGAACAGAAGCTGGGGCTGTGCAGAGCAGGAGCAAATTTAGCTTTGGCTTTGGCTTGGCTTGCAGAGCTGGGGGAGTCTTCCAAAATGGGGGAAAAAAAAGAAACCTGGAGATGCCAGGAGAGAGAGGGAGAAAAAAAAACCTTCCTTGGGTGCAGCTTTGAGGTTGTGAGAAGATCTGGCTCTGCTCGAGCCACAGAGGAAAGGAGCTCGGCGTGGAAACGTGCCCAGGCTGGTGTGGCAGCCTCTGGGGTGGGCATGGGGGTGGGCAGAGACTCCCTGGGGCTGGGGAAGGCTGTGGGCTGGCAGGTGTGGGCACTGCCAGGCCCCTGGCTGTGGTCAGCCTGGTGATCAGCCTGGCTGGGCTGCACACCGTGGCTGGTGCCTGGCTGTGGGATGTGACGTGGGGGCTGTGCTTTCCAGCCACAGATTCATGGAGGGGGTTGGGTTGGGTCAGAAGGAACCTTCAGGATCATCCAGTTCCAACCAGGGACACCTCCCACCAGCCCAGGTTGCTCAAGGCCTCATCCAACCTGGTCTTGAACACCTCCAAGAAGGGGGCATCCACAACCTCCCTGTCCCAGTGTCTCCCCACCCTCCCTGCCAAGAATCTCTTCCTCATCTCCAGCCTACATCTCCCCTCCTCAGGCTTCAAGCCGTTGCCCCTTGTCCTAGCACTACAAGTCCTCCTCAGGAGTCCCTTCCCAGCTGGATCAAGACAAAGCGAGCTGCTTTGTGCCGCTGCCTGCCCCCTGACAGCTAGCAGCTGGTGTCCCCTCGTTAATGTCCCCTCCTTTCCGCCTGGCTTCGCGCTCGCCCGCAGCTTCCGCGGAGGCCTGGATGTCAGCCACGGGCAGACGGGCACGGAGTCGGTGTACACGGTGTTCAGGGACAGGGAGATCATGTTCCACGTCTCCACCAAGCTGCCTTTCACGGAGGGAGACGCCCAGCAGGTAAGAGAGGAGCTCCCGGTGCAGCGGCGCCCGAGCCGCTGCGCGCCGGCTCTGCCCTGCCCGGTGCCGCCGGCTGCCGAGCCCCCACGCCAGCCTGGGCACCTGGAGCTGCTGTTTGCTGCTGAGGGAGCAGAGCCCCCTAGCTTAGGAGTTTCTTTCCCCCCCTCCACACAGCTGCAGAGGAAGAGGCACATCGGCAATGACATCGTGGCCATCATCTTCCAAGAGCAGAACACTCCCTTCGTGCCTGACATGATCGCCTCCAACTTCCTGCACGCCTACATCGTGGTGCAGGCCGAGAGCCCCACGGCCGACAGCGCAGCCTACAGGGTGAGCAGAGCCTCCTGCTGCAGCCGAGCAACGGAGGGGGCTGCCTGGAGGGGGCTGCCCGGCGGGGACCCTGCCCCAGGGCACACTCAGTGCTGCCCCTCCCTGGCGCACGGATGTCTGCAGGAGCTGTGTGCAGACTGTGCCTGTGTGGGAGGTGTGACAGCCCTGTGGGCCAGGCTGGGCTGAGCTGAGCTAGGCTGGGCTGAGCTGGGCTCGGCTGGGCTGAGCTGCATGGAGCTGGGCTGAGCTGCATGGACCTGGGCTCTGCAGCTCTGCTGGGTTGGGTTGAACATTGTGTCCCCCAGCATCAGCACCACCATCTCCCCCCCCGCCCCCAGCATCAGCAGCACCATCTCCCCACCCCCCCCAGCATCAGCAGCACCATCTCCCCCCCCCCCCAGCATCAGCAGCACCATCCCCCCCCCCAGCATCAGCAGCACCATCTCCCCCCCCAGCATCAGCACCACCATCTCCCCCCTCCCCCCCCAGCATCAGCAGCACCATCTCCCCCCCCACCCCCCAGCATCAGCACCACCATCTCCCCCCCCAGCACCATCATCCCCCCCAGCAGGAAAGGGCCACCTCTGGGGGCTGCCCCGCTGCAGCCGTGGCAGTAAGGTTTCTCTTGGCTCTGCAGGTGTCAGTCACGGCCCGGGAAGATGTCCCCTCCTTTGGGCCCCCCCTGCCAAGCCCGCCAGTGTTCCAGAAGGTGAGAGCTGACACGGGCAGCCCCTTCCCAGCCACGAAACAAACCACCACCTGCGGGCCCGAGGGGCTGGCGGCAGGGCTGCGCGGGGCGAACGGGAGCTCTGGGGACTCTGGGCGCTTATTTCGCCTCCTAGTGCGGCCCCTGGGGCCCGTGGCAGGGCAGGAGGGCAGAGCCTGGTGCTGAGGGAGGTTCTCCCCCTCTTGGCTCTCCCCCTGCAGGGCCCTGAGTTCCGGGAGTTCCTGCTGACCAAGCTCATCAACGCCGAGAACGCCTGCTGCAAGTCCGACAAGTTTGCCAAGCTGGAGGTAACTCTGCCCCTGCCCAAAGCCTGCCCCTGCCTCAGCTCACCCCAATGGCTGTGGGGCTGCCCACAGCAGGGGGACAGACCCCAGCTGTCCTCTGGGTCGGTGCCATTGTGCCCTTCTCCCCCCCCCAGGACAGGACACGGGCTGCCCTGTTGGACAACCTTCACGATGAGCTCCATGGGCACACCCAGACCATGCTGGGCCTGGGGCCTGAGGAGGACAAGCTGGAGAATGGGGGTCATGGAGGCTTTCTGGAGTCTTTCAAGGTAAAGCCCTGTCCTGTGCCAGCAGCAGAGTTGAAGGGCACGAGGGGTGGGCAAAGCATCTTCTAGTGGCAGAGGTGGGTGAGCAGTGTGGGGGAGGTCCCCTCAGAGCTGGATGGTGGGAAGGGGGTAGGAGCTCGCTGCCCTCAGTGCTTGCTCAGCCAGCTAAACACCTGCACTGGTGCCAGTGGGCACAGGCTGGCATGGCTGGTGGTGGCGAGTGCCAGCACCAGGGTGATGTCTGCAGCATGGCTGGCGGGTAGCAGCTCATCCTGCGCCCCAGCAGGGCTGCAGAGGGGTGAGCTGCTGGAGTGGGGGAGGCTGGCCCTCCTCACAGCCTTTGCTTCAGGAGGTGATGATGTGAAAGAATGACCTTTTTTGGCCTGCTTTTTGTGTCCCAGAACGTGGACTTTGCTCTCTCGGCATTGCAGGGTGTGCCAGGGCAGGTGGTGGGTGCTGTGCTCCGGGCTGGGCTGTGGCTGCCTGGCCACCTCAGGACCGCGCTCCTGGGCTGCCTCCTGGCATATGTCCTGCACTGTGTGCTGCCAGAGTGACCAGGGAGGTGGTGGATGAGGGCTGGAGAGGGGCAGGACCCCATCCCCATGGGGTCTTTCTGCCCAGTGCCTGCCCCCTGTGAGCCAGCCTGCAGCCCCCTCCCCAGCTGGTGTCTGCTGAGCTCTGAGCAGGTGAGGGAGCTCCCAGGGGGTCAGCTAGGCTCTGAGCAGCCATCACCCCCTGGGGAGAAGAACCAGTGGGCAGCCCCTTTGGGACAGGGTACTGGGATGCCCTGTGGCCTTGGCAACCCCAGGCAGACCTCCCTGTGTCTGCTCGGCCTGAGCCCTGCTGGAGCTGCACACACCGACTCTGTATGACTCACAGACCCCAAATAAAGGAGGACTGCTGGACTCTCGCTTGCTGTTTGTTACTGGATGGGCAGGAGGGGACAGCAGGGACTGTTGGGTGCCTTCCAGTCACCAGCATGGGCTGGGTGAGAGCTTGGGGCTGTAGCTCCTGCCCACTCCAGTGCAGGTCAGGAACCTCTGGAGCCAGCAGCAGTCCAGTGCCTGTGCAGCATGGGTATGGTGCTGGGCACCTCCAGAAGGTTGTCCCTTGGTGCTTTATTTCATTTACCTTAGGCTGGGGTTCTGGGGCTGGAGGAGAGGAGAGGTGGCCATGGCCAGGCAGGTGGCACAGCAGCAACTGAGAGGAATGGCTGTGAAGAGGAACTTGCCTGCAGTTGGCACTCTGGCATCAGAGTCCAGTTTGGGCTCCTGTTGCTATGGGGACTGCAGGAATGAAAATGTGGCTGTAGGTTGATTCAAACTGGAGCATTTCACTGCTGCTTTTCATAGCCTGTGCCAGACTTCCAAGACATCTCCTGGTTGCCTTTTGTCAAATGCTTGGGCCAGCAGCTGAAGCAGAAGGTTCACATCCCCTCAGCTTGGGGATGTGGCTCAGGCAAGGGCAGCCCAGGGGAAAGCATGTCCAGAGGCAGGGGGTCCCACGATTCCCACTCTGGTGGGCAGAGGGAAGGAAGGGGCTGCTTGTGGGAGGGAAGGGGACTGAAGGGAGCAGGGAGAGCCTGTGGCTGCCGTGGGCATGAGGCTGAGCTGCTGTCTCTGGGTCTCTTGCAGAGGTGGAGGGGCTGAAGCGGCAGCAGCAGAGCTTTTGGGCTCTGTGTTTTTCCAGCACAAGAATGCTCAAAGGCAGAAGTTCTGTGGTGTGGCTGTGAAGCTTCCAGCTGTGGGGAGGTTTTGGGGCAGGTTGGGGAGGTCTGCTGGCTTGCAGGAGAGATCCATGCAGGACCACCCTCCCCGAGGCCAGGGAGAACCATGGAGGTCTGCAGCCAGACACCTGGCTTATGGCTTAGCTCTGGTCCCTGTTCTGCTCGAGGGGTCTGGGAGGCCACCAGGCACTGAGCAGGAGGCTCTGGGGTGTGTTTGGTGCTGCTGGTCCCGTAGCTGCAGTCCTCAGCCCTCACACCCAGAGTTGTGGGGGGCAATGGGGGCAAATCCAACCCTGTTCTGGCTGTGGGGCTGCTGCTGGGGCTGCAGAGAGTGGTGGCAGCTGCTGTCACTCACTGTGGTGGTGCTGCTGCGCTAGCCCTGGAGGGAGGACCCCACAGGTCCCACCCCAGTGTGCCTGGGGGGGACTGGAGCTGGGGGGGAAGGGTTTGGGGTTGGTGGCCCTGCAGGGCAGCGGTGACCCGGTGTCCCCTGTGCCCTGTGACTGCAGAGAGCCATCCGGGTGCGCAGCCACTCCATGGAGACCATGGTGGGCAGCCAGAAGAAGCACCACGGCGCTGGCATCCCAGGCAGCCTCAGTGGGGGCATCGTGCACAACAGCAGCGAGGTGACCAAGACCACCTTCTCGGTGAGTGCCTCCCTCTGTCCTGCTGGCCCTTTGTCTGCCCCCTGCCCCCAGCCCTGGCAGGGTGAATGTGAGGGCAAGGAGAAGAGGTGAGCAGAGTGTGGTGGCTGTCAGTGCTGTGTTCAAGGTGGCTTTTTGTCTTGTGGAAGAAATGCAAATTGGCCTCCTGGGGCTTTCAGGGAGGTAGGAAAGAACATCTGACATTGGGGGTTCTCTGGGGGCACAGGCTGAGTGAGGGTGGTGGGCAGCATAGTCCCTTGTGGGATGCTGTCCTGGTTCAGGGAGCCTGCAGGAAGGAGCTTTGCTCTCTAGCCTGGGCTGTTCTGTGCTTTCAGCCCCCAGTGCCAGCAGCTGCTGCCAAGAACCAGTCCAGGAGCCCCATCAAGCGCCGCTCGGGGCTGTTCCCTCGCCTGCACACCAGCTCTGAGAGCCAGGCCGAGAGCAGGACAAGGTGGTGAGTTTGACACCGGCCTGGGCACTGAGGTTGAAAGCCTCTTTTGCCTGTTAAGCATCAGAGCAGCTGTTGGTGGGTGCTGGACACCTTGCCCGGGGCGCAGCCTCCGCTTCCCACGCAAGCCGGAGACCAGAGCGTGTCCAAGGAACGCAGCCTTGCAGCCCTGCTGCAAAGCACAGTGGTGGTACCCAGGGCATCTGCTGCTCACCAGCCAGCAGTTTGCTGTTGGGGACTGCAATTGGACCAACCTCTTTAAATCCCTTGAGCAACTCCTGCAACCTGCCTCTTTGTGCCCTCAGCGACAGCGTTTCTGGAGCCCAGAAGACTCCGGATTTGGGACATTCTTCCCAAGAGATGAAATCTGAGACCTCCTCCAACCCCAGCTCCCCTGAAATATGCCCCAACAAAGACAGGTGAGCCAGGAGGGGCCCTGTCCCCCCCTGACTGGAGCTCAAGTCACCCCCTAGCTGGCAGGGGCTTGTCAAACCAACCCATCTCCAGGTTTTTGCTATAAATAAGTTCGATAGTGAGGGAGGAGAAAAAGCTTCTGGTGATTCACAGCACAGCTCCTCTGTGGGCTGAAAATAGTCATCTCTGAAGGAGAGGAGGAAGAGCAAGGAGCGGTGTTGGGAGAGAATTTGCCCAAACCCTCCCAGCAGAGGAGCTGGGGAGGCCTGTGGTGCCCATCCTGCCCCCCACTCCCTGCCGCCCGGGGGTCAGCCTGGCCCAGGGGTCTCTGCTGGTGGCACCCTCCAGCCCCTGGGGATGCCACCGCCTCGTGGTTAGCACCTGGGGAGGTTCATCTCCATGGCAGCAGCCCTGCTGCGGGGGGGGGGGGGGGGCACGGGAGGGTCTGTCCCCGCTGGCACAGCCCGGGGGCGCCCGGCTCGGCGAGCGGCAGCCCTGAGCCCTTGGCTTTGTCTCGCCTCTCCCTAGGCCGTTCATTAAGCTGAAGGAGAACGGGAGGACGAACATCTCCCGCTCCTCCTCGAGCACCAGCAGCTTCAGCAGCACGGCAGGGGAGAGCGAGACCCTGGAGGAGTACGACAGCGTGGTAGGCGCCGCCCCCTCCCCGCCCTGTGCCTGGCACCCCCACCCAGAGCCTGGCCGGGCACGCCGCGGGGCAGGGTGAGCTCTGCCGGGGGGCGGGCAGGCGGCGGGGGGCTGGCGGGCAGGGGGTACCGGCTGGGCACGGGGAGCTGGGTGCCCAGAGCTGGGTGCCCCGGCGGTAGCCGTGCCCTGGTGTGTCCCCCCGCAGGGCAGCCAGCCCTCCACCGCCTCGCCCTTCAAGCAGGACGTCTTTGTCTACAGCGCCTCGCCTGGCAACGACAGCCCCGGCATGGGGGCTGCGGCCACCCCTGTCATCATGAGCAGGAGCCCCACAGGTGGGTCGGGGGGGGGTCCCAGGAGGACACCAGTTCAAGCCCTGCCCCTCGCTTGCTCCCGCAGCTCCGGTCCCGCGGCGCGGGCCCCGGGTGCCTGGTTGCTGCGTTCCCCGGGGGCAATTCGTGTCCCCTCTCTTGGCTGGGGCTCTTCCCTGCCTTCTGCCCTGGCAGGCGAGCGCAGTAGCCCTGGCAACTCCAACTGGCTGTCTCCAGGGCCCCAGCCATGACTCACCAATGATTTAATAACCCAGCAGCTTCCCCTGGCCTTGGCTCCGAGCTGCTGCCGCCGCCAGCGCCCACCCTTCCACTCGGACCGCTTGCAGAAGGAGGCTCAGTGCGGCAGGGCAGCAAAGGCTCCCGGTGCTGCTGCCTCTGATGGTGCCAGTCTGGTGGGGCTGGGGGTGTCAGTCACCCCTTGCCCACAGACCACGGTGGCTTTAACCTCCTCGTGGGGCTGCGCTTCTGCCTGGGGGGCACCACGGCCCTGGTGCAACGCTCGGTGTGAGCTCAGGAGCCTCTTGTGAGGCCAGGGAGGGGGACACAAGGGCAAGGCCCCCAAAGAGCGCTCTGGAGGGGCCAAACACCCCCTGAAGAGTGCTCTGGAGGGGCCAAACCCCCCCTGAAGAGCGCTCTGGAGGGGCCAAGCCCACCCCAAAGAGCGCTCTGGAGGGGCAAACCCACCCTGTAGAGAGCTTGGAGCAGGAACCGCCTGGGAGGAGCTGGGCTGCAGAGCAGAGCCCGTCTGGCTCTTTGTGTCTCAGCACCCCACAGGTCCTCCTCCTCCTCCTCCTCAGTTCATCAGTGATTTTCTCTGAACTATTAAGCCAGCCCCTTTTTTAATGTTTCAAGTGTTTATTTTGTGTTTTGCCTGCCAAGAAGAGGGAAATCCACCCATACATTATAGGGATCAGTCATTGCTTGTAGCCTTTTCCAGTGGCATTTCCAGTAGAGAGACTGCGAGATGCAATTAAGCCTCAATTGACTCCATCAAAGCCACTTAATGTACACATGTATGGTGGGGGGAGGAGTGGGGGGGTTCTCCTGTTGGGTTTATTTTTTGGCCAAACACGCAGCCAAGACAGACTAAACGTCGGTAGGAAGTGCCTGGCTGTCAGGCTGCTCCGGCACAGTCAGCTCCGCAGCTGCCGCAAATATTTGTGTTCTCTGATGGCTGTTTTCGTTCCTTGCTTTCCCCTCCCCTCCAGCAGATGTCAAGAACAGGAACTCTCCAAGGTCAAACCTGAAGTTTCGCTTCGACAAGCTCAGCCACGGCAGCTCCAGCTCGGTAGGTGCTGGCGCCGGGCGAGATCCTGGGGGGGCTGCATCCTGCCCTGCTCGGCTGCAGCCACGTGGCACTGAGGGTCCAGGGGACCTGGGGGTGGGGGTGGTTCTGGGGTCTTGTGGGGGCTGCAGGAGGCATGCAGAGAGAGAGGCGTGGGATTCATGGCTCCTTGCCCCTTTGTTTGCAACCAACCCGTGTTCTGTTCTCCACTCAGAGCCACTAGCAGGAGGAAGGAGTCGTGAGCTTGTCACAGGTGAGTGGCTGGGAGATGGGGGCCTGCAAAGGGCCCTGTCCCACCTGTGCCTTGCAGCTGCTGGCACTGCTCACTGCTGCACACCTCCTCAGTTACATCCCTGAAAGCATCCTAAAGGCCTTGGCAAGATGAGGGGGGCTGAGGAGCACTCTGCTGGCTGGATGTGGCTCTGAGCAACCTGCTCTGGTGTGAGGTGTCCCTGGCCATGGCAGGGGGGTTGGAACTGGCTGATCCTTGAGGTCCCTGCCAGCCCTGACAACCCTGTGGTTCTAACTGCTGTGCAGCTCCCTGTTCCTGCCTGGAGGTGCTCCTGCAGTGCTTCTGCCACCCACTCCAGGGACAACAGGGCACAGCTCCACAGAGTTTGTTTGTCCCCAGTTAAGCCTTGTGAGGCTTTGTGCCTGCCTCTGCAGGGAGGGTGAAGCTGGCTGGGCTGTGCCCTGTGGGTGGAGAAGCAGAGCAGCCTCCTTACCCTCCTCCAAACTCCAGCTGGGAACAGCCAGGTGGAGCTCCCAGGCCGAGGGGAAGGGAGAGTGCGGCAGGGTTAGCCTGGGGGCACTTGCTGCCCGGTGGCATGGCTTGCCCCACCAGTGGCTGCTCCCACCTAGGAGGCATTCTCAAGCCACAGGCTTGGTTTTTCTCCCAGGCTCCAGTTCCTGGAGTCCTGCTGTGCCATGGAATTGGGGGTTTCATTAGGAAGCCCCTAGCTGAGCAGGACAGCCCATCACACTTGGAGTGAGGCATCTCCCCCTCCCAAAGCATGGCTCTCCAGATGCCATCGTCTTCAGCTTCCTCCTCTCCCAGCCAGGGCTGATGGGTGGCTTAGTGTGCTGGGGCAGGCACTGCCATGGCCTTGGGCCCCCCACCTGGCACCAGCAGAGGGAATGTTCTCCTTCCACAGCCCCTGACATGTTTATCCTTTCCTTCTTTGCAGAGGATTTTTGGTTTCAGCAAAGGGAAAATCTTCAGTGTCCCGTGGGAAGAGGCAAGCCCTGGCCCTGGGCAGCACGGTGCCCTCACCCTGCGCCGGGGAGAAGCTCTCACCCTGCTGCCATCCTGCCCTGGCAGGGACCCAGCCACCTTCCCACCGGGTGAACCCCTCCCAGCAAACACCCTGCACCCCTCCCTCTGTGCCTGGGGTGGGGGAGATCATCTCCCACTGCCTGGCACCCACCTGTGGCCAGGGGCTGTGTCCCCTCCGCGGTGCCATGTCACCCCCTGGGCACCTGTGTGTGCTGCAGCTGGTGGGTGCCAGGCGGGCACCACCTATCCATTCATCCCCTCCTGGCTTGCCCACTGGCTCCTCTCGGGCAGAGGGAAGCAGAGTGAGCCCCTGGCCCCTCCATGCTTTGTTTGCAGCTGTCAGTGGGGAAGCAGAGGGTCTGTGTGTGTTTGGGCAGGGGGGTGGGCAGGGTGCTGAGGTGCCTGCTTGGCCCCACCGCTTGCTGTTGCTTTTCTCAGTTTGGAGGAAGTTTGTTTGTCCCAGGTTAAGCCTTGTGAAGCCTTGTGCCTGCCTCTGCAGGGAGGGTGAAGCTGGCTGGGCTGTGCCCTGTGGGTGGAGAAGCAGAGCAGCCTCCTTACCCCCCTCCAAACTCCAGCTGGGAACAGCCAGGTGGAGTTCCCAGGCAGAGGTTTGGAGGAAACCGCCCAGGGGGCTCTCCCTGGGGCAGGGAGGCTGCAGCAGCTCACCAGCTGCCCCCTTCTAGCCCATCACCCACCTCACAGAACCCCTGGGGCAGAGCAGCCTCTTGCTCTGTGCTCAGCTTCTGGCACAAGAGGAGGGTTGAAGCGGCCCTGGGGAGCAGAGCCGCTTGCCAGGGCCGACTCATCCTCTCTTGGCAGCCTCGGGAATGGTTTCTGTGTCCTCCCTGCTTTTCCCTGCCTGAAGCTCTGAGCACAGGCCTGGAGAAGGTTAACCAAAGCTAGAGCTGTAGTAAACCTACAGACCAGAGCGGGGACTCGGAGGGAATGCTCCTGACGGGCTCCGCTTTGCCCTGCGGCTGGATCCCCAGGCTCTGGAGACCTGGGGGGCAGTAGGCTGCTGCCCCCTCACAGGGTCTGTCCTGCTGCTTCTGAACCTGCTTCTGTTTGTTTTGAAAGACAAGGGTTAGGAATTGTGCAAGGGAGCATCCCTGCAATGCCCTTCCCCCCCCCAAGAATACCTCTATGAACATGCCAAGAAGTCCTCCTGCTCTTCTGTGGAGCTTTGCCTGAAGCTCACTGAGCTCTGTCCGTGGGTTTCCCCCGTTGCTTTCTGACACTGCAATGCTGCAGACACTCCCTCCCCTTGCCACCATGGCCAAACCCCCATGAAATGGGTTCTGGACCTCATGTGACAGCAGTTCTCTGAGCTCCTGATCCCTGATGAAGACAACTTCCAGTGCCAAAGGTAACTTGGTGCAGCTGGAGCTCCGAGGGGCACCCAGTGCCCCACAGCCACTCCGAGGAGGCAGAGGCAGAGCTGCACGCCTAGAACAGCCCTGGCAGCGGCTGTGGTGCTCCCCAGGGATGCCTCTCTCCGAAGGCAAGTGCTTGCAGAAGCAATCCATCACCTCTCCTCCCCCTGCCACCCTCCCCAGGCCAGGGCCAAGCCAAGCTGAACCAGACTGGCGCTGCGTGGCTGGCACCCTGGGCTCACCTAGGTGCTCCCACTTGTGTGTGTGTGTGTGTGATCCACCCCTCTGACAAGGCTGCAGCCCTCATGGGGCAGGAGTCAGATGAAAGGAGGGGACCTGGTTGTGGAGAAGGTGGAGAAGAGTCTCCCAGGCACCGAGTGTGCTTTGTGGGACCGGTAAACCCCAGTGACCACCAGCGGGGACCTCCCCTCCTGCTTTCAGCGAGCTGCACCTCAACAGAGTTTGAACCTGGAGGTTTTCTTTGCAAGAGGAGAAGCAGGGTGTGCTTGGCCTGTCCTTAGCTAGCTCTGGACGTCTCAGGTTCCACAGAACTTTGCTGTTCAGCACTTCTGTCTGATGATGCTTGGGTAGCACTTTCCAGCCCCCTCTCCCCCCCCCCCCCCCCCCCCCAGTTCTATCCCCGTTGGAGCTTAGGATCTGTGTTCCTTACACTGACTGCCATGACCTGCTTCAGGGGCTGGCCTTGGCTTGCTTCCCTTGCTCCCACAGTCATCCTCCTTCGCCTGGGTGTTGATCTCCATGAGATCTTTCAGCAGAAGGTGCAGTGGCTACTGTCAGTTGGGCTCTTCACTTTTGGTTGTTGGGTTTTGGTTATTTTTATGTTGTTGTTGGTTTGGGTTTTTTGGGTGGTTTGGTTTGGTTTAGGTTTGGTTTCTTTTTACTTGCAACTGACTTTCCTTTTGGTCTTAGAGTGGTTTATATGAGTCATTAAAAGGGACTGACAGACAGGCAGGGCAGTGGGAAGCCTCAGGGAGACAGTCAGGGTGTGCTGGGCTTGCCTGTGCCACACCAGCCTGCTGGAAAGGCAGCAGGGCCAGGAGCTGGGCTGCTGGGGGGCAGCACTTCTCACAAGAGCTTGTGGAGACCCAGTGCAGCATCCCCCTGAGCAGCTGGGCAGCTCCAGCTCCTGCCCTGCCAGGCTGTGGTGTGGTTCCTGGCACAGCCCTGGGGTGCCCTGAGCCGTCCCCAGCGGTGCTGGGACCGGTGCTGTGTTGCAGCTCAGAGGTGTCTGCCCTGCCAGCAGAGGGTGAAGGTGTTCCTGCAGAGGCATTGCAAACTGTGTTGTGCTTACAAGTGTCTCTCACACACATCCATCTGTCTGTGACAGTGCTCTTCATGTACGTCCCAGGAAGGATCCTTAGCTGACACCAAGCTTCGTGGCAGTGCATTTTCTGATCCCCACTGTTTCCATGCCCATAACTTCTACCAGACTCAGAGGTGACTTGGCACAGGCAGCAGGAGGAGCTGACAGACAGGCTGGGGAGCAATCAAGGGGCCTTGTCCCCTTCCTTGATGAGGTTTCAGACCCCCCCAGCTGCTCCTGCTGCCGCTTGGCTGGGGCCAGTTCATGACCTTGGGGATGGGCAGGGCAGGTCCAGGTCTCCAGCGCTGGAGCTGCAGGCTCTGAGTCCTGGCAGCAGAGGGGGGGAACCCTGCTCCCCCCAGCAGTGCCTCCTGCCTTGGTGGCCCTGGGCACTGTCTTGCCCCTGCAGAGCTGGCAGTGAGCTGCTGCTGCTCCTTCTGGGTCGCTCTGCAGGAGACCGCTTCGGACCCGTTCGTGTCCTCTCGAAAGGCACAAAGTCAAGCACAGGATTACACTCAAGCACAACATGGGAGTGCTGTTTTCTTCTGAGCAACAAGAAGGGATCCTAAGCACAAACTCAGCTTCTTTCCAGGGCTCTGAAGGTCTTCAGGAACAGCAGCTGGAAGGACCAGGCTGCACTGATGTGGGTGGGCGTTGAACTAGGGCTGAAGTTCCTCGGCTGCAAGAGGTGCTGAGCCCTGGTAACTGCCTTTGAACCCAGAGCTCAGCACCTCCACAGATGGTTCCTCGCCCTCACCTTGCTTTAAGGCTGCTCTCCCAACCTGTGCTCCACCAAGAGCTTGGCCAGGAGCCTGTCCCCCACCCCCTCTCCCCGCCCCCAGCCCCAGAGCATGCTTTCATTCCCCTCACTGAATGTAGCACTGCCTGCGTCCTGCGAAGGGAAACGCTGAACTTCCATCACTGGAATGGGAAGAGAGTTTGCAGAGTGAAAACCAGCCGGAAACAAAGGCAAAACAAACCCCCTGGAGGCCAAAATGCAGCCTGACAGAGTTTATTTTTCACGTAGAGGCAACGCTTTGCAGTTCCTGGTGGCCTATGTCTGGTGTAAATAATGTACATTTAATTTATTGCTATGGTCAGCAGATTGTACTTGTTCTGTATAAAAGGAAAGGGTCACAAATTGTATATTTTGTTGCTTAACTGGTGTCTTTGCCAAAGTTCACAATAAATAACATATTTTGTGTCCATGCCTGCTCCGTTGGCTGTGCCCGTCGAGCCAGGGGGCACTGGGACGGGGAGCTGGGGGGGGAGCAGGTGGTGGTCTTTACAGCAGGAGATGGCACCCATGGGGTAGATCTGCTGAGGAGGTGTTCAAGAGGAGGTGTTCAAGAGGATGTGGCACTTGGTGCCATGGTTTAGTCATGAGGTCTGTGGTGACAGCTTGGACTCGATGAGCTTTGAGGTCTCTGCCGGCCCTTGGTGATTCTGTGATCGGCAGAGGGCAGGAAGGTGGAGGGGGGAAAGGGGCATCTGGAATGGGTTGCAGAGAGGTGGTTGAGGCTCCATCCCTGGAGGCATTCAAGGTCAAACTTGATGGGGCCTTGAGCAACCTGATCCACTTGGAGATGCATCCAGTTCTGGAGCCTCTGTGCCAGGAAGGCTCTGGAGGTGCTGGAAGGTGTCCAGAGAAGGGCCATGAGGAAGAGCAGAGGGCTGGAGCTGCTCTGCTAATGAGGACAGACTGAGGGAGTTGGGTTTGTGCAGTCTGGAGAAGAGAAGGCTCTGAGGAGACCTAATTGTGACCTTCCAGTAACTGAGGGAGGCTCCAAGAAAGCTGGGGAGGGACTTTTGAGGGTGTCAGGGAGTGATAGGAGTGGGGGGAATGGATCCAAGCTAGAGGAGAGGCGACTGAGATTGGATATTGGTGTCAGGGAGTGATAGGAGTGGGGGGAATGGATCCAAGCTAGAGGAGAGGAGACTGAGATTGGATATTAGGAAGAAGTTCTTCCCCCTGAGGGTGGTGAGAGCCTGGCATAGGTTGCCCAGGGAGGTGGTGGAAGCCTCATCCCTGGAGGTGTTTGCAGCCAGGCTGGAGGTGGCTGTGAGCAACCTGCTGTGGTGTGAGGTGTCCCTGCCCATGGCAGGGGGCTGGAACTGGCTGAGCCTTGAGGTCCCTTCCAGCCCTGACAATTCTGTGATTCTATGTTCCTGCTGACAGCAAGGGACAGGATGACCTTGAAGGGTCCCTTCCAACCTGATGCATGCTGTGATCTCTGCTGGGGCCAGGCTGACAGAGGAGGACCCAGCTTCTCTTCTGTGATTTTAACCAAGGGACCTGTTCCAGCTGAACTGGAATCAGTGCCCCACAAAGCTCAATGCAAACTGGTGCCTTGGTGCAAACACCAGGCCCTGTCAGCAGCCCAGCTGCTGAGGAAACAAGCAGGCAGCAGCTCCAGTTTGCCTGAAGCAGCTCAGCATACCTTGGGTCCTCCCTCTTGGCATCTTGGCTGCCTGTGGCAGGCTCCGTGAGCTAACTCTGAAATTGGATTTTCTCTCTGCAGCTCCTCAGGCTCCTTTCACAGCCCCTTAATTTCCCACAGCTCTTCCTCCCTGGACACCAAAGGAAAAAAAGGCTGTGATTGTTTGGAGGCAGCTTGTTTGGTGCCTTCCCCCCCACCCCTTGCTCAGCTGAACTGAGCACAAAGCTGTGAGCCAGTGCTGGGTTTTTAACACTCTGTGGCAGCAGCACTGGAACCATTAATCTCTGCCCCAGGGGATAAAATCCTGCCCTCTGCCAGGGAAATAATGCCACCCCCCCAGGAGCAGTTTCTTCACCCTCCACAGTGCAGCAGCCTGGCTCAGGTGGGTGATGCCTGCAGAGCCCAGGGCAGAATTGGCACCCCAGGGGATGCTCCAGCAGTGGGTGCCTGGGGATGGCTCAGGTGGGGTCCTCCTGGGCTGAGGTGGGGTCCTGGTCAGGAGCTGGCTGCAGCTAGGGGACACAGGCTGAGTTTGTGGTTGCTCCCACCCAGGGGCAGCAAAACCAAGCACAAGGTGCCCAGGAAAGAGGCTTGAGCTGCCACCAGTGCTCAGGGAGGGCTCCCCAGCTTCCTTCCAGGGCTCTGCTCAGGGCTGCACTCTCCTGCCAAGAGCAGGCTGCTGGTGGGTACTGGGGAGAGCCATGGCCACCCACCACGGGGATGCTGGCACAGCAGCCCCAGCTGAGGAGCCTGGAGGGGATTTTGCCTTCCTGATAGTACCAAAGGGCAGCCATGAGACACAGGATGAGGACAAGGAGCAGCCAGGCAGTGAAGGCAGCTTCTGCCCATGGAAAACACAAAGACCAACAGCAGAGACATGATGGCTGCAGTGCCTGAGCCCAGCCATGTGCAGGGATGGGGACAGGAGCAGCAGCTGGTGCAGGAGTGAGAAGCAGCCCCATGGGTCTGTGGCCATCCTGCTGCAGCAGCCAGGCTGCAGGGTGTGTTGGTGGAATCCAATGAGTTAAAGGTCAAACTTCTATCTACCCCAAATGCCCTGGCACAAGGTTTCCCCTGGTACCTGGTCTGAAATGGTGCCCTCATTTGAGCCTCTCTGCAGAGATGATCTCCTCTCTTGCCCAAGACTGAGACTGTCCCATTTCAAAGGGCTCTCTGTGCTTTGCTGAGGGCACCTGGCAGCTGCCTCAGGAGACCCAGACCCCGCTTGAGCAGCAAACTTCACTACAGCCCAGGCCTGGCCAGGGGCTGGCTGCCCTGCTCAGTGGGCACTGGGGGTAAAGCCCAAAGTGTTCTGCCTCATCCATTCAGTTTTGAACCAAGGAGTCACTTCTCTTGCTTTTCATCAAGATGGCAGAAAGGCTGATCAAAAAAATGAGTATTTGGGGGGCATTTAGTTTGGGTTTGGTTTGTGTTTGGTTTGGGTTTGGTTTGTATTTGGTTTGTGTTTGTTTGGGTTTGGGTTTGGTTTGTATTTGGTTTGTGTTTGTTTGGGTCTGGGTTTGGTTTGTATTTGGTTTGTGTTTGTTTGGGTTTGGGTTTGGTTTGTGTTTGTTTGGGTTTGGTTTGTATTTGGTTTGTGTTTGTTTGGGTTTGGGTTTGGTTTGTGTTTGTTTGGGTTTGGTTTGTATTTGGTTTGTGTTTGTTTGGGTTTGTGTTTGTTTGGGTTTGGGTTTGTGTTTGGTTTTTGGAGGAGAGCAGCAGAAAGAGACTGAGAAAGGGGAAGGATCAGTGGGAAGCTCCCCCCAGCAAATCCCATAGGGTCAGAGGTGCAGAGGACAGTGTCCCCAGGTGAGCAGCCTACTTCTCACCTCCACAGTCACACTTCTGCTGCTGGGGGTCTGCAGGCTCTGGTGGACCACCAAGCAGGTGTACCTATGGCCATCAGCCTTCAGAGACACTGAGCAGGAGGTGCATGGAGGAGCTGTTGGTGGCCACTGCTGAAGAGAACATTCTTCATGCTTTCAGGGACTCTCCAGGGGTCCTCTGGCTCATGGAGGCCCCGAGCCTGGCTGGTGTGTGGGTAGCAGTGCCTCGTGGTGCACACCAGCAGCTGCTGCTCACCAGCGGCAGGGAGGCAAGGCTGGTGGTCACTGTGGCTTCCCGTGGTGAGTGAGCAGGTGCTAGCTGCTGAGCCCCTCAGCAGGTGTCTCCTCCATCACACCAACACAACACAGCTGTGTGTCTGAGCGCTTCCCATCAGCCACCCCCTCCCCAGCGGCGAGCCCCTGCTCGCACCCCCTGCGTGCAGCCGGCCTGGCTGCTCTGCAGTGAGGGACGCCTCTGGCACCATGCACAGGCAGATTCCTTCACCTCCGGGTAGCAGAGAAGCCTTTCCCTTGGGGATCTGCTCTGGGGCCACCTCAGCCCGAGCCACCCGTTCCACCTGCCCGCCGGATCCATGGTAAGCAAGGGGAGTTTCCTGTACCCTCCTGGCTGGAGCAGCCCCCCGGGACGCTGCCCCCTGCCCGCCGGCTGGTGGAGAAGCTGCAGCGCAGGAGGACATCGCTGGCCAGGGCCCTGGTGAGCAGGACGGGGGCGGTGGGCACCAGGAGCGACGCCAGGAGGGGAAAGCCTCGGTGAGGGGCTGGCACCGGGCACCGGTGGGCACCAGTTGCCATCTAGTGACCCGAAGCTGTACTGCAGACCCTGGAGTGGATCTAGAGCAGGCTTTTGCCGAGAGAGGTTGGATCAGCTGATCCTTGAGGGTCCCTTCCAGCCTGGTATTGCATGAAGCCTAGGGAAGCCTGAGCGAGGTGACCCTGGTGGTTTGTGCTCGGCCGTGGGACAGGGCAAGGCTGGGCATGAGGCTGTGGGAGTCAGGAAGGTCCAAGGCTGCCCAGGAGTCCTTAAATGGGCCCACAGGGCAGGTGGGGAGGGACTCTTCATCAGGTGGTGATGGGACAAGGGGTAGGAGATGCACACTGAAAGAGGGAGCTTCGGGTTAGGCATTTGGGAAGAAATTCTTCCCTGTCAGGGGGGTGAGGAACGGGAACAGGTTGCCCAGAGAGATGTCCCCTCCCTGGAAGTGTTTAAGGCCATGCTGGACAAGGCTCTAAGCAACCTGGTCTAGCTGGAGGTGACCCTGCCCACTGCAGGGGGTTGGAACTAGCTGACCTTTAAGGTCCCTTCCAAGCCAAACCAGTCTGTGGCTCTGTGAAGAGACATTTTCATCCCTTGCTTTTCTCCTGTCCCTGAGCTGCTGCCAGATTCTGCTTTGTTACCTCATTTTATGTCACCCAAGGACTGGTGCAGCAACTTCTCCACACCTCTTAGTGCAGCAGCAGGCTCACTGAAGCAGCTCCCTGCAGCAATGTGTGGTGCTGCTGGCTGCCTGCTCTCAGAGTGTCCCTGACCTGGGCAGAGCTCTGCTGGGGAGGCTGCCCGGGGGTGCAGCTGCTGTGGCCAGGCCACCATGTCACAGGCTGCCTTCACCTCTAGAGTCCTCTCCCTGCTGCCCTCGAGCTGCACATCTCCTGGTGAGGTGACACCAGGTCCCGGGGCTGGGGGGGTTAAGCATTGCAAGCGTGTGGCCTGGAGATGGGAGCCAGAGCTTAGCTTTCTTGTCCTGACCCTGCCTCGCAGCTGGCACATGCCAGCCGACCAACCTCTTTCGGCTTCTTCACCCCAGGCTCCTCCCTCGCCGCGGATAAGCAGCTCAGGCTGCTGCTTTCCACGCAGACGCCACCAGAGTGCTCTGTCCGCTGAAAAACGGAGGGAAAGCTTCGGGGGCTCGGCTGTGCCACAGCTTCGGGGATGCAAATGCTGGCTGCTGGGGCTTTCGGTGGTGATGTGGCATGGAAGTGTATAAACAGGAGGCAATTCTGCTTCTGAGAAGCTGTTTGGAAGCTCTTGGCTCCTGCGGTGTTTGCCTGACCCCCAGCAGAAGGCAGGACCCCCACTCTGTGAGAAAAGCCTCTTGTCCCCCAGCCTCACAGAGGCAGCTGGAGCTCTGTGAGCCTGGGAAGGGGGTTTCAAAACACTCTCAGGTGCACCATTGCAGGAGTCCAGGAGCTGGGTGTTGGGAAGGGACACGGGGGGGACACCTGCTGCAGTGTGTAAAGCCAGAGCAGGGCTTTGTCACACACTGGTGTGGGTGGGGGGAAAAGGCAGGTTGCCTCCACACAGTCCTCCTCAAAAGGTCCCAGTTTGGGTACAGCTGCCATGGAGCTCTGGCAGCTGCTCACCAGTCAGCTTTTGGGAGTTAACCCCAAAACATTTGGGAGTTAACCAAGTGCTGAGGGTGTGTGGACACTTTGCCTTTGAAGCTGCTGATGCCAGGAGCCTGGGGAGCACTGTGCAGAAGCCCAGCTATGGACCCTGCTGTGTTGGAGGCTGGGCTGACAGAACACCCCCAGCCTGGGGCCAAGTGGGAAAGACTTGGGGCCAGTGCTGGGGTAGGCACCAGCTCTGGTTACCTGCCTGAGCTAGGAGAGGTTTGAAGAGTTGAGCTTTAAAATGAGCCAAGGGTGCCAGTTATAGGCAAACCAGCAGGTCAGGCAAACCTGCTAAAGGGCAGGTTTCAGAGGACCTGGGGGACAGTAATTGAGCTAAAGCATCTCTTTCTGTGCTCAGATGGACCAAATCCTTAAACAATGTGCCTGAAAGCACTTGGCTGCTGAGGCTCTCCCTCATGGGGTGAAATCCAGACCCCAACACTGCAGAGCCTTTCCCGAGAGGTCCCTGAGCTCAGCCTGATCTCTAGTCCAGGGTTCAGTGCTCTGGGCAGGAGGCTCTCCCAGTTTTAGCTGAAGAACCTCCTTCAGCTCAGCCCTGGAATATTTAAGGCACTTACCCTAATTTATTCCAGCAGCAGTTGCAGTTTTGATGTGCTGTGTACACAATTTCTCCAGCTCAGCCTTATTCCATATAATTTTGAACTCGATGCTCCAATCAGGATCCTAATTCTCTGGGCTCTCTGTAGACACACACATGATGAGTGGCACTTTGAAATGCTGCTGCTGCTGCTGTTCCTTTTCTTCTGAGCTGCAGAGAGGCCAATCAAGCATGAATCCAGGGGAATATAAATAATCATTACAGCATTTATCTCCTAGGGGTTGATTACCAGATTCCTTACTGGCTTGAGGCCTTTCCCTTGGACATTCAGCTGTCCACAGCCTGCAGGGGTTTTTCTGACCTGGAAGCAAACTTCCTTTCTTGGTGCTTTACAGGGCATTAGTGCTTTGCTTGGAGTTCTCAAGTCCCATGCCAGCTTTCCACAGACCCAGCTCTCTGCTGGAGAGGAGCTGCCCCCCCATGTACAAAGGCAGAGCTGAGAGCAGGGTGGCCTTTGCTTGGCTGTCACCTGCGTGGAGGTGACCACCAGGCTCTGAAATGCTGCCCCAGGCCAAATGTAGACCAACACCTAGTGAAGTTATCTGCCTTAAGGGGCAGCCCCTTGCTCAGAACCAGACTTGTCTGGGACACAGAAGCCATTTAAGGGTTGCAGACCCTTGGTCTGATCTTTGGCTGCAGCTCAGCATTGGGGAAAGCCCCAGCTGGCCCCTAGCAGAGCATGTGTGTGGCCTAAGTGGCAGAGCTAGCTTGCCCACCCTTGCCTGTTGCACAGACACTTGATCTCATGTCTGCACTCTCCCCCTGGGGAGTGGGAAAGTGCCATTTGTTATGTTTGCAGATGGCCTTAACCTGCCTCCAGGGGCAGCCTCTTGCTGCCTGCCGGCCTCCAGGGGCAGCCTCTTGCTGCCTGCCGGCCTCCAGGGGCAGCCTCTTGCTGCCTGTCGGCCTCCAGGGGCAGCCTCTTGCTGCCTGCCGCCCTCCAGGGGCAGCCTCTTGCTGCCTGCCTCCCTCCAGGGGCAGCCTCTTGCTGCCTGCCTCCCTCCAGGGGCAGCCTCTTGCTGCCTGCCGCCCTCCAGGGGCAGCCTCTTGCTGCCTGCTGCCCTCCAGGGGCAGCCTCTTGCTGCCTGCCGCCCTCCAGGGGCAGCCTCTTGCTCAGAAGCATAGAAACACAACTGAGGACTTCCGGTGCCCAAGCATCTCCCACGCCTCTTGTAGCCGTGTTCCCTGTGCCGTGGACTTCTGGTTCTGATCACAGAAGAGAAGAGTTTTGAGTCGCAGGAGCCGTTAGAGACACGAGGAAGGCTTTGAGAGCTGTGTCACTCCAGCCCCAATTAGCGGCGGGTAGAGGTTTTAAGGCTGCTCCGAATCATCTTCAGAGCTTATCGGATCTGGCAGAGCAGCACAGTACAGCTATTAGGGGAGCTGATAAGACCTTGTCTGTCTCTCTAATGAAAGCCTCTGTGCAGCAGATAATCGTGCTGAATAGTGCTCATTGGAAAGCCTCCCGAACGTCATTTATCAAGTAATTTGCTACCCTCTGTCAGAAAGCAGAATGAAGAATGAAGTCACAGAAAGGTTTGGGGCAGAGGAGAGCTTCAAAGATCATCTCCTCCAGCCCCCCTCCCACTTGCCATGGGCTGGGGATTCTTTCACTGCTAATAAGGGGCACCTCTGCTACAGCCTGGTCCAGCCCCAGCTCTGATGGGTGGCTTTGTGTGGCCTAAGGGGCCATCAAGACAGCTGCTAATCAAAAGCAGGCTTGGTCTTAACATTGGGCTTCGGCACCCGGGGCAAGAAAACCCAAGCTAGGGATTCTTTCATCCTCAGCTTGGAAACACAAGTGGCTTCGGAGTGCACCAGGGAATGCAAATCCAGTTTGGTTTGGAGGCTTTTTTTTCTCCCAGGCAAACAGTGACAGAAGGAGAGGACACAGTCTCAAGCGGTGCCAGGGGAGGTTTGGGCTGGATGTTAGGAAGAAATTCTTCCCAGACAGAGAGATTGGCCCTTGGGATGTGCTGCCCAGGGGGGTGGTGGAGTGACCATCACTGGAGGTGTTTAGGAAGAGCCTGGATGAGGCCCTTGGTGCCATGGTTGAGTTGATCAGATGGTGTTGGGTGAGGGGTTGGACTCGATGATCTCAAGGGTCTTTTCCAGCCTGGTTGATTCGGTATTCTTTTCCTGTGCTCTTCATGCCTGTGAGCTCTTGCTGTGATCAGTTTGTTCTTACTGTGTCGAATGCCTGCAGCAGCCATTTGTGGGGGCTGGTGGGGCCAGCAGGGTGTTGCAGGAGGTGTCACTCCCAAAGCCCTGCAGCCCCAAGGCAGCCTGGTGAGGCTCCGAGCCCTTTCCCACCTTTCCCAGGGGGAAGGCTTGGGGTAACAAAGAGACTAAAGCCAACATCCCTCTTGACAGGCAGCGATTACGGTCCTGTTGAGTTCATTTGGCAAGAGGCTTTGATATTTATAGGCGGGCTCAGGCTTCGGTTTGCTTTTCCGATGGTAATGGCTGTTTGTTTCCCTCATCCATCCCATGTCATCCCAGACACCGCAGGGATTTATGGCAAACACAAAGCGAAGCTGCTGTACGTGCTCGGTAAAATTAGAAGGCTTTTTGGCACGTGTGGGTGTCTGGAGCACACAACTCAGCCTGCTGTTGAGCTCCCGAAAGTGTAAATCTTTGGTATTTAACTGCAGCCGTGACTCTCCCCCCGCGTGGGTGGGGAAGAATTTTCCAGCTTCGTTCCTTCGGAGCTCCTCAGGCTCGGAGGTTTCCTGCTCTGCACAGAAGGTGGCACTGGAAACACAGGAATGAAGTGGAATGAAGTGGCTGGGAAGCAGCCCTGAGGAGAGAGACTTGGGGGTGCTGGTGGAGGAGAAGCTCACCAGGAGCTCTCAGTGTGCACTTGCAGCCCAGAGAGCCAAGCAGAGCCTGGGCTGCAGCAAGAGAAGTGTGGCCAGCAGGGCAAGGGAGGGGATTCTCCCCCTCTGCTGAGCTCTGCTGAGACCCCACCTGGAGTACTGCCTCCAGTTCTGGAGCCCCTATTACAAGAGGGATCTGGAGGTGCTGGAAGGTGTCCAGAGAAGGGCCACGAGGATGAGCAGAGGGCTGGAGCACCTCTCCTGTGAGGACAGACTGAAGGAGCTGGGGCTGTTCAGTCTGGAGAAGAGAAGGCTCCGAGGTGACCTCATTGTGGCCTTCCAGTATCTGAAGGGGCCTACAAGAAGGCTGGGGAGGGACTGCTCAGGATCTCAGGCAGTGATAGGACCTGGGGGGATGGAATGAAGCTGGAGGTGGGGAGATTCAGGCTGGAGGTGAGGAGGAAGTTCTTCCCCTTGAGAGTGGTGAAGCCCTGGAATGGGTTGTCCAGGGAGGTGGTTGAGGCCCCATCCCTGGAGGTGTTTAAGCCCAGGCTGGATGAGGCTCTGGCCAGCCTGCTCTAGTGTGGGGTGTCCCTGTCCATGGCAGAGGGGTTGGAACTAGATGATCCTTGTGGTCCCTTCCAACCCTGACTGATACTGTGATACTATAAGTGGGACAGAAGGGGCTGGTGCAAGGCACAGCTTGGCAGGGGCTTGCTCTCACCTGCCTGCCGCTGCCGGGGGTCCTGCTCAGCCTCTTGCAGAGGGCCCATTCACCAGGTGACTTTGTGCTGACCGGGGGTGGGGGTTTCCCGAGGTGCACACCAAGGTGCTCTGGGGGGTCCCATCCCAAACAGCAGCACAGCTGCTTGGTTCTATAAAATGGTGGTGGTTTGGGGTTGGTTTTTTTTCCAGCTCAAAGAATCATAGAATCAATAAGGTTGGAAAAGACCTCAGAGATCATCGAGTCCAAACCTGTCACCCAACACCTCCTGGCTAACTAAACCACGGCTCCAAGTGCCACATCCAAGCCCTTTCTGAACACCTCCAGGGATGGGGACTCCACCCACAGAACTTAAACATGGAGCTAGAAAGGTCTGTGGAAGTGATCTCAGACCAACCCAACCCAAACCTGGGCTCCACAGCTGTCAGCATCCAGCGTCAACTGCCACAGCCCTGCAGGCTGAGGACCCCAGGCGGCAGCGGCAGCTCCTCGGCGCCGCTGTTGTGTTTGCCTAAGCAGCATTCCAATGGTAATTTGATGTCTCTCTCGCCGCGCATCACTTCTCTTGTTTGAACGGTGCCTTCCGTATGCCTCCTGCTTCCCAGCTACCAGACAGGGCTCCCTCTGCAGAGAGCTCCTCCAGCATTAGGGATGCCCAGGCCTCCTGATTTTTGAGGCTGACTCCCTCTGGTAGAGGAACCAAGCAGAGGGCTGCCCCGCACTCGCTGGAGCTGGCCACAAGGATCACCACCCAGATGCAGAGAGAAGCTGGCTGAACAATTTCTGTGCTTCCAAAGATGCCCCACTCAGGCCTGGCCAAGGCTCAAGGACTGACTAAACATCTGGCAGCTCCCCTCCTCTTGCAGCCACTGCCATGCTCTTTAATTTCCACGATGCTGCTGGCCATATTTCACCTGGCCAATAGGAGAGGAAAGGCTGGAAGGGAAAAGGAATAGATCTGTCTGAGCAGGCAGGGTGCTGAGACTGAGACAAATGGTGCAGCTCTGGGTGCTGGGCAGCCTGATAAATGGTGCTGCTGCATTAGGCTCTGCCCTCCAATCCATCTCCCCTTTTGATTCCCACCCCACCTTATGCTCCTCCTGCCCCAGTTTCCATCAACCTCATTTGGGGAAGGAGCCCACACCTCCTGAGCTGCTGTAGAAATCCCTCCCTTTCACCTCCCAGTGCCTGAGGCCACAAGCTGGCTGCGATTAGGAGGGTAGAAGTGACTGCTTTGGGACCCTCTGCTTGCCTGGTTTCTCTAGCAGGGGTGGTGGTGGTGTTGCTGTTCTCTGCTCTGCTGCACTTTGTGGAAGTCAGGTGCAGCAGCAGGGGCTGGGCTGTGTTTGGCACCCTCCATCCTCCCTCTGTTTGCTTGAAGGTATCCTGGGGGATTTTGTTATTATTACTAAACAAATGAAATGTGTTGGGAATAAGCCTCCCCAGATGTGCCAAGGCTCTGCTGCCACTGGCACCAGTGGGGACTTCTAACTATCAGTGTGGGCTCCAGCACTGCATCCAGTTCTGGAGCCTCTGTGCCAGGAAGGATCTGGAGGTGCTGGAAGGTCCCCAGAGAAGGGCCACGAGGAGGAGCAGAGGGCTGGAGCTGCTCTGCTATGGAGACAGACTGAGGGAGTTGGGGTTGTGCAGGCTGGAGAGGAGAAGGCTCCAAGGAGACCTTCTTGTGGCCTTCCAGGATCTGAAGGGGGCTCCAAGAAAGCTGGGGAGGGACTTTTGAGGGTGTCAGGGAGTGATAGGACTGGGGGGGATGGAGCAAAGCTAGAAGTGGGGAGATTGAGATTGGCTGTGAGGAAGAAGTTGTTCCCCAGGAGGGTGGTGAGAGCCTGGCACAGGCTGCCCAGGGAGGTGGTGGAAGCCTCATCCCTGGAGGTGTTTGCAGCCAGGCTGGAGGTGGCTGTGAGCAACCTGCTGTGGTGTGAGGTGTCCCTGCCCATGGCAGGGGGGTTGGGACTGGCTGAGCCTTGAGGTCCCTTCCAGCCCTGACAGTTGTGTGATGCTGTGAAGCGAGCCCTGTGCTGGAGGTGTGTCTGCCTCTGCAGAAGCCAGCAGGTTTGTGGGCAAGCAGGATGGCTCTGCTGGGCTTTGTTTGCATGGCTCTTGCAGGAGTAAATCCCAGCTTGTTTTCCATTCCTGCACTGTGAGGAGCCTATTGATTTTTCCTCACTTCTGATTGTTCACATTACTGGATTGCTTTTAAATAGTTGACAGAGAGATCATTCATTTATTTTCCCCATCCCCCCCTTGCCCCAGCATATTTTTTTTCAGCACTTTCCCTGCTTTATCTGGGAGGGATCCCAGAGTTGTGCATCACATTGATTGCCTTTTGCAAACTGCAGCCTGGGCAGGAGAGGAGAATCTGTCCCCCTGTGGGGGGCGTTTGCTCCTTCCCTTCCTCCTCCCCAGCAGCTTCAGCATTTGCCTTTCAAGTTCCTGTCTTGGAAGCTGGGGGGGGGGGGGGGTGTGAGGTTCAAGAAAAACCTCTGAGCCAAGGGAAATAAGATGGCCATGGATGAATCCATGGAGCTGCAGGAGGTGCTAGTGACAGCACTGTGGAGTGGCCACTTGTCTTTTGTCCTGGTGGGAGTGTTGAGTGAGGGGTGTGCTCTCTGGGGCAGTGGTGAAGGGTCCTTCCCACCCAACAGACAGAATGAGGAAACCTCTGGGCAGCATTTCAGTTCAGAGTCCACCAGGCTCTGAAACGCTGCCCTAGCCCAAATGTAGATCAAAACCTAGTTAAGTTATCTGCCTTAAGGGGCAGCCTCTTGCTCAGTACCTGCCTTAAGGGGCAGCCTCTTGCTCAGAACCAGACTTGTCTGTGGCACAGAAGTCATTTAAGGGTTGCAGACCCTTGGTCTGATCTTTGGCTGCAGCTCAGCATTGGGGAAAGCCCCAGCTGGCCCCTAGCAGAGCATGTGTGTGGCCTAAGTGGCAGAGCTAGCTTGCCCACCCTTGCCTGTTGCACAGAGACTTGGTTTCATGTCTGCACTCTCCCCCTGGGGAGTGGGGAAGTGTCAGTTGTTATGCTTGCAGGGGGTGATATTAAACCCCAGGTCCCCTAAGATATGCAAGCTTGGCCTGCATGCAATTCCTGTCTGGCTCAGCAGGAACTGCAGATACCACACAAAGCTTTTGCCCAGCAAAGTTAAAACCATCTTGCCTGTTCAGCAAGCCTGTGGTTGAGCTAGAAATAGTTGGGCTGCCTGGGGCAGGAGATGGTGGGGGAGCAGCTGAGCCACTGGGGAAGTGGAAACAGAACCAGAACTTTTCTCTTGTTACAGCGAATGATTTTCTTGGCCCCTTGGCTTGCCTACTTTTAGCTCTGAGTGTGGAACAGCAGGCTTGGTGGAGAGGGATCCTTATTCCTCATAGCTCTTTGCACTGGGAAAACGATAGGGCCTTTTAATGCTCATCTGAGCTGTTATTAATATTGATTAAAGCAGCATTACTGCTATCAATACAGAGCAGGGAGCACACAGCCCTGGGCGCACAGCGCCTGCCTCGCTGCCCGCCCGCGGCCACCAGCTCTCCGTGGAGGCTGGGCAGAGCTTGCTGCCCTGCCTGTGGGCCTGGGCAGGCTGGGCTCACGTTGCCTGGGGCCTGGGCAGGCTGGGCTCACGTTGCCTGGGGCGTTGCCATGCTCCATTCCTGCCAATTCGCGGCACAGCTGACCTGGCAAAGCGGCGCCAGCCTTTCGTCAGCCTGATTGATGCCTTGGGGGTAGCTCCAGGCTGGAAGGGGTTTTTAAATGGGATGGAAATGTGAGTTGTGTAGCTTGCAGGGCATCTGCAGTGCCATGAAAGGCAAAAGCACTCAGCAGAGAGCTTGTTCACCAATTTGGAACGGGGAGCGTGCTCATGGGGGCTCGCACAGCTGCGGCGCAGGGTCTGCTCTTTGGGTGTCTGGAGGCAGTTCTGAATCAAAGCTTTTGTGTCTGGAGGTGAGAAACGTCCTCCCCAGAGCAAGGGGCAATGGTTGGGAGGCTGTGTTCCTCCTCTCTCTGCAGCAGCTCCCCTCCTGTCCCTTAAATGATGTCTCTAGACCTGTCCCACCACACACCTTCACTGGAGGAGTGTGGGTTGAAGTGGGGCAGGGTCCCACGTGCTCCATGTGCTTCTTGCCTTGCCTCCCTCAGCTGTCTCAGCCAGGTCTTGTACCACACAGAGAATTGTTAGGGTTGGAAGGGACCTCAAGGATCATCCAGTTCCAACCCCTCTGCCATGCAAACAAACCCCAACAGGTTCATTCTGCTTGCCAGCAGAGGTGGTGGTTTCTGCAGAGGCAGACAAGCCTCCAGGGCAGGACTCGCTTCACAGCATCACAGAGCTGTCAGGGCTGGAAGGGACTTCAAGGATCAGCCAGACCCAAGCCCCCTGCCATGGGCAGGGACACCTCACACTACAGCAGGTTGCTCACAGCCGCCTGCAGCCTGGCCTTCAAAACCTCCAGCAGTGGTGGAGTGCTTGGGCACAAAGCCACCAGCAGCTCAAGGTGCAGGCTCTGCACCGAGGAGAAGTGTTGCCTGCCTTTGAGGGGCTGTGTTGGACATGGGGAGGGTCTAACCAGAGCAGGAAGCAGCTGGGAGGTTGGGGTGGCTGTTGTGGATGGGGCTGCAAGGCAAGATGGAAAGGTTTCTGGGGAGTGGGAGCTGAGAGCTCCCAGCCAGCAGAGAGGGCAAGAGAGCCTTCAGCCTCGCAAGGGCTGGCCTGTGGTGGGGTTGGTTCAGAGCCCATAGGTGCTCAGCCTGCAGCAGCTGCCTTCCCTGGTGGCTAACCCAGCCCCTCTGTGCACAGCTCTGCGGGAAAGGAGGCACAGAAGGGTGATGAGAGACGTTGGCTCTCTGTGGAGGAGAGGAAACACCCCCAGGAAACACTAAGTGCACAAGAGGAGGTGAGCAGAAACCACACCCTGAGGCTTCCTCCTGCTGGAGGACAGCCCTCTCCTCAGCTCTGCCCCAGAGGGGCTGGAGATGATGCTGAGACATCAGCTTGTCTCTTCACATCCTTCCCCCTGAACCATGCAGCCCTTTGGAGCAAGCAGCGTGGCTGCTGATTTGCTTACACAGCACCTAAAGCAGGGGGCTCAGGGAGGCCTCCAGGCAACAGGACAGCAGCACTAATCATGAGGATTAATAATTCATTCAGCACTCGGCTCTGTGTGGATAATCTCCAACAATCAGGTGCAATTTGCTGCTCTGGTGAGTGCTCTGAGGGTAAACAGAGCTGGTAGAATGAACTCACAGCAGTGGGGACCCCAGGTGAAAGTGAGAGGGAGAAAAAGGGGTCAAAACTGATTAATTTGAAACCAATAAATAACAATCCCAAGGAATGTTTGTGCAGAATCCCCTGCAGAGCTTGCCCAGCTCTGGAATTGGCCTGGGTAAAGCAAAAAGGGTGGGAAGCAGAAGAGAACCACAGAGTAGATCTGGCTGGAAGAGACCTCCAAGCTCATCCAGCCCAGCCCTGAAGGGTCAGCACTAAGCCATGTCCCTGAGCTGCTGCAGTTATAGAACCACACAACTGTCAGGGCTGGAAGGGACCTCAAGGCTCAGCCAGTCCCAACCCCCTGCCATGGGCAGGGACACCTCACACCACAGCAGGTTGCTCACAGCCACCTCCAGCCTGGCTGCAAACACCTCCAGGCAGGAGGCTTCCACCACCTCCCTGGGCAGCCTGTGCCAGGCTCTCACCACCCTCCTGGGGAACAACTTCTTCCTCACAGCCAATCTGAATGTCCCCATTTCTAGTTTTGTTCCGTTCCCCCCCAGGCCTATCCCTCCCTGGCACCCTCAAAAGTCCCTCCCCAGCTTTCTTGCAGCCCCCTGCAGATCCTGGAAGGCCACCAGAAGGTCTCCTTGGAGCCTTCTCCTCTCCAGCCTGCACAACCCCAACTCCCTCAGTCTGTCTCCAGAGCACTCTGCTCCAGCCCTCTGCTCCTCCTCGTGGTCCTTCTCTGGACACCGTCCAGCACCTCCAGAGCCTTCCTGTAACAGGGGTGCCAGCTCTTGCTGTGGAGCTCCATGTCCAGCTGTGTGAGCCCAGCAAGGAGCACTGGGTGGGCCAGGAGGTCTTTTTTTTCCCCTTCTTTAACCTCATTTTGGGGTGAAGAAAGTGCAGGGAGACAAAACTGCTTGCTGCTGAAGCAGCTGGCTGGGAGTTCAATATTCACAAGGGCCAAATGTTTGGGGCATCCAAGTGCCCCATGCACCTGGAAGTGCAGGGAAAACCCCAGCTCCATGTGGTGCTGTGTTCAGCACAGCTAAGGGGGGGGATGGTGGTGGTGTCTCCCTGTAGCTCCTCAGGACGACCAAATTTACTCTCCCCCTTTGCTCCTGCCCTTCCTTCCCCTGTGGTCCTCAGATGGCTGGTCCCTGGGGCTGGGCTGCTTGCTGCCTGGAAGATCCCAGCCCCTTCCCTCTGTTTGTGTGGCTTGCAAGGCTGCTGCCAGCAGCGTGGGGCTGAGCCGGGCTCTGGGGGTGCTCCTGGAGCCCCGACTCCGTGACCCGCTGGAGCCCCTCTGCAGCACAGATTCCACTGGGATGGTGCTGCTCGGTTTGCAGCAGGGGGTGTGCCTGCTCACATCGGCCCTGCCTGATCTGTGGAGAGGGTGCCCGAGTTCATTTCACCAGGCTGGGATTAACGCTTCGGGAGCGTTTCCACCCGCTCAGTGGCAGCAGCAGCGACGCTGATCTCCTCTCCAGAGGAGCTAATGGCACTGGCAGGAGTCACCAAGCTTCTGTTCTCGTCTAAATCTCTCTCTCAGGGCTGGCGTTCCGGCAGCATTGTTTGCTGATAGCAAACAGTTATCTGCTTCCCCCTTTGGTCTTCCTTCTCCTGGCCACCTTTCCAGCAGATCATTTGGCAGATGTTGCTCTCTCCTGCTTTGCTCTCTTACATCTTTGTGGCTGGTCCCCCCCCACCCCCCGCAGCAGCATTCACACATTTCACTTTCCTTTAGACCACCAATTCCCACAGCTTTCAACTAGAAATGTCATCCCTGGGAGGCTCTGCTGCTCGGGCTCCTGCTCAGCTCCGGCAGCCAGCTCTGCTCCTCAGCCATGCTAAACCCATGAGCCTCTGATCTGCAGCACGATTTGCAAATCCTCCCTTGCAAATATTTCTGGAGAGATGAAGCACAGTCAGAAGCCAGATGCAGCCTTGATCCAAGGAAAAAATGGGTTTGGACTCGAGGTAAGGCTTGCTTTTATGTTCAGTGTGATCAGAGAGGCTCAGATTTCCCAGGCATGTGAAGAGTAAATCACCTAATTCTTGTCAGATGCTTTAAGCCTCTCTGAACATGACAGGCACAAGCCATCATCTCCAGGAGCAGCCAGGCTGTGACCCAGGGTTTGCCACCACAGGCTGAGGTGTTTGCAGCTCTCTTGCTCTGCTGCACACTGAGCTAAAGACACATTCATGGGAAAAGTCCCTCTGGAGTTTTTCTCATTGCCTGCTCCCTTGTAGCCACCTGCCCTCTGCTCATGTGCAGGTCAGAGGCTCTGGGGGTGCCCATGGCTGTGAGTGGTTGGCAGGCTCTGGGGGGTGCCCATGGCTGGGGGTGGTCAGCAGGCTCTGGGGGTGCCCATGGCTGTGAGTGGTTGGCAGTCCAAGCCTTTGGCTGCTCTTTAGTTCCACTGGCAACCAGGTTGATTGATTGGATCCTTCCAAATCAACGTTCAGCCTTGCACACTCTTGAGTGGGGTTGGCACTCCTGGTGCCAGTCGATGCCCTGAGCTTCAGTGCCTGACCCAGCCCTCCACAGTCCTAATGAGCCCCCAGTGCTGCCCACTGTAAACAAACACCAACTCTCCATCTTGTGGGCATCTCAGGAGACTTCACGAATGCTTCTGGAGCGCTTTGAACCGCTTGGATGACAAGCTGGCTAAAACACTGCCGCTCCCCGGGGACCTTTCCCCTTCAGTGAGGGGCCTGGGGGGTTGTTTAGCTAACAGCGCTGGCTGCGGGCAGCGCTGGCTGCGGGCAGTGCTGGCTGAGGGCAGCGCTGGCTGAGGGCTGTGCTGACAGCGATCGTTTCCGAGGCAGAGCAGCAGCACAGTCTTGAGGCGCTGCCGAATTTTGAACACACTCCAGTTTGCCACCGAAATCCAGCAGTGGAGCAAAGAATCCTCCTTGCACCCCTGCAGCAAGCCTGACCTGAGCCTCTGCCTCCAGAAATTGCTCTACAACTCGGTGCAAAAGAGGCACAGGCGGAGATCCGAGAGCAGAGGGAACAGGTTCAAGAGGTTCTGCCTCGGCTGCCTCGGGCAAAAACGTTCAGAGCCAGATAATTCCCCTTTCCTGCAGGAATGCCTTCCCTTGCCCTCCGTCTCTACGATGGGCACTGATCTCCTATCGTACCCCGGGGCGAGGTCCGGGGCAGCTCAGCGGCGCCGAGGAGCTGCGCCGTGCTAATGCGGGGGACGCCAAGGTGCCAGGTTTGCTGCTGCACTGAAGCCTCTTCCTTGCAAAAGAAGCTTTGCAAGGACAGAAATATCTTCAGAGGTTCACCTGGCTGATGCCTGAAGCGGTGCCAGGGAGCAGGGCAGGAGCCAAAGAAGCCTCCAGGAATTCTCCCCGGTGAAACGATCGCTGGGGCACTGCAAACGGCTGTGCTTCAGCCCACGAGCAGATCCTCCCTCCTCTTGGAGCCTCAGCTGCCAACTTCTGCCAGGGCTGTCAGCTGCAGGAGCATCTTTCCTCCGCAGGAATGAGAAGATCAGTGTGGTAGGAAAGGGGAAAGGTCACAGTATATGAGAATGGCCTGTCCCCCAAAGGTAAAAAGATTCTGGGGAGGGAACTGGCAGCTCTCATTGACAGGGCTTTAAACTAGTTTCGAAGGGGGGAGGGGCTGAAACTAGTCCCCTCAGGCAAGAGTCTGGGGGCAGTAAGCTAGGGTCAGAGGCCAAACCAGCAGCCCAGCTGAGGTGCATGTACACTAATGCACGAAGCATGGGAAACAAACAAGAGGAGCTGGAAGCCTTGTTGCAGCAGGAAAGTTATGACGTAGTTGCCATCACAGAGACATGGTGGGATAGCTCACATGACTGGAGTGCTGCAATTGATGGCTACAGGCTTTTCAGGAGAGATAGACAAGGAAGAAGGGGTGGAGGGGTGGCCATGTACATCAGGGAGGCACTAGATGCCATTGAGCTAGAGATTAGGGACAATCAGGTTGAATGCTTGTGGGCAAGAATAAGAGGGAAGACCGGTAGGGCAGACATCCTGGTTGGAGTCTGTTATAGACCACCCAACCAGGAGGATGATGTCGATGAAGCATTCTATAGACAGCTTAAGGCTGTCTCAAGATCTCCTGACCTTGTCCTTATGGGCGACTTCAACCTGCCTGACATCTGCTGGGATCTCAACACAGCAGAGAGGAGGCAGTCTAGGAGGTTCTTAGACTGCATGGAGGACAGCTTCTTATCCCAGGTGCTGCGTGAGCCTACCAGGGGCAAGGCTTTGCTTGACCTCCTCTTCACCAACAGGGAAGGGCTGGTGGGTGATGTGGTGGTCGGAGGCTGTTTAGGGGCCAGTGACCATGAAATAATAGAATTTTCAGTATTCAGTCAAGCTAAGAGGGCCAGCAAGAAGACCTCCACTCTGGACTGCCGGAGGGCGGACTTCAGGTTGCTCAAGGAAACAATTCAGAGGGTTCCTTGGGAGAAAGCCCTTAAAAATAAAGGGGTCCAGGAGGGCTGGACCTGCTTCAAGAAAGAGCTGATGAAGGCTCAGGAGCAGGCTGTGCCAGTGTGCCGGAAGAGGAGCCGCCGGGGCAGACGGCCAGCCTGGCTGTGTAATGAACTTTTAATTGAACTAAGGGAAAAAAAGAGGGTGTATCATCTTTGGAAGAAAGGTGAAGCAACCCATGGAATGTTTAAAGAGGTTGCTAGGGCATGTAGGAGGAAAATTAGGGAGGCAAAAGCATATTTGGAACTTAAACTGGCCTCTGATGTGAAGGACAACAAAAAGTCCTTCTATAAATATATTAATAGCAAGAGGAAGGGCAGGGACAACCTCCACTCCTTGGTTGACATGGAAGGAAATGTTGTAACACAGGATGAGGAAAAGGCAGAGGTACTTAACACCTTCTTTACCTCAGTTTTTACTACCTGGAAAGAACGTCTACCAGACAGCTGGCCTGCAGAACTGGCAGAGGGAGCCAGGGAGCTGCATGGTTTCCCTTTGTTCCATGAGCAAGTGATAGGAGCTCTCCTCAGCAGCTTGGACCCCCACAAGTCCATGGGACCAGATGGGATCCATCCTAGGGTGCTGAGAGAGCTGGCAGATGAGCTGGCCAAGCCACTCTCCATGATTTTTCATCAGTCCTGGCTCACTGGAGAGATCCCAGCTGACTGGAAGCTGGCCAACGTGGTACCCATCCACAAGAAGGGCCGGTTGGATGAGCCAGGGAATTACAGGCCTGTCAGCCTGACCTCAGTACCAGGAAAGATTATGGAGCAGGTCATCCTGAGTGCAATCACACAACACTTAGAGGATGGCCAAGGGATCAGGCCCAGCCAGCATGGGTTTAGGAAGGGCAGGTCCTGCCTGACCAACCTGATCTCCTTCTATGATCAGGTGACCCGCCTGGTGGATGTGGGGAGGCCTGTGGATGTAGTCTACCTGGACCTCAGCAAGGCCTTTGACACCGTTCCCCATAGCAAGCTCCTGGCCAAGCTGTCAGCCCATGGCTTGGATGGGACCACACTGCGATGGGTTAGGAACTGGCTGGAGGGCCGAGCCCAGAGAGTGGTGGTGAATGGTGCCACATCCAGCTGGCAGCCAGTCACCAGTGGTGTGCCCCAGGGATCAGTGCTGGGCCCCATGCTCTTTAACATCTTTATTGATGATCTGGACGAGGGCATCGAGTCCATCATCAGTAAATTTGCTGACGACACCAAGCTGGGCGCAGGAGTTGATCTGCTGGAGGGTAGAGAGGCTCTGCAGAGGGACCTCGACAGGCTGGGCAGTTGGGCAGAGTCCAACGGCATGAGATTGAACACATCCAAGTGCCGGGTTCTGCACATTGGCCACAGCAACCCCATGCAGAGCTACAGGCTGGGGTCAGAGTGGCTGGAGAGCAGTCAGGCTGAGAGGGACCTGGGGGTGCTGGTCGACGGTAGACTGAACATGAGCCTGCAGTGTGCCCAGGCAGCTAAGAGGGCCAATGGCATCCTGGCCTGCATCAGGAACAGTGTGGCCAGCAGGAGCAGGGAGGTCATTCTGCCCCTGTACACTGCACTGGTTAGGCTGCACCTCGAGTCCTGTGTCCAGTTCTGGGCCCCTCAGTTTAGGAAGGATGTTGAGTTGCTGGAACGAGTCCAGAGAAGAGCAACAAAGTTGGTGAGGGGTTTGGAACATAAGCCCTACGAGGAGAGGCTGAGGGAGCTGGGGTTGCTTAGCCTGGAGAAGAGGAGACTCAGGGGTGACCTTATTACTCTCTACAACTACCTGAAGGGAGGTTGTAGACAGACAGATGTTGGTCTCTTCTCCCAGGCAAGCAGTACCAGAACAAGAGGACACAGTCTCAGGCTGCGCCAGGGGAGGTTCAGGCTGGATGTTAGAAAAAAGTTCTATACAGAGAGAGTGATTGCACATTGGAATGGGCTGCCTGGGGAGGTGGTGGAGTCGCCATCACTGGAGGTTTTTAGGAGAAGACTTGACGGGGTGCTTGGTGCTGTGGGTTAGTTGTTTGGGCGGTGTTGGATTGGTTGATGGGTTGGACGCGATGATCTTGAAGGTCTCTTCCAACCTGGTTTATTCTATGTATTCTATGTATATTCTATGTACAAAGGCTGTGCCCAGCCCGGGCTGCCCAGCGGGCGCCGGCTGTGCAGGGAGGGGGCAGAGACAGCGTCTCCCACTGAGATGAGCTGAAGTGACAGCTCCCCTGCCTGGCAGGGTGGCAGTGGAGCTGCTTGGTGTCAGCAGCCTAGCAACACCGAGTGGCATGACAAAGCTGCCCTGAACGGCTCTGAATGGCAGCATCTTGCCGTCACAGGGCACCTGGGAGCAGGCTGGGAAGCCTCACAGGGGATGTGCCGGCAGAGGCTTTCCCCTGCAAGCCAAGAGCCCTCCTCCTGATGCCTGCACCTCAGTGGCACCACAGGCAGCCCCCCTGGGGTGGGTGGGTCAGGGTCCTCAGCTCACCCCCACCCCATCCCCCTGCACAGAGCAGGGACCAAGAGCCTCTGTTCAGAAGGCCTTGGGTGATGCCTAAGCAGAGTCATTTACTTGTGCTGTGCCTTCCTCCCAGAAATGGCCCCAAAATGAAAGCCTTGCTGCCTAGCCCAGGGTGTATGGCTCTGGTCCTTGGTCCAACCACCTCTGTGGGTAAGCTCCCAGTTCAGTTCAGCTTCACAACTGTCCCATCAGGCCACCAAGCCAGGGGCCTCTCTTCTGGCCAAGCCTGGTGCTCCTCAGCCTGCAGCTCACAGCTGCTTTGGCATCTTGGCTTGGACCTGGCCACTGCAGCCAGGCCAGCTTTGCTGCTTGGTCTGCTTTCCACCCTGGCCACGGAGCTGCTCTGACAGCCCTTGTTTTTCATCACTACCAGTTGCCTTTTGGGCTGTTCCTTGGTTATTTTGACCATGGGCTTAGCGGAGATGTAATCTAATCCTGAATCACTGACAGGCAAGAATCATTTCAGCCTCAGCCCTGTGGGCAGGCAGAGGACTCTCTGGCAGGTTTTGATTGCCTGGCTGGTGTGAAGAGAAGCCTGGTTTGGGAAGGGCTGGAGCTGTGCTCACACTGGGCCCCTGCCTGTGGCACAGCTCTGCCTGACCAGCAGCAAAAAGCTGAGCTGGGGAGGGCAGGAGGGTGAGAGACCCCAGAGCCAGGGGTCCCCAGGCTGAGACCACCAGGTGCTTTGTGGCTGGGGTGAGAGCAGGAGCCCTTAAGCCTCCCAATCCAGCCAGGGCACTGAGCAGGGTGCTGGAGGAAGGACATGAGGTGGAAGAGAGAAACCCCAGTGTGCAGCTGAAGGGGCTTAAGGGGACAGCTGCTGAGCTCAACACAAGCCCTCTTTGCCCTGTTGTGAGGGGCTTGGTGTCTGCCTGACCAGCCCAAGCCCCCTGATGGGCCCATTTACGTCCGGCTGGAGGAGATGAGCGATGGGCACTATCACCCACCAGTGGCTGGGCTGCCACAGCCTGCTGCTGGGCTACCACAGCCTGCTGCTGGGCACAGGAAGGGGCAGGGCGTGCAGGGAGCGTTGCCCACCCGCAGCTGGCCCTGCCAGCGCCCCGTGGTGCTGCTCAGCCCACGGCATATTGGCACAATGCTGTTCACCGAGAGCCGCAGCCGAGGGCGTGTGACCGGCACGGCCCTTCGAGCGGCAGCCGTAAAACCGCGGCGCTGAGACCACCCTCCTAATGAATGCAGAGTGGGAGCAATCAGTCAGAGCCCGGAGAGCAGTCGGGCACTCAGCCGCCCCGCATCTGCACATGCTAATTGAATGAGCAGTAATGAGCGTTACCTAATTAGTGCAGACAGCTGCAGCGTCGCAGCCCCGCCCGGGCCGCACCTTGCTGCATCTCGGGGCTGTAGCGGCTGCCTTATGATCGGGATCCACCGAGGGCACAGAGGGAGAGGGTCCTGGCTTGGGGCACTGTGGCTGGCAAGCTGGCTGGCAGAAAGGGACCTGGGAGGGGTTCTAATGGACAGGCAGCTGAGTGTGTGAGCAAAGCAGTGTGGCCAGGTGGCCAAGACAGCCAAAGGCATCCTGGCTGGGATCAGAAGTGCTGTGTCCAGCAGCAGCAGGGAGGGGATTGTCCCCTGGTGTACTCAGCTCTGGTGAGGTCATAGCTCAAGCATTGGGGCACCTCAGTCCAAGAGAGATGTGGAGGTGCTGGAGCTGGTGCAGAGGAGGGCAGGGAAGCTGGGGAGGGCCTGGAGAATTAATCTGATGGAGAGCAACTGAGGGACCTGAGGCTGTTTGATTTGAACAAGAGGAGGCTGAGGGAGACCTCATTGCTGTCTGGAATTACCTGAAAGGAGGCTGTGGAGAGGTTGGTGCTGGTCTCTTCTGACAGTGATAAAACAAGAGGGAACAGCCTCAAGCTGCCACTGGGGAGGTTTAGACTGGACAGTAGGAAACACATTTTCCCATCAAGAGTGGTCAGGGACTGGAATGTGCTGCCCAGGGAGGTGGTGGGGTCACCAACCCTGGATGTGTTCAAAGGTGCTTTGGATGTGGTGCTTGGGGATGTGGTTTAGGGGTGAGCCTTGTAGAGCAGGGTTCTGGGTTGGACTTGGTGATCCTGAGGCTCTTTTCCACCCTGAGTGTTTCTGTGGTTTGTGAAGGTGTCCTCAGCATGGCCTAATGCAAAGAGCTCTCCAGCAGTGAGCCAGCTGGGTGCTGGTGCAGCACAGGGGGTTGCAGTGTGGGTGCTCTGCCACGGGATCGTTGGTGGCTTAGCAGCAATCAGCCCTCCGTGAGCTCTCCAGCACGGAGCTTTGCTCCTCGGTTTGGAGGGGTTTGGGGGAGGATGGGGAGAAGCTGTCCCAGGGAGCTGTGTTTGCCCTCTGTGGCTCATTCCTTTGGAGCAGGTGGTTTTAGGCTGGGGGGGCTTTAGTCCTCCCCACAGGTGGAGCTCTCTCATTTCCAACCAGCCTCCTCAGGAGCAAAGCTGCCTCCCTCACCCCAGCTCACAGGTGGAGAGCTCTGCTTGTGCTCAGGCTCATGCTGTCCCTAACCATACTCCTCAGCAGCAACATCTGTCTGCTGGGGTGACCATGCAGAAGGCTTTTCTCTTGCACTGTCCAACAGTCCTGATGGTTTGAAGCTCCTGGCATGGAGCTGGAAAGCAAATGATGAATGATTCAGGATCGGCAGCTGAGAGCTCCTGCTCTGGAGCAGCCCTCAGCTCTCTCCAGCAGGGTCTGAGCTGGATGCACACACTGAGCAGCAGCAGGGCTTAGCAGGTTCTGACTCACTTGTGACTCAGTCCTGCTTGCCTTTGTAGTCACTTGTTTACATGGAGAGGTTGGAGCATCCCTCACCTTTAGGCTCCTGGTAAGAATCCCATGGAAAATGGATTCCAACCTCCCTGCTCTGACCATAGGCAAACCTGAGTGTTCTGCCCAGGCCCTGCAGCTGGGTGCTCAGAACTGGACTGTCCTGCCCCAGGAGAGTCCTCCCTAAGAGCATGTGGAGGCACCCAGGCTGACCCACAGCCACTGGCTGGGTCTCTGGTGGGAGCTGCTCCAGCTGAAAATCAGCTCCATGCATTCCTCTGGCTCCACTTAACCTGCACGGAGACCAATCCCCTTTCACAGGGGGGAGAGGGAGAACACCTGGGGCCAGGCCCATGCCCCAGCCAGTGCCATGGAAATCCATGTCAGGAATCTGGCCACAGCAGCATTTCAGGCAAGCCTTGTGCCTTTCTCACCTTCATGTTCAACAGGATCTGTCCTTGCTGCAAGGATCTGTGGTGGCCCTGCAAGGGAGGGTGGTTAAACATTGATGCTTTAGCAGCTTATGTTTCTAATACTCTTTAAATTATGCACATTTTAGAGGTTCATCATCAACTGAGTCTCTTCCAGCTGCACAGGGGGGGGTGTTCAGTAGCTCCTTGTTGATTTCTGCCTCAACCTTTGAATTCCTGTGGCTGGATGCACAGTGGTGCCTTGGCAAGGTAAACAGATCCACAGCCTTCATCTGAGCACCCCTGGTTGGTGGCCATAAATGTGTAATGAGCTGCTCAGCAGCCTCAGAACTAGGGCTGCTTAACAATCATTAGTTCCTTCCCTCACAGCTTCAATAAACCTCTTGGTAGCAGGCCAGGGCCAATTAGGTTGTGCTTGGGAAATTACAAAATGAGGAGGAAAAGGGTGAGCTGCCAGGGACAGGTGAAAGTTTGAGCTGGCCTAAGACTGAGTCATGTCTGTGGGCTGCCTGAGGTGGAGAGCTGAGGACTGGAGGCAGCCTGAGGGGAATCTGTCTTTGTTTTGCACCCTTGTGGAGGCTTGCAGCTGGTGCTAAGGTGACCTCCCTGTGCGTGTCCCACCATGGCAGTGGGGCTGGACTGCAGGGCTTCCACAGCCTTGCTTGTGCTCTGCAGACCCAGGAGACCTGCCCAGCACCACCCAGCAGGTCACACCATGAGAGCTTGGGTGAATTAAGTGGGATTGGAAAGGTTTGGTGGAAAGATGCCTGGCCAGTGAGCCACTGAAATCCTTAGGAGCGAGGGTGGCTGCTGTGACAGTGACCGATGCAGTGTCTGAGAGTGCCACACAGCTGCCAGCTCTTGTTGCTGGAGCCCAGCCCTGGGAGGCTTTCAAAGGCTGGCTTGGCACTTCCCTCTCTGCAGCCCTGGATGGGCTATGGAGCATCCCTGTGCCCAGCTCTGTGCTCTGCTGCCTGTTGGGATGAGCCCCAGGCAGCACAGAGCCCTGGGGAAGGAGCTGGGCAGCTCTCAAGTGCTGTTTCTATTCCCACTGCACTCGGGGTGAGGTCTTCCCTCCACAGGAAGCCTTTACTCTCTAGAAACCTGGGCAGTGATCCCTGATCTCAGGGGCACCCCCTCCTGTGTGGCTGGGCTCTCTCTGGGGGTGGTGAACAGGCTCTGTGTTGCTTGTGCAAAGTGCAGCGAGAGGAGGAGGCAGCACTGGGACTCAGCACTGGGACTCAGCACTGGGACTCAGCACTGGTCAGGCCATACCTTGAGTCCTGTGCCCAGTTCTGGGCTCCTCAGTTTAAGAAGGACATTGAGAGACTTGAAGGTGTCCAGAGAAGGGCAAGGAGGCTGGGGAGGGGTCTGGAGCACAGCCCTGGGAGGAGAGGCTGAGGGAGCTGGGGTTGCTTAGCCTGCAGAAGAGGAGGCTCAGGGGAGACCTTCTTGCTCTCTCCAACTCCCTGAAGGGAGGTGGTAGCCAGCTGGGGGTTGGTCTCTTCTCCCAGGCAACCAGCACCAGAACAAGAGGACACAGTCTCAAGCTGTGCCAGGGGAGGTTTAGGCTGGAGGTGAGGAGAAAGTTCTTCCCAGCAAGAGAGATTGGCCCTTGGGCTGTGCTGCCCAGGGAGGTGGTGGAGTCCCCATCCCTGGAGGTGTTCAGAAGAGGCTTGGCTGTGGCACTTGGAGCCATGGGTCAGCTGTCAGGGGTTAGGCATCAGGTCCTAAGTTGGACTTGATGATCTCTGAGGCCTTTTCCAGCCTGGCTGATTCTGTGATTCTTCTCAGCTGCGTTCAGCCCCCAGCAGGCAGCAGCAGCTCCTGCTGATGGCCACAGCTCCTTCTGGGCACAGGAACTGCCTCGAGGCCAAGCCAGGGCTCAGGTGTGTCCTATCCCCTTCTGAATTGCCAAGGGCAACAGGGAATGGGCTGAGGTGAGGCCCTCCTGGGTGGATAAAAGACGAGGAGGTGACTCCTCTTGCTCCTTGTCCTTGTGTGTGCCGAGTTTCTGGAGCTGGCTGAGCCTGGCTGAGAGGTTTGGGTAGGTGAGAGCTGGCTTCCTCCTGCTGAAGGACCTGGTTGATTCCGTGTTTTGCACCGAGCCTGAAGGTTGTGTGGGCTCTGCCTACGAGCAAATCGCTAATGAAGGATCCGCTGGTTCTTCTCCAGGCGCTTCTGGGGCCGTCAAGCGGGAGATGTGTCTCTGAAGAGGGAGCTGATCGCCTTCTAGGAGGCAGCATTGGGTTTGCGGCAGAGCTGCTGGCGCCGGGAGAGGAGGACGGCAACGCAGACGGTAAAAATAACAGATGGGAGGCAGAGGGGGGAGGAGAATGGAGGCACCAGCGAATTGTCAAACCCATCCAAACTGCTCCTGCCGAGAAAAGAAGGCAACAAAACCACTCCCGAAATCAGAAGCCCCGGGTGTCTGTCGGGGGGAGGGGGAAAACCCTGTTTGATTTTGCTGCGTGGTGGCGGTGCTGCTGTTGGCAGGGAAAGCCTTCGAGCTCAAGAGCCCTGAAGGAGCAGCAGTGGTTGGTGTGGCAGGGAAGCTGTGACACCAGCAGCTGCTGCTGAGGAGCATTTCTGCTGTGGAGGCTTGAAGATGACTCTTTCTTTCTTCCCTTCAACCCACACTGCACATGTTAACGTTCCTCTCGTGCCAGTGCAATTGCTCCCAGAGCAAGAGCAGAATATCAGCACAATGATTTCAGAGGCATGAAGGGAAAGAAAAGAGGCTCCCCCCAACCCTAAAGGGCAGCTGAGTGGGGAAGTGGAAACGCAGAGAGGTGCTGGGGTCTTCTGGAGGGCTCCTGGCTCTTTGTGCTGGAGGTGGGCAGCATGCAGGCAGCGTTGCCAGAGGGGTGAGGTGGTGCAGAGCTTTGTGAGGCCCTGGGTGGGTGATGTGGAGGCTGTTGCTGTGCTCCTGTCATGGGGCTGAGAGCCATGAGCTGACCCTACTGCCCTCTGTGTGTTGCTCAGCACTCACCACGTTCATCATGCTCCTCACACTCATGATGCTCACCGTGCTCACCGTGTTCACTGTGTCTGCCAGAGGGACAATAACTGATCTGCAAAGCTACAAGAAAGCTGGGGAGGGGCTTGGGGCTATTCTGTCTGGAGAAGAGGTGACCTTGTTGTGGCCTTCCAGGGTCTGAAGGGGGCTACAAGAAAGCTGGGGAGGGACTTTTGAGTGATAGGACTGGGGGGGATGGAGCAGAACTAGAAATGGGGAGATTCAGATTGGATGTCAGGAAGAAGTTGTTCCCCAGGAGGGTGGTGAGAGCCTGGCCCAGGCTGCCCAGGGAGGTGGTGGAAGCCTCATCCCTGGAGGTGTTTGCAGCCAGGCTGGAGGTGGCTGTGAGCAACCTGCTGTGGTGTGAGGTGTCCCTGCCCATGGCAGGGGGTTGGAACTGGCTGAGCCTTGAGCTCCCTTCTAACCCTGGCAATTCTGTGATTCATTTCCATTCTGGCACCCATTGTTAACTACCTTCCCCTTCTTTTTTTCCCCCTTAGCAGTTATTCTTGTGCTCTGTTTCTTCCATGATAATTCTATGATAGCTCAACACCCCTGAGCAGACCCTGGCTTTGAGGACTTCACTGGCTGGTGAGCTCATGGCCCTCAGCTCATTGTGAATGCTGCTGCAGGGGTGAAGGGTGCTGGAGGCTGTGAGCACCAGAAAGACCATTGAAAAAAGACCCAAATGAGAGACCAGGTCCATTGGAGCACCTAAAAACCATCTAGCCAGCACCCTGCCTCCAGCAGAAGGTGGGGAAGTGCCAAGTGAGCCATGCCCACAAATCAGCCTCCCAGTTTCTGGTAATTAGCAGATTAGAGGCTTCCTGAGCCAGAAGTTGCATTGGGACCAAGGGGCTTAATAGCCATGGAGAGGTTTCTCCTCTGAATGAGCTGAATCCCTCTTTGAACCCATTTATCCTCCTGTCTCACAGTTTAATGGCCCTGTGCCTGAGGATTTGACTTGGGTGCCCCTTTCCCTGCTCTGAGCACGAGGAGCAGACGTTCTCAGGCTCACCTCCTTCACACCATTTAGCCAAAGAGCTCATGGCAGGCTTTCTGCACCAGCTGATGCTTATTAATGCCTCACTTTCTGAAGGCTCTGGGCTGGGAGTCTGTTTGCTCTTCCTTAATGATTCTGTCAGTGCATGAAGGAGGTAGGGATGAGAGCTGGGTAGGTTCTGAAGCCTCTCTCCAGAAGGTAAACAAAGACCCTCAAGTGACTTTCCGTGGTGGAGCTTTAGGATTTGAAGCTAATCTCCCACTTGTGGCAGAGAGGAGGAGCTGGCTGGCTGCAGTGGTGTCTTTGGCAGGAGGCAGTGCAGAGGTGGGGGAGGTGAGGCAGTGCCTGGGCTCTGGGGAGCTTCCCAGGCACAGAGGTGAACAGATGGGGCTGGGGGTTGTCCAGGTTCCCTCATGGTTCAGCAGCCCAGGTGCTGCTGGAGGAGAGCTCCCAGCCTGCCAGCAGGGTGTCAGGGTCTCGAGTGCAGTGCAGTGTCTGTGCTTGTGAACTCTGCAGAGCTCAGCAGGAGCTGAGCTCAGGCCAGAGGGGTTCTGTGCCACGGGCTGAAGCCACTTGCTGTTTGCTGCAAGAGGCTTCTCTGCTCAGCTCCAGCCCTTCCTGTGAGCCAAAGCCGTGTCTAGGAGTTAACCCAAAGTCAGCTCCTGTGCAGGACTGGCCTTGTACACCCTGATCCTCAACAGTGTGCAGCAGAGAGGGCTAACACAAATCCCACCCACTGCAAACAGGACTTGGAGAGCAGAGCAGACAGGGATGGGAGGCTGCAGGGCAGAGGACCAGCCCCCTCCAGAGGGGTGACAAATACACTGAAACTCCTTTGGGATCTGCTGTGCTGAGGGGGAAGAAGCAGAGAGCACAGAGTTTGGCACCTTGATTCCCCCCCTAGGTACCCCTGAGCTGTAGAATTGCCTCTCTGGTCTGCAAGGTTGGCATTATTGCTCTAAATGTCATCATTCTGCCTGCTCCATAGAGCTCACTTCAGAGTCACAGCATTGGGAGCATTGCTCTGGAGCATGAGGAGGGGTTAGGCAGAGCTGGGGGTTGGCACAGCCATCGTGCTGCACTCTGCCATGGGTGCAATGAGAGATGCAGCTTTGAAGTCAAATGTGGAAACCAGGACTGCTGAGGGGTGAGGAGGAGAGAGAGAAATACATTGCTTGGAAGCTGCTTCTGCAGAGCTAAGCACCAGGTTCATGCCCAGCTCAGCAGGGTGAGACCCAGCCTGTGCCAGCTGGGTCTGTCTGGGTCTCTCTCCAGGGGGGTTCCAATGCCAGGCCTGCTGCAGTGTTTGTGGTGGGGGCTGGAGCACAGGGAAAGCCACAATGCCTGAGGACTTCAGGGGGTGCTGTCACCTCTCTGAAGCACACACAGAGCTGTAGCAGTGTGAGGGGACCAAGCCACGATGGCCTCTCCCAGCCCTTTTCCTTCTGCCTGGCCTGTGCTGGCCATGCCATGGAGACAATCATGGGCTGGCAGTGGGAAGAGGAAGCAAGGCTGATGCTGGGCTCAGTGGACAGGCCTGGGGGTGGCTTCACTTTCTTATGAGTGGTACCTTGAAGAAGCACGAGAGCTTCTGCACCCAGGACTGCTCAATGCCTCCCTCAAGAGCCTCCCAGCTTCTAGCCCTGGCACAGCTTCAGGGGCTGGGGCTGGTGGGATGGTGCCCTCGGGATGCTGGGTGCCCTCAGGATGCTCTCCTGCACTCCTCCTGTGGAAGGGAAAGGGTTGAGAGTTCCATTGTGCAGGTTTGAGGGTAGCAGGATCTGCCTGGGGTCAGGAGCAGGTGACAGTGATGTTTCCTCACCCTCTCCTTGCTTTGCTCATGGTTGGAAAGCTTTTTCATTTCTTTCTTTCATTGTTTTTCAGAGGAAGGGCAAAGGACTAAACCTCCCAAGCTGCTCAGGACTAAACCTCCTGAGCTGCTGCTGATCTCTCCCTGATTTTATGCAAAGCTATTCTTATTTAGAGCAGCAGCAAGTCAGAATTAGACTTTCCCCAGAATTAGACTTGCTGGCATTTCCATGAGTCCTTGCCTGCCAAAGCACAGGAGTGAGTGAAGGCTGGAGAGACCTTGGACTTGATGGGCAAGTGTTGGACTGGATGATCTCTGAGGTCTTTTCCAACCTGCTTGATTCTGTGACCTCCTTGTCCCTACAGTTTCCTGCAGTTCATAGAACCACAGCATGGCTCAGGCTGGAAGGGACCTCAGAGCTCATCTGCTCCAACCTCCCCACCGTGGGCAGGGACTCCTCTCACTCAGGCTCAGCTGCTCATGGCCTCACCCAGCCTGGCCTTGAACACCCCCAGACTCATAGACTCAACAAGGCTGGAAAAGACTTCAGAGATCACCAAGTCCAACCTGTCACCCAAGACCTTATGCCAACAAGACCATGGCACCAAGTGCCATGTCCAGTCCCCTCCTGAGCACCTCCAGCTGTGCTGAGGAAGAGGAGCAGGGTTGTGGAGTCTCCCTCTCTGGAGGCTTCCAAGACCCACCTGGATGTGGGTGGCTCTGTGCAACCTGCTCTGGTGTGAGGTGTCCCTGCCCATGGCAGAGGGGTTGGAACTGGATCATAGAATCAGTAAGGTTGGAAAAGACCTCAGAGATCACCAAGTCCAACCCATCACCCAACACCTCCTGACTAAACCCTGGCTCCAAGTGCCACATCCAATCCCTTTCTGAACACCTCCAGGGATGGGGACTCCACCACCTCCCTGGGCAGCACATCCCAATGGCCAACAGCTCTCTCAGGGAAGAAGGGAGGAGGCAGCCACAACCCTTTGGCCTCTTTGCAGTGCTGGGGGTGTGCCTGGGTTGCTTTGTTGGGTTTGGGGTCTTGGGTTACAAGGACAATGCCTGATCATGGTTTGCTGTGGTGCTTAAAGCATTGCAGTGTGGTTTACATTGCAATAGAAATGAGGCATCCTTGAAGGAAACTTATCCCACTTGGCTTTGCACATTGATGATGAAAGAACCTGGTTCCATGTCTTCTTCTTCTCCCCCCCACCCCTCCTTTCTTTTGGTCTCATTCTGAGCAGCCTCTCATTAGATTTGCCTCTTTTTTTTTTCTGTTATTGCTTTTCATACCCATGATGATTTGTGTCAGCAGAATGGTTACAGAGACAGGCAGCTGATTATCAGCTTGAAGGGAAGAAACAGAGCACAAGAATGGCTGCTAAGGAAAGGGAAAAAAAAGGAAGGGGAAGGTAATTAACAGTTGGGTGCCAGAATGGAAATGAATCACAGAGCTGTCAGGGCTGGAAGAGAGCTCAAGGCTCAGCCAGCTCCAGCCCCCTGCCATGGGCAGGGACACCTCACACTGCAGTAGGCTGCTCACAGCCACCTCCAGCCTGGCTGCAAACACCTCCAGGGCTGAGGCTTCCACCACCTCTCTGGGCAGCCTGTGCCAGGCTCTCACCACCCTCATGAGCCTGGCCAGCCCCAGTGCATCCCCTGGGGGAGGGCAGGGACCATGGGCATCACTCCTTGCCTGGCACCCACAGCCCCAGGCCCTCTGTGTGCTTGGCACTGTGTCATTCACACCTGCAAGAGGGAGGTTTGGCTGGGGGGAGTTGGGCTCTGTCCATCATGCAAGAGCTGCCCAAGGCAAATCCCTTATCAGCGAGGCAATGGCCATCCCACTGCCTCCTCCTGCCTTGGGGACCCTGACCAACAGAGAGAGCTGTGACCACCTTGGCTTAGTCAACACCTAGCAAGCAGCCTCCCCTGCCTTTTTGTTGCCACTACCTGGCCACCTGCTCTGTCTTTTGACCTCTGCCAGCATTTCTCCCTTCATCAGGGCTTCACTGAGAAGCCCAACCCCAACCCCACCCAATTGCTTCTCCCTTTTGCAGTACCCAAAGGCCTCACTTGGTGCTGGCAGGGGCTCAAGCCTCTCAGGAGCTGTGGCTTAAAAAAAAAGACAAATTGAGGCTGGATCTGACTCAAATGCAAAGTTCCACATTTTAATGTTTTATCACCTCCCCATCTCACCTCCTCCTTTAATTTCCTGAGTGACTCTGCTGCCCAGATCACCAAATCCCCCACCCTGCTTCCTCCCAAGCTTTTCTCCTTGTCACTTCCTTTCAGGGAGGAGCAGAGGAGCGAGAAGCAGCAACACACTGAAGCTTGGCACCTCATGTCTCACCTCACATCACCAGGAGGACAGGGGAGGGGGGAAATAAATCCATGGGTGAACAGGGATCAGCCAGCAAAAAAACCTCTCTCTCATGCAGTGGCAAAACAGCTGGAGCCTGGCCAGCTGTTTGCATTTTCCCCTTGTCTGAACTCCAGCAGGTTCTTCACTCAAGGCCACTGCTCAGTTTGGTGACCTTAGCAGGTAAGGATGCTTGGCAGGTTCAAGTTTTTTCCCCTCTTAAAAGCTCCACAGTATGGCAGGAGAGCCCCAGGGCAGTGGTGCCAAGGGTTAATTGCTCAGCTAGCAGACAGGGGAGGGAGTCTGCTGGTTGCTTTCCCAAGGTAAGAGCATTTTTCACCCCCCACCGCCCCCCCCCCCCCCCCCCCCCCCCAAAGGTCCAGCAACAAAGGCTCAGACCAGCACCACTTCATTCAGCCCCAGCAGGACCCACAGCTCCTCCTGCAGCTGGGCACCAGCAAAGCAACTGCTGGGCTGGGGGAGGCTGGGGTCGTGGTCCCAGCTGAGCTTGGCTGCCTCAGGCAAGCTTGGTGATGCCTCCAGCCCAGAGTTCAGAGCTGCAAAGCATGGTCTGGGCTCCCTGTTTGCAGCAGGCATCTCCAAGTGGGCACTGATGGGAGTAAAAGTAACTGGTGTCTTCCCAAAGGAAGAGCTGGTGAGGGGGGTGGTAGAGGAAGGGGGGAAGGCAGTTCCCCTTCTCTATGTGCACAAACAACAAAGCAGCAGCTGCCAAGTATCTGTATTTGTGGATAGGATAGGATAGGATAGGATAGGATAGGATAGGATAGGATAGGATAGGATAGGATAGGATGGGATGAGCCAGGTTGGAAAAGACCTTTGAGGTCACCAAGTGCAAGCTATCACCCAGCACCATCTAATCAACTCAACCATGGCACCAAGTGCCTCATCCAGGCTCCTCTTAAACACTTCCACTGATGGTGACTCCACCACCTCCCTGGGCAGCACATCCCAATGGCCAATCTCTCTTGCTGGGAAGAACTTCTTCCTCACCTCCAGCCTAAACCTCCCCTGGCACATCTTGAGACTGTGTCCTCTTGTTCTGGTGCTGGGTGCCTGGGAGAAGAGACCAACCCCCTCCTGGCTGCAACCTCCCTTCAGGGAGTTCTTCAAGACTCTGTGTGGAGCAGTTAATATTTAGTAGTCTATTAAGCCTGGGCTCTGGTCTGAAAGTTCCAGAGTTGAGGCTGTTCAGTGTCTGGGCATCCTCAGACAGACCCCCACTCATTTACCTTTACCTTAAATTTAAGCCCTGTGAGGAGAGGCTGAGGGAGCTGGGGTTGCTTAGCCTGCAGAAGAGGAGGCTCAGGGGAGACCTTCTTGCTCTCTACAACTCCCTGAAGGGAGGTTGTAGCCAGGAGGGAGCTGGTCTCTTCTCCCAGGCACCCAGCACCAGAACAAGAGGACACAGTCTCAAGCTGTGCCAGGGGAGGTTTAGGCTGGAGGTGAGGACAAAGTTCTTCCCAGCAAGAGAGATTGGCCATAGGAATGTGCTGCCCAGGGAGGTGGTGGAGTCCCCATCCCTGGAGCTGTTCAAGAGGGGATTGGATGTGGCAGTTGGAACTAGGGTTTAGTAGTCAGGAGGTGCTGGGTGGCAGGTTGGACTTGGGGATCTCTGAGGTCTTTTCCAACCTTACTGATGCTGTGATGCTAAGTGTGCTGCTGGTGCTGCTGCAGTGTGAGCTGTCCCTGCCCATGGCAGGGGAGCTGCAACTGGCTGATCCTTGAGGTCCCTTCCAACCCTGACAATCCTCTGTCTCCCAGCTGGGGCATCAGCCCCTGGCTACTTTGGTTCAGTTCTCCCAGCTCCACAGCCCCCTGGAGCAGGAGGTTGTTTCCCTGCTGGATTGCTCCCAAGCTCTTTGGAGGCTGTTCCTGAAGGTACAGAATCCACCAGGGCAAGAGAAGACAGAAACCCAAGGTGGGGAGGGGGAGGCAGGAAACCAGCACTTAGAGAACTAAATGCAGAGCAGTGCTGCCTCTCTGGGCCTGGGAAAGAGAGATTTTTATGCAGGGTTTTGGCATTTACAAATCCTTTGTGAAAAGGTCACCCTGCACTTGGAATCTTATTAGTCCAGAAGAATGGCCCAGAAAATGTCACATCTCTTTAGGGTGGCATTTACACAGCAGCAGTGACTCAGCACACAGCTGCTGGGGGCAGGAGGGCTGGAGCCAGCCCTGGGCACTGCCAGCCTGTGCTGCCAGAAGTGGCCCTGGGCAGGGGAATTCCAGTGCCACAAAGGGATGACCTTTCTCACCCTGCTGAGGGCAAGGGGATGGCTGCTAAGGGGGAAAAGTTCTGCTGGCTGAGGCCTGGGGAGCTCTGGCTGCAGCACTGGGTTGGGGCAACTGTGGCCAGCTTGTGCCCTTTGTCCCCTCAGCAAGGGCAGCAGCCAGCCACCCAAGGGTGCTCACCTGAGGTTTGCAAAGCACTTGCAAGAGGAAGATGTGCTGCAGAGCTGCTGGGCACTGAGTTACAGCCACCTTGCAGGGCACCTCAGAGGGGTTGGTTAAATGTCTGCAGAGCACTTTGAGCTCTGGGGGTGCTGGGCATGGTGCTGCTGCCCTGCACACTTGGTGCTGCATGACCCCGAGCCACAGCTGTGGCCTCGCAGCTGCAGCCCTGTGCTGGTGGCAGGAGCTGCTGCCTCAGCTCCAGTGCCTCTGCTCCTGCCAGTGAGCACTTGGGTGCTCTCTTTGTGAAAGGATCTTTGTGGCTGGACACCCTGACCACCAGAGATGTTCCAGTGAAGGTGGTGGGAGGTCCACACCACAGATTCAAGAGGGCACACAGCACCTTTGCATCAAAGGGGACAGCACTGGCAGTTCCATCTGGGCTGCCACTCAGGAGTGAGTGAGTAGGGCACTGTGCTTCTAAACCTGAGCCACAGCAGCTCCCCTCACCCCCTCTTCTCTGCCTGTTGTTGGGGGGGCCTGCACAAACCCATCTTTGATTTGCCTCGAGGGGTACCAAGTCCCCCAACACTCTCCTGGCCCCTTCCCTATCTGAGACACTTCACCCCCACCTCTAGACCAGGACAGGACTGCAACAGCACTTGAAAAAGCAGGAACTGCTCAGCCTCTTCAGCCTCTCTCTTGTAACCCCAACCCCAGCCCAAACCTCCACTGTAATGTGGCCCTCCCTGCACCAAAAAATACCTCACCCACAGCTCCCACCCCTGCCAGCTTGGCCAGCACCAAACCCCTTTCAGATCTAGCCACACAGGAAGTTTTTCAGCCCCCCACTGCTCCTATCAATGGTTTTCAGTCTCCCCTGACCCAGTCTGCTCCCACCTGCCAGCCCCACACCCAGGGGCTGCCTCCCACCCCCATGCTCTGACCCTCTGCACTCCTGCTGCCCCCTCCAGCCCTGCCTCCATGTTTCCACAGCCCCCTCACCTTCCCTGCTCTTCCTCTCCCAAAGCCCCTTTGTCATCTGCTGGTGCTGACAGGTGGCCCCAGCCCCAGCCCTGGCTGCAGCAGTGATTTATTGCTGCAGGCCCTGCACAGCTCTATAAAGAGAGCCAGCTCTGCTGCTCTGCCTGCCACTGACACTTGCAGAGAGCTGGCCATTTCTCTTGCACTCTCTAGCTCGCAGCCTTTCCCTTCCTGGGCAGCTCCAGGAGCTCACAAAATGCAGGTGGGCTGCCAGGGCTGGAGGGAAGAGTCCTCTTTGCCCAGACACCCTCAGCTGCAGCCCTTGGGAGAGGGGGGAAAAACCCCAGCAGCTCCTGGCCCTTTCTTGGCTGTAGGGATTCACTCCTTCCTAAGAGCTGGCTAGTCTGGGTCACCTTTGGTCAGCAAGGACAGGAGGGCTTGGCTGTGCTCAGGAGGGGCTGGACACTGTTCCCAGCACTGACCACAGCCTGCCTGAGTGGAGCTGAGGGTGCAGAGCACAGCTCCATGCTTGGGCTGAGCAGTTGCTCACCTGGAACCAGGCCTGACCCCACCTCAGAGGAGGTGCTGTGGTCCCCATCACACTCCAGGCACAGGGGCTGTGAGGAGGTGAAGCAGTCCTGGGGGTGTGTGTGGGGTGTGAGGCACAGGGGAGCTGCTGCTGGCATCACAGAGCCAGGCCCAGGCTGCTCACACTGCTCCAGGCTGCAAGGAAGCAGAGGGCAAGGGAGGGAGGGAGAGGCAGGGGCAAGGGGAGGGAGGGAAGGAGAGGCAGGGGCAAGGGGAGGGAGGGAAGGAGAGGCAGGGGCAAGGGGAGGGAGGGAAGGAGAGGCAGGGGCAAGGGGAGGGAGGGAAGGAGAGGCAGGGGCAAGGGGAGGGAGGGAAGGAGAGGCAGGGCAAGGGAGGGAGGGAAGGAGAGGCAGGGGCGAGGGGAGGGAGGGAAGGAGAGGCAGGGGCGAGGGGAGGGAGGGAGGGAGAGGCAGGGGCAAGGGGAGGGAGGGAGGGAGAGGCAGGGGCAAGGGGAGGGAGGGAGGGAGAGGCAGGGGCAGGGGCAAGCTTTTCCCCTGGTTAAAAACCCCAAAACCACAGGAAAAGGAAAAGTTTGTTCCTCATCTGCAAGCCAACTCTGTGTTTCAATCAACCTGCAGCTTTCAGTCGTGCTGGCAGCCAGCTCAGAAACTGGAGGCAGCTGAACTTCTCAGCCCTGAAGAGCCCAGATTCACCAAGCAGAGATTAGAGGTTTAGGGATTCATTCTCAATTCTCCTTGATTTGATATGAGGAAAGAACTTGAAAGAAAAAAAAAGAGAGGAGAAAAAAAAGAGACCTTTTCAAACTCCTTTGCTTGTTAGAGACACCGAGGGAGCTTCACATCCTTGTCTTCTCCTGAGAGCCTGGAGGTATTTATAGTTGCTGCAGATTTAGTCTCAGCACATGCCTGCACCCCTGCTTAATTCCTGCTCCTCAGGTTGTCTAAAACTGAGGCTTTTTTTCCCTTCCCCTGTCACTGAGGGATGAAGGCTGTTGGAAGCTGTTTGATCTCATGAGGCCTCCTGGTGCTGGACCAAACGGTGATTCCCTGGCAGCTGCTCCCTCTGGGTACATGGAGGGTGTCAGAGGGACAGGGACTGACCCTGCTCCCACATCCCCCCTGCCACAGCTCCCTGCTGGAATGATTTGGTGTGGCTCCATGCAGGTGGATGAGCAGCTCTCAGCCTCCCACAGCAGCTGATGCAAATTCAACAAACTTTAAAGGGAGATGATTTTGCCCCAGATGCCTCAACTCAGGGAGAGAAAACCAAACCCCAGCAAACTGACCTGGGGAGGAGGAAGCTCAGCAGTTTTGGCCTCTCCCTTCCACACTCCACAGGGCAGGAGCCTGGGGAAGTTCCCCAAGCATCAGCCACAAAAGGGATTTAAAGGAATAAAAGGAGACAGCATCAACTCCCACAGAGCCTAAACCTTCTGCTCAGCACCCACTCTGAGGGAGAGCTGCTTTGTGACCCACCCTGTCCTGCAATAATCCTTAGGGGAAAGCATCCAAGACCTGGGGACAAGGCCAAGGACGTTTTGCATCCTCAGGCTTCCCAGCTTAGCTGGGTCCAGGCTGAAGCTCTGCTCACACCACTGCTCCAGCCCCTTTGATGGACCCTGCCCCATGGTGCTGCTCCTCACAGCACCCTGAGCCAGGCTGCCTGGGTTAAGAACAGGAACATTTCACCTTCCTGGGACCATCATAGCCTGGAGAGGGTAGGAAGCTCCCTGGGGCTGCAGACCATCGCTTGCTGCCCCTCTTGTCCTTCCTGCTGCCACGGGCAGGAGGATGGGTCAGCAGCAAGAGCACAGCTCACCTTCTGCAAGGCTCTTCTCTTCCAGTGTGCCCTGGAGGTGACTCATTTTCCCTTCAATAGCTTTTGGCAGGCCTGAGGTATTTATTTTGGCCAGGGAGTGGGGAGAGCTGTGAGCACGCTGGCGACCCAGCAGCGCCTGTCAGGTCCCTGCCTGCCTGCTGCACCGGGCTTGGGCTGCCCTGCCGTGGCTCTGAGCAGCCACCATCAATCACATCAAACTTCACAACCAAATCCAATCCCTTCCCTTTTAACAGCTGGCAGAGTGAAACATTGTGCTGCCTGTGACATGTCACAGGCTGGCCCTGAGTGGTGCTGGCTCGCTCAACCTCCTCTAATCCACTGCAGCACTGTCGCTGTCCTCTGCTCTCCAGAGGAGCCAGCTGGATGTGTAAGAGCTCAGAGTGGGTTTGATAGCACATGGCAAGGGTGAGGGGGCTCCAGGATAACTCCTCCTCTGACTGCAGAAGGCTGCCAGGAGTCCTGTGCCCAGTTCTAGGCCCCTCAATTTAAGAAGGACATTGAGAGACTTGAAGGTGTCCAGAGAAGGGCAACAAAGCTGGGGAGGGGTCTGGAGCACAGCCCTGGGAGGAGAGGCTGAGGGAGCTGGGGTTGCTTAGCCTGGAGAAGAGGAGGCTCAGGGGAGACCTTCTTGCTCTCTCCAACTCCCTGAAGGGAGGTTGTAGCCAGCTGGGGGTTGGTCTCTTCTCCCAGGCAAGCAGCACCAGAACAAGAGGACACAATCTCAAGCTGTGCCAGGGGAGGTTTAGGCTGGAGGTGAGGAGAAAGTTCTTCCCAGAAAGGGGAATTGGCCCTTGGGATGTGCTGCCCAGGGAGGTGGTGGAGTCCCCATCCCTGGAGGTGTTCAAGAGGGGCTTGGATGTGGCACTTGGAGCCATGGTTTAGTTAGTCAGGAGGTGCTGGGTGATAGGTTGGGCTTGGGGATCTCTGAGGCCATTTCCAACCTGGCTGATTCTATGATCATTTCTTTGGTTTTTCACTTCCTGTGGGATTTCAGATTCCTGTCCCCCCCCTGTGACCTGAACACTGATTTTACACTGGGGGACAGACTGAGCCTGGGTGCTCCTTAACGCACAAACCCTCTTCCTTAGCCACCCAGGCACTGCTGCCCCCTCCCAGGCAGACCAAACCCTGCAAAGCCACCAGCAGCAGGTCCTAGGCAATCACCTCCATGCCCCAAGAAAGGCTTTGATGGCAACACAACTGTGCTGCAAGCCCAGGGCTGGAGCCCTGCTTGCCTCCCTAACCAGGTGCAGTGCTTTCCCCTTCCACCAGAGCCTCAGAGCCTGCATTGCACATTGCTGCTCCAAGCTGTTTTTAATTGAGGGTGGTTTTGTAACACAGCTCCACGTGGGTTATGTGATAGATGGCAATGCCCTCAAGCCAGCTCTTTAAAAGCAGAGAGCTTCATAAATGTGCTTCATAAATAGCAATAGTTTCTGATTTCATAGCACAACAAGAACAAATCACCAGCTTCTCCCAGAGATAGATTAGTTCCCTGTAGACAATACATTGATCCTAACAGATTTCCATCTATTTTCAGGCCTCTCAAAGAGCAGCCACTGCCATTCAATTACCATGCTCCATTAACCAACTTAAACCCTGCACAGTGCATGCTTTTAGCCAACAACAAGGCAGAACAAACAACAACAACAAGAAATGTTCAGCCACCTTGTTTGTGACAGGAAGGTAGTGGTAGGCCAGGGAGGGCTGGCAGAGCAGCCCTGCGTTGCTCCCACCCCTGCTGCTGGCAGCCACAGGCCAAGTCCCTGGGCAGGCAGTGCCTGTCCTGCCTGCCTCACCTCACTGCAGGTGGCAGCACTCTGTCCTCTGTGCCACTGCCAAACCACAGCTGAGCAGGGGACAAAACCCAGCTGCTGCCCATGGCTGCCCATCACTACTCATGGTTGCTCATGGGTGCCCATGGCTGCCCCTGCTGCTGGGGCACTAGGCTGCCCAGGAGGAGCTACAAACCTGTTTGTCAGGTGCCTCACCAGGGAAATGCCAAAGTCCTTCCTGGGCTGGAGAGCCTCTGACAGCAAAGCTGAGCGTGACAAGGGCTGGAGCCTGCAGAGCCCGTGGTGACACACGAGGCACTGTGTGAGGCTTCATTGCCCCTGCATGCTGTAAAGCCAGGGACTGATCTTCAGCTCAGCTCAGGGAAGTCTCTACACTGGCTCCTGGTCAGACAACAAGAGGCTGGCAACACTGAATGTCCCCCAGTCTCCCCCATCCCACCTCAGGTGTGTCTCACCATCACCCACCTGCTCCTTGGGGACAAGGCTTCGGTGTGATGAGGACCTGCTGCTGCCACCCACAATGCTCAAGGTGTTACCTGAAACCACACAGACCACTGAGAGACAACAAACACACACAACTTCTGCACCCAGCTGCAGAGCCTGAGCTGAAGGTCACCCCACACCTCTGTCTAGGGGTTATTGGTCTTCACAGTTGGAAGGTCCCTCATGAGCCACGCCAGCAATGAGCAGTGACAGCTCCTGTGCCTGTGCCTGCATGCACATCCCCCCCACCAGCTGAACACCATGCCAAAGAAATTATGTTTCCCATCATTTCTGGTGTCATCTTTGATTAATTTGCATCTCTTCCCTCATTATGGCTCATCCCTCATTGCAAAGGTGTCCTTCAGCCAGGACACTGGGAGAGAGCCGAGGCGCGAGAACCGGCGAGGAGCAACCCCGAGGCAGGGCCCAGCAGAGGCTGCCAGGCAGTCACCCCTCTGCTGGTGTCCTGCCATCACTGCTCCCCACCTGTGACTGCACCCTTGGCACCTCAGCACGGAGCCACTGCACCCCAGTGGGCACAGATTCCACCTGACACCTGATTAGTCACAGCAAAGAGGAATGCAACTAAAATTCTCCCCAGCACTCCTCCACTCTTCCCCCAGCTGCTGGGAATCAAACCCTGTCAGCACTGAGGTCGTGGGGTTGGTGGCCCAAGAACTGAGCTCTTGGCCTTGCTGGGAGCCCCAGGCTGTGATTGCAGGGCTCTGGGACAGGTGGTTCTGTGCCTAAGGCAGAACTAAACATGCTGAGCTTCACCCAGTGCTGTGCCTTGTCCCATGAGAGATTAGCTCCAGAAGCAGTGAGAGAGGAAGATGTTCATCTTTCATCATCATGCCAGTTGTTAAGCAGTTGGGAAATGCAGCTCCTTGCCTCAGATGAGTGAGTGGATGAAAACAATATTCTACCTCCACCTCCCCCACCATTTCTCCCCTTCCCCATGGAGATTTTCCATTTCAATTAGATTTCCTCTTTATTACCACCCTCCCTTCTTACTATTGTTTTCTTGGCACATATTTCCTTGCTATTAAACTTTCTTCCCCCACCCCCTACATAGCCATTTTTCATCCTCTCCAGCTGCCACAACACACATCCATGTGTGTGTGTGCTGGGGAAGGAGGGCTTGAGGAATGGAGGAGAAAGAGATAAGGCTAAAAAAAAAAGAGAGAAAAGATGTGATAAGGAAGAGCTGCTGGGGAGAGCAGCTCAGCTGCTCACTTCCATCAAGACAGGAAAACTTCTGTGCTGCTGGAGGGGCAGCCCCTGCTCTTCTCTCCTCCTGAACTGTGGCCCAGGAGGGGCTTCACCCTCACTGCTCTGCCTGAAGAGCTTTCTTGCACAGAACAGATGGAGCAGAAATGAGGAATGTCTGGTTCCTAAGCCAAAACTCAAGCTGCTTGCCCCAGCAGCTGTGCTGAGGAAGAGGAGCAGGGTTGTGGAGTCTCCCTCTCTGGAGGCTTTCAAGACCCACCTGGATGTGGGTGGCTCTGTGCAACCTGCTGTGGTGTGAGGTGTCCCTGCCCATGGCAGTGGGGTTTGAACTAGATCATAGAATCAGGAAGGTTGGATAAGACCTCAGAGATCATCAAGTCCAAGCTGTCACCCAACACCTCCTGACTACTAAACCATGGCTCCAAGTGCCACATCCAATCCCCTCTTGAACACCTCCAAGGATGGGGACTCCACCACCTCCCTGGGCAGCACATCCCAATGGTTAGCAACTCTCTCTGTGAAGAACTTTGTCCTCACCTTCAGCCTAAACTTCCCCTGGCACAGCTTGAGACTGTGTCCTCTTGTTCTGGCGCTGGGTGCCTGGGAGAAGAGACCAACCCTCACCTGGCTACAACCGCCCTTCAGGGAGCAAGAAGGTCTCCCCTGAGCCTCCTCTTCTGCAGGCTAAGCAACCCCAGCTCCCTCAGCCTCTCCTCCCAGGGCTGTGCTCCAGACCCCTCCCCAGCCTCGTTGCCCTTCTCTGGACACCTTCAAGTCTCTCAATGTCCTTCTTAAACTGAGGAGCCCAGAACTGGACACAGACCTCAAGGATGATCCCTGAGGTCCCTCCCAACCCTGACAATTCCTATGCATTCCTGTGTGCCCTGTGCTGGATTCTGTGGTCCTGCTCCGGCAGCGGGGGTTGGGCTTGACCTTCGGAGGTCCCTTCCAACCCCTAACATCCTGTGATGCAAGCAGCCGCTGGGTGCTGGCTCAGCGAGCTCCTGAGGCTCAGGACCACCCCGGCAAGGAAAGCTCCTGCGCGGGGGATGGGGGGGGGGGGGAGGGGAAGGGGACTCTCGCTGCCTGCCTTCCCCTGCTCCGTTCCGCTGCCCGCATTTGCATTTACAGCCCCATGAAAAATTTATGGCTGCTAAACTTCCCCTGTATGTCATAATTAAAAGGCAAACAATCATTTCCAAAGAGCTGTTTACCATATTGCGTGTTCAATTGTGCAATTAATCTCAATGACTCTTCCTCCTTGTAACGGGAGGGGAGGGGGAGGGGGAGGCGGAGGGACCGCAGCCTGCCGAGCGCTCGGCCGAGCGCGGCAGCCGCCGCCGAGGATGAGGAGTCCCCCCCGGCGTCTCAGGGGAGCGCCGTTACCTGCCTCGTAAAGAGATTAGGGGCCCTGTGTCATCTTCAAACAGATGCCTTGTTCTGCTGCTAACTATTTGTTCTGAGCAAAGCCTCCGAGAGAGATTGATGGCACCGGCGCCGCTTCAGCATTAATCTCCGTGCGGGCGGAGAGGGAAGCGGGAGGCTCCCGGCGCTTTGCCAAGGGGTCTGAGACACGAGGAGGGACACAGCAAAGCTGGTCCCCAGCCCCGGCCTCGGCAGCGGGACAGAGGGGCTCTGGGAGGCACCCCCTCACCAGAAGCAGGGAGCTGGGGCTCTTCGGCATGGAGAAGGGGAGACTAAGGAGTGCCCTCATTCCTGTGATAAAGGTGTGTTCAAGAGGGGATTGGATGTGGCACTTGGTGCCACGGTCTAGTCATGAGGTCTGTGGTGACAGGTTGGACTCGAGGATCTTTGAGGTCTCTTCCAACTTTAGTGATGCTGTGATGTGCAGGGCGAGTGCCCAGAGGCTGGAGCCAGGCTCTGCTGGGGGATGCCCAAGGGGCACTGGGTGGAAGTTGAGGCAGAGGAAGCTCCTCAGAGACAGGAGGAAGAATTATTTCCCTGTGAGGGTGACAGAGCCCTGGAGCAGGCTGCCCAGGGGGGTTGTGGAGTCTCCCTCTCTGGAGATACTCAAGCCCAGCCTGGATGTGTTCCTGTGTGACCTGCTCTAGGTGATGCTGCCCTGGCAGGGGGTTGGGCTGGATGAGCTTTCGAGGTCCCCTCCAGCCCCTAACACTCTGTGAAGCAGCTGCAGTGTTGGGTGGCCGAGTGGAGCTGCTGGGAAATCACCAGCAGCAGGAGGAGGCCGGGGCACGGAGGGGGTTAACCCCCACAAAGGACCCACCCCCGGGCACACCTGTCCTCACCAGCACAAGCAGGCTGCTGCTGAGAGCCCAGGGTGAGCACCGGGGCATGGCCTCGCTGCCAGTTCAACGCAGCGGTGCCACCTGTGCCAAGGAGGGGCGGGGGGAGGGTGCCGCTGGGGCATCCCGGGGCGCTGCCACCCACCACTCACCAAGGAGCTGGCCCACGCCGGGTCGGTGGCGCCACGCAGCGGCTGGGGCTGGGCAGCGGCCTCCTTCCTCTCGGGCACGGAAGACGAAACAGTGACCCGCGGCCGGCTGGCTCCACGTGGAACAGCCCTGTCCTGAGAGCAAGGTGAGTAAAAGACTTAATGGAGCTCAGCAGGCACTACAAATAACGCCTGTCCCTTTGCATTACCACCAACACGCAGCAGGCTCTCTCCGGGTCCCTGCTCTCTCGAATACTCCACCAGGAAGCTCTTTGTAAATAGGATGCCTCACTTAATGTCCTCTCTCAGCCATCACATTAATCACTCTTTAAGAATGCATGGGCTCGGGGAGTAAGGGCTGCAGTGGGTACGAGGGAGACATCTCTCCTCCTTTTAGCTCCGTGCTGGCGTCCCCCAGCCCTCGCAGTCTCCCCGCGGTGGAAGCTCAGACCCTAGCATCCCCCCGCTGCGGATGCCCGCGGAGATGCCGCCCGGGAGGGCAGAGCTGGCACAGCAGTTCACGCTCAGGGCATCAGCTCTGCACAGCTTCACCCCCAGGGGCTGCAGCAAGGGGCCACGAGTGGCTGTGAAGAGCAGGAGGGGACAGAAGGGAGCTTCTCAGGGGGCTCCTGAGCTCAGCAGCCTCTGCGAAGCAGGTGCAGAGGAGGCTGAAGGGTACTTGATAACTCAAGTGGCTGCTAATTGGCTATGAAGGATTTCTCATCTAGATCCTGGCTTTATGCTGTCCCCAGGCTGGTGCCGGTGCCTGGAAGCTATTTCCACCCAATGTGAAGTGAAGCTGATGGTTGTCCCAGGCTGGCTGCTAGCAGAGCGCTTCGTGCAAGCTCCCACCGCTGCTTCAGCAGGGAGGGGAAACGTCTGGCAGCCCAAGCGCAGGGGAAGGAAGCAGCCCCCGGCAGGGTCAGATGGGCTGCAGGCAGCAGGCGAGGTGGAGATGCTTGCAGCCAGCAGATTTCAGCTCTCCGGGCTGTCAGCTCGCCAGCTTTCACAGGCACCGAACTCCCTAATGGAATCAGCTCCTCCAAGAAGCACCGAGCCCTGCATATGGTAATCTCGGTGCTAGCACCAGCAGCCCCACAGCCGCCGTTGTTTATTCCCAGGGTGTTTACTCGGCCCCTGCTGTAAACACGTTTTCACAAGTCGAAAGCAAAGCATGAGGACCACTAAAAATATTTGCAGGGAGAAGGTTTTCACTTCTACAGCAAATGCAAGGAGGGGAAAAACAAACCAGCAATGCCTGAAAGAAATAGAAACTGCAGCAAGGGAGCTGAGGGTCCTGCAAGAGCTGCAGAGGGCTCAGCTGTGGACTGCAGAAGTCACCAAAGCACTGGGCAGGTGTTGGTTGGGAGGGACACCCAGCCCTGGCCCAGAGCCCTGAGGGGATGCACTGCTGGCAGCCCCAGCAGGGACAGGAGGCTCAGGGGAGACCTCCTTGCTCTCTACAACTCCCTGAAGGGAGGTTGTAGCCAGGTGGGGGTTGGTCTCTTCTCCCAGACCACCTGTGACAGAAGGAGAGGACACAGTCTCAAGCTGTGCCAGGGGAGGTTCAGGTTGGATGTTAGGAAGAAATTCTTCCCAGCAAGAGACATTGGCCATTGGGATGTGCTGCCCAGGGGGGTGGTGGAGTCACCATCACTGGAGGTGTTTAAGAGCCTGGAGGAGGCTCTTGGTGCCATGGCTGAGTTGATTAGATGGTGCTGGGTGATAGGTTGGACTCAAAGGTCTTTTCCAACCTGGCTGATTCTGTATTCTGTCCCCCTGCCTTTGGAACAGCTGGGCCAGGGAAAGGCTCTAGCAGAAGGGAGGGCTGCTGCAGGCACAGAAGCAGGGAGCAGGTTCTCCTGACTGCTGAACAAAGCCCTAGCAACAGGCAGTCAGCCAAGGTGGGCACCCACCCTGGGGGGGTGTGGGACAGCAACACTTGCCATGGCCTCACACCCCAGCATCCTGCTCAGACACAAACAGCAGCTCACAAAGGCCAGACACCAAACATCAGCCAGCTATTCCCAGGGACCCTAGAGCAACTGGCCATCCAGCTGGGATCCACATCATGCCTGGGCAGGAGGGGGAGGCACACGAGGTGGAAAGCTGCAGGGAAGAGCAAGGCTCTGGAGAGGCACCGTGACCCTCTCGGGGCTGCACAGCCCCCACTGGGGACTCCAAACTGGTGTCAAACAAATGCAACTTATTGTCTCTCCCTGCCTCCCAGCCCTTAACAAAGTTGTTCTCATTACCTGGGAAGCCCCTGGTGAAGTGTCAGCATCTTAAGTAACCCTTGTAAGTGGCAGCAAATTAGGGAGGCGAGCAGGCAAGGCTGGCAGAGCAAACAGATTTCACTTTCTATACATCAGCTTCCATTAGGCACCAAGAGAGGACTCCCTGCACCACCCCCACCCCCTCCCTGGGTCTGTGGTCAGAGTGCACTCCACAAATTGAAATGGAAATGTGTCTGCTGATGAGCCTGGGGCCGGTACTGGACTTAACTATCACTCACCAGCGGGGTGAGGGATGAAGCAATTCATTAGGGATCAATCCTGCAGGCTGAGCCCTGACAGCAAACCACAGGCAAGGCTCTCCCAGCAGCCATCGCTGGCAGGCAGCTGGTGGGGAGAGCCTCCACCGTGGGGGAGGCTTGCAGGTGGGTTTTTCAGAGGGCTTCCTGCCCTGTGCCTTGTGCCAAAGCCCTGCAGCCCCCCCCTCTGCCACACACCTCTGGGTAAGCCCCAGGGCAGGGATTCACCCACCGCTGGCCGCGGCTGGGGGCAGAGCCCAGCCCGCCTTCTGCACCTGAATGTGGGCAGCCCCACGGGGCAGCAGGCCAGGGGAGGGAGGCTGCAGAGCCTGCAGCACCTGGGGACACTCCCCTGCAAGAGGCCACCTCTGCCGTTGCAGCAGCTCCCTTTGTGCATCACTCACCTGCCTGGGACAGGGAGAGGTGCCCAGGGCATCTCCACAGCTCCTCGGTGGCCAGAGATCGAGAGGGAAGGGAATTCCCCTGCTCAGGACATCACCTTTCCTTCCCAGGGAATCTGGCTCTCCTGGTGCAGTGGTGTGACCTGTCAGCAGTGCCTTGTAAGGCTGGGTGCTTCTCCCAGGGGGAGGCAATGCTCCAGTTACCAGCACATCCCCTGCCCTGGGAACACTGCTGGGTACCAATTCCGGGCCAGGAGCCTCCACCAAATCACCCAGACCATGGGATGGCTCTTTGGGGGCCTGCAAATAGTCCCAGGGTGTCTGGGAAGTGGGGGTAAAGAGGTTCAAAATCCTGCTTTGCCTGAGGAGAGTGAAAAACGTGAAGGAAGTGAGTGGAAGAAGAGATTGTGCCTGGGATGGTCACCAGGGCTCTGTGCCTGGCCCAGGGGTGACTAGAACAGAATTAACCAGCTTGGAAGAGACCTTCGAGATCACCCAGTCCAACCTCTCACCCAGCACCATCTAATCAACTCAACCATGGCACCAAGTGCCTCATCCAGGCTCTTCTTAAACACCTCCAGGGATGGGGACTCCACCACCTCCCTGGGCAGCACATCCCTAGGGCCAATCTCTCTTGCTGGGAAGAATTTCTTCCTCCCCTCCAGCCTGAACCTCCCCTGGCACAGCTTGAGACTGTGCTGGGCACAGCAGCCCCCTGTGCCCGTCCTGGGACTGCTGTGGGCATGCTCCCAGCAGCAGCCTCTCTCCTCACCAGTGATGGATCCACCACACAGAGACTCCCCTTGGCCAGGGGGGGCTGGGCAGCCTCAGCTCTGCCTCACAGCCCTCCTGCTGCCCACAGCAGCACAGCCAGGGTGCAACTGCTGTAACAAGGATCACCATAACTGCCCCCCAGAGCCCAAGCCCTGCTGCCCCTCCAGCTCACAGCCACTGCAGTCCCTGGTAGGCAGCTGAGGCTTTAGCAGAGGCACCTGGCTTCAGGGGCTTTTCCACAATGCCTTTTCTTTCCACCCCCCTTTCAGATTCAGCTCCCTCATCACTGAGCTAATGCACTAATGGCCACTTACCACCACCCAGCTTCCGACCTAATGGGCACAGCAAATAAGTGAAAGGCTCATAAAATCAAATTTACTGAGCATCATTCCCTTTGCTGCCCATTAACTGGAACTATTTATTAGGTTAAACAGATCTGGGGGATGGAGTTTTGCATTCATCTTGGGTTAATGCTGCTGCCCAGGCTCGTTAGGACCCTGGGAGCTCTGGAGATGGGAAGGGAAGGTTGCTCTGGTGGCACTCACCAGGCCCTGGGCTGAGGGGCACAGGGGTGGCATCACCTGCACTGCTGTGGAAGCAGCTGCTCCAGCAGGGCACAGCCAGGCTGGCACACAGAGAGCTGCAGACACATCTGGTGAGGGGTTTGGGGAGGGGTCTGGAGCACAGCCCTGGGAGGAGAGGCTGAGGGAGCTGGGGTTGCTTAGCCTGGAGAAGAGGAGGCTCAGGGGAGACCTTCTTGATCTCTGCAACTCCCTGAAGGGAGGTTGCAGCCAGGTGGGAGTTGGGCTCTTCTCCCAGGCAAGCGGCACCAGAACAAGAGGACACAGTCTCCAGCTGTGCCAGGGGAGGTTCAGACTGGATGTCAGGAAGAAATTCTTCCCAGCAAGAGAGATTGGCCCTAGGGATGTGCTGCCCAGGGAGGTGGTGGAGTCACCACCCCTGGAGGTGTTTAGGAAGAGCCTGGATGAGGCACTTGGAGCCATGGTTGAGTTGATTAGATGGTGCTGGGTGAGAGGTTGGACTGGATGATCTCAAAGGTCTTTTCCAACCTGTCCAGTTCTATTCTGTCTGTACCTCTGGATCCATCTGTGGCAGGCTCTGGTACCAGGTATGATGAGGAAGCCCCAGAAGAGACCACCCCCAGCAATGCCCTCTGGCTCCCATGGAAAGGCAGAGGCTCAGCTGCTGCTCTGGCACTCAGTTCTTTGCAGCAACACAAAGAGCATTTCAGTTTCATCAGCTTCCTGAACAGCTAAGGACAACCTGCTGCCCTGGGGTTCCAGGGTCTCCCCTGCAGAGCCCTCTCACTGGCTCAGCAGTGAGAAGAGGCTGTAACAAAAGCTCTGCTGAGAGCAGTTCCTCCAAGCCTCACAAACTCCTCTCACCAAGGGGTGAAGTCCATGGCCTCAAGGACCACTGCAGCTCCTCCCTGCAGTGAGCTGGGACAGGCTGTGCCTCTCACCTCTCAGAATCACCAAGGTTGGAAGGGACCTCAAAGATCACCAAGTCCAAGCTGTCACCACAGACCTTATGACTAACCCATGGCACCAAGTGCTACATCCAAGCCCCTCTTTGAACACCTCCAGGGATGGGGACTCCACCACCTCCCTGGGCAGCACATCCCAATGGCCAACAACTCTCTCTGTGAAGAACTTTCTCCTCACCTCCAGCCACAACTTCCCCTGGCACAGCTTGAGACTGAGTCCTCTTGTTCCATCACCCCAAGCTGCTGTTAGCTCACAGGAGACTTGGTGCAATTTTGGGGGGCTCTCTCCCCTCCCCTCTTGCCCTGCAGAGCCCTGAGAAGCTGCTTTAATTGTTCACCCTGGAAACAGCAGTGACAGCAGAGCAGCCACAGCTTCTCTTCCCTTCCTAGTCCTGTGCCATGCAAGGTCCAGCCAGACACAGATGGGAGCTCTGCCTGCAGCAAGCAGCCTGCCTGATGGGCAGAAGCAACCTGGAGACCAGAGAACCTGCCCTGGTGCCCAGCCCATAAAGCATCCCAGGGGCTCTCCAGCACAGGCTGAGCACCAGGGCAAAAGCTAAACACCATCAAAATGCTGCAGTGCCACAGAAGGGGTGCAGGGAAAGCTCATGTCCAGAGGGCCCTGAGCTGGACAGGATTTGTCCCATGGGGATACCCTGGCAGTGCTGAAGGCAGAGCACTGGCTCCATGCAGCAGGAGTGGTCCCTGCCCAGCCCCAGCAGCTGGGTAGAACTTCTTCACTGTCACAGAGCCCTGGAGTCTCCTTCTCTGGGGACATTCAAACCCCACCTGGATGAGTTCCTGGGTGACCTGTGCTGGATTCTATGCTCCTGCTCTGGCAGGGGGTGGGGGTTGGACTTGAGGGTCTCCAGAGGCCCCTTCCAGCCCCCAGCATCCTGTGATCCTCCAGAAGCAAGCTCCTGCTGCTCCTCAGAGCAGGGCACACCAGAGCTGCAGCTCCTGCTGCCAACCTCCCTGGGGGAGCCTGCTCTGTGCACCCCCAAACCAGAGACAGAGCAGCCCTGAAAACCTCCACACCTGTGTTTGAAGAGCTCTTGCTTGCTAAGCTGGATTTCTCCTTCCCTCAAGTCCCAGGGCCCCAGTAAAGTCAGTCAATCCCTCCCCCCACCACCCCTTACAGTCATTTGGGGACCAGCAAAGCTTTGAAACCCAGCATTTGCAGGGTGGATTTACAGAAAGCATTTGAACTGCTGTAAGCCTTGAAGACAGCTCTGAAAGGTGTCCTTCCTTCCCCCCCAAGCCCAGGAATTTCTGGAGAATCATTCAAAGAAGTGAGAACTCTGCACCCTGGGCAGGCACAGGCTGGGAAAGCACTGCCAGGAGGGGGACAAACCCCCCCAGTATTGGCAGTATTTAAGCAAACACAGCAGGGGTGTCCCCAAAGAACCAGCTCACTCAGCAGCAGCTCTCACACTGCCACTTCCAGAGCACCACCCACGGTGCCTGGCAGGGAGCTGGCAGTGCCCAGGCAGAGCCTGGCACCACAGGCAGGGCTGGCAGCACTTCTGGCCTGGCACAGCCTCTCCCCCGGGGGTGCTGCAGGTCCCCTGTGGGACTATCACCACAGGTCACAGAGTCACCAAGGTTGGAAGAGACCTCAAAGATCAATCCATCACCACAGACCTCATGACTACCAGACCATGGCACCAAGTGCCACATTCAATCCCCTCTTGAACACCTCCAGGGATGGGGACTCCACCACCTCCCTGGGCAGCACATCCCAAGGGCCAACAACTCTCTCTGTGAGGAACTTTCTCCTCACCTCCAGCCCAAACCTCCCCTTGCACAGCTTGAGACTGTGTCCTCTTGTTCTGGTGCTGGCTGCCTGGGAGAAGAGACCAACCCCCACCTGGCTACAACCTCCCTTCAGGGAGTTGCAGAGAGCAAGGTCTCCCCTGAGCCTCCTCTTCTGCAGGCTAAGCAACCCCAGCTCCCTCAGCCTCTCCTCCCAGGGCTGTGCTCCAGACCCCTCCCCAGCTTTGTTGCCCTTCTCTGGACACCTTCCAGCAGCTCAACCTCTTTCCTAACCTGAGGAGCCCAGAACTGGACACAGGACACAAGCTGTGGCCTGAGCAGTGCTGAGCACAGGGCACAATGACCTCCCTGCTCCTGCTGGCCACACTGCTCCTGATGCAAGCCAGGATGCCCTTGGCCTTCTTGGCCCCCTGGGCACACTGCAGGCTCATGTTCAGCCTACTGTCAACCAGTCCCCCCAGGTCCCTCTCTGCCTGGCTGCTCTCAGCCACTCTGCCCCCAGCCTGCAGCACTGCCTGGGGTTGCTGTGGCCAAAGTGCAGATGGGGGCTGCCACCCCACACACAGCCCAGGAAATGGGCACTGGCACCCCAGAAGCCTTCCCCACACCTCCTGTGCTGCCCAGGCTCTGAGGGGACAGCAGGGGATGGAGCTCCTCTGGGTGCTGAGGGCATGGGGGGTGGCCCTGCAGGGTCCCTCCTGGCTCCCAATCAGGCTGCTTGACTAATATCTACAACAGAGATGGAAGCAGCATCTGCTAATGACATTTCAAGGCTTGAATCAGTGCTGTACCCACAGGTCATGATGAATCAAATAGACTCTTTAATGTCTCCTGACCTACTTCTCAGATCCTTTACACTATCTGCTTAAGAGAAAACTCTTGCTGGGCATTAAAGCTAATCTCCAAAGGTCAGCAAAGGCCATGCTGGAACCACGAAGTGCTCCTGGCAATTTGAAACCACAAGCTCAGAAGGCTGCTCTGGACATTGCCAGCATTGTATTTGAACCCCAGGGCAAGAAGGAAAGCTTTGTACAACTGGGAATTATCCCACAGAGCAGAGGCAAGAGCTGGAGCCTCCTGCTGAAGGAAAACCAGAATGGAATCAAAGCAGAAGTGGGGAGATGCAGATTGGATGGCAGGAAGAAGTTGTTCCCCAGGAGGGTGGTGAGAGCCTGGCACAGGCTGCCCAGGGAGGTGGTGGAAGCCTCCTGCCTGGAGGTGTTTGCAGCCAGGCTGGAGGTGGCTGTGAGCAACCTGCTGTGGTGTGAGGTGTCCCTGCCCACGGCAGGGGGTTGGAGCTGGCTGAGCCTTGAGCTCCCTTCCAGCCCTGACAGTGCTGTGATTCTATCACCCCCCAGCCCATACATTTCTTCCTACAGCTTGAGAAGAAGGCATCCATGGGAGTTAGGATCTGGTTTTGCTCTTCAGCCACTTGGTTTCCTCCCCTAGCTGGGAGCAGGGATTGAGGAGGACAGGACTTGAAGTAATTCAAACAATTAGAAGCCTTCTTCCCCACCTTCCAGCTCCACAGCTGCCAGCCTGCAGTCCAGTTGCAACTGCACTGGGGATGGGTTTGGAGGCACTCCCAGCCAGGGACAAATCCACTGCAGCTGAATTTGTTCTATTGGAGTATCTCTAGCTGGATAAATCACTGCCCAACATTAAACTGCCTCCAACTTGCACTCTTTAGCTACCCTGCATCTCTTCCCCTTATTGGTGACCTCCTCTACAGCCCTGCAGACCTCAGTGCCCTAAGAGCACCCTGAAACCACACTCAGCATCCCACTGAGCCTCTGGTTGTTACCTCCCAGCTCCACGGTGGTGGTTTGGGGGCAGTGCCCAAGCCCTGAGGGGATTGGGGGCAGTGCCCAAGGCCAGCCAAGCACACAGCCCCCACCCCCAGAGCATCACAGGGTCCCTGGGTGCTGCCGCTCGCTGCGGGGGTTACCGACAGCAGAGAGTGGCCAGGAGTGCAGTGCTGGGGGATTTGGAGTTAATTTAGCAGCTGATCTCAGCTGCACAGTCTCAGGCTATTGAGCAGCCTCCTTCATTAACCTGGCTGCTGAGGAATGGCAGCGCTGCAGGCTGCTCTCCTGGTGCCATCCATCAATCCCCTGCCAGCGATGCCTCTTGTCTGCGCTGCTGGGCACCACGGGGAACTTTCAGCCCTTGCTGCTGCTTTCCAGCCAAGCCCGGGTCAGGCCTCAGGAACAAAGCAGGGTCCAGCCTGTGGCACCCCTTGGTGGTGCAGGAAAAGGCTGATTCAAAGGCTGGCACCTGGCCCCCTCGAGCTGGGTTGATAATGGAACCAGTGCCCCAGCAGCTCCTGGGGCAGCCACCCTGCAGGGCAGCTGATCACAGAATCAATAAGGCTGGAAAAGACCTCATCAAGTCCAAGCTGTCACCCAGCACCTCATGACTACCAGACCATGGCTCCAAGTGCCACATCCAATCCCCTCTTGAACACCTCCAGGGATGGGGACTCCACCACCTCCCTGGGCAGCACATCCCAAAGGCCAACAACTCTCTCTGTGAGGAGATTTCTCCTCACCTCCAGCCTAAACCTCCCCTGGCACAACTTGAGACTGTGTCCTCTTGTTCTGGTGCTGGCTGCCTGGGAGAAGAGCCCAACCCCCACCTGGCTACAACCTCCTTTTCCAACTTGACTGATTCCATGATTACCTTAAAGTCCTACTTAAAACCTCAGCTCCTTCTGGGACACTGAATTTCTGTTCCACCAGGGACAGGCCTTCCAGTCTGAAGCTTCCCAGGGCAAGGTGTGAGGGTCCCTGGAGCCCTCCATGGGCACAGAGAGCCCCACATGGGGCACAGGCACACGCTGTCAAACCTGCTGAAAAGCAGAGTGCCCTCTCCTGCAAGGTGGGCAGAGCCTTTGCTGCTGCAGAGAAGCAGTGGTTAAAGGCTCCAGGAGGTGGGAAGCCAGCCCATCCAGATCAGGGCAAATCATCCCTTATCACTTATTTATGAGAGTTAATTTCATGTGCTGGCATTTACCATGCCATATGGAGGGAGGCTGCCAGAGCCAAGCTCCCAGCAGCTCTCAGCCTAAATGCTGCTGAACGTGACTGAAGCAAGGTTAATCACACTGCTGCTGCTGCTGCTCAGCAAAGTGACTTCTGCAGAGCCAGGCCAGCTCACACCCCAAACCCTCCCCCCTCTCAACAGGCAGCTTTCTGCCCCAGAAGAAACTGCTCCAGCCCTGGCAAGCTCCCAGGCTACCTTGATGCAGCAGGGCTTGGCCAGCTTGGTAGAGGCAGTTCAAAGCTAATTAGATGTTTGGGTATGGAGAGCCACAGCTATTAATCCTAACAAGCAGCTCTTCCTCCTGGTATTTGCTTATCTGATGGTAATTGATGGGGGGTGGGGAGGGGGGATGGTGTGGAGTGGTTTGCCAGCAGAGGAAGTGGAACTCTGCAAATAGAATAGGATAGGATAGACCAGAGCAGGTTGGAAGACACCTTCAAGATCATTGAGTCCAACCTATCACCCAGCACCACCTAATCAACTAAGCCATGGCACCAAGCACCCCATCCAGGCTCCTCCTAAACACCTCCAGGGATGGGGACTCCACCACCTCCCTGGGCAGCACATCCCCATGGCCAATCTCTCTTGCTGGGAAGAATTTCTTCCTAACATCCAGCCTGAGCCTCCCCTGGCACAGCTTGAGACTGTGTCCTCTTGTTCTGGTGCTGGCTGCCTGGGAGAAGAGACCAACCCCCACCTGGCTACAACCTCCCTTCAGGGAGTTGTAGACAGCAAGAAGGTCTCCCCTGAGCCTCCTCTTCTCCAGGCTAACCACCCCCAGCTCCCTCAGCCTCTCCTCCCAGGGCTGTGCTCCAGACCCCTCCCCAGCTTTGTTGCCCTTCTCTGGACACCTTCCAGCAGCTCAACCTCTTTCCTAACCTGAGGAGCCCAGAACTGGACACAGGACTCAAGGTGTGGCCTAACCAGTGCTGAGCACAGGGCACAATGACCTCCCTGCTCCTGCTGGCCACACTGCTCCTGATGCAGGCCAGGATGCCCTTGGCCTTCTTGGCCCCCTGGGCACACTGCTGGCTCATGTTCAGCCTACCATCAACCAGCACCCCCAGGTCCCTCTCTGAGAGCCTGGCTGCTCTCAGCCACTTTGCTCCCAGCCTGCAGCACTGCCTGGGGTTGCTGTGGCCAAAGTGCAGCCCCTGGCACTTGGCTGTGCTCAGGCTCCTGCCCTCAGATCCACAGCGCCTCGGCCCTCTGAGACGCTGCTCTCCCTGACACACACAGATCAAACCCCACACATCTCTACTTGCAGCCTTTGCCTCTTCCCAGCTGAGGGATGCCTCCACAGACAGTGCTGGAATAGATTCACACAAGGTTGTGGCACCTCTGGTATTTACTGTACAGGGCTGACATTTATGATAATAAAAAGGGAAGCAGCGTTGAGCAGCAGCGACAGCAATAACACCTCACCAGGGACAGGGGAGAATGATAGCAGGGAATGAAAACAGAAGTGGCAGGAAGGGGACTGTGGCAGCACAGGGAGGAGCAGGGTGGCTGAGGTGGAAGTGGCTTGCTCGAGCAGCAGCTCTGCTTGGGGGGAGCAAGCAAGCGGCCAGAGAAGCAAAGGGGCTGAGTCCTCCCTGCCCCCATGGGCACCTGGAGGAGTCTCTGAGCAGGTCCAACCTGGGGGCCAAGGAAAGGGTCATAGGATCAACCAGGTTGGAAAAGACCTCAGAGATCATCAAGTCCAAGCTGTCACCCAACACCTCCTGACTACTAAACCATGGCTCCAAGTGCCACATCCAATCCCCTCTTGAACACCTCCAGGGATGGGGACTCCACCACCTCCCTGGGCAGCACATCCCAATGGCCAATCTCTCTTTCTCCTCACCTCCAGCCTAAACCTCCCCTGGCACAGCTTGAGACTGTGTCCTCTTGTTCCTGTGCCAGTTGCCTGGGAGAAGTGACCAACCCCCACCTGGATACAACCTCCCTTCAGGGAGTTGTAGAGAGCAAGAAGGTCTCCCCTGAGCCTCCTCTTCTGCAGGCTAAGCAACCCCAGCTCCCTCAGCCTCTCCTCCCAGGGCTGTGCTCCAGACCCCTCCCCAGCATTGTTGCCCTTCTCTGGACACCTTCAAGTCTCTCAATGTCCTTCTTGAACTGAGGGGCCCAGAACTGGACACAGGACTCGAGGTACTCCAGCTGCCTGCTTCCCCCTTGGCAGCCCTCCCCTTCAAAGCACCACTTCCCATTTTCCCTGTGTCTTATCACAACCTCTTTTCTTCAGCTTCACAGAAACACAGAAAGATTCAGGTTGGAAAAGACCCTCAGGACCACCAAGTCCAACCCAGAACCCTACTCTGCAAGGTTCACCCCTAAACCATAGCCCCAAGCACCACATCCAAACCACCTCTAGACACCTCCAAGGTTGGTGAATCAGAGTGTTGGGGGCTGGAGGGGACCTCAGAAAGCTCATCCAGTCCAACCCCTCTGCCAGGGCAGGAACACAGCACACAGGAACACATCCAGCCAGGGTTTGGGCATCTCCAGAGAAGGAGACTCCACAACCCCCCTGGGCAGCCTGCTCCAGGGCTCTGTCACCCTCCCAGGGTAATAATTCTTCCTCCTGTTTCCATGGAACTTCCTCTGCCTCGACTTCCACCCAGTGCCCCTGGTGCTGTCCTTGGGCATCCCCCAGCAGAGCCTGGCCCCAGCCTTCCTCCCCTGCCTAGTGAACCCTGCCCAAAGCTGCTGGTGCCTCCATTTCTGAGGCACTCTTTGGCTTACCTGCAAGGTGCTGCACACACTGTGGTCTCAAACTCTCCTCACTCCCAGCTTTGAATGAGAGTTCAGGGGAAGATGCAGCAAGCAGAATGAACTTTCCATTGAAATACAAACACTGGTGCTGAGAGAGCAGAGCTGGAGGCAGCTCCTCCTGCACTGAAGATCTCATTTCACTGTGCCCTCCCCTTGGAATTACCCTGCTAATTGATCACATTCCCTCTGTCTGTTAGTTAAACTTTCAATAAAGCTGAGATTAATGGCAGGTGTAATCCTCCTGGGCAGAACAAATGTCCCCTCTGCTGGGGGCAGGTGTGGAATAGCAATGCCCCTGCTAAGGGCTCTGCATTCACCCTGTGAACACCAAGTTAATCATCAAAGTGCAGGGATTCTTTCATTGCCTGAATGAAATTTTCTCTCTCTCTGACAGTTCTCCCTCCTGCTCCCCCCCACAGCCTCTCCAGTCTCCACTAAGCACTGGCACAGAGCTTCCAACCCAGCTCAGTGGCGTCCCCAGGACTGGTTTGCTTTGCCCACGATGCCAGCACAAACCCTGTGGTGTCTGGGGAGGGGGGCAGCAGCCTTGCCCTGCCTGGCACTCCTGGCAGAGGCAGTTTTCTCACACACTAAGTATCCTCCCTCCTGCAGACAGCTCAGCAGCTTGGTTTTAGCCCTCCCTCTACTTCCCTCCCTCAGCCACAGGGCCAAAACCTCTGGCAGCTGAAGCTGGGTGGCTTTTCCCCTCCCCTGCACCCTCCTGAGGGTGGTGCCAGCTCTCCAGCCCCAGCAAGCCAGGGTGGGGAGCAGCTCTGCCCCCAGCACCGCCCTGGAAAGGCACCAGCCACCCCTCTTTGCTGTCCACAGCTACCTGAAGGGAGGCTGTAGCCAGGTGGGGGTTGGGCTCTTCTCCCAGGCAGCCAGCACCAGAACAAGAGGACAGAGTCTCAAGCTGTGCCAGGGGAGGTTCAAGCTGGATGTTAGGAAGAAATTCTTCCCAGCAAGAGAGATTGGCCCTTGGGATGTGCTGCCCAGGGAGGTGGTGGAGTCACCATCCCTGGAGGTGTTTAGGAAGAAGCCTGGATGAGGCCCTTGGTGCCATGGTTGAGTTGACTAGATGGTGCTGGGTGAGAGGTTGGACTGGATGATCTCAAAGGTCTCTTTCAACCTGGTTAATTCCATCCCATCCCATCCCATCCCATCCCATCCCATCCCATCCTATCCCATCCCATCCCATCCCATCCCATCCCATCCCATCCCATCCCATTCCCTGCTCACCCCCTGGCTGGGCTGAGCTGGAGTAGCACAGAGAAAGGGGAAGAGAAGCTTTGCCAAGCAGAGTCAGGGGTAGCCCCCAGAGGGGCTGCCCTGTCACACCTAGAGAGCAGCCATCAACTTCTGGACTCCTAAGCCCCTTCCCCCATGCCCACTGAGCTCAGGGCTCCCCAGACCCACTCAAGGTCTGTGTGACTTTGCAGTGCTGCTCTCCTGACTCAGCACCAGCTGAGAGAGAGAAGCTGTCCACTGCAGGAAGAATTAGAGCTCATCCCCACAGCCCCAGAGAGGAGAGCCTGAGCTGGCAGCCAGCAGCATCCTGGCCTCCCCAGGATACCCAAGGAGCCACCACACAGCCCTCCTGCAGCTGCTGGACTGACCCAGCAAGCTCCAGAGCTCACATTAGGCTTGGTGGAAATGACCATTGAGGAGACTTCTGAGCACACAGGCCCTGGGCACTGACATGCAGGCAGCATCAGCTGCAGGAGCTGCAGCACTGTGAGCCCCTGCTTGGCAGAGGCTGCCTGCACCTCCAGCTCTGGGGGGGCTGCAGGGTTTTCCTGCACAGTCTGCACTGCAGAGTCTGGGGCTCTTCAGGGGTAAAACCATCCCTGCCTTCCAGGCTGGGTTGGAACAGCTTACATAAAGCCTCTCCAGGATGCTTTCCAAATTGGTTATTTTTGTTTTCTCTCTCAGCAAGGGCTGAAATCTCCTGCATTGGATGGGTTATTTTAGAGGAAATGATGGAGAAGGCCCAGAGCCATCTGCTGCTTCCACAAAACCTGAATCAGCCTTGGCCACAGGACCTGCTGCCTGCACAGGGCACCCCCCAGCCTGGCTGCAAATGCTGAGGCTAACACCCCCAAAAAAAGAATCAGAGCCCCCCCCCCACCTTTTACCATCCTGTGTGCACTGGAGAGCAATGTGCCTGTGCCAAACTCTTCCTCCTCAGCAGGGGCAGGGATCATGGCATGGGCATGCAGGCTGGGCAGGGACTGGCTGGAGAGCAGCCCTGAAGAAAAGGACCTGGGGGTGCTGGGGGAGGAGAAGCTCAGCAGGAGCCAGCAGGGAGCACTTGCAGCCCAGAGAGCCAAGCAGAGCCTGGGCTGCAGCAAGAGAAGTGTGGCCAGCAGGGCCAGGGAGGGGATTCTGCCCCTCTGCTCCACGCTGCTGAGCCCACAGCTGCAGCTCTGGGGCCAGTTCTGGAGCCTCTGTGCCAGGAAGGATCTGGAGGTGCTGGAAGGTGTCCAGAGAAGGGCCACGAGGAGGAGCAGAGGGCTGGAGCTGCTCTGCTGTGGAGGCAGGCTGAGGGAGTTGGGGTTGTGCAGTGTGGAGAGGAGAAGGCTCCCAGGAGACCTCATTGTGGCCTTCCAGGATCTGAAGGGGGCTACAGGAAAGCTGGGGAGGGACTTTTGAGGGTGTCAGGGAGGGATAGGACTGGGGGGGATGGAGCAAAACTAGAAGTGGGGAGATTGAGATTGGCTGTGAGGAAGAAGTTGTTGCCCATGAGGGTGGTGAGAGCCTGGCACAGGCTGCCCAGGGAGGTGGTGGAAGCCTCCTGCCTGGAGGTGTTTGCAGCCAGGCTGGAGGTGGCTGTGAGCAACCTGCTGTGGTGTGAGGTGTCCCTGCCCATGGCAGGGGGGTTGGGGCTGGCTGAGCCTTGAGGTCCCTTCCAGCCCTGCCAGCTCTGCTGTTTTGCTTTGTTTTGCTTTTCCTGCTTGCTGCTTTTTCAGCACATTTGCTGCCTGCTGGACTAAGACCTCTTGCAGCACCCAGAATAAAGAAGGGAGAGGCAGTGATGAGAGGGAGGAAGGGGCTGGGAGGCAGCAGCCTGGTTTGTATTCCCTCAGCAGTACAGTTTGTTGTGCAGGGCTAAATTAACTCCCATTAATTCATTGTGAAAACAAGGCTCAGAGAAGAGCAGGGAGCTTACAGTTTCCCCTCCCCTGAATTAATGCTGGGTGCTAGCACTTTATTTTAAGGATAATTAAGGAGAAAGTGGAGGGGGAAGCAACAACAACAGCAGCAACAAAGCCTTTTGCTAACCTGAAGTGCATGGGTGGTGGATGGCTGCTGTTGTACCTGCTGAGCTTCCTGTTTAAAATAGAGCTGAGTCTTTTCCTGCCTGTGATTCATCTTTTCATCCTCCCAGGCCTGTGCTGTGTTTGTTGCAAACAAGAGGGGGGGTGGGGGAGGCAAGATCTGGTGCATGCAAACCAGGGAATCAAAGGGTCAAGCTCAGGCCCTTTGGTGACAGGCAGCGGCGTGCTCCCGGCAGCAGGGAGCTGCCTGGCAGAGGCAGGGGAGCTCTGTGTGGGTGCAGGGACCAGGAGTGGTGCCTGCAGCTGGAGCAGGGTCCCCCACTGCCACCAGCCAGCCAGGATGGGTTGGGATGGGCTCACCATGGAACCCAGCCAGAGCTGGAGCAGCCACGCCAGCTCCAGCCCTCACCCTGCCCCCAGGGGCTCGCTTCCAGCCCCAGAACAAGAGGACACAGTCTCAAGCTGTGCCAGGGGAAGTTTAGGCTGGAGGTGAGGAGAAAGTTCTTCCCAGCAAGAGGAATTGGCCACTGGGATGTGCTGCCCAGGGAGGTGGTGGAGTCCCCATCCCTGGAGGTGCTCAGGGGGGGATTGGATGTGGCACTTGGAGCCAGGCTTTAGCTGTCAGGAGGTGTTGGGTGTTAGGTCCTAGGTTGGACCTGATGATCTCTGAGGCCTTTTCCAACCTGGCTGATTGATTCCATGATTCCTGTGTCAGGCCAATGCCTCTGAGACATCCTTGTCAGGAGGGTGCCTTGGTTCTGCTGTTTCTAAATGCAGCTTTCCTGCTACCACTCAAAACTTCATCATGCCCTTGGTGATTCATGCAGGAAGATGCTTGGCTAGAGGGCTGCTGAATTGAGCATCCCAGGGACACAAACACAGATGAAGAAAATTGCTCTGGTGGTTTGGGATTTTTTTTCCCCCCCCCCTTCCATTCCAGCATTTTCTCCACCAGCTCCTCCCTGGGCCCCTGGAGATGGTGCACAGAGCACAGCTCTGCAGGCAAGGCGCTGGGCACCTGCCACCACTGCTCCCCCTGCACTGTGGAGGCTCAAGCGGCACTCAGAACCTCGCAGTGACCAAACCACAGGGAGAAGGATGCTGCCTGCAGCTCCTCTAGCAGGTCCTGGTTGTCCCTCAGGCACCACAAAGGGCAGCAGCCCTTGGGAGCTGCCCCCAGGGCTGCAGCTCTGCTCCCTGCAGAGCCTCACCAGGCTCTGGTGGGCTCCTGCTACGCTGAACCATGTGGCACTGAGCCTCCCCAGGGGCTGAGGCCCAGCTCCACGCTGGCAGCTTTGCAAAACTCTGCTCCAGCAGTTTCCAGAGGTGAGAGGCAGCACCCTGCCCACCTCCCCTCCCCCCCCATCCTCACTAAAGATTCATCCCTGCTGCAGGAGGCTTTGGGGGATCAATATGCTCCACCATATGTTTCAGTACTTGCTGGGTTCTCACACGTGTCTCCTGAGGGTTCTTTATTTATCTTCTTCCCCCTCTTCCCCCCACTCCCAGGGTTGTGGAGCCAACTGTTTGCAGATGTGCTCTGAAGCAGGGCCCTGCTTTTCACAGCAGACCTCCCCTGCAGCAGGGGGAAGCAGGAAGCTGTGCTTTTCATCCCAGCCCCTGCCTGGGAGGATGCAGTGCAGAGCCTGGGCTGCTGCCCTGGGCGTGCTGGCACTGAAGGGCTCAGCTCACCTCTGGGCAGGTTGCTCTTCCAGGAGGGCAGCCAGGGCTCTTGTCACACCCTCTGTCCCTCCTGCCTCTCCTCCTGTCCCCAGGGGATGCTGCACTTTGAAATGGTGCAAAATGGGCAGGGGAGGGAGCTGCACAGGTTGGTGCCTGGAGTGGAGTCACAGAATCCCAGCATGGAGAGGGTCAGAAGGGAGCTCTGGAGACCACCCAGTCCAAGCCCTCTGCCAGAGCAGGGGGCAGGCACAGGGGGGTTTGGCAAGTCTGCAGAGAAGGAAAAGCTGTCCTGGGAGAGTGCAGGCCGGGGAGCAAGGTGTGGCAGGAAGGAGCAAAGGGCAGAAGGGTGCTGGAGCAAGTGGGGATGAAGCCAGCACAGGCTGTGGTGGCTGCCCAGCACCACAGAGTCACAACCTGCTCTGCAGGCTGGCTTTTGAGCTGTGTGCCCAGTGGCTGCTCTCACCTCAGCACCCCAGGCACGGAGCCCCAGCCCCACCTGAAGGCAGCAGGGGGCAGGGAACAACCTCCCAGGGCTCCAAAACTCCCTTCAGCTGTGAAGCTGGGGGGGAGCTGCCTGTGCCCCACGCCTCACTGCAGGGCTGAGGTACCCCCAGCTGCTCCACCTCAGGCTCCCTGGGCTCTCCCAGCCTCTGACTGGGGATGTCCTGCCCCCCTCTGCTGTCAGTGGGCACAGGAGCAGCTTTTCCTCTGAAGCAAGAATAATTTGCTAACACCTCCCCCAGCTCAGTGACTGCAGCCCATGCCCTGGAGTCCCTCCCTGCAGGGGGGGAAAGGAGGAGAGAATGTTGCCCACCCCCTGCTTCAGCTGCACAGGAGCTGCTCTCTTCTCCAGCCCCTTCTTTCCTCTCTCACAATCAAACTGCCCAGGATCTGGAGGGGCTGGAAGGTCCCCAGAGAAGGGCCACGAGGAGAAGCAGAGGGCTGGAGCTGCTCTGCTCTGGAGACAGACTGAGAGAGTTGGGGTTGTGCAGTCTGGAGAGGAGAAGGCTCCCAGGAGACCTCATTGTGGCCTTCCAGGATCTGAAGGGGGCTACAGGAAAGCTGGGGAGGGACTTTTGAGGGTGTCAGGGAGGGATAGGACTGGGGGGGATAGAGCAAAACTAGAAGTGGGGAGATTGAGATTGGCTGTGAGGAAGAAGTTGTTCCCCAGGAGGGTGGTGAGAGCCTGGCACAGGCTGCCCAGGGAGGTGGTGGAAGCCTCCTGCCTGGAGGTGTTTGCAGCCAGGCTGGAGGTGGCTGTGAACAACCTGCTGTGGTGTGAGGTGTCCCTGCCCATGGCAGGGGGGTTGGGGCTGGCTGATCCTTGAGGTCCCTTCCAACCCTGACAGTTCTGTGATTCTAAATGGGGCTGAGCAGGACTTTGAGCAAGGCAGCAACAAAAGCTGAGGTGGAAAGGCAGCAGAACTTCCCCACAGGCTCAGGGTGAGCCCCACGGTGCAGCAGGGGCCTGGGAGCTGAGCTCTGAGGGTTTTTCATCGAGGAGGGAGAACAAAAGGACTTGAGAAAAGCAAAGGGAAAGGGAAGTCCCTTCCATCAGGTACACTCCCTAAAGACTTGAATACCTGTGGAAAATGTGACAATGAAAGAAGACAAAAAAGGAAAAGATTTATTGAGTCTCAGAGCCTCCAGGTAAAATGAAATGCAAGGAGAAAAGTGGCTTTCCACACTTAATTGTCTCTCCCCCAGCACCTCTGTGTCAGTCTCTCCTAAAAGCCTATTAATCCTGTAATTTAGTGCCAGCAAGAGCTGGGAGACAGACAGAGCCACCACTGGCTTTGGGGTTGGGTTTTTCCCCCCTTCTCTTAATTCATTGACTAACTGTCATCAGCCATCAGTGTTAGGGGTCCCTGCTCCTCCCAGGCTCCAGCTGCTGAACATGAAAATACTGCCAGAACTAAGCTGGTCTTGGTCCTCTGCTGCTTTAACACACAAATGCTCTAACACAGAGTCACAGAACTGTCAGGGTTGGAAGGGACCTCAAGGCTCAGCCAGTTCCAAGCCCCCTGCATGGGCAGGGACACCTCACACCGCAGCAGGTTGCTCACAGTCACCTCCAACCTGGCTGCAAACACCTCCAGGGATGAGGCTTCTACCACCTCCCTGGGCAGCCTGTGCCAGGGGCACACAGAGGCAGGGCTCAGGGAGCCTGCCCCAGGGGCACACACAGCCAGGGCTCAGGGACCAGCCACAGCTGACCAGCAGCAGGTGAGATGCAGAGCTGGAGAAGGAGCCACACCAGCCTCACCAAACTGGGACACCCTTGCTCCCGACCTTCCCTTGAGTCTCCTCCTCTCCAGGTAAGAGCAAGTGAGCATAAGGAGCAGTGGTACCCTGGGGAGAGCTAAAAGAAGAGGGGGATGGAGGAGCACCCAGTGAAGATCCTCCTGGGCTCGGCTGGCAGGAGGCTTTCTGGAGGGATTTTCAGGAGAGGAAGAGTTTGCTCCAGAAGTCAAAGGATGAAAGAGCAGCTAGCACAAGCACCCCAACAAATTACAGCACACAGAGGAACCTACTTGAAGACTGTTTTCTGCTGCAGCCTGCCCCACTTCAGTGGTTATTTTTAGTCTGATTTGGTTCAGAAGCAAAGCCCAGGAGACCTCTCTGCCTACACATGCACCTCCTGCATGTACCTGGGCAAGTTTGCTTCTCCTGAGCTGGTCTGAGCCACGGGGCTGGGATGGCAGAGATGCAAAGCTCAGTGGCTGGATAGCTCAGGAATCCCTTATTAACATCCCCAAGGATCAGGTTGAACTCTTCTTAAGCATCAAAGGCACATCAGCTCAGCCTGGAGTCAGTCCTGCAGGATGCAGGCTGCTCTGCTGCCCTGCCTGCTGGATCTCCCTGTTGGTAGTTAGAATCACAGAACCAACCAGGTTGGAAAAGACCTCAGAGATCATCAAGTCCAACCTATCACCCAGCCCCTCATGGCTAACTAAATCATGGCTCCAAGTGCCACATCCAATCCCCTCTTGAACACCTCCAGGGATGGGGACTCCACCACCTCCCTGGGCAGCACATCCCAAGGGCCAATCTCTCTTGCTGGGAAGAACTTTGTCCTCACCTCCAGCCTAAACCTCCCCTGGCACAGCTTGAGAATGTGTCCTCTTGTTCTGGTGCTGGTTGCCTGGGAGAAGAGACCAACCCCCAGCTGGCTACAACCTCCCTTCAGGGAGTTGGAGACAGCAAGAAGGTCTCCCCTGAGCCTCCCCTTCTGCAGGCTGAGCACCCCCAGACTCGCTCTCCAGAGGTGCCTTCCAGCCCCTAACATCCTGTGAGCTGGAGCTGCCCTGCAGAGCACCTGGGCCATGCTGGAGCTCCCAGCTGGCTGCTCCACAAGAAGGAGGGGACAGACAGACAGCGCGACACACAGGGCAGCCGCGGGGCTGCGTGCAGCAGAAGGCAGCTCAGTGCTGTGCCCGCGGCGGGCAGGGCAGGACCAGCCCCAGCAGCATCCCCCTCAGGCCGGGCGCTCAGCGAGGGGAAGCCCTGGGACGTGCCCTGCGCTCTCCGGCGCAGCAGCAGCGCCTTTGCCTGCTTTGATGTCAGCAGCGTGAGACATCACAGCGGTGCTGAGATGCTTATTATCCCCTTCGGTTCTTTTCTTTCACTCGTCACGGCTTTCAGCCTGGTGTGTAATACACATTTCTCAAGTTAAGCATCAAAACAATGAATACAAATGAGGCAGAAGCTGTTCCTTCTCCTGCTGAAGGATGAGAATTGCTAAGAGAACACGGGGCAGGATTAGAATGCGTTTCTAGCACTACACCATTTGTATCACTGCACTGGAGACAGCTACAAAGACAAAGAGCAGTCCCTCAGCTCCAAGGGGAAGAGCTCTCCACTGCCTGCGGAGCACCGCGGGCTGCTGTCCCAGCCCGGGCCCCCTGCACCAACGCCTGGGCTTCCAGCTCTCTGCTGGCAGAAAGGATGCTGCTGCCCTGCTCCCCCTCCTCCCAGCTGCGCTGGCTCACTGCCTGCAGGTGGGGGCCATGTGCCCAGGCACGGTGTGCCCAGCCTGGCACTGCCCACAGCCTTTGTGCGCCCCAGCGGGGGCTCAGCTGCCACTCACCCCATGGGCACGGCCAGAGGCTGCTCTGCACACCTGGAATCATGGAGTGGTCTGGGCAAGGAGGGACCTCCAAAGCTCATCCAGTCTGACCTCCCTGCACTCAGCAGGGACATCCCCAACTAGGTCAGGATGCCCAGAGCCCTGTCCAGCCTCACCTTGAGTATCTCCAGGGATGAGGCCTCAACCACCTCCCTGGGCAGCCTGTTGCACTGTTCCACCACCCTCATAGTGAAGAACTTGTTCCTAACATCCAATCTAAATCTGCTCCTCTCTTAGTTTGAAGCCACTGCCCCTTGTCCTGTCACTGCAGACCCTTACAAACAGTCTCTCTCCATGCTTCATGTTGGCCCCCTCCCTTAAGGTACTGGCAGGCTGCTATTAGGTCTCTCTCTGGCAGGGACCATGCCAAGGGAATGCAGATCTGTTTGCCTTCGATCCTAGTTGCACCACTGACAGGAGTGGCCGGAGCAAAAAGAGAGGTAAAAATCCCAGAGCAGCAAACACACTGGGATTGGAACAGCAGCAAAGGCCACAGTGAGCATCCAGCCCCCTGCACACACATCAGGCTGGGGAAAAGAACCCAGGTTCTGGGTTAGCTGTAAGGCCAGGCTGGATGTGGCTCTGAGCACGCTGCTGCAGTGTGAGGTGTCCCTGCCCATGGCAGGGGGGTTGGAACTGGCTGAGCCTTGAGGTCCCTTCCAGCCCTGGCAGTTCTGTGATTCCATGTTAGAGTGTTTCTATTTTAAAGCAGCAGAGGCCCAAGATAAGTTTAGCTCTTGCAGTACTGATCTCTCAAACCAGAAGAGGAACTTTTGACAGCTCTCCCCTGAGCCTCCTCTTCTCCAGGCTAAGCAACCCCAGCTCCCTCAGCCTCTCCTCCCAGGCTGTGCTCCAGACCTCTCCCAGCCTCCTTGCCCTTCTCTGGACACCTTCAAGAAGAGTGTTAATGGCAGCTGTTGAAACACCCAAAGGCTGTGCTGGGAGCAGGGTTTGTGTCCTGCTGCTCCCACCATGGGTGACCCTGGGGTGAGTGTCACCCACAGCAGCTCAGGAAGAGGAGGAGGAGGGGAGAAGGCCACCTGTGAGCTCTGCAAAAGGAGCTGTTGGTCATTGCTGGGCCCCTTGGCACCGTGCTGGGTGGGAGGGCAGTGACCCAGCACACACTTTGCTTCTCCTGGATGTTTCATCTTCATGAAAAAAAAAGGCTCTGTGATTTCTTTGAGCATCAGCTACAGAGCTGCTGGTGCCAGTTAAGAAGGACAGGACAAATCCAACCATCCTACAGGACACAGAATCAACCAGGTTGGAAAAGACCTCAGAGTCCAACCTATCACCCAGCACCATCTCACCAACCAAACCATGGCACCAAGTGCCTCATCCAGGCTCTTCCTAAACACCTCCAGGGATGGGGACTCCACCACCTCCCCGGGCAGCACATCCCAAGGGCCAATCTCTCTTGCTGGGAAGAATTTCTACCTAACATCCAGCCCAAACCTGTGGGCAGCTGTAACCCTGGGCTTGTTTGCTGTGTGCCAGGTCTCCTCCTCAGCTGGGATTACCCCTCCCAGGTGCCAGTGCCAGGTGATGCCACCTGCAGATACATCTAGTTTACAACTGCAGCCATGCCTGACCCTTCCCTGTGAATCTGGCCAGAAGAATTAATTAGTTCAGAGGACAGAGCTCCACAGGGAAGGAGAATCAAGGCTAATAGCACAGATTAGTAGGAGGGAAAATGCCTGGTGGTGCCCCTGCTAAGCCATCTCCACGACCAGGATGTGTCCCTGGCTTGGAGAGTGATTGTTTCTCAATAGATCAGGAGGGAGGAAGACAACAACAGAGATGAAATAAGGGCTGCAAGATTTGAGCCACATGTGGAAGCTCTGCTCCCTGCCCTGCTGGTAACAGCCTGGTGCTGCACAGGGAGCAAACCTGGGGGCTGGAAGCTCTAATTAGCCTGGAAGCTGCTCCTGGAATTTGTTTAGAGAGAGATTCCAGCCTGCAAAAAAAAAAAACAACCAGAGAGGGCAATTTGCAAGCAATTGCTTTGCACTTGTTGGCACTGGAGAGCACTCCAGCCCTGACATGGAGAGAACCCTCCCATGGGATGAGGAAGGCAGAAGGAGGAGGAGGCTACAACCCCCAGGGGCTGTGATTTGGAGCCCTCCCTGGCAGAGGCAGCACAGCACTGACACCAGCCTGGGTCCCTGTGCCCATCAGCCTAGAGAGCAGCCACAGAGCTGATCCTCTCCACACCAATGCCCAGCACTCAGAGCCCTGCTGAGGGGGCAGCAGGGCTCAGCAGTTGCCACATTGCACATTGAGATCCCAGCCCTTGCTTGTTTCCCAGGAAGGTTCCCACTAGAAGTTCCCAACAGAAGTGGGTAGGGTAGGGTAGGGTAGGATAGGGTAGGGTAGGGTAGGATAGGGTAGGGTAGGGTAGGATAGGGTAGGATAGGGTAGGGTAGGGTAGGGTAGGGTAGGATAGGATAGGGTAGGGTAGGGTAGGGTAGGGTAGGATAGGGTAGGGTAGGGTAGGGTAGGGTAGGGTAGGGTAGGGTAGGGTAGGGTAGGGTAGGGTAGGGTAGGGTAGGGTAGGGTAGGGTAGGATAGACCAGATCAGACCAGGTTGAAAAAGACCTCTGAGATCACCAAGTCCAACCTATCACCCAGCACCATCTAATCAACTCAACCATGGCACCAAGTGCCTCATCAAAGGCACATCAGCTCAGCCTGGAGTCAGTCCTGCAGGATGCAGGCTGCTCTGCCTGCTGGAACTCCCTGTTGGTAGTTAGAATCACAGAATCAACCAGGTTAGAAAAGACCTCAGAGATCATCAAATCCAACCTACCACCCAACTCCTCATGGGTAACTAACCCATGGCTCCAAGTGCCACATCCAATCCCCTCTTGAACACCTCCAGGGATGGGGACTCCACCACCTCCCTGGGCAGCACATCCCAAGGGCCAATCTCTCTTGCTGGGAAGAATTTCTTCCTCACCTCCAGCCTAAACCTCCCCTGGCACAGCTTGAGACTGTGTCCTCTTGTTCTGGTGCTGGGTGCCTGGGAGAAGAGCCCAACCCCCACCTGGCTACAACCTCCCTTCAAGTAGTTGTAGACAGCAATGAGGTCTCCCCTGCTGGAAGCACAGCAGTTCTCAGTCTGTCCTCATAGTGAGGGAGTTGGGGTTGTTCAGTCTGGAGAAGAGAAGGCTCTGAGGAGACCTAATCTCTGCCATCCAAAGCTCTCTCTCCACACAGCCTTTTAATGTGCTAACATGAAGAGATGCTCTCCTGCTCTTAAGGGCAGGTTAATGCATTGTGGGATGAGTGTGTTTGCATTTCATGAGTCCATTCCAAAAGCTCTCCTGGGCTCCTTGGGGGCTGCCTCTAGCAAGGCAACTCCAGTGCAGAGCAAAGTTTCTCCTTCCAAAAGCAGCAGAACACAGCCCTGTAAGCCTGGGGCCACAGGGATCACGCTGCCCACAGGGATCACTCACACTGCCCACAGGGATCACTCACGCTGCCCACAGGGATCACTCACGCTGCCCACAGGGATCACTCACGCTGCCCACAGGGATCACCCTGCCCACAGAGATCACTCACACTGCCCACAGGGATCACTCACCCTGCCCACAGGGATCACTCACCCTGCCCACAGGGATCACTCACGCTGCCCACAGGGATCACTCACGCTGCCCACAGGGATCACTCACCCTGCCCACAGGGATCACCCTGCCCACAGAGATCACTCACACTGCCCACAGGGATCACTCACACTGCCCACAGGGATCACACTGCCCACAGGGATCACTCACGCTGCCCACAGGGATCACTCACCCTGCCCACAGGGATCACGCTGCCCACAGGGATCACTCACGCTGCCCACAGGGATCACTCACGCTGCCCACAGGGATCACTCACCCTGCCCACAGGGATCACTCACCCTGCCCACAGGGATCACTCACCCTGCCCACAGGGATCACACTGCCCACAGGGATCACTCACGCTGCCCACAGGGATCACTCACGCTGCCCACAGGGATCACTCACCCTGCCCACAGGGATCACTCACCCTGCCCACAGGGATCACTCACCCTGCCCATGTTTCTTCACTCTCCAGCCCCAGTGTTCATTAGACTAAAGAGGGAATCACACTGGGCTGGGGATCAACACTGGACTGGGGATCAACACTGGGCTAAGCTTGGTCTGGTGCCCAAGCAAGGGATCACTCACAGGCACATCTCAGCAGGCAGCAGCTGCCACTGCCCCACACCCAGGGCAGTAAAGGGCTTGGAGTGACCTGGGGACACACTGGCACCCACCTGCACCCATGCAACGGGCAGGAGTGGGCACAGCATTGGCACCCTTGGCAGCTCCTGTGGCAGGGGGGGATTGTAGTGTGCAGCTTCTTGCCACAAGTGCTGCAGTGCAGCTCCAATGCATTCCCTCTCTGCCTGACTGGATAAGAGCAAAGTTTTCTCCTTCCTCTGCAGTGAGCTACCAGTGACAGAACAAGAGGACACAGTCTCAAGCTGTGCCAGAGGAGGTTTAGGGCTGGATGTTAGGAAGAAATTCCTCCCAGCCAGAGAGATTGGCCCTTGGGATGTGCTGCCCAGGGAGGTGGTGGAGTGACCATCCCTGGAGGTGTTCAAGAAAGGCTTGGATGAGGCACTTGGTGCCGTGGTTGAGTTGATTAGATGGTGCTGGGTGATAGGTTGGACTTGATGATCTTGAAGGTCTTTTCCAACCTGGTCAATTCAATTCAATTCAATTCAATTCAATTCAATTCAATTCAATTCAATTCAATTCAATTCTATTCTATTCTATCCTATCCTAATCCTATCCTATCCTAATCCTACCCTATCCTAAGTCTATCCTATCCTAATCCTATCCTATCCTAATTCTATCCTATCCTATCCTAATTCTATCCTATCCTATCCTAAGTCTATCCTATCCTAAGTCTATCCTATCCTATCCTATCCTAATCCTAATTCTATCCTAATCCTATCTCCCTGGTGAGCAGAGAGGGAGTCCTGTGCCTGCACCCCAGCCCTGAGAGCTGCACCATTCCCACCTGCTCTCACTTCAACCCTTCCTGCTGCTATTTCAACCCTTCCACAGCTCCTGCCTAGTACTCTCCAGCCCGGGGCTAGGATCTTCCAGGGTGATCTACACTCCTGCCCTTATCTGCTGCTATCTGCAAGCAGGGAACTTCAGCAAGAAAGGGCTTTACAGGAAGCTGACCATAAATCTCAATGTGTTTACAACAGGAGACTGACCAGAAGAGTTTATTAAATCTCTAAAGGACTTGATGTATATCAAGCTGTTACATAAAGTCAATACTTTGGAAAGAACTAGACAATAAATACCCTACAAGAGGCAATATTTCTATCAGAGAGAAAGCAATCACATAAAGATTAGGAGAGCAATTTCAATACTGAATGTCAGTCTGCTGCAGGAAGACATTTATTGTTTTCTTTCCCCCCCTCCCTGAGTTATCACAGAGGAGCCAGATAAGCCATAACAATATTCTGAGCCAAGCTAATCATGCTATCAAAGTCAGGAATACTCCTTCAACCTTTGGAGGAAACAACATAAAAATCACTTTTCCACTTTGCAAATAAAAAGAACAACCTCTTGCAGGTGCTAGGGGTGGGAGGGGAGGGAGATTTATTGCAGTAGGTGGTGGGGAAAGGCTGGAGGCAGCTGGGCCCTGGCTGGGAACGGGCTGAGCATCCTACTGCAGGCAGGGCTGGGTGCCTGGGGAGGCACTGAATGGGGGGAGCCCAGCCCGGGGGCACTGATGCTGCCCCAGCTCTTCACGAGGGCTCACCAGACCCAAGTGTTGCTTGGTTACAGAGCAGGACTCAGCCCTGGGTTTGGGAATTCATTTTTCTGACAGATGCTGAAGAGCTCTTTAAAAAATGTCAATATTCTCTGTGGAGAAAATGCTTCATTCCCCCCCCCCCCCCTAAACAGAGCTTCCCTTTAACAGCTCAGATTTAAAGGAAAGAAAGCCTTAAACAGTTCAGTCTGAAGCAGAAGCCAGAGAACACATGCCCCTGGGGGAAGAGGGCTCTGCATCAAGTATCCCCCAGCTGATGCTTGCAGCACAGCCACCTTCCTCATCCTCAGCCCTGCCACATCAGGGCCTGTGAGTGCTGCCTCTACCTGACCCCTCAGACCCAAACTGCCCACTGTGCCCTGCATGCCCCAGATTCAAACCTCCTGCTCTGCAGCCCCCCAGACTCAATCTGCCCTTTCTGCAGAGCTGTAGCTGTGAACTTCAGCCCTGCCCAGTGCCACCACCAGCAGAGGTGAAGGATGGCACCACAGAATCAACCAGCTTGGAAAAGACCTCAGAGATCACCAAGTCCAAGCTAGTACCTGATACCTAACACCTCCTGACAACTAACCCATGGCTCCAAGTGCCACATCCAAGCCTTTTTTCAACACCTCCAGGGATGGTGACTCCACCACCTCCCTGGGCAGCACATCCCAAGGGCCAGTTACTCGTTCTGGGAAGAACTTTCTCCTCACCTCCAGCCTAAACCTCCCCTGGCACAGCTTGAGACTGTGTCCTCTTGTTCTGGTGCTGGTTGCCTGGAGAAGAGACCAACCCCCAGCTGGCTCCAACCTCCCTTCAGGGAATTGTAGAGAGCAAGAAGGTCTCCCCTGAGCCTCCTCTTCTCCAGGCTAAGCAACCCCAGCTCCCTCAGCCTCTCCTCACAGGGCTCTCCCCAGCCTCGCTGCCCTTCTCTGGACACATCCTGCCTCGCACTGCCCCAGGAAGGAAAAGCAGAGTGAAAAGTGTGAGGTACTGAGACCCCAGGTCGGTTGTCCAGCACCACAAAAGCACACGGAGGGGGACTCAGCACGGAAGGTGCGAAGGGGCATTGCTGATGCTGCCAGGAGGAGCTGCAGAGCTCGGATCCGTTCGGCTGAAGGGAAATTTCCAACCCGAGCGACGAAAGGGGAGCTCAGACCCCTGGTTTTGCACACCGAGTGTCCCACCCCCAGACTCTGCCGCGGCCGGCAGGGAGCAGAGCAAACAGTTTGCGTTCCGTGAGCAGGCAGCAAGGAGAAGCCCTCCCCGGGAGGGAGGAGACGACAGCCCGAGCGAGCAGGGCGATTAATAACCAGCCCCGGCCCAGAAGGGAGTCATCAATTACACTTACCAGCCCCAGCTTGTGTTCCTGGAAAGATGAATCCGGCAGACTGTCGGGCACGGAGAAGAAAGGCAATGACACGGAACAGTCGCTCATTAGCGTCGAGAGCTGAAACACAGCGAAATTAACCTAATTACGAGCGGTTTTAGCAGCGCCGGGCCAGGTGCATCGGCGCTGGGACACCGCCCGCCGGCGGGCAGGAGATGTTTGTGCTGCCCAACCTTGTTTCCACTCCAAAGCAAACTTTTCCCCTCAGAGGACCTGCGCCGAGGTGCTCAGGGGCCACGAGTGATGTGCATGGCTGCTGGAGGCTCCTCGACGCAGACGAAGGACATGGGAGGGGACCATGTGCAAACCAAAGCAGCTCTGCGCTCAAGGCAATGAGCTGTGCCCTCCCAGGCTGCCGCAGACCTGCCCCGGGGGCCTCCCCACCGGCCTGCGGTGAGGACTTCCCGTGGCAAAGAGCTCCGAAGAGAATGCTGATTGGGATGGGAGAGGGGAGCCCGGACTGAGGGTCAGGAGCTCCTGATGGGGAGGGCTTAAAAGAGGGAAAGGGAGAGGGAGGCACAGGACAGCAGCAGCTGCTTACGTGGGATGCAGGCAGTGATGGGGGCTCCACAAGACCAGGGAAAGGTGAGCAGTGGGAGATGCTCCTGCCCGAAGAGCTGGGCACAGAATGGAGTGCCCATGTGTTTAGTCTGCTGCCAGTTATAATTCGGGGGGGGGGGGGGGGGGGAAGCAAAGGATCCCCAGATAATGTGTGCTGGAGCTGGGGCAACTTAAGAGCTAAACTCACAGGGCAGTTCCACAGCAAAAGTGCAAGCCTCCTGGGCTGAAACTCCCAGTTTGTGCAGGTGGATCTAACGGGGGAGATGGGATAGGATGGGATAGGATGGGATGGGATAGGATAGGATAGGATAGGATAGGATAGGGTAGGGTAGGATAGGGTAGGGTAGGGTAGGGTAGGGTAGGGTAGGGTAGGGTAGGGTAGGGTAGGATGGGATAGGATAGGGTAGGATAGGATGGGATAGGATAGACCAGACCGGAAAAGACCTTTGAGATCATCCAGTCCAACCTATCACCCAACACCATCTAATCAACTAAACCATGGCACCAAGTGCCTCATCCAGGCTCTTCCTAAACACCTCCAGGGATGGTGACTCCACCACCTCCCTGGGCAGCACATCCCAAGGGCCAATCTCTCTTGCTGGGAAGAATTTCTTCCTCACCTCCAGCCTAAACTTCCCCCGGCACAGCTTGAGACTGTGTCCTCTTGTTCTGCTGCTGGCTGCCTGGGAGAAGAGACCAACCTCCACCTGGCTACAACCTCTCTTCAGGGAGTTGTAGAGAGCAAGAAGGTCTCCCCTGAGCCTCCTCTTCTGCAGGCTAAGCACCCCCAGCTCCCTCAGCCTCTCCTCCCAGGGCTGTGCTCGAGGCCAAGCCTCCTTGGCTGAAGCTCCCTGTTTGTGCAGATGGATCTGACAGGGGGCACCAGGTCTGAGTCAGCACATGAAATACATCCCCAAATATTTTGTGAATCCCTCTTTTGACATTGAGCTGGAGCCTGTGAGGCAGGGTGGCACCAGGACCCGATGTGCCTGCCTGATGGATGGCAGGGCTGTGTGACATCCTCTGACAAATGATCTCCATCTCCTGGCTGCAGATTAATTTTCTAGGTCATTTAATAAATTATAGGGAAAGAAGTTATTTGAGGGGCAAAGAGTAGAATGGAGTCCCAGTGACAGGATACCTCTCTCCCTGACACTTCTCTTTGTGGGGTTGATGAGAGCAGACAGCTCCCACCCTGCCTCTTCCTGCCAGGGGATGGTGATTCCACAAAGACAGTGCTCAGGGCTTTTGTCCTGCTTTGTGCAGGGAAATCGAGGTTGTGGCAGAAGAATCAAACCTCCCCGGGAAGGATGTGGCCATGGCATGAACTCCTCCTTAAGGACACAGAGCAGTGGTTCATTCCCACCAGAATGATGCTAAAAACACACCACCCCCCCAGCACTATATTTAGACCTGAGCTCCAAGTTAGCAGCTCTGGGCAGCTGCAGCTCTCCAGTGTGCTGGAGGGAGTGTGGATGGCTGCAGGATGGTTGCCTGCCTGGTCAAGGCACCAAGAGCAGTGCTTTGCCACCTGCATCCTCTGGCTCCCTGGCAGAGCTGCCTGCCACAGCCCTAGGTCCAGCTTGTGCAGGCGTTTGGGAACTTAGGCTCACAGGAAAATGTCTAAATAGGGCTTAGAGATGTTTGGGTCTGGGACTTGCATCTCTCCAACCACCTGCTTGGTGGTACTGGAAAGATTCCCTGAGCCACTGCAGGGTCAGGGTGCACCCAGCCTCAGTTCCCCCAGGGTGTGAGGATGTCTACACCAGAGGCACATCCAGGTGACAAATCACTGGTGGCCTTTGCAGGCCCAGGAGCTGAGGGGAGGATGGCCCAAGCTGCAGATGATGCACCCTGCAAGAGCCCTGCTCAGGTGTGACATCTCCTGCCCCCACCACTCCTGCCACCTCCTGTCCACAGCTTGACCTGAGAACAGCAGAATGCCTGAGCAGAGAAACGAAGCCTTCAAGGGCAGAAAAGCAAAAGTGACTCTGCTCCCAAGCAGGATGAGGCAGGGAAGGGGGAAAAGGCCTTCTGACAATGAACTCTAAGCCTGCAGGAGTGGCATGTTCATAAAAGAGCTGCCATGAATAAGCTCAAATTCATTATCATGCTCTTCATAGCCTGGCTCCAGAAGCAGCAGCATCATTATTATCAAACCCCTCTGAAAGCCAAGCCATACCTTGCCCCTCTCCTTTTGCATACAGCACCCTGGGTTAAGTTCTAGCCTCAGTCAGGAAACAATGCAGCCCCTGGAGTAAAGGGCTGAGGGCTGCTCCTGGAGCAGATGAAACACACCACTGCCAACAGTCCTTCCCCAGGGGCACTGCTGAAGGGCTTCTGAGCACCTGCTGCCCTGGCCAGCAGAGACCCAGTGACACACAGCAGGCACAGACAGCCCTCAGCAAGAGGAGAGAAGCTCCACAGGGGAGCAGCTGCCCCTCAGAAGCTCCAGAGGCTGCACACTGGTGCCAAGGCAGTGCCTCCCCCTCCATGTGCAGGGACGAACTGAGATCCCTGTGCCCACGTTCCAGCCAGGTGCTGCTGGCACCAGCTTGTGCCAGACAAATGGAGGATGTCATAAAGCTGCTTCCAGGCTGGCTGCAATCTGCTGAACAACTGAGGCTACAGATTAAAACCTAATCAGTTACTTTAAGGCTGTAACCTGGTTGCTGTCACTGCCTTTGGCTCTCCTACACATGCTCTGCTCCAGGCCAGGCTCTGCCAGGGGCTTTTGGTTTGTTTGTTCAGTCTTTGGTGCTGCACTCAAAGAGAGAGCTGAGCTCCAGAGCCCCTTCAGAAAGGTTAAGTGGTGCAGACGAACACTTACAGCCTGGGATCTAAAGAGCCTGAAAGCTCCTCTGAAGAGAGGAGGAAGTTCATTTTGCATAGCTGATCTCTTCCCTGAGCCCCTTACCTTTCCCTTGTCCCATTAAGAACAGCCAGCAGCTTCTCCAGAAGTCCATCTCCAGCCTAATCAAACCTGTTCCCCCTAATTGAAGTTAATCATAGGAAACTGGTCAGAGGAAGATGGTCTTGGTGCACACTGCCCTGCTGGAGTGGTCAATTAATGCAGGGTTAGTCCTGAGATGATCACTCAGCAGCAGGAGCCTGAGGTGGGCTCTGAATGCAAATGCAGCCCCAGTGCAGCTCCTGTGGAGCAGCTGCTGGAGGGATCACAGCAGAGGAGCCTCGGGAGGAGCTCCCCAGCCCCACACAGCCCTCATTAGCAGCAGGTCAGGGGCACAGTTCAGCTTCTCAGCTTGATGACACTGGGGTTTCTCCCTAGGAGACCAAAAACCAGTGTCTGGTGGCTTCACTACAGAGGTTTGGCTTCTGCCACCTGTCCCTCCCTAGTTTGCATCATCCTCTGCTGCTCCCTCACCTTCCTCCTGCCACAGGCTCAAGCTTGGGTGACTCCCACCTGCCCCCAGCCCCATCTCCAGGCTTCACTGCTGCACCCCAGGGCTGGGCATGCACAGCTCCCAGCCTCTGCCAGGCAGAGGAGAGCAGTGGAGCGGTCACTGGCAGGGCAAGAGGCCACCTGCTCCCATGGGACAGTGCAGCCAGGCTGGACTGACCCTGCTAGGGTAAGCAGTGCCAGGAGCAGCACCATTGCCCAGCACCAGGGCTGCAGCTGCTCCCCCCTGGGGCAGGAGCTGCCACAGCTGGTGGCCAAGGCTGCCATGGGCCCAGCCGGGCAAGGGCAGCAGAGAGGAGAACTACTGCTCTTCCCCCACCACACAAAGCCTGGGGAGCTTCTCTGGCCACAGCAGCAAGCACACCCACCACTGCCAGGGCCAGGGTTTGTTTTCCTTGGCATGCTCTTGCCTCTGAATAAATCATGAGCTGCTCTTGCTGCTCACTACCTGCCCAGCACTCAGCAGGGACATCGGCGGAGCCAGAGCCCTGCCAGCAGCTGGCACGGCCACAGCGGTGGCCAAAGGACTCCTGATCTTAAGGGCATGGACAGCAGGAGGGACAACAAGGCTGGTGGGACAGCACCCCCACAGAATCACCAAGGCTGGAAGAGACCTCAAAGATCATCAAGCCCAACCTGTCACCACAGACCTCAAGTGCCACATCCAATCCCCTCTTGAACACCTCCAGGGATGGGGACTCCACCACCTCCCTGGGCAGCACATCCCAAGGGCCAATCTCTCTTTCTGCAAAGAACTCTCTCCTCACCTCCAGCCTAAACCTCTCCTGGCACAGCTTGAGACTGTGTCCTCTTGTTCTGGTGCTGGCTGCCTGGGAGAAGAGACCAACCCCCACCTGGCTACAACCTCCCTTCAGGGAGCTGTAGAGAGCAAGAAGGTCTCCCCTGAGCCTCCTCTTCTCCAGGCTAAGCAACCCCAGCTCCCTCAGCCTCTCCTCACAGGGCTGTGCTCCAGACCCCTCCCCAGCCTCGTTGCCCTTCTCTGGACACCTTCAAGTGTCTCAATGTCCAGGGGCTGTCCCACAGCACTCCTCTACCCAGCCCCAAGCCATGTGGCTTCACCTCTGGGTCTTGCAAAGGGGTGGTGGCAATGTTTGCTTGGCTCTGCTTCCCCCAGAACTGTTCTGCTTCTGATGGAACAATAATCTGCACTGTTGTGGGTTTGGAGAAGCTGAATTCTGAGGGAATTTGACAGGAGCTTTACTAGTTTGTGGCAGAAAAGAAAAGGCACTTAAGGGGATTTTGTTTGTCACTTGGAAATTAGCCTGGAGGAAAGAGAATCTCCAATTCAAATTTAATTAGAAGCTGATGAACCGAAAGCCTTTGCAGGGGCTCTGTGAGGCCCTCTCCTTACAGCACCACAACACAGCACTGATAAGCAGCAAGGAGAAAACAAACACTGGAGGTTGAGAGCTAAACACAACCAACCAAATGGGCCAAGGCAGGAGCCAGAGGCAGCAGACCATCACCCGAGCAGAAATCGTCCCTCCGAGCGGGAGCAGAGGGCGGCGGAGCCACGGCAGGGACACTGCTCAGGCCCAGGGCACAGAGGCAAATGGCATCACAGCCAACAGGCTCAACCATGCTTGAACACAGCTTTAGGTCTCCAGCATTGCTTTCAGGAAGCACAGCTCAAAACCTCTTTAGTACAAGGATTTCTTTGGCCTTTTGTTAGCTGGAGAGAGGAATTTGCCCAGGTCTCTGGTGGAAAGGGCAGGCAGTGGGTGCCTAGAACAAGGAGCCAGGGCAGGCTGGCAGTGCCCAGGCAGAAATGGAGAGCCCACATTCTGCATGTGGTGAGATGCATCCATCTCTGGAAACAAGAGCAGAAAGCCCATGCTGCTCCTTGGTTAACTCAAGGTCTGGAAGCAGGAGCTGCCTCCTGGGTAAAGCAGCCTTCAAGTGCAGCCCCAAACACGAGCAAGCTCATGCACAAACCCAGCTGAGAGGCACTGATGTGCTGAGCTATAGAATCAACAAGGTTGGAAAAGACCTCAGAGATCATCAAGTCCAAGCTGTCACCCAACACCTCCTGACAACTAAACCATGGCTCCAAGTGCCACATCCAGTCCCCTCTTGAACACCTCCAGGGATGGGGACTCCACCACCTCCCTGGGCAGCACATCCCAAGGGCCAGTTCCTCTTTCTGGGAAGAACTTTCTCCTCACCTCCTAAACTTCCCCTGGCACAGCTTGAGACTGCGTCCTCTTGTTCTGATGCTGCTTGCCTGGGAGAAGAGACCAACCCCCACCTGGCTACAACCTCCCTTCAGGTAGATGTAAAGAGCAGCCCCCTGGCAGGGATTTCTCTGTTTCTCCAGGGAATGAGACCTTTCCCCAGCCTTGTCCTGCTTCCAAAGCATTTAACCCCGAAGGAAATGGGAATAAAACAAGACAACAAAAGCTCTTTCACCTCAGGCTGATGCAGCCTCACTGCTCAAGTGCTTCACTCTTTCACAATAAATGCAATTTCCACTGATTTTATGTGGCAGCAGAACAGCCAGGAAGGCTTTACAAGGGAATTGCCCCCCCTCCCCTTCCTAAAACAAAGGTGGTGACTGAAAGTGAGGTCCTGAATGTGCCCAGGCACTGCTGCTCCTCTGTGGAGCTCTGGTATCTGTGCCTGACCTGAGCAACTTCTGACTTGCACCAAAAGAACCTTTAAGGCAGGAAGGAGGAAGTCAAAATGAAGTTGGAAACTTCAGCAGCTCTGTGGTGCTGGGAGAAGAGAAGACTTGATTGGGTGTTAGGAACAAGTTCTTTACCTGAAGGGAGGTTGTAGCCAGCTGGGGGTTGGGCTCTTCTCCCAGGCACCCAGCACCAGAACAAGAGGACACAGTCTCAAGCTGTGCCAGGGGAGGTTTAGGCTGGAGGTGAAGAGAGAGTTCTTCACAGAGAGAGTTGTTAACCATTGGGATGTGCTGCCCAGGGAGGTGGTGGAGTCCCCATCCCTGGAGGTGTTCAAGAGGGGATGGGATGTGGCACTTGGTGCCATGGTCTAGTCATGAGGTCTGTGGTGACAGCTTGGACTCGATGATCTCTGAGGTCTTTTCCAACCTTGTTGACTCTATGATTCTGTGAGGGTGGTGGAGCACTGGAACAGGTTGCCCAGGGAAGGGGTTGGGGCCCCTTGCTTGGAGATATTGAAGGTGAGGCTGGACAGGGCTCTGGACAACCTGACCTAGTGGAGGATGTCCCTGCTGAGTGCAGAGGGGTTGGACTGGGTGAGCTTTGGAGTCCCTTCTTGCCCAGACCATTCTATGAGTCAATGAAACCTCCTGCCTCAGGAGCTGCTTCATAGCATTTGGACCTAGCCATGAAGCCTCCTTGGTGCTCTGTCCCTCTGCCTGCTGACAGCCACTGAGGCTCATGTGAATGAAGAACAAGCTGGGTACCAAAGGTGATCATCTGGGCCCTCCACATTTCAGCCCACCACCCCGAGGCTGCAGAGACCCCCGGGGTGTGTGAAAGGCCTTCCCAGGGCTTGCTGGGCTCCTGCTGCCTCTTACAAACAGCAACAGAGAGCAGACCCTTTCCCCCTAACGACAGCCTGTTCCTTCTCACCATTATCTCCTCTCAAAAGGCACAAATGGAAGCTGAGCAGCAGAGCCTGTGGCCTCCTCTGAGCTGTGGCTATTAGCTGTGTGGAGGATGAAAGCAGAACGACTCCCTAGATAAACACAGAGCTCATTAAAAGTGCTCTGGGTCACCACATCCTGCTGATCAAAAGCCTGAGGGGCAGAGTTTGGGACATTCAAGAGCTGCCTTTTGGTCTGAGTTACCCTGGATAAAGCTCCACAGGAGAGCTGCCAGGCAGGGGGGGTGCCCAGAGCCAGGGAGCTGCCCCTGGCACACACAGGAACTTCCACCCCAGGCTGTTCTGCAGCTGCAGCCTGCACACGTGGAGCCTGTGGCCTCCTCCATGGCCATGCAGCTGGTGGTTCCTCTCTTCTGGGGTTTTTAGTGGGCACACAAGCCCAGCACCTTCAGAAGCACTTTAACAACCACAACAGCTCCAGCACATTGCCCAGCACCTTCTGGTGCCTGAGAGAGAGCCGTGGGTGGGGTGTGATGGTGCTGAGGGCAGCCCTGTCTCACCCCACACTGCCCTCACCGCGCTGCCAGCAGCCAGGTCCTGGGCACCACAGCATCTCCCCTTCCCCCAGCTCCTGCTCAGCCCTGCCACTGACTCATCCTCACACTGCTGCCCAGTTTGGGCTGCCCCTGCTGCCTCGGGACAGACAAACCCCTCTGGTGGTACAAAGCAGCAGGACACAGCTCTGCTCAGCCCTGCACGGAGGGAATCCCTGCTCAGCAGAGCGGTGCTGCCGAGCTCCTGCCCCCTGCTCCGCTCGCAGGGGCGGCTCAGAGCAGCGCTGCTGCTGCTGCTGCTGCTGCTGCTGCTGCTGCTGAGGGACAGCGCAGCCGAGGGCAGTGGCTCCGGGGTTAATTCAGTCAGTGGTGTTCAAAGCACTGCTGCTGACACGGTGATTCTGCAGATCGAGCCGCCTGCTGATTGACTCCCAGCCGCCAACACCCACCGAAGGTGATTTTCCTGGCCCTCCCGGGGGATTTCCTGATGAGCACAGCTTAACAAAGACCCAGGAATCAGCCTCCCACCCCACCTGCTGCATGGCCAGGCTGTGACTCTCTTGGTCACCCGCAGAGGTCTCTGCAAAAGCCCAGCCAGACCCCGGGGAGTCTCTTCTAGACTCCTGCCGCTCTCCCACTCCCGATCCCTGCAAGCCTGGCTCAATGAGAGCCATCTGAGACAAAGGACACGAACGCTGCTGACAAGCTGTGCATCCAAATGAGGCCTCAATCAGTTTTCAGAGAGAGCTCAAGGCTCTCGTCCAGCTCCAGCCTTCTTCAAGGACACCACAAAAATCCAGGGGGCTCTGCTCCTCGGCACCCCCTCGAGCTGCTCCTCCAACTCCACCAGCTGCTGAGGTGCTGCAGCCCAGTGCCACTTGCAGAGGCAAAGCGCCCTAGGAGGTGTCCAGCACCTGTCCACAGCAGCAGGACATCTCCTGACTGCCACACACACTCTGAGCACGGCAGCCACATCCCCAGCAGTGTCCCATTTCCTAGGGGCCTGACCCATTCTGCCCTGTGCTCAGCACTGCTGAGGCCACACCTTGAGTCCTGTGTCCAGTTCTGGGCTCCTCAGGTTGGGAAAGATGTTGAGCTGCTGGAAGGTGTCCAGAGAAGGGCAACAAAGCTGGGGAGGGGTCTGGAGCACAGCCCTGTGAGGAGAGGCTGAGGGAGCTGGGGTTGCTTAGCCTGGAGAAGAGGAGGCTCAGGGGAGACCTTCTTGCTCTCTGCAACTCCCTGAAGGGAAGTTGTAGCCAGGTGGGGGTTGGTCTCTTCTCCCAGGCAACCAGCGCCAGAACAAGAGGACACAGTCTCCAGCTGTGCCAGGGGAGGTTCAGGCTAGAGGTTAGAAAGAAATTCTTCCCAGCAAGAGAGATTGGCCACTGGGATGTGCTGCCCAGGGAGGTGGTGGAGTCCCCATCCCTGGAGGTGTTTAAGAAGAGCCTGGCTGAGGCACTTGGTGCCATGGTTTGGTTGATTAGATGGTGTTGGGTGATAGGTTGGACTGGATGATCTCAAAGGTATTTTCCAACCTGGTTAATCCAATCCAATCCAATCCAATCCAATCCAATCCAATCCAATCCAATCCTACCCTATCCCATCCTATCCTATCCCATCCCATCCCATCCCACTCTACCCTCCCCTCCACGGAAGGCCAACCACCAGTTCCCCCTCCTCCAGAAGAACCAGGACCTGCTTTTCCCAAGCCCTCTGCTCCTCATTGCCCTCCTGCAGCTCATTTCTGTGGTGCCCAACCCTTTCCTCACGGGAAGCTGCTGCTGCTGCCCTGCATTCCACTCCTCCGCCCCGGGCAGCCCGGCCCACGGCCGCTGCCTTTGGGCCTTTGCAATTAGCCAGCAGCTTCGTTAATCAGCAGCAGGAGAGTGCCAGTTGCAGGCTGCTTCTCCCTCCCCCGTTTCCCTTCCTGGGAGCTCTTGTCCAGGCACTGATAAATTGAAGCAGGCATCTCCTCTGACTAAGATGGATGGGGAGCTTAAATGATACCCACGGAACAAATGGCTGATTTGTGTATTCTCCATCCAGGATGAGGCTAATCAGATGTTCAGTTATGGATCTATTACTCACTCATTTGCCTGCTTGAAATAAGAGGACTGGGCAAATTCCACCAGCCAGGGATTGATTTCCATCTATTTTTTTCTTCCTCCTCCTTTTTTTTTTGTGGGCCATGTTTTAGTGGAGGGCTTGCTCAGGTAATTGAGTGGGAGGCATCCAAACCTTCATTAAGGTGATGCTGCACTTCAGAGCACGTTAGAAACACTCAGGGTGTTTGGAGCCTCCAGGGCTCCTCCCTCTCCCCACTCTGCTTCCCCTGCAGTTGCTGGAAGGTGCAGGGTCAGGGTGGTTTAAGCTGAGAAACGAGGCCTGAAGCCAAAGTCACTGCCTGAGCCTGTCAGGGTGGGAGCCTCTGCCCACTGATGAGCTACTCCAGCCTGCTTCTGGGCTGTCAGAAAGGTCACCCCGAGGCAGTTCTAAATTGCTGCAAGGCTGGGATGAACAAATCCAGGCTCACTCTAGGGGTGAGCCTGCATCTGCTCCAGGTCATTCACAGTTGATTTTTAGGAGGCATTAGCCTGCTTTCTACCTCTCCATTCAGCACAAGGAGCATGATCCCTGTGTCCCCTGCTCTCTGCCTCTCCATTCAGCACAAGGGACATGATCCCTGTGTCCCCTGCTCTCTGCCTCTCCATTCAGCACAAGGAGCATGATCCCTGTGTCCCCTGCTCTCTGCCTCTCCATTCAGCACAAGGGACATGATCCCTGTGTCCCCTGCTCTCTGCCTCTCCATTCAGCACAAGGGACATGATCCCTGTGTCCCCTGCTCTCTGCCTCTCCATTCAGCACAAGGGACATGATCCCTGTGTCCCCTGCTCTCTGCCTCTCCATTCAGCACAAGGGACATGATCCCTGTGTCCCCTGCTCTCTGCCTCTCCATTCAGCACAAGGGACATGATCCCTGTGTCCCCTGCTCTCCCCACCAGCACAAGGGACATGATCCCTGTGTCCCCTGCTCTCTGCCTCTCCACCAGCACAAGGGACATGATCCCTGTGTCCTCTGCTCTCTCCACCAGCACAAGGGACATGATCCCTGTGTCCTCTGCTCTCTCCACCAGCACAAGGGACATGATCCCTGTGTCCCCTGCTCTCTCCACCAGCACAAGGGACATGATCCCTGTGTCCCCTGCTCTCTCCACCAGCACAAGGAGCATGATCCCTGTGTCCCCTGCTCACAGCCAGTGCCCAGCTCTGTACATGTGCCACAGGTTTCCTGACCCGGGGCTGTGCTGCCTGGCAGCCAGCTCCCCTCGGGGCCCTGATTCAGAGACTTTTGGGGACATCAGAAAACAACACAGCAGCTCTCTCCTCAGAGTGAAGCTCTGCAGTCACTAATTATCCCCTCCCCAGCCTGTGGAGGGAGGCTTTGTGTCCTGATAATCACACTGGCACTCCAGCATCTGCGAGGACAGCCTGCTGTGCTGGCACTTAGCTGGGATGGGGCAGGCTTGCTGCTTGCTGTCTGGTTCTGCTAAATTAAAGCAGGGAATAGCTAAAGACACTGGTGTTTAAGCTGCTGTCATTAGGATCCAGCATTAAGAGCCATTTCTGCACCAGTCAGCTTTTCACAGCTCCCCTGGCTGCAGGACTCCCCAGCCTTGGCCCCACAGCAGAAGTGCTGCTGGTGCTGCCAGAGCCACCTCCTGGGCTCACTCCTGTCACTGCCACACAGGTACCACGGCTGGAGGTGTGGAGCCATGCAGGGAGGAAGAGGTTTGGTCACCAGCAGGTGGGCAGAGACCACCTGGACTCTGGCTGCTGCTGGGTGGCTCTTCAGCTGACACCTCGGGGTGGCACTCAGAACCTTGGTGCAGAGCTGAGCAGGGAGAGTCCCTAGGCAGGAGCAGGTCTCATGCAGCATGAGGCTGGATTACAGCAAGGGCTCCCACAAGGGTGGAGGATGCAGGCATCATCCCTGGAGGTGTTTAAGCCCAGGCTGGATGAGGCTCTGGCCAGCCTGCCCATGGCAGGGGGGTTGGTTGGGGTCCCTTCCAACCCTGACTGATCAGGTTGCTATGGGCTCACCGGCTGAACTCCCTGGGGAGGGCAGGGCTGGTGGATGGGCACAGGGAAGGGGCAGGAGCTGGCAGCAGACAGGCTGCTCGCTCTGCCCTGGCCCTGTGCCCATGTTTCAGGCACACTGACAAGGTGCTCACACACTTTCCAGAGCTGGGGTTAATTTGCTTCACCCCAGCTCTGCCCCAAGCTGATAGAAATCTCCTGAGTGGCTTTAGGGCACTAGAGACCAAGCTTCAACACCCCCCACAGCAGGCCCTGGGGAACAGCTCCTTAGCCAGGGTTTAGATAACACTGCTGAGCATTAGAGCCAGGAAGACAATTACCCTCCAACAGGCAGCCAGCACCTCCTGTCCTCCTGCCTAGCTTTGAAGCACAATGAGCCCTAGAAGAGAACTTCCCTGTTTAAGATCCTTGGTGCCTTCTGGAGAGAGAAACCAAGGAGGGCACAGAACAGTTCTTAATACTTCATCTACCAAGTCCTGGTTAATTTCCCAGCTCCCTGCATTCAGACACCAAGTTGCTCCTCCAGGAAACTGAGCCAGAGCCAGGACAGAGCTGTGCCACTGAGCATCCTCTCCCCAAGACAGCATCTCTGGTGCCTGCTGCCTGCATCTGTGCTCTCAGAAACCCTGCTGCACATCAGTGCCCTTTTCCCCCTCACTCGTGGGGCAGCTCGAGCAGACACTCAGGGAGAAAACACAAATGTGGCCTCCAGAAGTGGAGTTTCCCCTCCAGCAATGCTTTCTCTGCCCTGCCTGGCAAGGATAACTGAAGGGAGCAGATGTAGTGTGGGGGGCAGCCGGAGCAAGACACAGAGCACAGCTCCCAGCACAGAGCCGCTGCCCCCCCTGAGCATCTCTGGTGTCATTTGCTCTGCAGCAGGTTCCTGCTCCTGGTTTTTGAGGCATCCATCCATCCATCCATCCATCCATCCATCCATCCATCCATCCATCCATCCATCCCACCCTCCCTCCCTCCCCCAGCCCTTTCTTCTCTGCTAGACCTTCACACCCAACCCTGGCTCCTCGGCAGGCAGGGAGAGCCCCCACGGTGCAGCCCCTGCAAAGCAGCCCTGGGGAAAACCATTCCCATGCTGGTTTTAATCTTCTTGAATTCCATCCACTTTCAAAAGTCTGTGCAGCCCACTGAGCTGTGACCAAGGCAATAAAGCTCAGCCTGGGCAAAGGGCTCAGCCCTGCACTGCTTCTTCTCTTCTGCATAATGCATTCAGGAGTGCTTCTGGTGTTCATTGCAGAGCCACACACCTGCTTGGCAAACTGGCATCTTGCTGAGGTGCTGTGCAAAGCCCCACTCACAGAATCATAGAATCAACCAGGTTGGAAAAGACCTCAGAGATCATCAAGTCCAACCTCTCACCCAACACCTCCTGACAGCTAAACCATGGCTCCAAGTGCCACATCCAATCCCCTTGAACACCTCCAGGGATGGGGACTCCACCACCTCCCTGGGCAGCACACCCCAAGGGCCAATTCCTCTTTCTGGGAAGAACTTTCTCCTCACCTCCTAAACCTCCCCTGGCACAGCTTGAGACTGTGTCCTCTTGTTCTGGTGCTGCTTGCCTGGGAGAAGAGACCAACCCCCAGCTGGCTCCAACCTCCCTTCAGGGAGTTGGAGAGAGCAAGAAGGTCTCCCCTGAGCCTCCTCTTCTGCAGGCTAAGCAATCCCAGCCCCCTCAGCCTCTCCTCACAGGGCTGTGCTCAAGGCATCTCTCCAGCCTCATTCTCTGGACACCTTCAAGTCTCTCAATGTCCTTCTTAAATTGAGGAGCCCAGAACTGGACACAGGACTCAAGGTGTGGCCTAAGCAGTGCTGAGCACAGGGCAGAATGACTTCCCTGCTCCTGCTGGCCACACTATTGCTGATGCAGGCCACCTGGGCACACTGCTGGCTCATGTTCAGCTGCCGTCCACCAGTACCCCCAGCTCCCTTTCTGCCTGGCTGCTCTCCAGCCGCTCTGTCCCCAGCCTGCAGCACTGCCTGGGGCTGGTGTGGCCAAAGTGCAGCACCCAGCACTTGTTCAATGCCATCCTGTTGGTCTCTGCCCATGCAGCCACAGGGGAAAGCCAAACAAACAGCCCCTCACCCCCACGGCCCTGCTTCACAGCCACACTTCCAACCTTTCCCAGGTACCACTGCCTTCATCATCTGAGTGAGGAGTTTTATCTCACCCACAAGGCAGATGGGATTCACAGTTGGGCAGCTATAACCTTGGTTATTTAACTCCAGCTAAATGGAACTCTTAATACTCCTCTTAACTGCTCCTCTTAAGCAGCTCCCTCCTATAGTTGTTAATCACATTAAAAGGTATCAGATAGATAATTTCCTTTAATTCTGGGAAAATATTGCTTGCTTGCTTCCTTCCTGGGGAAGCATTAGGTGGAGGGCTGCAAGAAATACCACCAAGAGTTTCAGAGGGCAGGCAGGGAAAGCTCCCTCCCGGTTGTTTCTCACCCTTCCCTTCCTGCTTTTTTCTTCCCCTTTGGATTTCCACTTCATTTTTTTTGGTGGGGAGTCCAAAGCTTCTGCCTCTCCCCACCACCACATTCACCAGTGTGTCTCCCACAGATGTGCCTAACTGCCTTTCCTCTTTGAGGCAGCCCTGCAGTCACTTGCTGATGAGGGGCATCACGCACTAACGTGGCACGGAGGCTTTACAAGTGGCACTCTAGGCAGATTTGGAAGGAGAAGGAGAGGCTGCAGAGCTCCTCACCGCTGGTGCTGGAGCCTTTCTGTGCCACATCCTGGAGCTGAGCACTGCCCATGGTGTTCATGGCACCATGGAAGCTTTCCCCACCCCTCCTCAGCCCCAGCTCGCTTGTGCCTGGCTGGATGAGGGCTCCCTGAGGAGGTCCAGAGGCGTCTGCTGCCATCCCTGGAGCCACACAGGCACTAGGGCAGCACTTCCATGCAAGAGGATGTTCAAGTCACCTCCAACTCTCTCCTACAATGAGCACTGCCATGTCCCACACCTCCCTGCCAAGGCAGCTCTTGAAGCAAGGCTTTGGGCACCCAGCACCGACCCAGACCTGGCTTGGCCTGGAGCCATGGGTCCTGGGAACACTTCCCACCTCCCACTGATCCACAGCCTCCACACCTGGAGAGCTGAGGGAGTTCAGATGGGGCTTGACTGACAGTTAGCTCAGCAAACCTTGCTCTGCCAGGAGCTGGGGATGGGTGGCACACAGAGCTGAAGCAGCAGATGTCCTGGCAGGGCCTGCCAGCACCGGGGGAAGAGCTGGAGCTGTGCGAGGGGGAGCTACTCCCATCCACAGCGAGGGGACACACACCTGTGCCTGGGACCTGAGCCCACAGGGAGGCTGGCTCCATGCCACACCACGGGAGGACCACGAGGGCTGTGCCATGGGAATGCCACCTCCAGCATGGGCCAGCAGGCTGCTCTGGCAGGGCACACAGCAGCACCCATCTCCTCCTGGGGCTGCCCCTCCTGCTACAACCCACACCCCCACGCTGGGAGTGCTCCTTGCCAGCTGCCACCCAGGTCTGTGCATCCCACCACAACCCCCAGTCAGATACCCTCCAGCCTGCACCTCTGCCAGGGCACAGGGCAGAGGGAACACAGCTCTGCTCCCACTGAATTCACCTTTGCTGAGAGAAGCTGAGAGCTGAGGACATTTAATCTCCCTCTGACTCTGGGCTTCTGTTCTCAGACTGTCAGAGCACCTTCAGAACTCTGCCAATCCTCCAGCATTTGCACATGCTCCACATCCTTCCTTCACACCAGCAGGTCCCTCTGAGACCCACTGCAACACAGGGCAACCTCCACTAATATTTGGTGCAAAATACACAGCATTAATGATTGCAGACCCAACCCCCACACACTGAAAAGCTTTCAGAGCCCCAGGCAGGGTGGTGTCTCTGCCCAGCTTCATGCCTGGCTGAGGAGCTGGATTGAGAGGACCCTTGCTGAGATGTGCCACAGGATCACTCCAACCCACAGGCAAGAAGGGTGGCATGGAATCAAGAAGGTTGGAAAAGACCTCAGAGATCATCAAGTCCAACCTGTCACCCAACACCTGGTATCAGGAAAGCTGCATTTAGAAACAGCAGAACCAAGGCACCCTCATGACAAAGATGGCTCAGAGGCATTGGCCTGACACAGGAATCACAGAATCAATCAACAGGGTTGGAGAAGACCTCAGAGATCATCCAGTCCAACCTGTCACCCAACACCTCAGGACAGCTAAACCATAGCTCCAAGTGCCACATCCAAGCCTCTCTTGAACACCTCCAGGGATGGGGACTCCACCACCTCCCTGGGCAGCACATTCCAAGGGCCAATTCCCCTTTCTGGGAAGAGCTTTCTCCTCACCTCCAGCCTGAACCTCCCCTGGCACAGCTTGAGACTGTGTCCTCTTGTTCTGGTGCTGGGTGCCTGTGGGAAGAGACCAACCCCCAGCTGGCTACAACCTCCCTTCAGGGAGTTGGAGAGAGCAAGAAGGTCTCCCCTGAGCCCCCTCTTCTCCAGGCTAAGCAACCCCAGCTCCCTCAGCCTCTCCTCCCCAGCCTCCTTGCCCTTCTCTGGATCAGACCCTGGAGAGATGCAAGGAACACCTGAGACTCTCCAATGCATCTCTTAGTGCTGCCTTGGGTACCACCCTGCAAGCACAGGTTAAAGAGGGAGCAGCACCCCTGTGCCACCCCCCAGGGCAGCCTGGGCTCCCTCAGCCACCTTGCTGGGAGCCCTGGGGCAGCCAGATTGTGCCTTCTGGACCAAACATCACTGGCACTGGTGGGGGAGGGGGGAAACAACAAAAGAACCAAAAAAAGAGAACAAAGCAGCTCAGAAGCAACCAACCTCCAGCAGAGCACTGAGACTCTGTGTGCCCATGCAGAAAACTGTGCCTGGATTTTTTCCTGCCATGGCCACAGAGTCACCAAGGTTGGAAGAGACCTCAAAGCTCATCATGTCCAACCTGTCATGACTAGACCAGGGCTCCAAGTGCCACATCCAATCCCCTCTTGAACACCTCCAGGGATGGGGACTCCACCACCTTCCTGGACAGCACATCCCAATGACCAACAACTCTCTCAGTGGAGAACTTTCTCCTCACCTCCAGCCTAAACCTCCCCTGGCACAGTCCTTGGGGTTTTTTTTGGGGGGTGTGGGGGGCTGTTTTGTTTTGGGTTGGGTTTATTGTTTGCTTGGGAGGCCACAAATGGCACTGAGCCTTCCTATCCCACTGCACTAGGAAGAGCCTGCAATGACAAATTAAGAGGAGGAGTGTTTGTGACAGTGATCAAGAGAAAGTTTAAGGCTTGTGTTTAGATAAATTGGCTGGAAAATGTGATCCCCACAGCCTCTCAAGCACCAGGATACAAACACAATTTGCATAAACACTGTAATTAAAATTCTGCCTATGGCATGATAAAGAGGGGGGAAAAAGAGGGGGGGAAAAAGGTGGTGGTGGGGAAATAGTATTAAATGATCAAGGCCTTGGAATGTTTGCAGTCTCTCTCTGTGATGTTTTATGCTATCCATTAAATAAGTAATTGATTGCAAACCCTATCAAAGGAGAGGGAAATGAGGGCCGATAAGGGCTGCCTCTCACTGTGCTTTGCAGAGGGGATCGCTGCTTTCAGAGCACATCGGCACTAACTCGGAGCAATTACAGCCCTGGGTGTGCTCTAAGGATGCAGTGGGGGCTGCGGTGAGTGCAGAGCATGCTGAGCAGCAGCCCGGTTCTTGGGCAGGTTCTTGTCCCCCATCCTGCCACGTGTGAGCCTGCTCGGTGCCACCTCCTGCCCCACGGAGCCCAGCCCAGGGCCAGCCCCCGGCCCAGGGCCAGCCCCCAGCCCAGGCACACGCCGTGGGGGTTTCTTTTCTCACCCCCAACAGTGATTTATTTACGTTTCACTACTTCTCTGCTCAAGCTCTGTGAACGATTTTAAAGGCATAGCCTAAAACTACCCCAGCACAGCTCCCAGCTGAGCTTGGTGGTTGCTGGAGGACACCAAAGCTGCTGCAGCTGCCCTCAGTAAGTCGCTCCTGGCTGTGGCCATTCTACAGCACCATCAGCTTTCTGCAGCTGTGAAAGACCACGCGAAGGACAAGGTCTTGGGGCCGGGTCTGATCGGTTTTAGTCCCTCCAAAGACACTCAAGTCACCCCTGACAGCCCCAGAGCAATTGCCCTGCTCCTTTCTCCACTGCCTTTTGCTTCAGCCCAGCCACGGGCAGCGCTCATCCCTTGCCTGGTGGCACATCTTCAGCACAGCCTGTGAGGCCCCCACCGTGGACCAGCAAGAACTGAAGGGTCCTGAAGGTCGGCAGGGCAGGGCCGAGCCGGGCCGGGACAGGGCCGAGCCGGGCCGGGACAGGGCAGAGCCGAGCCGGGCCGGGACAGGGCAGAGCCGAGCCGGGCCGGGACAGGGCAGAGCCGAGCCGGGCCGGGACAGGGCAGAGCCGAGCCGGGCCGGGACAGGGCAGAGCCGAGCCGGGCCGGGACAGGGCAGAGCCGAGCCGGGACAGGGCAGAGCCGAGCCGGGCTGGGACAGGGCAGAGCCGAGCCGGGACAGGGCAGGGCAGAGCCGAGCCACACCAGGCCACCTCTCCACCTTCTGGGGCGAACCTTCAAGCAGCAGCCACAATTACTCAGCAGTATCTTTAGGTAAGCAAAGACAGCAGCATCCCCCCAGCCTCTCTGGGGCTGGTTCCTGCGTTGCTCTGACTTCCCTCCCCCCGCCAGGATTTGGCAATCACAGCAGGAAGCTGCCAGATACCATTGGTTATTTTAGCAACGTGCTTCTAAATGCAGCCATCCCAGGGTAATCACTTTGCAATCTCAAATCAGATACCTGAAACAATGTGTGTGTGATTAGAATGGATAAAAGCAAGAGGTGCAGGTGCATCAAGAGCTGAGATCCTCTCCAGCAGGATCAGATTTCGATCAATAGCAGAAGAGAAGTTAAGTTAATAGCTCTAAAGGTGGGCAGAGACAACCCTGCTCTGCTCCCTGCTCAGCTTGGGCTTCTCTTTGGTCACTGCTTCGTCTGGGGGCGATGCCAGGCTGTGCCGTGGGGGCAGCTTCTCAGCTATGGAACACATGAGAAGAGAGAAAGGGAAGCTGTGATGACAGGGCTCTGCCTGGGCATTTCCTGAGAACTTCAGGAAACTCTTGGCTGGGGGAGAAAGGAGAGATTGGGTAGCCTCATGGTCTTCAGACCTGGGAGAATAGCAGAGCAGCTGCTACTGAGGATGTCCAGAATGGTTTCTCTGTCTTTCAAGAGAGAGCAGTACCATGAAAGGAAGGAACGTGGCGGGGTTCCCTCTCCATCTGCAGCCCTTCTGCACAGGGCACCTCCTGCCCAGGTGCTCCCATCAGCTGCCCCAGGCTGGCTCAGCGTGAGATGCTCAGGATCAAGAGGATCTGCATTTCACACTGGGCACAGATGGATGCCTCAAAGGCTCTGGAAGTGGAAGGGATCAGAGGGGCTTTGGATGGAGAGGGGCAATGGCACATTTCTATCGAAAGAAAGTTAGCCCTGTGCCGCTGGGAGTTGTCTTTGGGCAACCTGCTCCTCCTTGTGCTTGGCTCTGGAGAGAAAGAGAAATCTCAGAACAGGGAGAAGCAGCATCTGCAGGAGACCAAGGTGAAAGTGTGCTGCCCCAGAGGGCTGGCCCAGCCTGGCCACAGAGCCGAGGCAGAGCCATGCCAGGGGGCTCACCCTTGCCTCCCATTCCTCCATGCTGAGCTCTGCTTTTTCTCCAGGGCTGTTTCCAGGCAGGCTCCCCAGCCCTGCCTCACACCAACAACAGATTCTGCTGCTGAGCCTGTCTGGAGTTGGAGGAGACAGTCACAGGCTGCTGCAGCCCCCTCCAGCTGTCATTTTCTTGTGCTCACTTTGACTCCCACAGCCCCTGGCTACCTGCAGCTTTCTCCTCTGTGCTCCCCTCGCTTCCCTGGCCAAGATCCTCCTTCTGGTCTCGGCAGCCACCAGGGCAGCAGCATCTTCAGGCTGCCTGCTCTGCACTGCAGGGTCTCTCACAGGAGGTGATGGGCAGACGGTGCCTGCTCAGCCGTGTGACACACAGGGGTGTGAGCTGCTCTGAGCAAACCCAAGCAGCATTAGAAATGGTCCTCAGGATCTCATCAAGCTGGAGGCCTACACAGCAGCTGATGGGCAGTGGAGGTGCTGGACAAGCCTGCAGTTCTTGTTTACTGCCCATCTGCTCCCAGAACATGACAGGAGCTGGGCAGTGTGAGTGAGGAACATGCTCTCAGAACAAGTGTCTGTGCTGCAGCCCTGGAGAGCAGGCTCTGAGCACAGCCTGGCTGAGCAGATGCTCTGAGATGGTTCTTTGCCACAGCAGCCGACCCCTCCGGCTTGCGCCGGGAGTGCCACGGTGCCTGCTGGGGCAGGCTCCTGCCTGCACCTCTCCTCCCAGGGGGCTGCCCTGGAAGCACAGCTCAAGTGGCCTCCAGAAGCAACAGCAGCACCTTCACCCTCTGTGCTGCCTTCTGCCAACAGCAGCAGTGCAGGAGGAGTGGACCCTCACTCTCCAGGGTCCCTCCAAGTCCCCTCCTCTGCAGTGGGCTCTGTCTGAAACAGTTCTGAGATCAAAGACGTTCCTGCTGGCACCAGTTTGTGTCTTCTCACTCCTAATGCAAAGGGCAAGAGCCAGGGCATGGGCTGCAGGTGCAGACACCAGTGCCTGTTCCCAGCACCACCACAGCTGGGGCCAGCAGGGTCCAGACCCCACCACAGCTCAACCCCACTCACTCCCCACTGCCTCACGGGACCCAGGCTCGCAGCATAGGGTCGGCCTGCAGAGACAGCAGATCAGCTTTTGTCCATTGCCTCCACCTCAGGGAGACTGAAGGAGGAGAGGGCCAGTGGGAAATGTACTTGGAAGTGTGCAGGGACACAGCCCTGCTCCCTTGCTCATCAGCCACTGCTTCCTCCCTGCCGCCCCAGAGGTCTCTTTGGCAAACTAGAAAGAAAAATGAGGTCATAAAGGAAAGAACCCCCAGGAACCAATGCCTGAAGCACTCAGACTAAAGCCCTGCAGGGTCTCTTGCCCCTTTGCCGGAGCAGCCCCTAGAAATCCTCTGCCTTTTCCCACCCTGCCGGCCTGCAAACGCCGCAGCCGCCGCGGGGGGTTTGTGCCATCAATAACCCCCTGCTCTGCCACGGCAAATGGGATTTCAAACGGAGCCCTTATCAAATTAGCCTCTCATCAAGGTCGTGCAGCATTGTGTGAATAACCTTTTCAGAAGCTGGGTACGAGGCTGCTGTTGCCGGGGGGTGCCAAGCAGACAACCTCTAACGAGCCTGGCTGACGCGAGCTGGAACGATCGTTGAAGTCCACGGCTCCGCTGATGCCGGGAGCACAACCCACCCCCTCCCCACCCCCATCCTCCAGCACATGCACCGCTCCCGCATGGTTATTCGGCAGCCAGATGCAGAGAGCAGATTTTCCGGGGGCACCAGCCCGAGGTGTAAATGCATCCCCTCGGCTGGCTCCCCGGCGCGACAAAACGTCTCACGGAGTGTTGGGCAACAAGAGCAGCTGCAGGGGGCTCCAGCAGCCGGCTACCCGAGCACCAAACGCGGGGGAACAAGGCTGCCTTCGGCACGCTGGGCTCAGTGCTGCAGGAGCCGAGCAGGAGCTCGGGAGGGGCGAGATTACAGGTTGGGCTTGATGATCTCTGAGGTCTTTTCCAACCTTACTGATTCTATGATGCTATGAAGATGCACAACACACCTGGCAGCCAGGGGATGGCCCAGCCCCAGAGCCAGGCTCCCCAGGGCTGAACTACAGACAAAACCCCCAGGATGTGTGGGGCACACTGCCAAGGGGTCAGTCAGGGTGCCAGGAGGCAAACAGTCACCCTGGCCCCACCAGCACCCATCATGCCAGCCCTGGGACCTGTGTGGCACACTACCAAGGGGTCAGTCAGGGTGCCAGGAAGGGAGCAACCACCCTGGCCCCATCAGCATTCATCATGCCAGCCCTGGGAGCTGTCAGGACCTGCTGGCCTGTAGGAGCCATCTGAGGACCCTCTTCATGCCATAATGGAATCATTCTGCACCAGGGGAAGTTTAGACTGGGTGTTAGGAAGAACTTTTTCGCAGCAAGAGTGCCCAGATGTAGAAGAGGCTGCCCAGGGAGGTGGCTGAGTACCATCCCTGGATGTGTTTAAAGGTCATTTAGATGTGGTGCTTGGGGATATGGTTCAGGGGTGAACTTTGTAGAGCAGGCTCAATGGAAGGGAGCTCAAGGACCAGCCAGTTCCAACCCCCTGCCAAGGGCAGGGACACCTCACACCACAGCAGGTTGCTCACAGCCACCTCCAGCCTGGCTGCAAACACCTCCAGGGATGAGGCTTCCACCACCTCCCTGGGCAGCCTGTGCCAGGCTCTCACCACCCTCATGGGGAACAACTTCTTCCTCACATCCAATCTGAATCTCCCCACTTCTAGTTTTGCTCCATCCCCCCCAGTCCTATCCCTCCCTGACACCCTCAAAAGTCCCTCCCCAGCTTTCTTGTAGCCCCCTGCAGATATTGGAAGGCCACAAGAAGGTCTCCTTGGAGCCTTTTCTTCTCCAGACTGAACAACCCCAACTCCCTCAGTCCCTCTCACAGCAGAGCAGCTCCAGCCCTCTGCTCACCCTCATGGCCCTTCTCTGGACACCTTCCAGCAGCTCCAGATCCTTCCTGGCACAGAGGCTCCAGAACTGGACCCAGAGCTCCAGGTGGAGTCTCAGCAGAGCAGCCCAGAGGGGCAGAATCCCCTCCCTGGCCCCGCTGGCTGACATCTTGCAGTCAGACATGGATCAGCTTCACAGGCTCCAGAGACAAACCTCCCCCTCGAGCTGTGGGAAGCTCCTTCCCAAAGAGTGCCACAGACAAGTGTTTGACAACTCCAGAAGAGAAAAGCCAACCACCACAGAATTTCAGCAAATGCAATAGAGAAGATAATGATAATTAGGCCACTATTTTATGCCCATAACGCTCTGGAATGCCGACAAAAATACAATATTTTCAGCAAAAAGATAATTGAAAAGATTATTTGGCTTATCTAAAATAAGTTCCTCCCAGCCTCAGCACATCTGCTCGCAGGATCCATGCAGACACATGGCGCCAGGCTGCCGGCTCCACCAGCCGCTCACTGCGCCCAGCAAGGGGTGCAGAAGGGCAGGGAGGGGTTTGGGGGCTTCAAGAGGGGCTCTTTTGGGCAGGAAGATGGACAGAACTGCTCCTTATCAAGCCCCTGGCAAAGCAGAAAGCAGGCCAGGCACTGAGCAGCCAGCAGAGCTGCAGGCTCCGGGCGCTGAAGCAACTGCGGCGAGCGAGGGGGCTGCACATGGGCTCCAGCCCGGGCACCGGGGGGGCTCCGGGCAAGGGAGGCTCCAGCCCGGGCACCGGGCAACGGGGGGGCTCCGGGCAAGGGAGGCTCCAGCCCGGGCACCGGGCAACGGGGGGGCGCCGGGCAAGGGAGGCTCCAGCCCGGGCACCGGGCGGGCTCCGGGCAAGGGAGGGCTCCGGGCAAGGGAGGCTCCAGCCCGGGCGCCGGGGGGGCTCCGGGCAAGGGAGGCTCCTGCCCGGGCGCCGAACACAGCCCGGGGGCTCCAGCCCGGGCGCCGAACACAGCCCGGGGGCTCCAGCCCGGGGGCTCCAGCCCGGGCGCCGAACACAGCCCGGGGGCTCCAGCCCGGGCGCCGAACACAGCCCGGGGGCTCCAGCCCGGGCAGGTACCGGCGGAGCTAAAGCTCACGCTCCGGCACGGCCCTGCAGAGCCTCCCAGTTTGTTGTGTGTTGCTAAGCTACGTGGTTATCCTGCTGCTGAGCCCTGCACACCGAGCGTGAGGGCAGCCTCCGCGGTGACAGGCGGAGCCCTGCCCTCACTGGTGGGCGCTGCTCAAGCCAGGCACTTGGCTCCAGCACAGGTCCCTGCTTTCAGGCCCGTGGAGCTCTGGAGGACAGACAGGTCTAACTGCAAGGCCACTCTCGGTCTGCTCTGGGAAAAGCCAGGCTGGGTCACAAGGGCACAGCTGCAGGCACAGCTGAGAGGCAACATCTGGGACTGCAGAACCAAACCTTTCCAATCAGAACAACACCTCAAAGTCCACCAGGCCCCTGTCTTTATCCTCCCCTGCTTGCCCCCTTCTCCAAGTACTCCAGCTCAAGTATCACAGTACGTGAGGGAGAGAGCATCCAGTCCAAGCCCCCTGCCAGAGCAGGGTCACCCCGGGCAGGTCACACAGGAATGCAGCCAGGTATCACAGTATCACTAAGGTTGGAAGAGACCCCAAGGATCATCAAGTCCAACCTGTCCCAACAGACCTCACAACTAGACCATGGCACCAAGTGCCACATCCAATCCCCTCTTGAACACCTCCAGGGACGGCGACTCCACCACCTCCCTGGGCAGCACATTCCAATGACGAATGACTCACTCAGTGAAGAACTTTTTCCTCACCTCGAGTCTAAACCTCCCCTGGCACAGCTTGAGACTGTGTCCCCTTGTTCTGGTGCTGGTTGCCTGGGAGAAGAGACCAACCCCTTCCTGTCTGTGGGTTTTGAATGGCTCCAGAGGAGGAGGCTCCACAGCCTCTCTGGGCAGCCTGCTCCAGGGCTCTGGCACCCTCACTGTAAAGAAGTTTCTAGCTCCATTGGCACCTTCTGCTGTCAGCCAGGTCTGTGCTACGCTCTGGTGCTTACACCAGGGACCCCTCCAGGGACAAGGGAGGGGCAGAAATATCCTCATGGCTTGTTCTGGATCCCTCGGTTCTCTCTGTCATGTGGAAGTGTCCAACCGACCCCAAGCCACATCAGCTGCACCTCTCCCACCCTCCTCTGGACACAAACAAGTCTGGAGAGGAGCAGACAGAGAGGATTTGATAAAGGTTTATAAATACCTGAGGGCTGGGGGTCGAGAGGGAGGGGACAGGGCCAGGCTCTGCTCAGTTGCACCCCGGGATGGGCCAGGGGGCAATGGATAGAAACTCCAGCACAGGAGGCTCCACCTCACCATGAGGAGGAACTTCTGCACTGTGAGGGTCTCAGAGCCCTGGAGCAGGCTGCCCAGGGAGGTTGTGGAGTCTCCTTCTCTGGAGCCTTCCCAGCCCTGTCTGGATGTGTTCCTGTGTGCCCTGTGCCGGATTCCACGGTCCTGCTCTGGCAGGGGGGTCAGACTGGATGATCTCTGGAGGTCCCTTCCAACCCCTAACATGCTGTGAATACCTTTGGCTTTCAGGGATCCACTGTGCTTCCTTCAGAGCTGCTGTGGGATGCAGAGCTCACCAAGTCCCAGCATTCCTATATGAATATTTCCATCCCCCTCAACCCCTTGTAACCCTGCAAGAGGCAGCTGTTGGCAAACCAGCAGGGCTGTTAACATTTGCTTTACAAGACATCCATTGCTGCAACAGCTCTTCAGTGCAAAGCCAAGCAGCATCTCATTATCCAAGCAGAGCAGCCCAGGGCTGGTCCTCAGCAGATTCACCCAGGCTCTGATCACACTGCTGGCACCAACCAGGTTCACCCAGAGTGCCAAAGGGCTCAGCCCTCGTGTTCCACATTCAAAATGCACCCAGCACACCCTGCTTGTGAAGGGTGTCACATGCAATAACCCAGCCTTGGCTTTAACTCGGGGCTACCCCTTCACCAGCCACGCTGCCAAGCCCTGGAATTGGACAAGATTCCCCAGGAGTAACAGGAATTGGTGGCCATATGCTTATGAAGGCTGACAGGTGAACAAACTCCTCCACAGGGCAACTGCAGATGCTCTAAGTGACATTTGAAACTCCCCAGGCTCTTCCATTTGCAAAGCAGAGTGGCAAAGCAGCAAGCAAAGCAAGCAGGCTTCCCAGAAATGGGCAACTGCTGCTGCTTTTTGATCCTTTGCCTCTCCATGAGAGAAAAGAATGAGCAGTGGGCAGGGCAGGGGCCAGAAGCCTCCTCAGAAATGGATTCCCCCCCCCCCCCCCCCAATTTCTTTCTCTTTTCTTTGGTATCTACCCCTTTCTAATCATTTGCAGCAGCAGAGTAACAGGGCCAGATGCAGCCCTAACTTTTCTTTGTCAGCTGCTCTGGGAACATCTCTTGCTCAGAGCCATTAGCAGGGAAAGCAGATTAACTGGGGGAGCTAATGGTGTGGTGCAGTGCAAATATTGACAGCAGGGTTGGACTAAATCCTTTATGAGCAGGTCACATCTTCTCCACCTTTCTCACCTCTTCTGAGGAGGTTGGCTGGTTTATTTATTTGTTTGTTTCATAGGTTGATCTCTTCCCAAGCTTTAAAACCTCCTGGGGTGAGGAGGAGATGCCCCCCCCCCCAGAGCCCCCATCTAGCTGCTTGGGAGGACATCACTTGAACTGCTGTGCCTTTGGTGGGGATGGTGGCAGCTCAGAGAGGAAAGAGCAGCCAAGGGGAGTGGTGGGCAGCAGAGGTCTATGCCCTGATGCCATCCCACCACCCATCCCCACTGCCCCTGTGCTGAGCAGGGCAGGGCTGGGCTGCTCCTAGACCCAGCTGCATGGTGCAGCACTGGATCAGGCAATGCTGCTGAGGGCCAGGGAGGCTTTTCACCTCTGACAGTGCAAACTTCACCTCTTTCTCCCTCTTCCCTTTCTCTTTCCCCCCACCCCCAGTCATATTTCTGAGGTTACAAATGACCACTGACCACAGCACAGATCAATACCTCCCCAAAGCCTCTGGAAACTTGTGTACCACTCTGAGGCTGCTCTGGGATCCTACCACAGCTTTACAGCCTTGGATTTATTGGAGAGGATCTCAAGCCAAAGCATTCACTCAGAGTCTGGGCAAACTCAATACATCAACTGCATTATTGAGTGGATCTCACATCCTGCTCAGAAGAGGCTTAAACCCTGTCCTTTAGACTCATCCATTTTCTGTTTCATGCATCCAGTAAAAAAAGAAGATTATGGGAAACCATCACCCCAGGTCACCCAGGAATTTCCATTTGCCATGGCTTTGATTAACATCTCAGACTCCCCTGGCATCACAGCTAATCCAGATAAAGTCCTCAGCCATGCCTGCACCCTGATTAATCCCACAGGCATGAGGTCTGTGCTGCCAGAGCCCTGCTGAGAGCTGGGCCAGACCCCCCCTGTAAAATCATGGAACTCGCAGGGCTGGAAGGGACCTCAAGGCTCAGCCAGCTCCAAACCCCTGCCATGGCCAGGGACACCTCACACCACAGCAGGTTGCTCACAGCCACCTCCAGCCTGGCTGCAAACAGCTCCAGGGATGAGGCTTCCACCACCTCCCTGGGCAGCCTGTGCCAGGCTCTCACCACTCTCATGGGGAAGAGCTTCTTCCTCACATCCAATCTCAATCTCCCCATTTCACAGAATCACCAAGGTTGGAAGAGACCTCAAAGATCATCAAGTCCAACCTGTCACCACAGACCTCATGACTAGACCATGGCACCAAGTGCCACATCCAATCTCCTCTTGAGCACCTCCACAGATGGAGGTGGGTTTTTTCCCATCCCCCCCAGTCCTATCCCTCCCTGACACCCTCAAAAGTCCCTCCCCAGCTTTCTTGCAGCCCCCTTCAGATCCTGGAAGGCCACAAGAAGGTCTCCTCCTCATCTCCAGACTGAGCAGCCCCAACTCCCTCAGTCCCTCTCATAGCAGAGCAGCTCCAGCCCTCTGCTCATCCTCATGGCCCTGCTCTGGACACCTTCCAGCACCTCCAGAGCCTTCCTGGCACAGAGGCTCCAGAGCTGGCCCCAGAGCTGCAGCTGTGGGCTCAGCAGAGTGGAGCAGAGGGGCAGAATCCCCTCCCTGGCCCTGCTGGCCACACTTCTCTTGCTGCAGCCCAGGCTCTGCTTGGCTCTCTGGGCTGCCAGTGCTCACCGCTGGCTCCTGTTGAGCTTCTCCTCCCCCAGCATCCCCAAGTCCTTTTCTTCCTAATGTTCCCTTTACAAACTACCAATTCTTGCATCCTCTACAGAAGCAAAGGTTCCTTGCATCATTTCTTGCTGGATAATCATGAATTCTCCTGATGCTAAAAGGAGGCATTTGGCATTTCATTCATGCTGGGATGATAATAGGTTAGGACTCCACACTCATTTGAAGGTCAGCAAGATGCTGATGAGTGTCTGAGATGTGTTTTATCTCCATCAGGGGATTTTTCCACCACCCCACCCCCTCCAGAATACCAATTTGCTAAGCTAATACAACCACCTCTGCCTTTCTGATGAACTGAACCACAGCTGGTCACAATGCACACACACTTTTGAGGGGAACCTTCATGTCTACAAATCAATCAAGAGTGGCAAGCCACAGAGGTTTAGCTGCCCAGAAGATGGGGCAGCCAGAGGAACACTGGAATGTTCATTTCATGAGAGGAAAGTGAAGGAGAAACCATGGCCAAAGGCTGAAGAGTTTGGCAAAGCCTCCTGCAGAAAGGCAAGAGGGTGCCTTGAGGAGCAAGGTGAACATCTAGGGCAGGAGGAGAGGGAGAACATCCTGCTCAGCACCATCAGTGGTCCTTAGCCAGCAGCTCAGAGCCAAGGAAAGGGCACAGCTGCTCCCACCCTCCCCTGCTGCTCTCACCTGACCTTGGCCAGCAGAAGGTGCTGGGCTTCCCCTGATGGCAGGGAAATGATGCTGGCTTAGCCCAGCTCCACTGCTGAGGGAGCCTTTTGTCTCCAGTTGTGCAGAGAATAGAATAGACCAGACCAGGTTGGAAAACACCTTCAAGATCACCAACCCATCATCCAGCACCATCTAATCAACCAAACCATGGCACCAAGCACCCCATCAAGTCTCCTCCTAAACACCTCCAGTGATGGAGACTCCACCACCTCCCTGGGCAGAACATCCCAATGGCCAATCTCTCTTGCTGGGAAGAATTTCTTCCTAACATCCAGCCTGAGCTTCCCCTGGCACAGCTTGAGACTGTGTCCTCTTGTTCTGGTGCTGCTTGCCTGGGAGAAGAGACCAACCCCCACCTGGCTACAACCTCCCTTCAGGGAGTTGGAGAGAGCAAGAAGGTCTCCCCTGAGCCTCCTCTTCTGCAGGCTAAGCAACCCCAGCTCCCTCAGCCTCTCCTCCCAGGGCTGTGCTCCAGACCCCTCCCCAGCCTCGTTGCCTTTCTCTGGACACCTTCCTGCAAGTCATTTTCCTCTTGATTAAACAAATGGCACAGTGACAGCTGGGAATTAGCAGCTGCAGCTTGACCAAGTGAGTATGAGACCTCCTTTAATTACCAGAAGAACCCTCAGAATCTCCCTCATGAAGCTTCCACTCTGGTGAGATGGAACAGCTCTGAACTGGCAAAGGAAAACCAGAACAAAGCCAAACCAACCCCACCCCACCTGTGAAGCACAGCAGCACACTGCAGGCTCCTTGAAGGAGACTCCATCAACAAGGAGAGCAAGAGAGAGGGGAAAAACCAGCAGCAGAAGTTGCAAAGAGCCAACTTTGCAATTGATTCTTAACCTGGCTTTGTAGAGCATCATCCCTCAGCAAGGGCTGGGAGTGTGCAGCCTCCAAATGACATCCAGGAGCAGGGCACCAGGGGCACTGAGCTTGGATTTGACTGAGGCAGCTCTGAGTGTGTCACACAAGACATTTCATTTCAGAGGGAGGCAGCACCTGCAGCAGAGGATATGAAGCAGCCAGAGATTCAAATCTGGGGCTTTGTTTTAATATTGTCTCTTTTGCCAGCCTCAGCAGTTGTTTACACAGCCTTACACAACAGAGCTCCTCTCTTGACAGATCAGCAATGTAACTCTGTCTAAGGATGGAGAATCCCTCTCTGGATTTCCCCCTCCCAAATCACAGCAGATATTGGAAGAGATTCCCTGGGAGAAAATTTCCTCTTGCTTGTTTGACTCAGCTTTACCTCCCCTGGAGCCTTTTCCTGTCAGGCTCTGCACCCACCTCTCCTACAGCAGAATCACAGAACTCGCAGGGCTGGAAGGGACCTCAAGGCTCAGCCAGTTCCAACCCCCTGCCATGGGCAGGGACACCTCACACCACAGCAGGTTGCTCACAGCCACCTCCAGCCTGGCTGCAAACACCTCCAGGGATGAGGCTTCCACCACCTCCCTGGGCAGCCTGTGCCAGGCTCTCACCACCCTCCTGGGGAACAACTTCTTCCTCACAGCCAATCTCAATCTCCCCAGTTTTGCTCCATTCCCCCCAGTCCTATCCCTCCCTGGGACCCTCAAAAGTCCCTCCCCAGCTTTCTTGGAGCCCTCTTCAGAACCTGGAAGGCCACAATGAGGTCTCCTCAGGACCATGGCACAGGGGCAGCACCATGGGAGCACCCCATTGCTGCCCCAGCACTCCACCTGCAGCCCTCTGTCTTGCCCACCAGCTGTGGTGTCCCACTCAGTCCTCCCCTCGCAGAGCAGCTCAGCCAAACCTGCTGTGGCTGTTAGCAGCTGATTCAGAACCACCACAGGAGCAGAAACCATCAAAGAGCAACCAAAACAAGCAACCATTGCAGAGCTGAGGCTGCTGCCATCAGAAGTGAGGGTTTAGTCAATCCTGTGCAGCCTTTGTGGTAATTATTCCTTTACCCCCAGACCATCACTCCAGGACAGCTCTGGCAGAGGACACATCACTGCCTTTGATGTCTTGTGGGCTCCAGGTTTTGCCACGGGGAGGGAAGACACACACAATGGAAACTAGGTCAGGTTACTAAGGACAAGTGTAAAAACAGGCAACAAATGCACAAGGACAGAGCCAGAGAAGCCAGGACACCAGGGCAGGGGTTGGCAGCAGCAATCCAGGCTTGAGCACAGCTTTGCATGGTGCCAGTACCAGCAGAGAACCTGGGTGGCTGAACTCTGACCCGAGGGAAGGGGCAGAGGGACCCTCTGCTGTGCAAAGGGGCAGCACAGCCAGGCTCTCACATCCTCACAGGTCTCCTGGGTTTGCTGAGCTTCATCCTGTGCCACCAGAGACCTGCCCAGGCCCCACAGAGCCAGCTGGCAGCAGCTGGGTGAGCAAGCAGGGGAAGAGTCAGCTCTGGGGCTGGTTGCTAAACAATAAATCAGCTGAACGTTTCCCAGGGCTGCACACGACTGAGCTAGGGGCAGAAGGGGAGCTGGGCTCCCTGAAAAGCCCTTTGCAGCAGCCCATTTCCCCCAGAATCCCCCAGCTCTGCCCGCTGGGGAAAGTGGGATCCAGCCTCGGGTGCCAGCTGCTGGCACCGAGCATCCCCAGAGCTGCTGGCACCCTCCAGCTAGGATTTGATGAGACAGTTTTTATCCCAATCTCAGCTCCTCTTTCTTTTCCCTTTCTTTTGTTTCTTCAGGTTTTGTTTCAGCTGGTTGCTGCTGCAGGATGACCTACTTCTCCCCGGAGGAGCCAGGGCTGTGTTGCCTCTCATGTCTGCTCCTCCCTTCCCTCACATCCGAGCTGACTGAGCCCAGGGCTCCCAGAGCTTGGCTGTTGTGCCACTTGCTCTGTCATTGGCACAACGAGCCTGTGAGAGCTGATGGGGCACCTCCAGTGTCACTGAGGCAAACAATTACCAATGCCAACCCCTCCCCCTGTGCACAGCCAGCAGCTGTTGGCAGCGTGCTTCCCTGGGTACACGCTCTCCTGCTGGCACAACCTGAAGGCAAAGCCTCCCCTGTGCCACCCCTGAGCATGCAGGCTCCATCTCTGTGCCATTCCCTGCTATTCTCAGGGGACAGTTTGAATGCAAAGGTGATGCCAAGGGCTGGCTGCAGCTGGGCTCTGCACCAGCACACCCCAGCTGCCAGGGATGCAGACAGCAGTCCCCAGTCCCTGGATCCAGGATGGCACAGGCTGTGGGGAGACAGCAGGAGAGCAGCACCCAGCCTGCTGCCCACGTGGTAGAGAACACCTCAGCATCCCTGCTGCCTGGCACTGGCCATCTGCAGCCACTGGAGCAAGCTGCTGCCATGCTTCCTCCTGGTTATCTGCAGCTAGGGCAGAGGAAAGTCTTTCCTCCTAAAGCAGCAGTGCCCAGAACCCAGCAGATGCAGCTTGGCTGGGGTCTGGACCTCGAACTTACTGGGCAGTGATGCTAATAGGGGAGCAGTGCCCTGCTCTGAGCTGTGCTCCCCTGATGCCCTCAGCCAGCCCTGGGGTCCCAGGGGAGCAAGCCCAGGGCACAGAGCAAGCCTCACTGCCCACTCCTGCCCCTGGGCTCCATTTCTGCATCACTCTCAGTGGTGAACTCAGAATCCAAGGGATGTGTGATGAAAACTAAATATTAATCACCATCAGTAAATATTTATGTAGGCAGAAGAGGAGGATGGCAGCAGATAACAGCCAGTGGGGGCTGGGGGATGCCCTCATGCTCAGGGAGTTCAGCAGGCAGCACAGACAGCAGCCAGGCAGCACAAACACCCCCTCCCTGGGCCCCCTGTTAGTATCAGCTCTGTGACAACGATGTCTTCAAACCACATCAAAATAAACCCAGGTGACTCAGGGCTGAGGAGAAACAGGGCTTTAATCCATCTCTTACCCCTAACAGGAAGGGGCTTTGGAGGCTGCTGCTGAATAAACACCAGAGAATTGTCCTCTGGGGCAGGGCTCTTCAAGCAGCCCAGCCACACTCGGCTGCTTTGCCACACAAACCACTCATCTGCTCCTGAAATCCCACCCCAGCATCAGCCAAGCTCTCCTCCAGCCTCTAAACCAGCTGATAAACCACAGTCACCAGGGGATGCTTGGCTGGTGCTGTCTCCATCCTGGCCTTCAGCCTGAACTGGAGTGATTCAGTCCCCTGACCAAACCTTCCTCTGGGTCCCTGCTGAGGAGCTCTCTGAAACTTGCACAGCAGCAAGATCCCATGCCAAGGGAAACAAGGAAGAGGAGAGCAGAAGTTTGCCCACCAGCTGAATGAGTCCAGCCCCTCATGCCTCCCATGACCTGCTCCTCACCTCACAAACAAGCACAGACACAAGCAAGCAGCAGGAATGAAGCCCTCTCCATGCTGCTCCTATTTCCCTCAAGTTCACTTCTTAGGCCACCAAAATAGAAGAAAAAATGACAACAATAATAAAAAGCACCTCACAGCCAGTGAAAACAGTGAGGAAGGTGGGTGGGAAAGACCAGGCAGTCTGCCTGGGCAGAGCCATGCAGGCTCCCTGTTAGGAGAGATTTAGTAAAGGTTGGGCCAATCCCAGGCACAAATCCAGGCTGGGTGCAGAGTGGGTTGAAAGCAGCCCTGAAGAAAGAGACTTGGGGGTGTTGGGTGCTGAGCAGCTCCCCAGGAGCCAGCAGAGCCCTCATGCAGCCCAGCAGGCAGCTGTGTGCTGAGCTGCAGCCAGAGGAGGGTAGGCAGCAGGGCAGGAGAGGGGATTCTGCCCCTTGGCTCTGCTGAGACCCCAGTTCTGGTGCACCCAGTTCTGCTGTCCCCAGCATGAGGAGGACACAGAGCTGGTGGAGAGAGCCCAGAGAAGGGCTACAAAGATGATCCAAGGGCTGGAGCAGCTCTGCTGTGAGGATGAGGGATAGAGATGTTCAGCCTGGAGAGGACTCTAGGAGAACTTTAGAGCTGCCTTCCAGCACCTGAAGGGATCCTGCAGCAAGGCTGCAGAGGGACTTCTCCTGAGGGTGTCTGGAGACAGGACAAGGGAGAATGGCTTGGAGCTGAGGCAGAGCAGGGTTAGACTGGAGCTGAGGAAGAAGTTCTTCAGTGTGAGGCTGGTGAGACTCTGGCACAGGCTGCCCAAGGAGGTTGTGGCTGCCTCCTCCCTGGGGGTGTTCAAGGCCAGGTTGGATGAGGCTTTGAGCAGCTGAGTCTGTTTGAGAGGTGTCCCTGGGCATGGTGGGGAGGTTGGAGCAGATGAGCTCTGGGGTCCCTTCCAACCTGAGCCATTCTGGGAGTCCATGAGAGGAGAGGGCAATAACCAAGCAAAGGGTTGGGGGGTGGTGTGTGGAACCTGCAAGTCAAAGAGCAACCCAGGCTGAGAGGGCAGCTGGAGCTGTGTCCATCAGCAGGAGCCAACACATGCTCCAATACTTTCAGATTTCTCACCCCCACCAGGGAACCTCAGAGGTGGTTTTAATGCTCCTCACTCAGTTCTCAGACTGGAGGCTGCTCTCATCAATAAAAGATTGTGGTTTACCCAGGGTGGCAGCAGGATAATGGAAACCAGGTGCAGCCCTGTAATATTTCTCTTTAATTACTATTTGTGGAGTGAAAAAAAAGAAAAGGGGGGGGGGGGGGGAGGAGGGGAGAATTAATTATCCTGCATTGTTAGAACAAGATGAACCACCTACTAATTACAGCCTCGATTTTAATTGGGGTAATGTTGCACAACATTCTATTAGCCCAAGTAAATATTAGCATTAGTTTTCATCATTCCTCATCTCCCTCCCTGCAGGAAACATCTACCTGATGGGGACAGGCTCAGAGAAGTCACAGAGCTGAGGCTTTTTTACTCTCCAACACCCAGTCCAGAGCCATAAAGCATTTCTCCCCCCCATCCTTAGAATGAAAGAAGAGTTTCTTCTTTTCTCTTCCCCTCTCCCTGAGCTATTTTCTCTAGCCTCGAGATTGTTGTTATGACTTGTGGGTGAGCAGTGTGAATTCAAGGAGAACCCAGCCTGCCATTATTTATTCATCCCATCCTTCAAAGCCAGCTCTCCTCAAGAATTCAGTTTAAAAGGTGTGGAGGCGCGAAGGGGGAAGGCTGTTAAAAGCCAGCCCTCGCTGGGCAGCTTCCCAAAGGGTCAGCTGGCAGGGGGTCTGGTGTCCGAACCCTCGCAAGCAGCCGGCAGGGAGGCAGAGCCGTGCCCGGCCGCAAAGGGGCTGCGGCAGCGCTGGCTGAGTGCGAGTTTGTGATGAGCCCCGCGGAAGGCTCCGGCGGTACTGAATTATGCATGGCTGTGCATTCAGCAGAGCCTTCGCTTTACTGGCGAGAGTTTCACTTGCCAGAGCACTCCAGGGAAGACGGGGAGGCTCCTGTCAGAACGGATACAGTCATCCAGAGAGAGAGGCTTTCACCGATTCACTCTGAAACTTTATCTTCTCCTCTTCCCTTCTTCCTCCCTCTTCCCACCGCCTTTCAAAGCGGCTCCTAGGGACTGGGAGGGCAAGGGGCAGCCAGCTCAGCCTGCAGAGCTGATGCTTGCACAGGGCTGGCTCTCTCCTCCTCCCTCCAGCCCGGCAGTTGGCACTGCCAGCGGGTGACTGACTCGTACCCCCGTGCGTCCCCAGAGCCACCGCTGCCACATGCCCGGCACAGAGGGGAGCCTGTGAGGTGCCCTCCCGGTGCTGAGCCCACAGTGCCAGCAACCACTCCCTGTGCCCTGAGAGCTGCTACCTGCTGGGACAAACCGGTGGCACTGCCAGGGATCAGAACTCAGCGGGCAGCCCTACACACCCCTAAAGCAATGACCATGCCAGGCTGCACCCACATGGACACCATAGGCACCACAGAATCACCAAGGTTGGAAGAGACCTCAGAGATCATCCAGTCCAAGCTGTCACCACAGACCTCATGACTAAACCACAGCACCAAGTGCCACATCCAATCCCCTCTTGAACACCTCCAGAGACGGTGACTCCACCACCTCCCTGGGCAGCACATCCCAATGGCTAACAACTCTCTCAGTGAAGAACTTTCTCCTCACCTTCAGCCTAAACTTCCCTTGGTGCAGCTTGAGACTGCATCCTCCTGTTCTGGTGCTGGCACTGGTGCTAGCACCAAGGCAGGCAAGCTGCAGCTGCCCCAAGCCACGGAAAGCAACACTTTCCTGCTGGGAAGTGATGTCTGGCTGGAAACAAACCTCTCTGCCACCCGTGCCAGGGCTGATTAAAAAGCATTTGGAAAGAACCCCCTTAAAAAGGCAGCACCTCGAGCCTGTCAGACTCTCCTGGCTTTAGTGGAGGGGAAAAGTGGAGGGGGAAGGAAGGGGGCTGGCTTTGCAACAGCTTCTTGTTTTGAAGTTAATCGTGCTGTTAGTTAGCATCCAAGTCGTTAGCGAGCAAAGAGATGGCACCAAGCAGCAGGAAGAGCTGCGCAGCTCCCAACGCTCGTGGAAAACACAATCGAGGCGAGCTGAGCTGAGTGATTTTTACTGCAGCCAAGCAAAACCATTTAAACCACATTAATAGCCCAGTAAATCTGGCGGCTCGGAGGGCTGCTGTTGCCTTCCAAACTGGAACAAAATTTCAGGGCTGATAAAGCCTCCCCCCACCCCCCCTGCCAACTGTTTAAGCTGTTTGTTTGGGGGGTTTGGTGGAGTTAATTGACTCCCCAGTCACGTTCTCAAATGAGTGTCAATCAACTCAGCCTTCTCCAGCACATTCATCAGCTGCGCGGGGTACTCATCCAGGCTGTTGAAGGAAATAACTAGCTGCTAAAAATCGTTTGGAAGCCTCTCCGCGGCCCTGCACCAATCTTCCCTTCGTCATGAAGAGCAGAGTCATAACCTGGCTGCCTCTCCCTGACATCGTTAGGCTTGAATAATTAAAAAAAGAGAGTAAAATTCCAATCGGCTCAGAAGTGCTGCAGGAGGCAGTGAGCAAACAAAGCTCCCTTTGCCTTTTCTGTCTCTGCACCGGCACCAGAATGCCCTCAAGCATCGACGCTGCGCCTCAAGGGTGGGGACCGGCCGCCTCCGGAGCCGGCCAGGGCCAGCGGCAGGCATGGGGGCCCTCACTATTGCCCACCCTCTAGAAACTGAGAGACAGAAAACCATCGTTGGAATCTGACCCTCAGGCAGATGCCAGAGCCTCAGCTCCTCAGCAGCCACCAGCAGTTCCCAGCTCCTTGCTTCTGTTGATCCAAACTGGATGAACTGGGAATGGATGTTCCCGGGGTCCCATGCCCCCCTCCCCCCCAGGTTACTGAGGCTCCGAGTTCATCTCACATCGAACTCAGCAACTTGCTGTCCAGCCCTGAGGTCCCTCCCCAACCTCATACCCCTGCCTGTAGGCCAAGTTTCCCAACTCAGATCCCTAGGATCCCCCATCCCAGCCCCCAGGGCTGGCAGAGCCAGAGCTGAGCTGGCTGCAGCACAGCTGCTCTCCCTGACAGACAGACACACCTCACCACAGCTGACCAGGACAAATGACCCTGCTCTGGGGTGCCCAGCCTGGTACAGCATGTCCTGATGCCAACCTGCCACAGCACTTCAGAGACTGAACCAAAACCAGTCTCACATGGCACAGCTTGGCTCCCTTACCTGGGAACTCCAGAAAGGAGACCAGCAGGCAGCTGTGAGGCAAGCACCAGGCAGTTAACAGCATCAGTGCTCTCCACCCCAATCACCCCTGCAAGGAGCAGGTGATGAGGCTCAGCCTGGCTCTGCACCTGGGCAATGGGGCTGGGAAAGCAGGAGAAACAGCCCGGGGCCATCCCTGTGTGAGCTCAGCAAGCTGAGACACTTCTGCTATACACTAAAGAGTCAATCCCTGGCACCTTGGTGGTTCTGCCGGGCTTTCAGAAGCGTCTGCTACCTCCAGGCACCGATTCTACTGCAACATCTTTCAGCTGTTTTGTTTAAACCTTCACCATCAGCGCTCTGCTCCTGGACAGCCACAGCCACTGGGTTTTTCTCGGCCACCTGCCTGTTTCCTCCATCAGTTTCCTACCATGCTTTCACTCCTCCAGAAAACATTAGCTAAGTGTTATGCTCTCCTCCTCTCTCTGCAGCCCTTACATCTCTCTTGCCCTTTGTCACCAGACACAGCAGCACCTTCGGGGCTTTTTTCCCCTCCAGACACATGAAAGCAGCCCAGCAGAGAGGGCACTCAGCTAAGCTTCATGTTGTAAGGCGACCTCTGAAAGCCTTTGGCAGCAGCAGGTTGGGGCTGGCTCTTAAGGGAGCTTTTTTATTGTGATTTTGAGGTGTTGGGTTGGGTTTTTTTTTTGCTTGTTTTGCTTTTAAACCCACACAAACACATGTCCTTTGCTGCATGGGAGCAGCTAAGCCACAGTCACCAACCCTGCTGGCCTGGCACAGTGTGGGCTTGAAACAAGTTCTCCTCACCTCCAGCCTAAACCTCCCCTGGCACAGCTTGAGACTGTGTCCTCTTGTTCTGGTGCTGCTTGCCTGGGAGAAGAGACCAGCCCCCTCCTGGCTCCAACCTCCCTTCAGGGAGTTGGAGAGAGCAAGAAGGTCTCCCCTGAGCCTCCTCTTCTGCAGGCTAAGCAACCCCAGCTCCCTCAGCCTCTCACAGTTGTAGGGGAGAGGAAGAGATCTGCCCCTGGTGTCCCCCCCAGGGCACCTGGCATTCCTGCTTTGGATTCAGTCAGGCTGTCTCAAATGGTCAGCATGAAGGTGGGAAAGGAAGGTTGCCAACCCTTCTGCTCTCCTCCAGCAGCAGGTTCTTGGACTCTTTGGTTGAGAGAGAGCAGCTCCCTGAACAGGGCCAGGCCAGAGAATAGAATAGAATTAACCAGGTTGGAAAAGACCTCAGAGATCACCAAGTCCAGCCTCTCACCCAACACCATCTGATCAGCTAAACCATGGCACCAAGGGCCTCATCCAGGTTTATTTTAAACACTTCCAGGGATGCTGACTCCACCACCTCCCTGGGCAGCACATTGCAGTGGCCAATCTCGCTTTCTGTGAAGGACTTCTTCCTAACATCCAGCCTAAACCCACTGGGAGCCTGTGCCACTGGCACACCAGGACCGGTCTGATGCACCTGAGGAGGGTGGCATGGCCCTAACTGGAGGAGCTTTAGGGCATCCCTCTGGCAGGAACCACAGCTGCTCTCCCCAGTGGGGATAGAGGGGCTGGGGGTGGATATGTGCCTGCCAGCACAGCCAGAGCTACTGCAAGAGAATCCTGGAATGGGTTGGGTTGAACCATCCAGTTCCAGCCCCCTGCTGTGGGCAAGGACACCTCCTCCTAGACCAGGCAGCTAAAGGAGACATCCAACCTGTCTCTGAACACCTCCAGTGCTGCAGCCTCCACAATGTCTCTGGGCAGCCTGTGCCACAGCCTCACCACCCTCCTGGGGGAGCATTTCTTCCTAGGAACTCCAAGGAAGTCAGAAAACCTGGAAACCCTGCTGGATTCCAAGGAGGCCACACTGAAAGGCTTCAGTGCAGTATCACCAAGGCTGGATACCCCCAAGGTCATCGATCACACCAAGGCTAAGCTGGACAAAGACATCCCCAGAGTCACTGTGCTTCTGCACACCCTTCAGCAGCTTCATCAGACACATCCCCAGTGCCAGCAGAGCAGGGGAGCCCAGGCTGTGCTTCCCTGGCCCAGGGCCCTGCTGGATGAGGCTGAAAAGAGAGAGCTCTGGCTCCTGACAAGTGCAGTGCCAGGGAATGACACAGCTCTGGGAAAAGCAGCACCTCACAGCTCCCTGGGAGCGACTGCTGGACTGATCACACCACAGAGGACCACAGCAGATCAGACTGAGCCTGATGTGGAGCATTTCTCCCTGCTCAGCTGCTGTTAGAGCACCCAGGGAAGTTCTCCCACAAGGAAGCAGTTACCCAGCACAGATCTCAGCAGCAGCCATCCTTCCCAAGTGACTGCTCCTGCCTGCTGACAGCAGAAGTTTCTCTCCTCCAGCCAGTGCCTTTCTCATGCCTTGGATGCTTACAACCAAGTTACACAGCTCTTACTACAACCCTTCTTGGTTTCCTCCTGTGGTGACACCCAGCAGGAGAACTTAATTCAGCAAGCAAACTTAACAAGCAGGACAGAACCACCAATGGCTCACAGGCTGCATCCTGCTGCACCTTGGGAACATGGCTCTGAGCCTTCCCATTCCTGATGGCATCTGAGGACAGCTGCAGTTACTGTGCTGGGTGCTCCTCACACACATTTCCCTCCCCCCTTCCCCTGTTTTGCTTCATTCCTTTTTCAGCACCTTCCTACCTAATTTCTGCTCCTTTGGATATTTTCTGCCTCCTTCCCCCCCCTCCAGCTGAGAGCAGAGAGAGTTTGGGGATTTCGAGTTGTGCCAAAGATATCTGAGGCACTGCAATTAGTCCTCACCAGCTCCTTTTGGAGAGAGCAATTTCACAGCAACTGCAGCCCAGTTTCCAGAGAAACAGAGCCTCAAGTTTGGGCTCCAAACTCAGCCCCCACGCTGCAGCTCTCTCCTAGCTCTCCCCTCCCGGGGCGGGACAGAAACCCCCACGGCGCCGAGCAGCCCAGCGCAGAATCGCTGCTTCACCACTCCCGTGGCTGCCGAGGGAGAGGACACCAGATGTGCCGAGCTCCACACACCCCCCACAGCTCCTAACACTCCTCCGGAGCCAGCACAGGCTGGGATCACTTAAATCCCCTCCTGCCAGCTCTGCCCAGCACTGTGCCAGCAGCAGGCTGAGGTTGCATCCTCACCTTCCTTCCCTCCTGGGCTCTGCCACGGCTTTTTAGGGAACAAAAGTGCTGCAGCCCCCTCCTTGCTCTTAGTTTCTTTGCTTTCCCCTCCAACGAGGTGGTCAGTAGGAGCTAAGACAGCCTCCTGGGAGGCCAGAGCAATTCAGTAAGTAGGAGACAGCCTCATTGAACAGTCTCACACCTCCATCACCCTGACAGCAGGTCTTCAGCAAGCCATTAAAGCCCAAGATTTAGTGGGGATGGGAAGCGGGGAAGCCTGTCAGAGCCAGCAGTCAGTTGTTCCACAGCTTACCTGCCTGCTGCAATCAGGCCTGCAGGAAGTCTTCTGCTGAAGATTTCAGGGAAAAGAAAGAAAAAGAGAAAAAAATAATACTCAATCACCATCACCCTGATGTGAGACAATCCCCAGTGCTGCAGACACGCTGAGTAATTCATCACCTCCTCATGAATCCATCAGCTCCCAATCAAAATCACCAAGAACCTGAAGGCACAGCAGCAGTCCTGCCTCTGAGGAGCACCTCCAAGCCTCTCCTCTCCAAAAGACCCCCAACAACACCCCTGCTAAAGCAGCCCACCCCAAGGAGCACCTCCAGCCCCCTCTAAAAGACCCCCAACAACACCCCTGCTAAAGCAGCCCACCCTAAGGAGCCAAGCCTTGGAGAGAAGAGGAGCTGGGGTGAGGAGCCAGTGGTCAAAGCCAGCCTTCCCCTGGGGTCAGGAGCAAGAAAGCTCTCTAGATACAGGGCTGAGTCTTTTAGGAGGCTTCTGAAGAGCTTCAAACGGTGCCAGCCCTCCCTCCCTCCCCACACCCCCCAAAGCAGAGCCTCTCCAGCAGGAGGAAGCCAGCTCTCACCTACCCAAACCTCTCAGCCAGGCTCAGCCAGCTCCAGAAACTCGGCACACACAAGGACAAGGAGCAAGAGGAGTCACCTCCTCGTCTTTTATCCACCCAGGAGGGCCTCACCTCAGCCCATTCCCTGTTGCCCTTGGCAATTCAGAGGGGGATAGGACACACCTGAGCCCTGGCTTGGCCTCGAGGCAGTTCCTGTGCCCAGAAGGAGCTGTGGCCATCAGCAGGAGCTGCTGCTGCCTGCTGGGGGCTGAACGCAGCTGAGAAGAATCACAGAATCAGCCAGGCTGGAAAAGGCCTCAGAGATCATCAAGTCCAACTTAGGACCTGATGCCTAACCCCTGACAGCTGACCCATGGCTCCAAGTGCCTCATCCAAGCCTCTTCTGAACACCTCCAGGGATGGGGACTCCACCACCTCCCTGGGCAGCACATTCCAATGGTTAACAACTCTCTCAGTGAAGAACTTTCTCCTCACCTCCAGCCTAAACCTCCCCTGGCACAGCTTGAGACTGTGTCCTCTTGTTCTGATTGCCTGGGAGAAGAGACCAACAACCTCCCTTCAGGGAGTTGGAGAGAGCAATGAGGTCTCCCCTGAGCCTCCTCTTCTCCAGGCTAAGCAACCCCAGCTCCCTCAGCCTCTGCCCCCAGGGCTGTGCTCCAGACCCCTCCCCAGCCTCCTTGCCCTTCTCTGGACACCCCTGGCAGGCTGTGGAGGCAGCAGCCAGTCAGATGGCAGCCCCCAGGAGCTGCAGGTGAGTGCAGTGCAGGTCAGGTCCATTCAGTCACTTGCTGGCACCTGTGACTGGGCAGCAGAGGCAGGTGTGGGGGCTCTGCTCTGCAAACCCAGGCAAAGCAGAGGCAAAGGCTGCCTTGTCTTCCTCAGGGCTGTTTCAGAACAACAAACCAACAGTTCCCTCACAAGCTGGCCCTGGATTGATGCCTTTCCAGCTCTCCCTCAGTGCCTGAGCAAACCCCACGCTGCCACAACACTTCCCCCATCTGCTGAATGCTTGCAGGAATTTTGGGTTGCTCTTCATCTCCCATTTTAATGCAGTGCCCTGAAGCTTCCCTTTCACCTCTCACCTTCTCCTTGTTTATCAAACTCCTCCTTGCTAATTATTTCTGCTGAAGGAAGATTTGCTCCTTCCCTGCCAATCTTCTTCTTCTCTACTTGACCCAGCAGTGGAGCTGCTTATCAAAGCAAACACAAGCTGCCTGCTTTGCATGTGTAAGAGCAGAGGCTGCGAGGGGGAAACAAATGGGCAGTGCTGCAAGCTCTCCCCCTCTGCCTCAGCAGAAGGAAGCTTTCACCTGGAGGGGAACAAAGAGCCCAGCCCCCCCCTGCCTCAGCTGCCCCAACTTGTCTGGGGGTCAGCATCCTGCAGAGCAGCAGAGGTGGGCTCTGAGCACTCTTGATGCAGAGCAGCAGATGGTGGAATTACATAATCCAGAATGTTCTCTATGTGTTTAGATATTTATACATCCATCTCTCTGAGGCTATAGGCAATCACATCCCAGGGACAATGCCTGCTGCCTGCCCTGGGTCCTATAGAGGCTGTGACAATCTGAATGCATTTTGGGCTGCTGTGTCTCCAGAGCAGCAAATCAATGAATCACAGAATTGTCAGGGTTGGAAGGGACTTCCCTTTCCCTTTGCTTTTCTCAAGTCCTTTTGTTCTCCCTCCTCAATGAAAAGCCCTCAGAGCTCAGCTCCCAGGCCCCTGCTGCACCGTGGGGCTCACCCTGAGCCTGTGGGGAAGTTCTGCTGCCTTTCCACCTCAGCTTTTGTTGCTGCCTTGCTCAAAGTCCTGCTCAGCCCCACTTAGAATCACAGAACTGTCAGGGCTGGAAGGGACCCCAAGGCTCAGCCAGTTCCAACCCCCTGCCATGGCCAGGGACACCTCACACGAGGTCAGGCTGCTCAGAGCCACAGCCAGCCTGGCTGCACAAACCTCCAGGTTCAGGCTTCCATCCCAAACCTTCTCCCAGAAGAACCAAAAGGAAATAATTTGTGCTGAATCTCCTGAGAGGGAAAGGAGAGGAATGAGCATTGCCCTGCTTGAGGAAGGGTTTGCAAGATCAGTGCTCTGCAGCCACCTTCCCAGGGAGGAGACCTGAGGGCAGTGCCACCCAGACTGGAGGGGCATGGGAAGCAGGCAGGGAAGCCTTTGCTGCTGCAGAAGGTGCTGCATTTCCTTCCTCTTGAGGGCTGTGTCAAGAGGGCACAGGGCCAGGCTCTGCTCAGTTGTACCTGGGACAGGCCAAGGGGCAATGGATAGAAACTCCAGCACAGGAGGCTCCACCTCACCATGAGGAGGAACTTCTGCACTGTGAGGGTCCCAGAGCTCTGGAGCAGGCTGCCCAGGGAGGTTGTGGAGTCTCCTTCTCTGGAGCCTTCCCAGCCCTGTCTGGATGCATGCCTGTGTGCCCTGTGCTGGGTTCTATGGTCCTGCTCTGGCAGGGGGTTGGATTGGATGATCTTCAAAGGTCCCTTTCGACCCCAAACATCCTCTGATCCTCTGACTTCTCCCCCTACCAGCAAGATGAGGTTAGGCAACTTGATCAGACTTGCAGTCATCTTTGCCCAGCTGTAGCTCAGGGTTTCACAGCTCTTTGGGTGTGCTCACAAAGGGATCAAGTCACAACATTCAGAGGTGCTTTGAGCCACAGTCTCAAGCTGTGCCAGGGGAAGTTTAGGCTGGAGGTGAGGAGAAAGTTCTTCACAGAGAGAGTTGTTGGCCATTGGAATGTGCTGCCCAGGGAGGTGGTGGAGTCCCCATCCCTGGAGGTGTTCCAGAGGGGATTGGATGTGGCACTTGGTGCCATGGTTTAGTCAAGAGGTCTGTGGTGACAGCTTGGACTGGATGATCTCTGAGGTCTCTTCCAACCTTGGTGGCTCTGTGAGTCTGTGGAAGCTCTCTGGTGTGTCCAGGTCACCTGCCTGGGAAAGGCTCTGGAGGTCCCTTCCAACCCCTAACCTCCTGTGACATCCTGCACTCCCCCAGTGAGCACTGCTGTGGGTGGCCTTTGGCACAGGATTCCAGCACAAAAGGAGCTGTGAGAGGCCCTGGTGGGTCCCAGGGGTCCATGCTGAGATGAGTGTGGCACCCAGGGCACCCAGCTGGAGGAAACTGCCTGCACCTATGCAGGAGGAAGGAAAACCACACCTGTCTGTGCTTTTCAGAAGCAAATGCTCCCTAGGCCTTTGGCAGGAGGGGGAGAGGGCCAGCATCTCAGAAGCTGGCATTCTGCTTGAAAATGGCTGTTGGCCTTTAAACTGGGGAGGAAACAGGAGCAGGCTCTGTGTGCACCTTCATGTGAAAGGTAGTTTCCATCCCCTGCCTGGGACTCACGTGGGCTTCATGCCATTAGATATTAAATACCAAGACCTTTCTGCAGTGAGGCAGCTTCAGTGAGTACAATTAGCTCAAACAGTGACATCAGAAGCTCTGCAGACATGAACCAGGGGGTGGGCTTCAGAAAGTCCTGCACTGTGAGGAGCCAGGGGAGAAGTGCCTGCAGCCAGGGGTCTCTGAAGAGCTCCTGGTCAGGGACAGGGACAGGGACTCATCCCTGTCCTGTGCCTGGGACAGGGACTCATCCCTGCACCTGCACTGCCTGATGTCCAGCACCCATCTCACAGACCAGGATTTCACATCACAGAGCTCTAGGATGGCTCAGGTTGGAAGGGACCTCAGAGCTCCTCTGCTCCAACCTCCCCACCATGCCCAGGGACACCTCTCAGCTACACTCAGCTGCTCAAAGCCTCATCCAGCCTGGCCTTGAACATCCTCAGGGAGGAGGCAGCCACAGCCTCCCTGGGCAGAGTCTCTAGAGTCTGGGAAGAAATTTCTCCTCATCTCCAGCCTAAACCTCCCCTGGCACAGCTGGAGACTGTGTCCTCTTGTTCTGGTGCTGGCTGCCTGGGAGAAGAGACCAACCCCCACCTGGCTACAGCCTCCCTTCAGGTAGTTGTAGAGAGCAATAAGGTCTCCCCTGAGCCTCCTCTTCTCCAGGCTTATGGTGGAGCTCACTCTTGACAACTACTTCAGAGCCACAGCTTCACCTCCAGCTGAGGTCTGATGAGAGAAATCCCCCCCTGGGTGCAGCCCCACAGTGTTTCAGGAGCTGCCACAGCCCAGAGCCGATGCCCTCGGTTCTGGTGGTGAGAGAGCAGCAGCAGCAGCACCCTGGGAGCCTCCCTCAGCTGTGGCAGACCCCTTCCCATGCTCTCCTGCCTTTCTTGAGGCTGTCACAACATCCTGCTGCCCACACTTGCAGCTGGAGAGGAAATGGGAAGAGACTGCTGCGGGGAGTCGTTGTTTATGTGCTTGCTCAAAACAATCCCACAGCAATCAGGTAGTGACAATAATCTTCCTGACATTAGCTCTTGCTCTGCAGCTGATGGGCAGGACAGAGCTGAGGAAGTCCTTTGTTCAATCTGAAACCTCCATTCTGAATGCTGGGAGAGGAGTTTTCACTTGGAGTTTCCCCAAGGGAATGAGCATTCAGTGGTGTTTTACCCTGAGCTGCTCCCAGGAGTTCAGCCCCTGGGCTGTGATGGGTTTCATCCCACTGGCCACCCAAATGCCACTGAGCTCAGCTCTCCAGCTCTGAGATCCAGGGACCAGTAACACTGAGGAGAGCTTCACTGATCATGGATCCCTTCTGACCTGTTAAGCCTTGATTTGCATCTGGAATATTGCCTCCAGCTCTGGGGCCCTCAGCTCAAGAAGGACCTCAGGGAACTGCTTGGAAGAGTCCAGCACAGAGGCACAAAACTGATGAAGGGAGTGGAACATCTTCCTTGTGAGGAGAGCCTGGGGGAGCTGAGGGCTCTGGAGCTTGGAGAGGAGGAGACTCAGTGGTGACCTCACTGCTGTGACAAAGCTGTGCAGGGTGAGTGCCCAGGGGCTGGAGCCAGGCTCTGCTGGGGGATGCCCAAGGACAGCACCAGGGGCAGTGGTGGAAGCTGAGGCAGAGGAAGCTCCATGGAACCAGGAGGAAGAATTTTTCCCCTGTGAGGTGACAGAGCCCTGGAGCAGGCTGCCCAGGGGGGCTGTGGAGTCTCCCTCTCTGGAGATACTCAAACCCTGCCTGGCTGTGTTCCTGTGTGACCTGCTCTGGCAGGGGGGGGTTGGACTGGGTGATCTGGGTTAGGGTTAGGGTCCCCTCCAGCCCCTGGCATTGTGTGATCTCAGAGAGCTGCTGAGCTGGGGTCTGGAGCAGAGGGGAAGCACCTGCTCACCACGAGGCACTGCCCCTTGCCTCTGAAGCTCATCTGTTTGGACATCTTGCTAAGCCAGAACCTTCACATCTGCCACACAAGGGCCACCAGAGCACAGGCTGGGAGCAGGTGACAGCACCTCACTGGTGCAGCAGGAGCAGCTGGTCCTATTTTTGACCAACTCACCAGGGTTTGCTTAAGTGGAGAGAGGAGAGGCTTTGGAAAGCTCTGTGGTGAGCACAAGCACCTGCCAGAAATAGAACAAAAAGGGAAGGAAAAAAACCCCAACCAACCACCAACCTTTTTTCCCCAAGTTCTCCAAATGGACTCAATGTTCAGAGAGGAATTTTTAGAACAGAAGACTAATGTGATGAAAAGTAATTGGAAACCTGTTAGGGCTGCTCTAAAAAAGATTGGCTTAGGGGGAAACATCCATTTCAGAGGAAATAAAGACAAGCAAGAGCCTGGAGGCTCAGTGACCTTCAGTAAAGCCAAGGCTGGCTTCTGAGGCCAGGCAGGGAGCTGCTCCAGGCTGAGCACCCTGTGCTGTGCCCATCTGGCAGAGCTGGCTGCTCTCCTCCATCACAGAATTGTCAGGGCTGGAAGGGACCCCAAGGATAATCCAGTTCCAACCCCCCTGCCATGGGCAGGGACACCTCACACCACAGCAGGTTGCTCACAGCCACCTTCAGCCTGGCTGCAAACACCTCCAGGCAGGAGGCTTCCACCACCTCCCTGGGCAGCCTGTGCCAGGCTCTCACCACCCTCCTGGGGAACAACTTCTTCCTAAGGTCTCATCTAAAGCTCCTCTCTTCTACCTTGGGTCCCTTCCCCCCAGCTGCTGGGAGAAACCTCAGAGAAGAGCCCAGGCAGCAGGGGCAGAGGGCCATGTGCACCAGGCCTGTCTGTAAGCTCTGTCAGAAGCAGTGGCTGAAGGAATTGCTGTGGCACCAGTTGCAGCATCGAAGTTTCCCCCAGGGCACAAGAATGAGCTCTCAAGACGTTAACATCTCCCATGTGCTGCAGGAGAGCTCTGTGTGCCTCTGGAATTAGCTCTCTCCACCACTTCTGTTACATCAGCTTACAGGCAGCAACCTGCAGCCAGCCAGCCAAGGCAGCAGGGATGCCCAAGGTCAGAGGAGTGCATCGTGCTCTGGGCAGGGGGAGGCTCAGCTCTGCTCTAAGCTGCGTTGATAATCGGCACCAGAGACAGCAGGGAGGCCTCCACAGCAGGCTGCTCCGTGGCCAGATGGCTCTCTGGTGTTCTGCTGGCTTTTATTTCATGGTTGGAGAGAGCAGAGATTTCTTTGAAGAGCTGGCAGGCAGAGCAGACAAAGTTCCCAAGGGATTCTCCCGGCCTGGCAGCTCACTGCCGGGAGAAGAGTCCCTCAAGGGCTCTCAGGGATGAGAGCGCTCTGGAGCAGCAGTGATGTGCCAGGACACAGAGCTACTGCCCAGCAGTTTGAGGACAGCTCCCTGGAGAAGTGCTGGAGTAGCAGGAAGGGAAACTTGCCCTGGAATGAGAGCTGAGGATGAGATTCCCTGCACGGGCAGCCACCAAAGGAAGCTGAGCAGCCTCCTGCCCGCCCAGCCCAGCTCCCACCACAGCCCTTCCAGCCAGGCTTTGGTGGCTGAGGAGCCAAAGGCCAGCTGTGCTCACCCCTCCCCAAGGCTCTCAGGAGATCCTGAAAACGTGCTGAAACCCTCAAAGCTCCAGCTGGGCTCCATGCCCCCCACTTTGGTACCTCACACCCCCATCCCTCCCTCCCTGGCTATACAGAACAAGAATTGTTTCACATTGCTGTCCTCAGCAAAAAGGAGCTGCTGAGCAGACAGCCAAGGGACCTGGAAAGCATCCCCATGGATGCAGGGAGGTGTGGGAGAGGCTCAGACTGACACTGCCCTCTCCTCCTGGGCTGCTCTGGGGGGAAGGGGCAAGGACAGGGCCGGGGCAGGCACTGCTGCTGCTGCAGAATCCCCAGCTCATCACCACCATCACTCTGCCTTGGCTTCTTGTCCTGAGAGCACCTCCAAACACACAAAGCTCTTCAGCCCAAGAGGAGGCAGCAAAGCAAGCCTGGCCTGGGAAGGATTAGGACAGAGAGAAGAGATGTAGAGGTGACCACTGGCACATAAATAATGACAGCCTGGTGCTCTGGCTGCTCTTTTTCTGCTGGTACTTTGATGTTTGCACTTAGGAGTCATTACCACTGACTTATTCCTGTCCCTCAACACCAATCAGAGCAACCATTAGTAACATTCTGACCATGGGCAGGTGCAATAAAATTGATCAAGGTGTTGACACCCGAAGGTAGAAGCAAACAGACATGATCAAGTGCTGAGAACCAGGAGCAAGAAACACAATGTTCTGCCTCTGCAAAGCAGCAGCTGGCAGGGGGTGGTGCAGACAATCCCCTTTCCCAATCACCCAGCAAAGCCACTCAGCTCTCACCACAGGATGGCTTGGCAGAGCGGCACTTGTGCCCTTGGAACACAGCATCCCTCTGCTGCAGCCTGCTCAGGGCTGGCTCTCTCCCTCAGGGAGGTGTGGGGGCTGCCTCCTCAGCCGTCCCAGCCTTGCCACAGGAACGGCACAAAGGGTTGTGCAGCTCCCAGCCAAAGCCCTGCACCTCCCCCCCCTGCCTCTAGCTCAGCTTTCACTGGTGGGAAAGAGCCAGCAGGCACCTCCCAAACACAGCTGGAAGGTGAGAGAGATGCCCAGCACTAGAAGCAGCCTCTGTTCTGGCTCACCTGCAAGCTTTCCACCTCTCACCTAGATCAGGTTGCTCAAGGCCTCATCCAGCCTGGCCCTGAACACCTCCAGGGAGGGGACATCCACAGCCTCCCTCCTGGCCAACCTGTTCCAGCGTCTCCCCACCCTCACTGGGAAGAATTTCTTCCTCATCTCCAGTCTAAAGCTGCCCTCCTCAAGCTTAAAGCCATTGCCTCTCATCCAATCACCACAAGCCCTGGGGAAAAAAATCCCTTCCCAGCTTTCCTGTAGCCCTCTTCAGGCACTGGAAGCAGGCTCTAAGGTCTCCCCAGAGGCTTCTCTTCCCCAGGCTGACCAACCCCAACTCTCTCAGCCTGTCCCCACAGGGGAGGTGCTGCAGCCCTCTTTGAATTCAAAGAGGGGGGAAAAATGGGAAGAAACCTAAAGAAGGCTGCTGACCACGAGGTGGACTCTGCTGGAAGTGAAGTGGCAAAGGCTAATTCATCAAAGCTGTAACAAGAACCTCATTGTCATTCATCTTTCATGGGAGCATTTGCAGGCGAGAGTCAGGATGCCAGGGGAGAGCCCTGGAATTAATTCACTGCTGCTGTGCAAAAGGTAACAGACCTGAGCCATGGGTTCTGTCCCAGCACAGCTGCCTCAGAGAAAAACCAAGCAGAGTGGTTCAGGCTGATTTCTGCTTCCCTTCAAAGGAGAAATAAACAGCTGCAGGAAAAAAAGAGGGGGGAAAAGGACCACAAAATAGGCACAGAAGGAGGAGAGCAACAAACAGCTCCCTCCAAGAGGTCACCTCAGGGAGAAGGACCAAATCCTGCAGGGGAAGGGGAAGAAGGGAGGGAAAAGGAAGAATTTGTTTGCTATGGGAGGATTTTCTTGCCTAGGCTAAGGTACCAGGTTAGGATGAAGGCCACATGACAGGCAGGGAGTTTGCCACGGGTAATGTGCCCTCCCCTTGCTCAGAAGGCAATGCCAAGGCTCCCTGCGATTACAGAGCCCTGGTGTGCCCTGGTGTGATGGCTTTAATCAAGGTCCTTCATTCTCTGGCAGCACAAGAGGCCCTGCAGGACCTGACCCCCGTGGGAAGGCAGCAGTATTTGTGTCTGTAAGAGCAGTGTCTGCCTTCTGACCCAGCTCCCTCCCACGGTGCCAGCGGCCTTGCCCTGCAGCACTAAGGCAGCAGCTGGTGCTGGGGCAGCTCCCGCAGGACCCCCAGCTGCTGGTGCTCACAAGGGTGAGAGCCCTGGGGGGAGCCCCCAGCCCTCTCAGTGCTGAGGAGGGGCTGGCATCCTCCTGAGCTGCAGGTCACCTGGGCTGGGAGCGTGGTGCTGGCTTCGCTGAGGGCTCTGTGCCTGAGCAGGAGTGGAGGTGAGTGGAGCAGAGTGGTGCTGCCATGCCTGTGCAAGCTGGCACTTCTCCACTTGCTGTGAGCTGCACTTGCCAGCAGAAAGCAAAAGGCAAAGCCCTCAGGTGAAAGGATGCCTCCCAGAGGAAGTGGATTTCATTCCCCTTCTGGCTTCAATTTGAATCCCAGGATTTTGAGATGTGACAATGAAATGGTTTTAAAAAGTCAACAAATTGCTGCAAGGTTTTCTGCCTTCTCCAGGCCAGAGCTTGCAAACAGGAGTAGGGTTTGGAGCTGAGCAGCAGCACTCGGCCAGAGCAGGTACCACAGCAAGCAACCACCTGAGGGGGACAGTGGGCTTGAAGTGAGTGCCCAAGACCTTGTGCCTGCAGCGATCAAACACAGATCCGTGAGGGAAAACATGGAGCAGAGCCAGCAACTGAGACCTGTGAGCTCCAGGTGCAGAGCCATGGAGCCACTGAATCACAGCAAACAGGGAAACCTCTGGGGAGGGAAGAGGTAATTAAGCAGAGCTTAATGAGGGCTGCTCAGAGATGGCTCTGTGGGAAAAAGGCCTCCAGGTTCTCACCCTGTGGTGGGTTTGCCTGTGCTGTGGGACCTCCTGTTTGACTGAAGAGATGACCCTGGGCACCTCTGCCACCATGTGAGTGCATGGTGTGAGCAACACCCTGAGGTCTGGACAGAGCATTCTGCCTTGAGCCAATAGCTGCCCATCCAGCTGATCACCTAGAGATGGTCCAAGAGAGAGAGAGGAGCCTGACACGACTTCATCTGCCTGCAGTGGCAGTAAATCAGTGAAAGCCACCAGCAGCTGCTGGTTTCTGCACCCAGCAGGGGCCAAGGCTCCCAGGAAATGACTCAGATGTGACCAGGGGCAGCAGAAGCCTTGGAGGAGTGAAGGTGACCTGCCTGAGCTGCCTTTGGCAGAGGCAGTTCTTGCCCCTAGGCAACTTTTGCTCAAGAGAGATGCAGATGAGAGCAGCCAGAGCACCAACCGACACACTGCTCACATCCGGCACGGCGCAGGGCTCTGGGGACTGTTCCCTCGCCCTCCCCCTCTGTTTGCTGGTGTGTTTGGGAAGCAGCCTGTGAGGATGTTTTTGCCAGCTGGGAAATCCCAGGAGACATGTTCCTTCCTCTGCTTTGCTGGCAACCTTGGGGCAAATTGATACTGAACCAGCTCTCCTTCGCTTTCCTTCTGCAGCAGCTGGCTCCAGTCCCCTTCCCCAGCCTCCACTTGCAGCCCCTACCCAAAGAGACTCTCACTTCCTAGGCAAACACACTGCTTTGGGCTTCTCAGGATAATGCTCAGGGGGGAAACCAGTACAATGGAAACATTTGGCCTGGGCTTCCCTCATTTCAGTGCCCTTAGGTTGTGGTTTGGTTTGGTTTTTCACTTACAGAGCTACTGGAATAAGCAATTCCCCTCCCTCTTGTCCTTCAGTGTTCATTTTGCACATGAAGTTGTCTCCATTGCCAGCTGTCCTGGTTGCAGTCCAGTTTGCTCCGTGTGGGGAGACAATGGCTTCCTTAGCAACTGGAATTAAAGTTCAATGATTGTATTAATACTGAGGCTGTGATGGCAGGAATCAGGGGGCCAGAGGGAGGAATAATTCCACTGGCTTTAAAATATTGATTTTGGAAAGGTGCCCAAGCACCATCGGGGGGGGCTGGGCTCCTGCTGTCACAGCAGCTCCAGGAAGGGCCATGCCAGGGCAAGATGGGAACCAGAGTCATAGAATCAGCCAGGTTGGAAAAGACCTCAGAGATCATCAAGTCCAAGCTGTCACCCAACACCTCCTGACAACTGAACCATGGCTGCTCCAAGTGCCACATCCAATCCCCTCTTGAACACCTCCAGGGATGGGGACTCCACCACCTCCCTGGGCAGCACATCCCAAGGGCCAATCTCTCTGTCTGGGAAGAACTTTCTCCTCACCTCCAGCCTAAACTTCCCCTGGCACATCTTGAGACTGTGTCCTCTTGTTCTGGTGCTGGGTGCCTGGGAGAAGAGACCAACCCCCAGCTGGCTCCAACCTCCCTTCAGGGAGTTGGAGAGAGCAAGAAGGTCTCCCCTGAGCCTCCTCTTCTGCAGGCTAAGCAACCCCAGCTCCCTCAGCCTCTCCTCCCAGGGCTGTGCTCCAGACCCCTCCCCAGCTTTGTTGCCCTTCTCTGGACACCTTCAAGTCTCTCAATGTCCTTCTTAAACTGAGGGGCCCAGAACTGGGCACAGTACTCAAGGTGTGGCCTAACAGTGCTGAGCACAGGGCACAATGACCTCCCTGCTCCTGCTGGCCACACTGCGCCTGATGCAGGCCAGGATGCCCTTGGCCTTCTTGCCCCCCTGGGCACACTGCAGGCTCATGTTCAGCCTACTGTCAAGCAGCACCCCCAGGTCCCTTTCTGCCTGGCTGCTCTCAGCCACTTTGCTCCCAGCCTGCAGCACTGCCTGGGGTTGCTGTGACCAAAGTGCAGCACCCAGCACTTGTTCAATGCCATCCTGTTGGACTCTGCCCACCTGTCCAACCTGCAAAGGTTACTCCTGGGCTGGAGTCTTAGCAGAGCCACCCTCAGCTCCATGCACAAATTCACAACAGCTCAGCAAGGTTTTCACAGCTGAAGGAGCTGAGGCTCTCCTGCTGCAGCAGAAGATTTGCTGACAAGTTGTCACCTGTGTGCATCACTGCAGCTCACAGGGGGGATTGGTTCACCTTCCAGTCTCAGCAATGTTTCCAAAGATAAATTTAGCAAATGAAGTCCCAGTTTGCTCTTTATCCACCTTCCTGTTCCTTTGCTGTCACACACTTCAGTTAAAATGCTTCAGATCATCTTCTCCACCAACAGTTTCATGAATCAGTTCCTTTAACTAAAAAGAACAGAATGCAAGCCCCAGCCTTGAGCCTAAACTCATCCTGTACCAACCTTCCATCGCTGCTAAGCACTGCCCAAGCTCTTTCTTGGAGCTTTCTGGGTGTCACTGAGACCACTTCTGGAGACACAAGCTCCCAGCACTTATCAGGCAATGAAAACGTGATTGCTGTGTCACTGCAGGGCTTCAGCCCAGGCTGAGGGGCTGCAGTGAGCCCATGCCAGGCCAGAGTCACAGAATGTTAGGGGTTGGAAGGGACCTTCAGAGATCAGCCAGTCCAACCCTCCTGCCAGAGCAGGGTCACACAGGGCAGGGTCACACAGGAATGCATCCAGGGGGGTTCTGATTGTCTCCAGAGAAGGAGACTCCACCACCTCTCTGGGCAGCCTGCTCCAGGGCTCTGCCCCCCTCACCAAAAAGAAGTCTCCTTGTGTTGAGGTGGAGCCTCCTGGGTTCCAGCTTGTACCTGAACAAGAGGACACAGCCCCAAGCTGTGCCAGGGGAGGTTTAGGCTGGATGTTAGGAAGAAATTCTTCCCAGCAAGAGAGATTGGCCATTGGGATGTGCTGCCCAGGGAGGTGGTGGAGTCACCATCCCTGGAGGTGTTTAGGAAGAGCCTGGATGAGGCACTTGGTGCCATGGTTGAGTTGATTAGATGGTGTGGGGTGATAGGTTGGACTTAGTGATCTCTGAGGTCTTTTCCAACCTGGTTTATTCTATTCTAGTCTAGTCTAGTCTAGTCTAGTCTATCCTATTCTATTCTATTCTATCCTATCCTATCCTATCCTATCCTATCCTATCCTATTCTACTGTACCCTATCCTATCCTATCCTATCCTATCCTATCCTATCCTATCCTATCCTATTCTATTCTATCCTATTCTATCCTATCATATCCTATTCTACTGTACCCTATCCTATCCTATCCTATCCCATCCTATCCTACTGTACTCTATTCTACTCTATTCTATTGTATTCTATCACTGGGCACCACCACCAAGAGCCTGGCACCTTCACCTTGACACCCACCCCTCAGATCCTTATAGGCATGACTAAGGTCCCCTCTTAGCCTTCTCTTCTCCAGACCAAACAGCCCCAGCTCTCTCAGCCCTTCCTCACAGCACCAGCAGCTCTTTTCTTAAGCTCACTTTCCAATCCCACAGCAGACTTCCTTTTTTTAACCCGGGCAGAACAACTCCCTGCTTCCTCACCTCAGAGACTAGATTGTCCCCCAAGTGCTCCTCAGAGCAGCACAGCACTTTGGGTGAGGCCAGCTCCTCGGGGAGCCTATTGACATGAGAGCTGGAATTCCTAGAACAGGTCAGAAACAGCAAGGAGCCAGAAAGGTGGAGCTCTGTGCAAGGCTCAGAATGCTTGGCACATAAAACACATTCCACCCCCCCCCCCCAAAATAAATTGGGTTATCTAAATAACACTCTGTGAGGATGTCTTTAATGGTGGTGTTTTGACACATCTTTAAGATCATAAACTTCACTCTCTTTAATGTGGGGGTTTTGTGGTTGGGGTGTTTTTTTTTGCCTTTGGTAGGACTTGTAATGAGGAAAGACAGCTCTGAAGCCCTGACATTAACAAGCCCATTGTAAAAAGGTCACCTTCCCCTAAGAATGTTTTACTGCCAGTGGAGCAGAATAGCTCTGAATCTGGAATGACTTTTATCTGATGGCTGCCCCCTGTTCTTCTCAGAGAAAGAAGGCTTCAGATGTTGATAATTTACATGTGAGTGTTGAAGTGTTTGGCACCAAACCCCCTCCCAACTGGTTCAGAGGAATTAATTACGAAGTGGCTGCAGAAGAGGCATGGAAATGAACTGCTGAGCTCAGAGGTACTGAGAAGCACCACAGGAGCAGAGGACCTGCAGGGCTCTGCTGTCTGTCCCTCAGCTGGAGGAGTGGAGATTCACCTTCCCTATCACAGGATCACAGAAGGTTAGGGGTTGGAAGGGACCTCCAAAGATCACTCAGTCCAAGCCCCCTGCCAGAGCAGGAGCACCCAGGGCAGGTCACACAGGAGCACATCCAGGCAGGCTCTGATTGTCTCCAGAGGAGAAGGCTCCACAGCCCCTCTGGGCAGCCTACTCCAGGGCTCTGTCACCCTCACAGTGACAGTTTCCCCTTCTGTTCCCACAGAGCCTCCTCTGCCCCAGCTTGCCCCCAGTGCCCCTTGTCCTGTCCTTGGACATCCCTGAGCACAGCCTGGCTCCGTCCTCCCCACACTGCCCTGCACATCTTTATCCCCAGCAGTGAGGGCAGCCCTCAGGCTCCTCTGCTCCCAGCTCAAGAGCCCCAGCTCCCTCAGCCTGGCCTCACAGGGAGAGGTTCCATTGCCTGCAGCAGCCCTGTGGCTCTGTGCTGGACTCTCAGGCAGTGTCCTGGAGCCCCCTGGAAAGAACATTTGGTTTAGGTGCAGGAATTCCACCACTCAGACTTAGCAGCACACAAAGGATTAGGAGGTGCATAGAGAGGATCTGTGCCAACCTTAGTGACAACAGGAATCTAACAACCAAGACCAACAACCCCAGAGCAAACCCAGAGCTACCTGAAGGCCTCTGTCCCTGGTAGCCTGCAGCCCAGGGACCTTACAGTCAGGACCAGACCGAGCGCATCGGGACAAGCAGAGCTGTCACACCACGAGCTGCCAGCACAGCACCACGGGGCTGGTGGCCTGCAGGACAGGACCAGCTCTGCATGGCACAAGCAGCTCAGCAATGCTCCTCCTGCCCATCTGCCAGGGCAGAGGCAGCCCCTGGAAAGCTGCGTTCTGCGCCGGCGTCGCCGCCGGAGGCTCCCCCAGGAGAGCTGCGAGCTCGTAAAGAGCTGCACCAAGGCTTGTTGGTTGTTTTGAGTCATTAAATTACACTGCACTTAATTACTCCCAATCTACCACCAGGCAAAGGCTTTCCAAGGAAGGCTGCCTCTGGCAAGAAACCATTTTTATACCTGAGGCTCCCCTCCCAAGGATGCTTTCCGAAGAGCGTTTGAAGAGCACCAAGCTCCCCGGGGCAGGGGGATGTGCAGTGGGAAGCCCCTCGCTGCTGGAAAGCCCTTTCTCAAGGCAACATTGGGTTTCCAAGAGTGCTGCCCAGGACAAAGGCCTTGCCTTACTGGGAAGAACATTCTTCTGGGGAGCAGAGAGCTGCTGAACTTCCCCAGTGCTGGGCCAGTGCATCGTTTGCCGAAGGAAAAGCCACGGATACACTAACAGAGGATGGTGCTCAGCTGCAGACCTGTGGCTCCTGACACCACCTCCAAAGTCAGCTCATGAGTCTGCAGGGGACAGGAACATGGCTGGGTTTGGGAGGGTTTGGGAGGGTTTGCCTCCTTGCAAGTATCCAATCAGTGGTACCAGCTTAAGAACTTCTGCCCTGTACCTCTCTGCTTACCCCAGGAGTTCCCAGGCTGGATCAGAGGCTCAGAGCCCAGCACTGCCACTCTGCTCAGAGAGGTTATGGCATCTCCAAACAAACCAGGGGCTTCAGGGGAGTTAAGGGAAGCACCCAGAAAGCAGCTGGAGAAGGGAGTGCTTGGCTGGCCCTGACCTGGCAGCACTTTGCCGCCTCCCACAATGGAGTCCAGGTCTCCTCTGGTGCCAGGGCAGTGGAGCATAGAGATGCTCCTGAGGGATGAGTGAGAGGCTGAGAAAGAGGATGGAGAGGAGTCAGGAGTGAGGCAGGACAGGCAGCAATGGAGAGCATCCAATCTATCAAGAAGCTGGTGAGATGTGAGCTGGAAACAGGACTTGGCTGAAAAGGAAACCAAGGACAAAGGAGATTCACCTTGCAGCGAGGCTCCAGGAGCCTCCTGCAGTCCTTTACGACTCAGATCAGCTGAAGTTCAAATCCCAAGGTGCTTCCAAGCATGTCCTGTGGCATTTGCACCAATTACAGGGCTGCTGGCCAGCCTGCCCTCCAGTTTGGATCTTAATGTGAAACAGGAGGAGCCTTAATATCTCTGGCATCAGGAAATGGGTATTTAACCTAATTTTTCCAGATCCTAATTGCATCTTTATCCTTCCTAACAGTGAGCTAATAAATGAGGCATTTCAGACTCCACCCTGGCGTTTCAGCACACCATACAGAAAGGAAAGCCCACAGAGAGCAGCTGAAGCAGCCAGGAGATACATTGCTCTCTCCCAGCCCAGGCAACTCCCAGGGCCACACTTCACAGCTGGGTTCAGCAGTTGCTGCTCTGTGCAGGCAGGAGCAGCAGGGTGGGCTGATTAAACCCAGAGAAACAACAGCATCTGGGGCTGCTGCTTCTGCCTGAGTGCCATAAGTCTGAGCTGCTTTGTGCTTTCTCCTGTCTGTCACCAGGGCCTCCCTCTCCTCAGAGGCAAGAAACCCAGCAACTGCCTCTGCAGAGCAGAGCTTCCTGGTGAGTGAGGTGCTGACATTTCAGGCCATGAGCTGGGGGGGGTTGATGCTGAACTCTGCTCCCTCAGGTCTCCATTAAAGGATGAGCCACTGACAGATGAAAATGTTTATGGTTTCCATAAAGCTTGCTTCGTTTTTCATCCTCTCCTGGATGAAACACTCTCTTAATGTCTTTTACATCAGAGAAATCATTTCTTTATGTGGCACCACCTGCTCTGCTTTCCCTTCCCAGTCTCCACTCCCCAGGATAATTGGCATTCAGTGAACAAATTGTCATCCCTTCTATTAATTATATCACATTGTTCAACACCCAAGATAAGGGAATTAGTGTTCTCAACACCAAACAGAGCTGCCATGCCTGTCAGGAGAGAGAGGCTGAGAGAAATGGGCAGCCCAGCTCAGAAGTTGTGCTTCACCACTGCAAGATGCCTTTTGTCAGCACTTTGGAGCTCTGGACTCTGCCTACAGCCCTGCCAGGGGCAGTGAGCCACCTCCCTGGGCACTGCTGCTGCCCTGCACCCCCCATACACACTTGTCACTGGAGCACTGCTTCCCATCTCTGGAGTCACCACGGAGGCTGAAAACTCCACAGACAGGAGCTCACGAAGTGAAGCTGTGTGTTGGTGTCTGACCCAGCAAAGCAAGAGGGGGCTGCTGCAGCTCAGAGGCAGGGAGAGTGCATTGAAAGCCAACTAGGAAGAGATAAAAGCTTTGTTCAGAGGCTGCTAAGAGAGCTGAATAAACAACTCAGTGTCAAAGAAGCAGAAAGGACCCACGGCAGGCCTGGCAGAGCAGGAGTTGACTGCAGCCCTCTGAGACAGCAGCTGCCGTGGGGGCTGGGGGTGAGGCTGGACATCTGTCTGCACCACCCAGCAGGGTCCCAGCCCTCAGCACCCTCCCACTGCCACATGCACACCCTGGAGGGACACTGGTCCCATCAGAGTGAGCTGGAGCTGCTGGGGTGCAGAGCTTTCCCAAGGCAGGATGATCCACACAACAGGAAGCTGCTCTGGGATGTTCTCCAGAGTGACAACAATCACAGACTTGTCAGGGCTGGAAGGGACCTCAAGGCTCAGCCAGTTCCAACCCCCTGCCATGGGCAGGGACACCTCACATGAGGCTCACAGCCACATCCAGCCTGGCCTTAAAACCCTCCAGGGATGAGGCTTCCACCACCTCCCTGGGCAACCTGTGCCAGTCTCTCACCACCCTCATGGGGAACAACTTCTTCCTGACATCCAATCTGCATCTGCCCACTTTTAGTTTTATTCCATTCCCCAAAGTCCTATCACTCCCTGGCACCCTCAGAAGTCTCTCACCCAGAGGTACCCACACCCTCACCTGGGCTGGGAGTTTGCCTGCAGCAGGCTCTGGGTTTGTGGAGGCAGGAGATCCGAGAGCACCCAAGCGCTCGCTGGGCTCCTCTGGTCTCGCTGCTTCTTTGCTTCTCTGCTGAGCAGGAGAAGGAGCTCTTGGCACAGCCCCATTCCCACATGCACATTCCAGTTTCAAGCCCAGAGATGAAGAGGCTGCAGTGGTGTGAACTGTTACAATAACATTAAAAATTCAGCAGGACTCATTATCCTAAATTTAATCACTCCCTGGGAAACTCTGTCAGACTCATTACCTTGCTTCCCTTTTTGACATGGTTTAAGCTCCTCCAGAGAGCAGCTGCACAATAGCAATAATAATGATTAAATTGCTGCCTAAAGCCTTGCTGGACATCAAAAGTAAGTAGGCTACATTCACACTCCCAACCACTTTTGAAAGCAAACTATCATCAGGCCAAAACGTTACAGCTTCTGAAATAGAATAGAGTGGAATGGGATGGGATGGGATGGGATGGAATAGAATAAACCAGGTTGGAAGAGCCCTTCAAGATCATCAAGTCCAACCTATCACCCAACACCATCTAATCAACTAAACCATGGCACCAAGCACCCCATCAAGTCTCCTCCTAAACACCTCCAGGGATGGGGACTCCACCACCTCCCTGGGCAGCACATCCCAAGGGCCAATCTCTCTTGCTGGGAAGAATTTCTTCCTCACCTCCAGCCTAAACCTCCCCTGGCACAGCTTGAGACTGTGTCCTCTTGTTCCTGTACCAGTTGCCTGGGAGAAGAGACCAACCCCCAGCTGGCTACAACCTCCCTTCAGGGAGTTGGAGAGAGCAATGAGGTCTCCCCTGAGCCTCCTCTTCTCCAGGCTAAGCAACCCCATCTCCCTCAGCCTCTCCTCCCAGGGCTGTGCTCCAGACCCCTCCCCAGCTTTGTTGCCCTTCTCTGGACACCTTCCAGCACCTCAACATCTTTCCTAAACTGAGGAGCCCAGAACTGGACACAGGACTCCAGGTGTGGCCTAACCAGTGCAGTGTACAGGGGCAGAATGACCTCCCTGTCCTGATGGAGCTGACCAAAGCCAAGCTCACAGAGAAAGTGCAGTTTGGGCCCTGCCAACACAGGCCCCAGGGGGGCTGGGTCCCATCACTGAGGGGAGGTCAGGCTACAGAGATCACCAAAACCTCTGACAAACACAGACCACCTGAAAGAGCATCATAGAACTATAGAATCAATAGGGTTGGAAAAGACCCCAGAGATCATCAAGTCCAACCTGTCACCCAGCACCTCCTGGCTAACTAAACCATGTAGAGAGTCTGTGCATCAGAGCTGTAAAGAACCAGAAGAGTCTTCTAACTGAAGTCCCACTTCAGTGCCCAGGAGCCACAGGTGACAGGAGCAACAGATAAACCTTGTGCTAAGTCCTTCTTGACTTTACCAATATTTCCCCTGGGAATCAGTAAATTGCTCCTCAGCTGCCCTGAGGAGTCATGGTTGGAAGAGCAGAGCCCCTGAGCTCTGTCTGGTCCCTGCCATGCACTCGGTCCTTTGAAGCCATGCTGGGCATGTCCCTGTGTGCATCCCTAAGCAAACCAAAACTGAGCTGAAAAGTTGCTCTGAATTCTTATTAACGAGCAGTGCAGTGTTTTAATTGGCTCCCTGGTGGATGCTGGGGACAACTGCCTCACCATGGGAAAGCTCTGGTACAAAAAGCCTCCCAAACCCAGGGACCCCACCAACGTGCAGGACATCCTCCCAGGGGACATGGGAGAGCCGACAGCACCGGGTCAGGACCCCCTCAGCCACCTGCCAGCCACACAAGGCTGAAGTTAGGCAGCCCTCAGAGCTCAGGCAGTGAAATGAAGTCGTTTGGAAGGAAGAGCTGCGGGAGGCAGGTGGCTGAGCCTCATTTCTGACTGCATTCCCCTTGGGGGTCCAGTTTAATCACAGCTCCAGCACCCAGCCTTAGGGAGGGCTGCATCCTGCACCTCTGCTCACCCAACAAACTGCACTTGAGAAGAAATCGCCACCAAAGGCTGGAATTTATCTAGATCAAAGCTCCCAGGCAGGACATAAACAGAGAACTCCCAGCAGAACCTCAGCTAATTGCTGCCGGAGCGGGAAAGCTGTAGGAGAAGGAATGCTGCTGAATTATTTCCTTCCCTGCTGTGCTCTGCAGAGCTGCTGATCGATCTCTGCTCAGCTGCCACGGTGCTCCAGCACTGCTCACCCAAAGCCCAGCTCAGGAGCTTGAGGGAACCGCGGGAGCGAACACCACCAGCGTGTGATCCCCACCAAGCCCTGTGCCCCTGCCGCGGGCGATGACCCAACCCGCAGAGCCAGGCAGCAGTGACTCCTCTGCTGCTCCAACCATCCCTGCCTCTAGGGCAGCTCCTCATTAGCAGTTACAAGGACTCGTAGCGGGGCTCCAGAGCTGCAAACAAACCCTGATCGTGGCTTGGCTGCACCGGGCTGGGTAACGGCTGCTGCTCTCCCCACCTGACAGCGGGGCCAGAATTTGCGCTGCAGCTACACGAAGGACCGCAAGTCACATAAACGTCCTCAGCACAGGGCTGTTCAGCACCTTTTGCTTTGTTAAGGGCAAAGCACACCCCCCAATTAGCGCTTAAATAAAGAAGCTTGAGTCTTTGGTTCGTCAACTGAAACAAATTGAAGGGCTTCTAAAGAAAAGAAAAACCTTCTCAGCATGACACAATGCCCAGGATTAAAAGCAGGGAGCGGGGGAAAGAGGATAAAGGAGAACGGGATAGGACAATACAGCACAGAGCAATTGTGGTCCCAGTGGAGCTGCATCTGATGGTAAAGAACATACACAAGGATGCTCAGGAGGGAAAAGAAGACACGGGACAGTCAGATCCCAGAGCCCAACATGTGTAAGGACAACAAGGTTCATTTCCTCCTAAGAGCTGCTCTTCCCTTTGGCTCAGGAAGTGCTTCAGCAGAAGCTATTTGCACTTCCACATCCCACTAATCTTCAGGGGGACACTTTCCAGCTGCCTCAGCACCCTCATGCTGCTCTAAGAGGATCCTGTGGTGCTTTCTGGCTTTACCCCATTTTAATTCCTTATTCTCTGTGCTCCTCAGAGCACAGGGAACAAAATCCTCTGAATTCTGAAATAATTTAGGCTCAGGGAACAGCCCAGGGCAGCTTCCTTCCACCCAGCGCTGCTCTGCAGGGGGTTGGGTTCATGCCTGCACTGCTGTGCTCAGCACTTCCCCCTCACAACCCAGCCTGACCCCGTCAGGCCCAGCCTGTGTGCTGGTTCTCGTCTTAGAACTGAGTTTATTTGCCTCCACTCTCGGATGAAAATTACCTTGCTTTCCTCACTCCTTTTGGACAAAGACATCTCTTTACCTCCAGCCAGATTCAAGCACTGCTTCTTCCCCCTCCCTCCAGGAGCTTAGTCTGAGGAGAGCCCACGCCAAGAAGTCCTCATGGATGCTCTCACTCAGAGGCTCCGGTGGGATTCGGCAGAGCCCTGCTGGACGCACTGCACCTCGTGCTGCAGCGGAGTTTTCCAGCATCACTTGGAAGTCAATGCAGGGGGAGAGAAAAAAAGGAAAGAAAAAGAGTCAAGTTCTCCTAAAGAAAGCAATAACTGAGGCAAATCAAGCTCCAAGCAAGCTCCATCAGTGCTGTTGCCACCCCCTATTCATCAGGAACAATGAGTGCAGGCATTGAGATTCCGGGCTGGTTTTATGAACAGAGTGCTGCCTTTTTAGTATGTCACATTTCGGCGAGAGAACAGATTCTGGCTGTAAAAAAAGTACCCTTGGAACCTGCTTTTATAGTTCTTACTTGAAATATTTCTAAACAGCCCTCTCCTCACATGCATTTAAACAACTCCAGCCTCAGGAGCACAATAACCCACAGCAAATATGCTGACTGCTCCGGAGCATAAATGGGAGTCTCACTTGCAGGTCCCCAGCTTAATGAGTTCACGGACAACAAAGCCCCCAGCTGGAAGTGGGATCAATGCTAATTGCCACGGGCAAGCCCTGTGTCTGCACTGCATCCCTCCTGACGCTCACCTGCAGCCACCAGCTCCTTCCTGTATCGATTTTAAGGTTAGCATCCAGCACAGCACCCTGATGTGAAATGTGTCCTGCTGCCCCCGGGTCTGCCCTGACACAGCTGGCAGGGGAGACACATCCCACCCTGCCCGTGCATCGCTGCAACAGCAGAGAATCCAGGCTCATCAATATTTAGCAAGCTCTCAGGCTCTCCCCCACGACAGATTTGGGATTTCAAAGAATGCCAAAACCATTCCTTGCAACTCTCCTGTGCAGCAGGAGCAGCCCCTTCCTAGCAGCAGCCAGCTCTGTGGCTCCATCCCCTACCTGCTTCCTGAGGATTAGTGTGGGGTCCTTACTGCGGTGCCCACACAGACATCTGCCATATGCAGACTCTTCCACCACCTTTCCCTTTGGTCTCTGAGGTTGTTGACATCTGCTGTGTGCCTGCCACCTGTTCTAGGGTCTCTTAAACACTGCTCCAGGTATCTCCTTCCAAGACTCACCAGGACAAAAGAATCACAGCAACCTAAAGTACCACCACTCAGGGAAGAAGAACAGCCCTTGCTGTGCCCAGCAGCTTACACCCTGCTGGCATCCAGGGAAGAAATGCACCCGGGGGCAGCAGCTGTGCTCTGGGCACCCAAAGCTCCCTGGGAGTAGGGTGCCTGCTCCCCTCACCCACTTACAGTATCATAGAATCAGTCAGGGTTGGAAGGGACCACAAGGATCAGCTAGTTCCAACCCCCCTGCCATGGGCAGGGACACCCCACACTAGATCAGGCTGGCCAGAGCCTCATCCAGCCTGGGCTTAAACACCTCCAGGGACGGGGCCCCAACCACCTCCCTGGACAACCCATTCCAGGGCTTCACCACTCTCATGGGGAAGAACTTCCTCCTCACCTCCAGCCTGAATCTCCCCACCTCCAGCTTCATTCCATTCCCCACTCACAGGCTCTCAGGATGTTAGGGCTTGGAAGAGACCTCCAGAGATCATCAAGTCCAAACCCCCTGCCACAGCAGGACCACAGAATCCAGCACAGGTCACTCAGGAACACATCCAGATGGGTTTTGAAAGTCTCCACAGAGGAGACCCCACAACCTGGAACACAGCCCTGGGAGGAGAGGCTGAGGGAGCTGGGGTTGCTTAGCCTGGAGAAGAGGAGGCTCAGGGGAGACCTTCTTGCTCTCTGCAACTACCTGAAGGGAGATTGTAGCCAGGTGGGGGTTGGTCTCTTCTCCCAGGCACCCAGCACCAGAACAAGAGGACACAGTCTCAAGCTGTGCCAGGGAAAGTTTAGGCTGGAGGTGAGGAGAAAGTTCTTCACTGAGAGAGTTGTTAACCATTGGAATGTGCTGCCCAGGGAGGTGGTGGAGTCCCCATCCCTGGAGGTGTTCCAGAGGGGATTGGATGTGGCACTTGGTGCCATGGTTTGGTAGTCATGAGGTGCTGGGTGACAGGTTGGACTTGATGACCTCCGAGGTCTTTTCCAACCTTATTGATTCCATGATTCTCTCTGGGGAGCTCCCTCTGGAGCTGGGCAGCTGCATCCCGCACACCTCACCTGTGGGAGCTCCTCCATCCACGCTCACAGCTTGGGAATTCACAGCTGGAGCTGCCAGGAAAGCTGTGCAGGGGTGGAGGAAGGGGCACATAAACGCTCCCTTGGTGGATTTAATGCCCGGCCATAAAAGGGTTTCATCCATCCATTCCGGAGGACAACGTTTAAGCAGATGCTATTAGCGGCTGTGTTTCAGGAGTCAATGGGGCTAAATAAATCTAACATTTGCTTCCCCTGAAAATGTGATGAGGCCAAGCTTTTTCCTTTCCTTAGGTGTTCAATTAAGCCAAAAAGAAATAGTGCAGGATTTAAGGCTGCCACGAAGAGGAGAGCTTTTTCCCTTGTTGTTGGGTTAAGCTTTTTCATCTCTCGCACAGAAAGAGCTAAATTGATGAGTTTTAAATCATTTACATCCCAGAAGTAGTAGTGGGGGAAAAAAAAAAGAAGAAGTCCCAAATGGAGCTAAAAGCGTCGTAAATATCATTTCCCGTCACATTACATGAAAGACTCTGAGGAACGAGCAGCCCCTAAAAGGACACTAAGTGTGGGCTTGGAAGGTCTGACTCCGGCGCTCCGCAGACGTCGGCGCGGAGCTGCCTGCGGTTGGACTCCGTTTGCTGCCTGCCTGCCGCCCTCCCGGCCCCAGAGTTTGGGCTTCTCGGTTGGCTTTCTGGTTTACTGCGGCGGTGCTTAAGTTTTGAAGAGCCTTATCCGCCTGAGAAGCGACAGCAAAGCTGTTGTCATCCATCCGGAATTTGGGGAAGGGGAGGGAATCCTGGCTGGGGTTTGCAAATGTAAATGGCTTTGATTTCTCTTTCAGCTGAGGGTGTGTGGGAGGGGGAGGAGGCAGAGGGAGTCGGTGTTGTTCTCTCCGCTGGTGCAGTGCTGAATTAAGACGACCACCTGCCCATCATCTACTTCCAACCCCTTTTTGCTTGTCAGAGGCGACAGACGTTTCACGGCCTCCTGGTACCCAGCTCACTGAAACACGAAGGCAGCCAAAGGTCGAGGTGGCTGCAGCCATCCAGAACGGAGGAGCAGGAATTTAAAGCAAAGAGGCAGAACAAAACCCAGCAGCAAACCCCGGGCTCTGACCTTGCTGCTGAAGGAGGAGGTGAGCACACCTTCAGCCCGGGCTGGCTTTGTCATCATTTATACAGCACGGGTTCCTCTCCAGGTGATTCACCACCAGCTCTGTTTTCACACCAGCTTCATCATCCCAGCTTTTGAGTGTCTGTGCCCAGCTCTCCCAGTGCCCACGTTGCCCAGCTCATCCTGCCAGCTCTCTCCCCTGGGTCTCTCTGTGCCACTCTGGAGCAGCCTGTTTCTCTGCCCGCTTTTCATCGCCAGGCTGCAATTTTCCTGCCTCGTTCTTCTTCAGCATTCTGTGTATCTAGCTGGCTTGGCTGGGGACATCAGCAAAAAACATGACTAATACAGGCTGAGGTTTTTCTTTCCACACCCAACTGACCATGGTTAATATTTATGTGAACAAAAGGTAGCTACAAAGCGTGGAGTAGGAGCAGATGTCCTGAACGCTGCTCTGGGAGAGCTGTGCATCGGTGTGGAAATGTGACTGGGTAACGGTGCCAAGGGGACAGAGAGCTTCAGAGGGCTCCTTCTGCCCCATCCAGCAATAGAAAAACAAGTGAGGAGACCTCAGTGATCCTAATGATTGTTACAAAGAATAATAATCTTAGGGATGGGCATGGGGCCACATGGGGATACATAGTGAGCACTTTTGCCTCAAGAGTCAGAGCCCAGCCAGGTCTGATGGAGAGCACAAAGGGTCAGGGTAGAAGGGGCTTGAGCTGAAGGGGACACAAGAAAACACATGTGGATGAAGAACCTTGAGCACCTCAAGTACTGTGTCCAGTTCTGGGCTCCTCAGTTTAGGAAGGAGGTTGCCTTGCTGGAGCATGTCCAGAGAAGGGCAACAAAGTTGGTGAGGGGCTTGGAACACAAGCCCTATGAGGAGAAGCTGAGGGAGCTGGGGTTGCTTAGCCTGGAGAAGAGGAGACTCAGGGGTGACCTTATTGCTGTCTACAACTACCTGAAGGGGGGTTGCAGACAGGCAGAGGTTGGTCTCTTCTCCCAGGCAACCAGCACCAGAACCAGAGGACACAGTCTCAGGCTGCGCCAGGGGAGGTTTAGGCTGGAGGTTAGGAGGAAGTTTTACAGAGAGTGATTGCCCATTGGAATGGGCTGCCTGAGGAGGTGGTGGAGTCACCATCACTGGGGGTGTTCAGGGTGCTTGGTTGCATGGTTTAGTTGGTTGGGTGGTGTTGGATGATAGGTTGGACACGATGATCTTGAAGGTCTCTTCCAACCTGGTCTATTCTATTCTATTCTATTCTAAAGATACACTTTGGCAGCTGGTCTCCCAGGTGTTAATCACAGCTCCTGCCATGGCTGAAGACCATGTGGGCAGCCCCTCCTCCAGCCCAGTGCCCACCAAAGCATTAAAGCACAAGATGGTGTTTGCTGGAAGGAGCTGCACTGGGTGCTTTGCACACACAGTTGTGAAAATCAGGATCAATCCAGGGAGGAGGCTGTGCTGGATGCCACTTCCCTCTGCCTCAGGGAAGGGCTCTGACAGCTCTTTATAAATGTGCTGGTGGTGCCTGCATCTGTAAGGCAGCAGAGAGTATTGATGCTGCTGGAATTATACCTGCTTTTAATTGTGTTATGGAGCAGCACTCTTGGTTCATGTATTGGCATTTTTTTGATGCATGGAGAGCCTGTATGGATTTGTTCTTCACCATGAAGTCCACGGGAAAAAAAAAAGAGGGGGAAAAAAGGAAGGAAGGAAATAGAAAAAGAATCCAAGGAAAGTGCCAAGGGAAAGATTCTTCTCCTGCAATTCATTCTAGAAAAATCTCTTCCCTCAGCCCACTTCACCTCTTTGAGAGCTTCTGGCAGATTCCACAAGCAAGCACATTAGCAGAGTGTCTCCTAAGAGGGGAACAAACAGGGCAAGGAGTGGCAAGAAACAGCAAATAGACTTTAGCCACTAATGCTACAGACACCTCATCTACCACCACCCTGCAGGGCACCTGTCTTCACACATCTCATCCCTGAGACGGCCTCCAAAGAGCCAAGACAGCTCCAGGCACTTGAAACAGCTCAAGGGTAGTCCTAAGCCATCCTTCAGGACCTGCCGTGGTGCTCACATTCAAAAGGGACAAAGCCATCTGAAACGAGCCTTACCTCGGGGCCCAGCAGGGGCACCCCTGGCTCCAGCACCACACTGAGCGTGGTGCTCAGCTGGCTGTGTTGGCTTTGACATTTCAGGCTGGGGCCGCGGCTCAGAGCCGTGTCCCCCGCGCCGTTAGCCACTCCTCCTGCAGCTGCGGTGTGTTTCTAGCTGACAGGAGGGCGGTGGGGAAATAAAAAGTGACAGTGCACATCAAGGGTCGTTAAGGCACTGCCTGCTCAGTTTTTAAGCAGATGGAGTTGGCACAAATTGAATGCAGCTCTTCAGATGCACTTTAGCGTGATTCAGATGGGTTTAGCATGATTGCTGGGGCTGACCTCTGAGCCCAAGACGTAGGCTGTTTAAAACACAGGAGAGGACCCAACGTTTCCTACCAGAGCTGCTGCCAGCCAGTGATCTGGGCACTGCTGGGAAGGGGCTGTGCCCCTGTGCTCAGAAGCCTTCTCATAGCACAAAATCACAGAACCACAGAATGATAGGGGCTGGAAGGGACCTCCAGAGATCATTGAGTCCAACCCCCCTGCCAAAGCAGGATCACCTGGAGCAGGTCACACACGAACACATCCAGGTCTTGAAAGTCTCCAGGGAAGCACAGCACTGACACTGGAACTGCTGCAGCTTGTACAGGCTGGCAAGGTGCACGGTTCTGTGCACAGGGCATGACCTTGGGCCCTTCCCCCAGCCTCTTCAGACCAGCATTCAGGCAGTGTGGAATCTGCACCAAGAGCCTGCCCCGTCCCCACCCCTGCATGGGCTCAGCCCTGATGTTTGCAAGAGGGAGCAAGACAGAACTGCCTGGGTGTCTCACACACTGCAAATGCATGGCTACACCTCCCCAGCAAGCACTGCAGCAGCCTGCAGGCCATCAGGATGCTCACAGCCTGCTTTGGCTCTCTTTGGATTTGGCCAAGACAATGAGACACTCTTCTGCCAGCGGCACAGGCAAGGTACCTCGCTGCTACTCCCTTCTGCTGGTAACGTGGCTCCTTCTCATCTGCTGCCCTGTGACATCCTGTTCTAAAGGCTGGGCTGAAATTCAAACCAGCAGCAGCAGCATTTGATGTTTTCAGAGGCAGGAAGAGCCAAGGAACATTACAGCTTGTGGAACCATCATTAAACCCTGCTAAACCTGCCTTGCATGAGCACACCAAGCAGACCTCCTCGCTGCTCTGATGATGCAGGTTTCTATTTCATCACACCACTGAACTCTGATTATTTTGCAGAGCCACTTCTCCAACCCCAGCAATTTCATGGGTGTGAGAGTTTGCACCCTTGTGGGTAGAGTTTGGAAGGTTCCTAATTGCTAATCAAGGGAGCAGGATTGAGTGATCATCTTCTGCTATTTATTACCAGCGTTGTAAATGCAATTATGTGGAAGATGTCCTGATACTGATGCCATATAAAAACTTAAGACTGGATGGCAATTAATTACTGACAACATTTCTGCTCTGTGTCTTTGGGAATAGCTGCAATGTGAGTGGCATACGGTGGCTGCTCTGCTCCCACCGAGATCAAAGCACTTGCAGCCCCCGCCAGCGAGGTGCTCCACGGGCAGGAGCAGGAGGATTAAAGCCAAGCCCACTGATCCTCCTCACGGAGGTTCACCTGGGGCAGTGATGCAGTGGCTTACACAGAGGTGCCCATTACGATGAAGAGGAGCAGAAGGCAGCAGTTCAGTTCGTGTCCCAGAGGGGCAGCCAGCAAACCCCGGCGAGAGCTGAGAACAGACCCTGAACACTCCCACGGCACCAGTCCCACCCCCTAACGACTCGTCCTCCCTCAAGAGGGACGATGCATAACCCTTAGAAGAAGAAAACTCGCCGAGGAGCAGAGGCAGGACAAGCACAGAGACTGTGGGAAGCTCTCCGCAGTTTCCTTCCGCTCGGGCTGGAATTCAGAAACGAGAGCGGCTGGAGCCCAAGGAGAGGAGGATGAAAGAGCTTCGCTCCCGGGCACGGGACACTGCTCGGCTTTGTGGGACCAGATGCGAGGACAGAGAGCAGCGAAGGAAAGCAAGGCTGGGGCTGAAAGAGGCTCTTTTTCCCTTTTTTTCCCCCCCTTTTTTCCCCCTTTCCCTTTTTTTCCCCAAAGAAAGAACAAAACGAAAACGATCCTGAAAGAACAACTGTGCCTTGTTAGTTTGGGAAGCTGGCTGCAAAAGGGGACATTTTTGAAACGTGGCTGCAGTTACCAAGCAACAGCTGAGCCCCTGCTCTGCTGCCAGCAGCACCTCCAGTTCGGGGAGGGGGCAAAGCCTGCAGCCCTCCCCCCGGCGCTGGGAGGGCCCCGGGGGCCGAGCAGGCTCAGGCTCTGTGGTGCGGAGCCGAGGATGCTGCGCAGGAAGCAGCCACTTCTCAGCCCCTGCTCCAGACACAACCCTGAGTGATGAGGATGGAAAAGCAAAGGATGCACTTCGCTGAGAGAGTCTGGTGAGGAACAGGGAGAGAGGAAAAGCTGCCATAAACCAAATGAGTGCAGCAGAAGAGCTCCAGTTTTATGTGGGTGTAACCTTGAGCATTCTTTAATGTCTGCTACTAAAACTAAGGGAAGCAAAACTCCAAAGTGAACAGTTTGCACACACACTGAAGTGTTTTGCAGGGTTTTGTACAGCTCAGGGATCTAACAATGGAAGAAGAAAATGAATCCTCCCTGGGCCTAACATTGCAAGGCTGGTCCTGGGAGCAGCTCAAAGCTATCACAGCTCTGGCTGGGTCCAGAGCTCCTCAGCATTTTATCCTGGTAACTCCAGACAAGGATATCATTGCACTTACCTAATCCACAAGCTGTTTTGTTACCTCCATTACTGTTCTAAATGAGAATTAGGCACAACATGTGCTTAATTTAGGCTATGAGTTAAGCTGGCAGAAATCTGAGCTCATATCCAAGCTGTACAAAGGAGCTGAGGGGTTTTATTTCCACTCATTTGGTGAAAGAGAGCTGGCCCCAAACCTTCACAGCCTTGCACTGCTCCAGACATCCTCCCTTGTTGTGTCCCCCAAATGCCCTGAGCTGTCTGGAGCTGAGCTCTGGCTTCAAACATCTCAGCTTGAAGCATGAGCAAAGGACAGAGATTAAATGTGGTACAAGACAGACCAAAAATGCCAATCTCCATCTGCTCATCACATAGAAAATCAGGACTGGGGACATAAAGCAGTTGTCCACAGAGCCCAGCATCCTGTCACTGATGCCCACCACTCACACACAGCAAAGTGATTTGTGGGCAGGAGAAGAGGAAGGTTTGGCTGTGCTGCTCCTCCTCGTGCCGTTCACTGTCACTAATGGGGCTGCTATTATTTCTCACACAAATATCCCTCACCCTCTTTGCATTGCCACCAGCAACTGTGCAAACAGCTTTTAGAGTCTTGAAACTCACTTCTGAGCATTGCTGAGCAGCTGCTTGCTCAGATGCTGCATGAGAAATGAACTGAGCACCTCCAGCTCGCAGTTTCTCTCTCACTCGTCTCCCTGCGTTGCTCTGGGCTCTTGCCCTTGTCCTTCATTCCTCATCCCTGGCTCTGGATTCACTTCTGAGGGTTTGCCATGCTTGTTTGTGATGCACTTGGAAGGGGGCAGCTTTTGCCATGGAAAACTGAACTGGCTAACTTGCCATGACTCAACTACTTCTCCTTTCAAAGCTGGGGAAGGTGGTGGGTGAAGGCTAACTGCCAGGCCAGTGAGCAAAGAGCTCTGCAGAGGATCCTGGCTTGTCTGAATCTCATCAGGTTGTGCTGCCTGTCCACAGCTCACTGACTGTCATCCAGGGTAAAGGATGGTTGAGCCAGCATGGGACACGACCCTCCCAGCCTAATGCTCTGACAAACTCCCTTTCCTCCATGCAATCTGCAAGGGAGGCTGCAGGGGTTTGAGAGGTGCTGCTGCTGCTGCTGCTTTATGAAACAGGCAGACACTGAAGACCTTCAATGTTTATGGCTCAGGTGACTTTCCATCCCCTCAGGTTTATTATGGTCCACTAAAACTAAAGGACTCATCAAAAGGCCAAGCCTTTGAGCAGCAAACAAAAGCAGGCTTACCTGGCTGAAGACTTTAGCTGGTGTGGCTTTGGCATTAATGCACTGCAAGGCTTTGCCATCCACATTATTTTTTTCACACAGCCTGGCCTGGCAGCCCCAATGCAACACCCCTTGAAATCCAGCACTGGGGCTGAATGCCACATCTCAGGAGCTTGGTGTGGTGCACAACCCACAGCATACCAAACTAAGACAGCAGTGGCTATGATAGCAAGACGCTGGTGAAGCTGCAGGTGCCTTGCCCTTTCTTCTATTCAGCAAACAGCTGCATTTAAAAGATAATAGCAGTCAAGAACATCAAAAGGCAGCACTCAGAAAAACACCGGCACTTTAAGCTAAATGTGTTTGCTGAGGCTGAACACCACTCAAACAGGAAGGACAAAGATATGAAGCTGATTTGGCCAGGGACTATCCATCTCCCTTGAGCACAGCACAAAGGGATCCCACAGCCAGGCACACAAAGGCAGGAAGGAACACACGCAGCTGAGGGGCACCTGAAGGCACTCGGCGGCAGGAAGCGCTGGCGCCACGCAGTGTGGCTGCAGACACGCAGCTCCCCCCTGCTCCTCTGCCCTCACACACCTCTGTGTGTGCACCCACTCATGCCCAGGATGCCCAACGAGCCCAGCCCACGCTCTGCCAACGCTACCTGGCTCCATTCCTCGGGCCAGGGCAGGGCCAGCACCCAGGGGCTGTGGTGAGTCCTGCCAGGCTCAGGCAGACAGCCCACAGAGCAAAGGGGCAGTGCATCCCCCTGGCATGTGCCCACCCCAGGAGCTTAAAGTTCTACTGAGGCAAAGGAAGGTGGGCACCATGGGCCAACAGAAACAACGTGGGCAGAGCAGAGAGGACTACAGGAGGGTTTGAGGCCCAAAAGAATGCAGCCCATTTATTGCAGCTCCCTGCAGAGCACAGACCCTTGAACACACAGCTGCGTCCTGTGGCTGTGCTGCTCCAGACACCAGCTCCCCTGACTGAGGCCATTACTCCTCAAATCACAACCAGGTCACCTCAGAGGTTGCAGGTACCCCACCTGCTTCTGCACACACACTGCAACAAGCTCAACACATCCCCACCCAGAAGTGCTGCTCTTCATCTGGGGCTGAATTTCTGAGTGGGGCTTTCAGAAGATTTCCCTTTAGCAGCCACTTGGAAACAATTCCTTTGCAGCACCATCGCTTCATAACAGTCAGGCCAAGCTATCCTCGATTCAGTGGCTTTTGCATGAGGTTGCAAACACAGAGAGCAGCAGAGATCAGCAAAATATTCTTGCTGCAAAACTGACAATAAATTATAGAATAGAATAGAACAGAATAGAATTAAGCAGGTTGGAAAAGACCTCAGAGATCATCCAGTCCAACCTATCACCCAACACCGTCTGATCAACTAAACCATGGCACCAAGTGCCTCATCCAGGCTCTTCTTAAACACCTCCAGGGATGGTGACTCCACCACCTCCCTGGGCAGCACATCCCAATGCCCAATCTCTCTGGGAAGAACCTTTTCCTAAGATCCAGCTTAAACCTCCCCTGGCACGGCTTGAGACTGTGTCCTCTTGTTCTGGTGCTGGTTGCCTGGGAGAAGAGCCCAACCCCCACCTGGCTACAACCTCCCTTCAGGGACTTGTAGACAGCAACTTCTCCCCCAGCAAATTCTCCCCCAGAACTTCTGCTCCAGTGCCTGTTCTGCCCAGTGCCTGCAGCCAGTTCCCTTCCATCCTCTCCTAGCTGCCTTCTTCCTCATCAACAGCCCAGCGAAGTCATCTCACCACCTGATTTTTGTCCCACCAGTTGCATTTCTTTTTCCCAGGGCTGCTAGCCACAGTGGCAGTACCTTCCCGTGGAGCAGAATGTGCAGTTGCCATCTGTGCAGTTGGCACTCCTTCAAAAAATATTGAACTATCTGTGGAACTCCTGAGAGTGTAAATGAAACATGACAAAAACCGTAGCACAACAGAACGTACGCCTGAAGTAAGGCAACATCAACCAGCTCACCGCCTTTGAAAGGGCTGGGCTTGGGGGGGGGGAAACCCTGCACAAGTGCTGCAAGGCTGCTCCTCTCCTCCTGCTCTGCCAGAACTCCCTCCATGCCCATTTCAGAGCCAGCTCTGTGCTCAGGGGAGCTGCTTTCCACAAACCTTTCCCACGTGGAGCTGAATCCAACCGGCTCCGCGTTTCTGAGCCAGTGCCAGGTGATGGTTACTGAAGCAGCGAGGAACTGCACAGCCCAATTACAGGCAGTGCAGAGAACAGCCCCCACTTTATATTACTTGGAAGCTTCCTCTCACCACTTCCCCTGATGCCATCTTAAAGAAAGAAACAAAATCTTCACAAACTCTGACCTTTAGGCTAGCAAAACTCATCATATTTTCCTGCTCCTTTACCACAGCTTACTTCGGCCTTTAATAACTGGGAGCTGAGAGCAGGAGCAGCTGTGGTCACAGCAATCCTCCCTGATGCACCTTTCAAATCCCTCCTGAGTTTGGAAATTAACTTGGCTTTCCTTTATTACATCTCTTATATTGCTGAATGTGATTTCACCTCTGCTTGGACTCTAGGAACGTGTTCAAGCCTCTCATCTGTGCTGCCCTTTTTGCTCACCCATCCTTTAAGTGGCTGCTTTTTCAAACCCTTATTACTGGCAACAGCACCTGGCCTTTCAGACCTCAAAAAGTCCCAAGGGGACTTCCAAACAGCTGCTTCCAAAACTACAACCCACTTTAGCAGCAGTGATGGTTGGGAAAGGAGCTGGAGGTTCCAGACCCAGGTGGGCTGATCTGCGCTGCACCTTCACAGAATGGTTTGGGTCAGTAGGGACCTCCAAAGGTCATCTAGTCCAGAGACATCCTCCATTAGATCAGGTTGCCCAGAGCCCTGTTGAGCCTGATCTTGAGTATCTCCAGGGATGGGGCCTCAACTACCGCCCTGGTGTGAGAAACAAGCTTGCTGCTAAGTGTTAAATACAACCAGTTTGTCATAAAATAAAGGCAAAGCAGCGCCGGGCGCAGAGCAGCTTTGCTAGAGGCACCACAACAGCACGAGTTGAACTTGTATAGATGTCAAACAGACACATTCATACCTTTCCCCAGCATGCTCCCACCCCTCTCCATCAGGGCTGGGACAAAACCTGCACTTCTGACCCGGCCAGCCTTCAGACAAGTCAGTGCCTTGCCTTTCTCTCCCAGTGCACAAGAATGGAACCCCACAGAACACAGACTACATCCAACCAATCAGCCCAAAGATCGAACCCCACGGTCCCCAGCAATTCCCCTTGACAAAGCCAAATGTTACAACTTCTCACACTGGGCAGCCTCTTCCTACCACTTTGACCAACACTCCATCGTTGTCTGAATCAGGTGGAGCAGCCTAACCCTGGTGCTAAAGCAGGCAGAGCTGCTCTGCAGCTTGGCACCACTCTAGCATCTGTCTGGGCAGAACAGGCACAGGAGCAGAAGTTCTGGGGGAGAATTTGCTGGGGGAGAAGTTGCTGTCTACAACTACCTGAAGGGAGGTTGTAGCCAGGAGGGGGTTGGTCTCTTCTCCCAGGCACCCAGCACCAGAACAAGAGGACACAGTCTCAAGCTGTGCCAGGGGAGGTTTAGGCTGGAGGTGAGGAGAAAGTTCCTCACAGAAAGAGAGATTGGCCACTGGAATGTGCTGCCCAGGGAGGTGGTGGAGTCACCATCAATGGAGGTGTTTAAGAAGAGCCTGGATGAGGCACTTGGTGCCATGGTTTAGTTGATCAGATGGTGTTGGGGAATAGAATAGAATAGGATAGGATAGGATAGGATAGGATAGGATAGGATAGGATAGGATAGGATAGGATAGGATAGGATAGGATAGAATAGAATAGAATAGAATAGAATAGAATAGAATAGAATAGAATAGAATAGAATAGAATAGAATAGAATAGACCAGGTTGGACTCGATGATCTCAAAGGTCTTTTCCAACCTGGTCTATTCTATTCTATTCTATTCTATTCTATTCCTATCCTATCCTATCCTATCCTATTCTAATTTATTGTTAGTTTTGCAGCAAGAATATTTTGCTGCTCTCTGCTGCTCTCTGTGCTTGCAAGTTCATGCAAAAGCCACTTAATTGAGGACAGCATTTGGCCTGACTCTTATGAAACGATGCTAAAGCAAACTGAGAGATGCCTCAGGAACCTGAGATGCCTCACTGACCTGCAGCCTCCCCCAAAGGCTCTGTGCATGGTGTTTTGACGCGTCGGGTGCTCTGAAATCAGCTGGACTCTCGCCAACAGTTGTATTAGAGCTGAGCGTTTCCCACGTGTTGGGGATGGTATGAAACCAGGCGCTGTGGGGGAAGAATGTTGTCAGGCGCTGCACCCAGCAGCTGCTCGGCTCTGTCATTTCATGAAAGCACCGCAAAAGGGGAGGTAGCATTGCACGGGATGACTAATCCCCGAGGATTTAGGATTATTAAATAAAAAAGGACAAGAAAGCTATTTGCTGTATTGCATTCCTTTGCGGAACCGCCCGGGCTGGCGACTGCCGGCGTCAAGTGTCGCTCTCCTGAGCCGCCCTTCCCTTTCCAACTGAGCCTGCCGTCTGAAGTGACTGAAGTTCGAGTCATTTAGCTCAAGAACTGCTCCCCAGAACAGGATTCTAAAAGTAATGGCACTCATTTCACCATCTCTGGGCAACAACCACGGAGAACCATCAAGCAGAGAAAGAAAGTGCTTAGGGCTTTTCTCAGGCGCAGAATGCCTCCAGCCGCCACTCACTCCCTCAGGCACTGCTTTAGCACAACCACCCTGCCTACCTGCTCTGTTTTCCTAGCTGTGCCTCTGTTCTCTCCTTCCCCCTGCTTATTCCTACACTATTTTCGCCGTGTAAAACCCCAGCTCATCCCTTGAATCCACAATCTGAACCATCTCCCTCTTATTTCAGCAGGAGCTGCAACAGGCAGTGACAGGAGGCTTGTCAAGGGACAACTCTTGTGGGCAACAGGGTGGCCCAGATGAGAAAATAGTGTGGGTAAAACAAGAGTAATGTCCTGTAGGTCTGAGTCTGAAAACATGAGAAATGCTCTCACACATCATCCTTCACAATCCACACCACTCCTGTCTCTCTCCATGCAGCACATCGTATTTCCTCCTCCTCCCCCAGCAGCCCTATCCAAGGGGGTGGCACAGGGGCTAATGCAGATGGATGCTGAAGGCTCATTACTCACAACCACCTTCCAGCCTTCCAGAGCTCACCCCCCAGAGTGATGGCTCAGCTTTGCCATACTCAAGCCTATGCCAGCACTCCAAACACGGAGCAGATATCTCTCTTTAAGGACTTTAAACTGCAACTGGGAACAAAACCTCCCCTCCAGTCAGGCTGGATTGAACAGAGGTCATCACTTCAGCGGCAGAGTGCATGCCACAAGGTCAACCTCTGCTCCCTGTGAGGGACAGAAAGATTCCCCAGGGAGTGGGAGACTATTTGAATTATCAACCAGATGGGAAATTAGGGAGTGGAGAGATTATGGCCACCACAGCCCATAACCCCCTGGGTCATGTCACCCCGTGGCAGCAGGGGTCTTGCCCATGGCTGCAGCGAGCCCTGCAAGTTCCCACGTGGAACTTGTCCACAACACCCTGAGCACAGCTGGCATGAAAGGGAGCTCAGCACAGCGGGGCTGGTGCTGGCTAAAACCTGGCAGCCTGGGCTCTGCCTGAACGCAGAAACCAAGGCAGAGCTCCTCCAAGCCCCTGCAGGGCAGTGGCTGTTTTCAGGTCAAACCCATGAAAGCAGATCATGCATGAAGGTGCCAGCACCTCCCCGGGTGCACTCGCTGTGCCATGCAGGCCTGCCAGTGCCTTCAGAAGCTGCCCAGAGGCTGCAGAGCTGAGCTTGTGGGCACCCTCCCAGCCCAGCTGCCCTACGGCACCACCCCAGCTCCCAGTGGAGCTCAGCCACCCCCCAGGCCACTTCTGGAGCCATGAAAGGGTCTATTGCTGCCACAATGCTGGGCAGGGAGCTTTATCTTCACAGCTTCTGGCTGAGCCATCAGCATCCTGGGCACACACTGCAGTTTGGGGCAGTTTGGGGCATTCTCAGCATCGCTTTCCCCCTGATCATGCTGCTCATTTCTGCCCCTGCTTCACCTGCTGTAATTCCATGGGTTTAGGCCCCAGCCCAGCACAACATTTAAAGATGTCATTACATCAAACACTTGATTAATTTCATTTCAGTCAGATTAAATTACTTTCTGGGTTTTGCAGCCTTAAAGCTGTGTGCTCTCATAAGGGTTGGGTGGGCTGCAATCTAAAGGGGGAGGGGGGCACAACTCCCCAGGATGCAAACACAACCCTGGGGTCAGTGCTTTACAGGCTGAATGTTACATTGCTAAGGCTCAGGGTTCTCTCTTCACCACAAGTCGGGGGATTGCTGTGTGATTACACTCCTTCCAATACAGTAAGTCCCAGGAAAACATTTGTTAAGAGCAAAAACATTTTAGCTGCTCATTTTCACCTCTCACTAAGGATCTTCAGGATTATGCCAGTGCTGCAACTCTTTACAGTTCCTTCCTGGATCCCTGCACAGGAAAACTATTTGCAGCCGCTGCAAAACTGTTGATAGAAGGATCTTCTGCCAGCAACTGCAATTTCCTTTCTCCTAGACAAAGACAGGCATGCCTTGTGGCTGAATGGATTTGCAGTTGTCATTATGGTGGTGAAATTCATCCCTTAATGTTGGCACCAGGTAAAGATTGAACACTTCCAGCACCCCTGTGCTATTTCTTTGCAAGGTGGTGACAAGTCAGATGAGTCTGTGGCACCTGTCCTGGTGGTCTCCAGCTCGTCTGGGGGTACATCTCTAATACAGACCTGCTTCGTGACTAGGGGACTGTGAAATTCACCAGCACGTCTGCAGAGGTCTGAAATGAACCAACAGGTCTTCTTTTAAACTAGGTGGAGAAGGGAAGGCCACGTGTAACTCAGGCCCTGGTTAGCACTGCGGGGCAGGTTCTTCTGTATGGAGAGCCCCAGGCACGCAGCACCACCGAGCCCCGCGGGGGGCTGGCCAGAGCCAGAGTCCTGGTGCAGCAGAGGAGGGAAACACGGTCAGTGCCCACCTGGCATCCGAATTCCTTCTTTCATCTCAGACCCAAGAAAACCCCCGAGTGCTGGTTCCTGACAGCCAGGCAGGGGCTGGCTCTGACACTGCTGACCTCCCCCTCGGTGCAGGAGGCAAACCAGGGTCCCCACAACTGCATCCGATTTTGTCTCCAAGAGACCAACGTCCTCAGGCATCGTATAAAGAGGGAAAGGCAATGGGGAGCCTCAAAACCACACGGAGCTCCCGGTGGGCAGCCTACTGCCATTTAAATGCAGATGCCAAAGCACAATAAAGAATCATTACAAACAGGACAATCTCCGCAGGAAGCAGCAGCAGAGAGTCCGTGGCTGCAGCGAAGCAGCGAAGCAGCGAAGCAGTGCAGAGGAGAGCAGAGGAAAGGAGAGCAGAGCAGCACAGCCAGAGCAGCGCAGCACAGGCTGAGGACCCCGAGCAAAGCGCCTTTCGGCTCTGGCATTTATAAATAATTTACTTCTCTCCACCTGTGCCCGGAATAACAATTTGCTGCCCGAAATCTCCGAGCCGGTGGCGGGAGGCTGCGGGAGCCTCGCTCTCCCGGGCCCCCCTGGCCCTTGGGAAGGGTTCGCGCATCCCGAGGAGCGGCTCCCGAGAGCTCTGCCCCCAGTGGGAAGCGACTCGGCGATAGCGCCCCGGGAGCAGCCGCTCTGCTGATCGCACCGGGGCCTCCCGCCGCCGCTCCGCCCCCAGCCGGGGCCGCGCCGTGCGCCGGGGCGAGTGCAGCGCTCGGGAAGCGGCGGCGGAGCCCTGCCGCCCGGCAGTCGGTAACGGACCGGCTCCGCTGCACCAACCGGAGCCTCACGGAACGCGAGTGCGCGCCCGGCCCGGGCATTCGGCAGCGCCGGGGCAGCTGGAGGCCATGGAACGAGGCCCCCCCGGCAGCCCCCGCACGGCGCAGGACCCCCGCGCCCCGCCGCGCTGAGCCGCGGGCACCGGGGAGCCGGGAGCGTGTGCGGGGCCGGGCAGGTCTGTCGACAGCGGCGGCAGGGACGATCCCGGCAGGACTGGGGCTGTGCGCTGGAGCCGGCAGGCAGCAGGAGGATCAGCGGGAAGGGCAGGGAGCGGATTTACCGGCGCCGGAGATGCGCTGCAGCCGCTGCCGCGCCGCGCTGGACTGGCTGGGGCTGTGCCTGGCTGCAGCGGGAGCTCCTCGGCCGTGACGGAACGGTGAGTTTGCTCCTCTTTCCTCCCCTTTCCTCCTCTTTCCTCCTCTTTTCCCCGCACGATCCGCCGCTGCAGGCTGTTTGTCAGCCGGCTCTGACAGCATCGCCAGACAACTTTTAGTCGGCGGCTGGGGCTGGGCATCGCCTCCCGCCGCAGCCCGAGCGGGGCCGGATCCATTGCGCGCACCCTCGGCAGCTCGGCCGCGCTGCTTCCCCCGGCTGGGGTCTGCTCGGGAGGTGCCCCCTCGACGAGGCCCCGAGCACCGCATTCGGAGAGTCGCAGGGACGAGGCGGGAGTGTGTGGAACAAGCCGGGCAGGCAGGGTGCCCGCTGCCCAGCGCAGCCCCCGAGGTGCATCCTGCCGGATAAACACAGCTGGGTGCTGCAGAAATGGGGATGCTGAGGGGCTCGTGACAGGCGTGTTTAAAATACCTGCGATTTAGATGCAGATCTGCGTGGCATTTTAATCCCAGTAGGTTTCCTAGCAGGCAGGAAGGGATCCCTGGCTACCGTGGGCTGAGGCAGAAATCAATCCCTGGTACATTTTCTACAACAGTCTCTTGCAAAACTTCAGCCTCTGGCCACAGAACCACGCTGGGCTTTTTAGGAATTGCAGATAAGGCATCGTTTGCTGGGTGCTTGAGTTCTTAATATCAAAGGGACCTACAGTATGCACAAATGGCGTTAGTATTGATCAAAAGACTTTCTAGGCTCCAGGGTGCAGTTTGCTGATAGGGCTCAGCGTGTCGGGGGATGGTGACAGCAGATTGCAGATTACCTTTGGAGCACCCATCCCTGCCTGTACAGAATGCATCTACATGTACAGAAAATACAGGTATGGGCATGTCTCCATCCAGAGTGGCTTTAGTCAGTCCTCCTGATCATTACTTTGTCACCGAGCTAGGTACAAAGGGTGCAGTTAATGGGAGAGATGCCCTGTCACCGTGGTGTGCTTCCTTAAGCACCATCACTGAACACTTTCCAAGTCAGCACTCGCTCTCACAAAACCTTCCTGGGCCAGCTGCCTCCTGCATGCTCCTCTGCATCCCTCACCACAGGCTGCTGCCTTCACCAACAGAATTATTGCCGAGTTCTACACCTACCTGTGCTGCAAAATTGGCCTCCAAAAGAAAAAATAGCTAGTGGAAAGAGCTGCTGTGACCAAATTGGCACAAGCTGGCACTGACTCTCCAGCCTCAGGCTGCAGCTCTGTTCTCTGCCAATTTCCTTCACTTCCAAAGCTGACTTACCTGTCAGCTGTCAGCCCCCTCAGACTCCACACAGTGGCTATCACCTGGATTTCCAGCTCAGGTATTTGCAACTTGATCTGACTACTTCATGGACTACAGAGTTCTCCTCCATCTTTCTGCTACCCATGAGGGCTTTCCCCCCACCCCCTGCTATATTTACCACAGTTCACCAATACTTGACAGCTTTAACCCAGTATCAGCATCAAAGAGAACTCTGCAGCCTGATCACATCTCGCAGCAAGCGCCTTCGTACCAAGCGATGGTAAACTTGCTGGAAAGCTCTCACGCTGCAGTATGTGGAGGAACTGTGCTGCTTCTGCCTCAGCTCTGGTGTGTTGGCAGAGCTTGTGTTGTGCTTGCAGTGACACTCAGAGCAGTGCTGTGTCAGGGAGGAGCTGCTCGTGAGGAGGCAGGTGCAAAGAGCCGGCACAGAGCCATCCTCTAGCAAGCAAAACTTCGCAAGTGGGAAGAAGAGCTTCTGAAAGCTTCTGATCAGCAAGCATCATAGAACCACAGAACTGTCAGGGTTGGAAGGGACCTCAAGGCTCATCCAGTTCCAACACCCCTGCCGTAGGCAGGGGCAGCTCACACTAGAGCAGGTTGCTCACAGCCACATCCAGCCTGGCCTTAAATGCTTGCAGGGATTTGGCTTCCACCACCTCCCTGGGCAACCTGTGCCAGGCTCTCACCACCCTTGTGGGGCAGAACTTCCTGACATCTAATCTGAATCTCCCCATTTCTAGTTTTGGTCCATCCCCCCCCAGTCCTATCACTCCCTGACACCCTCAAAAGTCCCTCCCCAGCTTTCTTGGAGCCCCCTTCAGACACTGGAAGGCCACAAGAAGGTCTCCTCAGAGCCTTCTCTTCTCCAGACTGAGCAGCCCCAACTCTCTCAGTCTCAGGAAGGCCAGATCTTGCTCTTGGCCATCCCAGGACAGATCTTTGCAGCTACTCTGGGTTGCTCAGGATGCTCTTAGCCATCCCACTGAAGGGAACTGCAAATATTTGACAGGATCCCAACACAAAATGTGCAGCTTCTCAAGACTTTTACTATGTCCATTCCTGCAGCGTGATGCTGGCTTGGAGTTTCCAAACAGCCTGAAGAAAATGGCAGCTTGCATCCAAAAGGAAGGCTGCGAGCCAAGTCCTTCAGCTAGGTCCTAACTGACATTTGTCCTCAAGGAGAGCTGACAAAAGAGAGGAGAAACATGGAAGAGGGATGGTGTGGTTGTTCCTTTTTTTTCCTCCCTAAAAATAGTGTTTGTGAATCCAGTTCCCTTCAGTTTATAACAGACAACAATCCTACTTCTGTGCCAAGAGCTCTGAATTTGCAAAATCCTGCTGGTCCCTAGACAAGAGCAGCTGGTGATGAGCTGCAGCCATTGCTGCAGCACTGCCCCAGGCTTCTGCACTCAGCACCCTATGAAGGGACAGCCCTCAGCTGAGCAACTCTTCACCTGCAAGTCAGGGGCTGAGCTTTGCTGTCTTCAGTCTTTCCCAGCTTTCAGAGCATCACTGAAAGCATTCAGCCTTCCCTTGAAACTCTGGAGCAACTCCTTAGCTGGAAGAGTGAATTCCCAAGAACTTTACTATCCTCCTTCTGTTTCTCTTTCCACCTCTCTTGAGGCAGCTGCCTGGTCTGACATCTGTCCCACTTTCTGAGACCCTTTTGGGAGCAAGGTACTGGTTGGCTCTTCCTTATAGCAACTTCTCAATGAATCCTGACAGACCCTGAATCAACAAATAACTCCCTGCAGCAGTGCTCAGGAGGATTCCCCAATGCTGGGACAGTGGTCTGGAAACTTGGTTGCAGCCAGCAAATCCACTGGTGCCCAAGGCATGCCTGAGTCAGAGGGGTCTTTCTTTTAAGATGTTGCCTTTGTAGAGACAGTGAAAAATCACAGAATCATAGAATAGGATAGAGTAGAGTAGAATAGAATAGGATAGGATAGGATAGGATAGGATAGGATAGGATAGGATAGGATAGGATAGGATAGGATAGAATAACCAGGTTGGAAAAGACCTTTGAGATCATCGAGTCCAACCTATCATCCAACACTATCTAATCAACTAAACCACAAATGGTCCAGGCCAGAAGGGATCTCCAAAGGTCATCCAATCCAACCTCCCCACAGTCAGCAGGGATGTCCCCAACTAGATCAGGCTGCCCAGAGCCCTGTCCAGCCTCCCCTTGAATATCTCCAGGGAAGGAGGTGGCCTCAGCCACCTCCCTGGGCAACCTGAAGAAGTGAAGTGCCAATGATTTCCTTTTTCTTTGGTCACAGTGTTAACCTTTTCCTCATTCTCTTCACCTGGAGATCTTTTCTGCTGTTGAACATTGCCCTCCTCAAACTCCTTTCAACAATCACTTTCACTAACTCTCAATTAATACAGTGCTAAAAGCCCCTTTGGCTGTGAGAACTGATAAACAGGAACAGAAGACTTTCCTTTGCTTTCCATTTCACTGCATTCATTTCAAGTGAAATGTGTGAAAAGGGTGAATGCAACATTTGCCATCACCAGATATTAGTTCATATCCTCCTTACTCTTTCCTTTTTAACATCCTCATCCTCAGAAGGCGAACTCTGCAGAGGGACCCTGACAGGCTGGACAGATGGGCAGAGTCCAAGGGCATGAGATTTAACACATCTAAGTGCCAGGTTCTACACATTGGCCACAACAACCCCAGGCAGTGCTACAGGCTGGGAGCAGAGTGGCTGGACAGCGGCCAGGCAGAGAGGGACCTGGGGGTACTGGTTGATAGTAGGCTGAACATGAGCCAGCAGTGTGCCCAGGTGGCCAAGAAGGCCAAGGGCATCCTGGCCTGCATCAGGAGCAGTGTGGCCAGCAGGAGCAGGGAAGTCATTCTGCCTTGTGCTCAGCACTGCTTAGGCCACACCTCGAGTCCTGTGTCCAGTTCTGGACTTCTCAGTTTAAGAAGGACATTGAGAGACTTGAAGGTGTCCAGAGAAGGGCAATGAGGCTGGGGAGGGGTCTGGAGCACAGCCCTGGGAGGAGAGGCTGAGGGAGCTGGGGTTGCTTAGCCTGGAGAAGAGGAGGCTCAGGGGAGACCTTCTTGCTCTCTGCAACTCCCTGAAGGGAGGTTGTAGCCAGGTGGGGGTTGGTCTCTTCTCCCAGGCAAGCAGCACCAGAACAAGAGGACACAGTCTCAAGCTGTGCCAGGGGAGGTTTAGGCTGGAGGTGAGGAGAAAGTTCTTCACAGAGAGAGTTGTTAACCATTGGAATGTGCTGCCCAGGGAGGTGGTGGAGTCCCCATCCCTGGAGGTGTTCAAAAAAGGCTTGGATGTGGCACTCAAAGCCATGGTTTAGTTAGCCAGGAGTTGCTGGGGGACAGGTTGGACTTGATGATCTCTGAGGTCTTTCCCAACCTTATTGATTCCACGATTCTAAGTGATGCACTCCGATTCTTTTAGGCATACTTTGACGATACTGCAAGAAGCAGTTGGATGTGGGGGGGGGGGAACCCAAACCCACCAAATTCTTCTTTTTTTTTGCTATTATTTTTCTTTTCTAGCAGCAGCACTCTGCTGTTTCCCCCCTACTAAAAAGCAACATTTAATTCCTGAGTTGCTGATTTGCAGCAGTTGCTGTGGGCGGAGAGGCTGCTTATTTATTTGGTTGGGTTTTACTACAATGTACTGTCATGGCAACTGCACTGAGGGTGAATGCATCTGGAGGTAATTTATATCTGTCATATTGACTGCAGTAAAACTGCCTTGCTGCTGCTGCTGCTGCTCCTCAAACTTTTCCAGCCCCTGGCCAAAAGGCAGAGTTAGCCCTTTAGAGACCCCGAGGCAGCTTCTCCCTGGGAAAGAGGGAAAGGCAGATCCCAAACGTTTCTTGGTGTTGGGATGCAGAGCCTGCTGCACACTGAAATGGGGTCAGGTATCTTGGGCAGTTCTCCCGTCCACAGCAGGGTTTTCACCCTGCCAGCACGGGAGGCAGCACCTTGCATCCTGGGCAGGCAGTGGCCAGACCTGGCCCCGGGAGGTATCGCCACACACTGCCCAGGCAGACCTCCTGATGGAGGTGATGCAGCTTGAAGCTGCTGCACTTTGCATCACTGCAATCACAGAGAAACCAACTGGGATCTGCTCAAGCACACAGTGGCACTGATGCAGTTTCAGGCATAACTCCCAAGCTCAGCTACACAGCTTGGATGGCCTTCGCCAGTCGAGCTGTGGCTCAAAGCACCTCTGAATGTTGTGACTTGATCCCTGTCTGAGCACACCCAAAGAGCTGTGAAACCCTGAGCTGCGGCTGGGCAAAGATGACTGCAAGTCTGATCAAGTTGCCTAACCTCATCTTGCTGGTGGGGGGGGTGAAATCAGGGGATCAGAGGATGCTAGGGGTTGGAAGGGACCTTTGAAGATCATCCAATCCAACCCCCCTGCCAGAGCAGGACCATAGAATCCAGCACAGGGCACACAGGAACACATCCAGATGGGGCTTGAAAGTCTCCAGAGGAGACTCCACAACCTCTCTGGTCAGGCTGTTCCAGTGCTGTGTGACCCTCACAGTGCAGAAGTTCCTCCTCAAGTTGAGGTGGAACCTCCTGTGCTGGAGTTTATATCCATTGCCCCTTGGCCTATCCCAGGGTGCAATGGAGAAGAGCCTTAAACTTTGGAGTGTCTGTGGGCTGCCCAGGGAGGTGGTGGAGTCACCATCACTGGAGGTGTTTAGGAAGAGACTGGATGGGACACTTGGTGCCATGGTTTAGATGGTTAGATAGTGTTGGATGATAGGTTGGACTTGATGATCTCGAAGGTCTTTTCCAACCTCATTAATTCTATTCTATTCTATTCTATTCTATTCTATTCTATTCTATTCTATTCTACTCTACTCTACTCTACTCTACTCTATTCTATTGCAGCCATCATCCTCTCACCCCCCAGGCACTGCAGCAGCATTTTAGAGGGGGCATCCCTCTGCATCACAGGGGACAACTCAAGCAGCATGCTTGGGCATCAGCCACCAAGGCATGTGGCTGCCTCCTGGCCTCGGTCACTGCCCGGTCAGCACCTTGAACGGCCGCACTCTCCCTCCCATCTTTCTTCTAGGCTGGACTCTTGTGGGAGTAGCTCAGATTGCCAGTAGCCCCGTGGTGGGAACAGCTGGTGAGTCAGACAGTACCTGTGTGACAGACAGGATTTCTCCAGATAAATCAGTGCAGTAACAACCTGCACTATCTAATTATGACTAATTCACTGTTCATCTGCCGAGCTACTTCTGACCCTTTCACTGTAATTCCTGAGTGCTCACAACATTGATCAGAGATTTTTCAATAATTTAACTTTTAAGGGTCAGCTCTCCAGCTGGTGTAAATCAATGCATTTGCTTTGGCTGGGGAGCTGAGCAGAAGGCAGCTGTGCTGTCTTCTGCGGCGGAGGAAGTCTCCTTCGTTTCCTGCAGCGTGCCAAAGCCTGGCACCCCTGGCACCTGCTGGCTCCCCCAAGTTCTGGGAGGATGGGGAGATGGAATATTACTCAGCCCTGTACAAATGAGAGCAGCATACATGAGCTTTAGCAGAAGAGTATTTTAAAAGCACCTAAATCACCACCCAGCCTTGTGCCAGCCCCCTGTGGCAACTGAAGCTGCAAGGTCACACAAAGGGAGCTGGGGCTCAGCTGGCAAAGACCCAGCTGAACTTCAGTAGATTTCTAGCCTAGAAGTTTTTTGAGCTCTGGCTTTGATTGCTGCTTGAGGTAGAAAGAAGCTGCACAACTGAATCCCATTGGATTACAACTGAAGGAAAAGGGGACTTAATTGGTAGCACCTATTGAAGAGGGAGGCATTGGTGACTATCCACAAAACTGCATCAGATGCTTCAGCCAGGAACGCAGGGCATGGATGTCTCTTTGCCAGGACTGGGGATTTCAGGAGTGTGCCCCAACTGCAAAGCTAAGCAAGAGCCATAATATTTTCTTTTCTGGAAAGCTCTGCATCTTTTCTCCACACTTGTCTGGCTCCACAGAGAAGTGATTGACTGGGAAAACAGGAACTTACAGGGAGATGCCAGCTTTTGTTTGCTGCAGGAGGTTAAAGGTTCCCTCGAGCACAAAGGAGCTTTTCTTGCCCAGACAATCCCATCATGGTATACAACAGCACAACTGAGCTCTGCCAAGCTCAGAAGCGGTCGAGAGATGGCTGAGAAAACTTGAAATTAACTTTTGTCACACACTTGGCTGGGTTTTGTCCCTGCACATCCTCACCTCGATGCTTGGAAACAGAAAGCTACTAAACCAAACAGCAAGGGGCTGCGGTTTGCTTTAAGGCAACAGGGACAGCACCTCTGTCAGTTCAGGAGCCCCAAATCCCCTCCCAGCACAAAGCCTGCCTTGATTGTGCTGCAAAGAGATTAACAATTATTAGCTATTGTGAGCTGATGCAGTTCCTTTCTTCCCCACACGCTCGCTCTGCTGTCTCCTTCTGATCTGCACTGGTAGCTTAGCTACTGTTCAGCTGAAAGGAAGGAATTTGACAATACCTTCCCCAAAAGATGCCTGCACCGTGGCTGCCTGCTCCAGCCGCTGGCAAAGGATGGAGATGTTGACTCTTGACAGAAGAAACAACTTTTCTCCTGAGCATCTCCCGAGAAATAACCTCACCATGAAGGCTTTTCTTGTGTGTTCCAAGTTAAAAGAAAGGAAAAACATGAAAAAGGGGGGGAGGGGGGGAAGTAAGGCTGAAGATGTGAAAGTAGCTTCTGCTTCATCAATCGTTCCCATTGGATTACAGCTTCTAAAGGGCATCACTAGAAACAACAGATGGAGAACTGCTCAGCAGCAGAAGCTGGGGGGTGGGGGTGGGAAGGTCACCCTGCTGAGGCGTATTGTTCCCTTTGGGTGTGAGCCAACCTCCCCCCTTGGCCTTGCAGGTGTCAGCATCGCCGCTGGGCAGAGCACGAGGATGGCATCGCCATGGGAGCGCCTGGAGCCCTGCGGCCAGCCGGGCGCCTGAGCCCAGCGGCAGCGCCGCACCAGCGCCTCGCTCTGCCGCCACCAGCCGGGAAGAAGGCACCAAAGGGATGGGCTGAACTTAGGGGAGGAGATCCGGGGGCCTGTCGGGAAGCGTGAAGGGCCCGGGTTCGGCAAGGGCATGGCCAAAGCTTTCTTCAGGCTACAGAAGTTTCTCCGTCGGACCCAGTTCCTGCTCTTCTTCCTCACGGCAGCTTACCTGATGGCTGGCAGCCTGCTGCTGCTGCAGCGCACCCGCCTGGTGATCCAGCAAGGTTCACGTGGGACCTCCGCTAATCAGGCCCTGCCGGTGCTGGACGGGACGGCCGGGGTCGGGATGGTAGACCCCAGGACGCTGCAGAGCCCCCGGCAGGGTGCCAGGCTGCTGGTGGGCATGGACACGCTGCAGGAGCCAGCCCTGGAGCAGTGGCACAGCCCGCGGTGGCTCGTGTCCCGCAACTTGGAGCTCAGGCAGCTGAGGAGGAGGTGGTTCCACAGGTTCATCAGCGACCAGGAGCCCATGCAGACAGTGGGCTTTAAAGCCATGAAGCACACTGCTGAGCACAAAGGTAAGGCACAGACCCCTGCCCCATTTCAAACCTCTTCTGATGTCTGCACGGCCCTAAAGCCCAGTCCTGACCTCCCTGAGCTGTAACCTGCTCCACAGAAGTGTTATTGATTAAGTGGAAGCCCAGACAGTGAAATACATTTCCCTAATTTGAATTATCTTCTCTTCAAGCAGGCAGAGATGAACACTGGTTAATTGATTTTCTTTCTCAGAACAGGGAACACTTTCAAAGTGGGGTTTTATTAAATGAACCATCCAAAACCACAGCCTGTCTGAAGTCCAGAAGTGCCTCTCTGCTGCTAAAGCTTCCTATACTAAATACTGCCATTGCAAACACACTTGCTGTCCCTGGCCTGCCCTCTGTGACCACTGCCCTTAGGGAGACAAGGTGTGGGTCACACAGTCATAGAATCACAGAATTGTCAGGGTTGGAAGGGACCCCAAGGCTCAGCCAGTTCCAAGCCTTCTGCCACGGGCAAGGACACCTCACACTAGATCAGGTTGTTCAGAGCCATATCCAGCTTGGCCTCTAGTGTGAGGTGTCCCTGCCCACAGCAGGGGGGTTGGAACTGGATGATCCTTGGGGTCCCTTCCAACCCTAACAATTCTATGAATCTAGATCAGGTTGCTCAGAGCCACATCCAGCCTGGCCTTCAAAACCTCCAGGGATGAGGCTTCTACCACCGACAAGCCCCCTTGAGGAGCCCAACACAGCATGAGGATTCAAGCTAGGTGACTGCCTGTGCTCTCAGGGCTGCAGCATCAAACCACAGCTTGCAATCTTTGATCCACTGCCTCTTGGAAGAGTTGTTCTTTGAGAAGTTGCACTGACAGTGAGAAAGGCAATGGGATCTGGATGACTAGACACCACATTGCTAAGCTGCTCTTTAGTTTGTTGAATAAATCTACCCAAACAAAGGGGCACCTTCTGCAAAAACCCCACAAAAGGGGTGCCAGCTCTTGCCTCCTACTGAGGGAATTGTCAGAAAGGGGAACAGGAGGGTGATGGATGGTGTGTGGAAGATGAGTCACACAGCATGAGTCAGGCTAACTGCTGGAGTTACCTGAAGCACCAAGCTGGAGCTTCCCAAGAGTGCTCCACTGGCACTTCAAAACATCCCATCAATAGCAGGTTTTGGTAGCAGAGGAGACAGCCTGCAAAGTGCAGATGTCTCCCAGAGAACCCCACTGCCTTTCATGACATGCCCCTAGCACATAGCCTGGGTGCTCAGAGCCAAAGAACAGCCCCTGCACGAGCATGAAACATGAGGTGGCAGCTACTGCGTCCTGCACACCAGTGACTGTCTGGTGCAGGGAAGCAGAAAGCCCTGGGGAAGGGTTCTGCCACCATTCCCATCCCTGTCCCCACTGGGAAGGGCTGGACACAGGCACTGCCAGCTCTCTGGCAGCACTGCTGCTTCACTCAGCAGACAGCCTGGTCTCAGCTGCCCAGTGGGGGCTGGTGATGTGAGAAGGAGGGGCCCAGGTGAGGTGATGCCTGGGGAGATGCAAGGGGGCTACAAGGGAGAGCAATGTGACCATAGAATAGAATCACAGAATCATGGAACAGGGTTGGAAGGGACCTTTGAGGATCATCCAGTCCAAGCCCTTCTGCTAAAGCAGGGCACCCACAGCAGCTTGCCCAGGATCACAAGGGCCAGGGGGGTTTGGAATCTCTCCAGAGAAGACTACTCCTGGGCAGCTTGCTCCAGGGCTCCAGCACCTTCACAGCAAAGAGTTTTCTCCTCCTGTTCACATGGAACCTCCCAGGCTCTTGTTTGTCCCTGTTGTCCCTTGTCCTGTCACTGAGCATCACCGAGAAGAGTCTGGCCTCATCCTCATGACCTCCACCCTACATGCATTTATAAGACCCCCTCTCAGGCTGCTCTTCTCCAGGTGGTAAAGCAGGGCACACGATGGGGTGCCCTGAGAGTTGCACCTCCACACTGCAGAGGAGGGGCAGTTTGGGTGGGTCCTCACAAGAGGACAGCTGTGAGATGTTGCTGCAGGGCCGGCAGCAGCGTGGGAGGGATGCTGGGAGCAGGGTGACACGGGTGTGCCAACCGGGCTGCCCCAGCTGCCCAGCTCCGGGCCCCACACCTTGAGTGTTCTGCTGCTACTGGTCTGAATCAAAGCCTCCACATGGCAAGCCTGCAGCAGGATCTGCAGGTGTGGGACTCCCCTCTCCTCAGCAGTGTGCTGTGGGTGTGCATTCACAGCTTGGGAATCTTCTAATTGCATGTTTGCAAATTACCAGCGAGCAGGTCTGGAGATCTGCTGTGGTGTTTGTAACACTGAAGTGTCTGATTTATTAACCTGCCTCCAAAAAAACCCTCTCCTGGAATACCCTGAAGCCTCTTTTTTTCCCCCCCCTTTTCCCTTGGGGATTATTTTGCTGTTAATACAATGCTTCATGTTTTCATTTTTCATGATATTCTGCTCCTGTCCACAGCTCGTTATTTCATTTCCTTGTGTTATCATCTCCGTGCTGCTCCTCCAGAATCAAATTTCCTTTCTTCCTTCGTATTTTAATGATAAAATGTACTCACACTCACTCAGCTGCTGGATAGCAGCAGGGGAGGGGGGACACTCCACATCATCCTTCCAAACATATTAGCAAAAAAAAAACCCTAAATGGGGACTGGGTTTTTAGAGTATTTTGTTCGTGACAACAACAACAAAACAAGGAAAAAACAAAAGCCAGAAAAGGCCTAACCCAGGAGGCAGCCTAAGGAAAATATTTATCTTTCATATGCTAAGTAAAGCAAAACATATTTTAAGAGAGTCATTTGCACTGGAGAGAGAGAGAGATCAATGTGATAGCTGCAGAGTGCTGCCTACTTAAGACTGAAGTTATCTTTCCATTATAGCTTTAATAGAACTCCTCATACCCACAGAAAATTGATTGTGTAAAATATTTCCTCTTGCATCAGCTCATTATCAGCCAGGGGGGCTCAGGAAAACTTGGGAGAAATCCAAGCAGATTTCTCCAAGTTTATTCTGTGTGGAAGGCTCCCTCCTCCTTCACTTGTGGAAGGCTCCCTCCTCCTTCACCTGTGGAAGGCTCTCTCCTCCTTCACCTGTGGAAGGCTCCCTCTTCCTTCACCTGTGGAAGGCTCCCTCCTCCTTCACTTGTGGAAGGCTCTCTCCTTCCCCACCTCAGAAATCCTCCACACTTTGTCACCAAGGAGATGGAGCTGCAATGGGGGCTCCAGGGTGGCTGCAGGCTCTGCAAAGGCAGGAGTGCCCCCAAAAACCCAAGGCAAAGAGCTGAGTCTGATATTCCTTCTGCTCACTTGCAGTGGATCTTTGAGCTTGCCCCCTCGACCGTGCCTACAGAGGTGTGGTCCCACAAACAGGCCTGCAGAGCAGCAGGACCTGGCAGGTTCTGGCAGACCTAGCAGAGCCCTGCTTGAGACAAATGGCACTGGGTGGCTGCTGGGTGGCTTGCCCTCTCCCCATCTCTGGTCTGGCATGCACACAGGCACCTACGTGGGATGCTTCAGCGATGACTCGAGGGAGAGGACGCTGAAGGGAGCTGTGTTCTACGACTTACGGAAGATGACAGTGTCCCACTGCCAGGAAGCCTGTGCCGAGAGGTGAGTGGCATGCCTTCCACTCCGTGTTTTCTCTACTCTGACAGTCAGTGGAACTGAATTGGGACTGGCAAAAGCATGCACAGGTTAAACACGGAGCATCGGCGAGAGCAGGGATTGTCTGATACTGTCAACTCTGATGCCTGGCTTAAAGTCACCGCTTCAGTGCTGCTCTGATCCACGACCTGTGGCACTAAGCAAAAATCCCTGGTTTGTTAGATATTTGTCAGCTGTTGCCCTCTAGCCCAAGTTTTTGGTCACAGGAGGCACTGGCAGCCTGTGGTGCCTGCTCCTGGAGCTGGCACAGAGGCAGGGAGCCAGCCACGGGTGGGAGCAGAGTGCCCTGTGCCTGCTGTTCCAGCAGTGGCTTTGCCTTGGCTTGGGGCATTTGGCAATGGCCTGTCTGGATCCCAAACGCCCAAGTAACAGAACCTCTAGGAGGGGATTTTCTTCTCTGTCGCTCTAAACCAGCCTAGACAGTTTCCAGACCCAAAGGGGTAGCTCTGGGGTCACTTCCATCGACAGGGCTGTCGTGGCTGTGGCACCGGGTGGGCAAAGGCAGGAAGGGCACAAGCCTGACCTGGAGGAGGCCACGCTGGTCCCCAAGGCTGGCCGTGTCTGGAGCCACACACAGGGACAGGCTCCTGCCTTTGTTTGGTGTAAACTGGGGGACAGAGAGGACAGCTATGCCAACGGTGCCCGGCTTTGCTCCCGCAGGGCGTACGCCTTGGCGGGGCTGGCGTACGGAGCCGAATGCTATTGCGGGAACCAGCTGCCGGCCAGCGCCGCCAAGCCGGAGGAGTGCAACAGCGAATGCAAGGGCGAGAAGGGCTCCGTCTGCGGAGGGGTCAACCGGCTCTCGGTCTACCGGGTGGAGGAGCTGCGGGCAGCAACCAGGAGACGTAAGTAGGAGTGCGGCCGGAGCGGGGCGGCGGGAGGGAGGCGGCCGGAGAGAGGCTGCCGCTTTCCCCCGGGTGCCCCGCGGGGAGGTGCCGTGGCGGTGCGGGCTGGCCCCGCGGCTCGCCCCGCTCCCTTCGTCACCGCAGTTGGAAACAGCAAAGGACAAAGGTGCCCGTGGGGCACAGTGTCCGTGTGCTGCTGGTCGGGTCCCTGGCTCCCTCCCTGAAATAGCAGCGCTGCCTTGGGGCTGCCACGTGTCGCCGGGGAGGAAACAAAACACAGTGCAGTGACTGCAACAGCAGCAGCAATTCATCTGCAAGTCTACCCCCTTCTGCTTCCACTGCAGAGGAACACAACTGCCTGCGTTCAAGAAACAGCCCTGAAACTGGGTGCCTCACAGTGGGAGGGCAGAGAAGCCCTTGTATAAACGCCACCCTGGGCTTGGGAACGACCCTAACCAGAGCCAGTTCTATGTGACTGCAGCAGGAGAGCGAGTAGAGGCCAGAGAGAGTGGCACAGCAAACTGTTCTAAGTGAGGCAAGTTGCACTACAGAGTTCTGCTCTTCCAAGGACTCCTGGTGACAGCTGGGATTTTTCTTTCATCCGTAGATGACAACACTTCTTCTGCTTGTCCTTCAATTAGCTACCATGGGAGATAAAGCTTTGGGCCAACACAAAGCACATAAAATATCTAAGCAGCTGAGCAGCCTTTACTTTTGGCAGGCTTACCAGACCTTACAGATGTTATTTGCTGAGAAGCAGCACCAAGACCTTAGGCTGTGCCAGTATTGATGGTACTTCATTTCTTCTTAAAGACAAGTCAAGGTTTGTACAAAAATCCACCTACCTACATATAAATTATATATCAAAGGTACACAGACCTAAATTGCTAGTGTCAGGCTGACAGGCACGTTGGCAGGCTTCCCAAGACATGCATCACTGTTTAAGTCTTCAGCATAAAATCTATATCCATATTGCACAGGAAAAGGCTGCACCACTTCTTTTTTTTTTTCCCCCCTTTCTTCTCAAGTATTAATGAATTAGTCATCAAATTAATCTAGCCTGGAGCTAGATTTGTGGTTTGTTTGCTCTTTGTAATACCTGATTTTTGACTGTTTGAAGAATCCCACTGACACAAGCTGTCTGAGGGACCAACAGAAGCATTAATCACGATGAACAAGAGTGTTGGAAAGTAACTCTGGACCTGCAGCAGCATCCCTGACTTATTCTGTGCAGTACAGAGAGCAGAGCTCACTAAGGCTTCTGCTTGTGCAGAGCAGATCCAGTGGCATCTCCATCTGATCCTTCCCAGAGCAGATCCAGTGGCATCTCCATCTGATCCTTCCCAGAGCAGATCCAGTGGCATCTCCATCTGATCCTTCCCAGAGCAGATCCAGTGGCATCTCCATCTGATCCTTCCCAGAGCAGATCCAGTGGCATCTCCATCTGATCCTTCCCAGAGCAGATCCAGTGGCATCTCCATTAAAACCTTCCCAGAGCAGATCCAGTGGCATCTCCATTTGAACCTTCCCAGCCATGGGTCTGCCAGTTCCCCTCTCCATCCCTCACCTCTCCCTTCCCAGCCTGGCTCCCTGGCCACCACGAGCTGCTCCTCCTTAGATTGGTGTTGGCTCCCAGTGGAGAATCTGGGCCTTTCTGCCAGGAAATTCATGCAGAAGCAAATTTTGCCTTCCAGACTGCCTCTCTTCTCTGCTGTCATCCAACATATTTCCCACAGCAGTTCTGGTGAGGGGTTTAAGGTAGCCAGTGGCTGTGGACCAGCACTCAGAAGACCCAGCTTCATTCCCCAATCCACCTTCCTCCCTGCTGGTCATGCTCAGCAAATCCTGTCACAGCAGAGAGTCAGTATAGAGGGATGAAGTGAAGGCATTTTCCACTCTCCTAGAGCCCACAGTCCTCAGAAGCATCCTACAACACACAGACGTTGTCCTTGCCTAATCAGCCACACGAGGTTCTTCTCTTTGTCACCACCCCTAGCCCAGCTGCACACGATGCCAGTGCACAGCCCCACCCGGGGCGGTGAGTTCCATGGTGGCTTTGGGGCTTTGATTTGCTCTGGCAGGGACATTTCTCCCTTAGGCAGGAAGGAAAATTGTGTCGCTGCTTGGAAAGAGTATTTGGGCCAAATCCTGGCTTCAGTCACAGCGATGCACAAAACAGAGCAATTCTGGCAAGCTCAGTGGTGTTTATACAGGAGCAGGTGAGATCAGAGGCTGCTGCCAAGGACTTGAAGGAAGCTCTTCTCCCTGTGCAGCTTACAAAAGCCTGGTTTAGGTTTTGAAAGCTGCAGCAAAGTCCCTTGGCCTGAAAAGAAAGCGAGGGGGGAGAGGAGAGGGGCAGCTCAGCAAGGCAGCAGCTGGGCAGGAGGACAAGTCCCCGGGGTGGCTTTGGGGACTCCTTTGAATCCCTTTTCTTTTCTGGCGCAGATCACGGGAAGCTTTGTAGATTTTTATCAGGGCTTTGGAAGTCTTTCAGAGGGAAGCACGTCTTCAAAGGAAAACCGGGACTCGCAGACAATAGCGAGGCCCTCCTCTGGCGGAATTTAATTGAAAGCCTTTTGCTTGCAGCCCTGCTTTCAGTGGTCACACAAAGCTAAAGGCCTGGGCTCCTTGCAGTACCACGGGCTTTCCATCACAGCTCAGGGCTCCTGGGGTTCTGCTTCGCTTATTTCTACAGCATTTGGAAGGTGGAATTTATTTTATTCTTCTTGAAGTTTATTTTATTCTTTTAAAACTTTATTTTAGTCTTTTATAGTTTAGGGTTTTTATTTATTTTATTCTTAAATTTAATTTTAGTCTTTTTTATTTTATTGTTATTTTATTTTACTTCTAATTTAATTTAATTTAATTTAATTTTATTTTATTTTATTTTATTTTACTTTATTTTATTTTAATATTTTTTATTTTTTCAATTTTATTTCAATCTTTTCTATTTTATTTTGTTCTTTTAAAATTTTATTTTATTCTTTTTTCTTTTATTTTGTTCTTTTAAATTTTTATTTATTTTAATTTTTATTCTTTTCATTTTCATCTTTTTTATTTTAGTGTCTCTTGTTTTATTTTATTATTTTTTATGTTATTTAATTCTTATTTTATTTTATTCCTTTAAAATTTTATTTTATTCTTTTTTATTTTATTCTTTTTATTTTGCTTGATTAATTTTTTATTTTATTCTTATTTTATTTTATTATTTTTAAAAATTTATTAATTTTATTTTATTAAATTTTTATTTTATTTTACTTTATTTTATATTTTTTTTATTTTATTTTATTTTATTTTATTTTATTTTATTTTATTTTATTTTACTTTATTTTACTTTATTTTATTTTACTTTATTTTACTTATAATTTAATTTAATTTAATTTTATTTTATTTTACTTTATTTTACTTTTTATTTTATTTTCCTTTATTTTACTTTTTATTTTATTTTATTTTACTTTACTTTATTTTACTTTATTTTATTTTTCTACCTTCTCAACCTCATATTGTTCTTTGTGAGCGAGGCAGGATACTGTGGGCACTGGCTTGTTTTCTTTTCCTCAAGAGAAACCTCTTTCCTACCCCTGCAGGGAGGAATGTTATCTATCGAGGCTGTTTCAGAGCTCCAGAAAATCTAACAGCCACCTTTCCAGCCTCTTTGATGCAGCCCAATTTGACGGTGGAGATGTGCTCTGAATTCTGCTCCAAGAAAGTAAGGACAGTTTCTCCTTTCACATCTTTGCTGCTTCTTCTTTCTTTCTTTTTTCCACCCCCCCCTCCCCTTCCTTACTTTAAATTTTAATCTAGTGAGGGAACAGCAGAGAGAGCAGTGCCTTGGAGCTCTGAATTTGTAAATGAGTTGCTAAAGGACAGGACTCGGAGTAAGTGCCCAGAGATGCAGCAGAGCTCCAGCTGAGAGCACCAGAGCCACCAGCACCGGGCACAAGCAGGGGAGCAGTGGCTCCTTAGGGCTCCTCACAAAACTTCCAGCCTCCCAGACAAGCCAGGTGCCTGCAGGTGCTGCTTGGCACGAGGCACCAGGTACATCTTTATTCCAGGCTATGTTTGAGGGCCAGGATGCTGATTGATTTCTCAAACAGAGAAAGGCTGCTTTGTTGTAAAGGAAAGAATTGCTGTTTGCAGGTAGGAACTGAACTGTTCTGCCCTTGGATCGAATCTGTAAATAGTTCCTGACAATGTCATCTCTCATTCACTAAGCAAATGTTGGCTGTTTGGGCACCGATGGCACATGTGTTGGATTTGACTCCTTATCAGAGGAGGAACACGTGGGGAAGAGTGAGAGATAAGCTGCTCAGCAGTCCTGTCAGGTGCTCTCAGACTCCAAAAGACTTTTAAAAGGCAGAAAGTGTTGATGTGGAATAGGTGGAATGGGATGTTCCGTGCTGAAAGAGCTCCAAGTGTCCCTCAGCTGTTCTGAAAGAGCTCCAAGTGTCCCTCAGCTGTTCTGTGGCTGTGCAGGTCACAGAATCATAGAATGGGCTGGGCTGGAAGGGACCTCCAAAGGTCATCCAGTCCAACCCCCTCTGCAGTCAGCAGGGACATCCCCAACTAGATCAGGCTGCCCAGAGCCCTGTCGAACCTCACCTTGAATATCTGGAGCACAGCCCTGTGAGGAGAGGCTGAGGGAGCTGGGGTTGCTTAGCCTGGAGAAGAGGAGGCTCAGAGGGGACCTTCTTGCTCTCTACAACTACCTGAAAGGAGGTTGTAGCCAGGTGGGGGTTGGTCTCTTCTCCCAGGCAACCAGCACCTGAACAAGAGGACACAGTCTCAGGCTGCACTAGGGGAGGTTTAGGCTGGATGTTAGGAAGGAATTCTTCCCAGCAAGAGAGATTGGCCCTTGGGATGTGCTGCCCAGGGAGATGGTGGAGTCACCATCCCTGGAGGTGTTTAGGAAGAGCCTGGATGAGGCACTTGGTGCCATGGTTTAGTTGATTAGATGGTGTTGGGTGATAGGTTGGACTTGATGATCTCAAAGGTCTTTTCCATCCTGGTTCATTCCTATTCTATCCTATCCTATCCTATCCTATCCTATCCTATCCTATCCTATCCTATCCTATCCTATTTCCAGGGAAGGGGCCTCAACCACCTCCCTGGGCAGCCTGTTCCTGACTTGCTCCTAACATTCAAGCTAAATTTACTCTTCTCTAGTTTGAAGCCATTGCCTCTCCTCCTATCACTACAGGCCCTGCACACCAGCACGCCCCAGCACCACTCAGAGAGCCTGGGGACTGGCAACCCACCTCGTAGCCCAGCCTTAGGCACTGCAGCCCTGCTGCCCTCATCCCTCAGGATGGGTGTGCCAGGAGGACCTGGCATCACATTTCTAAAGAGCTTGTCCACAAGTGACCAGAGCAGCTCTCAGGCCCTCTGTCAGCCCCACTGCACACACTGATGCTTTGCAGACCTTGGAGAAGTCAGGCTGGCTGACATCCTTCTGCCAGGGTTTGACTTCTTTCTATTTTTAAACATGCTCGCAGCAGTTGCTGGGTCTAAATTTCCTTCTTGGCTTAAATTCTTCACATTTAAGGGCAAGTTTCCCTCACACAACCTCTGGTAAAATCAACTGCATAAGGCAAACCCTTGGACAGCTGCCCCCTCAGTTTGGGGGAGGAGAAGGGGAAGTTTAACAGATGCTCCAATTCAGCAGGCTGATTGGGGGGGGCAAATGAGGACAGGTTTTCCAGGTGGAATTATGAGCTCAGTGCTGCAGGACTATTATAAAATTATGAGTAATGAAAAAACCCAGAATGTTGGGAATTCTCCAGCTTTCCAAGGCCTCTGTCTGAAGCCCAGCTGTTAAGAGCCTGCTGTGTGCAGAGGCAGCAGCAGCGTCAGAAGCAGGAGCTGAGGCTCAGCTTTGATCTCGCCAGCGGCTGGGCGCAGATCGATTTCTGTCTGCACAGCAGCACCCCTGGGCTGCTGCTGCTGCTGTGCCATCCATGCACTGATCTATTTTCTCTCCTCCATAGGAGTTTCCCTTGGCAGTCATCCCAGGGCAGGAGTGCTACTGTGGGTACCCCACCGGGCGCTTCCCGCTGCGCCATGGTGCCGATGTGCAGCTCTGCAGCGCCGGCCAGGCTGGGTACTGCCAGGTCTATCAGACACCTGTGCAAGGTATGGTCCCAGCCTCACCCATGGGTGGGCACCTTCCCCTTCTCTCTTTAAGCAGCACAACCCCCTTGCCCCAGGAGTGCGCTTGCTGTGCAGGTGGGACAGGGCAGAGCCTGGGCGGGCACACCCTGAGCCATGCAGCACCCTGGGGACCCCATGGTCTGGTTCCAGTTCTGCTCCTTACACACACCTGGGGCACACAACCACCAAGGCAGCTCTGCAGACTCTCATTTTGCTTCACCCATCTTCCTCTAAAATAGCCAGCTGTGTGCACCTTTCAAAGCCAGACAACAAAGCAGAGAGTAAGGCTCCAATCCAGCAAACCACTTAGGTGGCACCGGCAACTTGCTCCACGCAGCGATGTGCCCAGGCTGGAGTGAAGCTCCTCACAGGCTCAAAATTAAACCAATGCAGTGCTTTTCTGGATTGCTGCTTTAACTCAACACCCTTTTTTCCTCCCCCTCCATCTCCCAGTTCAGAGGTAGACTGCAGACACTAGCACATGAAAAGATCATGCAAGAAGAACACCTGCTTTCATGAGCTTGCTACTACTTCCCACATCTGTGTAGATCAGTAGTAGCAGAAGACAACCTCCCTTGGACTGTGCTGGAACTTTCTAGCCATGGTTCCATTCAGAGGCTGCTTTGAAGAATGAGGAGAGCAATTCCTAATTTATTTCCTGGCTTCTTGTTGAGTCATCACAGAGGATCAGCACTGGTTCTCATCCTAGCCTTGCTTTTATTGGCACACTAAGGAATAAGGTTAGGATTTAGGGAGGGGGAGCAGACGTCTCACCCCTCCGGGAGAGAAATGCTGTGTGGGCTGCTGGCTGCCCGGCCCCTGGGAGAGGAGCAGCAGCACAGGGGTGTAGCTGAAGCCCAGCTCCTTTCAGATCTCCCTGTTTCCAGGTGTAATGGTCAGGGTTTCACTGAGGAGCCAACCTGCCAGGGAAAGAACCCTTAGCAAAGGGGCAGCCAGGGGCTTGCATCACAACTTGCTGCTGAGTGCAGGGGTTTGCCACACACAAACCCAGCAGAAACCTCTTCTGAGGGTAAGCTCTTTGGGCTCTTCTGACTGCACTACCTTTGGGACATGGCTGACACACAACTGGACTTGAATTGATATCCTGTATTTGTAAGAGAGAAAAAAAGCAGCAATAAACCCTGCAGTCCAAAGCTGTCAGTGGAATCAGTAAATGTCACTGTGCCAACAGTGAGATACCCAGAGAAGGATCACAAAGATGATCCAAGGGCTGGAGCAGCTCTGCTGTGAGGACGGGCTGAAGGAGCTGGGGGTTAAGGAGCTGCAGGAGAGAAGACTCCTGGGGGGACCTTGGAGCTGCCTTCCAATCCCTGAAGGGATCCTACAGGAAGGCTGCAGAGGGACTTCTCAGGAGGGTGTCTAGGGACAGAACAAGGGGGAATGGTTTGGAGCTGAGGGAGAGCAGGGTTAGACTGGAGCTGAGGAAGAAGTTCTTCAGTAGGAGGGTGGTGAGACTCTGGAACAGGCTGCCCAGGGAGGCTGTGGCTGCCTCCTCCCTGAGGATGTTCAAGGCCAGGCTGGATGAGGGCTTGAGCAGCTGAGTCTAGTTGAGAGGTGTCACAGCCCATGGCGGGGAGGTTGGAGGAGATGATCTGTAAGGTCCAACCTGAGCCACTCTGTGATCTTACGATTCTTTACCCTCTGTGCTCACAGACACTCGCTGCACGGACAGGAAGTTCTTGGCTACCAAGTCCAAAGTCTTTGTTGCCCTGTCCAGCTTCCCTGGGGCTGGCAACACCTGGGCTCGGCACCTGATCGAGCACGCCACAGGCTACTACACCGGCAGCTACTACTTCGATGGAGCCCTCTACAACAAAGGTAGCCTGTCCAGAGGGGTGGGGTGCAGAGTCCACAGCAGGCTCAAAGCTTTGCTCCCTCATTCACTCACTCTGGCATCTGCTGGGAGCCGGCACAGCCTGTCCCCGTGGGTGCGTTTAGCAGGACCTGAGCGCGGTCTCACCTGGCACAGACAGGGCAGGGCCAGCTCCAGCACCAGGCTGAGCCTGGCAGCTGCTTTCACAGCCTGCAGCCAGGCTGCCACCTGCGCCCTGTGCCCATCCCCTGCGCTGGTGCTGCTGGGCATGTGCACAGCTCCCAGCCATGAAGCTGGTCCTGAGGACCAGCTGCTGAAAAGTAGTCGGCTAACCCCTGAGGGTCAGATCCCACAGCCACACAAGGGCTGAACTTTGGAGCCTTCCTGAGAGGTCAGCACCCCGAGGAGCCGCACCGCTCAGCAGCCACCCAGCCCTGGCCCTGTGAGAAGCAGCCCTGTGGCAGTGAGGTGCTGAGCAAGCCATCCCCAGGGGAGGGAAGCCAGGCTCCCAAGGCGTGCCCCATGCCCTGGCCCTACCACTGGTTCGAGTGGGACTTTCACAGCAGCTTGGCAGCCCTGTAGGGAAGGACTCGGAGTGCGGCAGGCACGGGCGTGCAGTCCGGTGCAAAAGCCAACAGCCCTGCCTTGTGAACCAGGTTTTAAAGGGGAAAAAGACCACTGGAGAAGCAGGAGGACCATCTGTGTGAAGACCCACGAGAGTGGCAGGACAGAGATCGAGATGTTTGACTCTGCCATCCTGCTGATCAGGAACCCCTACAAGTCGCTGGTGGCCGAGTTCAACCGGAAGTACGCCGGGCACCTGGGCTACGCCGCCGAGCGCGCCTGGCGCAGCAAAGGTGAGCCTGGGCCCCGGGCTGCCCCTGCAGGCTTCACACCCTGCCCTCACAGCGTGCCAGGGGCAGGCCCTGCAGTGGCAGGACCTCCCCCCCCCCGCAGCTGAGGTCGGTGCCCAAAGCGCTCAGAGCTGCAGCGCAGGAGTGGTTGTGGCTCTGCTCTGCATCCACCACCAGGGAAAGGAAGGTGGCACAGCAGGGGTGCTGCTGCTGCCACGCTGCTGGGGGCAGAGCAAACACCTCCAGGTGCAGCAGCCATTCACCAGCCTGCGTGGGGTGGAGGAAACCTGCCCCTGCAGCGGGCATGAGAAACCCAATGCAAGATGTGGAGCAGCCACTGGAGCACAGCCTGCCCTGAGAGGAATTTTACAGCACTGCACAGGTGCTGCTGCACTGCAGATAAATAAAGGTAATGGCAGTAAGGGGACTTGAGATTCAGCAGTCCTGGAACTCATGCAGAGACTTCAGTAGGTGCCAGCCCCACACTGTGCATGTCCCTGGCCAGCTGGATGGGGCAGCTGTGACCTCCCCACTGCAGCAGGGCAGAGGCTCTTGCATTTCTCCTCCTGCACTACCTAGGAGTTAGAGCTGTGCTTTGGCAAACCACACAGCACAGGGCTGGGGGGAAGCCTGCTCTGTCACAGCAGATTTCTTTCCCAAGTATCATCTTTCATCAGTCACAACTCAACACCTATTCATCAAACCCCAGACAAAGTAGCCCTTAGAAAAGAGAGACGTTCTGGAGGGAATGGCTTTCCTGTGCCACAGATTACAAATTGTTACACTGAAGCCACAAATTCTCTTTGTCCAGCCCAAAAGCTTTAGCTAGAACTGTCCTGATCCTCAGGAAATTAAATTATCCCAGAGAGCAAATGGGGATGGAGGTGTCATCAGCGCCCAAGGCAAAGGTGGGGAAATAATTCAGTCAATTTTGGCCCCATGGTCCTGGTAGCTGACCTCACATCCCTCCCGTCTGCCAGGAACAGAGCAATCTTCCCTGCTAATCCTATTTCCTTCTCCAGCCTCCTGGCAAGGCCTCTGAAGTCTGCCTGGTCCAGGTGACCGGGGGGCAGCAGGGTTGAGCACCATCTGTCTCCACGCCTGGAGCTGCCAAGCCAAGCTGCTGCCCCCCAGCAGCCAGCCCGGCCGCGCTTCAGCAGGCACCCAGCCGGCCGCGCCGGCTCCGCAGGGCCAGCCTGGCTGCGCGGGATGAAGCCTGGGAAGCTGCTGCGAGGCAGCCTGGCTCCCAGGGTGTCACTGTCCTGTTTTCTGTCCCCAGAGTGGCCTGACTTTGTCAACAGCTACGCCTCCTGGTGGGCCTCCCACGTCCTGGACTGGCTGAAGTACGGGAAGCGCCTGCTGGTCGTCCACTACGAGGACCTGAAGCAGAGCCTCATCCCCAAGCTGAAGGAGATGGTGGAGTTCCTGAACGTGACAGTGACAGAGGACAGACTGCTCTGCGTGGAGAACAACAGGGATGGCAATTTCAAACGGTCTGGGGCCAAGCAGAAGGACTTTGAGCCATTCACCCAGGAAATGAAGGCTCTGATCAACAGCTACATCCTGACAGTGGATGAGGCCCTGAGGGAAAGGAACTTCACAGGGCTGCCCAGAGAGTATGTGCCAAGATGATGGCCTGGCAGCACTCTGCTGTGTTGAAAAGTAAAAATCATCTTTTCTAAAAACAACAAAAAACAAAACCCAACAACAACAAAACCAAACCAAAACAAAAAAAAAAAAAAAAAAAAAAGGAAAAAAGGAAAAAAAAGAGAAAAAAAAAAAAAAAAAGAAAAGAAGCCCAGAGCTTTATAGCTGTGGAAGCCAAGATGCTTGTGGAGGCTGCTGAGCAGTGCAAATTCCCTCCACTCCTGGGTGTTCTTCAGGGCATTAAGTGCCCCAGGAGGCAAGGAATGAAGGATGGAAATTGGGATTCTAAAACCAAGGCAAAAAGCTGTTGGGGTCTGCTTGTCTGTGCCCCTCCCTGCACAGAGCCTCCCAGGGAGCAGCCCTGCCCCTGCAGCAGGCACCCACCCTGCCTTCTGCCCCTGCTGCCACCACAGACACCTGCCTGGGCTGCTGGGGCTCAGCTAAAATGGGTGTACCCAGAGAGAGGGGGAGAAGGCTTGGCAGCGATCAACCGTTTTCATTCAGCTGCTTCCTGCAGCCCAGGAGCTTCCTTCTGCTGGGTTTGCTGCTTGGGTCGCCTGCCACAGCGGTGCCAGAGGGGCAGGGAGAGAAAAGCACCACTTGGGCAAAGGCACTCGGGATGCTAGGCAGAAAAGTCCTCCAGGACCACCTCCAGGCACCCCTGCAGGAGCAGCATGGCCAGGGCCAGATGAGCTCTGCTGGGAGGTGTGGGCACGGCATCCCCCCACAGCCAGGTGCATGGCTGGGGACCAGCAGCGAGAAAACAAACCCCTGTGTGGCACCAGTCCCAAACAGGCCCAAGACCTGGCCCCAGAGGGGTGGGAGAGGAGGGACTGGCATCCATGCTGTGCTCAGCACAGGTTTCTGTGCCTCCATCTCTGCACCAGGAGAGCCATGGTGGGTCACACTGGGGCCAAATGTCACCATGCTTGGTGCACTTGGTGCCAGAAGCAGCTGTGGCCAGGCAGCAGTGACATGAGCCTGGACACAGGGCAAAGGGGATCAGCCCCAGCCCTGCCAGCCCCAGCACAGGCAGGATGCCACCTGCCACCCATGGAGGAAGACTGGCAGCCCAGCCTGGAAAGCATTAAGCTGCTTACAGTTAGTTGCTCTGCAGAGCCACCCCCAGCAGCAGTGTGGTTTGCTTCTCACTGTGGTTCCTGTGGCTTGTTCCATCCCATGCTGGGCTCTGTGTGTGGTGGGAGCACAGTGTGGGATGGCCTTATGGCTCTGCCTGTGGGCAAGAGCTGCCAGAGCAGGTCTGAGGTGGTTAAACCACAGAGCCAAAGGGGCTGCCCTGCTGCAAGATGCTTTTGTTGGTGTGAAATAAAGGATTCCTCAAAGACTTGATTGAAAGCCCTAGTTTGAATAAAACAAGAAGTGTCTGTAAAGGGAGCAGGACTCCCTCTGATTGTGTATCATTGGTGCTTTAAAAAATACAGGACACAGAGCACACTTTGGCCTGAGTCTCTCCCTCTTTGTGCTCCACGTGTGTGGCTTCTCCTTCTGCTCAGGACCCTGGGGCTGGCACAAGCCTCGCTGGGGGCTCTCATTCCCCATCCCAATCCCCAGCAGCAAAGACCCTGTGCCACAGGGAAGTGGCACAGGATGGGGGTTGTCTGAGCTGGCTCTCAGGGGAAGCTGAGATCTTTTGGTTATGCAAGTGGCAGAGCTTGAGGAGCGGCAACTGAGTCAGGATGCTGCAAGTCCAGAGAAAGGCAGGGGGGAAGAACATCGGAGAAGTGCTGGCTTTAAATAGCACAAGTGGCCACACTTCTAACCCAACACACACACAGAGCACAGTGCCTTCCAACCAGTGAGCTGTGGTGGGGAGTGTCCCACAGCAGCAGCTTGCTGCTGGATGTTAGATTTTCATCATTGCTGCCCCATTTTAATGGATCATGGAGGGGGGAGGTGAAGAAAAAAAACAACCCAGCAAGCAATTTCCCTGCAAGGCAGGTTTCCCTGCACTCCATGAGCTCTGTGCTTAGCACAGTGAGCTTTAATTAACCAGGATGTTTAGTTAAGGAAAAAAAAGAGGGGTGGGGGGGAAGAAGGCAGCTCTCATGCCATTAAAAGCCACGTTGATGTGCACTCCACGTACATCTCTCTTAGTTTGTATTCAATAGCAGCATATTAGGAGCAGAACCATGCCTGCAATTCCCTCAAGCTTCCCATTTGCTTCAGGAAGTTAAGGCTATGATGAGTCATAAGCAGGCAGCCAGAACAAAGCAGAGATGCTCTGTTTGAGAAAGGAGGGGAGATGAACACTTGAGTCCTTCCAAGTGAACAACTGGCACAACAAACAAGTAGGAATCAAGATTCTCTGCTAAACTGCAGCTCCACTCTGCCCTGCTGCGCTCTGCAACCTGGGCAAGCTCCATCCTGTCGCTGAGTAGCAGCTTACTTACTTCAGGCTGGTTTGGAGGTTGTGGCTGCCTCTTCCCTGGGGGCCTTCCAAGGCTAGGCTGGATGAGGCCTTGAGCAGCTGAGTCTAGCTGAGAGGCATCCATGCCCATGGCAGGGAGGTTGGAGTAGGTGATCTCTGAGGTCCCTTCTAGGACTTATGCATCTGTGATTCATACCCTGAGCAGCATTCCTCGGGCACCCCAACAGCACTAAGCCTGGTGGCTCAAGGTAACCCCACCCAAGATCATAGTGGACATGTTCCCTACAGACCAGACACATTTTACAGACACTCTCTAATGGCACAAGCCAAACCCAGGTTTGGCCAGGCCTGGCTTGAAGACAGGGACAGCAAGTTCCTCTCTCCTGTCGAAGGCAAGGTCCAGTCAGGGCTGGTTATACAGGCAGAGATCCACACACTCCTCTCTTGCACTCTTCTAGAGAGGGCAGGAGGGAAATAAAAAAGAAAACTGAAAAAGGCAAAGGTGCCCAGGAGCAGAAGCCAGAATGAGAGAGGAAACAGGCTTGCTTCCTGGAAGCCCAGTGCAGAACAAAGCCTTCAGAGCACTGCTGGCAAAGCACAGACGTCACCGGCAGCCTCCGTCTGCACCTCAGCCCTTCTGCACCACTTTATTCATTTCCCATTAAACTCATTCCTACTAAAACCTATTATTCACTGCTAAGACCAAGCTACTACTCTACTACAGCAACATTAACCTCCATAAAATAATTAAAGGATGGATTATCAGCATGAGACCTTAGGTGTCACCTCCCTGGAACCTAATGTGCCTTTCAAAGGCCTCAGCCATAATGAGCTGCTCAGATCTGGACAGTTGAGTTACCACTTTTCTCACTTGTGACATTTATTCAGCCAGAAGGATCCAACTTCTCCACTACATTACTAATCATTTACTTTTGACCCTGGGGAGCTGCAAGCAATCTTTAAGGGAAGCTATCCCTTTGAATCTCCCTTTTATATTAGCATCTAATTACTCCAAGAAATTTCCAGATGTACAAATTATAATGGAGTGTAAAGCAGCTCTTCCCCTTTGAACCACAGTGTCTCCCAGGAAGGCCTTTTTTAGCCTTCTTCATACTCAGAGCAGCAAACACATCTCTCTCTCAGCTTTGGTCCTGCTCCTTACAGCTTCTATTTATCTTCAATTAATGGGTCTTGGCTCAGCAGCCTTCCCTGCTGCAGCGCTCAGCCTACCAGCCAAACACCACGGTCCAGGTCCAGTCAGCAGGCCTCTCAAGTGTCACCAGAACATTGTTTCCCATGCAAACATCCAAGGAAATGCAGGACACACATCAGGGAGTCTCTCATTCCCACCCCCAGGGCATGGCCATTGCTGGGGCTGTGTATTTTTGGCCAAGCTGTGAAGAAAGGCTGCTCTTGGTCACGTGAAATGGCATCAAGCACTCTGATAACTGAGATCCAACTAAAGTGCAGTATCAACACAAAATGTTTCATGCAATGGTTGAGATGGTGTGCCAGGCACAAAGGCTTTTAATTAAACCAGTTCTAATTAATGTCATCAAGCAGCCTGCCCCCTGCCCCTTTACCACGGAGCTGTCTCTCTCCCCAGGTTTGGAGCCTGCTCACCCTCTCCCTGCCCTGGAGAGAATAATCTGCAGCCACCACCTTGGCTTCAGCCCCAACTGGGGACAGCAGGTGGGATTTTTCTGAGGTTCCAGGCACACCAAAGCCATAGAATAGAATAGAATAGAATAGAATAGAATAGAATAGAATAGAATAGAATAGAATAGAAGAGAATAGAATTAACCAGGTTGGAAGAGACCTTCGAGATCATCATGTCCAACCTATCATCCAACACCACCTAATCAACTAAACCATACAACCAAGCATCCTGTCAAGCCTCGCCCTGAACACCCCCAGCGACGGCGACCCCACCACCTCCTCAGGCAGCCCATTCCAGTGGGCAATCACTCTCTCTGTGTAAAACTTCCTCCTAACCTCCAGCCTAGACCTCCCCTGACGCAGCCTGAGACTGTGTCCTCTTGTTCTGGTACTGGTTGCCTGGGAGAAGAGACCAACCTCCGCCTCACTACAACCTCCCTTCAGGTAGTTGTAGAGAGCAAGAAGGTCAACCCTGAGTCTCCTCCTCTCCAGACTAAGCAACCCCAGCTCCCTCAATCTCTCCTCATAGGGCTTGTGCTCCAAACCCCTCACCAACCTTGTTGCCCTTTTCTGGACATGCTCCAGCAAGTCAACCTCCTTCCTAAACTGAGGGGCCCAGAACTGGACACAGGACTCGAGGTGCGGCCTAACCAGTGCAGTGTACAGGGGCAGAATGACCTCCCTGCTCCTGCTGGCCACACTGTTCCTGATGCAGGCCAGGATGCCACTGGCCCTCAGTGAGCCCTTAGTGAGAGCTGCTACAGGTCCTGTCCCAGCAGAGTGAATAACATCTGCCTGCCTGCCGCCGCCTTCTGCGGTAGCTAATGGGAAGCACTGAGGGTTGCAGGCAGGAGATGCTGGGCAATGGCAAGCTCCTGCAGTCGTTGAAAGGGACAACAGGTTTCTGGCGTGGACCACAGTGGAGAGACCTTTCAAGGTCGGTGCTGCCCGAGCGGGGTGGGTCAGCTGAGCTGCTGCATGGCTGGAGCAGCTCCTGCAGATCTGCATCGGGTGGCTTACAGCAATTACCGGAAAGCCGCCGCAGAGGCAGAACAAACGACCGCAGCCTTCGGTGCTTTAAGATCTGTCAAAGCCTGCATTAACCTGGAATGCTTCTGAAATAAAGCACTTAGCGGTGCCCTAGGAAAATTATCCAGCTCGTTTGGTAGGAGAAAATTCATGTCACAATGGATAAAAAATACAGCTAGGGAACTGATTTAAAGGAAACACCTTGTTAATGACAAGAACATTGCTTTGACGAGTAGGGTTATAAAGGAGCCGTCTGAAGTGAAACTGCATCCTTCATGAAGCATCAAATATGCTGGAAAATAAACCAAATCTTCCATGCTGCCTTACCCTATTAAAATGATGTCCTGGAAAATTGTCCACTGTGTGCAGGCGCTGCAGGTCTGGCTGCAGGGCCAGCTGGCCCCATGGCCTTCGCCAGGGCACCGGAGGCTTGAGGACCTTGAGTCCTCTGCACCTCCCAAGCAGCCCTGGGGCGCACGGGGCCAGGACCCCAGTCCCTACTCCCAGCAGCACAACGCTGAGCAGCCCCCGGCAGGGAGGATGAGTTCTGGCTGCATTTCAGCCACCGGGCACCGACGGGGGCTTTTTTAGACCGCGCAGAACGTTCGCTTCCTCCCAAGCTGCGCTGCTTTTGCAGTCACTCATTTAAATGAATTCCACCGTGCCTGCTTTTTGCCTCTCCTCATTCCAGCAGAGACTAAATTAAGCTTTGAAGTTTAGTGAGAAAGCCCCAATGGCATCAGACTTCAATGCTATTTCCTGAATGCTGGGGAATTAAAGCAAGGGGGAGGGCGAGGAGAAAAGAAACCTCTCTCCTCTTTTATTGTTTTCTACAGCTTGATCCTGCAATGACTGACTTTGAATAGAACCTCAGTGCCTGACTCCATGCATTATTCATGTGTGCTAAGCTATGTAAATACAGCTTTCAAAGGTTAAAATAAAACTCCTTCCCCTATACAGGTTACAATTATTTAATATTGTGACAAAGCGACTCACATCATTAATATTAAACAGCGGAGGGAGAGGGAAGAAAAGTGACCTAAAATGAACGTGTACTTCCCTCCTCAGTGTGGAACAGAGAGCTGGCAGGCTACAAATGTGCATGAGGTTCTCCAAAAGGAAGGAGGGAGGAAATGTGAGCACTTTACCGTGGCATTAAAAGGTGTAGCTGCCAGTTTGCCACTGACTAAGTGTGCAGCCTGTCAAAACGTCTGTCTGCAAGGGCTTTCCTGGCACAGCCAGAGCCTTAGGGGAGCAAGTGCTGCTGTGATTTCTGGGTTGAGGAATAATAACGGCAATTTAGGCCGAATTAGTTGATAAATTAGGAGTTTGGATTTGATTACCACAAGAGAAATTAGGATGCACCTGGAGTACACCTAGCACACCTGAGCCTGGGCAGGTTGAAACCTGTGTTCTACACCGCAGAGCTTGTGCACAGGGAGCCCTGGGGAGGCTCTGAAGTGGAGAGAAAACATCAGTCTCAAAGAGTAGAGCAGCTGATGGAGTGTTGGGTTTGGTTTGGGGCTTTTGGGGTTGGTTGGTTGTATTTTCTTGTCTTGTTGATGTTGTCGTTATTGTTGTTATATTATTATGTTATTGTCGTTGTCGTTGTTGTTGTTATACAGGGGGAAAAGTCATCAAGAGCTCGTGGAAACTGAAATAAACTGCATGGAAACTAAAATAAATTGCATCTCAGACGTAACAAACCAAACCCATTCAGAGCTCACCAGGGTAAATCCGTCCCTTCACACCTTGAGATACCAACAAAAACCTATTTCTAAACCCAAACCACCCCTGCCAATTCCCTGCTCAGCCTCGAAGATGTCTTTTCACTCACCACTGTCACGATCAAGTTTCCTCACTGAAGGCTGAGGCAGGCCAGGGCTTAGTGTGTGCATTCATCGCTTCTAACGTTCATTCAGCCAGGAGAGAGACAAGAGAACTTCTGCCTTTGACAACTCTTTCCCTGCTGTGAGCAGGATTAATCCTAATTGCCAGGGACAGCAATCCTGTTAGGCTCCCCAGCCCAGCAATTTGAGAGCACAGGATATTCCCCGGGGCTCCAGCTTATTATCTAGTGCTTTGTTTAGTCTGGCTTCGGTTTTGTGTTGGTGCCCATAACTGGTACCTAAGCACCTCTCAGTTAATTACATGGCTAAGAAAGATCAATGAATTCCACTGACTCCCCAGTTCTCCCACTCAGGTGGCTCAAGCACACAGGGGAGTGGCAAGCTACCAGCTATAAGATGCTGACAGAAGCATCCTGCATCCTCTTCCTGCTCTGTCCAAAACCACTTATGGGAAAAGGCCACTTTCAAGTGTCCCCAGTTAAGAAAATAGACTTGGAGGGGGTGGGGGGATGTTAAAACAATGCTGCAGCTGACACAGCAGCATTCACTGGAAAAGATTCCAGTTCAGATACATCAGCTTCACAGTTTGCAGCTTGTGCTCCAGCAGCACACAGAGAGATGCTAAGTGTAAATACAGCCAGGCTGGGAGTTGCTGAACATTAGCATATATGCAAAATAGCTTCAATCAGACCCGTGCAGAGCAGCCCTTCCCAAACCACTTGTTTCCACAGCAGTCCATGGAAACCCACATCATGGCTTGCACTTAACCAGCTCCCACAAACAAAAGAGGCCTGCAGAGTGCTGAGAGACAGAAGATACCTGGAAGCAGTGAGCTCCTGCAGCCCAGAAGGCAAATCATGGCCTGTGCTGAATCCAGAGGAGTGTGGGCAGCAGGGCAGGAGAGGGGATTCTGCCCCTGGACTCTGCTCTGCTTCACCTCAGGTATTGCCTCCAGTTCTGGTGTCCCCAGCATAAGAAGGACACAGAGCTGCTGGAGTGAGTGCAGAGGAGGCTGCAAGGATGCTCCAAGGGCTGGAGCAGCTCTGCTGTGAGGACAGGCTGAGGGAACTGGGGGTGTTCAGGCTGGAGAAGAGAAGACTCCAGGGGGACCTCAAAGCTGCTTTCCAGTACCCAAAGGGATCCTACAGGAAGGCAGCAGAGAGACTTTTCCTGAGGGTGTCTAGGGACAGGACAAGGGGGAATGGTTTGGAGCTGAGGCAGAGCAGGGTTACACTGGAGCTGAAGAAGAAGTTCTTCAGTGGGAGGGTGATGAGACTCTGGACCAGGCTGCCCAGGGAGGCTGTGGCTGCCTCCTCCCTGGGAGTGTTCAAGGCCAGGCTGGATGAGGCCTTGAGCCTAGTTGAGAGGTGTCTCTGGGCACGGTGGGGAGGTTGGAGCAGATGATGTCTCAGGTCCCTTCCAGCCTGAGCCATTCTGGGATTCTATAAAACCCAGGTCACTCCTCCCACTTTTGCCTGTGCTAGAAGCACACCCAAACTTCTTCAGGAGAGCAGGATGACAAAGGAGAATGGCTCTTATTTAATCTAAGAATTAATTACAATAAAGATTTGCTGTCAGCCCTGAGCATCACACCACCAAACACAGCATTATTCTAATAATGGCTTATTACACTATTTTTTTCCCCCTGCTAGAATGCAATATTGATTGGAAATCCTTGGGATGGAACAAATTGAATATTTGAGGGAATTTAACAACTGTTTGCTTACAAATGCAGACACTTATGGTTTAATTTGAACCCAGCCTGGGAACAAGCTCTGGCTGCTGGCAAAGAGGGCCCAGGGCACTGCAGGTCTAAGTGGTCAGACCTGGGATTAGTTAACCCCAGGCATCTTTTCCTCAGTGCAGAGGTGGGACCCGGTTCAGCCTCTCCCCAAACAGGCCACAGCATCACAGAAACATCCAGAAGCAGATGAGTCCAAGAGATTCATTACCCTCCATCAGTGAGTGTTGAATCCACTGCACCCTGGACATCATTTGTGGATTCCACAGCTACAGCTTAATCAGTGCCCAGTCTCAGGCCTATAAACTTTTGGTTAATGCAATTCAATCATTCAGGCTGGATGTTAGGAGGAAGCTCTTCACAGAAGGAGAGATTGGCCACTGGGATGTGCTGCCCAGGGAGGTGGTGGAGTCCCCATCCCTGGAGGTGCTTAAGAGGAGACTGGATGAGGCACTTGGTGCCATGGTTTGGCTGATTGGATAGTGTTGAGTGATAGGTTGGACTCAGTGATCTCAGAGGTTGTTTCCAACCTGGTTAATTCTATTCCATTTTCAAGCAGCACTGAAAACAAACCCCCAAAATAATTAACAAGGAAACTTCCCCCCAAAAAGACCCCAACCAAACAAAAAACCCAACAGCAACAAAACAACAATAACAAACCCCACAGAAAACAGCACAGAGCAAGAGGGAAAGAAAGATAATTAATGGTTGGACTTGATGATCTTAAAGGACTTTTCATGAGGGTGGTGAGAGCCTGGCACAGGCTGCCCAGGGAGGTGGTGGAAGCCTCATCCCTGGAGGTGTTTGCAGCCAGGCTGGAGGTGGCTGTGAGCAACCTGCTGTAGTGTGAGGTGTCCCTGCCCATGGCAGGGGGTTGGAACTGGCTGAGCCTTGAGGTCCCCTCCAGCCCTGACAGTTCTGTGGTTCTATGCTGCAGCTCAGCGAAAGGGCTCTGGCCAGCCCAATCTGGTTGAGGATGTCCCTGCTGACTGCAGAGGGGGAAGGTTGGAGTGGGTGACCTTTGGAGGTCCCTTCTAACCCAGGCCATCCTATGATACTACGAAATTCCCCTTGCCTCTCAGCGTGTGACACGAAACATTTCAGTGCTGACCCTGGGGAGCTGTCCTTTGCCTCAGCAGCAGGGCTTGAGCTACGTGTCTGCTTTGATCAGGACAACTAACGGGCAGCAGCCTTCCTGCTTCAGCAGGGCTGCCTCGGGCCTGGCAGCAGTCACTGCACATATTTAAACTCCAAACAATAGCACAAGCACTGCAGAAATCATTTGCAGCGTGTCAGCAAGGCGCAGAAAGCTCAGGAGGCAGCGAGGGCCTCTGTCGGCGTTTGAGCCATCCCTGCTCTCTCAGGTGCTGCATTTCTCCATTCTTTATGCTGATTTAAACCCCACTAATATCACCAAGCCTGTCTGCAGACTTTCAAATTAAACAAGTGCCTGTGAGCTAGAAAGGGGCTGGGAATTAACAGAACAGTAGCACCAAAGACCAAATTGGCTGCTTCTACACCAGCTAGGGGGGAAAATGCAGGGCTCGCTTCCAGCACCCCACAAAGACCTACAGGTTGGCTTCTTTTTCACCCAAAGGGCACCAAAACCAACAACTTTCTCCTGATCTCAACCTGTCAAATCTGGACACTGGCTTCTTTTTGACCCAAAGGGCACCAAAAAACCAACTTTCTCTTGATCTCAACCTGTTAAATTCAGACACTGGCTTCTTTTTGACCCAAAGGGCACCATAAACCCCACAACTTTCTCCTGATCTCAACCTGTCAAATCTGGACACTGGCTTCTTTTTGACCCAGAGTGTATAACACCCCCCACCCCCCATCCCCCCAAGACTTTCTTCTGATCTCAGCCTGTTAGTTCTGGCCCCCTCAGCAGCACGGGAGCCCAGCTCTGAAGCAGAGGAAATCTGAGACGAGGCGCTGAGAAGAGGCAGCGGAAAGCCGCGGCAGCAGCCACTTTGAAGTCGGGGAGGAAAACATTAAGGGGATCACGAAGCTTAAATTCCCTTTGTACCTGCCCCAGCCAGGTTTGCAAGCGGCAGGTCGGGAGTGCTGCTGAGGATCTGGGCTTACAGGGAGCCAAGAAACAAGAGCAAGCAGGTTTTTAGCAGTAATTTGTCTCAGCGCAGGCTTTAAGCCCTCAATTTATCTCTGTTGTTGCCAACATTTAGCTTAATCTGTTGCTCTGTCTTTCTTACCGCTAAGAATCCCAGAAGGATAAAGGGCTGATATACATAGAGAACTGAATTTCAATTAATGCAGGCTCCTGCTAATTTTTCCAGCACTTTAACTCACAATTTTCTCATTGCTGAGCCTCCAGAGAGAGTGCTTCTACATATTTATTTGTTCTGCAGGATGGGTATTTATCACCCACTGTGGCTGTGGCAATGCCAGGAAGGTTTGCAAGCAATGCCTCTGTCTTCCACCTTCCCAGAAGTAAATATGTCAATTAAGAAGGGAAGCAACTTAAATATTAGCATGAGGTTTCCAAACAGATTTAGCTAATGCCCCAGCTGCACAGTGCCTCCTCCTTGTTTGGCTCATCCTGTATTCAACACATCATTACCAGGGCAGGCACCAAGGCACACAGGAGCAGCACAGATTTTTTCCTCTGCAACCACTCTCTGTGGCCTGTTCAAACAGAGTCATTGCTTGTGATCTTCTGGGAGGAGAGGACAGGCCTGTAAAGCAAGAGCAGCACCAGGAAAGGGGCTGCAGGAGGGACCCAGCTCGGATGGACCCAGCTCTGAGGGACCCTCTGCTTCCCCAAAGCCAGTGGCACTGAGCTTGCCAAGGACCAGGGTCCTACAAACCCACAGTCAGCAGCCCAGAAATCAACTTCTAAGCACTGATTCTTTTCTGGCCATGGCACTGCAAGCTTTGCTGCCCTGCCCCACTGAACCTGAGCTGAAAGCCTTCCCTGAGCTGAGCACCAAAGAAATGCAGAGAGGTTACTGCTGGAGCCAAGCAGAGAGCCAGCAGAGCCATGAGAGCCAGCATTCCTGCAGGCCATCAGTGGGGAGCCCACTGCTCTTAATCTCACCCTGAAAAGCATCTGGGCTGCATGAAGAGGGGAGAAGCCTTTCCAGAGTGAGTCTGAAGGGGTTGATCCTGATGGGGAAGCCTGATGAAAGGCAGGAGTGGGAACTCTCTGGCATGGTGTTAGACTCCTCCTGACTTCCTGAGGGATCTAACCCCAAGCTTGGCCCTGATCCTGAGGGATCTAACCCCAAGCTTGGCCCTGATCCTGAGCACTCCTGAGCAAAGCACAGTGACCAAGTCCTTGAGCACCCCACAAACACCAGTGTGATGCTGTGCCACAGCCTCTCAGGGGGGGTCACAGCTCAAGCACTTATTACCATTCCATTTTGTTTTCTCAGCCTAACTCCAGAGCTGTGATTTGTCCTGCCAAGGGGCAAGGAGAGAAGCTCTGGGACATGTGCTGACACCCAAGGGAGAGGGCACATGCAGGGTGCTGGCAGGGAAGGGGGCTGGAGCTGCAGGGCTCTGCCAGGGGCAGAGAGGGAGGCAGGCTCCCTGCTGGTGTAGAACCTCATGGGCAGTGAAAAATCAGAACCAACCTGACCTGGGGACTGGACCCAAACCACAATGTTCGGTTTCAGCCTGGTTTTAACAGCAATGCAAACCAAATGCAGCCTCAGGGAAGGGGAAAACCCAACAAACACACCTCACAAGATATCGATTCAGTTAATCAGGCCAAGCAGAGCTTCCTCATAGTGCTTCATTTTCTCCCAAACTCAAAGCAGCCTTTTGAGTTGGTTTTTTTTTTTGCCACTGAGCAATGTTTTCTTTCTAAGAAGTCAGCCTAGGAATAACTCTGCTGCTATCTGACAAGCCTGAAGATAAGGGACAGTTCAGTCTCTCTCCAGCATGGGTACATGCCTCCCACTTCTCCTTTGTGCTGCTAACTCATTAATCCCCTCTCTATCTGCCTCCATTCAGATTCCCTCCCTGCTGCTCTCCGCACAAGCTCTGCTTTGTGTCTCCCGAGTGTCTGTTTATGGAGTGAAAGAAAGAAAACAAAACTCCCCAGGAAAGGCCAGGCTCGTCCTCTTCAGCTTCAAACAAACCCTCCTGCCTCATTCTAGCTTGAAGCCACAATTCACCACGCAGTGGAGAGAGCTTCTTGCAAGGAATTCTGCTTTTCCTTTGTGAAAGCTTTGTTTTCCTACCTCTTCACTTCCACCTCAGCACGGGAAGGGCAATGAATTAGTCCAATTTGAGGACAATTTGATGCTTTCTTTTGATAAGATCTGGGACCAAAAGCTCTGCAGGCACTGGCTGCAAGAGGACTGGCCACCCCCCTTCAAGCTGTGGCTGCCAGCAGCTTGTGCTGCACCTGGCAGAGGAGGGCTGCTCCTGGCCAAGATCAGGAGGTTGATAGCTCCTTCACTTTCCCACTACCAACACAGAAAGCCATCGACTGCTCCGTGTGAGATCCCTGCACCTGGAAACCTTTGCAGGATGCTTTTCATTACCCCAGTGCCTGTTATTCCCTCTCTTGTGCAGACCTCAGGCTTCAGGTAGCTGCTGCCAGGAGCCATCCTGTCAATGCCTGCATTAAATAACTTTTAACAAAAGCCATAAATGGTTTTTAAAAGTCATGAGCATGTCTCCAGCAATCGATAAGACAAGCTGCTGGTAACCATGGAAAGGCTCCAAGCTCAGGAGGTGATCAGGCTGCATGCCCTGCATGTGCACTTTCAGCATCCTCTGCTCTGCAAAAGGCTTTGGGATGGAGCCAGAAAGCCAGCAAAGGGAGGGCTCCATCGGCCCAAAGGTGAGACAAAGGGGCCAAGCCCTCCTGGCTCAGCAGGGAAAGGGTGCAGCCAACGACTGCTAAAGGCTGAAAGGGGCAGCTGAAGAACGCTCCTGAGAGAAAAGTCTGCGGCTTGAGAGCTGCACCGAGACCTTAACGGAGCTCAACTACCCTAACAGCTATTAAGAGGCAGCATCAAGGCAGCCTGACCTTCCTGGGACCCAAAAGGGTCTCTTTGGTTTCCTCTGCATTTGATTTCAAAGTAAAAGCTCTTTGTTAGCTCCCCCCTCAGCTTCTCCAGGCGTTTTGTTCTTCAGAGCCCACATCTGGCAACACCACACCTTGCCTGGCTTTCCCCTCACCTCCCAGGGCAGCCTCCACAAAGAATCCTAACAGCAGCTTCTGCAAAGGAACTGCTTGATACTGGAGTTGAAAGGCTGCAGAGCCTGGGCTGGAGTCTTGCCCTGCAAGTCCATGGGCAAAAGGGACAAACCCCTTCCTCAGGAGGCCACACAGGCTGGGGTCGCTGGGGTCACTGGCTGCAGCACCCCCCTGGCTTGTGAACAGCTGCAGCAAGGTGCTGCAGGACGAGCCCAGGAGCAAGCAGGGATGCTCAGAGGTGCCAGACAGCCTGGCACAGCACTGCTGGGGCTGGCCAGGCTGGCAGGGGCTCACAGCAGTGGTGCCTTAGCTGTGCAGTCAGTGTAGGACAGGCACTGCCCCCACAAACATGGGGCTACAAAGAGCCTGGGCTGCTCTGCGGTCACTGGGTGCCCTCCACACAGCCCTTGGGACTGGGGGGCTGTCACTGCTCCCTTCTTCACCATTTCTGCCCTCTTCAGCAGTGCCCACAGGAGCTCAGGTGCCACCAGGTGAGCACCCTCACAGGACACAGGTGAAAAGGGACGACAGAGAGGGGCCTTTGACCCATGCTGCCTTTGAGCACATCAGCTCACAGGGGCTCTGGTCCCTGCACAGAGCCCTCAAAGACCTCTTTTCCCAGGAACAGCTCCTGTTGCCTGCCGAATCCACCCCCCCAAAGGCACAGCAGAGCAACCTTTCACTTTGGGCCACGAGTCAAAAGAAAATAAGTAACAGGACACTTCAATTATCAGCAAGTGGTGCTCAGAGGAGCCAGAGTCCCAAGCTAAAGAATGCAAAGCAGTTTGGAGAGCTTTTGTTGCTCTCAAGACCAGAGAGAAAGCATCTCCCTCTCTGCTGCCACCCCCACTGAACTCACCTGAGCCTCGGCAGACAGGGACAGAGCTCAGGAGGCAGCCACCTGCTGTGCCAGGGCTGTCAAGGACCATTGCCTGAGCTGGCAAAAAGTTAGCATCAAGCCATCGACTGCAAACAGATTCCTTTTGGTTTCTCAGCTGCTGAGGATCATCTCCTGCAGCCATTCCAGGGTAATAAAAAGGTGGTTTAAAAACCCCATTACAACTGATACACAGCCTGTGCAAGGGAGCATTAAAAGAGATTTCCACATGCAAGCTGCAAGCCTGGGAAGATGCCTCAGTCAGGTTTCTCTGCTGCTGTTTGGGCAATAACACAGATGAGGGAGCCACGAAGTGGCTTGGGATTGGATGCACAAGAGGGCAAAGAGAGGGGAAAGAGCTGCAAGGAAGGAGCAGAGGCTTGAGGAGATTTTCCTGGTTAGATTAGCAAGAGGAATGCAGCATCACAGCTGTTGTAGGCACCACCCCTGCCAGCAGAGCCAGGCAGAAGGGAGTGGAGGGTCTACACATCAGCCCTGTGTGAGACAGAGGAGGATGACAAAGGCTGTGATCACTCAGAGGGTTGTGTGCCACATGCCATGCAAAATAATGGAGGAACAGAAACCAGCTGTCCCTGGCAGTGACCTGTCCTCGTGGGCTTTGCCCACTATCCCACCCAAAGCTACCACAGCAGCTAGACCCAAATGCCAGCCACTGATCAGAGTGTTTCCCAGGGAGCTGGGAGGTGCCCCATCCCTGGAACCATTCCAGGGCAGGTTGTTTGGAGCTCTGAGCAGCCTGCTCTAGTTGAAGACATCCTGCTGACTGCCTGGAGTGCCATGAGGGACAGGAGGGGTGGGTAGGGCAGGCAAGGCTGGGGGGCCCTGGCAGAGGCTGGACTGGATGGCACTTGCTGTTGGTGACAACAGGGTTGAGAGCCTCTGGGTAAAGATGAACCTGATCCTTGTGGGTCCCTTCCAACTTGAGACACATTCTGCTCCCAGGGCAACAAAGCTGAGGAGGGGTCTGGAGCACAGCCCTGGGAGGAGAGGCTGAAGGAGCTGGGGTTGCTTAGCCTGCAGAAGAGGAGGCTCAGGGGAGACCTTCTTGCTCTCTACAACTGCCTGAAGGGAGGTTGTAGCCAGGTGGGGGTTGGTCTTTTCTCCCAGGCAAGCAGCACCAGAGCAAGAGGACACAGTCTCAAGCTGTGCCAGGGGAGGTTTAGGCTGGATGTTAGGAAGAAATTCTTCCCAGCAAGAAAGATTGGCCCTTGGGATGTGCTGCCCAGGGAGGTGGTGGAGTCCCCATCCCTGGAGGTGTTTAGGAAGAGCCTGGATGAGGCACTTGGTGCCATGGTTTAGCTGATTAGATGGTGCTGGGTGATAGGTTGGATTCGATGATCTCGAAGGTCTTTTCCAGCCTGGTTAATTCTGTTCTATATGTGGACAGCTCTGCTGAAAACCCATGGAGCTTGTGGCACTGAATGACAGCCCCAAGCAGAGGCAGACCTGGTGTTTGGTGGCACTGAAGAGAGAGACCTTTCCCTCAGGCTGTGCTGGCTCTGAAGCAGAAAGCCACCGTTGAGTAAGCTCCATAAACTGAGAGGCACTGCAAACCGTGGTGCAGTCACTCACATTCAGAGGCTTTGCCTTTGACACTGTGGCCACATTCTCCCAGCCACATGAGGTCTTCCCAGGAAGAAGATCCATCTTTTCAAATGAAAACAAACCTCCTTCCCCCCTCTCCTCCCCCTCCCCTTAAAGTGTTTCCAGAAACCTTCCCTACGAAACCCAACTGCACCAAGAGCTGCAGAGTGGCAAAGCCAGAGCAGTGATCCCCAGGGAAACAAAACACTTCTGTTCATCAGCAGAGAGTGTTTGCCTCACAGGGCAATTATGACAATTGAAGTGTTTGCATTAGCTGGTTTGCCTCTGCCTTTGCCATCAGCAAAGCAGACACAGAGGTATTGGTAGCACTCTGATAGGGTTAAGGCCAAAGAGCATCCTGCCTGCCCTGGGGAAAGGGAGAAAAAGGGAAATCAATGAACAAATCACAGGCTCACAGAAGGTTAGGGGTTGGAAGGGACCTCCAAAGATCACCCAGTCCAAGCCCCCTGCCAGAGCAGGATGTCCCAGGGCAGGTCACACGGGAGCACACCCAGGCAGGCTCTGAATGTTTCTAGAGCCTCCACAGCCTCCCTGGGCAGCCTGCTCCAGGGCTCTGTCACCCTCACAGTGGAAAAGTTTCCCTTCTGTTCCCACAGAGCCTCCTCTGCTCCAGCTGGCACCCAGTGCCCCTTGTCCTGTCCTTGGCCATCCCTGAGCAGAGCCTGGCTCCAGCCCTGCACATCTTTATCCCCAGCAATGAGGGCAGCCCTCAGGCTCCTCTGCTCCAAGCCCCAGCTCCCTCATCCTGGCCTCACAGGAGATGTTCCCCTGCCTGCAGCAGCTTTGTGGCTCTGTGCTGGACTCTCAAGCAGCTCCCCGAGGTTCTTCTTGAACTGAGGGCCCCAGAACTGGACACAATACTCCAGATGTGGCCTCACCAGGGCAGAGCAGAGGGGCAGGAGAACCTCTCCCAACCTATTCACCACAGCCCTTCTAATCCACCCCAGGATGCCCTTGGCCTTCTTGGCCACAATGGCACATTGCTGGCTCCTGGGCACCCTGTTGTGCAGCAGGACCCCCAGAGCTGCTCTCCAACACATCAGCCCCAACCTAGACTGGTCCATGCCCACAACCCAAAGCACTGAGGTCTTGTAAAACCCACTTCACCACCACATGCTGTGGCACCAGGAGTGATTCCCTGGTTGTGATCCCACAGGGGGCATTCCTGTGCCTGTTCCCCATCAACACTTCACATCAGCACACCTCCCAGCTTACCTCCCTCAATGCAAGCAGATTTTGGCTTTGGCAGAAGAGGCTCAGGGCTGCTGTCCAGCAAACAATCCCCAAATCCCTTCTGCTCTGTGCAGATGCAGATACCAGAGGGTTGCTCAGTCAGGTGAAGTGGCAGTGACCCCTTCAAAAGGAGTCAGGAGTGCCACAGGCAGTGGGAAAGGAACCCAACTGCCTGCCATGGCCCTCTTCATTGGAAATATTTTGCCTTCCCCTTCTTCCCTACAATTAGCTGTGCTGTGGTGAATTGGCAATGCAAAATTGCCCTCTTCACACAGGCTGGTGTTAAATTACTCTGCAATTAGTACTAACATATTGTACTTACAGCATTTACTCTGCTTGATAGTTCCATCAACATAACCTTATTGTGATCTATAGCAGGGAGGATAACAATTAAACTGGTATTACTCATGTTTAAAGAGCCACTGACAAGCTCTCCCCACGTTCACAAGCACCATTTCAATCATGTTTAGCCACATCCACAGACTCCATTCCTGTTGCCATGCAGCCTTTCCCCCCTACCACCACCACCACTACCACTGTAAGCAAAGGAAACCATTCCTCTGTGGGAGTCCTCTCAAGTGACATGGACCTGTTCCCTGCGCACCCTGTCCGAGCCTTGGCCAAGATTCAGCCCTGAGGTGGAAGGAATCTTTACACAGCTGCTTCCTGCAGGCTGAGTGCAGCACCCACCGTAAATAGGTAGCTTAGCACTCAAACTACTTGTAGAGATTGTCTTCCATTCCTCACCTGGGGAAGGAAGCCCATTTGCATGCTAACAGCATTCATCTCTCCCTTACAAGCAGCCTTTCCTCTCTGGAGCCCCAGAGAGAGAGGAGCAGGGTGAGGAGGAGGGGCAGGAGCGACCTCAATTCTGCCAGGCAGATCGGTCGGCACTTCGGAAGTTATTGGAACGTTTGGGAGCATAATGCCCAGCGATTTGCATTCCAGATACCTTCCCCAGCAGCTGAAGGATTTCTAAAGGTTGCACATCTCAGCTTCAGAGCCTGTGCCCTCTCCTCACAGCAGTGCTAGCGGCAAGCTCTGATGAGATCATCGCTCTGACACCCAGCAAAATTAGGCTAACGCTCACGTGTGATCTCATCCGGCACAACTCCTGTTTCCATGGGATCAGAGGAGGCAAGGAAGGCCCTATTAAACCATATTAAAGGTGGTGCTATTCAGCCTGCAGCTACAGGAATGTGTCTGAGCCCCACAGGCCACATCCTCTGAAATACAGGAAGCAGAGAACAAGCATTCGAAAGCGGCAACGAGGATCTAAGGCAATCCTGGAAGACAATCCCAGCTGCGGTTTAGTGCTGATTATAATTCTAGGCTTCCAGGCGTGAGGGAAGGAAGGCAGATGAAGTCTGGGGGCCTGCTTCCACGTGTGTCATTTCAAAGGGTGCCTGCAGCAGCTGAGGATCCGGCCCCCTTTGGGAGAGGCAGGGCTTGAGCAGCACATTTTGCCTCTAACTTGTCAACACCCGGAACGCATTCGAGCATCCTCCCACTTCCTTGAGGGGAAGGATGGTGACAGACAAAGGGTGGCACACTGCCCTGGTGCAGGGCCTCTCTCCAGGCAGGATGGAGCACTACAGGGCTCCTGCACCTCTGCACAGCCAAGCAGCAGGTCAGGTAAGATCCAAACATCCTCCCACTTCCTTGAGGGGAAGGATGGTGACAGACAAAGGGAGGCACACTGCCCTGGTGCAGGGCCTCTCTCCAGGCAGGATGGAGCACTACAGGGCTCCTGCACCTCTGCACAGCCAAGCAGCAGGTCAGGTAAGATCCAAACATCCTCCCACTTCCTTGAGGGGAAGGATGGTGACAGACAAAGGGAGGCACACTGCCCTGGTGCAGGGCCTCTCTCCAGGCAGGATGGAGCACTACAGGGCTCCTGCACCTCTGCACAGCCAAGCAGCAGGTCAAGCAAGACCTGGGGCAGCAGTCCCCCAGCTCTCCTGGGGAGGCTCTTGTGTCCCCTTGCCACACTTCTCATGGATGTTCCTCTGCAATGGGGACCAGCCTGAGTGAGCAGGGCAAGGCCAGCATTTCAGTGTCAGCATTCAGCAGGCACATGGTGTCACCACAATCAGGGCAGCTCTGCCAGGTGACACCAGCCAAGACCCGGCTGCTGAGGAGGTGGGTGAGCAACCCCTGTGGAGAGCTGAGGGGATGCACCCCTGGAAACCCTCAGCCATGCTGAGTGATGGAGAGCAAGAACCTTTCATGTGAAGCATTTCTCAGCACCTCCCAGTGAAACCCACTTGTCATTCAACATTTCTGCAGTCCCAAAGCCTGTAATTTCCCACTTCTTGTGCATAAAACCAGGAGGCAGGCTTCCCCAATCCCCTGCATCTCTGCTATGAGCCTCTTGTCTCTCACAATCCCCTCTACACACCAAACAACTCAGGCTGTGCATTCCCCGTGCCCAGATCTTCACTGCCACACAGTAATTGCAGGCTTGGAAAATGAAAACATTACTCAGCTCACCATGACTGATGCCTCTTGAATGGAGAAAATGCAAGCCCAGCATCCTCAGCTTGGTTTTGATGCACCCAAAGTGATCTTCTCTTCGAGGAGCCTCAGTGCTGGCTAAGGTTAGGCGGTGGGCAGTGGTGCTTCAGGATTCTGGTGGCTTGAGCAGAGCCTGGGATCAGCTTGGCAGGAAATGTGTACTCTGACATCTGCATAAGGGTAGCTGGGGAGGCAAAACATGAGCACAGGTGAAGCTCCAGTGTAACACACCCCCAGGAAAGGAAAGCAACACCCTGCTTGTTAAAACCTGCACAAAGGACCTGGCTGATCATAGTCTCTTGTGCTCTCCACCTCTCTTAGATGCATTGGATGTCAGGAAGAAGTTGTTCCCCATGAGGGTGGTGAGAGCCTGGCACAGGCTGCCCAGGGAGGTGGTGGAAGCCTCATCCCTGGAGGTGTTTGCAGCCAGGCTGGAGGTGGCTGTGAGCAACCTGCTGTGGTGTGAGGTGTCCCTGCCCATGGCAGGGGAGGTTGGGGCTGGCTGAGCCTTGAGGCCCCTTCCAGCCCTGACAGTTCTGTGATTCTATTTAATCAGTACAGCAAGAAACCCACCCAAAATCATAATGAAAATGCCACAAATTGAAGAATTGAGTTAGAAATCAACACAAAAATCATGTCCTGATAGAGCTTATCCCAAACACTCATTCACATGCTCAGTATCATGCACACTGCTTTAGTAGCCATTAAACACTGTCTCAGGCAGGGTGGCAAGAAGAGAACTGAACTGGAGTTAGTTAAGAGAACAGATGTTGCTATTTGTCCAAGAGGAGCTCAGCAGGAGCTTGGCTGCCTGAGGAATTTGCCCTGCTTTATGCATGTGCTGTATTTCCTTCCCCCTTATGCTGCATGCTCACCCCTGGAGCTGGTGTCAGCAGCGCTGCTCACACACCAAGCCCTGCACATATGCTCTAGGAGTGCACAGAAGGGGGAAGAGGAGTGTCTCATTCACAGGCAGAAATATTTCTGCATGATTGAGGACCCTATTAAAGTGGAAAAGTCCTGCTTTCAGACACATGAGCACCATGAAGATCAGGTTTGATTTGGTGGCTGGGAAAGGGGCTGGCAAAGCCTGGAGAGAACCCAAAACCCTACTGAGAATGACTGTAAACCTATGTTGTCTACCACTGCCCTTAGGCAGCCTAGAGAAACCTCCTGCTGCTGGTGCCCATAAGGTGCCAGACCACCTTTGCTCTCACTAAATCAAGCTCTGAAGCGCCTGTGGTGCCACAGGGCTCAGAGCCCAAGTCCCATGGCCAGGGAAGGTGCTGCCACCACTCACAAGTAACAAGGCTGTGGCCTCCCTGTTCTTGCTGCTGAGAGGGGCCAGCCATGCCCAGGAACACGCTGGAAGCATGGCTGCCCCCCTGGGGGTTGGGAAATAAAGGCTGGTGTTTGATAATTACTCAAGAGTGGCTTCCAGAACCTCACAGTGTGAACAGTGTCAGGTGGGACTCCGGCTCTGGCGAGCGTGCAGGTGGTGGGAAAGAGAACAAACTCATCACTCAAACCTGAATATTAAATGGCAGCTCCCCTCAGTGCCACCTCAGGAAAAAGCAGGGATGCAGGGAAGGAGTTTTCCTCAGCACAGACCTTCTGTGGGCAGAGTTGAGCTGGGCTGGGCTGGCCCCATAGGAGGAGGGTGTGGGCTCCCCACTGCTAACCCCTGGGCTTGGAGGGCTCTGGTTTTTGCAGCACCATGGAGATGGCCTCACCTGCTCCTGTCCCACTTCATGTCCCACTGCAGTCAGCAGGGAGCTACTGGGTGTCCCATCTCCTAGGAGGGTGATGGTGTGGCACCAAGCCCCTCAAGACAGAAGGGCTGAGCTTATGAGGCTGGGGAGAGGCCTCAAGCACAGCCCTGTGAGGAGAGGCTGAGGGAGCTGAGGTTGCTTAGCCTGGAGAAAAGGAGGCTCAGGGGAGACCTTCTTGGTCTCTACAACTCCCTGGAGGGAGGTTGTAGCCAGGTGGGGGTTGCTCTCTTCTCCCAGGCAACCAGCAGCAGAACAAGAGGACACAGTCTCAAGCTGCACCAGGGGAAGGTTAGGCTGGAGGTGAGGAGAAAGTTCTTCCCAGAAAGAGGAATTGGCCACTGGAATGTGCTGCCCAGGGAGGTGGTGGAGTCACCATCCCTGGAGGTGTTAAAAAAAGGCTTGGATGTGGCCCTTGAAGCCATGGTTTAGTAGTCATGAGGTGTTGGGTGACAGGTTGGACTTGATGATCCCTGAGAGGTGAGAGGTGCTGGGTGGAACCCTGCTCCCTGCGGCAGCGCAGCCAAGGGCCCCGTGAGCAGCCAGCTCCCTCCATCCACCTCTGCTGCTGCCCTCTCACCCCTTCTGCACCAGACATTGGATTCAGTTCGACGAGGCCCTGATTCAGCAGACTCTTCAAGCCAGGCACACAACCCAGGCTGCTGGCCAGAGCTCAAGGCAGGCTCATCTTGCTGGGGCCAGGGACAGATTTACACCTTGGGCGCCGGCGAGGGGAGCGCCGGGCCCCTTGTCGCCGCGTGTTAAATGGGCTCGATAAAAGCAGAGCCATTAGCTCATATATTTGCTGTGCTCCCACATCAGCCCTCATTGATCCCTGGCTGCTCACAAGGTTGGAGTTTTACATATTCAATTACCCGGGGAGAAGATTTGAACAAAAGCTGGAAGGAGAGTAAGGAGGAGGAAAGTGCTGATCCATCAAAGCGGGGCAGACCTGGAAGCCCCTCGCTGTGTGCGTGCCCAGATGTTCACCGGGCACCTACGGGAATGGCACTCGACTAGGAAACGTGGCACCCCCTGCAGAAAGCAGCTGCCAAAACTTTGCAGCTTTCATGACCTGAGGAGAGGACACACAGACCTTCAGCCTGGAGGAAGACAGAGCAGGTGAAGCTGTGTCCAGCCACACAGAGCAACCATTTCCCTTCACTTCGCTGCTGCAAACGTGTGCCCGAGCTCAGAGGGAGCCCCAGGGCGATTCAAGCCTTTCACTGCTCACCTCTATTAGCAGAATAGAATAGAATAAGCCAGGTTGGAAGAGACCTTCGAGATCATCAGGTCCAACCTATTATCCAGCCCACCTAATCGACTAAAACCATGCAACCAAACACCCTATCAAGACATTATCTTGCCCAATATTAAGGGCTGAAGATTCCTTTCCAGACTTTACCCAGTGGGCAAAACGTTTAAAGTGAGAAGAAAGGAAGGCAGAAACCCAGCCTTGGGTATGCACTGTGGTAAGAAGCAACTGCAAGGAGAACCCCAGCGTCTCCTTTCCTGCCAGCCCCGGAGCAATCAAAAGGAGAAATACCTCCACGAATTTCTGCTTGGAGAGATCGATATGATGACACCAGCCACATGAGATCCTTTTGTCTCCTGACCCACTGCAGGGCTGCTGTCACTGGGAGCAAAGCTGCGCTCCCCCCGTCGTGGGGTCATGGCGCAGAAGCACTGTGCCAGCGGCGCCATGCAGCAGTGCTGCCCTTCCCTGCCTCTCATTTACATTGGCCTCACTTCTTTCTTAGCTCACCACTTCCCAGCTCTGCTCTTCCTGAGGCAGAGCAAGAATCTCACATCAATTAAAAGGCCATTAAAGTAAAGCCTCAGTAAGGAGCAGTCCCTCTGCCGTTCTGTCACGCTGCTGGCACAAGGGGAGGGACAAGCAGGAGCAGTGCCTGGCCCAGTGCCTCCCAGCAGAAGCAAGAAGATAATCTGCCGGGCTGGGAAGAAATTGTAAGGTGCATTTCTCTAATGGAAGGCACTCTGGCCTGGTCATGCAAAAGATCTCTGGGTTTGGGTTTTTTTTTCCATCAGAGCAGAGGAAAAGAAAGAAACTCTTCCCCTCTCAAACTCTCCTACAAATCACAATTCTGCTCCTTCCACACAGAAGATTCTCTTTGTGCTGAACGTGGCTCCCAGTCACTTGACATATTCAGCTCTACCCCACTTCAGCTGCTCATGGAAGCCTTCCACAGCTGAGACAGAGACGCTTGCACATGTCCAGCCCTCTGTCTTGCTTCTAACGCTAATTGAAAGCGATGCGGTGGAAGCTGCAGGAGGTGAATTCATCACACTCCGCATGAAGGCTGCTGCTCGAATGGAAACTGATCTGCTCTCCAAACGTCTTCCTTTCATGTGCTGATGTTTTGTTAAAGGAGGAGACATCCAGTATTTAGTGCTCTTCATCCTTTCCAAAGTGAGCAAATACTTGTAATTAAATTAATTATGATAATCAGGCAGGTGTCTCCTGTGTGCTGTAAGTTGGTTTGATTTCCAAGACGTTGCCTCCTGAAAGGAAATGGTTTCTTCCTTTGTTCTCTGCTGCTTTTCGGTAGCGAGGACAGTGAATAATTAATTACAGCACTATTACAGCCTTGCAAATTACCACGAGGGAAAAAAAAATACGACAGCTTCTCCCTCTGGCCCCCTCCTCCCCCCTGTCAAAGGGGCTGGAGGAATGGAGCAGGCTGCGGTAAAGCCCCAGGGCAGGTGGGTCTCTGCTCTTTCGAGAGATGAAAGCAGCAGGAAGAGTTTCATCGGGAAAGTGATCTTAAACCATGCGAGAAACGCCGAGGGGTTCTCCGCGCACCTCTACCGCAGGGTGGGAGCTGCAATCTCCATTTCAAAAGCGTTTCCACAATTTTGAAGTAGATTTTACCAATTAAGAACAAAACATTACCTGCCCTCCCCCCCCCCCCCCCCCCCCCCCTTCAATTAGACAAATTCAGGCCGTTCTTAATAGCTAAGTCCCACCGAGCAGTGGCAAGCACAAGTCCACTTTCTGCTGAAGTGTCCCACGAACCTCTGTGGAAGGAGAGGAACAGAAAACTCTCCAGGCACCATTCTCAGTGCAGGCTTTCTGTAATCAAAAGTCCATTTTAGTGTTTCCCCCACTTCCTTGAGCTATTGACGTGACTTTCAGCTGCACTGCTTGGAGGAGGAGGCAGCAGAAACTCTTTGGGAGCCCTTTCAGCTTTGCAAACTTGTTTCCCAACGCTCCTCCTCTTCCTGGGCAGCTGGGAGATGCAGATGCCCGAGAATTTTGGCTAAACCAGGATGCTTGCTGGAGGTCTCAACCAGGCAGAGTTGGGTGAAACTGCAAGTGGGGGTAAAATCCAAAGGAACACAAAGGAGGTACTCCCAGAAATGAGAGCAGAAAAGTTACCACCGAGCCCCCTCCCCTCTGGAACCCCCTCCCCTCAGTGTCAGCATCTCCCAGCAGCCCAGAAAAATGAGGAACATCAGACAGCAGGTTTGCAAAGCTAGAACAGTTCATAGTATCACAGTATCAGTCAGGGTTGGAAGGGACCACAAGAATCATCTAGTTCCAACCCCCCTGCCATGGGCAGGGACACCCCACACTAGATCAGGCTGGCCAGAGCCTCATCCAGCCTGGGCTTAAACACCTCCAGGGACGGGGCCCCAACCACCTCCCTGGACAACCCATTCCAGGGCTTCACCACTCTCAAAGAGTTTCTGCCTCCTCCTCCTCCTCCTCCAAACAGCGCAGCTCAAAGTCACATCAATAGCTCAAGGAAGTGGGGGAAACAATAAAACGGACCTTTAATTAAAGCAGCCCAGATCTGACACAGCTCCTGAGCAGTGAAAGGAAAGAAATGGCCTTTAATTGACACTGGGATTGTGCAGTGTCCTCATGGTGCTCCCTTCTGATCTCTGGCTTGAGAAGTCTCTCTTCATAATCACTCACAGCAACTGACTGTTGCCTTCTTCCAGTCCCACGAGGTGCCCAATAGCCACATGGCCACCACTTATCTTCTTCAGTAATAGCTGAAATCTCTCAGAGAAAGACCTGAGCTGAGGGGAAGCTGCTGAAGAAGTTTAAGGGCACAGTCAAACGCTGCTGAGTTACAGGGGAATTTGCATGGATTTGCATTTTACATTTACATTAATGCAGGATGAGTTCATTAGGATTCATCTAACAATAATGAATGCTCCAGGAGCCAGTAATGATCACGAGATTACAACTCTGCCATAATCCTGTCTCTGCCGTTTCAGCCTCCCCTCTTTCCTGCAGGAGCTGAGGGTTGGTTACTGCCACTGGCAGCTTGACAACATCCTCCTGTGCCCAGCCTTGACTCAGCTTTGACTTTTATGAGAGCTTCCTAAGGTTCCTGTGGACTTGGAGCCACGTTAGCATGCAGTTGGATGGCGCTGACTTGATCCTTCCAGCAAGGAAAGCAGTCTTGCTCTTTGAGCCTCACACAATGGGCTTAGACAGGAACAGTTTGAGAAAATATCTAGGGGGGGGGGAGGGGAAGAAAAAGTGATAATAAAATCCCCCTCCCCATAACTGCTGTCACAGTCATCCTGTTCTACAGCTTTTGCTTCGTTGTTTTGCTTTTCTTAATGCTGCTTTAAACCCCTTTGGCAGGAACAGCTAATAACAGCTTGGAAAGGAATTAATGTGTCTGTTGGATGGAAACATTCTATTGTTTCCATGGATATTGGTGCAAAATCCCTTTGGTGATGTCTTCCTGCAAAATGTGTAATCAGCAGCAGGGAAAAAAAAAAGAGATACAGAATAAAATAAATAAAAGCCAAATAGCTGCAAAGTGAAGAATGAGCTTAAAGAAGCTGCTCAGGACCTTGCTCTGGCTCCTGCATGATGTGCACCTGGCACAGGACAGCCCCGGGGGGCAGCTCCCTCGTGCTTTGTTAGGGCTTTTGTTCCTCCCACAGCATCCAAGGCTGCCTGGTCTTGGATGAACGTGGGGGATTCGATTGCTTTGGTGGCTGCTGGCCCTCTGGGGATGCTTATGGTTGAGTGGCTTTGCAAGCTGACGTCGCCCTGGGTGCCATCAGGCTGTGTCGTGTGTCAGGGCTGGTGGGGGCTGGGGACAGAGGAAGCCTCTGCGTGGTTTTCCCCTGGGTCAGTACCCAAGAGAGGCTGCAGTGGCTGGCTGCTCCTGCAAGACCTGTAGGAGTCCAAGGCTCTGACATTGCTGCTCTGGCTTTTTCATGGAAGCCTTTATAAACATTTCTACTGGGACAAAGGAAACTGAATCCTTTCATCTTCTGCTGAGGAGCCTTTGCCTCCTCCCCAGTGCTGCTTCTTGCTTCGGAAGTCCTGCGCTGCTGTCAGTTCTCTGGGAGCCCACCTTAAGCTTCAATTACCAGTGATTTAATGAGGAGCCTTTTAATTATAACAGCTGTTGTTTTAATTACCAAAGGATTTATAATTAGACCCTCTGCACAATCCTGCTGCTGAACCAGGGGCCCAGAACCCCTCCCGACACGGGTGCAGCTCACAGGGGCAGTCTGTCCGTCTGTCTGCTGACCCTTTGCTTCAGCCTTCTGGGAGAAGCAAGAGGAAGGAGGGAAAGCAGCTGGGATCACAGATGCAGCTGATCAGCACCTCCTGAACACAGGAGCATCCCTCCTGGTAACAAATATCAGGTGCACTGCTTTGTTGGCAACCATAAACAACTGCACGCTCGTCCTGTGCCCATTTCACAGCTCCTACTGCTGGCTTCAGGGAATTTATCTCACAATCCCCTTTCAAGCAATCAGCTCAAGAAGTTGTTTTGAAAGCTCTGAGTGATATCAGGGAGGAATCCTCTCCTCACACCTTTTAATTAGAATGAGAAGGGAAAGGGGGTGGAAAACAGTTTTGGACAGATCTGGGCTTTTACAGCAAGGCTTGCTGTGCACAGTCAGTACCAGAAAGCCTCTTTCTGAGTTCCTCAGGGATTTCAGACATTTCAGCATCCACTGGCAGGAATGCAAATGGAGTGTTTTGGAAATTCTGACGAGCTGGAGGGAGCAGGAGCTGCCCTAAGAGCCCAGCACCCGCTGGCAGCAGCCGCTCCCCTTCCGCAGAGGACCGGGCTCAGAGCTCTCTCTGAGCGCTCCGTGGATGCCTGCTCCCAGGAGGAGCTGTCCCTGAGCACCCCATGGCTGCCTGTCCCCAGCAGAGCCCATGGGCTGGTTTGGCTGAGCAGCACTTGACAGGCTAGTGACTTGTAGTGATGCATTTGATTAGAAACCAGAGGGAACCAAAGCTCACAGCTCCTTGCTAGAGTGCAGGCTTGTTAGGGAAATTTAGTGCCATGGAAATGACTACAGGACCCAGCAGAAAGAGTCCTTCTGAGGCATCCAAAATAGCAAGAGGTTAAATTAAAGCTTCCTTGCTGCAGCATAATCAGGAGCTGGCCAGGCACAGGCTCCAGGTTCTCATGCTGTGCACACCTAAATTAGAACAGCCAAGCAAATTTTACCTACCTAGCAAGAAGCTGTTAGAACACAGAGCCCTGCTTCCCCTCGCCAAACGGCCTCCCTTCCCACCTCTGACTGAGGATGGGATGTTAGAGCTTGACTCAAAGCTCACTGGAGAAAACTTGCTCCTCCTATTGGAAACTGGGCCTTGGCTGGCCCTGCAGAGCTCACCCCTGACCATGGGCATAGTGCTGGCTGGTGCTGTGTCAGAGCAGTAAAACCCTCACAGCCACATCTGCTTAGTTACAAGCCACAAGAACCATTCCTGGTGTGGCTATGACTCCATCAGCTGATGCAGTGAGCAAAGCCTCTGACAACTGGACAACCATCTCTGCTGGATGTCTTCAATGCCTGATAACCACAAGCACAGCTTGGCAGGACAAACAGCACCTACAGCACCAGAGGCCAAAAGCCTGAACCAGAGTGACAGCCAGGGCTGCACAGATCCAGCCCAGGGAGCCTCCCCTAGGGAAAATTCTGCCTTTCTTGTTCACCACAGAGCCTCCAGCCTCCACTGCCCACAGGCATGGGTCAGGGTCAGTGTCTGCACTGAGGGTGCACCATGGTGCACACAGACTTCACAGAGCCAGGCCCAGTCACACAGATTTCACACAGAGCCTTTTCTGCTCACTGCTCTTCGTCAGCACTGAGCCAGCTGGGCACGAACCCAGCACCCCAGGTGAGCTCAGATGAGAAGTGATGGGGACAACCTTCTCCTAGCCTGCAGAGCAAACACTCATCTGAGACTTCAGCCCACAGCACAGCTCAGTCTGATGCTTTGTCTAACCCCAGCATGGAGCTGAACAATGTCAATAAACAATTAACATCTCGCAACCAAGCAATTAAATCAATGGCAAGTGGGGAATTCCAGCAGGCAACACAATTACTGCATCAAGTACAAAACCTGCTGCATGCAGCTGCTGCAAGGCAGGAAGAGCTGGAGCTCTTCACCTCAGCTCTTGCCTCTGCAGCAGAGCAGGAGCCTTCCAGGGGAGCATGTTTGATTCCAGGTGAGGACAAGAGGGAAGAACATTTTCAGCAGTGGTACCATCACCTGTGTCTGCAGGAGCTCACACACTCTGGGGCTGCTTCAGGAAGGGCCCTGCCTGTGCTAGAGGAAGGGCCCAAGCCGTGGGTGTGCTGCTTACAGGACAACTGGCCCCTGAGCTGCTGGGCAGCACCATGGGTAGATCTCAGAGGTGTTTCATTAAGGGTTTGTATGTTTTAATGGGAGGAAAATGGGGTTCAGCACCATGGAGTCTGTCTGGGCTGTCAAAGGAGGGGCTGAGAGGAAACTATCCCTTTGTTTCCTTCCCTTGGTGGAGAGCAGGAGCTCACAGCCCTGCCTGTGGCTCAGCCGCCGCTCAGCCCACAGGAGCTCAGCACTGCAGAGTGGCCAAAGCCCAGCACAGGTCCTTCAGGACCTGGATCAGTGCCCTGCCGCTCCCGGCAAGCCTCTCGTGTTCCATTACGAGTCACGCCGCATGTCCTGCCTGCGCTGCTGAGAGGAGCTGCTCAGCTCGGAAAATTCACCATCCATCCGCTCATTAGGAGGGATGAAACAACTCTCCCTGCAACAGGAGCTGCCATGGAGCCCGCAGACAGAGCAGATCTGTGCGCCAGGCGCTGTTTGATCCGTGCTTTGCTCGCCGTTCTCTCAGCTCCTCTCCGGAGATGAGAGGGAATATTAGCCAGGAAATTACTTTCCAGTTAGTTCAAGCTGCGTTTTGCGATGCTGATTGAGGTGGAAGGTGACAGAAACAATTGCTAAATATCAATAATATTATGCACACAATTAAAATGCAGCCAAGAGCCTTTTAACTCCAACCCAAATGAGGTTGTGAGCCCAGGCAGGGATTCGCTGATGCTGCTGGGTTAAGTCTCCAACTCGCTGCAATATTTGAAAATGTAATTTTTGCCTCCTCCTCCTCCTCCAAATCCCTTTTAATATTCACAATTGGCTTCTCTGTGAGAGATTTCCAGCTCTGAAAAGTTGTTTGAGCCGAGTAGCTAAGGATTATCTCTCATAAAGCACTGTTATTCAGGACAAATCTCTATGGGCATGTTTACTGCAGAGCTCTGATACTCTGCAAAGTAAATGACGTTAATTACAACCACAGCAGCGAGAGGAATTGGGGCTGAAGCCTTCCAGTCGTGGCCATCATGAAGAAAAAAAACCCACAAAATTCCCCGTGGAGCTTCCTTTTGGAATGAGCACTGCAGGTCCCAGACAGGCTTCTGTCATCTCAGAGCTGCTGAAAGAGGCAGAGCAGCAGCTAAGGCAGGATAAGGAAGGAGGAAGGCAGGGAGTGCAGAGCTGAGGCTGTTGTGTGTGCCTTAGCTGCAGGCTTGACTCTCAGGAGGGAGCTGCCAGGCTCTCCAGATGTCTTCAGACATGGAGATAGATGCTCAGTGTCTAGTGAGGATTTTGGAAGCCTAACTTTTCACTCCAAGAACTATGGCCTGAGCTTGCTCTTGCCACAGAAGGAGGAGAAACTTTTGCTTTGGCTGGGTCCTTCTCCCATTTTTCAGTGACAAAAATAAACCTGATTTGCTCAAGCCACGAAGGAATGGGAAAGATGTTTCTAAACTGTGGCTGGTGCTACGGGATGTGGTAAAGGATTGCATGAGTCAGGGAAGGGAGCAGTTCAGGAGCTTAAAAAAGTAAATGAATCAATAACCGTGCAGCAAGGTCCACGTTATTGGAACAAAAAACCAAAGTGTAGCTGAAAGCCTGCCCCTCTGGGGAAGTTAACCACCTCCTCTACCAGCCCCTTGCCTGGGAAGGGTCTTCAGTGGATCACCTTCATCCCGGGGTGAGGCTAAAGCCGGCTGATCGCCGTGGCGACAAAGGCAGGCATTAAGGAGCACTCGGGGAGCTGGGGTCCCGGCTGCCGCCCCAGCACAGGCACCACCAGGTGATTCAGCACATTCGCCTACAGGGAAAAGAGGAGCAAGAGGCTGCGAAAAGCAGGAGGGTTACTTCAATCGCCTGCTCCAAGGTTTGCGCGTTTCAGCCGGGTGTAAGCCAGGCACACGCCGGCTCCCTCCGACTCGGGCTGCAGGGGCTGGGCTGCTGGAGCCTCAGCGGCTGGGCACGCTGGGGACTGCGGGACGAGGACTCCTGCCACGGCCACCACAGCCCTCTCGCACTCCTATCTCTGAGCACCGCCTCGGCTGGCCGGGCTGCGGGCCGGGAGCTTCTCTTCTTTGCAGAGAAGCAAAGAGCTTGAGCAGGGAAATGCGAAGGGCAGCGCGGCAGCGGAGACAACAAACGGCCGTGATGAGAAGCTACCACGGGATGCTCTGACTCAGCAGAGCCTGGCTCCACCCCTGCTGAAGTTATTCCCAAAGCAGATGTTTCCTGGGTTTGATTGTTACGCTGCTAAGTGCAGAACAGAGCAGGGAAGGAAGGCAGATGTTCTCCTGACCTCTACTTTCATGAACACGATGGCTGATTTTTATTTCTGGCACATAATCTGAACGTATTCATCAAGGAGAAGATGATGGGGAGGGGAAAAAAAAAAAAGGATAGCAGCAGTGACAGCAGCTGTACCCAAAAAAAAAGTTTCCTTTTGCTTGTCTGAGTAATGAATACAAAAGAAAACAAGAAATGACCTTGAGCTCCTCCCACCTGCTTCTGCAGTTCCTTGCTTTGTTTCAGTAGTTCCTGGTTTCTCCTGACACTTCACTCCCCCTGCCTGCTCAGAGCATCCCCGGGCTACTGCTGGTGGTGCAGGCACTGAGCCACAGGAAGAGTTTGGAGACTGCCTTGGGACCAAGTCCTGAGCCATGGATCTCTTGGGGGAACAATTTCCAAGACCAGAAAGTCACTGGGATGCCTCCAAATCAGGACCAACAGACTCTGTGGCAGGGGATGCAGAGGAACCCTGCCCTACTGCCAGCTTGTCCTGTCTCCCAGGCCACCCCTGGGCTGAAGGAGAAGCATGGTGGTGGCCCTGCTGCCAGACCATCACCTGTCCCTTCCCTGCCAACATATCTTGGGCCCCAGTGGGGAGAGGCACTGGCTTGCTGCCCCTGTTTGAAAGCATTCCCACATGGTACCCCAGGCACTTTCCTTTCTGCATGAAGATGGAGTACTACAAACCACATCACTATTTGGTCTTAATTGAGACATTGATTCACCAACATCTGTATTTCAGTCCCATCAGACACTCATCTGCACAGGTGCCCACATCTCAGGACTGGCTGCTGCAGTTGCCCGTGCCCCTGCCACCCAAACCCTCTTGGGCTGCATTGCCTGCCCTTCACTGCACCTCAGCATCCAGCCCCCTGCATGGTGATGCTCTGCTGTGAAGGGATTTTGACAGGAGGACTGCCTGGGATCCAAGCTGCTCTTGGCAGGAGTTGTCCCAAGACTTAATGAGATAGCAAGGGGGGGAAAAAAAAGCAAGAAAAGAGGATTTCAGTCAACACAAGGTCAACCAAGTCAGAGTTCCTGTCAAGGTAATGGAGATGGAGTGAGGCAGATTTCGATACCAAGGCGAAAGGTAAAAGCAAACTGCTCAGGGCAAAGATGATGCCAAGACTGCTGCTCTCAGGACTCTGGGGTAGGGGCATGCTGGAGAAGTGAGAGGAGCTACTAAAGCTGGCTGATGCAGTCACAAGGGCCTCAGAAGGATCTCACCTGCCAGGAGGTGCCCAGGGTGCCACCCAACACCTGCCTGGTGCAGGGTTCACTGCCCACCCCAGGCCACTCCTGCAGAAAAGGAGGAAGCCAGCTGCAAGCAGCTGGGGCATTGACAGGGCAGCCATGCAGAGACACTGAAAATGAGCTGAATTGGCCTGGATTCAGAGCTCACTCTCCAGCTGAGGAAGATCCTGAGGGCCCTGATCTGCCTCAGGTCTGACTCGTGCAGCAAGGAGCCACAATCGCCGCCGTGAGAACTTGAGGCACTTAGCAACACCTCCAACTCAAAACTGCAATTGTCTCGAATAAGCAGCCTAATATGGATGTAATAAGATTGCCTGTGTTAATTATATATCCATTTATTGTTTAAAAGAGCAGTAAAGATTTAATAAGAGATAAATCCAGATGTCTCCTAATTAGCTGAAAGCTGCATGAAGCATGGAGGGCGAAACCGGTGCCTGTGCCGCTCGGCCTTCGCCTGCTGCAGACCCTGACTTCACTCCAGCCCTGGAGGCACCAGCATGGCAGTGGCCTTGATCTAACCCACTGCACAGGAGAGACTTCCCTGCAAATGTGTAATGACCTTTTCATCAATACTAGATACTTGCAAAGAGATTTTTTTCCTCCCCCCAGATCAATTTAATGCCTCACCTGCAGTTCGATCCTGCTGTAATTAGGTCAGGATTATGCACGTTCAACTATTACTCACTTTGACTGCTGCTGCTCAGCCCCAGAGGAGAAAGAAGCAAAGCTTCCCTTCCAAGCATGGATGCAGATGTCAGGTGCTAAGGGGGACCTGGTGGAGGAGCATTTGTAAGCGTTTTACTGCATGTGTGCATTCACAGTCTGGCTGATCAGACATTGCTCAGTGAGACACAGACCTTGCCCAGGGTCCTGGAAACATGAGCAGGACCTGGAGGGATCATGGATCTGTGACCTGTCTTACAGAATCAGCCAGGTGGGAAAAGACCTTTGAGATCACCAAGTCCAACCTATCACCCAGAACCATCTAATCAACTCAACCATGGCACCAAGTGCCTCATCCAGTCTCCTCCTAAACACCTCCAGGGATGGTGACTCCACCACCTCAATGGCCAATCTCTCTTGCTGGGAAGAATTTCTTCCTAACATCCAGCCTAAACCTCCCCTGGCACAGCTTGAGACTGTGTCCTCTTGTTCTGGTGCTGCTCACCTGGGAGAAGAGACCAACCCCCACCTGGCTACAACCTCCCTTCAGGGAGTTGGAGAGAGCAAGGTCTCCCCTGAGCCTCCTCTTCTGCAGGCTAAGCAACCCCAGCTCCCTCAGCCTCTCCTCCCAGGGCTGTGCTCCAGACCCCTCCCCAGCTTTGTTGCCCTTCTCTGGACACCTTCCAGCACCTCAACATCTTTCCTAACCTGAGGAGCCCAGAACTGGACACAGGACTCAAGGTGTGGCCTAACCAGTGCTGAGCACAGGGCACAATGACCTCCCTGCTCCTGCTGGCTACACTGTTCCTGATGCAGGCCAGGATGCCCTTGGCCTTCTTAGTCCCCTGGGCACACTGCTGGCTCATGTTCAGCTGTTGTCAACCAGTACCCCCAGGACCCTTTCTGCCTGGCTGCTCTCCAGCCACTCTGGCCCCAGCCTGCAGCACTGCCCTTGGCTGGGCCAGGTGTTACTATCTTGACTGTTAAAGGTCTGGACAATCTGCTGCAGAGCTCTCTGGGTAAGACCTTTCCATAGGGGGAACAGGCATCCACCCATGGTTCAGATTGAAAGGTTGGGTGGGAAAGTCTGTGGGAGGGGAGCTCCTGCCCTGTGGGGCTGGGCTGGCTCAGACAGCACCTCGGTGAGAGGGACAGAGTGTAGGGAGCAGTGCAAGGCAGCACAGCCTGGGAGAGCTTACCCCAAGCATTTGAACTCCTCATGCACCAAGCATCCCTCTGCAGAATGGGAAGGGGGAGGGGGGAATAAGCCCCAACAACCAAATTGAGTGGATGCCTTCCTGCAGATGTTCTATAATTTTAATCCTCCTTTCCCTCCTCTTTTTCTCTGCTAATTAATTGCATCACTTGGGGTTGACACAAAGGCAACTGTGCTAATCACTGAGCATCCCTCATCAATACCACTAATTGCTGATATTACACAGCAGAAGAGCTGCTGCTCCTTGCCTGGCATTTGGTTAATGATCATTTCATCTGGTGGAGCAGTTTGGGGAAGTTGCACATCTTACCCATCGCTGGAAATGAAGCTGCTTGAGAACAGGGGAGGGAGAGGAGACAAAAGAACACCCAGGGGGCCCAGTTAGAAAAGATTTGGGGTACTGGGCTGAGCTCCTGGGAGCAGTGAGAGCCTGGCTGGCCTGGCCCGAAAGCAAAGCAGGGAAAGCAAGGGGCTGGTGGTGTAATGAATGACAGAGAGCTGTTTGTGCTAGAGCAGCACTGAGCACTGCTGCTGTGATGGAAGGTGCTTGCCCTAGTGATAACGACAGGGCATCAATTACCCTTTTAACTTTCTCTGCCTCTGATGGGTTCATTTTATTTGCTTCCTTGCCTCTGTTTTAAATTATTCAGCTGAATTTGGAGTTCCTGAGCAGGATTAAGAGCCCTGTAGAGGTGAGGAATGCTGTAGTTGCCTTTCAAACCCACCCTCTCCACTGCCTTCCTCCTCCTTACCACTGCAGGGCATCCCCAGGGTACCAAGAGGAGAGTGCAGGTGGGCAGCTGCTCCCTGGGCACTACAGGGACAGCAGGCATGGCACAGGGCAGCCTTTGCCATAGGAGATCCCCGAGTCTCTGTGTGCCAGCTGACTAACCTGCCTCCCCTGGAGTCAAATTACTTGCTAATGCTGGGGGTTCAGACTGGCTCAGGAGGAGGTATGGAAGTGACCTAAGCTGCTCAATAACACTGAAGACTCCAGGTGAGGTCCTCAGGAAGGACCAAGCCCTCCCCCACAGCACAGAGAGGTGGAGTGGCTCTCACCCTGATGCACGGCGACTTTGTTTAGACTTCATGCAAGTGAAGTTTAGGCACATTAGCTGCTGCAAGCAAGCAGGTATTAGAGGAGAGACTTTTGACCTGAACATCAGAAACATCCAAAGAAAACAATTATTTGCTAAACAAAGACTCATTCAGAGTAAGACTGCCTCACGTTGAGGCAAAAAAGAACGAGCAGGGGAACGAAGGAGAGGGAGCAAGCAAGCAAGCTTGATATAAATCAAGTCTAAGCACTCCACCAATCATCAGGTCTCTAAATCAAGAAATCTGGCAGATTTTCCAAGTGAGAATCAATCTTCCTGTCCCTGCAGTAAATACTGTAATCCTTTTTCCAGCATGGGATAGAAACTGTAACTGCCAGGCTGGAGATTTATCGACAGGTATTCTGCCAGCCTGCTTGGATGCTGCACCTCCAAACGTTTGTAAACAAGAGGTCAGAAGAGTTGGCATGGCCCTGTCCTCCTCCTCCCCTTCCTCCTCTGTCCAAAACACTTTGGGTGAGAGTCAGGTCTCCAGCCGAGGCTCTCACACAGGCAGCCCCAGGCTGCGGCTCCTCTCTGCCCAGCGCTGTGCCCACAGCTCCTGGTGCGGCTGCAACCACAGCACACACCTGAGGAGAAGCCTCTGCCCTCTGCCCCCTTGCCAAGCACAGAGCTGGGGGCAGGGATTCGAAGGCACAACATCTTCTGGCACCACACTGCATAGGGGAGAAGCCACCACGCTCAGTATGGTCACAGCCACGCCGTGGTTGAGGCGGGTCCGTAGCTGCCACCCAGCACCCCGGCACAGAGCATACTGGAGCACCTCACACAGCCCAGTCGGATACCTGAGCAGCAGTCCTGGGCACAAACTTGGCTCAATTTGCCTTTGCTACAAGCTCTCCACAGCTCAGAGCAGATGAACTCATGCTTACCTCACTCCCATGTGCCCAACACCCAGCCCCTCAAACGCTTTTCAGGCAGGCTGGAGAAGGTCTTGTGACAACAGAAGAGGCTGCTGCAACACAAAACCTTTCCATTCTGGCCACTTTTTCTTCCCCTCCTCCCATGTTTGACAAAGGAGCTATAGTGGGGCAGTGAACTTTCTGGAGTCCTGCAGGAGCTGAGAGTTCTGCAGCTCCTCCTCCAGCAGCAGGTGGTCCCAGTTCCCAGAGCCTCAGGAGATGCACCTGCCAGCCCTGCTGACACCCCCGCACCTCCTGGGCTGGGCCAGAGATGCTGAATGCATTAAGAGGTCAGGGTGGGGAAAAAGATCCAAAAAGCAGGAGTGAGAGAAGCAGGAAGGCAAAGCTGAACTCTCCCCAGGCTCTGCCTTTGCCTCCCACCAGCTCTTTGAGAGCTGCAAACCAGGAGCTCACCCCTCAGAGGACCAAGCAGAGGAGGGAAAGGGGACTGACTACAGTCAACATCGCTGGCAAATGACCCCTTAATTCTCAGCTCAGCATGGCAAATCAGTGCTGGTGGCACTGGACTCTGTTCATGGAACAAGAAATGCAAGTGATTTTTGCAGCAATAACCCTGAGGCAACAAGGAGAGGAAGAAGCCTGTCAGATGAAGAGACTGCTTCAGTCCCTGGAACAACAAAGAGAGCTGAGCTTTCACTAGAGCTGGGGGGGGTCATTTTTAAAGCATTCTGGTGGATCGAGGCCTCCTTCTCTTCCCCTGCTGCCCAAAGCCTGGGGGGCTGCAGCATGTGCTCGCAGAGAGGCCGGCTCAGGAGTGCTGCCCTGGCCCAGGGCTCGCTCTGGTGCTGTGCTGGTGCTCCCTGGGCCGCTGGTGTCATTTGTTAAGCTGCAAAGCTGGCACAACAGCAGCGACCTGGGAGCCCCTGGAACTCTGGAGGGTTTGACACTGTGCTAATGCTGCTGGCCTGGCTCAGTTCCAGTTTGTTTAATTACATCCTGGCAGTCTCAAATCCCCCTCGTTGCTGGCTGGGGAGCACAATCTCCCTCTGCCTCCCGGCAGCTGTGCCCTCGCCCTGCTCTGCACCAGGGAGCTGCAGCATCCAGTGCCAGGGTGGCTGCAGGTCACCGGTGGGTGAAGGGACAGCCACACATCACTCCTGTGCCCACCAGAGACCCCAGATGAGAGCTCACAGCAGTGAAGAACTGCACTGTCTCTGTTACACTTTGGGGGGAGAGGGGAAGGCTCTGGGCAGCAGTGTGAAGAAGGGGCCATGATGAAGAGCCCTGGAGCCAGGGAGGTTGAACAAGCAGATGGAGGTTGCTTGAGCTGGCCTGGCAGGTGGGAGGCAGCGAGACATGTCTGAGCTTCCACACTTGACCCTCAAGGCAGAAAACAGGCAGTAAGAACTAGGTGTTACCACCAGTCAGGAAAGAGGAGGAAAGGGAAGCTGTTTCCTTCCTGTTTATCAGCTGGAAGCTTGTACTGAGAGCTGAGAGCAAAACTGAGGTTTGATTTTCCCTCAAAGTAGAGCTGACAAAGCAGCAAATGTGTCTGGGGAGCAGCAGAAGGGGACCTTGCAGGCTTGTGCTGGGTTTTTTTTTCCTCCATTGGTGTAGATGGTTCCTCTTTTTCCAAAGGGACATCTATCTCTGTCTCAGCTTTCTGCAGGCATCTTCACTTTCCCAGCAGCCAAAGTAACATCTTTAATGTGAAAATGCTGCGAGAGTCCCTGGAGCTGCAGTGCAGATGTCACCTTCCCCTTTCCCCTACGAGCTGGGCTGGCTCCTCACCCCATCAGTCAGGATTATGCCCCTGCAGGGAGCAGCCTCATGTCCCTCCAGATGAATATGCAGCAAAGACAGGATCTGAGCTGCTGGTCAAAGGGAAAAAAAAAAGAGCAAACCCAATTTCCTTTCAAAATTAATTACTGCTGACATCCAACACAATTGTAGCATGCAGGCAGCCACCAGCAATTAATTAATCAGCAGTTTCCCCCCCCCAAAAAAGGGGGGGGTGGGGTGGGGAAAGAGAGGCTATTGATTTGTTGTTCCTCATAAACCTGGAATATTAGATTGAGGACAGGACAATTACATAAAGCAAGGGAAGGAAATTGCCTTCCATGAATAAGACAAATGGGAAGGAGCCTGGGTGCCTCTGGTTTTCTCCCAGGGTACCTGCATCCCCCCTCAGGGTCACTGCACCACAAAGCCACATTCAAAAGAGCCAACTCATCCTTCTGCAAGATGAAGTGTGTCCAGCAGAGAAATAAACATACACATGGGTTGAATAAGCCACAGTGCTGGAACCCATTACGAGGAGCAACCTTCAGGGATACCTGGAAGCACTGCACAGACCCCGGAGCAGAGGCACTGTGCCCATCCCTGCTCCGCTGCCCAGCACAGGGCTGTGCTGTCCCTTCTGCCATCACAGCTGCAGTGGCCCTGCCAGCACTCACTGAGCAGGACTCAGCTGCTGGGCTCAGCCTGGGGTGGAGATCTCCCAGCAGATCACTTCTCCATGGGGAAGAGTCAGCCCCTCTGGAGCGTTTCCTGAGAGCACTTCTGTGCTCAAGAGGTGTTCGTGAGGGGACCGCACGTGGCACTTGGTGCCATGGTTTAGTTGTCATGAGGTCTTGGGTGGCAGGTTGGACTTGATGGTCTTTGAGGTCTCTTCCAACCTTATTGATTCTATGATTCTATGATTCAATGCAGCCTTGCTTCCCTGGAAGCCTCCTTCCCTTCCTGACAGCCCTGGCTCCTGGGATCCGGAGGCAGCAGGACCAGGGCATTGTGCCATCAGTCACACTCTGGTTTTCACTGGAGCAGGATTGTCTCTTTTTAATCACCTGCCTCCTGTGTGACCCCAGTTCATCACTCTCAATCACACCTCTCTATCTCTCTGTCCCCCATATGTTGTTTCCCCCTCAAATACTCTTTCCATGGGATGGAAGCTCCCCTTCCTGCTGGGCCTGGCGCAGGGTGCCCACCACTATTCCCCCTGTGCTGCTGCTCCTTTCCAGTCCCATTCCCCATGCTCACCAGCCCCACAGAGCTGGTTTCCAAAGGAAAAGAACAAACATAGTCACTCCCTGTTGTAAGCTTCCCACCCACAGCCACAAGCACAGTCTGCTGCTCTTAGTCTGCAGGTATCTCACCGTGCTGAGACTCACTCTGGAACAGAGAGGACCACCTGGGAGCTGTGGGTCTTGGACTTCATTTCCCAGTCTTTCTGTATTTCTCATGCCCCCACTGATGTACAATATGCAGGCAGTGAATGAGGCTTTTCAAACCCCTGGCAGTCCCACCCAGTGACTGCAGGCCCCTGAGACGTGTCTCCAAGGAGCTCAGTGAGGCAGCATCCTCCACCCCTGCGTTTTGAAACCAGCATTTAAGGTCTCCAGTGCGTGGGACACCCACAGGGGCAGAATCAGCCCAGCCCTGTGCACACAGCCAGCTGAACAGGGAGGAGATTCTCAGAGGAGTCTTTCAATGTCACCTGCACTCCACGACCTCCATCTGCTCTGCAAACCAACCCCCAGAGACTGAGACTTGTCCCCTCCCTGATTCGTGCCACAGGCCAGGGAACAGGGACGTGCCCACCTCACCTGCTCAGCTTTCTGACAAGCACCACAACACCACAGACCCAGGGGATCAAAACCTGACTCAGAAGCCTGCAGCTTCATTAGCAGAGGCTGTTGACTTGCTGCCCAGATGAGGGTGGGAGTCCACCCCACCAGCTGCAGTGGGTTTGCTCAGGAGGGTGCTCAGGCTCAGGGGCTGTGCAGGAGCAGGTCAGTGCAGATGAGAGGGAGCTGCAAATTCTCAGGTCTTGGCCTGTGGCCTTGAGGAAAGGCTTCTGTGACTGTGCTGGCTGGTGGGTCACCTTACAGCCTAACCTCTTCATCCTCCTTCACAAACCCTTTTTCTTTTAAAGGAAAAGAGAGCACCAGCAGGGGCAGGTTGGACTGCAGCCCTGGCCTATGACCCATCAGAGCAGGGGTCCCATTTGGTTCCCTGTGCATTCACCTTCCTTTGTGTTTTCTCTCTAGTTTAAAGCAGCAAACAAAGCAAATGGAGCTGCTCTCTGGCAGCTCAGAGGCATCTTGGCTCTCGCCTTTTAGTGGTTCAAGCCTAGCTGACAATGACTGAGCAGTGTCTGAACCCATCTCCTGCAGCACCAGGACCCCCTGCAGCTCCCCCCTTTCTCAGAGGTGTTCATCTCTCCTTTCAGGAGCACAGCCCTTTGGTTTCTGCAGCATTTGGCTGGGGTACCACAGTCAGAGGACATCCTGGGGCTTCCCCCTCCAAATCAGCCTTTGAGTATCTCCTCCCACCAGGAGACAAGACCCTTCTTGACGAGCCTGAGGTTTAGTCCCACCTCCACAACACCTCCTCCATTACCTGCAGCCTTAAATGCAAAGTATTGTTTTCAGAGGTGAGGGAGGCAGTGTGGTAGGTGGGAAGGAGAGGAGGGTGCCAAGTACATCATTTCCAATAAAAAGCCTCAAGGGTGGAATTGTTAAGGTTAGAGAAGATACAAATACAGTCCCAGAGAAGCCAATTGCCCTAATTCCCTGCCCTAGGTGAGGGAGCTGTTGAAATGCCGTGTGGGATCGCTGCCTCAGTTTCTGTGATGTACTTTTCCACAATTAACAAATGAAGGGAGAAAGGCAGCCAGCTAGGGAGCAGGACAAAACAGGAAGAGCACTGCAATTGCTAGCAGGGATAATGTGATGCTCTCACCAGATCCTCACATGCTGTGACAAGGCAATTTCCTCCAGGCTGCTGCCTCACCGCTCGGCTCGCCTCTTATTGACTGGATAAATATAATGTGAAAATAATTCCTTATTTCCCTTAAGACAGCAAGAGAGCAAGAAAATAGCACACCCTGTGCAGCAGCTAGCCTTAGCAGAAGCCCTAAGTGATGGGTTTGGGGTGTGTGTCTTTCCTGGATCACAGCAGGCTGATGCAGATGCTCTCCCGGGTGGCCACACACCACGCTCCCAGCCCCGGCCTGCCTGGGCAGCGGTGTGGGGGGCACCAGCAGCTTGGGCTGTAGGTGGCATCTGCCCTTGGCTCTAGGCTGGGTAGGACTGGAGGAGAGCTGCTGCACCTCCTGCAAGGCCAGCACCACTCCACCAGGGAGGTGGGGCAGGGAAGAGGAAAGGGGACACAAAATCCCCGGGTTCAGCTCCCTTCCTGCAGCTCATTACTGGGAGATAAAAGGCTCCCTAGAGAATGTGCTGCAGGCTTCCTGTGGACAGAGCAGGTTGGAAAGTGCTTGAGTGTGGAGATTAGCCATCAAAAGGATTACTGTGGCTTGTTCTTTTGGAGGCTCCTTTCAGCAGCAGGCCAAAGCTGCTGGGTTCCCTGGGGAGCCAGAGACACCTCCTCCCAAAACACAATTCTTATCTCCCCCAGCTCACACAACAAGGAGGACTTCCAGGGGTGCAGGTTAAAAGCAGCTCAGGAATGGATGTACATTCTGCCTGCAAATAGAATAGAATAGAATAGAATAGAATAGAATAGAATAGAATAGAATAGAATAGAATAGAATAGAATAGAGTAGAATAGAATAGAATAGAACAGACCAGGTTGGAAGAGACCTTCAAGATCATCAAGTCCAACCTATCACCCAATACCATCTAATCAACATAACCATGGCACCAAGCACCCCATCCAGTCTCTTCCTAAACACCTCCAGGGATGGTGACTCCACCACCTCCCTGGGCAGCACATCCCAATGGCCAATCTCTCTTTCTATGAAGAATTTCTTCCTAACATTCAGTCTAACCCCCCTTGGCACAGCTTGAGACTGTGTCCTCTTGTTCTGGTGCTGGTTGCCTGGGAGAAGAGACCAACCCCCACCTGGCTACAACCTCCCTTCAGGGAGTTGGAGAGAGCAAGAAGGTCTCCCCTCAGCCTCCTCTTCTCCAGGCTAAGCAACCCCAGCTCCCTCAAGCCTCTCCTCACAGGGCTGTGCTCCAGACCCCTCCCCAGCTTTGTTGCCCTTCTCTGGACACCTTCCAGCAGCTCAACATCTTTCCTAACCTGAGGAGCCCAGAACTGGACACAGGACTCCAGGTGTGGCCTAAGCAGTGCTGAGCACAGGGTACAATGACCTTCCTGCTCCTGCTGGCCACACTGCTCCTGATGCAGGCCAGGATGCCCTTGGCCTTCTTGGCCCCCTGGGCACACTGCTGGCTCATGTTCAGCTGCTGTCAACCAGTACCCCCAGGTCCTTTTCTGCCTGACCGCTCTCCAGCCACTCTGCCCCCAGCCTGTAGCTCTGCCTGGGGTTGTTGTGGCCAGTGTGCAGAACTCCTCTTGTTGCATTGCATTTTTTCCCTCTTCCCATTTAGAAACAAAACTGATTGGAGCTGTCTCAGCTTTGGCCTGGGGAAGGGGAAGGAAGTGCTACTAAAAGCATCTTGAATATTCATTCAACAATGAAAGCCTCATTCTGCTCAGCAGTTCATCTTGGGGAAGTCCATTGCAAAGTGGAACTCAACACCAAGGTGAATGTTAATTATGCTGCTGTTGGGTGTTTTTTCACTCAGCAGATTTCCTCTCTCAGTCTCAGCTCTGAAAGCTCTCACACACAACTCAGCTCACTGCCAAAGAAATCACCTCGATGGGAGCTGCACCTCTGGGGAGTGCAGCAGCTACTGCAAAGTCCACAGCAGGTCAACAAATAACAACAGCTAAAGCCTGGGAGGTTCCCTGGGGCATCCTGGTTTCAACAGCAGCTTTGAGCCTGGGCAGCAGCTGAGGGTGCAGCCTCTGCCCAGGGCATGTCCCTCAAGGGAGGCTCCTGTCCTGCCCCGGGGCAGCCGCCTGTGACCTGGCAGCTGGTCCAGGCTCAGCCTTCCCTTCGGGGCTGTTTGTGGAGCCAGGCAGATGGTGCCGCCTAGGGAGGGGAGCCCCAGAGCTGCCCAGTTTCTCCCAGTGCTCCTCACTGTTCCAGGTGAGTGATGAAGGCTCAGGGTCTGGCCGGCAGCCTGCACCTTCATCACCCTGTGTCACCCACATGCTGTGGGCTGAAGGAGGAGCGTGAGGAGGGCAGGAGGGAAAGCAGCCCAGCGCTGTCCCCGGGGCAGTGCTGGAGCACGGCGGTGGGGCCGGCCTTGGTGCTGAACTCTCCAAGCAGCCTATTTGCCACCTTAAGGCTTCTCCACCCTCCGTCCAAAGCCGGTGCCCGGCTTTGTCGGAAGCGAAGGCTCAGCTCGGCGCTGCCAGAGACGGCTCCCAGCCCACGTGTGCCCAGAGAAGCAGAGGAGTCAGCTTCCACGGAGCAGCTGCCTGAGGGATTTCATTCAGAACGATCCTCTTCAATGTTATTAAAATCAATAGGAGATTTTATTACAGGATAAATTAAATGAGAGGCTATTTGCTCCTCAGCTACCAGAAGCAATAGTATGAAAATGGCTCCAAGCACCGATACTCATCCAGATGTCTCAGCTAATGCAATCTCTGCACAAGTGTGGCCCTTTCATTTCTTTTCACTCTCTTAGGTTTTTTCCCATCCCTCAAACGCCAGGCATGGTTCAGGAAATGCGACTGGGGCTCACAGATGATGCTCAGACACTTTTTAAAGGCTCAGGCTTGCTAATGGTTGAGACACTGGAGGGAGCTCAGAAGTGGCCTGGAAAAAAAACCTTATTGAGGTCTGCAGGATGTGCTCCACAGTGTGTGATTAAAGAGCTCAGCCTGCTTCATTTATTGAAAAGAAGGCTAAAGGTGACTTGATTGCAGGTAGCTCATTCACAGGGAGAAGAACACAAAGGACTGGACAGCTTTCAGCCCGACAGAGAAAACAGTGACCAGCAGCACAGCCAGCCAGGGATGCTGCCTGAGCAGGGGAGCAGGGGGCTGCTGGGGGGAGCCCCCAGCTCTGTGGGTGCCCCTGCCCTGCAGATGTGCAGCCCTGCCAGGCAGAGATCCTGCTTTCTGTGCAGTACCATGGCACACAGACACTCCCATGGCACACACAGACATGCCCATAACACACACAGACACCTCCATGGCACACAGACACCCCCATGGCACACACAGACATGCCCATAACACACACAGACACCTCCATGGCACACCGACACCCCCATGGCAGACACAGACATGCCCATAACACACACAGACACCCCCGTGGCACACACAGACATGCCCTAACACACACAGACACCCCCATGGCACACACAGACACCCCCATGGCACACACAGACATGCCCATAACACACACAGACACCCCCGTGGCACACACAGACATGCCCTAACACACACAGACACCCCCATGGCACACACAGACATGCCCATAACACACACAGACACCCCCGTGGCACACACAGACATGCCCATAACACACACAGACAACTCCATGGCACACAGAGATCCCCATGGCACACACAGACATGCCCATAACACACACAGACACCCCCATAACACACACAGACACCCCCATGGCACACACAGACATGCCCTAACACACACAGACACCCCCATGGCACACACAGACACCCCCATGGCACACAGACACCCCCATAACACACACAGACACCCCCATGCTGGTTGCTGCTTGCCCAGAACACAGCACAGGGAGCAGCCAGGCGAGCAGCACACACAGGGTGGGGGATTGGCAGCTGAAGGAAAGGGATTTGGGTGCATGCTGCAGGCAGCACCTGTGGCTGCTAGAGCCAGGAAGCTTTTGAACACATGCTCAGGAGGTGGCTGAGGCACAGCACTGGTCTCAGAGCTGGAATTCCTAAAGCCAGAGTGAGAAAGCCAAGGGTTTGGTTGAAATGCTGGGATGCTGGTGGTGCTCCAGGGAAAACCTGAAATGCTGCATTAGAGTAGCTGCAAGATAAACTGTGGTAATAGCCAATATTCTGTCAAAGCTGATCTAATAATCACTTAGGCTGGGCTTAAGTGCTCCAAAGGTTAATGTGCTAACAACTCATTTCCCCAGGCTGCCATCTCTCAGTAGACAAATCATTTAAACAAATATATACACACTCAGGAGAAGGTCAGCAGGGCCCTGCAAGCGCAGGTCCTGCTCTGAAATGCTGCCAGTTGGGTCCCACTGAAGGAAGGAATTGATGCTAGGCTGATTTGCACAGGGAGAAGCTGGCCCCAAACACCAAAGACAGAGGAACTAAACAGACAGCAGCCAGTTCTGTGACATTTAAAGTTCATCCCAACACATGGTACCCAACTGAGCCATTCCCAGCTTCCCCCAGGCCTCACAGGCTGGCAGTCAGCTGGCAGCCCCCCGCTTGGGCCAAGTCTCTGCTTCACCCCAGGGATGTGCACACCCAGACCCCTTGGCAGCCATCCTGCTCCAGCCTGGCTGCAGATCTGGGCCCACCACAGGAGCAGTGCTGGCAGGGGCAGAAGTGGCTCCTTGCTGGCAGGCTGGCAGCACCACCACCAGCTCCTCTGCAGGACACAGCAAGCCAGCCTGCTGGCCTGCCCGCTGCCCCCAGCCCAGCAGAAACACAGGGCCAGGGAGGCGGCTGGTTGCTACAAGCTCCTGAGCCTGAGGGTTTGGTGCATGCCCTGCTCCCACCAGCCTGAGCACACAAATTTGCTGCCCTAAATCACCTGAACACACCACAGAAGCCAGGGAAGGCTGGGAATGCTGCAGCCAGCCACAACCTCTGCAGCAGCAGCAGCAGGGAGCAGGTCAGACCAGGAGAACATCCCCCATGGGCAAGCCTCAGGTGCAGCCCCTCAGACCTGTGCAGCCCCTCAGACCTGGCAGTAAGTTCCCAGTTGTAGGTGGGCTTGGAATTTGTTAAACACACACCTGAAAGGAGCAAGGAATTATTCACTGAGAGGGGGAGAAGAGGAACACAAATAGGGCTGCTCTGAGCTTTGTCTCCTTGGGTTTACTGATTCTGTTGAACTGAGGGAGGTGGGGGAAGCATTTACTGCAAAAAGTGGGACAGAAAGAGCTGCTGGAGCTCTGCTCCCCCCTGCAGCCTCCTGCCTTCTGCTGGCAGCCTCCTGCAAGCCACAGGGTGCCAGTCCCTGGCTGCTGTGCATTGCAACACTTACTGAGGTGTCAGAATGACAAAAATTGAGTAGCAGCACCTTTGGTCTCTTTCAGCATAGCAGGTTTTAAAGCAATTCCTTTTCCACTTTACATCAGACCTTTCATTTCATTGGAAATGGGAGAGGAGAGGAATGGGCATTGAAGAGTGATTCAGGCAGGCAAGAATAAATCCTAGGCAGGCCAACCTTAAGGGCACCCAGGGGCCCTTGCACTCCCCTGTGCCCACCTTGGAGCTCATGAGCCCATTCCTGAGAGAGAGAGCTGCATATGCACAGCCCAGCCCAAAGCAGGGCTCTCTCCTGGCCAGCATCTCCCCTTATTAACTGAGATATACAGAACACAGAATCAGCCAGGTTGGAAAAGACCTTTGAGACCATCGAGTCCAACCTAGCACCCAACACCATCTAATCAACTAAACCATGGCACCAAGTGCCACATCCAGGTTCTTCCTGAACACCTCCAGGGATGGGGACTCCACCACCTCCCTGGGCAGCACATCCCAATGGCCAATCTCTCTTTCTGGGAAGAACTTTCTCCTCACCTCCAGCCTAAACCTCCCCTGGCACAGCTTGAGACTGTGTCCTCTTGTTCTGGTGCTGGTTGCCTGAGAGAAGAGACCAACCCCCATCTGGCTCCAACCTCCCTTCAGGGAGCTGGAGAGAGCAAGAAGGTCTCCCCTGAGCCTCCTCTTCTCCAGGCTAAGCAACCCCAGCTCCCTCAGCCTCTCCTCACAGGGCTGTGCTCCAGACCCCTCCCCAGCCCCATTGCCCTTCTCTGGACACGTTCAAGAGTCTCAATGTCCTTCTTAAACTGATGAAAGCTCAGCTCTGGTGAGTTCTGAGACAGACCCTGCCTGGGCAGCAGCTGGGGCAGCTTCCCACACCCAGTGCTTCTCCTTAAGGCCTTGCAGCTTTGACAGACACATTTCCAACCGGCTGCGGTGTCACTGCCGCTTCCGCTACCGCCACAGATCCATCACTGCCTGCTGGCTGAAGGGCTGCACAGCCCCAGGGATGCCCAGATCTGCTGGTGCCAGGGGGAGAGCTCAGGAAAAAACCCCTTCTTTTGGCTGAAAACCATCCTGCTGCTGTGGCACTTCTGCTCTGCAGATGCTGAGTCTTGCTCTTTAATTGGAGCGTTTGCGTCGGGTCCAGAGTTCTGCCTCTGAACTTTGAGCTGAGGTTTTGTGCAGCTTTGGGGTTGTTTTGTTTCCCCCCCCCCCCCTTTGTTCTGAAATTATCTTTAGTTGGGAGTAATTTCTGTTCACTCCTACAGAATGGGCTGACAAGTCCTCCCCATCCCCAGAAGGAACAAGGAAGCTGAAAGCTGTGACTGCACAAAATGAGCTGGCTGCTGTTTCATGAAACCTGCTTTGCCCAAGTGTATGATCCAGCAGTGCAGGAGGAGAATGGAGAAGGAGAAGGAGAAGGAGAAGGAGGAGAAGGAGGAGGAGAAGGAGGAGGAGAAGGAGGAGGAGGAGGAGGAGGAGGAGGAGGAGGAGAAGGAGAAGGAGAAGGAGAAGGAGAAGGAGAAGGAGAAGGAGAAGGAGAAGGAGAAGGAGAAGGAGAAGGAGAAGGAGAAGGAGAAGGAGAAGGAGAAGGAGAAGGAGGAGAATGGCCTTTCCATACTCCCCCTCACATCAGCAGCCTTCTGACTCCTTTGAGCATGACCTCTGTGAACAAAGGCAAAAGCAGCACCAAGCCAGCCTCTGCCACACGCTTTTTGCCTCATATTTGGGAAACTTGTGTTCAGAAAGTGCAAATCTGGCTACCTGCCTGACCTGGTCAGCCTCCTGAGGTGGGTGCAGAGCTCTGGGGCTGCTGTCACCAGCATGCTGCCAGCACTGCTCCCCTGTAGGAGTGGGGTGATGAGTGGGACCAGCCCCTGCACTGGCCCCAGTTGGAGCTAGGGCAGCCCCCAGGCCCCAGGAGCGTCCTGGGTTTGGTGTGATGGCCAGGGCAGCTGATGCAGCTCATCCCAACCATCCCTGGGTACCCATGAGCCTAGAGGTGCCCCAGGAGCTGTGCAGAGAGGGGCTGAGCTGGATTCTGAACCAGCAGCTCAGGGCCTGCCAGTGGGGTTTGGCTGCTGAGCCAGGAACTCTTCCCCTCCACCCCCATCCCATTTGTCAAGGCAAAGCAGGCGAGGGTGGGTGAGCCACATGGATGAGGAGACCTCTCCCTCCTGCCAGCTTCAACAGGTCCCCCCGGGGCCCACATACACCCCCAGTGCCAGGGACTCCTCCCCTGCAGCTCATTCCTCTGGGGAGCAACCAGGCACTGCTCTTCCTCCCCTTCAGGTGCAGCTCACCCATTGAGCAGAGCCGAGCAGCACAGACTGTATTTGTTCCTTTCCTCATCTTATTTCCTATTTTTAAATCACTGAGCTGAAAAGCCTGGCTTTTTAATGAAAAGAGATGGGCTCTTTGTTGGAAATGTGACAAATAAGGACTCTGGTAGGAAAGAGACAAATTCTGGCAGTTATTAGAAGTGACATGTCAAATACAAACTGGATTATGGGCGCAGTGAAGTAATTATTTCTCAGAGAGATGCCCTTAAAATAATATCTAACACTCTTAAACCCCTTGATAGACAGATAATGAGCACAGGAACCTGATGAATGCAGACAAGAGCCCAAGACAGAGCAGGGCTCCCATGAAGGCACCACGAGACAGCATGGGACCACCATGCTCTGAGTGCTGGACCCTGCTGGGTGCCTATCCACAGGGCTTGTTAGGGTGTCAGGGAGTGATAGAATAGAGTAGAATAGAATAGAATAGAATAGAATAGAATAGAATAGAATAGAATAGACCAGGTTGGAAGAGACCTCAGAGATCATCACATCCAACCTATTATTCAACACCACCTAATCAACTAAACCATGCAACCAAGCACCCCATCAAGTCTCCTCCTGAACACCTCCAATGATGGTGACTCCACGACCTCCCTGGGCAGCACATCCCAAGGGCAAATCACTCTCTGTGTGTAGAATTTCTTCCTCCAGCCTAAACCTCCCCTGGCACAGCTTGAGGCTGTGTCCTCTTGTTCTAGTGCTGGCTGCCTGGGAGAAGAGACCAACCCCCACCTGGCTCCAACCTCCCTTCAGGGAGTTGGAGAGAGCAAGAAGGTCTCCCCTGAGCCTCCTCTTCTCCAGGCTAGGCAACCCCAGCTCCCTCAGCCTCTCCTCCCAGGGCTGTGCTCCAGACCCCTCCCCAGCTTTGTTGCCCTTCTCTGGACACGTTCAAGTGTCTCAGTGTCCTTCTTAAACTGAGGGGTTACATTTCTTTAGGCATGCTTCTGAGCTCTGCAGAACTTGGGAGTGTGGAGGGAGTGAAAGCAGAGGTTGTCCTTGCCCTGGTTTGTGAGCTCCACTCTCTCAGTGCAGAAAGCCCCAGTACAGGCAGGGCTCAAAATACTTGGCCTCTTCACTGTCACTGTAGGACACATTCTTCAGGACAAACCTCACCAGCCAGCTTTGCCAGAGGTGTCCAAGAGAAGCAGTTTCTGAGCAGGCTGTGGTGGGGACTGATGCCATGATTGCCTCTGAGGACCCAACGGCAGCGCCTGAACCCAGGTCCACAGGCTGCTGGCAGAACTGGTCAAGAGATGCCTGGAAATGCTACTGGATGTAAGTAACAATTAACAAATGTAAGTGAAAAGGAAGCAAGTTCTAGCCTGCTGTAGTTTATTGCCTCCCCCTCAGCCTAGCTGCTTAATGGAGCAAAGCAAGGCGAGACGCCTGCAGTGGGAGCGGCGGCGAGCAGCAGTGCAGACCCTTCCGACCCGACGGAGATGAAATGTGGGACACTAATCTGCTTTCTAAAATGTAGGGCAGATGACCAAAATAGAAGATGCAAGCAAAATTAGTAGAGCAGAAAAGCCCAAACGATGTGGCAGTAATTCACCCTGCTAAAATCCCACACCTTGGCGACGCGCGGCGCAGCTCCGCGCAGCCCGGGGCAGCGCTTGGCGGCGGGAGGGCAGGGAGCAGTGGGGCAAAGGAAACACATTTCCTGGCAAACTTTGCTCTTCTCTTCTCTCCTCTGCCTTTTCAAAAGGCCCTTTTTCCCTTTGTCTTTATACTTTTTTCCCCCTTAGTCTTTCAACGTGCTGCTGGCAGGAAGGCAGATCACACACCGCCTGCAAACCGGCTGCCTTGCCGGGGCTCCAGCCGCCTGTCGGACAGCGAAGCCTCTCCTTTAGGAGCGCACACAGCAGGGAAAAAAGCCCCAGGCGCAGCTGAGGTGCTGCGAGGCCTCCCGGTGTTGGATTACAAACAGCAGGAGTGACAGGGAGGGCGCTGGGGAAGCCACAGCACCCAGAGGATGTAAAAGGTTTGGAAGGAGCTTCAGCGGCGCTGGTGCTTCCAGCCATCCTCGGCGGCTCAGGAGAGACATTTCGAATTCAAATGTGCTCTAAACTTCAGCCTTTATTTCCTCAGACTCACACCAGCTCTGAGAGCTCTTCCAGGGAACTCATTGATATGGGAAGCAGTTCCATATGGTGGTTATTCATCTGGTGACACAGAACCATAAGGCTTTTGCCCGAGGGGTGCAGGCTGGGGGCAGAGTGGCTGGAGAGTGGTCAGGCAGAAAAGGACCTGGGGGTACTGGTTGACAGCAGCTGAACATGAGCCAGCAGTGTGCCCGGGGGCCAAGAAGGCCAAGGGCATCCTGGCCTGCATCAGGAACAGTGTGGCCAGCAGGAGCATCCTGCCCTGTGCTCAGCACTGGTTAGGCCACACCTTGAGTCCTGTGTCCACTTCTGGGCCCCTCAGTTTAGGAAAGATGTTGAGCTGCTGGAAGGTGTCCAGAGAAGGGCAACAAAGCTGGGGAGGGGTCTGGAGCACAGCCCTGGGAGGAGAGGCTGAGGGAGCTGGGGTTGCTTAGCCTGCAGAAGAGGAGGCTCAGGGGAGACCTTCTTGCTCTCTCCAACTCCCTGAAGGGAGGTTGTAGCCAGGTGGGGGTTGGTCTCTTCTCCCAGGCAGCCAGCACCAGAACAAGAGGACACAGTTTCAAGCTGTGCCAGAGGAAGGTTTAGGCTGGATGTTAGGAAGAAATTCTTCCCAGCAAGAGAGATTGGCCATTAGGATGTTCTGCCCAGGGAGGTGGTGGAGTCCCCATCCCTGGAGGTGTTTAGGAAGAGCCTGGATGAGGCACTTGGTGCCATGGTTGAGTTGATTAGATGGTGTTGGGTGAGAGGTTGGACTGGATGATCTCGCAGGTCTTTTCCAACCTGGTTAATTCTATTCTATTCTATTCTGTTCTGTTCTATTCTATTCAATTCTATTCTATCCTGTTCTGTTCTGTTCCACCTCACAGGGTGTCCATCAGGTGGTGGTGCAGTTCGGGGGAGGAGACTTGCAGAGAAGCTGCACAGGGACCTGAGTCCCTGGGGAGGGCTGCCCTGGCTGTCCTGTTGCTGCACTGACAGCCATGGAGAGACAGAGGCAAAGGCACACAACAAAGGGGGAAGAAATGAAGAGGCTTTTTCCCTTTCATCTCTGTAACAGCCATGGAGTGCTGTGGATCACGAAATCCACTCCAGCCCAAGCCTCTTGATCATCTGCTTGGAAAGAATGGATGCAAGTCTTAATTAGCTCTTGGTGCAGGGCCTTGTGAGAATGACAAATGGTGCAATGAAAGTGGGGAACTGTTTTCCACCTCCTGCATTTGCCTTCTGCAGGGGGAAATGGCTCATCCCCTGGGCTGTGGGCAAGGCATCCATCACTGAGATTTTCACACTTACCTCCTTACACAGAAAATTACATTTTAAGAGCCTGGCAGCGAGTCTGCAGCAATCCTCTTTGCTTCCTCCAACAACACATGGGAGGTGTTTAAGAACTTCTGTCTTAATGCAAGCTTCCTGCTTGACATTTATTGTGTCACCTGTGGTGCTTGCCAGCTGTGGTCAGTGTGAGTGGCCTGTGCCACAGGGCATTTCAGATGGCTGGGAGCTCCTCATCTCTGGAGACAGACTAATATCTCCCTTCCTGAAAAAAATGATGGGGCAAAATGTCTGCTAGCATAACTACCAGCACTTGACCTTATGCACACAACTCTCATTTGTCCTGTGGGTAATAATGGATGTGAGTGGCATTTAATCCCATTTCTGTGCTCCTCCAGAGCACTGTGGAGTCTTTACATCACTCAGAACCCAGCCCTGCCCATCTGTTGAGATGAAGACAACTGGGAGATGATGAACTTCCCTGATTTCAAACACCACCAGAAGTCAAAGCACCCAGGACACTGCTGGGATCCTCACCAAGGCTGCTGTGCTGTGCAGAGGGGCCTCACAGCAGCTCCCTGCACAGGCAAGGGGCAGCAGGGAGGGTTCAGGGTGAGGGCACAGCTGGCAGCTCCTGCCTGCACGCTGCTTTGGGCTCATGAACACCCAGGTTTTACTCCAGAAGGTGTTTAATCTCAGTAATGAGCACCAGGGAGCAGGGTGCCCCAGGAGCTGGGTGGCAGACAGAGCCAGGTTCAGTCTGAGCTGGCTCAGGCAGCAGCGCTCTGCCTGCAGCAGGTACCAGCTGCGATTGCTCAGCGCTGCAAACGCTGAGAGCACCCCAGGAAGGGAAGTGTGTGTGGGTTTCTTTCTCACCACCAACCCACACACACTTCTAATTAATTTGAACATTTAGCTATTCTAATTAATGAGCAAACATTATGTGAAAAAAACAATGTTTAAATGCTGTGGGGTTTAATTGAATCAAATATTTAATAGTGCTGTAATTAATCTTCTCACTCTGGATGAATTAAATCATGGTCCTCCTGCAGCTTGATTTATAGTGTTGACTCAACTTCAGAAGAGCTCCCCACCACTTGATCCTCTGCTGCTGCCTCATGATCTCAGATCTAAAACATACTCTCCACCACATGGGCCAAGAGCTGTGGTAAACCAAGTGGGCACAGTTCAGCCCTAATCTTGAGCTCACGCTTCCCTCCGCTGGTAATAGTATTTGCTATGTGTTCCAGGTGCTCTTCACAGCAAAGGGACACTCCATAGGAGAGAATTCTAATGGTCATCTAGACCTGAAGGAGCCTGCTGAGCCCCATGGACCACCACAAGAGCCAAAGTGACTTAATTCCTGGGTGGGGAAGCTTGTTGAGTTTTGAGGAGCCTCAGCTGTTCCTTTGGCCTCTGCCACTAGCCCAGCAGGGGTTTCAGTTTGTTACTACAGATTCATCTGGATAAAAGAAGCCTCCATCTTAACAGGAAAAAGGGAAAATACATTTCCTATCAGCTGTCAAAGCCTAATGGCTTGTCAAAGCAGAGAAACAAATCCAACAGCATGACTGCTGCCATGAGAAGTGAGGTACAGAGACGTGGTCATGCTCCTCCCCCAGGGGCAGGGGTGGACACACAGCAGCCTGCTGTGAAGCCAGGGGGAAAAGCTTTTCCAGAGGCAAGCTGGCAAGAAAGGATTTCAACCTCAGGGTGAGAGCAGGTCTCAGTATTTTGAGTGCTCCTTTGCATTCCTGGGTCAGCAAGCATGAGCTGCCTGCTCACTTCAAGGGCAACAAAGCCGGAGGGGTCTGGAGCACAGCCCTGGGAGGAGAGGCTGAGGGAGCTGGGGTTGCTTAGCCTGCAGAAGAGGAGGCTCAGGGGAGACCTTCTTGCTCTCTCCAACTCCCTGAAGGGAGGTTGTAGCCAGGTGGGGGTTGGTCTCTTCTCCCAGGCAAGCAGCACCAGAACAAGAGGACACAGTCTCAAGCTGCACCAAGGGAGGTTTAGGCTGGATGTTAGGAAGAAATTCTTCCCAGAAAGAGAGATTGGCCATTGGGATGTGCTGCCCAGGAAGGTGGTGGAGTCACCATCCCTGGAGGTGTTTAGGAAGAGCCTGGATGAGGCACTTGGTGCCATGGTTTAGTTGATTAGATGGTGTTGGGTGAGAGGTTGGACTGGATGATCTTGAAGGTCTTTTCCAACCTGGTCTGGTCTGGTCTATTCTACTCTATTCTATTCTATTCTATTCACTGCACTGCACTGTGACCCACAGTTGTAAGGAGCCTTCCAGCCTCCTAAAACACAAGGGCCAGGCAAATTCCCCCAGCAGAGGTAGCAGGCTTGGGAAAGAAGCACCCATTTTCCATATCATTCTAAGTTCTAATGGATGCCTTCAGATTCTCAGTCCAAGTTTGAAAATGCAGGAAGTTCCCCCCCAACAGGTGACAGGAAGATGGAATGATGTTTGCCAGCAGGCTCTCTGTCTTGCAGCAGTCTTTAAAGCTGAGCACCTCGCCAGCTGTTCAGAGTGGAATTAAACATCCCTTCCTCCCGTGTCTCCATTTTCCTGCAGCATCCATTTATCTCCTCTTATTTGTTCTTCTCCCCTCTCACTCCCTGCTGGAGCTGATGGGACTGTGATTAAGGCAGGGCAGACAGCAAGGTGAGCAGCTGGTGGCAAGGCCCCATCCTGGCACTGCCGGGAGCTCACCGTCCTCTGCTCCACGCTCCTCCTGGCTCACCTCTTTATCTCTCTTATCAGCATTACCACAGCTATCAACAACAGGTTGTGCTGATATGCCCCAGAGAAGAAATGTCTGCCTTTCCAAATGAGTAACTCTTAACACTGCTTAGAAGCAGCCCTCCTGACAATTGATGCAGGAGATTTTGTGTGGTGTGCTGCAGCGCTCTGCAACGAGCACCAGGTCCAGACCCGAGCACCAAGTGTTAACAGCAGAGAGGAAAGCCACCCTCCCCTGCACCAGTGCCTCACTGAAATCCTGGCACCCATCCTGAGCAAGCCAGCTGAGAATCAGCCTCTGATTTCCAGAGGTAACCCAGCTACAGCTCACAGTCACTGTGTGCTTGGAGGCTGAGGTCAGGCACCACAGCTGCTAAGCAGCAGCAGAGACAGACACACACTCCCTGTCTTAGGGGATCTGAGGTGTGTGTCACTTCCAACTTCATCAGCAGCATCTCTCTCAGCAGCAGTCCCCAGCCCCTGGCTTTGAACATACCATATGTCACTGAGCTTCTGCTACACCCTGGCTTGTCTGACTCCAAATTACAGCACAAAAAAACCCCAACCAAATCCAAAATGCAGAACTTCCTAGGAGGACTCAAGCTCAACCCGCTGGGGCCTCAGGCTTATTTCTCAGCCATGAGGCAATGTCATGCACAGCACTCCTGCCCAGCATCCACCAAGGCTTGCTGACAGACTGCTCACCACAACCAGCTGGGCAGAAATGAAGACAATTCCAGCACTTAGAGCTGGTTTTCTGGACACTCACACAGCAGGTCTCCAGACCTCAGAGATTTCTGACACAGCTTGGCTGCCTCAGGCTGCAGCTGCAGCAAGGGCTGGTCTCCTGGTAATGAGACAAATCCTTTGTTTTAAAGGATTTTGAAAGGATTTTTTTCAGTGCTGGCTTCCCCTGCTGAGTGCACACACCTTGTGTTGTGAGCACAGGGCCAGTGTGAGATGGCCACAATGAAAGCAGCTCAGCAGGATGGGTGCTGCTCACCACCAGGAGCACTGGCGGTGCTCCTCAGGTGTTACAGTGCCAAACTCTCTTGGGACAACCACTGAAACCCACAGGGGTTTGCCTGGAGAAAAAGCAGTGTGTGCTGGAGGGAAAGGTATAGGATGGAAATTGGTTCTGGTGGGGCTGGGCTGCAGCAAACTGTGAGAGCCTGAAGTAAACTGCAAGGGGGACCCAGTCAGGCTCCCCCACACCTTGTTCTTCCTGTGTTGTGCCTTCTCCTCAGGAAACCAATGAGCCTCGGGTGGTTTCAGTTCAGAATTACAGAAGGAGCGTGGTTCTTCTCCTTGTGTTGGCATACAAGGAGACAGCACCAGCAGGCTGAGCTCTAGGGCACTGAGATGCTGGAAGGTGTCCAGAGAAGGGCAAGGAGGCTGGGGAGGGGTCTGGAGCACAGCCCTGGGAGGAGAGGATGAGGGAGCTGAGGTTGCTTAGCCTGGAGAAGAGGAGGCTCAGGGGAGACCTTCTTGCTCTCTCCAACTCCCTGAAGGGAGGCTGTAGCCAGGTGGGGGTTGGTCTCTTCTCCCAGGCAAGCAGCACCAGAACAAGAGGACACAGTCTCAAGCTGTGCCAGGGAAGGTTTAGGCTGGAGGTGAGGAGAAAGCTCTTCCCAGAAAGAGTAATTGGCCCTTGGGATGTGCTGCCCAGGGAGGTGGTGGAGTCCCCATCCCTGGAGCTGTTCAAAAAAGGCTTGGATGTGGCACTTGGAGCCATGGTTTAGTTGTCAGGAGGTGTTAGGTATTAGGTAATAGGTTGGACTTGATGATCTCTGAGGTCTTTTCCAGCCTGCTTGATTCTATGATTCAGCTTTTTAGCTTTCTGAAGCACAAAGTCAAAACCTAAGAGCTTGGTTTTGAGCCTTCAGTTTACCAAAGCAATGTTTGCACAAACCACTGAGCTTCAAGCCCTCCTAGATCCTGCTGGGACATGCTTTCACCTGAGCTGGCTTTCAGTAGCTGACTGTTTGCCACAGTGACTCCTCTGTTAGGTCTCACGATGTGCAGAAGCCCAATAATCACAGCAATCAGGAAGGAACAGAGGATTTAATTGACTTGTGCAGGGATGTATTAAAAGTGCTGTAAAATGGAGAAATTTAACACTGGGAAGAACTACTCCATCATGTATTATTTATCCCCATGCCATTAGCTCATTAAATCAGGAACACATAAAGCAGTCAGTGCTCAGTAACTAAGTCAAATTAATACACACTTAATTAAAATACAAAATGAGCTTTAAGCAGTTCCATTTAATCTCCCTGTTTACAGCACTGCTAAGCAGTTGCGGGCTGCCTCGGGGTGCTGGGAGAGAGGAGCACCCACGCTGCTCCCACAGCACTCAGGAGCACAGGGGCCAGCCAGCTCCACCTGTGTGCTAGGGGAGGGGAGCCTCACCACCTTGCCAGGCCAGGCTCACCATGGCTGCACCAAGTGTTAGCAGCACCCTAAGGCTCTTGAAGCTCAGGCTTTTGTCCAGCTTGCCAGCCCAGCTCCACCCTGAGTGTCCCCAGCTGTACTTCCTGCAAGCTCACAATCCATCAGCTCCTCACCACAACTGCCCTTGATAGAGCACCAAGCAGTGCTTCAGCTGGGAGACAGCAGCTATTCAGAGCATGCACAGAAGGTTAACAGATATGGCAGTGGCTTGCTCTTGGTTCTTCTCTCTTTACACTTTACCATCAGGTTTCTGAGTGGTTTTTATGACTCTGCTGCACTTCATTAAACTCTCAAACCTGACAGCTACAGTAGCCCCAGGAATATGGCCTCTGCTGCTTCCAAGTATTAGACTAAGCTCTACTTAAGTTCAAAGCAAAAAACCTAACCCCAAACAACCCCAAAGCAGTCTCTTGGTTCAGATGTGAGTTTCTCAATATAGGTTATTTGGTTTTAAGACAGGAAAACAGACACAGCTTTATTTCAAGCCCAGTAAGATGACTCCACTGATTCCTCCTAGATTCATGCAGGCTTTCCAGGACAGATGGGCAGAGTCCAAGGGCATGAGATTCAACACATCTAAGTGCCAGGTCCTACACATTGGCCACAACAACCCCAGGCAGTGCTACAGGCTGGGGTCAGAGTGGCTGGAGAGCAGCCAGGCAGAAAGGGACCTGGAGAAACATCTCTTCCCTGTGAGCAGCAAGGGATGGAGCACACGTGCCCAGCAGCCTAAGATTCATGTGCCCAGCCTAGCAACAAGAGGAGAGAGATTCTTCTGAAGGGGAAAACAACCTGGATGGCTTTAGCTTGAGGAAGCTGCATTAGCCACCCAAAGAAAACTGTCTGGTGGAGGAAAGCAGATAAATGCCCCACGCTCAGCATCCACTCAAAGCATGCAGGCTGTGTTTATGCACCAGAGACAGGAGGAAGAGAAAGAGCAGGAGTGGTAGGAGAAGGTTTATATGCCAGGCATTTCAGCCCCAGAGCTAACTGTTCCTATTGTTCTTCAGCCTCTTTGAAGTCATGATATGAGTTAAGCACATATGTTGAATAAAGATGAAGTGAATGGCAAGCTCGTGGCTGCAGGAGGCCCAGCAGACCAGACTGGCACCAGGCTGTGCTGGAGCAGAGCTGCTGGATCTCTGACTCTTTAGCCCTGCTCTCACTGTGTGGACACTGTCCTCTCCTGCCCTCCAGCCCCAGAAAGGGGGTGGCTGCCAGGGCAGCACCCAGCCTGCAGCCAGGGGTGCAGGGGCTGAGACAGTCAGAGAACTGTAGAATTGTAGAGTGGTTGGGGTTGGAAGGGACCTCCAAGGCTCATCCAGTCCAGCTGTGCCACAGGGATCTCTGAATGGCACCTGCTTTGGCAGAGGGCTAAAGAAGCCTTTCCCTTGTGCCACTCAGACACTCCTCCCATGCCTGCTGCCCTGCTGTGGCAGCAGACCTGGAGGTCAGCTGGACATTTATGGTGGATTTAAGTCTGTTTAGGCTCTTCCTAGTGCAATGACATTGAGGAAAAGTGAGCAAGCTGGGATTATGGTAATACTGTGTTTAAAACAGAATGAGTCAAGGCTTGCAGGAGACAGCTCCTGTGGCAGCACAGCCAGGGGATGATGCACTTGCTGGCTAACAGGCTGGGGGATGGCACGGAGCCATGCAGGGCAGCACATTCAGCTCCACACTGGGCCAGCACAGGCTGGGACACCACCAATCCTGCAGAGCAGAGGGGATGAGGATGCCCAGAGCCAAGACTCAGCTGCCAGACACAAGTTCTGAGCATGCCACCTGGCACTGGCAGAGTGCCTGGGAGCAAGCATGGCCACCTTAGGCATGGGGAGGTTAAGGCTGGTTGGTTGGGTGTTTTTTTCCCAGCCAAGCATTTCTCCTTTCTTGGAATGGAATGGAATGGAATGGAATGGAATGGAATGGAATAGAATAGAATAGAATAGAATAGAATAGAATAGAATAGAATAGAATAGAATAGAATAGAATAGAATAGAATAGAATAGAATAGAATTAACCAGGTTGGAAAAGACCTTCAAGATCATCAAGTCCAACCTATCACCCAACAGCATCTGATCTACTAAACCATGGCTCCAAGTGCCTCATCCAGTCTCCTCTTAAACACCTCCAGGCATGGTGACTCCACCACCTCCCTGGGCAGCACATCCCAATGGCCAATCTCTGCTTCTGGGAAGAATTTCTTCCTAACATCCAGCCTAAACCTTCCCTGGCACAGCTTGAAACTGTGTCCTCTTGTTCTGGTGCTGGCTGTCTGGGAGAAGAGACCAACCCCCACCTGGTTACAACCTCCCTTCAGGGAGTTGTAGAGAGCAAGAAGGTCTCTCCTGAGCCTCCTCTTCTCCAGGCTGAGCAAACCCAGCTCCCTCAGCCTCTCCTCCCTCTCCTCCGCCTCTCTCTCTCCTCAGCTTCTCCTCTCCTCAGCCTCTCCTCTCTCTCCTCAGCCTCTCCTCCCTCTCCCCAGCCTCTCCTCCCTCTCCTCAGCCTCTCCTCTCTCTCCTCAGCCTCTCTCTCTCCTCAGCTTCTCCTCTCCTCAGCCTCTCCTCTCTCTCCTCAGCCTCCTCTCTCTGTTTGCTAGGCAAGGAGATTTCTCTGCCGCTGCCTTAGCTTCATTCCATCTTGCAAATGGCTCTGCTCTCCAGAAGGCAAGCTGCTTTTCAACGAGCAAACTCTCAATGTAATGGATGAAACCCATTATAAATAACTGATAGTGCTGCAAACACTGGGAGCCTATCCATCTTTCAGTAAACTGCACTGCCTGCCTTTTCCCCCTCTCTCTCTTTGGGGCTTTGTGCCTTCTCCCCCAGATCTCCTGCAAGCAGTGTGTATAAATATAAAATATTGCAGCTATCAGCCTTTATTTCAGCTATCAATTTTCTTCTTATGTGATATTCATGTTTTGCAAAAATAGCTCTTTAAGAGGAGTTTGCTGTGCTGCTGGGGAGCCGAGTGGAGAAGTGCTGCTGTGGCTGCAGGAGCAAACCAGGCCACTGCCCCGAGGAGATCTGCAAATTCATTAAGTGTGGTTTCCTGAGGAGGTAACCAGGAAAAGAGGTCAGGGAAACTTTTGCCTCAAGCAGCCTCTGACTTCTCCAAACGTTTGCCACTGTTTACTAAACATGTCCTTCACCCTGCTCATCCTCCCCACCTGCATTGCAGTGTTTACCTCTCGGAAGGAGGTTGTGTTTATCAAACACCGGCTGCCTGATGTTTGGGTGGCTTTTTGTTTGCCTCCTCTTTAGCAAATGGAGTGCTGTGAAGTGCCTCAGCTCGGCCAGCTGAGTCTTAAGACACCAGAAAATCACAGGTGTCGCCCAAAAGGAGCGTTCCTCCCTCAGAAATTGCCACGATGGATCCTTAGGATGTCACTAACAGCACTGCCTGAGCACCTCCACCACTGGCACATAGAATCACAGAATCAGCCACGTTGGATAAGACCTCAGAGATCATCAAGTCCAACCTGTCACCCAACACCTCCTGACTACCAGACCATGGCACCAAGTGCCACATCCAATCCCCTCTTGAACACCTCCAGGGCTCTGCAACCCTGCAGAAACACCTCCACACCTCAGCTCCCCGTGCTGCAGCTGCCTGCTCAATCTGCCTTCACTTATCCTTTCAGTCCTACTTTTTCCCTCCCCTTTTGTTTGCAAACAGAATTCTTGCACCAAACCAATGAAGCACCTGGGCTGCCAGATTTCCTTGCTCTGAGTCATTCATTCTGCAGCAAGGGTACAAAAAAAAATAACAATAATCATAAATATGCAATTTCCACACCCCCACCCCCCCCACACCCCCATTTCTCTCTCAAAAGTTTGTTATGGAATGAAGAGGCCTTGGAGCTCTCACTGCTGGCTAAATCCTTGGGAAATTCCTCATATTATATGGCTCATTTTTCTCCTCTCATGAAGCATGAAGGAAGACATCCATGGACCATGAATTCTTGGAGGTGTGACTTGCACAGCCCAGACAACGTTATTAATCTCATGAATAAAGCAGGGCCTGTCAGCCCCCCCCCCGAGGTGGAATTTCCATGCACAGGTGCTCTCACCAGGCCCTCTTCAAATGCTAAGGCTTCCTTTCAAACTGCAGCGCTGTGCTTCCCCTCCCGGAGGTGACGTGTCAATTCAGATGGCAGCGATGCCACAGTCTAAGGAGCCCAAAGAGCTGTTCAAAGACCTCACTGATCCTTCAGCCTCCAGGGACTCAGCCACCAGCAGTGGAGGAGAGCCCAGCCACCGCTGGCAGCTCCTCAGAGGTTTCCTTCCCGATAGTCCTAGCACAAATAACCCTTTGGGGGTTGAAGAGATAGCAAACATCTCACGTAGCAGAAAGCTGCCCTGGAGAGCAGAGGCAGTGAGTGAGTGTTCCAGCCCACCACGGGTCACTCCCTGCTGCGCTGAGTCTCCTGCTGAAAGCTGACTGTAAGCTGTGCCAGCCAGGCTGGCAGCACCTTGAGCCACAGAGCACCTCCAAGGCCCACAGGCAGAGGCTTTGACCCAGCTAGCCAGGGCAGGTGCTCCTGAAGGTCAGCACATACCAGGAGACCCCATGGCAAGGTGTGTGATGGCAGAAGCTCAACACCACAGCCACTGCTGAGTGTGGCAGACGGGGAAGACCTGCACGGGGAGCCACCATCACCCCTGGCCCAGCCACCATCTCCTGCCTGGCCATGGGTACTGCTCAGCTCCTTTCACCCAGATTTGGCCCCAGTTCCTGCTCAGCCCCATGCTGTGCAGCACATCTGAAAGCCTCCAGAGGTGCAGCCAGGGCCGCAGGAACCCACTGCAGCCCTTGATGTAGAAAGGGGAGGTGAGGAAGAGGCTGAGAAGCAGCTGCCCTTGGGAGCATTTCCAAGATTAAGCTCTGCAGAGATTAGAGTCCTGAAATATTTATATGAAGTATTTCATGCTTTGGTGTAAATCCCCCTGTAAGCCCCACAAGAGCAATAGGGTTTTTTCCTCCTCCCTTTTCTCTCCTTGGCTCTGCCTCTCCACACACATACAAACAAACTGATAATATCTAACTGGGCTGAATAAATTCAGAGCTGTTGAGCTGCAGAATTACAATTGCCCAGAGAAAAGCACAGAAGGAAGCAAGCATCCTCCCTACAGCCCAGGGGTGAGTAACAGAGCAGAACTGTGCGAGCTGAGCTGCAGCCTCCTGACTGACACAAGCAGACATCACCTGGAAGATGCCAGCTCCACGTGAGGTCAGACATTGCCCATGTCAGAGCTGAGGGAACAGGAGACATAAACTCATCATCAGGGGGAAAGAACAAGGCCATTGTCACAGCAGAGCTATCAAGCAGCACAGTTATCCAGGGTGATTGTGAGAGGTACAAACATCAGAGAACTCAGAACAGTGAGTGCCAAACCTCCCAGAGCTGCAGGGCTGCTAAGCTGCCCCATTAGGTAATGGGTTGGACTTGATGATCTCTGAGGTCTTTTTCAACCTTATTGATTCTATGATTCGATGCTGCACAGGCCAGGTCCTAGCACCTGTGATTAACAAATGGTTCACCAGGAGCTGGCACCAAGCTACTGCTCCACAGGAGCAATGGTAGGAGACTTTGCCCCTCAAACTCCATGCTAACCCTCCTGCTAATAATGATCCCTCTCAATTCTGAAAGCAGCTGAAGCTTCCTTCATCATGATGACTCTCCAGTGAGCTCTGGTGCTCCTGACACCCCCAGGGTTGGTATAACCTGTGCAGAGGGTTCATCAAAGCCTCTTCACCACACCAACAGGCGCTTGGTGCTGGGCAAGCATCTTAAATGCCAGGCAGTGCCTGAGAAACCTTTGTGTGCTGGGGGAGAACAGGAAGCTATTTGTCAGGTTAGAGTTAGCTGTAAATTAAACAGAAATGTCTTTTCAGGAAGGCTCTTTGCCCACCCACAGGGATGGGAACAGGAGTAGCCTCCACACAGGTGCCCTCAGACAGCACCACCCCATGCTGTCTTTTCCAGCCTCCCCAGCTTCTCTCCTCGCCCGGTGGTTGCTCCCGAGCCCCGCAGTGCCGTGCCCAGCTCATTAAGCTGCGAGCTTGGCACTGCTTCCTACAGCGACAGAGGACAGAGAGCACTCACAGCACCTTCCCCCAGCCCCCCAGGCTAAGGCAGAGCATCCTCAGCTACGGCAGCGCTGATGTCCTTGCCCCAGGACCGTGAGCGCTGCTCCTGCTCGGGAGGCTTTGGAAACGGCAGAGACCTGCTGGTGCCTTTCAGCAGAGCTGAGGGTCCTGCTGCTCACAGACAATCAGAACTGGAATGAATAGGGCTGACAATGCAGTTAAAGATGTTACACTTTCCTTTTTTCTCAGTCATTGTTGCCTGCTAAATTTAAACATGACAAAGCACATTATATTCCTGTCCCAACTTTATCTCCTCGGAAGAGAAAAGCTTGGATGTCTCCCAAATCACAGCCCAGGCTGGAAGAGCTTTTTATTAGTTTTCCAGCAGAACCAGTAATGTCAGGCTGAGAAATGGAGGTGTTGCAAGGGCAAATGGCAGGAGGCCACCACAGGCTTTTGTTTGGAGGATGAGAGCACGCTGGGGGAGCCCAGCCCAGAAGCAGGACAGGATCATCACCCAGGGACCAGCACACAAGAGCTTCCCTTACACTTGTTCATCTTAAAGAGCTTTGAGTTTCTCTCTCTCTGACCTTTCTAAGCAATGATTGAGGTTCTGCAGTGTTATCCCTAGACAGCATCTGCTTCTTTTTCCTGAGACACCCTACAGAACCCCAGCACCCCCTGTTCCAACACCCACTGCAACCACCTACATCCTTCCTACAGCCACCTCAGGCTGAGCTCTCAGCCTTCAATGGAATGGAATGGAATGGAATGGAATGGAATGGAATGGAATGGAATGGAATGGAATGGAATAGAATAGAATAGAATAGAATAGAATAGAATAGAATAGACCAGACCAGACCAGACCAGACCATGTTGGAAAAGACCTTTGAGGTCATCGTGTCCAACCGGGGGACCCTGGGACATTTCACCTTCTCCCAGCTGGGGCAGGGGGTGCAAGGGAGGTGCAGTGAGGGCAGAGGAGGTTTCACATGAGCATAAGGGAAAAGTTTTTCACTGTGAGGGTGCCACAGCCCTGGAGCAGGCTGCCCAGAGAGGGTGTGGAATCTCCTTCTCTGGAGACATTCAAAACCCATGCAGGTGCATTCCTGCCCCAGGTGATGCTTCTCTGGCAGGGGTTTGGACTGGGTGATCTCTGGAGGTGCCTTCCAACCCCTAACATTCTGTGATCTCTGATTTTCATTTGCCACCCAGTGTTTTATGACTGTGACCCTGACACAGGGCATGCAGGCTCCCAGGGCTGCTGGGGTATGATGTGCTGTGAGGGCTTTCCACCTCAGTTTCTTTGTTGGCCTGAGTCTAGCAAGGCCACCAGAAACTCACGTGCAGATAGCTGGAATAACTTCAGAGTGGTATTATTTCTGCCCTTTACAGGAAGAGACTTTCCTCTCCAAGCATTTAATTCAGCATGTTTTCATCCCAGCAAACAGTTTCTCTAATGAATACAATGCCCAGCACAGCAGCACTCACACAGCCTGTCAAAGCAATTTCTGGGCTGCTTTAGATACTAAACCAAAAATGATTCCCAGCATTTCAGGAAGAGTTAATGCTGTGGTAATGTGGTAAGATACATAATTTATTGCAACATTAATAGGCCATCTCTTAAGATGTATTAACATTATCATGGCGTGGAAAGGAGGACAGGCTGAGGGAGCTGGGCTGGTTCAGCCTGGAAAAGCGATCAGGGACACTTAACAGCATCCTTCCAGTCGCTGAAGGGGGCTGCAAGAAGGCTGCAGAGGGACTGTTTCCAAAGGCCTGCAGTGACAGGGCAAGGGGCAATGGTTTGGAATTAGAGAAGAGGAGGTTTGGGTTGGACGTTAGGAGGACCTTCTTTACCATGAGGGGGGCAGAACACTGCAATGGATTGCCCAGGGAGATAGTTGGGGCCCCATCCTTGGGGATATTCAAGGTCAGGCTTGACAAGGCTCTGAGCAGCCTGCTCTAGTTGAGGATGCCCCTGGTGACTGCAGGGGGCTTGGATTGGGTGAGCTTTGGGGACCCTTTCTGACCCAAACCGTTTTATGATTCTGTGATCCTATGTACCTGTTCAGTTGCAGGGAGCACTCCTCCCCTGGGGTGATTGGCTTTGGGCAAGTAAGAGCAAGAGTCTGGCTTCAGCAAGCCCAGCAGAGGCCAGCCCCTGCCAGCACACACAGCGCTGGCACCACTGCAGCCACCGAGCCGCTCGAACCTTTCCTTTCAGATCCTGGAACAGAAGAATTTAGCAGAGCTTTTGCAGAGGTCAGCAGAGTAGGGCGAAAGGCTTGGGAGCCAAATGAGGCAGTGTGTTTCCAAAAGGAAATGAAATGGTGGCAAATTCATTTCTCCTGTAATATCCCTGCTGCTTTTAATGTAAGAAGTACATGCACTTAAGAGAGCAGCGGCGGGGCGGAGGGCCGGGAGCGCAGCCATTTCCTTGTCATCCCCCGGCGCAGGCCACCTAGATCATTCCTGGCCCATTACTGCTGACAGCTTAAAAGTTTGATCTGCTTTTTAGAAGGTAGTGCATGGAAACGTTTCAATGCTCTGCCCCACGCTGGGCATCCATTAAAGGAAGCAAATGCAGCCTGAGCCTTTCCCATGCAGTTTTCTGCACGAAGTTCTCTGCCGCTACGGCGTCACCTTGCAGGCTCCCTTCACAGCAGAGCAGCAGAGTGGCAACATGGAGCAGGCAGAGGATATTCATCTGTTTCAGGGAGTTACAGCATGCTCCTGAAAACACTTTGCTGCTAGCACCAGTGGGCTTTGGCTCAAATGGCTCTGGAGCTGCTGGGTGGGTACCTGAAGAGGCTGACTGCCGAAGCGCAGGCTCCTGGTGCGCGGCAGCAGCAGCAGCAGCCCCTGGGCACGCAGCCCTAGCCTGAAATTCAGAAGCAGTGTTTAATACCTGCTCTTATGTCACCTGGGTGCTGGGCAAGTCTTAAACTCCTCTGGGTGTAGAAAGCAAACCCCTAGTCTGCAATGCCAGGCAGCTCAAGGATAGCAGAGTTTGAAGGCTGGACTTTCTGCACTGAGGCAAAACCAATGCCGTACTTTGCTGGATGGCAGCATCGTGCTGAGAGCCCCCAGCATGCAGGCTGCAGCTGCCAGGTAGAGGAATGCTCAGCAAGATGGACAAGACAAAAGGAAATAAAAATAGGTTGGAAGGGACCTTAGAGACCATCTGCTGCAACCTCCCTGCCATGGGGTAAGGAAGTCTCTCAAATAAACTCATCTGCTCAAGGATGTCTCCCAAGGAGGAGACATCCACAGCCTCCCTGGGCAGCCTGTTCCAGAGTCTCACCACCCTCACACTGAAGATCTTCCTCAGCTCCAGTCTAACCCTGCTCTGCCTCAACTTCAAACCATTCCCCCTTCTCCTGTCTCTAGCCACCCTCATGAGAAGTTCCTCTGCAGCCTTCCTGTAGGAATAAGAAACATCTTCCTCTTGAGCCCATGTTGAACTTTGATGTTGCCATTATTGGTTGGGGGTTTTGCTGCTGTGGCCGTTTGGGTTTATTTCTTGTTCCTGTTATTGGATTTAAACCATCTGGGGACACTCATACTGCCAGTTCTGTTTCCTGTAACCAAGCAGAGCCTTCCATGGCTCCTGAGCCATTTCTTCTCTGAGCAGCAGGTGAAGTTTCCTTACATGAAACTACCTAAATCTGCCAGCTATCCACTGCCTTCTGCCAATACAGCTGCTGGCAATTTCCCACCTAGATGGTAAGAATGTACTCCAGGCAGGGAAAGCTTCTCAGCATTATTGTAGAGGACACAGTCTCAAGCTGCACCAGGGGAGGGTTAGACTGGATGTTAGGAGGAAGTTCTTCATAGAGAGAGTGATTGCCCATTGGAATGTGCTGCCTGGGGAGGTGGTGGAGTCACCATCACTGGAGGTGTTTAGGAGGAGACTTGATGGGGTGCTTGGTTGCATGGTTTAGTTGATTAGGTGGTGTTGGATGATAGGTTGGACTTGATGATCTTGAAGGTCTCTTCCAACCTGGTCTATTCTATTCTATTCTATTCTATTCTATTCTATTCTATTCTATTCTATTCTATTCTATTCTATTCTATTCTATTCTATTCTATTCTATTCTATTCTATTCTATTCCTATTTTATCCTATCCTATTCTATTATAATCCTATTTTGTCCTATCCTGTTCTATTCTATTCTATTCTATCCTATCCTATCCTATCCTATCCTATTCTATTCTATCCTATCCTATTCTAATCCTATTTTATCCTATCCTATTCTATTTTAATCCTATTTTAGCCTATCCTATCCTATCCTATCCTATTCTATTCTATTCCACTCCATTCCATTCTGAGAGAGGCAGTAGCCAAAAGGAAGCTCAAGCCCTCACTACACAGAAGCAACCTCAGGCTGCAGAGCCCAGCTGTTTCACCCTTAGGAAAAGATGACAAATAGCTTTTTGCACTGCAGAAGGCATCTCCAGAGCAAACAGATTCTCACACAGGGTCTCCCTGAAGCGGGGAGAAGCAGATTCTTAAGGAATATTTTCCTGTGTGCCTTATTAATGGAAGCAGCTCCACAGGCAGGGGAGAAAAAAAAAAATCAATTGCTTGTTAAAAACCCCCTCCATAAATCTGCTACAGTATGTTGCTGTCATCTTTATAGTAATGGTCAATACTGAATATTAATTGAAAATCAATGGCAGCAATAATACTTCAACTAAATATGGACTGCAGCCTCAAAGCTTTCTTGTGTGATGCTTTCCCCAGCACCAGCTCCAGCACTTCATTTTTTGGCTATAATTAAAACCGCTCTCGTGTGTGCTGTCTGCAGCCTGCTCATAAAAACCTGCTAGGAAATGGCTCCTGATGAGCGCCGCTTCACACAGGAGCCTCGCCCCGCAGCCAGGGGGCTCCTCGGAGAGGAAGGCATTCAGAGCGCACGCAGAGGAGAGGGGAGTTTGCCGTGAATGGGTACCAAGGCTGCAGCTGAATTTAGGGAGATTACACCCTCAGCATCTTCCCAGAAGCGCAGCTTTGAGTGACAGGGATCTTGATTTTGTAGAACAATATCTGAGAAAGAGTGGCACCAAAACGCTGTCTCCAGCGTGTCCTCGGGGCCACTTCACTGCCTAGCAGGGCAAACGTCCTGGGGCACTAAATAGATTACATTGATAATAATTATGTTAGAGCTGCCGTGATGAGTTCTGACAGCTGCAGCTTCTGCAGGGTTAGGGCTGGAATGCACAATCGTGGATTCTCTCATCATACTTGCAGTTTGTTTCTAGGACTTCAGCTTCCTTCCACAAGAGCTGGGAAACCCAACATCAGCCTCAGCAGTGGGACACCTCCCCTGTCAATTCACGGCAAAGTCAGTGCCCCCCCTTTCCAATTAGCTGTCAGTCATACCTGTGATGAGGTGTGGATGAAATACAGCTTGCTATTAATCATAGAATCCTATCATCACAGAATCACATCATCATAGAGCGGCTCAAGTTGGAAGGGACCCCAGAGATCATCTGCTCCAACCTCCCTGTCACAGGCAGGGACACCTCTCAACTAGACTCAGGTGCTCAGCTGCTCATCCAGCCTGGCCTTGAACACCACCAGGGAGGAGGAATCCACAGCCTCCCTGGGAAACCTGTTGCAGAGTCTCACCACCCTCATACTGAGGAACTTCTTCCTCAGCTCCAGTCTAACCCTGCTCTCCCTCAGCTTCAAACCATTCTCCCTTGGCCTGTCCCTAGACTCCCTTATGAGAAGTCCCTCTGCAGCCTTCCTGGAGGATCCCTTCAGGTATTGGAAGGCAGCTCTAAGGTCCCGCTGGCTTCTGCCGCGGCCGTCAGAGGGGTGGGGGCAGGGGGCAGCGCCAAGCGGAGCCGGTCCCCGCGCATGACCCTCGGGGAAATGTAGCTCTCGGGCCGGGGACCAGCGCGCATTGGCTGCGCGGGCGCGGACTACATTTCCCGCGGAGCATGGCGTGGGAAAGGCAGCCACAGCCCTGCCCCCCCGGTCCGAGCGGGCTGGCCACGCCGGGACCGCTCTAAGCGATGCTGTTGGGGTTGGCGTCTGCTTAGTGGCGATGCCCCAGTGGGGGTGGTCGTCGGGTGGAGGTGAGCGGGGTTCTCCCGCCCGTTCCTCCCCGCAGCGAAGAGGGCTGCTCTGGGTCCTTCTCTGCCGGGAGCTCAGTGCCGTCGCTCGCCAGCCCACCCTGCATGGAGTGGCAGAGTCTGTCCCTGGGCGGGGAGGGCATCTCGTTTACGCTGGTGCGGCGGAGACAGGTGGAGGAGGGGGAGATGAGGGGAGGGAGGGACTCCCCTCTTTCTTCACCTCTCTCCCCCTCTTCTTTTCTCCCTCCACCTTCTCCCCAAGTTGCTCGGGGGTGTCAGAGCAGGGGAGGCTGGTTTGCCTCCCCGGTGCTGGAGGGGTGAAGAGCCTCGAGGGTGCGGGAGCCCCGGGACGTGCTGCCATGCCGCAGCATCCTCGCAGGGCGCTGCCACAAACGGCTCTGGGCGGCGAGGGAGGGGGAGAAGCCCTAAGCCGTTTAGAGCTGGGGGCGGCCCGTGGCCGGGACCGGCTGGTGGAAGGCTGCGCTGGGAGCGACTTGTGCCGGCGGAGGGGAGAAGGAGAGGGTTCGGCAGCCCGGCGCACGGAGCCAAGCCTGCTGATGCAGACTCTAACTCATGTCACTCGGTTGGGCTTCTTCCATCGTGTTCAGGTTAAGGCGAGTGACGGAACGCAATAAAGCAGTTACCAAACAGTCTTGCATTGGGAGGTTGTTGGCTTTGTTTTCCCCTCTTCGGGATTCTTTTCTCCTTTTGCAGTTTGATAGGTGGAGGGAGAACCTGCAACGCTGAAGATGTGACTCCTTCCTGTGCATGTTCATAGTCAGTAGGCTCATCAAGCCCATGGAGTAAGTGAATAATGCTCTAGGGAAGGAAGATGCGTTTTCTTGCAGAGTTCTGAGGGAGGAAGTGTGGCAGTACTCCAGTGCCTTGAGAATCACTCTACTCTTTGGTTGCCTCGGGGCATGTTTAAACTAATTCAGGAGAAGTTAGTCTTGCCTGGCTTTCCAAAGTCACATTCCTGCTGTAATAAAACTCTGAGAATTGCTTTCTGATTGTTTTGATTTAAAAAATGAATAAATAACCATTTAAAATAGGTGGCTGAAAGTAACTGCTGCTGAGCATAGCATGTAATGAAATGGAATTCAAATGTTTTTCAGGTATGGGAGGGGAAAATGCACAGCTAAACCCTGGCATTTACAGAAGATGAAAGAGATGGATGTAGGATAAGAGTACATTGTGCCAGGTCCTGGGGAGAGAAGTGTGGGGGGCAGAGCCAGCTCGATGCAGCAGGAAGAGTCACATTTTCAGCATTACAAGTGGAGCCATTCTTATATCCCATGCCACATGCACCAATTTGTGATGCAGAACCCATCCCCCAGACCTGCTCAGGGAGAGAAGTGCTCAGCACACAAGGAACGAAGGGCTAGTGACAGGGACCTCACAAACTCACAACTGAAATCTTTATCTGATTAATATCTTGCAGGTCACCAGGTCCCAAATCCTGTTCCACCAACATTTATCACACCTGTGCCTTGATTAGGGAAGAACCTGCTCCCAAAGTCCAAGTACTTGAAAAGCTTTGAGGAAAGCATGCAGTCCACCATAAATCACTTCTGGCACCCTGCTCCCCTTTGCTAGCTAGATAACTCTGATCTCTCATGGTATCTCTAGATCACATCTTGTTCCTCCTTTCTTCCTGCTGTAGTTCAGCTGCTGCACGCCATTTCTAAGCACCATTTCTAAGCACTTTGTCTGCCTGATGCCACAGGTAGAGAATCAACTGCAGGACTTGAACAGAGAGCCCAAGAGGAAAGCCTGACAACTGCAAAGAGAACCAAAATGAATGAGAGAGAAGCAAGTGCTGGCAAAACATGAAGCAAAGCCTCGTCTAAAACCATTCCCTTCTCCAAGTCTTATTTCTTTCCTGCAAGCCCTCCAAGGCATTGTCATGAGCTCAGAGTGCACTTGCTCCTTCTGTTGGGAAGGCCTGAAGCAGTGCTTTATGGAGAGGCTGCCCCTGCAGTGAAGGAGAAGAAAGATTTCAGCTGGCTTGGGGTTCGTTAGCAATTGTCTGGCTGGGTATCTGAATTCCTTCCTTGCTTCCTATGGCCCTTCCTACATCCAAAACTGCCTCGAGGGGAGGAGAGTTAGAGCTCAAATGGATGCATTTTCTTCCCCTCCTTCTAAACCACTCTAAATTATCTTCTGGATGGCACAGCAAGGTGCATGCTGGCTCCACAGTCAGCTCACACCCCCACTGCTGTGCCATCCCACCCAGGAGTTCAATGGAGACAGAGTCTCCTGACTTAGTGCAGTCCAGAGCTACAAGCAGCTTAATCATGTCAGGGGCATTACCTGCCAGCCAAAGAGCAGCAAGAAGTGGGATTTTTGTTCCCAGCATTAACTGTTGGGGTGGTGGGAGGAGGTAATGTATTCATGAGCTCTCCATCTACCTGAGAAGTTGCATATCTGACACAAAAGAACATCTGAGCGGTTCACAGAATGGTCCAGGAGTCAATAGGTGATGAAACAATTACAACTGAAACCCCTGGAAAGAAAACTTAGCCTGTAAAAAAGAATAATACCAATAAAGCTGCACAGGGATCAGACTTGCCATATCTCAGAGCTTTGCATGGCTTCAAACTGGCCAATTCTGGGTCAGAATGGGGGGGAAAAAGAATATTGCAACTCTGAAACTGCTGGGGGTTCGATGCCAAGACATTTTCCATCACTTCATTACAGTACAAAGAGCAAGCAGACTTTGGGGTGAAACATGAAGACTTCTGACTTCACTCTTGTCAATGTGCATTTTAACCATGTGGTTGGTTTGTCCCTGACCATTCTCTTGCTATCAATAGACTCTCGTTTTCAGTGTTAATCACATGATCATGGAATGCACCTAAAGCATCTCCCCCTAGCCCTCAAAAGGATGCCAGCCTGAGTTTAAAGCCTGCTGAGGGTCAGCACCCCCCTGGTTGCAGTGGGATTTGCAGCTGCCCAGCAGCTCCCTGGCCAGGGGCATGGGAGATGTGTTAAGATCAGGCCGGGTTCTCGGCCACAAAGATGCAGTAAAACTTTCCTCAGCTTCCAGTAGCTGAGGGTCCAACCTGTTTTGCTACTGTAGTGATGATTCCCCAGCTCAGAAACTGAGTGAAAATCTTCACACATGACAGATTAGTTGCCGTCTGCTGACTCTGAAGCTCTCCAAGACAACCTCCAGTCTGTTTGTCCTCATGCAGCCACCCTACACTCCTCCCTGTCTCACACTACCCACAGATGGAGGAGTTATACTTCAGCTTGCTCTTACTCAGTATCTCACAAGGTGTTTTATCTGCCTGACTTGACTCATTAACAGCAGTGGAAGCAGAGCAGGAAGGGGTGCTAGCCCCACAAGCTGAGTGTGCACTACTGAAAGGGCAACCCCTAAGCACCAAGGGAGGTCTCTTCCAACTCCCCATCTGCTTCTTTCTGACACAGAAAAACCCTCAGGAGTAATCCCCAGCCAGGCTGCTCCTCTCTCTCCCCACAAGTGTGGAGCAAGGGGTCACAAACTGAAGGGCTGATAAGCTCGTGTGACGAGGGCTTTCTGGCAGCTCTGGATGGCTGGAGAAAGAACCTTCTCCTCCTTCCCAAACCCTGCAGGAGCAGCCTCAGAGCTGGGGAAACCAGGCAAAGCAGCCCAGCTGCACCCACTCTGCCTCCCTGAAGAGACCAGAGTCTCCAGCACCAAGCCCTGTGCTCCAAAACCCTCCAGCTAGCCAGGCTCCCTGCAGCCCTTCCATCCTGGATGGCTTACAAAGTGCCCACGTTTCTATTTCACCTGCCTTTGGGAGGTGCATCTGCACTTCACCAAGGCTGGCTTTTAGCAGAGCTGTTTTAATAAAACACTAGGCAGCTCTGAAGCCTTATTGAAATTACCACTTATGAACAAACAGGGAGGAAAACAAGGAGAAATTGTCAACCAACATCAATGCCACTTGACTTCCTTTTAGTCTTGTGTATGAGAAGGCATCCCTCATGCATCAAATGCCTGCTGAGTTATGGTTGTCGTTCAGCCAAGCACAGGCTTGCACCTGAGCCACCCAGTCCATGGTATTAAAGACAAAAAAAGCAACCAAAGGAACATAAAGAAGGGGGGAATCAAATTATATTTAATTTATTCAATGAGAAATCAAAATACTTTACCCAGGTGGTCACCAAGGCATCAAGATCAGACTGAAAATGAGAGGGGACCCCTAAGAGATATGAGAGAGGTGGGGGGACAGCCTGCAGTGAGCAGCAGAGGCCCTTGACCCCTGCAGGTACAGGAGAAACTTTGCCACTGGTTTGCTTCAGCACATTCCCATCCTAGTGAAGTTTCAAACAAAGCTCTTCCACACTGCAGCCAACTGCTGCTCCTCCACCACGGATCACCTGAGGGCTGCCAAAGTGCTTGCAGAAGGAAGGAGCATCTCTGATGCTCATTAACAGCAAGCTAACAAGCAAGCAGTCATGTTGGCTGTGCCTTCTGCCCAGGGTGAGGGGCAGGCTGCAGGCAGCACGCTCAGTTTTCATGCCCAAAGGATGTCTGGCAAGATCTGCCCCAGCTCTGGGACATTTGCACCAGCTTGCCCTGACCACAGCTCCAGTCTGGCCATTCCACCTGCTGTGGCAGTGAGACCTTGCTCACTTCAGTGAGAAAAGTTGTATGAAGGATTAATGAGACAATCTCAACAACTGGATTCATGTCTCTCAAAGGACAGCAGGAGATCAGAAGAGCCTTGCATGGCCACAGAGTGACCTTCCTGCCACTGTGGGGAGCTAATGATGGATTGGTTTCACAGCTTTTCTGCTGAACTTTGTTTTCTCTTGGCTGTCTTCATGGCCAGGTAAGCAATGCAAATAAACAGCCTCAAGGTGCATTAACTCCACTGGAAGGAAAAGGCAGGATCCTGTCATACAGCAGCCATGCAATCATTCTTCAGAAGCACAGGGCTGTAATTTGCTGTCTCTATGATCCAGCCAGTCATTTAATTCTTCCAAAACTGTTCCTGCCACACAGAGCTGAAGGAAAAATTCTGGCGTGCAAAGCTCAAGTGCCAGCCCCGTCAGCACTCAGCCGGAGCTGGTCGTTAGGAGCAGCGGGAGGGATGAGCCCCAGCCCAGGGCCCCTCTGGGAACCAGCCCTGGGGAGGAGCCATCGTGGAGAGCGTCTCCATCCCGAAGCAAAACAGCCTCAGCAGGGCTAAGCTTCACTGGGGGCAAAAACTGAGGTGGAAGGGAATGTTTCCGTGAAACAGATTCACTTTAGCAGGAGAGAAGAGTCAGTGAATACCTAATTCTGACTGAATTTTTTACCACAGCTAATTGGAATGTATCTTAATAACTGCTGGACCTTTGCACAAAACTGAATTAAGCCCTCCTGAACAATGCTTCCCCTGCCACATGCAGCCAGCAAGGCTTCCCTTGGCAGACTTCATCTCAAATGGAAATTCATTTAGCACCTCACTGATTAATCACCGTGCCACAGCCCTTCAAGGAAATGGAATTAAAAGGAACCCTGTAATGTTGTTACAGCATTTGCTTGTGGGGAGTGGAGTGGGACACAGCTCACCATTTCACACTGTTTATTACTATGTCACTTGGAATTTGGATTTGATTCTCTTTTTTAATTGCTTTCTGAGTTATGCTTTATCCCTTCTGTCACTGCACCTTCCCTGCTCATGGTCAGGTCATCTTCTGCTAGGTAAATGCTGATACCTGCACTGAATCCTTTAAACAGAGGAATAATTGCTCAGCCCTGCCCTTGTTCTACTGAGCTCAGATCTCCCCTCTGCAGTGACTTTGCAAAGCCTTGCTCAGCAGGGAAAGAGCAGACCAAGCACAGCAGCTGGTGGGTCTGGACCCCGCTCCCGTGGAGGGACTGCAGCGCTCCACCGCTCTCCTGCCTGGCAGACTGTCACAGTGGATGCAGCACCCATGCATGGACCCCTGGCTGCTGTGGGTCACCCCACCAGGGCAGAGCCCCTGCAGCCACCATCCTCAGCTCACAGATCAGAGAGCACTTGCTCCCTACCAGAGCCAAGCCACCTATGGCCAAGCCACCCAGAAGGTGTAGGAAAGGTTGATGTGAATGCAGGCAGGCTCACCAGCAGAGCAGGAGAGGCAGCAGGAGAAAGATCTTGCAGGCGTTTGGGGGTATTTCCCCTGCTGAGAGGCCCTTGCAGCCTACAGACATGGCCAGGCAGACAGCAGCTGCCCAGAGCAAAGCCCCTGCTCCCTTGGGCAGGGCTCAGACAGCAAGACCCAGCCAAGCATCACCTCAGCTTCAGCTGCACAAGAGGTTGAGGTTCTCCGCTAGACAGCCAGCAAGGGCAGCTCCTCCATGGCGAATTCTTTCCATATGTATTCAGGATGATATTTGTGGTAATCAAGAATTTGTAGGTCAATGGTTTTAAAAAACCTTTGGGCTATAATTAAGTGCCTGAAATCCACATGAGAATCAACATGGAAATTAAAACCAATTACACTGCTAAGAAACACTTACTGTAGCACCAAAAAAAACCCAAACCATCAAAAAAGAATTCATTCTCATTGCCAGGGACTTAAAAAAATGAATAAGTGGTAGGAAGCCTTCTGCACAGTAGTTAAAAGCTTGCAAGGGGCTGTCAAAACATGAGCCACAATATATTGAAACATCTAACATCTGTAACTTCAGGCATCACAACCTGGGGGGGGGAATAGCTTCTGCATTTTAGAATAGACCAGACCAGGTTGGAAGAGACCTTTGAGATCATTGAGCCCAACCTATCACCCAGCACCATCTAATCAGCTAAACCATGGCACCAAGCACCCCATCCAGGCTTTTCCTAAACACTTCCAGGGATGGTGACTCCACCACCTCCCTGGGCAGCACATCCCAATGGCAAATCTCTCTTGCTGGGAAGAATTTCTTCCTAACATCCAGCCTAATTTTTACAATAGAATAGAATAGAATGGAATAGAATAGAATAGAATAGAATAGAATAGAATAGAATAGAATAGAATAGAATAGAGCAGGTTGGAAGAGACCTTCAAGATTATTGCATCAAATCCATCATCCAACACCACCTAATCAACTAAACCATGGCACCAAGCACCCTATCAAGTCTCCTCCTAAACACCTCCAATAATGGTGACTCCACCACCTCCCCAGCAGCACATCCCAATGGCCAATCACTCTCTCTGTGTAGAATTTCTTCCTAACATCCAGTCTGAAGCTCCCCTGGCACAGCTTGAGACTGTGTCCTCTTGTTCTGGTGCTGGGGGGCTGGCAGAAGAGACCAACCCCCACCTGGCTCCAACCTCCCTTCAGGGAGTTGGAGAGAGCAAGAAGGTCTCCCCTGAGCCTCCTCTTCTCCAGGCTAAGCAACCCCAGCTCCCTCAGCCTCTCCTCACAGGGCTGTGCCCCAGACCCCTCCCCAGCTTTGTTGCCCTTCCCTGGACACCTTCCAGCATCTCAACATCTTTCCTAAACTGAGAAGCCCAGAACTGGGCACAGGACTCAAGGTGTGGCCTGACCAGTGCTGAGCACGGGGGCTGAGCAAATAGAGTTTATTTGTGCCACCTACTTTCACTGAGGACAATATTTTAGCAGGGCAGCAGGGGCAAACTTCACTTCATCAGCCAGGGAAATAAAAAGGAGCTGTCCAATTCCTCCTCTGCTGACGTGCAAATGCAGTCTTTATTTTTTTCCCTACCCCTTGGCTCTGAGCTGGAGCCAGAAGGTGAAATATTCTCTGCTACTAAAAAATGAATGCAAGCCTGAACACGCTGGAATTCAAGGAGAAAATTGTACATATCCAAAGCTTACTATAATTTATTCCCCCAAATTACACTGAGGTGAATTACAGCCATTTGACAATTTGATCATCACATTCCTGCTTCACATTCATAAACTGGTTTTCTCAAGTCATTGCTGTGGTTTGTGGCCCATTGCACCGCTCCTGAGCAGCCCATAACTCCCTACAATACTTAGGGTGGTGCCACCAGCCCTTGCTCATGAACCTGTGCAACAGAAAACGTTTCAGAGCCATGTTCAGGTGGGGACAGGCACTGCTTTGGGGCTGCTTTGGGTTCATTTCCCCGCAGGCTCCTTGCCTATGATGGGGTCAGGCTCGTGGCTGTGGCTCGCCCCAGCTAGGAGCCAGCACCGCACTCGGGGTTTTGTCTCATTTCCGTGGTGACCTTGGGCAAGTGAGTTAATGAGCTACAAAGGGTGAAAGCTGAGCTCTCCATCCCAGCAGCCCAAGCTGGCAAGGGCACACACCTCCCTCGACAGCCTGAGCCCACCTGGGAAGGTTCCCACAGGCTGGGGATGCAGCCCAGGCAGCTCTGGCAGCCGTCCTGCAGCCACCCGGCTCAGCGACGCTCGGCTGCCGCTCTCCTCAGAGCAGCTTTCCTGCAGCTCCTGCCATCTGGCTGCTCCCCCTCTGATGCAATATTTTAAGACAGCTAGCACTAGAGCTGCATGGCAGCCACTCAGTATAAACCCAGCCATTTCCCCCCCATTATTGAGTAAATAAATTACATTCCACTTTCTCAAAGCTTTTCAATTCCATTTCCATTTGAAAGTTTTAAAAGTTCACGTTGCCAGAGGAGTCCAATCCTATTATGATGAGGTCTGGGGCTGAAGCAGTGTTTACTGTGTTTATATATATTCATGGAGCTGCAGCTTCTCCCAGGAGGATGCTTTCAAGGAGGTACAATCAGATGTGATACCTTTGATGTAGTGCAAGGCAAAAGGGCCTTTAGTCTTCTGTGTCGAGAGCCCTTGAGTTTTATATGTTGGAGAGCTTCCATCGTACACCTTCCTGGGCCCCCAAGGTACTAGAAAACAGCTAACAAGTTTTCCAGGGTAACTTCTCATTCCTAAAAGACATGTCTTGAGACATAAGGCTTGATCAAGAAAACAAATCCTTGCCTTATGCTATTTGCAGTCAGCCAAGCAATTAAGTGTTTATAGCTCCCAGATGCCTCCCGAGACCTCTCTGGGTATTTTAGAATGCAGGTCAGAAGGGAACCAAACAAGAAGTAAAGACCCCTGCTCAAAGGCAGCCGTGCATTTCCTCCCAGCCACGGGAAGCTGATTCATTCCCCTCTGGCTTCACATATTTTTCTTACTTTCCTAATGCTGCTTTGTCAAATGCAAGTGAAAGTTCCGAGGCACCGACCCCTAATCTGTGCCATTTTTTATTCAAATTGCTTCTGCTCCCCCAGGAGTCTGCAGCAGACAGATTTGGGCAGATAGGAAGGAAGGAAGGAAGGAGGCTTGCTAAACAAAGCATGTTAGCAGCACCCAGCCTGCAAGTATTTATCCCTTGTAATTTCACTCCTGATTTGAGGGCTGAGGTACTGAGGCCATGTTTTTATTTGCCTGATGGCATGGGAAGAGGAGCTGCTCTCCCTGGCAATGGTTGGAGGGGGTTTTTTTAACCACATCTTCCCAAACAGCAGTTTGCAGAGCAGGAAGAAGGATGAGACGTGGCCCCTGCTGAAATTAGCTGCTTGCTATTGAGACTGCAAAGTGAATGCAAGAGGAGCTGTCCCACTTCTCACTCACGCTAATCACAGGAGCATTTACTGCAAGTAATGCCAAGTCAGGCAGTGCTATCCAGGCAAAGGCAGAAGAGAGCTAAAGACATCTTTTAATGGCCAGCAGGTTCAGAACATGCTAAAAGGATTATTCTGCAGGCAGGTACTCAGGCACCCATTTCTTGGTGGAGGAAGGAGTGGATTTGAAAAGTTCCTGATGATTTCTCATTTAAAGCAGGGGAGAAATTTGAATGCACACTCGACAGCACCAGGCAGCTTCATTTCACTTCAGCAGGTGGTGGCAATTTTACTCACAGCCAGCTCTAGAGGTTTGCCTTTGTTTCCAGCCTGCCAATGAGACCCGAGGAGCAGTGATGGGGCACAGGAGGATGATGCCTTCCTTTTAAGTGCTGTGTTTAGGAGGGTGACAAGTATCTCCTGAGGCTGGGGCCTGGGTTTTTTCCCCCATTATAAACCACTGCAGCTGAGATAAATGAGGTCACTGGGTTTGAAATGCCAGCCTTCATTATCTCTCCACACTCAAGCAGTTCTACTGGCTCCTGTGTCAGTAATTGGTTCACCTGATATTAATAACAAGCTGCCTGCCTGTGGAAACAATTCATTCATACAATGCTAATGGGAGAAAGAGGAAGAGGAATGAAAGTTGTGTGGGTAAACAAACCACCAGGTTATGCTGCTGCTGCCTGTCAAATGCTGACAGGCCATTTACCAAGGGTGCAGAGCAGACAGCTCAAGAAACTTGGTCCCTGATGTGTGTAAGAGAGTACAAGGCTTGCCCTCACTTTTAGTGGCCACAAGTAGCTGGCTGCTATCACTGTGGTGAAAAAAAACCCCACCCAACCTCAACCCTGCCTGAATATTCCCATGGGAATATGCTAGAATAATTATCTCTTGCAGGATGATAAACAAAGGTTTGCTTTGGGGAAAGAAGCAGAGCCAGAGCACTGAGCAGTGAATGATAAACCCTAATTACAGGGGGAAATACTCAGAGGATTGCTTTTGCCATGGGAAAAAAAATGTGAAGGAATGAAAAGCCTTTGCAGCTATCAGCCCAGAGAGCTGAAAGGTGAGGAAAGTTTCTCAAGTGAAGCTAACTTAATTCCTGCCCCAAGCCCACCCTGACACTGCCAGGTTGCTCTTTCAACAGTTTTCAGGTTGGGGGGAGAGGAGGTAGATTGAAATTGGTCAGTGTCCTTTTTCTGCTCCCTTGAAGCCAGCAGAAAGCTCATGAAAGGAATTTCTGCAGCAGTGAGGGGTTTTTTAAGAGCATTCAACACTGGATTAGCTTTGCTCTCCTTGGAATCAATGTGAGTCCCCTTGCTAACCTGGGTACAGAGGAAAGTCAAGCCAAGAGGAAGCTTCAAATCTTTCCAAAAGCTCCTTTGGATGAGCAGGAGCCAAAATCTTTCAAATGAGGTTCAGAGCTGCTTTGTGTTCTGCTTAAAGACATTCACCAGGAGAGCCACCTGCACTAGGCTGAGCCATCTCCCCCATGAATCATCCATTTGCTAGCTGGAAGCTGCTCCAGGCTCTTTCCACACTCATCCCCAGTCATGTCCAAGCACTGCAGCCTCACACCCACCAGCACTGGGAGCTGCACAGAGCTGAGGGCACCTTATGTAAGACACCAGTGGTGCTGAGAGAAATGTATTGCCCTGAGCTCAAAGGCCACCCTGCAGATCCCCTCCCCTGCCACTGAAAAGTCCTTTGCACAACGAGCACACAAGTGGGGCTGAGGACTGCAGCCCCCCTGGGGCACTGGCTGCCTGTGTGTGTGCTGGGTGCTGCTGGTGACCCTTTGGTGGCCCTGCAGCTACAGTCATGGTGCACTCCCAGGCTCAGCTGCCTGCTGGCACAGCTCACAGTGCCCCTTCAGAGGTCTGACATGAATGCACGCAACAGGAGGGTGAAATTGTGCCCCCTGCCCACTCCAGCTGCTGGAAGCAATCAGCCTGGCAGTGCAGGCTTTGCACCTACTGCAATATGGAACACCTGAAGTCAGCACTTTGCAAACATTCCAGCCTCAAGATTAACTCCTCAGTGAAAATCTGGTGTGTTAAAGAGACTATCAGAGTGTCATTTCCTACCATTTGAGGAGCTTGCTGAAACATCAATTTGTTCTTTAAGGTTCAGCACTGAAATCTGGGATGAAATTCAAGGTTAGTGGCTTAATCACTGAGTGAAATACTATCCCTGCAACTTGCCACTGCACCTAGTAAAAGGGTCTGAGACTTTTCACTTGAAAAATAGGACAAGGAAAATGCCCAGGAAAGCTCTGTAAGAAAAGGAACAGGGAATATAAAAGCAGTTTCTGTATGTTGTGACCCTGGGGGTGAAACAAAGGTCTGGCAGCTACAGCTATTGTATCTTAGAAATCAGACAGACTTGTGAATAAGGATGAGCTGGTTTGCCCAAGATGCAAGCAGACCACTGCAGTGCAAATGCAGAAGATGTGTTAGCACAAGGAGCTGGAGGACAGTGGGCTGGCAACCTTTGGTGCTGGTTAGCTCTGCACGAGCAGAACACAGCTGCGTGTCACAGAAGCTACTTGCGTGACCGAGGAAGGGATGTAACAAGCAGGAGGTGGAATAAAAGCGAGGAAACCACTCAGAGCCTGAGCCTCAGTCCTGTCAGGCCTGCACAACATGCTGTACATGACAAGAGGAAGCCATCCAGGGCCTGCCAGCTTCAGGAGCTGTGTGTGATAGCGTTGAAGCCAGCCGCTGTCAGCCCATGTTGTTCCTGCAGTACAAAGGGACCTCTTGTCTGCAGCCTGGGTATGGTGGGGTCCTTGCCCCAGAACCTCCTCATCTGCCCCATAGCTGGGCAGAACAGCAGCATCTAGTCCCTCTGAGCCTGTGCCTACAATCAGTGCCATGCTCTGGTTTACATCTGGTCTGCCTTGCTGCCATCACCTAAAATTCAGTCTTAGTTTTGGACCAAAGACTACTGGAGCTGCATTTTGGATGCAGCTCAAAGCTGAGGCACCACTTTCTGCACACAGACACAGGAGACAGCACAAAGTTAAAAGCCCAGACTCCTGGCCTCCATTCTATGAATCCCAACAGCCCTGCTGAATTCAGGTTGGGTACCACAGCTGGGAGCTCCAGCAAGGGGCAAGCTACCAGGGGGAAGCTGTTCTCCCAGCTGGGTTTCTGCCAGAATCATAGAGTCACACAGAGCTGGATGGCTTTACTGAACCTTTCCTCATCTAAAGCTTGGCTCATTCCACATTTCCTCAAGTCAGCAAGGGCTCTGGTGTCACTATCAGTAGGGCCAGGACATTGTTCCTCAGGGTCCAGACACAGCAGGGGAGCTGGGAAGATAGTCAGAGATGTTTACATCTCGCCATGCTGCAGACGGAGCAACTTCTTTGCTCGTTCACCACGACGTGCAAGAGGAACCCTGCTTCAGACATGAATAATGCATGACCTGATTCAAATTCATTTAGAGGTACATGCTTGTATTGATCCAACCTCTGCTGGCTGTGTGATTAAAACCAGATTTCAGGAATCTTTAATTTCTTTTTTAACTCACAGTACCAGCAGCTACTCTCGAGGAGGTGCTGCTGGCCAAGTCAGTGAAAGCCCTAAGGTGTCCTTAGCTCCAGCACGCTCCTCTGTACTGCTCCAAGCCATATGTGGTGATTCATGGAAGGGAACAGAGCTCCAGAGCAGTACTAAATATAGCAGTAGCCCTGTAGATACTACACTGACTTCCAAGCACCTGCTTGCAGTGGTGCCTTTTAGCTTTTTCAGATGTCCATCTACTGCCTGACGTTTGAATATACTGCGGCTTGAGTCCTTTGTTCCTTCCAGGATGATGTTTCCCCTCCAGTGGAAGGACATGCTCCTCTGACAGCAGCACTCCAGCTGCAGGGATGCTGCATTCTTGTTCCCTTTTCTTCGTGGTCACAATACTAATACCAAAGCTATTTGAATGTATATAAGCTGCAGAGAATTAAGTTGCCTAACCCATGATTTGGAGCTCTCTATCTGTGGCTCAGCAGAAAGTCAGCTAGGCTCTGCTTACAATACCTACAGCAGTTAAGATCACAGAATCACAGAATGCTAGGGGCTGGAAGGGACCTCGAGAGATCATCCACACACACAGTATCACAGTATCACAGTAACTAAGGTTGGAAGAGACCCCAAGGATCATCAAGTCCAACCTGTTCCAACAGACCTCACAACTAGATCATAGCACCAAGTGCCACGTCCAATCTCCCCTTGAACACCTCCAGGGACGGCGACTCCACCACCTCCCTGGGCAGCACATCCCAATGACGAACGACTCGCTCAGTGAAGAACTTTTTCCTCACCTCGAGTCTAAACCTCCCCTGACACAACTTGAGACTGTGTCCCCTTGTTCTGGTGCTGGTTGCCTGGGAGAAGAGACCAACCCCCACCTGGCTACAACCACCCTTCAGGTAGTTGTAGAGGGCAATGAGGTCGCCTCTGATCCTTCTCTTCTCCAGTCCAAGCCCCCTGCCAAAGCAGGATCACTGCTTAGGCCACACCTTAAGTCCTGTGTCCAGCTCTGGGCTCCTCAGTTAGGGAAAGATGTTGAGATACTGGAAGGTGTCCAGAGAAGGGCAATGAGGCTGGGGAGGGGTCTGGAGCACAGCCCTGGGAGGAGAGGCTGAGGGAGCTGGGGGTGCTTAGCCTGGAGAAGAGGAGGCTCAGGGGAGACCTTCTTGCTCTCTGCAACTCCCTGAAGGGAGGTTGTAGCCAGGTGGGGGTTGGTCTCTTCTCCCAGGCAAGCAGTACCAGAATAAGAGGACACAGTCTCCAGCTGTGCCAGGGGAGGTTCAGGCTGGATGTTAGGAAGAAGTTCTTCACAAAAAGAGAGATTGACCATTGGGATGTGCTGCCCAGGGAGGTGGTGGAGTCACCATCACTGGAAGTGTTTAGGAAGAGCCTGGATGGTGCCATGGTTTAGTTGATTAGATGGTTCTGGGTGATAGGTTGGACTCGATGATCCTCTGAGGTCTTTTCCAACCTGGTTGATTTTATTCTAAACCTGTACCAATCACACAGGAACTCATCCAGATATTTACTCCTCCTACCCAGAAAGATTTACCAGGGTGCTGCAGTCACCAGTGGCTGCAAAGCAGGCTGGTGTTTGAGCTCTGACTCTGGGGCTAACTCCTCTTCCCAGTCTTGGCAGAGAGCTCAGGCAGGTAGAGCAAAATGCAGAAGTGCTTTGAAGAGAGGCCAGCTACCATCTTCCACAAACACTGACTGTTTGCATCACCTTCTGGAGCTGGGACATGTGAAACCATACCACTGATCTGTTCCTGAGAGAAGCAGAGGAGCTGCAAAGTAGTCAGAGCAGGTGGTGGGCAAGCATGAAGCAAACCACCCCAAACTCCTCACAGGGACGGGAACCAGCGGGGGGAAAGAAGAAAGAAAGTAACCAAGCTGAAACCGGAGCAAGCGCCTACAGGAGGGAAGAAAACCCAAGAGTGCTCCTGTTGAATCCCCAGGGTGGGTAGAAAGCAGCCTCTGGTTTCACTGTTTTCCTTCACACTCTTCACTTCTGTCAGGAAAAGTGACAAAAATCAAAGCACTCCCAGAAGGGAGGGCTGCTGCCCCATCTCTGCTTGAGCTTGGCCAGGTTTTGTTGGGAGCCATTGTTGGTCCCAGCACGGAGCATCATTACGAAGCTCCCCAGTGTCTCCTGAAGTGACACAGAAGTCTACCCTCCAAATTAACCCCAAATGATCCTCACAAGGACTGGGCAGCGCTCCTTGATGCCGGCCTGCCCGACCGTCTGCCCGCTGCTTGCCGACATAATACTCAAAGGCTTCTCCTGCTTTGAACCATCAAAAGGAGACTGGATCAAACAAAGGGACAGAGCACTAACATCACTTCACTCTGGTGTCACAGTCCACAGCAGAGAAATGAGTGAGAATGACATCAAACATGGAGAGAGGAACTTTTCTCCCTTTCTCCAGAGGGCTACGTGAGAGTCTGTAGGCACAGCCATCCATGCCTCTGAAACGCCTCCCAAGCCTGATGAGAAACTCAAGATGGGAACATCAGAGAGAAGTTTATTAAGTTCCTTCATGTGCCAACCACCATGGCCAAGGAGCTTCTAAGATGCCTTGCAATGAAGTGCACTTTGCTTTGTCAGGCATGTGGCTGCTCCCTTGTGGACTGCTACCAAGCAATATTAAACTCTGCTTGAAAAAAGGAGTGAGAACCTGGCTGTAAGAACCACAGAATCAACCAGGTTGGAAAAGACCTCAAAGGTCATTAAGTCCAAGCTGTCACCCAACACCTCATGACCACTAGACCATGGCACCAAGTGCCACATCCAATCTCCTCTTGAACGCCTGCAGGGATGGGGACTCTACCACCTCCCTGGGCAGCACATCCCAAGGGCCAACAGCTCTCACTGTGAAGAACTTTCTCCTCACCTCCAGCCTAAACCTCCCCTGGTGCAGCTTGAGACTGTGTCCACTTGCTCTGAAGAGCCAATTTTGGTCCTCACTCCCTAGGCTGCTGTGGTTTTACATCACTGCTGTTGAGCCCATGGCCTTGCACAGCAGATGGGGGCATTTCCTACACGTGCCTGTGTCAGCCTCTTTCAGTGGTTCTGCTGAAATAAGACCTTTTTTGGGTCTGTTGTGAAGTCATGACAAACAGGTTCCTCCTCACTGCCTTTCTGGACAAGAAGGTCTCCTGTAATGTGTCTTTCAGCTTGCCCAGCCTCCAGCAGCTAGTAAAACTCAAGGCCATGCTTTGATGGAAAAGCAAGGTGAGCAGCAGCTAGGAATTAACATGCTAATGAGGTTTCCAAAATAATTGAATCTAGCATTCCAATCAATGGCACTGATTGTCTCTGGGATAGCAAACTGCAAAAGGACAATGAGAATCGCTTCTGCAAACAACCCCCTTTGTTATTAATTAAGGTAAAGATTAACTGTCAGTCATGTTTACCAGAAGCAAGGCCAAGATTCACCTGGTAGGGGTCTGACACAGCTTAGCCCAGCGCTGCAAGGGGATGCTGAGCACACACCCTTGGACTGGCAGTCCTAGAATGGGCTGGGCTGGAAGGGACCTCCAAAGCTCATCCAGTCCAACCTCCCTGCAGTCAGCAGGGACATCACAGTATCACTAAGGCTGGAAAGGACCTCAAAGACCATCGAGTCCATCTCCAACTAGATCAGGTTGCTCAGAGCCCTGTCAAGCTTCACCTTGAATATCTCCAGGGATGGGGCCTCAACCACCTCCCTTCCACCACCCTCATAGTAAAGAACTTGTTCCTAACATCCAATCTAAATCTAGTCTAGTTTGAAGCCATTGCCCCTTGTTCTGTCACTGCAGGCCCTTGTAAACAGTCTCTCTCCATCCTTCATGTTGGCCCCCTTAAGGTACTGGAAGGCAGCTTTAAGTTCTCCCCAGAGCCTTCTCTTCTCCAGGCTGAGCACCCCCAGTTCCCTCAGCCTGTCCTGGTACCCAAGGTGCTCCAACCTCCTGATCATTTTTGTGGCCCTCCTCTGGACCTGCTCCATCAGGTCCATGTCCTCCCTATACTGAGGGCTCCAGACCTGTGCACAGTACTCCAGGTGAGGTCTCAGCAGAGCAGAGTAAAGCCAGAGCTTACCTGCCCCTGGAGGCCATACACAGCAAAGCCCTCACGTTCAGCTGACATTGAGAAAACAAGTCAGCCCAGTTTGGATGGCTCAGTGAAGACAAGATGTGGAAGGTGCTTATAGACTCACAGCAACCTCACATCCTGAACAATGCCAATTTGCAGGAAACAGCCCACCTAATACCCATGGTTTGCCTTCCTGCCCAAAGTCACAGTGTTGTTAGAGCTGACACCACTCAAAAATCATCCGTAGGTGAGAGCAGGAGAAATTGAGCAAATCAAAAGCAGTTTCCATCTGAATGTGCTATCTCCCCACCTGTCATGAGCAGCCTCACATCCACTGAACACACTTGCCAGGAGCTGTGGCGTGAGGATGCCCTCAGAGAGCAGGCATCTGCTGCTGCAGCACAGAGTGCCACACTGGGAACCCTTCTGGGGAGTAGCCTTTCTGGGTCAGACCTCAGCACTGCACTCTGGTTAATTATATCAGTGGGAGCATATTAATAGCAACTCTTACTTTATAACCATTCATTTCAGACCAAGAGCTTTCACTCCAGCTATTTATCTGGCTACCAGGTTGGAACTCACCATTTATCTCAGTCTGGGGGCACTCCCCAGAGGTCTAAGGGGTGGAGGTCCAGTTCTGTCCATCTTTCATAGCAATGCACCTGCTGCCTAGGGCAAAGCCAATTAAAGGCATTACCCTTGATTGCAGAGCCTGCCGTGCAGGCAGGGCTGGCTGCATTCAGGAATGTGTCCTGCCCCAGGCACTGGAGGAAGTTCAGAGCTCCAGTTTGAAAGCACAAGGTAGAAGGAAAGGAAATCACTCCTGTTGCAGTCAGCCTTTTGCCCCTAGTGTCCTGGTAAAACACAAACACTTGTACTGAGTGATGTTGTACCTCTCCACTGCCCAGCAGGTGGAACTTGCAGTGTATTGTGGGGTTTTGCCAAGATCCCCCTCTCAGGGTGGTTAGAAATCAGCCCCCACAGGGACACTAAGCCAGGAGAGGTCTCACTATCCCCCATTGTGTGTTAAGAGGTAGTCCACACAACACAGCGCAGACAAAGGCAGACCCTGTTGCCTCTTCTCCCATGTTCAGTAAACAAGAAGTGAATGAAGCACTTAAAGAAAGGAGGCATCCTGTTCAAGGTCTGCTGCTGGAGTGCAGCCTCTCCCCCTCTTCAGCAAGCACAAGAGCTCAATGTGGCATCCATCTCCAGACCTCACAGCAGAAACTTGCACATTAGACTTCAGCTCCAAGTCCCAGCAAGGTGTGAATTATCCCACAGTGGCCATCTGAGCCTCATAATGGGGCACACCAGGCATTATGTGATGATAATACCTACACTGTGGAGCCTTCTTCAGTAATAACAAGGACATAATGTTCAAATTAGGAGGTGCAAGCCCTTAGCAGACTCTCAGACAGTTAGGATTTTCAATCTGTGAAGCAAGATGGGGATGGGTATGCCCCACTAACTGCCTGCTCCAAGGGCAAGATTTATTGCTCTGCCTCCTGTTTCTAACTCATGCTACGGTTGGAGGAGGCATTTGTTGCTTGGAATATGCACTAATGTGCCTCCTGTCTTTGAACTCACTTTTTGCAGCACAAGATGCAGTTGCAGGAGCCACTCCTTACTCAGATTCATCTAATCTGCAGTGCTCCAGAGGTGACTCTAATGCCAGGAGTGAAAAAGGAAGAAGCAAAAGCAAAGCAAAAGCAAAGCAAAGCAAAGCAAAAGCAAAGCAAAGCAAAGCAAAAGCAAAGCAAAGCAAAAGCAAAGCAAAGCAAAAGCAAAGCAAAGCAAAACAAAACAAAGCAAAGCAAAACAAAACAAAGCAAAGCAAAACAAAACAAAGCAAAACAAAACACAGAAACTAACAAAGAGAAAATGAATGAAGGACCTGGATGCAGGTGTGCAAAGCACAGATGTCTGTCAGTGGAAAGAGCTGCTGATTCCCTTGGGCAACTTCCACCATTGAGCTGCCTCTGTGACCAAAGAAACCTCAACAGAAACTCCCTGCAGAACCAAACATTCCCTCAGACACACCAAGAGCCATGCTTGGAAATCATTGCTCAAATGCAAATACAGCCCTCAGACTATCTGCAGGCTCTGCAGAGGTCACTGAGAGACAGACTGGGTGAGGATCAGGCCTAAGCATCAGTCAAGCAGCCATGTAGGAGACAGCAGATAACATTTCCAGGACTAAAGGTTGCTTCTAGTCTGAATCAAAGACCAATGAAGCCACTGAAGGTCCAAGGAGCTCCCTGGGCTTTGCTGAGGTGTCCAGTTCCAGGGAGCTCACACCACACAGCTCCTGAATGAATGACTGGGTTCTGCATGCAGAGACTCTGCCCTGCCTGCCTTGGACAAGAGGAGGACTGCTGGCTAGAACTGAGGGACAGAAGGAAAGTCAGCCACAGCCAGCTGTATAAAATTTGCACCTCACTGTAGACATTTAGAATCTGAGACAAATTCAGATGCTGTCTGCTCGTGCTGACAGCAACCTCAAATCATCAGTTAGTGGCCTGAAAATAAAGCTATGGGAAGCCTGGAGCCATCTCAGCAGCCCCCATCACCTCCTCCCACAGAAGGCTGCAACCTGTTGATGTGGTCTGAACATTACTGCAAGCAGCATCATCCTCTGCTTACAGAGATGTGAGCTGGAAGGGAGCTCTGCTTTCCCTGACGAGGCACCCATCACAGCCAGGAGCTGTGTCAGTGGCAGCGTCAGGGAAACAAGCTGTGTTGAGCAGGTCTGAGTGGTCTTTGCCTCAGCTCACACCAGAGCTCAAGGCCTGGTTAAAGGAGGAGGAAGATGTGAAGATTTGCAGAGCTTTTTGATTTTGTTCCCCGGGGCTTCAAAGGGTAAAAGGAAAATTGGGACTTCAGAACCACTCGATGCTCAGCAGAGGAAAGTCAAGCCTTCAGATTTTCAAGTCAATTAACACAGCAGGAGGGCGCTGAGCACTTCTCAGAGTGTCCCTCGTTTACGTCCCTCATTTAAAGGGCTCCGTGAAAACTGGGCTCTGAGATGGAGCCTGGGCTTTTAATGTCTCCATTTCCCAGCCCTCTGAGTTAGCCTGCCTCCTTACAAAAATGTTCTATGACATCAGTGAGCTGCCAGAGTGAGTCAATGTCTCTCCAAAGCAGCTGGCTGACCCAAATCATTCTCCAGATCCTCCACATTTCAAGCATTTGGAGAGTGACTCAAAGCCCAGCCACCATGGCCAGGCTCTGGGGACACAGGAGGAGGAGGAAGGGAAGAGGAAACCACACTTCAACTCCTTCACCACAGTCACAGAACCACAGAATACACCCAGCTGGAAGAGGCCTCCAAGCTCAGCCAGCCCAACCCTTGAGCCAGCCCTGCAGGGTCAACACTAGAAGATGTCCCTAAGCACCAGGGGCACAGGGTGCTTGACCCCCTCCAGGGATGGGGACTCTGCCACTGCTCTGGGCAGACCATTCCAATGTTTGAGAACTCTTTCAGTGAAGAAATACTTCCTAACATCCCTCCAATCTGTGCAGCTCTTTCACACTCTGTCTTGCCCAGCTGAGACATTTTGATTTGTTTCTCTCAGTGATCAGATTCAGAGGAAACAAAGCTGGCAAAAAAAAAATCCACACCAAGGCAGGAAATAATTCTGGCTCTGCTCCTGTGAGTGCTGCACCCAAGAACCCATGAGCAGGGCTGAGGCAACTCACTGCAATAGGCAGGAATTGAGGGTATGGAAAGAAAGGCCTCAGAATTCCTGCTGGGGAGCTGGCTGAGGTTATGGGCTGGGGTCTGGAATCCTAAGCACAGCTGACTGCCTGCCTCCAGCAGACAAACACGAATGCACACACACACACACACACTCCCCTGTCCCCCAGCCATGGGAAAAACCAAGACTTGAGCTTTCAGGAATGGAAGCCCCAATCAAACCAGGCATTCCTTCCTCCCTGCCCCCAGCTTTCAGGCAGTGCTGCTGACCAAGATGAATGATTCACTCTATCCTTCCTAATGACTCTATTCCACAGCTGACATTTTGTTCAGCTACAGCAACTGACACGTCCTCAGGGACATCCTAATGATCAATTAAATTTGTAAGCTGTGGCTGCTGAAGCTCATCCTGGGAAGGCTGGCAGAGGACGAGCAGCAGGAAAACAAGGAGAGCAAAGAGAAGCCCAAACCAGCAAGCTCCTTTTATCCTGGGGGAAGGAGAGCTCCAGGAGGGCACAAGCTCTACACCATGCAAGGTGAACATTTGGAATTGACAGCTGGGTTATCTCCAGCCAGCATCTCCAGGCTGTGGAGCCAGCTTGTCTGCTGCATCTGCAATCACTGTGCTTTAAGAGGCAACCAAGAATGGATGGGCTTCAGAACAGGGATTTATTTAAATCAGTCTTGGTGCTTCATCAGAAGATAAAGTGTTTGAGATCAGGTTAGCTGGCCTGAAGTAATGCTGCCAAGCAAGAGCACAGGAGGCTGCTCAAGAGTAAAACAACAGCCCAAAAGTGAGGAAAGGCACCTGGGGGTACTAGTGGACAGCAGCTGAACATGAGCCAGCAGTGTGCCCAGGGGGCCAAGAAGGCCAATGGCATCCTGTCCTGCATCAAGAATAGTGTGGCCAGCAGGAGCAGGAAAGTTATTGTGCCCTGTGCTCAGCACTGGTTAGGGCACACCTGGAGTCCTGTGTCCAGTTCTGGGCTCCTCAGTTTAAGAAGGACATTGAGAGACTTGAAGGTGTCCAGAGAAGGGCAACAAAGCTGGGGAGGGGTCTGGAGCACAGCCCTGGGAGGAGAGGCTGAGGGAGCTGGGGTTGCTTAGCCTGGAGAAGAGGAGGCTCAGGGGAGACCTCCTTGCTCTCTGCAACTCCCTGAAGGGAGGTTGGAGCCAGGTGGGGGTTGGTCTCTTCTCCCAGGCAACCAGCACCTGAACAAGAGGACACAGTCTCAAACTGTGCCAGGGGAGGTTTAGGCTGGAGGTGAGGAGAAAGTTCTTCCCAGAAAGAGAGATTGGCCATTGGAATGTGCTGCCCAGGGAGGTGGTGGAGTCCCCATCCCTGGAGGTGTTCAAAAAAGGCTTGGATGTGGCACTTGGAGCCATGGGTTTAGTTAGCCATGAGGTGTTGGGTGACAGGTTGGATTTGATGATCTGTGAAGTCTTTTCCAACCTTGTTGATTCTATGATTCTATGACATGGATATAGCCCAGACCATGGAGTGCCATACTGCTCATCATGTCAGCCAAGCAATATGTCCCTGCAGCAGACTCTATCTGAGCACAGGTTTTGGAGCAAGTGGCTTTAAAGGCAAAATGACTCCTAAATGCCACCTGAGCAGCACTCAGCATCCACCACCAGCAGCCCATTATTGATCCACAGCTCCCAGATTGCAGAATTAAGCAAAGCCAATACCTTTAATTACAGAATTAAAGATGCTGAAGCATGAGAGCAGCTGTTCTCTCAGCCACAGCCACTGCAATGTGCTGCTGCTGCTGCTAGTGAGATGTCCAGGGACTGCATTTCCTGCACCACACTGCAGCTGAACACTCAGGCTGCTTGCCCTTAAAGCATGCTTTGGCCCAGCTTCTCTAGCCATGGGCTGAACCTTGTTTCCACCGTTCTCTAGGACCAGTTTCCTGCAAGATCTCACAGAAGAACACTCTCCAGCAAGCATCAGCTTCTCTAGGAGCAAATATCACCAATGCCAGCCTGTGCTCAGACCTCTGCCAACTCTCAGATGAAACACACAGCTTCTAGGGGGGTGAGAGCCTGTCCTGTTACAAAACAAACTCAGTGAGAGCAGTTCCATCACCACAAAGCCCTGCTTGCCCAAGATCCAGAGATTTCCAAGAGCTTTGCAGGAGCCACAGCCTGCTGCTCAGAGCCCTGCTGTGCCATTCCTCACCCAGTCTGTTCCTGCTGTGCCAACAGCTCTCCCTGCCTGCACACACCACTGCACTTCAAAGCAGCCAGGAGATCGTCACACACTTCGTGCAAGCCACACATGAGGCTCCAAATCCCAGACCCAGGGTCACCAGAGGTGTATCATCTAAAGCCATCTCATTTCACTTGTCAGGCAGTAACTCCTTCTGAACCAGGCTGTTTCATCCAATTTGTTAAACACTAACAGCTGAATTACCAAGTGCCATGTGAGAAAATTTGGTCTGAGTGGTAGGAAGCTCCCTCAGGCAGGGGCTCATCTTTTGATGGCTGTGTGTGTCCTTCTCTGGAGCCCCCAGGCTCTGCTGTGCAGATATGCAATAATGTGGTAGGTAAAGGCTACCATGACAAAGTGCAGGACAGGCTCTAAACTCCTTTAAAAGTCAGTGGGAAGCAGGCTCCCTAAATAATTTCCAACTGCAGTTCTTTGTGCACCAAAGCTTTTCCAACACTCGTGCTAATGAGGCTCAAGGTGAGGAGAAAGAGGAATTGGCCCTTGGGATGTGCTGCCCAGGAGGGTGATGGAGTCACCATCCCTGGAGGTGTTCAAAAAGGGACTGGATGTGGCACTTGGAGCCATGGTTTAGTTAGTCATGAGGGTTGGACTTGGTGATCTCTGAGGTCTTTTCCAACCTTGTTGATTTGGAGCACAGCCCTGTGAGGAGAGGCTGAGGGAGCTGGGGTTGCTTAGCCTGGAGAAGAGCAGGCTCAGGGGAGACCTTCTTGCTCTCTACAACTACCTGAAGGGAGGTTGTAGCCAGGTGGGGGTTGGTCTCTTCTCCCAGGCAACCAGCACCAGAACAAGAGGACACAGTCTCAAGCTGTGCCAGGGGAAGGTTAGGCTGGAGGTGAGGAGAAAGTTCTTCTCAGAAAGAGAGATTGGTCATTGGAATGTGCTTCCCAGGGAGGTGGTGGAGTCACCATCCCTGGAGATGTTCAAGAGGGCTTGGATGTGGCACTTGGAGCCATGGTTTAGCTGTCAGGAGGTGTTGGGTGATACGTTGGACTTGATGATCTCAAAGATCTCTTCCAACCTGGTCTATTCTATTCTATTCCATTCTATGATTCTAATGATGACATGCCCAGCTCTCAGCAGCTGGTGTGTAACTCAGGAGGCCTGGAAATTCCTGTGAGTCCCCCCCTGCCCCTCAGACCATGCACACAGCTTTGGAGGCCTGGCCTCACATCCTTCAAGTCCTACAAAACTCCAGCCCAAAGGTTCTTCCTAATGTCTCTGGTGTGGCAATAAAGTTAGCAGCTGAATCAATACTGAGCTGACATTGGGAGCTGTCTTAAACCTGAACTATGGATTTATTGCACTGAGTGCATGATAGATGAACTTGTGCAGACAGGCATCTTTGGCCTCAATCCATCTATGCTGAAAGCCAGGAAAATTCCAGTTGCTGCCAGAGCTCCTGATCGCTCTCTAGACAGTGCACAGAGAGAAACTGGGGACCTGCAGCCTACCAAAGCACAGCAGAATGCTTACCCACAAGGTGTACCAAGCCTTGCTCCTGTTCTCCCCTTTCTATAGGCAGGAACAGAGGCATGGAACAACCAAGAGCCTTCCCCATCCTGCTCAGCCTTTGTGGAAGAAAGGCAAGGACAAGAGAGGAGTCCAGGCAGCATCACCTCCTAACACCCAGGCTTGGAAAAGTGGCAGAAGGCTGGATTGCTGTTTCAGATACTCAGACATGGCACTCACAGCCTCTCTGCCATTAAAGTGCAACAGCCCATGTCTAGAACATTATCCTCAGAGCAGAACACAGTCCTTGGTGGAGGTTAGAAAGCTGACAGCACCACAAGGAAAAATATTCTCATAAGAGAGATATAAGAGCCAAAAGCATCCAGAAAGAAGCTTCTTATTAGAGCATGATTCACCAGCTCTTCAGAAACCTCCTCTTTCAATGGGCTTCCCTTCATGCCCTGGGGGCCCTGAAGGCATTAAGTAACTGCAGCTGCCTGTGCTTGTTCAGCACTCCTGAATTTGCTAATCCTGTGGAGGCTCAGTTCCAAACCAAAAACATATTAAAAAACCCTAAAATAATAAGAAAAAAAAAACCCTCAAGCTGGGCCAGCTCCAAGGGCATCCTGGCCTGCAGCAGGAAGAGTGTGGCCAGCAGGAGCAGGGAAGTCATTCTGCCCTGTGCTCAGCACTGCTTAGGGCACACCTTGAGTCCTGTGTCCAGTTCTGGGCTTCTCAATTTAAGAAGGACATTGAGAGACTTGAAGGTGTCCAGAGAAGGGCAAGAAAGCTGGGGAGGGGTCTGGAGCACAGCCCTGGGAGGAGAGGCTGAGGGAGCTGGGGTTGCTTAGCCTGCAGAGGAGGAGGCTCAGGGGAGACCTTCTTGCTCTCTCCAACTCCCTGCAGGGAGGTTGGAGCCAGGTGGGGGTTGGTCTCTTCTCCCAGGCAGCCAGCACCAGAACAAGAGGACACAGTCTCCAGCTGTGCCAGGGGAAGTTTAGGCTGGAGGTGAGGAGAAAGTTCTTCCCAGAAAGAGAGATTGGCCCTTGGGATGTGCTGCCCAGGGAGGTGGTGGAGTCCCCATCCCTGGAGGTGTTCAGAAAGGGCTTGGATGAGGCACTTGGAGCCATGGTTTAGTTAGTCAGGAGGTGTTGGGTGACAGCTTGGACTTGATGATCTGTGAGGTCTTTTCCAACCTTGTTGATTCTATGGTTCTGTGATCATCCCACCCCCCAGTGATGACACTACAAACCAGTGGTGCCATGTGGCTGCAAGGTTTCATTATGGAAAGCTCTTTGCTGTATTGGGGAGAGGATGAAGCTGCTGTCACACTGCATTATTACAAGCAAGGAAGCTGCTGTATTACATTGCCTTGATCTGCAAACAGCATTTTGATGTTAGCAACAGGCACTAGTTCTGCTTAGCCTTTTCTTCTCTCTGTGCACCACAGCAGAGCTGGGACAGCACTTTAAAGCAGCAGCTTGGATGAGTTTCATTTTGGCATCTTCAGCTGCATTACAGATGTACTGAAATGCATCTCCATTAGGCACTTGAAAGAGGACAACTCCCACACCTGACAGCACTGGAAGGCAGCACTGGGAGGCATGACAGACCCTTACTCCTCCCTGCTGAAACCTCCTTGCAGTCTTCTCACACACCTACACCCACTCTGGAGGTTCTCCAGACTCCCAGTACAGTACAAGGCTGCTCTGTGCAGTACAAGGCTGTACTTTGGTCTCCCACTCCATGCCTCAGTTGCCCTCCACAAAACCAGGCCTTGTGCATTCCCCTCACAGAGTCACCAAGGTGGGAAGAGACCTCAAAGATCATCAAGCCCAACCTGTTACCACAGACCTCATGACTAAACCATGGCACCAAGTGCCACATCCAATGCCCTCTTGAACACCTCCAGGGATGGGGACTCCACCACCTCCCTGGGCAGCACATCCCAGTGGCTAACAACTCTCTCTGTGAAGAACTTTCTCCTCACCTCCAGCCTAAACTTTCCCTGGCACAGCCTGAGACTGTGTCCTCTTGTTCTGGTGCTGGCTGCCTGGGAGAAGAAACCAACCCCCACCTGGCTACAACCTCCCTTCAGGGAGCTGGAGAGAGCAAGGAGGTCTCCCCTGAGCCTCCTCTTCTCCCTCACCACATAAGATGCAAGCAGAGAAGCTGAGAGGGGTAAATGACAGCTTTGAGCAGCCCAGTATGATCCTGATGCTACAGACACCAGAGAGGGGCTTCAGCTTGTCACAGGTGGTTAAGATCCCACTCCAGGTAACTGCTGTGGTGCCACACTGGGTGCTTTTAGCAGGCAGCTTCAGTTCATCTCTTCATGGGACTGCAGGTTTGGAACACAGCTGTAGGCAGCAAAGCACCAGGCATGCTATGGGGCTTCATCTACCAGGGCAGCATCACTGCCACTGTAGGTAATGCCTGTGACAGCACCAGAAACCTCTCTTGTCCTTTGTTCTCCTGAAAAAAAATAGCCAAATCTACATCTTTCCCTAGAGAAAGATTTCTCTGTACCACCAGACAAATCTCCAGGCATAGGGAAAGGGCCACAGTAGGACAGCCAAGGCTCTAACAAGCCCAAACCAATCCCTCCTGGCTGAAGAGCTAAAGATAAAATCACTTCTAAACAAATTCAGTGCTCAGAAGTGCTGTTTGGAGGATCCCAAAATGTGCATTGGTCAAAATAAAGATGATTCAACTATCTCTGTGCACTGCTTCATTTGTTCAGATCTTGCCAGCTGATGTATGGGCTCGTTGAATTCTCTTTGAGGTGTATTAAAGGGAAACACTGCTAAGCCTCTCACACTTAATAGGCAAATAAAGCATCCTGCAACATGTTAAACACTCTAATGAGAGCTTGCTTACTTATTTGCAGCTTTTCCTTAACAGTTAGCATTTGAGCAGCATTTGTATGGGAATTTGAGGAGCAATTGAATTGGACTCTGGAGATAAATGTGGCTTAGCACTCAAAACTAGGCAGGTATCTGCCACTTTGCTCTGGAAAGCCCTCACCTGGAGAGCTGCATCCAGCTCTGCAGCCCTCAGTACAAGAGAGACACGGACCTGATGGAGATGGTCCAGAGGAGGGACACAAAAATGATGCTCTCCTACAAGGACAGGCCTACCTGAAAGGAGGTTGTAGCCAGCTGGGGGTTGGTCTCTTCTCCCAGGCAACCAGCACCAGAACAAGAGGACACAGTCTCAAGCTGCACCAGGAGAAGTCTAGGCTTGAGATGAGGAGAAAGTTCTTCACAGAAAGAGTGATTTGCCATTGGGATGTGCTGCCCAGGGAGGTGGTGGAGTCACCGTCCCTGGAGGTGTTCAAAAGAGGATTGGATGTGGCACTTGGTTTAGTTAGCCATGAGGTGTTGGGTGATAGGTTGGACTTGGTGATCTCTGAGGTATTTCCCAACCTTATTGATTCTATGAGAGAGGTGGGGTTACTCAGCCTGGAGAAGAGAAGGCTCCAGGGAGACCTAATAGTGGCCTTCCAGTACCTGAAGGGGGCTGCAAGAAGGCTGCAGAGGGACTGTTTGCAAAGGCCTGCAGTGATAGGATGAGGGCAATGGTTTGAAATTAGAGAAGAGCAAGTTCTGCATCATGAGGTGCTGGAACACTGCAACAGGTTGCCCAAGGAGGCAGCTGAGGCCCCATCCTTGGAGATATTTAAGGTCAGGCTTGACCAGACTCTGAGCAACCTGGTCTAGTGGAGGATGTCCCTGCTGACTGCAGAGGGGTTGGACTGGATGACCTTTGGAGGCCCTTTCCAACCCAAACCACTCTGTGATTCTACAATCTGTGGAAGCACCTCTTAGATCTGTGCAGTCACAGGAAATAGAAAGCATGGAAAAACTGAAAGCCACTAGAAAAATCTCTGAAGTCTGCTGCTGAAGGTGGCAGTGAGTCTGGTAGATATAATTGCTGCTAAAACCTTGACAGCAGCAGTGAAGCTAACACAGATTAGAGAAACAAGCCTCTGCCATTTGAGCTAACAGCACAGCTGCCTTAGCACGCCGTTCAGAGCCCATCCAGAGCCAGCCATCTGTCTGCTAAGTGATCTGGAGGAGACCTGGCTTGTATTTGACACTGGTGGCAGTATCCTCCCTGACTTCAGCAGGCATCTCACCTCCCTGCATTTTGTACTGTCTCCTTTTTAACCCATTTCACTGTGTTTCACTTCCTTCCACCAAAAGTTCCTTCCTGCCAAGGAACCTCCAGAAAAGGCTGTGCAGACTCAGCCCCTGCTCACTGCACTGCTGAGGGCAGGGCCAGGGGTCCTGTTCTCTGAGCCCTGTTGACAGAGCCCTTTCAGACTCCCTCCCCTTCAGGCTGCTGTACTCTGCACTGCCACTTTCTCCCTTCTCTTACACTCCTGTGTGACCAACCCTCACTGGCTGCCTCTCCCAGGCCCTGTGCTCAGGGACCCCTTTAAGGAGTCATTGAAGCAGAGCTCCTCTGCTCAGCCACCACCCACCAGAGTGATTTTTATTCCTTGTGCTGCTTACCTGCCAAGTCATGAGCACAGCAACTGCATGAGGTTGGCTGTGCAGGTACAAGTTAATGTTCTACAATAGTTTTTATCCACAGAAGACAAGATAATCATCAGCTGTCTTTTCACTACTGAGCAGCTCCAATTGCAGAAGCCAGCCAGTGGCTAAGATTTTCCTCTGCCTCCCTTCCTTCTGGCCTAGCCAGCCCCCAGCAGCACTGCTCTGCTCAGCACCAGCCTCCCCGAGGCTCAGGCTCCCCAGCATCACTGCCATGTGCAGCAGCACACCCCCCCCCCAGTGCTCCTGCAGCTGTAGCTAAGCAAACACTCAGCAGGAACCACAGAAAACACCAGTGCCTACTGAAACCCACATGGTATGAGGCACCACAGCTACAGCCTCGCCATTTAGGGGCTACCCAGCACAAGAGAGATGCTCAGGCAAGCACTCTGCTGCCAGCCAGGAGCTCTGAATCAGAGATGTGAAGGGATTCCCCAGATGCACAGGTGTCCATGCTGCAGACCTCACAGCCTAAAAACAAGCATGGAGTCTTTATCAGCTCTGTGGTCCCAGCTCCAGCCTGGCAGACCTTCCATGCCCTGTGGTAGCACAGGTGCAAGGAGCTCCATTCACAGGCAAATTGCTAAACACAGACCAGCAAAGGGGATGAAGATCCCCATCCAAGGCATCTGCTCTCCCGGTATCCTCACAGCCTTTCCCGTGGCTGGCCAGCTTGCTTTCCAGATACAATTGTTCCTTTCATTTGCTTTTCATTTCCAGCTCTTTTCCCATGCAAATCCTTGTAAAGCCTCCTGTAGAGCAGGGGTTTAATTGCAAGCTCTGCCTCTCTGCCTCTGGGGAAGTGGCTGACAGCACTCTGCCCAGCTCAGCAAGGGCAACACGAAGCATTTCAGGGCACAGGGAAAGCCCCACAAGGATTTAAAGCAGCTTTAAAAGACTAAATGCCAGCAAACTGATACTTTTCCTGACAACATCCCAGGCAGCTTTTCTCACACTACTTGCTTAAAAGCCTGAGCTCCTCTTGGACTCATTACCTGGTGGGATGCTCTGGGTTTGAGAGGAGGGAAGGAGCCAGTTCAGCTGCAGGCATCTCTGCACAGCCAGAGCAGGTGCCACACAACACAGACACCTGGATAAGGACCATGCAAGGCTCCCAACACACACTGGAGGAAGAGGTGCTGGAGCCCAGTGCCTCCAGAGCATGCCAGGGGCTGCTGAGCCAAGCTGCCTTCCCAGCCAGAAAAGCCTCAAGACTGCTGCTGGGAAGAGCCTAATTGCACAGCCACAATCATTCAATTTTGCTGTGAGGTTCAGAGGTTGAAGGCACACGGAGCTCAGCTGGCTGCTAGGGGAGTTTTGTCATTGCCACCTTGGCTGCAGGTTTCCTGCTGGCTCCCAAGCCCTGCAGGAGCACCAGCTGGCAGAGCAATGGCCTCTCACGTTCTCTCCCTTGGCTTATACATATTTCAAGAGCTTTGCTTGCCACCTAAATGCCTGAATATTGTGGAATGTGTTTTAAAACTCTCCTAAATAATAGAGAAGCAGGATTTTGGTGGAAGTAGCAGCAACCTCCCGTGATGTGGCTGCACAACTCTCCTTTAATTGAGTGTAAATGTTTAATTAGGTTAGGGATGGCCACAAGAAGCCCTCAGGCCGATGAAGGCAGCCAAAGGCAGTTTAGCACCTGGCTCATAACAGGGTGTGAAATGGATCTAGACATCTGTGCATAATAAAAGAGGCAAAAGTAGCTATGTTCCACGTCCAGATCACTTTGTGATTACTGACTGAGGCCTGAGCCATAGATCACAGTGAAGAATCTTCTTGGGGAGGAACCCGAGATCCATTCCTTCTGATACTTCTACATCCAATTACTCTTCCTCACTTGTTTTCATTCAAACTCTGTGCACCCCACTGCTCACTGAGCCAGGACCCTGATGTCAACAGACAGCTGCAGGCCAGCGACTCAGGCAGGAGCCATTTGTGGCACCGCTGCCCAGCCAGCACTCAGAGCTCAGCTGATGCAAATCCTTGTTCAAAGCCAGAGCAGTAACCTAGGCCTTCTCCTGCCTGATCTCTTCATTTTCCTCACTCTCCTTGCTGAAATCAGGACCCAGCTCCCAGCTGTGCCACAGCCTGTGGAGCAAGTTCCTCTTTCACAGGCTCGCAGGGCACAGAGGGGTGCCAGCCTCCCCAGCTGGTGGCATTGCCACCATCACTCTGCACATGTGAAAGCCTCAGAGGCAGGGGACCCACGCCTCTGGCCACTTTCTTTTGTCCTACCGCTGCATTTTAGTGTCACCAAATGGCAGTGACAGCTTCAGCAGTCCCTGTGCTCGTCAGAACGAGCCTCCCGGGCAAACAGCAATGAAATTGATCAGCTTCAAAGAAGCTTTGCTTATCACAGCCAATTGCCTGCAAAAGCTCATCCTGGTACAACACATAAATACCTCACAGCACTTCATTAAAGGAAGCAGCTGGCAAGGCTGTTTCACAGCAAGATTCCAAGCTACAGGTTCATCCAAGCCCAGACCACTTCTCTGGAGCCAGAAAAGGAAAGCTGCTTCCTACAAGGTAAGCTCAGGTGCCAGGCAGCACACTGCCTGCATTAAACCCATGGGAGGGTGGCTCTGGTGGAGCTAAGGCATCAAAGCACTCAGGTGTCAAAGAAGCTTTATAAAGAGGCAATACACAAGAAGCATAAAATGTCAGCCCCAGAAGGGCTCATTAAGCAGGTGTGATGCTAAAGAGGAAGAAGTGAGTGATTCAGAAGTGTTATCCTGTTGCTAGGTTACCCCACGCCGGTCAAAGCTCTTGCTGGTTTCCCTACCTAGAGAGTACACAAAACATGCTGAGCTGCTAGAGGAGCCCACCTTCCATCTATCAAAGCCAAATCAGAGTCTAACAGCCCCGTGCTTACCAGAGCAACTGTGGCTTGCCCACTGAAGCCAATTCCCTGTTGTCAGCCATGTAGGGGCACAGGGAATTTCCCTTGGAAAACTGACTGTTGACTGTGCTTGTGCATGCAGCTGTTTTGCCTGTGCTGAGATAATATTGGCACTGTCTGCTCTGAAGCTTTGACACTTCTGTATGACAGAGCTGCAGGTAGGTCCACAGCTAAAAGCTCAGCCTTGAAAGCAAATGTTTAGCGAGCATATGACTGCTGAAAGCAAAGGGCACCCTGCCCAGTGTCTCTTTGCTTTTGAGGATCAAAACTGAAGCCATTTCCTATTGATCAGCCACTGTTATTTTAGGACCAGCACTCTTCCCTCCTGAGGAGACCGATTCACAAGAAGGGGGAGGCAAGAGGTCACATCATCTTGCATGCTACAAGCAGGGTCTCCTGGAAAGTCAGACCTCAGAAGTAACTGAATTCAGTAATTGTTCAGTATCAGAAGATGCAGGATTGTAGCCCCCAAATTCAGTGTGTTAGCAGCCCCCAAATCCAGTGTGTTAGCAGCAGTTAACACAGCATCTTTCACCACCACTAGCTGCTTCAGGCTCTGTCCAAGTCACAGAAAGGACCCTACAGGAAGTATGGAAGATCTTGCTCATTATTCCCTCTGGATCTTTAAGGCATGGATAACTGGCAACCATAAAACCAAATGCTGCTGTGGGTTTGGGACCAACACAGTGCTGATAACCCAGGGCTGCTTCAGCTGTCGCTGCTCGCACAGCATCAGAACCTGTTCTGCTTCTCAGCTGTCCTCCAGCCCATCAGCAGGGTGACAGCAGAATAAGAGTTGTGCAGCAGTCCAGCAGGAAAACCTCTGGCCATTATTGTGGCCAACAATGGAGACATTCAAGACCTGCCTGGATGTGTTCCTGTATGACTTTCCCTGGGTGATCCTGCTCTGGCAGCAGGGTTGGACTGGATGATCACTGGAGGTCCCTTCCAACCCCTAACTGTCCTGTGATTGTATGAAGAAGTCATCCTGGTCAGAAACTGCACCTTCTATCTGCTCATCCACTTGCCACAAATCCCCAAAAGCTCATGAGCAGGAATGAGAGCACTGCTGAAAGTCCAGCTCCAGCAAAAACCTCTAATGCACTGCGTATGTGTCAAGCTCTTACTGCAATTTAGTGTGGGGGGAACAGTAAAAGTGCTCCAAAAGTGACATGTTTGGACACTTTCAGAACTAAATGAAGGGGGAGGGGGGAGGAAGGAAAACCTCCCTCTTCATTTTCCTCTGTATTATAATAAACAAGGAACAAATCAAATCTGAACACATCACAATCAAATCATAGAATCACAGAATCAGTCAGGGTTGGAAGGGACCACAAGGATCATCGAGTTCCAACCCCTCTGCCATGGGCAGGGACACCCCACACTAGATCAGGCTGGCCAGAGCCTCATCCAGCCTGGGCTTAAACACCTCCAGGGATGGGGCCCCAACCACCTCCCTGGACAACCCATTCCAGGGCTTCACCACTCTCATGGGGAAGAACTTCCTCCTCACCTCCAGCCTGAATCTCCCCACCTCCAGCTTCATTCCATTCCCCCTGGTCCTATCACTCCCTGAGATCCTGAGCAGTCCCTCCCCAGCCTTCTTGTAGCTCCCTTCAGATACTGGAAGGCCACAATGAGGTCACCTTGGAGCCTTCTCTTCTCCAGACTGAACAGCCCCAGCTCCTTCAGTCTGTCCTCAGAGGAGAGGTGCTCCAGCCCTCTGCTCATCCTCGTGGCCCTTCTCAAATCTGAACATGTCAAGAGACTTTTTTCCTCCCCTCCAAATCCTGGAAAGCCCACACAAATGAGGATCTGGATACCCCACTGAGTGCTACTAATGTGCTGCAAATTGTCTGTTTGAAGCCGGGTGTGCAATTTGAGCTTACTTACCGTACCAAGCAGCAGAACCTCTCCCAAACCCCACTCTTTGCTATCAGTTACAGGCTGTATTTCTGTCACTTGCATATTATCTTGGTAAAGGGAAGATGATCACTCCCCTGGTAATTATGTGGAGCACTCCATGCTGGCTCACATTTGCTGGATGGAGTGGAAAAGTGTCATTTACCCCACGCAGAGCTGCGGCAAAGCTCTAATTCACAAGACCAAAATTAAAATGGAGCTACATCCATGCCTTGGTTTTCACAGAGGCACAGGGTGTTAGGGGTTGGAAGGGAGCTCCAAAGGTGACTGGATGAGGCACTTGGTGCCATGGTTGAGTTGGTTAGATGGTGTTGGGTGATAGGTTGGACTGGGTGATCTCAGAGGTCTTTTCCAACCTGGTCTATTCTATTCTATTCTATTCTATTCCATTCCATTCCATTCCATTCCATTCCAACATCCATTCTATTCTATTCCATTCTATTCCATTCCATTATCCATTCCATTCTATTCCATTCCATTATCCATTCCATTCTATTCCATTCCATTCTATTCTATTCCATCATCCATTCCATTCCAACATCCATTCCATTCTATTCCATTCCATTATCCATTCTATTCCATTCCATTCCATGCTATTCCATTATCCATTCCATTCCATCATCTATTCCATTCTATTCCATTCCATCATCCATTCCATTCTATTCTATTATCCATTCCATTCCATCATCCATTCCATTCTATTCCATTCCATCATCCATTCCATTCTATTCTATTATCCATTCCATTCCATCATCCATTCCATTCTATTCCATTCCATCATCCATTCCATTGCATCATCCATTCCATTCTATTCCATTGCATCATCCATTCCATTCCATCATCCATTCCATTCCCTTCTATTCTATTCCATTATCCATTCCATTCCATCATCCATTCCATTCTATTCCATTCCATTCTATTCCATTCCATCATCCATTCCATTCCATTCCATCATCCATTCCATTCTATTCCATTCCATTATCCATTCCATTCCATCACCCATTCCATTCCATCACCCATTCCATCATCCAGTCCCACACCCTTGCCAGAGCAGGATCACACAGAGCAGGCCACACTGGAACACATGCAGGTGGGCTCCGAATGTCTCCAGAGATGGAGGCTCCACAACTAGCCCAACCTACACATGAAAAGCCACTTTTCCCTGGAATTTGTATTTCTCCTACACCTAATCCATTGCATTTTAGCACAAAATTGCTATTAAAAGGAAAGCAGCAGCCCTGCATTGTTTAATCCTGCTTTTGCTCAAATGTTTAGAGGCAGCAGAAAGGAGTGAAAAGGTCCAGCAGTAACAGTGGCAGTGCCTAGATAAAAATTAGTCACTAATGGTTGTTAATGGAGTTTACTCCTGCAGCACTGACTGTTGAAGCCACAGGCTGGCATCCCTTTGGTCCAGAGCACCGAAGCTGAGGCAGTAGATCAAGCTCGCTGCGAGGACATGAAACCATCACTCCATTTATTCAGAGGCGGCAGGTGCTTCGGCCAAAAGCTGCTCCAAGTGGATCTGAACATTTGAGTGTTCAGATGCATGGCTGCAGTAGTCCAGGGACTTTATTAGTCAGGCTTCAGCATCCTTCCTCCAGCCCTCTTAAACTCCAATTTTTCCTCCACTGCGGGCGCATATTTCTTCCTAATTGTCTTGCCCTGTGCTGCTGCTCACCGGGGAAGCTGATGCTGCATCCATCCCTCAGCAGCCAGCAGCAGAAAGGAGCCCTCTGTCCCTCAGCCCTCAGAAATACTTGCATGCCGTCCTTTTTCAGAGCTCCCTACTAGATGCATGCAATGATCCGTATTTATGTGCCCCCCATTTAAGAAGTCATGCATCAGAGCAGCGGAGAGATTAACCTCCTACCACCGAGAGACTTTTAAGAAGTGTTCTTGCCGTCAGCAGCTCATTTAGGGGATTACTTTTCTTTAAAAGCTCTAATTAAGGTATTTGTCAGGTGATTTGAGGGATGCATTTCAGCTGTGGTCTACTCCGATGTTTCCAGATGGGTGAGCTGCGGGTCAGAATTTGTTTCCCAGATCAAAGTTCTGCCCAGTTTAGCGTATTTTTGAACCACACACGAGCCCCCTGCTCCTGGGTCACTCTGGCTGCTAGGAACGTGAAAAGTGGATAGGAGCATCCAGCAGTGAAAGTGGAGCAAGAAGGAAATCAGCAACACAAAGGAAAAGGCATGCAGGGAAGAGATCCTGTAGCTGATGTAAGCTGGGCCCAGTTACCAGCTGTGCTGCCTCGGGCAGGAAGCCCCTAAGGATGCAGGACTTCTGGTAGCAAGGGTGCAGGGTCTCTGGCAGCATGGCACCTCACCCTGCTGGGGGCTTCCCACAGAGGCTTCCTCTCTAGCTCCTGAACCACAGGGACTGGCTCCTGTCTCCTTCAGGCTTAAATGATGCAGTTCTGGATAATTACACAGCTTGCTTTTTTTTTTCCTCAGTGCTTCAGTCAGAGCAGGTCCCAAAGCTGGTGGAAGCAAGGGAAATCTTTCCACTCAACTCTCAGGCACTCTGGACTAGGCTCTTATTGACCTATTGGTGGCATTTGGATTTTATTCTGTATGACAGATTGAACATGCTGTTAATCAAAGCACCAGCGATGCTCTCAGAAAGACAACGTGACATTTCCCTGCCATTCTACCAGTTCAAACAAGATTCCACAAAGAACTTGACCTTTTCTCAGCCAAATTAGAAATGCCAAGATTACAGGAATCCATCTTTCAATTACTGTCACCTTGGAAGTGTAAAATGCTGGAGGCATTACACTTGAAACTTTACCAAGCCCAGGCACATTTCAAAGGCAATCTCCACTTCCAGGGTGAATTCTTCATGTCTGAAAGGCAAGGAAGTTTACACAGCTTTTCCAGTTGCCCATGGAGGTCATGGATGCCTCCCCCCTGGGGGTGTTCATGGCCTTGAGCAGCCAAGTCTAGTTGAGAGGTGTCCCTGCTCATGGTAGGGAGGTTGGAGTCGATGATCTCTGAGGTCCCTTCCAAGCTAAGCCACTCTGGGATTCCTATCTCACCCAGCATAAAATGTGTTTCACAGCAAAAGCAATGGGGAACAAGAGGAAGGCAGGGGGAAGCCTTATTTCTATGCCAAAGCTCTGTCACCAAAGAAGAGTTTCAGACCTCCCTGTATGCACAACCCCAGCTTCGTGCTGGATGCATGGTGAGGAAATACAGGATGGCAGGGCTGGATTTATCACTGGGATTTGCACACTGCTGTAAAGAATGTCCTCTATTAATGACAACAGCTGTTGGTTTAATAACCCTAGAAAAGATCATTAAATGCCTTCACATTTCCCAGAACCAGATGGAAGAAATGCAGGAGTGTCAGAACATATGGGAGAGCAGATTGGAAGCCAGCAGCCTCCTGCAGCGGCCGGGAATCCTACCGCCGCACTCCCAGGGCTTAGGCTGGGCTCCTCCTGGTGCCCAAGGTGTCAGCAGTGTGGAGACCACCCAAAGGCTGCACCAGGAGAGGGGAGGCTTCACCTGCTGCAGGCAGCATTTGCTCTGGCAGTTTGTCATCACCGGGGCTGTGTGCAGCAGGCACAGGTTCCCTTTCCTCTCTATTTGCTTCTTTGCACCTAGAACCTTGAAACATAACAAAATCTCCACACACAAAGGAATCCTTTCATCAAAGAACTGATAATGAGCTTGGGAATGTAGGCCACTCTCTGCTCTTCCCAGAACAAGACTCATTTCAGGAACTGGGAATTTCCCAGCAGCTTGAAATAGAAATCACCACAGGTCCTGCCTGCGATCGCTCCTGCGGTGAGGGCCGCTCTGGAGTCATACCTTGGCATCTCATTTATACACAAGCCTTAGGCACCCAACAATGTGAAGTCTCATCTGGGTCCCTACCAGGCATCCCAGCTGCTTTATGATGAAAGCATGATCTGGAACCCCACAGGAAATGTTGGATCACATGGGATCCCTACCCAGCATCTCCAGCTGCACCTCTTCATGCTGCAGTGCTCTCAGGGCTCCCAGTGCCCATGTCACAGAATCCCAGAATGGCTCAGGTTGGAAGGGACCTCAGGCATCATCTGCTCCAACCTCCTGCCATGGGCAGGGACACCTCTCAACTAGATTCAGCTGCTCAAGGCCTCATCCAGCCTGGTCTCAAACACCCCCAGGGAGGAGGCAGCCACAGCCTCCCTGGGCAGCCTGTGCCAGAGTCTCACCACCCTCCTACTGAAGAACTTCTTCCTCAACTCTAGTCTAACCCTGCTCTGCCTCAGCTTCAAACCATTTCCTCTTGTCTTGTCTCTAGACACCCTCAGGAAAAGGCTCTCTGCAGCCTTCCTGTAGGGTTGCCTCAGGTACTGCAAGGCAGCTCTAAGATCCCCCTGGAGCCTTCTCTTCTCCAGGCTGAACACCCCCAGCTCCCTCAGGCGATCCTCTGGATCCCTTTGGAAAAGCCAAACAACACAGCAAGCAGAACCCTGGACACCATGGCAATTGATTTTGAAAGCAGCATCAGAAGTGTTTGGAGCAGCTCTGATTGTCTCTGCAGTCGCTGGGAGAATTCCTTTCCTCTTCTCCAAGGCATCATTTGAAAGGAACCAAAATCCTGGAGGGATATTTCTCACTGGCCCAAATCCCCCAAAGGCCACTCTGGTCTAATTGAGCCTGCAGCCAGGGATCAGCTCCGTCCTTTGTGCTTTCAGCCTTGGTTTTGGATTTGCCTGGATGGAATTTAAGCACTTCAGTGGAAAACTAAACAATGAACATTGGTATTTCTTGACCTGTATGCAAATTGCCTCCACTCCAAAAGGCCAGGTGGTTTTATCTCCTCTGCAATTATCTGCTTTATGAAATGTCATAGCAAAGCTAGAAGGGAAACCTGAGCTTCTTGATGGTTTGCTTCTCTTAAAAAATAATGTAATCATAAATAAATGTCTGGCAGCATTTTCTGCATAAAGAATAGACAGGGTTTAAAAAGACTCTGGATACAGAATTAACCAGGTTGGAAGAGACCTTTGAGATCATGGAGTCCAACCTATCACCCAGCACCATCTGATCAACTAAACCATGGCACCAAGAGCCTCATCCAGGCTCTTCTTAAACACTTCCACTGATGGTGACAGTCCCTGCTGACTGCAGAGGGGTTGGACTGGATGAGCTTTGGAGGTCCCTCCCAACCCACATCCTTCTGTGATTTCCTTTCTCTAGCAGGGGTGATGGCAGCCTGCAGGGGCGATGCCAGCCTGCAGAGGAACAGGCACACAGCAGCAGTGTTTTCACTTCAAGGGGTAAGAAAAGTATCAAAAAGCACAAAACAGAGCTTCTGCTGGGGGAAGACAGCACTGCCCATAAGGCAGAGGGAGAGAATTCACACAGGCATTTTCCTCCCACTGTGCTCCCCAGTGGGTCTAATATCAGCACGCCTCAGCCCTCCCAAATGATTCATTTAACCTTCACAGTTTAATCATAACAATAATATTTGTCCTTTTCTCCCAGCACCTGATGACTGCTGTATTCATTACACCAGGGCCATACATCCTCTGGAAGGAAGCACTCAGATGCTGGTAACCACAAGGCATATATTTTCTCCCCGGGTGCTAGCCAAGTGTTTGGAAATAACCTTTGTAATATCCAGTACCCACCAGGCTGTAATAGCTTTTGTTCAGCCGCCAAGGAAGGTTATAAAGTTTTGCAGCCATTTGTTCTGAGCAGATTCCCCTCCCTGCTCGCTTCCAAAGGACGTTTCCAAAGTCCTCTTTTGCTGATTCCTCTCTGCCTGGCAATCCTCTGAGCACCAGCAGCTGCTCAGGACTCGGCTGCGTGCTCCTCTGACACGCTCTGGTGAAGGTGGACGAGGTGCTTGTGAGGTGGGCCAGACTCCACTGTCCCCCTGGCCCAGAGAGCACATCCCTAAGGTCCTTGTCAGCAAGAAACTGAAAGTCAGAACACGAGGACACAGTCTCAAACTGCACCAGGGGAAGTTTAGACTCGAGGTGAGGAGAAAGTTCTTCACAGAGAGAGTTGTTGGCCATTGGGATGTGCTGCCCAGGGAGGTGGTGGAGTCACTGTCCCTGGAGCTGTTCAAGAGGGGATTGGACGTGGCACTTGGTGCCATGGTCTAGTAGTCATGAGGTCTTGGGTGACAGGTTGGACTTGATGGTCTTTGATATCTTTTCCAGCCTTATTGATTCCATGATTCTACTGGATCAGGTTCACCACCTGCCCATCTTCCCACTGGACTTGCTAACCACATTGCCAGACCCAGGCTGCTTCAATTCTGGTGCAGCCTGCAGACATGAGCCTGTCATCAGCCAGATCCCAACCCAGCAGCCCTGGAGCAGCTCTCTGGTTCCCCTGTCCTGCTCAAGCCCTCCTTCCCTGGTTACCCTGTCCTGCTCAAGCCCTCCTTCCCTGGTTCCCCTGTCCTGCTCAAGCCCTCCTTCCCTGGTTCCCCTGTCCTGCTCAAGCCCTCCTTCCCTGGTTACCCTGTCCTGCTCAAGCCCTCCTCCAGACACATCACCTGCTCTGAAATCCATTTGGCAAGTCTCTGCCTACTGAAAGCCTCAAAAACACTGCAAGGTGTGCCTGCAAGCAAAGTGTCTCCTCACAGACCAGAGCAAGAGCTGAAACCAGATCCTGGACACATCCAGCACCACCACAGGAGGTCCACAAGCTCCAATGAGGGGCTCAGGTGTTTTGTGCCACGTTGGATCAATGCCCCAAAGCAGCTGCTCAGTCACTCCCACCCATGGGGACTCACAAAACAGCACAAACAATCTGTGAGGACTCAGAGCTGGTAGCACAGAGCCAGGGAAACTCTCTTGTTCTGCACTTGGTGCCATGGTTCAGTTGATTAGATGGTGTTGGGGGATGGGTTGGACTGGGTGATCTCAGAGGTCTTTTCCAGCCTGGTTAATTCTGCACTCTGTGTGGTGTTGAGGTACAGCACAGAGTGGAGCTCTCATACACAGCAGAAAACATCCTCCAGAAGCACCTATTCAAGGCCTCATCCTGAGCAGGAGTGTGACTGACCCACACCATTCCAAGCATCTCCTCTTCACCTGACACCAGCATCCACCCCAGCACCTCCACAGTCACAACCATCCAGCTGCTGCCCTGCCAGCAGCCAGCCTGTGCTGCACCAGCACCCAGGGGGTCCCCCACACCCTCTGTCCCTGGGATGCCAGTGGTGCTGGTGCCACCACAAAGATGCAGCACACACTCCTGCCATTCACAAATCCCCTGCTCCAAAACCTCACCTTCCCAGGGAAGCCAGGGCAGGGGTTTTGTCACAGAGCACACTTTTTACTGCAAATTATACCCTTATTAAAATTCATCAAGGATGAATTTAAAGGAGCAAGGCTCTACTTCTTCATTCATCTAAGTCACAGATTACAGCCTATTTGTCAGCTCCTTCCCTTCTTAGCTCCCCAGCAGGCTGTAATTGCACAGACACCCATGAAGGAGGATTTAGAGATAGGGCAGCAGGTAGTGGACACTAACTCCTCCTGGTATGTTACAAAATAAGATCCCAGTTTCAGTTCAGGTAGATGAATTGTACCTGTTGCTGAGTGTAGAAGGGTCATGTCCCCAGGCCAGCATGGGTCATGGGACAAGGGGTGCCCCTTCTGCTAAGGTCAGCCCCCCAGTAGCACAAACATTGAGCCAAATACCTGCCCCATGTAAGCCAAGGGCTCATTATTGACTTTCTCAGAACCTGTATTTGGTCATGATCCAAGCCATCAATATTCACTTTCATCTCCCCTGCAGACAGCTCTGTCTGTGCCTTGCACACTGAACTGGCTGCACACTTTGGGAAGCTGCAAAATCATCACCTGCTCATCACCACCCAGAGAAAGCAATCCTCCTTGACACTGTAGCATAGTCCTCTGCAAGGTCCTTGTCCTGAGACCCCAAACCTCACAGCTAGATGCAGCACACATGCACATGACAGGATAAGAGGCAATGGGTTTAAGTTGTGCCAAGAGAGGTTTAGAGTGGACATGAGGAAAAACTTCTTCACTGAGTGGTGAGGCATTGGAACAGGCTGCCCATAAGGTCCCCCCCAGTATTTTCTCCAGGCTGAACAACCCCAGCCCCCTCAGCCTATCCTCACAGCAAAGGTGTTCTTGGACCATCTTTGTGGCCTCCTCCGCACTCACTCCAGCAGCTCTGCGTCCTTCTTAAGCTGGGGACACCAGACCTGGAGGCAGTACTTGAGGTGAGGTCTCAGCAGAGCAGAGTCAAGGGGCAGAATCCCCTCTCTTGCCCTGCTGCCCACACTCCACTTGCTGCAGCCCAGCACACAGCTGCCTGCTGGGCTGCATGAGGGCACTGCTGGCTCCTGGAGAGCTGCTCAGCAACCACCACCCCTAAGCCTCTCTCTTCAGAGCTACTCTCAACTCACTCTGCACCCAGTCTGGCTTTGTGCCTGGGATTGGCCCAACCCAGATGCAGGACCTTTCAAAATCCTTCTTTTTCCTCAGCAGAACCCAGTGACAATGTGAAGCCATAAATCCAGGCCTTGTCTTGCTGCTTATTTATGGCAGTCCTCACAAACAAATGGGTCCTGTCTTCTCCAAACTGCTAGCACAAAATGAGCAAGTTTATCAAAGTCATCTCAAACTATGTACAAAGTAATCATGGGGTTTGTGAATCCAGCTCAGGGATGTCATTACTGCACAAATTACCCTCCTGAGCAGCATGGCATCTCAGCTCATCATGCCCACTCACAAGGGCATCTCTGCAAGCTTGTGTTAAGGGCTGGAGCACCTCTGCTATGAGGACACACAGAGGAAGCTGGGGTTGTTCAGCCTGGAGAAGAGAAGACCCCAGAGAGACCTTAGAGCTGCCTTCCAGTACCTGAAGGGATCCTACAGGAAGGCAGCAGAGGGACTTTTCATGATGCTGTCTAGCAACAGGACAAGAGGGAATGGTTGGATGCTGAGGGAGAGTAGGGGAGGCCCTTTGCTTCTGCTGTGCCTCCAGAACAGTAAGCCCCTCACACGTGGGGCCAGCCAGAATAAAGAATTAACCAGGTTGGAAAAGACCTTTGGGATCATCAAGTCCAACCTATCACCCAACACCAGCCAGGACACCAAGCACACAGCACTGAAAAATGTGAAACTGGTGCACAAGGTCCTTATATGAAAGCCCTCATTCTGAAATGGTCTCCACCACAGCTGGAAGCAAATTTATCTTTGAATGACACCACCTTCAAGAGAGCCAACGTGATCTAAACCATGCAGTGACCTCTGGTTTTGAGCTGGCTCTGCCTGAGAGCTAAGGCAGAGATCAGCCACGGTGCAGGGACCAGGGCTGCATCCTGAGCCACTCAAACCTTCACTGCAGAGCTGTGCTGCAGGAGACAGAGACAAGCGGTCAGGGACAGCCTCACCATGGAGGACACCACCTTGCTGAGCTGCTTCTCATAGGCAAAACCCCCTCTGCATTCTCACCTACACTCCTATTCAGCTCTCCAAAATACAGGCTCATTTCTGTAGAAATTTAGAGGGAAGCTGGTCCCAAACAAGGCCCCGGAGCTGTCTGCCCATGCTGAGGGCCATGACACTTGGCCTTCATGGTACTTGTCCTGCAGAAACAGAGTAAATCCCCATGTGCCTCTGTGAGCCATGGCTTCATCTCCAGTCCCTGCATCCTGCTAGGCCAGCTGAGAGAGGAAAAAACAACCACAACCCAAAAGCCTCCACACAGACACAGCCTTCTCCCAGCAGAACCAGCTGAGAGAGAGCAGAAAAGCACATTCAGGTTTTACTGGGTTATGCTTCACTTTTTATTACAAAGTTTATCAATTATTGAATAATATTTATCTGAATTATTCAGCAACCTTCTTTTATTTAAACAGGCTTTTGGTAGCAGGGGAAACTGGAACAAACCATTTCAGTCCACAGCTCTGTAATCTGGATGGATAGGCTTAGCAGAAATAAAAGTCTCATTTCACAGTTAAAATTCATTTGCTGGACTCGTTTCATCTTCTACACTTGTTGGCACTCCAACAGGAATGGCACAGGATAGAATAAACAAATCCACCCTTTGGTGCTGGGTGGCTGCTTCTGGGGAGCATGGCCCTGCCACCAGCAGGCTGCAGCCCCTGCAGAGGCTCAGAGCACGGCACCCACAGGATGGGCAACAGCTTCTGCCTGCCTTGGGCATGGTCTGGACTCCCCCCTGCCATTTGCAAAGCAGAGGCTTGAGGAGGAGCTGGTTGCTCCTCTGAGCCAGTCTGAGCCTGCAAACCACCACTGCATCAGGAGGGGTGCAGTGGCTGCAAAGGGAACCAGCACCAGCGGCTGTGCTTCTGGGCTGCAAGGGCAAACACGGGAGGCTCTCTCTTTGCATCCTCTGCAGTAAGCACAGGACTCATCCCACACACATGAGGCTGACTCACCCAAATCTGAACACTGAGCCTTTATAGGACTGGCACCAAAGGCTTTCTGTCTTCCCAGTCAATACCTAAACTTCAGCAAATGAGATTGGTCAGGGAACATGCTCACAGCACTCCCCTTTGAAAGGCTCCTGCATGTCTCTCATTTGCCCAAAGCCCTGCAGCAGGCCTGGGGTTTCACAGGCTCCTGGGCTGGTTATTGGTGAGGTTCTGAGTGGCATCCTCAGGCTGACCCTGCGAGGTGTGTGCATGTGTTAAGTCTCACCCTGCTCACAAAGCAATCAGACCACTCTGATTGCCCCAGCACCGTTTATGCACAGCAATAATCCGGGCTGTTAAAGCCCACTCATTAATCATCCCAGTTAAATCAATAAATAATTACATGTGCCATAGCACTGTGCTCACAAACAGAACCTTCCAGACACAGACACACTGGAAATAAACAATAACCACACCTGCAAGGAAGAGGGCAAACAGCTGCCCCTCAAACGAAAATTTAAGTGTCTACATTTTGTCCTAAGTGAGGTTTGGGAAACTGCTGAGCTGTAACTGGCTAATTAATTCCTAACCCCACTACAGGCCATTGGAAATTTGCTTACATCAGTAGCAGATTCAAGAATAGAACAGAATAGGACAGAACAGAACAGAATAGAATAGAATAGAACAGAACAGAACTAACCAGGTTGGAAAAGACCTTTGAGATCATCAAGTCCAACCTATCACCCAACACCATCTAATCAACTAAACCATGGCACCAAGTGCCTCATCCAGGCTCTTCCTAAACACCTCCAGGCATGGTGACTCCACCACCTCCCTGGGCAGCACATCCCAATGGCCAATCTCTCTTGCTGGGAAGAATTTCTTCCTAACATCCAGCCTGAGCCTCCCCTGGCACAGCTTGAGACTGTGTCCTCTTGTTCTGGTGCTGCTTGCCTGGGAGAGAGACCAATCCCCACCTGGCTACAACCTCCTTTCAGGTAGTTGGAGAGAGCAAGAAGGTCTCCCCTGAGCCTCCTCTTCTCCAGGCTAAGCAACCCCAGCTCCCTCAGCCTCTCCTCCCAGGGCTGTGCTCCAGACCCCTCACCTCGTCTGGTATTATTTCTGCACCTCCACTGACAGGAGATTCACCAGGGCACACAGACGTCAGCCAGGTGAGGGCCATACACCGATGGTCTCCACCTGTTTAGGAGTTTCCCCTAACCACTTTCCTGCAGGAATCTAAAAGTGGGGAAAAGAGGAGGAACAAAACGTAGCCATCCAGCCGGCATCACCATTGAACTCCATTGTAACGCCGGTGACACCTCAGAGAGGTGCCTGGGTAATTAGCGCCTAATTAAGAGTCAATGCCTGGTTAATTAGCTACTAATTAAGAGTCCTCTCCACTCCCTCACCTCTCAGTTCCATTCCTGCTGTTCAGAGCAGGGCACACAACAACCCTGGCTAGGTTATGCGGTGAGCCACACAAGCAGCAGCCAGGCCCCCAAGCCAGCTCCCTCCTCTGCTCCTGCAACAGCATCCCCAGACACCAGACCATCGGTGCCACTGCCCAAAGCTAAGCTGGAGGCAGCATCCAGGGTTGGCCCTGGCTGAGTAACAGCAGCAAGGAGCTTTGTCATCTCTGCCCAGCGCCACAGGACCGGCAGCCCCGAGCACGCTCAGGTGAGGAGGTGGCGATGAGGAGAAAGAGCAGGGGAGGAGCTGGGGGCTGGCAGCTGGAGGGATCTGCCAACGCTGCACAAATGCTTTGCTGGTCTTATCTTCGAGCAGAGGTAAGGTGCAGCTGAATGTGACACCACACTGCCCCACAGCTTCCCTGCCCCTGTGATGAGCTGGGAGACAAGGGCCAAAACCCTTTGGCTCTGCCATGTGCTTCCATGGATCCAACTGCACCATGTGGAGACAAATGGAAAACTGCTCCACTGAGCACCTTCAGAGACCTGAGGAGAGCATCAGATGACAGCATGAGCTACACCCATGCAGGATCTACCCTTGGAGCAGATGAAAACAAAGCTGTGAGCAAGCAGTAGGTTTGCATTGCTTCATTTCCATCCACTGCTGAGGGCTGAACATTTTGTAGGTTTGAGGGTTGCTTTAAACTACAAAGCCTGGAAACAACATAAGGAAGAGGAATGATGAAAGCCTCAGAGAAGGCTGGGAGCTGGAGCTTTAGGAAGCAGCATCCAGTGTTGCAAGGTTGGTAATAAATGGCAGCATTGCTGCTCTGCTGCCTTCCTGTTCTCAGAACTGAGCCATAAATACATCCTTCACCAGGGTGAAGACAGGGAGTCACAACCAGGCACCAGCCTCTCAGCTCTTGCATTTCACCTCTCTGGAGGCAGAAGTCTCCCTTTCCAGGGGAACTTGGCTCTATTTCCAGCATATGTTAACAGGACTGAAATTCTTGCAGAGGACTTTAAAAGAGAGGGAGAGAAAAGAAATAACGTTCCTCTAATAAAACCTCCATAAGATAATACAACTTTTATAGTGCATGAAAATAACAATAAAGATTCAAGCTCCCATAGAAATCAATGAATCTCCTGTTTCAAAAGCTCCTGTGCAAACAATATTTCCTTGAGCTAATACAACAGAGGGAAGTGAAAAGTTGAACTTGATAATTGCATCAATAGAGCGCTCGGATTCCTCCAAACAGCTACTCTGAAGATGAGATTTTAAAGCATGCTTCATAAATATAGGAGCAGAGAACAAAATAGCCCCTTTTTTTGATAATTAAACAGTTAGCAGCTAAATTGCATTGTAATTGATTAGAAAATTGCTTTTTTAATGAGATTTAGTCACTAGGAAATGGCTTCTTTCCCCCCCCCCCCCCCTCTTCAATATGCCCAATGTGCATTGGGTCATTTAAACAGCAAATTGCCTTAGTGGCCTTCTCTTGAGGCAGCCTAGATTCAGCTTTCCCTAAGAGAAGACACCACCCAGCAGGGGAGTCCAGCCCTTCAGGCACCAGGCTGGAGGAGCAGCACCCAGAGCTTCCCCACACCTGGCCGTGGCCTGCTGCATCCCAGGGCCACTGCCGCAGCGGTGCCAGCCGGGCAGCTGCTGCCTCTGCTGCTGGAGCCAGAAGGAGTCCTCCTCTCCCGGCCAAAACCATGAGCAGGAAGCCTCTCAGCTTCAGGAGCTCACAGCCTTTGATATGATCAGACAGCAGGACTAGTGAGGTTCTCTTCCCTCTCTACTCTGCCCTAGTGAGATCACAGCTCCAATGCTGTGTCCAGTTTTGGGCTCCCCAGTTCAAGAGAGACAGGGATCTGCTGGAGAGAGTCTGGCAGAGAGCTATGAGGATGATGAAGGGACTTAACCATTCCTCCTATGAAGAAACTGAGAGAGCTGGAGCTGTCTAGTCTGGAGAAGAGAAGGCTGAGAGGGGACATTGATAACAATGTCTATAAACCTCTGAGGGGTGGGTGTCAAGATGAAGGTGCCAGGCTGGTTTTGGTGGTGCTCAGTGATAGGGCAAGGAACAACAGGTACAAGCTGGAACCCAGGAGACTCCACCTCAGTACAAGGAGGCACTTCTGTATGGTGAGGGTGACAGAGCACTGGAGCAGGCTGCCCAGAGAGGTTGTGGAGCCTCCTTCATTGCAGGCTTTCCAAACCCACCTGGATGTGTTCCTGCTTTGGCAAGGGGGGTTGGACTCCACGATCTCTGGAGGTCCCTTCCAAGCCCAACCATTCTGTGATCTTTGCTAACCCCCTTCCAAGTGGCAGTGCTGAGGTCCCCAGGATGAGCTTGGGGGCAGTGTGACGCTGTGGGGTGAGCACCAGCAGGTGCAGAAGCAGCTGCCCCACTCTGGATGCCCACTGCTAACCCCCACAGGGCACTGGATGCGCTCAGGTGCCCACTTCCTCTCTCCTTTATTCTCAGCTCCAAAGCCCAGCAGGCCACGTTCAAAATCAGCAATTATCATTAGCTTGGTCATGTTGTAGCTCACAGAAGCCACTTGGTAGAAGCCTTTCCCTATGCACAAAGTGAAGAGAACCTCTCTTAAATAGCCTGCACCATCTGTAGAAGAGACAAAGCATGGGAGAAAGCAAGGGATCAGCTCATTAAAATATGTGAATTTAGCCCTAGGATACCACAAGGTTGGGGGGTGGGGGAAGAGAGAGAGAGAGAGAGTAGCCTGCCTTCAAAACTAGAAGGGTATTAAGATAATTGTTTTCAAGGCTCTACTCAGGAAAGAGTTGCCAAAGAAATATTGTCCAGCTGTGTGAAGAGCATGTATTGAAAATAAATCATCATTTGACAACACTTGAGTTAAAGGAATTTTCCAAGTGCTTCAGGAACAAAAGATCTCAATGAATCCTGATTATTGAGAACAACCTATTATGTACAACAACAAATGCAGTGTACAGTTAAGTCAGATTTTTATTGTTTGGCTTCCAAGATCTCTATTGATGTGGCTTGGACTGCAATGTAAACAGCAGTGATTGCAATCATTCGCTGCTGCCATGGCAACAGACGAAATTAAAAGGGCAAACTCCAAAGCTGAAGCAGCACCACGGCTGCAGCTCCTAATTTCACGACAGCCAAAGGATGTGTGCAGGGTGGCAGCAGTACCTGCAGCCAGCAGGTTTGCTTGCAGACATCAAAGTCCTCCAGGTCGGGCTCTGGAATCAAGGACAAGCATCAGCTCTTGTGTGCCCACCAGGTTTCTCTGTGTGGCTGACTCTACGGCTTTAAATACCTGGGGAACTGAGGGAGACTTAAAACAAAGGCTTCAAAGCGGTCTTAGGGAGATTTAGGCCATTCCTCCATCCCCCAGCTTTCAAGGCTGGGACTCAGACATGAGTATTGTTCATCAGTTCCATTCTGGACTGTGTGCAGTGTGGTGGAGAATGGGAGAGTCAAGCTATGGAAATTCAAAGACATTCTCTGTGCTCTAAAGGGCAACTCTGAGGTGAACTTTTCAACTTCATTCATCTAATGGAAATCTTCTTTATCAGCTGTCTGTTGCAGCAAAACAAGAGGGACAAAGGCTGAGCTGGCTCATCCTGATGGATCAGCTGCTTTTGCAGAAGGACAAGCCACCTGAAGGAGGTGGGAGGGAGCTGGGGTTGCTTAGCCTGGAGAAGAGGAGGCTCAGGGGAGACATTATTGCCATCTACAACTCCCTGAAGGGAGGTTGCAGCCAGATGGGGGTTGGTGTCTTCTCCCAGGCAACCAGCACCAAAACAAGAGGACACAGTCCTCAAGCTGCACCAGGGGAGGTTTAGGCTGGAGATGAGGAAGAAATTCTTCCCAGCAAGAGAGATTGGCCCTTGGGATGTGCTGCCCAGGGAGGTGGTGGAGTCACCATGCCTGGAGGTGTTTAGGAAGAGCCTGGATGAGGCACTTGGTGCCATGGTTTAGTAGATTAGATGGTGTTGGGCAATAGGTTGGACTTGATGACCTCGAAGGTCTTTTCCAACCTGGCTAATTCTGTATTCTATTAAGTGCTAGAAAGCTGAATTCGAGTCCATAATTAACTGCCACACTCATCCAGCTCTCAGGAACTGCCCAGGGCGCCTTCAGAATTGTGACTTCATCACTTTAAAGACAACCTGACCTGCGAACACCCTTTGCTTTAATCCAAGGGATAGAAGATATCAAAGCAGCATCAGTGGCCCCACGACTGCACTCCTACCATGGCCAGGCTCTAGCCCACAGGCTGCAGGCTGCTCCTTCACCAAAGCCTGCCCTGAGTGGACATGAGGGCTTTTCCCTGCTAACATTCCTGTACTCAGCCCCTGAAGGCTGTTCTGGGAGAAAGGAGGGCACTGTACCCACCTCCCCAGCTGCTGCTGCACTGAGCTTCCAGTTCTGATGTGAAGGAGCAAAGAACCTTTCCTGAGATTAAACTGCAGCAGCCCTAACTTCAGCCCTTTTCATTAGCCCCTTGTTACACCAACAATAGGAGAAAAATGCTGCCTGAAGGCACCCCAGCCATGAGTGACAGCAGACACAGTAACGTGCATCATTACAATATTCATAAGTAAATTTTCATGATAATTAACAAAGACAAGTGTCTTCTTTTGTTCTGATTACCTAAAGATATGTTAAAAGTAGGTTTGCATAATTAATTACCAAATGGAAGGTTCCTTACAAATCCTTGGAGGTTATTTCAGGGAGCTTGTTCAAGGAAGCCAGCTCCAGAACAAACACCATCTCTCACTTCTGAGCTTATAAATTAACTATGGTGATGTAAAGAGGAGCACAGCTTGAGCAGCAAGCGGAAGAGAAAGCCCAGGAATCATTGTTAGCAAGGGAAAAGCAAGCTTACAAGAAGGTGAGAAGCCTATGATGAGGTTTCTGTAGTACCTCCATGGTTAGGACTCTTCCTTCTCCCTGACTGGGACTCACTGCATCCATCCCCATCCATCTGAAGGCACCAAAGCTGTGGTGGCACTTCCCAGAGCAGCCTATTCCAGACGCTCACCACCCTCCTACTGAAGAACTTCTTCCTCAGCTCCAGTCTAACCCTGCTTTCCCTCAGCTTCAAACCATTCCCCCTTGTCCTGTCTCTGAACACCCTCAGGCAAAGTCTCTCCACAGCCTTCCTGTAGGATCCCTTCAGGTAGTGGAAGGCAGCTCTGAGGTCCCCCCTGGAGCCTTCTCTTCTCCAGGCTGAACACCCCCAGCTCCCTCAGCCTATCCTCACAGCAGCGGCGTTTCCAGCCCACCCCCCCGGGCTGGGCTTAACCCAGCACATCCAGACAATCCTCTTTTGGTAGAGTTTACTCAGTACCAGGCTCTGCTCCTCCCAGTTTACACCATTCCTTTGCCTTTTTTAAACAAAACCTCCGGGCCGGCGGAAGGCGATCCAATTACACAGCCTCTAACCAAATCTGCAGGCACAAAAGCACGGCCTCAAAGCGACATAAAGCAGATTTAGCCCAACATTTTAAAAGTTCAAGCTCTCAACAGGGAGACAGAGTGAAAACTCAGGCTTTTGAGGAATTAAATCTCCTCCCCGTGTCTCCAGCAGCCGCGTCTGATGGGCTTTAATGACGCCCCCGACGCCCAAGCACAAAACCTCCCCGGAGGATAAGCAACCTGATATTGTTCCCTTGAATGTCCCTGTGAAGTTCTTTGCACACTTCCATCCGTTCTTCTATTTGTTAATGCCATAAAAAGCCAAGGCTTAAACAAAAGTGTGTGTGCCATTCATCAGGTTTTAGTGCAGTTTATTGCTTCCCCAGCCAAATACTCAACGTGGGATTCATTTTTATGGCTTCTGATGTGCGTTTCTATTTATCTGCTCGGTGTTGCAAGACCTAAATAAATAAATAAATGCAACTGTGGAGGCAACTTGGTCTCCAGTCCCACTGCATTGCCCTCCTCAGACTGGAAATGCATGCCTACAGGCTCTGAAATCCCGGCAAATAGGGGGTGGAGGGGTTGGGTTTTCCCACTCTGCATCAGTGAGAGAGAAAGTCGTTCGAGGAAGTCTAAACGGTATTTAAAATGAAGTGCCTTCTGCCACAGGTTTTTGAAAGCTATTCTCTCCTCAGTGAAGTTTGGGGGAAATAATTCTGCTTCCAGAGAACTGTTTTCTGCCCTTTGATTTGCTGCTACTCTCTCTGAAAACCCTGAGATATTAAACAATCCTCTCGACGTTATGTTGTTGCTGTCTTACTGAAGCGGTTGGAACACCTTGCTCTCTTTGATGCAGAAAGTACCACAGAGAGCAGGATATCAAACCCCTTCTGAGGATTCCAGCTCAGCACAGAGCCAGCAGCATGCACCAGCAAGTCAAACACCCCTGCTGACGTGGAGCAGCTGAACCTTTCACCAACACATGGAAGAGCAGATAGAAGTACGCCAGCCTGGGTGCAGCAGGGTCCCACCACTCATCCCTGCCCTCCTCACTGCCTGGGGCTGCACTGCAGTGAAACCAGCTCCCTGCTCTCACACAGAGCCAGGCACTTCAGCTGAGCCTCTGCCTCTAATTTGAGTAAGGGGTTTTCCTTCCAAGCTCACCTCCAAGAGCTCAGTCATTAGAGGGAAAGGCAAAGACTGCTGATGCTCTCTGAGCTAATGAGTTATTAAGTAGAATGAGTTTAGCTGCATCACAACAGAAACCCAAGAGTGTTCAGGCAGCACATGCTGCTGCATGGCACCACAACCAGCTCTGTAAGCCAGCTTGCTGCCTCTCCACCAGCACCCTTGAGGCCACATCAAAGTCAGCCCCAAAGAGTGGTGGACAAGGACCACCCTAGGGGCTGACACCACCCACAGGGGGGCATCCATGTGCTTTGGGTATTCAGGGCCTCAGAGAGCCAAGCTGTCTCAGGTGTCTAATAACCAGGTGCTGGATGATCCAGAGAGCCCTTTTTGTGAAGCTTTTCCCCAAAGGAAGGATTTCTTTCAGTGCTGCTTCAAGACAACCTCTATACAGCTGCAACAACATCAAGGTCTCTTCCAACCTGGTTTATTCTATTCTATCCTATCTGTAGGACAGGCCAAGAGGAGAACTAGCTCAAGGCTTCTCTGTGTACCAGCCACTCTTGCTAGCCATGACAAGTTACTTTCAAAGGAGCACTTTTCACTCCTCACCTTCACCTCTGCTCAGGGTCTCCTCTAGCACCCCTGCCAGCTTCCCTATTTGCCAGGCATTCCTGAAAAGCACATTCAGTGTGCTGAGTGCTGGCAGCTGGGCTCCAAGCTGTGCACCAAGGCAAATGGCTTCTGTGGAATATCCCCTCTGGCACAGTGTAATCTGACCTATTACAGCAACAATCAACTTTCAGGGAGTTCAAGCCTTAGGGACAAGAAACTTATGGCTGGTAAAGGCAGAACAAACTAAGAATCAAGAAAAGAGATGAAACTTTCATTGCATTTGGTAGGAAAAAAGCTATTTGGGGCATAGCAAATGAACTTCTAGAAACAAGTTCATTCACCACCCTCCTCCTCTGAGGTGTCTAGAGGTCCTAGAGGGAACTGTGCCCCAGACAAAATCTGATACAGCAGTTTATGATGTTAGAACCCTGTCCTCCCACTCTGTGATCTCTGAGTAACACAAAGCATAAAATCTCATTTCCTAGCACTGCCTCCGGTGCAGCTTTTGATATCTTGTGCAGGCCTGTGGGAGTAGCAGCATCCATTTCATGGGAAGAAAAAGAAATGTTCCTTTTCTGTTGGAAGACAGAGAAGAGCAGAGAGATGCCCAGGCAGCACCAGCTGGCATGAACCTTGTCGTGACAGCAGCTTGGACACGCAGCTTGCTGGGGTCTCACGTGCTTGCAGGATGCTGACTTCCATAGCCCAGGGATGAATTTCCTCCTCTGCTGCCTCTGAAAGGTTTGCCATTGCTGCAAGGAGATACCTACCTATCTTAGCCCACTCATATTTGTGGCACAGGCATGAAAATAGTGAAAGCTGATTCAGATTGCTCATGCTAACTGCAGCACCCAGCCTAGTCTCTCAGCAGCCTCTATTTGCTCCTGCCCTCCCCCATCACAGCTTGCTAGGGGGCTGGATGGAATTGATGCCAGTTGCAGTACTTCACTGCCATCCTTATAACCTCATTTCCACACAGTGCTCATGTACAGACCTGTCACCACACCACTGTTCTGGATGCACAGCACAGAGATGCCCAGAAGTGCACTGAGGTTAAAAGGAGGTGCAACCACAGGCACCAGCAGTCAAACTACCACTGCTGTCTCTAGCTTCAGGGATGGTTCAAGCAGCTGAATCTGTGACTTTTCAGCTCACACAGCCATGGTAATAAATCTCTGATAGCACAGATCATAGAAAGAGAGGCAGAGAAAGAGATAACAGAGGTCATCTAGCCCCTAAGACTGCATTTCATTTTCCCTGTCTGAAAGCTTCCAGCCTGCTCTCTGCTAGCAACACCAACCCCCCCCTCCCAGACATAACTCAGACCTGCTCACCACAAACCCCCTCTCTCCAGCAACACCAAAGCAGCACATGCTCCCCTCTCATCCCTTCTATACATCCCCATCTCTGCAGGACACCCTGGAGCCCAGCCAGGACCAGCCCCACAGAGCTGCAGGCACCTGTGAACCTGGCTGAGCCCTGCACCTGCCAGCAAGCAGCACTGGGCTGCCACCTCTTGCAACACATCCCTGGCACTGAGGATTGTGAAATTCCACAAGAGGAGGAGAATGCTGCTGGGATTTTGCCCTTCCTGCCTGTGATGCTGCTTCTGAGATGTCTCCAAAAAAAGGGGGCCCAAAAATAGATCATTCAGCTTCTCCCCATCATCTCACTGCAGGGTATATTGTCAGTTTAATGTCTTCATTTAGTTCCTTCTGCTTCCCATAACACTGCCTTCAACTCAGAACAGTGCATGGGAGCAGGGGATGCCAGCTGGCTTGGCAATATTTTTTTCTGTACACACAAACCTCCTCCTGATTTTAACCTTTAAGCAAAATGAATCATAGAATCAGTAAGGTTGGAAAAGACCTCAGAGGTCATCAAGTCCAACCTGTCACCCAACGACTCATGACTAACTAAACCATGGCTCCAAGTGCCACATCCAAGCCTTTTTTGAACACCTCCAGGGATGGTGACTCCACCACCTCCCTGGGCAGCACATTCCAGTGGCCAACAACTCTTTCTGGGAAGAACTTTCTCCTCACCTCCAGCCTAAACCTCTCCTGGCACAGCTTGAGACTGTATCCTCTTGTTCTGATGCTGCTTGCCTGAGAGAAGAGACCAACCCTCACCTGGCTACAACCTCCCTTCAGGGAGTTGTGGAGAGCAATAAGGTCTTCCCTGAGCCTCCTCTTCTTTGAATAGAATGGAAACGACCAGACCAGGGTGGAAAAGACCTTTGAGATCATCAAGTCCAACCTATCACCCAGCACCATCTAATCAACTAAACCATGGCACCAAGTGCCTCATCCAGGCTCCTCCTAAACACCTCCACTGATGGTGACTCCACCACCTCCCTGGGCAGCACATCCCACTGGCCAATCACTCTTTCTGTGAAGAACTTCTTCCTAACTTCTCCAGGCTTAACACCCCCAGCTCCCTCAGCCTCTCCTCACAGGGCTGTGCTCCAGACCCCTCCCCAGTCTTGTTGCCCTTCTCTGGACACCTTCAAGTGTCTCAATGTCCTTCTTAAATTGAGGAGCCCAGAAGTGGACACAGGATTCAAGGTGTGGCCAAACCAGTGCTGTGGAGGAGAGGCCACCGGCACGCAGCACCTAGGAAATGGGCAGCCCCAAGCTGTGCTTCTTTCACTCAGGTGTCTCACAGGTTTGCATTAAAGATTTCACTATGACAAAAGTTTGTTTCAAGAAAAAGAAACTTGTGGAGAGGCATGGAGGTAAGCTTTTATCGGGGAAGGATAATCATAGAGGAATGGATTGCCTCCTGCCACTGCTGAAGAATAAACATGGACCTTAAGCTTCTGGGCAAAACACTGAGATCCCAGGGTGTTTAAAACAGCAGCTCAGGTGTATGATGCCGTACTCAAGTGCCTGTCCTGGTGAGGCTGAGCAGCCTTTTCTGACTCACAATTATCCTTATAATCCCATAATCAGAATCCTTGAATGGCTCAGGCTGGAAGGGACCTCACAGCTCATCTACTCCAACCTCCCTGCCACAGGCAGGGACACCTCTCAACTAGACTCAGCTGCTCATGGTCTCATCCAGCCTGGCTTTGAACACCCCCCAGGAGGAGGCAGCCACAGCCTCTCTGGGCAGCCTGTTCCAGAGCCTCACCTCCCTTGTACTGAAGAACTACTTCCAACTTTTTTTTTTCTCTTTTTTTTAAAGAAACAGACAATAATAAAGGAAATTCCACTCACCCACCAGCAGGACTGCACACTCATTTTCCTGGTCTCTCCACATCGGCTTTCCTGGCTTTTCCACACGTGCTTTCCCGGTTTCTCTAGTACCTTCCAGCCATTTCTCCCAGGCCAAATCCAGGCAAAGCGCTCAGAAACTTTCCTTTGGCCCAGGGAAATTTACATTGAGCCTTTATTGTCATCTAGCGACCAAAACTACTTCCACCTCTACGTCGAACTGGATTACAAACGTGTGGAATTTTGAGTCCGAGGAAAGAGAAAGGAAGCTTAATTTCGGGCTAGGCTACCCACATGCGCATATGGGCCCTCAAACCCGCAGTACGTGAAGTCCTTTGTCTGATCTGCATGAAGTCTTTGTCTCTGCAAGTGACCAGCATCCCTCACCCTCCCTCTGGAGCTCAGCAGCGTAGAAAGAGGTCATGCTGCAAACATGAGCAGCCTTGCTTTGACCCCAGGATGTCGTGCTGCACACATCAGTAGTCTTGCGTTGGCCCCAGGCTCCTCACAGGGCTGGGCACAGCTGGCAGCCTCAGGGGGTTGATTACTGGAGGGAAGGAGCCTCGCGGCACCGATTACCCACGGCCTGCTGGGCAGCCTGCAGGTGCCACTCGGTGCCCTTTCTTCTCCCTCAGGAGCCCAAGGCTCGGCCGTGCCCGGGTCCGGCTCAGGCCGGTGCCTCCAACACCCGCAGGGTGACACTGCAGCACTGCTTTGGCCCCAGGGTGCTGTGTTGCAAACATCAGCAGCCTTGCTTTGGCCCCAGTTGCTCACAGGACTGGGGAAGAGAGGGCACCATGCTGGGCAGGGCGAGCACAGCCCCGCCAGGGGCAGGGCGACACCAGCGCAGCTCTAACAGCCTTTTCCTCACCCTGCAAGGAGGAAGGAGCCGGATTGTTTCCAGGCATTGTCAGGCTCCTCCAGAGGTGTTTCCTTCTGGCTTCTATTTTCTGCAGCTCTCCCCTCGCCGAGTCAAAGCCCTGGCAGCAGGCTCTCCGGCTTGCAGCCCACAGCGTGCCTCAGGGCGCTCCAGCCCCTTGGGCTGCTGGGCTGTGTGCGGGTGCCGGTGCCCCCCGCGCAGCTGGCAGCCTCAGGGGGTTGATTACTGGAGGGAAGGAGCCTCGCGGCACCGATTACCCACGGCCTGCTGGGCAGCCTGCAGGTGCCACCCGGTGCCCTTTCTTCTCCCTCAGGAGCCCAAGGCTCGGCCGTGCCCGGGTCCGGCTCAGGCCGGTGCCTCCAACACCCGCAGGGTGACACTGCAGCACTGCTTTGGAACCCGGCCCCGCGGCTCCTCAGCGGAGTGGAAACGCTGCCCTGTGAACCTGCCAGGACGGCTCCCAGCCCAGAAAGGGCTGCGAGGACAAAGCTGCCCCTGCGCTCTGCTCTCAGCTTTGTTAAGGGGCCTCAGAAGTGGCTAACGCTTGTCAAGACACATGCCCAGCCGTTGGCCGCTCACAACACTGGCACCGGCCCAGTGCTTACAAGACTGGAAGGATCTGCTCTTGGACCATCCCTTGGTGCATTTCAGCTCAGTCTTGCCCTTATAGATAAGCCCAGAACACACATAAATGAGCCTGGGCCGTTGCTCATTCACTGAGAGAGTTTGTGAACTCTGCCTGCCTCCCCATCCCATGTGTGCTCCTGATGCTGGTAACAAGTTTGGATCTGAGGAGTAAGATGTTACTCAAATTATAGGTCACAGCAGATGTGTGCTGGGTTCAGCCAGCAGCTTCCAGGCTTGCACAGTGATAGAGGTGGATGAGGGGAAAATAGCACCTAGCAGTAAAACTGCTAATGTGTTTTAGTGTTACTGATGTGAGACGTCAGGCAGGAAAGGCTGCTTCACAAATGCTCACAGACACTGACAGCCACTGACTCGTCACGTTTAACTCTCCCACCACTGGGCTCTCTCATTTTCCATCTGTGTATCAGAAGATGAACACCCTCAGTTACCCTTGGATGTGCCTGCTCTCTCCCAAGACTAAGATGTTTGTGCTGGCCCTAGCTTTGCTCTTCACTGAAGTGAAGGAGAGCAGGATCTGATGTTTTTTCACTTCACTGGGCCATGCCCTGAAAAACACTAAGGTCTCAGCTTGCAACGAGGGCAAGGGGAACTGGTGGTGCTCACTCAACATGGCAAAGAATTCTGGATTCCTTATTTCCTTCTCTCCCTCAGAACAAACACTTTCAAATAAGCTGTGGGTGGACAGAGAACATTCCTAAGGCGAGCTTACACATAAATATTTGAAATGACAACAGCTCTTGAGCCCCCATCACTTCTGCAGTTTTCTGGTGAAACCTTTTAAATGCCTCTCTTGACAAGGGATAAAAACCTGAGACACTCTTGGTTGTTTGTCCAGAGGAGCAAGTCACTTTTATTTGTCAATAAAGCTACCACACTTCCAGTGGCCTTTTGTTAAAGCTGAGCTGAGAAGCTTCGTTCTGAGAAACGTGCCTCCATTTCCAGATCTAATCATGAGTGCTGGAGAAAGCCTTCTGCAAAACAAACAGAGCTCAGTTATGAGTGGTTTAAAAGTCTCAGTTTTGCAGCCTTTCTGTGTCATCACTCTATTGAACAATACAACAAACCCACAGAGCAAGTCAAATAATCTGGGTAATTACCATGCACTTACTTTTATTTCCAGACTGGAGTCCTGTAATTCAAAACTACACAAACCCTTTATTTCTCACTTTGGTGCCGTCCTCTCTTTAATTTACTAGGAGAGGCAAGTTTTGCAGGGAGGAGTAATACCTCATTTACTGAGCAAAGCAGAGAAAGGACAGATTGAGAACAATTGCTTTCAGTTTCACTTAATTAAGAGGACTGAGGGGAAATTATACAGCTTAGGCACTGAGAAGGAGATGTTAGCAAAGAGAGAAGAGTTGAGATTCACAGCCTCTCTGGGACAGGGTGAGGAGAGAGACCTGCAGCTCACCTGCAGCTATTGTCTGGCATAATTACATCAGTGTCCTGAATGAGCAAATTTTAATAGAGAGAAACAATCCATTTGATTTCCTGGCTTCTGAAACTATTCTTTTTCAGTCTCCATTTGGTGTTGAAGCATACACATGTTCTGTGAACTCCTGTGCAGATCCCTGCTGAAGGTAGGGAAGGTACTGCCCTGCCTGAGAGGCACAACAGGTGTTAGTCTGAGTCAAGAGAGTGAAAGCTTATTGGCTCTGAAGCAGTGCTTGTTTAAGGCAACCTGAGGGGAACCCACCACGTGCTGGAATCTAAAGAGCTTTGTGATAGCTGCGTATTAGCTCTTCTAGAGCAAAATGTCTCATTGTGCCCTATTAACCCAGTGCAGAACAACCCTCAGTGATTCATGTTGTTCTAAATGGCTGGAATCCTGTGCATTACCTTTCTCTCCAGGGCTTGGTGTTTGGCTCATCCTAGCATTTTCAAGGATGTCAAACGTAGACATTTGATCTAGAAAAAATAAGCAACAGTCACATCAAGGAACCCAAACATCCTATTCTCCAGGCACTGGTATTCAGCAGGGAGGCAACTGGGCCTGTTTGTTGTGATAGAAAGTCATCCAGAGCTCTGTCTCTGATGCAGCTGAAATTTAATCATTCTATTTGTTTAGCAGGAACAATATCAGCCCTCACTCAGCAAATCAAGACAGTTGCTGAAGATTTTCCAGGGTTTGAGCTTGAAATCAGCAGCTGCAGTCGTGGTTCTGGGAGAATAGAATAGAATAGAATAGACCAGACCAGACCAGGTTGGAAAAGACCTTTGAGATCATCCAGTCCAGCTTATCACCTAACACCTCCTAATCAACTAAACCATGGCACCAAGTGCCTCATCCAGTCTCTTCCTAAACACCTCTAGGGATGGTGACTCCACCACCTCCCTGGGCAGCACATTCCAATGGCCAATTACTCTTTCTGGGAAGAATTCCTTCCTCACCTCCAGCCTAAACCTCCCCTGGCACAGCTTGAGACTTTGTCCTCTTGCTCTGGTGCTGCTTGCCTGGGAGAAGAGACCAACCCCCACCTGGCTACAACCTCCCTTCAGGGAGTTCTACTGATCTTACTCAGCACACTATAGGCAATGGATCCTATTTGAGTAGATGTCAGCATGAACAGTCAATGGAATGAATAAATTCCATGCTTTACAGAGAGAATGGACCTATGGCCAGCATTTCAAGCTGTGGAATCCAGAAATGGGACCCCAGGTGGTGCAGAGCAAACTACTGACCCTGCAGGCAGGGCCCTTTGCATGTAGGAGGCCAGGTCCAACGTGTCACTTCTCACCTCGTGTTTCTGAAGGGTTGGAAGTGGCAGAAGAATGTTGCAATGGGCACAGGTCTTCAGCATGTCAAAAGACTGGATGTCTTCAAGAGCTTGAGGTGATGTGGGAATGGGAAAGCCAATCCCTTTGCTCTCTAGGGGTTTAAGCAAGGTTTTGCAGGCGACTGGCTGGTCCCTTTGTTTCGTTTTGGGACGGACATCCTTCCACACCGTTGCATTCTTAGGGGAGGAAGAGGGAGGCTTTGGTGGATCACTGCTGAGTTTTGAAGTTGCCTGGTCCCCAGCAACTTCTGTCAGCTTCTGGGCTGCACTGCATTTATCCTGTTAGAAGAGAACATGCACAACGGGGTGAAGATTGGCACTGCACCCTAGTGTGCAACAAACAGGAGTCATGGGGAGGGACAGCAGACCCCTCACAATAATGCTTCAGCTGAACGCACTGTGGCATCAAACCATTGTCTGAAGATGCAAGACACGCTGCTCTTCCTTCCCTAGAGTGCAGCTTTTCAGAGACACTAAGCACAGACCAGGCTTTTGTTCCCTTTCAGAGGTGCTTACCAGGTGCTGGGAGTACTGGTCATCTGGAAATGCCTTATTGCACTTCTGACAGAGACTGCCACCAGTGCCTTCAGAAGGAAAAGAAATGGAGATTAACCCAGTGCTGACAGCAGCCAGCTAGGGACAGGCAGCTCAGATCCACTGAGGGTCACTGGCTCTGGAGGAGCACACAACTCTGATTCCACTGGCCAGGAAGGAATTACAGCTGTGATGACACTTAGCTTTTGCCACCAATCAAAACCAATCCACCACCCTTCCAATTCAGCCCCATGTTTTGTGGCTCATGATGCTTCACTCCTAGCCTATCCTAGCTAATCCTTGCTCCCAGCAGTTTGTTTTGCCAACCACTGTACCTACTGATGCCTGTTACTTTCTAGAATCATTGACAGGGGTCATGATATTTCTTTGTTTGTTTGCTTTGCTATATGCTGTCCAACACCCTGGGCCAAACAAAGCTTCAAGACCTGCAAGAAATGAAGGCATACATTGCTGTATGAAGCAGAAGGAAATGCTGCATTATATTTTCTGCTGTGTGACAAATAGGAAGAGGAAGTTCTGCTTATTTTCTGACAGAGAGAATTTCACTTCCAGGACATAAGGGAGGCAGAAAAGCACAGGGGCAAGGAGCTACTGGTCAGTGCACCCACCCCTAGCTTTACAATAACCAGTGTAATAGAAAGCAACACTGCAGCTGGTTAAACAACAATCCCCTCCAGCCTGGCTCACTGAGAACTGTAGAGAAAGCAGGAGAATTTTCACTGAGAATTAACAGGGTGAGAATAGAATAGAATTAACCAGGTTGGAAATGACCTTTGAGATCATCCAGTCCAACCTATCACCCAACGCCATCTAATCAACTAAACCATGGCACCAAGTGCCTCATCCAGGCTCTTCCTAAATGCTTCCAGTGATGGTGACTCCACCACCTCCCTGGGCAGCACATTCCAATGGCCAATCTCTCTTTCTGGGAAGAACTTTCTCCTCACCTCCAGCCTAAACCTCCCCTGGCACAGCTTGAGACTGTGTCCTCTTGTTCTGGTGCTGCTTGCCTGGGAGAAGAGACCAACCCCCACCTGGCTACAACCTCCCTTCAGGCAGTTGGAGAGAGCAAGAAGGTCTCCCCTGAGCCTCCTCTTCTCCAGGCTGAGCAACCCCAGCTCCCTCAGCCTCTCCTCACAGGGCTGTGCTCCAGACCCCTCCCCAGCCTCCTTGCCCTTCTCTGGACACATTCCAGCATCTCAACATCTTTCCCAAACTGGCTGACCCAGTGCATGAGAAGGAATTTTGCTTACCAGTGGAGTCAATAAATGTTGCCTTGGTGGATGCTCCCCTGGCTTGAAGGTTCACATCCCCCTGATAGGGGAGGTCAGTGTTTGGACAAGCCTCTCTGTGCTTGCTGTGCTCTCTGTACATGATGTACTTGTTACAGGCCCTGCAGCACTCCGTGCGGCTGGCACAGGAGTCCAGGTGCTCCTCCAGCCTGTCGAAGGGCAGCTCCAGCTCACAGATTCTGCACCTCACTGCTCGTTTGAGGCATTCCTTGGTCTGCACAGGAACACAGGAAATCACTGCAAGTTTGCTACCAATGCTGGAAGAAGGCATTGGGTGAGAGCAATGAGTGACTGCTGGAGAAGCATAGAATCAACCAGGCTGGAAAAGACCTCACAGATCATCAAGTCCAACCTACTAACTATCACCCAACACCTCCTGACAACTACACCATGGCTCCAAGTGCCACATCCAAGCCTTTTTTCAACACCTCCAGGGATGGGGACTCCACCACCTCCCTGGGCAGCACATTCCAATGGCCAATCTCTCTTTCTGGGAAGAACTTTCTTCTTACCTCCAGCCTAAACCTCCCCTGGCACAGCTTGAGACTGTGTCCTCTTGTTCTGGTGCTGGTTGCCTGAGAGAAGAGACCAACCCCACCTGGATACAACCTCCCTTCAAGGAGTTGTGGAGAGCAGTAAGGTCTCCCCTGAGCCTCCTCTTCTCCAGGCTAAGCAACCCCAGCTCCCTCAGCCTCTCCTCCCAGGGCTGTGCTCCAGACCCCTCCCCAGCCTCCTTGCCCTTCTCTGGACACATTCAAGAGTCTCAATGTCTTTCCTAAACTGAGGAGCCCAGAACTGGACACAGGACTCAAGGTGTGGCCTAACCAGTGCTCAGTAGAGGGGCAGAATGACTTCCCTTGGACCTGGCTGGTCAAAGGAGTCAGCCTCCAAGGTAGGAAGTTCTGCACTCCATACGTACCTCATGATGCTCCAGCTGGTACTGCTGCACACTTTGGTGACAAAGCTGACATGTGACCTGCAAGCAAAACACCCAGCAGTTGGTGGGGACCACAAAAGTTGGTTAAGGCTTTCATATGTCAATGGAACTGCAAGCTTCTGAGAGGAGCTTCCTGCCATTTAAATCCCAATCAGCAAACAAGCTGCTGGTGAGTTTTTGTTTCTCTGTCAGGCCTGAGCTGTGTTGATAAGACTGTGAGGAAAACAGATGTCTGATGATTCTGCAGGAAGCTGTCAAGTCTGTGTGAGGATCCAGTTGTCAAAGGGGCCCATGGGAATGGCAAAGTGTGATGTGAAATAAAGAGCACATTCTTAACTTAAAAGTGTAGGTCTGGTATTCAGCTGGTCTGGATGTTAATGGCCCCTCTGAAAACACAGGAGTTAGCTTTCTGGGTTCTGTTAAGTCCCTGAAATCAGTGGAATTGCTAAAGCAATAAACCCAGTAAGGCAGAATAAAAAGCCATGGCTGTGTGTTCAGGCTCCAACTCAGTGCCTCCAGCCTCTTCATGCCATGCTGAAAGTGCTCACTGTGTGAAGAGCTGATAAATTTATTCTGCCAGTTCAGGGGTGCCTAAAATAAGTGCATTGATGCCACCCTTTGTAGAATAGAATAGAATAGAATAGAATAGAATAGAATAGAATAGAATAGAATAGAATAGAATAGAATAGGTTGGAAAAGACCTTTGAGATCATCGAGTCCAACCTATCACCCAGCACCATCTGATCAACTAAACCATGGCACCAAGTGCCTCATCCAGGCTCCTCCTGAACACCTCCAGTGATGGTGACTCCACCACCCCCCTGGGCAGAGCATTCCAATGGCCAGTCTCTCTTTCTGTGAAGGTACAAGCAAGGCTGCTGTCAGATCAGGTTCTGTCTGTCTTCCTCTAATCAAATCATTTCAATTGCATGCTCTGGCCAGTTCACAAGCACCAGCAGCATACATCCATGCCTGATCTGCTGAGGACACCACAGTGGACCTTTTATTCTCTCAAGCTGAGTGTGCAGTAGGATCAAAAGCTGCTGTAACCAGGCCTGAAGGGTCACACCAGGCTCTTGCAGCTTTTCTAGCCCAACAACTAGAGAACTTCAAACCTAATTACTATAGAGCACAGACCCACCAATGTGCCACTTCAGAGCTGACAGAGCTTTTTGCTGTTTGTGTAGCACCACTCACCTGCTTGTGTGCCTCTGCTTGATGGTCTGCCATATCCTTATAGGCAATTGGCTCATCACACTCTGGGCAGAGAGCAAGAAATCTCAAGCAGTGGGCCTCATGGAGGGAGAAATTGGTAGCAGCCACATCTCGTTTACTACCAAGCACACAAATGGCAAAGAGAGAAGAGTCAATGAGCTGCTGTCCTGTGTCAGCCCTGGTCAGCAGCCGAGCACCCACACTGCTGCTCACTTTCCACCACCCTACCACACACACTGTGGCACAGGAAAATTTAGTAGGTCAAGATCAAGACAGTTAATACTTGGTGGAAAGGGGAAGACACAACATAAATGAAGCAACTGACACATTGCTCACCACTTACCATAGGCATACCTATGCCCAACCAGTCTGTCACAGAATCTTGGGGATTGGAAGGGACCAGTCCAGCCCCACTGCCAGAGCAGGATCACTTAAAGCAGGTCACACAGGAACACATCCAGGCTGGTTTTGAATGTCTCCAGAGCAGGAGACTCCACAACCCCCCTGGGCAGCCTGCTCCAGAGCTCTGTCACCCTCACAGCGCCAAAGTTTTTCCTTCTGTTCCTGTGGAACCTCCTCTGCTCCAGGTTGCCCCCACTGCCCCTTGTCCTGTCCTTGGACATCACTGAGCAGAGCCTGGCTCTGCCCCCCCTCTCTGCACTTTGCACAGCCACCTCAGAAGGAAAAGCCAGCCCCACCCTGCTCCTCTCCCTCCAACGCAGTTTGTATCCCTGGGCAGGAGGGAAGGCACATCTCTTTGGTCAGGTTGGCTCAGCTGCCCAGCATCCCCCCAACCCTTTTAGAACATAATGCTCAGGCTTGCTTTGTGCAAGGCTAAGCATTGGGTTTTCTTTGCAACCAAGTGAAATTGAGGCTAGGCTCATATTTAACCTTTCTAAGTTTGACTCTCTTTTTTTAATTGCAGGGCTTCAGAGTCTCCATTCATATAATTTGCCCAATGGCCTAGCTACTACTTAAGACACACCAAGCTACACTATCCTTATGGCCCCTTCCAGCCTCCTATTCTATGAAAGATGCCAAATTTTCCTGGAAAAAATAAAATTCTATCACTCAACTGCAAACAGAGCAACAGAATGAAACATCAGCTGTGGGGGGAAACTGAGGCAGCTGCAGCCTTCAGCATGATCCATGCACTGATTCCTCCACCACAAAGATGATCCAAGGGCTGGAACACCTCTGCTATGAGCACAGGCTGAGGGAGCTGGGGGTGTTCAGCCTGGGGAAGAGAAGACTCCTGGGGGGACCTCAGCACTGCCTTCCAATAGCTGAAGGGATCCTACAGGAAGGCTGCAGAGGGACTTTTCCTGAGGGTGTGTAGAGACAGGACAAGGGGGAATGGTTTGAAGCTGAGGGAGAGGAGGTTCAGACTGGATCTTAGGAAGCAGTTCTTCAGTGTGAGGGTGGTGAGACTCTGGAACAGGCTGCCCAGGGAGGTGTGGATGCCTGCTCTCTGTGGGTGTTCAAGGCCAGGCTGCTCAGGGAGGTTGTGGCTGCCTCCTCCCTGGGGGTGTTCAAGGTCAGGCTGGATGAGGCCTTGAGCAGCTGATTCAAGCTGGGAGGTGTCCCTGGGGTGGTTGGAGCAGATGATCTCTGAGGTCCCTTCCAGCCTAAGCCATTCTATGATTCTGCAAAATTTACCCACCCTGAACCTAGGCAAAAAGAGAACAAGCAGCACAGGAGAGCCCTGCGGAAGAAAGCTCTCCACAGAAAATCAGCTGGAAAGCAGCGACCTGGAAACATGAAAACCTGCACAAAATACTTGTGCTGACTACTGCAAATAGCTAACACACACCCCTCAAGCCCTGGGGTCCTCCCTCTTCTCCCCCTGTCAACAGGAGAAGGGACATTAAGGGAGATCCTGGCAAACTCTTGCAGTCCCCACACTTCGCAGGGATGGAGAGGGAGAAAGGGTTGGCTCTTACCAATTTGTGCAGAACCTGCTGTCTTCTGCCATTATTTTTCTTTCTTTCTTCTGCAGGATGGCCTTTGTGCTATGAGTAGAGAGAGAGCGAAGAGAAACGAAAGCGAAAGCCTGTGCGGCTGTAACTCCACCCAGAGCCAGCTGTTCAGCCGGCAGCAGCTCTTTAAAGGAGAACAGCAGCGCTGCCGCACCGCCAGCAGGGTTTAGTGCAAGTTCCAAGCGCAGATGAGTCTTTGAAGGAGCGTCCTGGGCTTTGCTTGGGCCTGGGTGAATTTGCTTCCTAGCAGCTGTGACAGTGCTGTGGTTCTGGATTTTCGTGACAGCAGCCCAGCTACCCCCTGCCCTGCACACAATACCCCCCTGTGCAACCCTCCTGTACCACCCTCCTGTACAACTCCCCTGTACAACTCCCCTGTACAACCCTCCTGTACAACTCCCCTGTACAATCTCATAGAACCATACAACCAATCAAGTTGGAAAAGACCTCAGAGACCATCAAGTCCAACCTGTCACCCAACACCTCCTAACTAAACGATGGCTTCAAGTGCCACACCCAATCCCCACCAGGGACAGTGACTCCACCACCTCCCTGGTCAGCACATCCCAGTGGCCAACAACTCTTTCTGGGAAGAACTTTCTCCTCACCTCCAGCCTAAACCTCCCCTGGCACAGCTTGAGACTGTGTCCTCTTGTTCTGCTGCTGGTTGCCTGTACAACCTGCCTGTGTCCTCTTGTTGTGGTGCATGGTTGCTCCTTGTGCGACCTCCTTGCGCAACCTCCCTGTACAACCCCCCTGTGCAACCCTCCCTAACAACCCCTCGGTGCAACCCCCCGTGCAACCCCCCCTTACAAACCCCCTGTGTAACCCCCTCCCCTTACAACCCCCCTGTGCAACCCCCCCTTACAAACCCCCTGTGTAACCCCCCTGTGCAACCCCCCTGTGCAACCCCCCTGTGCAACCCCCCTGTACCACCCTCCTGTCCAACCCCCCTGTACACCCTGCCCTGTACACCGCAGCCCGAAGGCCACCCTGCCTTACCTCCCCCGCTGCAGGAACCCAAACAATGGTCAGCGCCAGGGGAGTGAAGGCACAGCTCAGAAGGAGCAGGAGAGGGAAAACAGGAGAGAGAAAACTCCAAATATATAGCATTTGCAAGCCAGTGGGATGGTGCAAACACGAGTTTCGTAGCACCTTGCCCAGCCCCTGTGGCTTGTCCAGCCTCCTGCTTCCTGGAATTCTCTGGAAAACTCTTTTTTTTTTAACAAGTATTTCTCAGATAATATCATAGAATCATATAAATCATCCATCATATAAATCATATCAACTATAACACCCCAGCAGACTCCCAGGCTCCACTGTCTCCCACCTGAGCCTCAGACCCCTGCAGGGTACCCAGGTATGTGCCAGGCAAAACCTCCAGCCTGCATCACCCAGCTCTGCCTCTTTGGGGATATGCTCTCATGGCTGGGACTGATCCACAGCAGCAGAGGCCCCAGGTGCAGCAAGCTCTACCTGTGGCTGGGCTTCAGCTGGGGGTCATACAGCTCTGCACTTTACACACAGAACTTTAGAGGAGATGCAAGTAGAATCATAGAATTGTTGGGGTTGGAAAAGACCTCTAAGATCATCAAGTGCCAACCATCAACCCAACACCACCATGGCCATGAAACCATGCTCCAAAATTCCACGTCCAAACATTCCTTCAACACCTCCAGGGATGGTGACACCACCCCCTCCCCAGGCAGCCTGTTCCAATGCCTGAAGCCTCACCTCAGCTCTCCAAGAATGAGGCTGTTCTTCATCTAGCTTTTAGATTGCTCCTCAAGCTTAGCCAGAGAGACAAAAAGATCAGAACTCCACAGTTGCATGTGGATGCCAATGCCTTTAGAATTCTCTGCTGGAAGGCTCTGCCATTTCTTGTACCTGCTGCTACAACTGACCCCACACAGCAGCACAACCCAGGTGGCTCCTCTCTGGTGTTGTAGATCCTGCCTGGTGTGGAACTGGCTGGAAAGCAGCCCTGAGGAGAGAGACTTGGGGGTGCTGGTGGAGGAGAAGCTCACCAGGAGCTCTCAGTGTTGCACTTGCAGCCCGGAAAGCAAATCAGATCCTGGGCTGCAGCAAGGGAAGTGTGGCCAGCAGGGCAAGGGAGGGGATTCTCCCCCTCTGCTCAGCTCTGGGGAGACCCCACCTGGAGTACTGCCTCCAGGTCTGGAGCCTCTATTACAAGAGGGATCTGGAGGTGCTGGAAGGTGTCCAGAGAAGGGCCACGAGGATGAGCAGAGGGCTGGAGCTGCTCTGCTATGAGGACAGACTGAAGGAGTTGGGGCTGTTCAGTCTGGAGAAGAGAAGGCTCCGAGGTGACCTCATTGTGGCCTTCCAGTATCTGAAGGGGGACTACAAGAAGGCTGGGGAGGGACTTCTCAGGATCTCAGGTAGTGATAGGACTAGGGGGAATGGAATGAAGCTGGAGGTGGGGAGATTCCAGCTGGAGGTGAGGAGGAAGTTCTTCCCCATGAGAGTGGTGAAGCCCTGGAATGGGTTGTCCAGGGAGGTGGTTGGGGCCCCATCCCTGGAGGTGTTTAAGCCCAGGCTGGATGAGGCTCTGGCCAGCCTGATCTAGTGTGGGGTGTCCCTGCCTATGGCAGGGGGGTTGGAACTCGATGATCCTTGTGGTCCCTTCCAACCCTGACTGATACTATGATACTATGATAGTATGAATGAGATGCTGGAGGTGAGGAAAATATGAGCTGACCTTCTTAGTCTGCAAAATAGAGATGACAATATCAGTTCTTCTACATTGCTGAGGTGTTGGGAACAATCATCCAGCAGGATCTGCATGGTGCATTGTAAAGCCATGCACAGCAGATGCAGCTCAGAAATTGGTGTGGATCATTTCCCATCCAACCAAGCCTCTTCCATTCCATTTTTTTTTTCCCCTCTGGGAAAAAGAAAAGAAGAAGAAGAAGGGGGGGGGGAAAAAAGGAAGCTAAATAAGCCATTATTTAGACCTGGGAATAATGAGTGGTTATCTGGATTTTGCAACACAAATTATGTAATGAAGCAGAGAAAAGGCTTTTGAACAAATATGTTAATGAGATGGCAGCAATGGGAGAGGTTACAGAGTTGCCAGTTCAGAATAAAACATTTTTAATGTGATTTTTGTCTTTTGGTTTTGTTTTGGTGTTTGGTTTTTTTCTTCCCCCCCCCACTTTCTTTTGTAGTCATTGGCCTGCACAGCATTTGAATGTGCTTTAGGGCTTCATGCAAACTGTACAGGAAATAGCAATTCTGGGTCAAGAAAGCCTGCTCCAGCAACACACATTTGCTGAGAAATCCCCTGACTCAAAATTCATAATGAGGGCTTTTATGTAGAAAGTTGTTGGGCACAGGGAGTGCACAGAAGGGACTGCAGAGAAAGGACTGCAGAGAAAGGACTGCTCGTTCAGAGCCTCAAAAGCTTTTCTTGGAAAAATATCAGATGCTCCACTGGGAACTTGGTTGAGAGATACTCCTAAAGCAGCACAGGGAGCTGGCAGTGGCTGGAAAGCACTGACTGGAGGGAAAAAGGATTTCCTTTCCATTTAAATTCTGTGCAAACCCTTCTGTGCAAGAGCTCTTCCAGGCATCTTTTTTAAGTCAAGCATCACAGAGAGGTAAGTCTTGAGCTGGTTGGGTTTCAAATGTGCTTTTCAAAAGCCTAGGTAGGAGACACTTCTTTTCCTGCTAAGCCCTGGAATGTCTCAGAGTTGGTGGCTTTCGTTTGTGTTTCTCAGCATCAGGCAGGGTTGATCTTACAGCCCTTGGTTAATAGAATTGTGCTAAAACATTCTGTACCTCTGGGTGTTGCACAGAGCCTGCGAGATGAAAGAGCTTTAAAAAGAATCTGAGGGGAGTTTTTGTCTTGAGAGAATAGTAGTTATCTAGGTCAAATGGGCTGCTTTTAAACGGGCAAACACACTATACTTGTGTGCTTGGACAGCACTTCAATTAGAGGCAGCAAGTATGCATATCTGTAATTAAATGGATCAGCTGCTACCTGTAAATCCTCCTTGCCACAGACCATTCCCATCCAGCAAGAGCAGAAGTGGGATGATCGGTTTGAAGTCAGTAAGATCTATCAGAAAAGCTACTTCTTAGGAGTGACCTAAACTAAGCTAAAATATTTCCCCCCCTCCCCCAGAAAAATGTTTCCACCTGGACTGGAATTCCTACCTCCCAGGAGGTACCTTGATTTCCAGTCCCTTTCCACTTAACCCAAACAATGCAGGTCAGCCTTTGTTAACCGGTCTGCAGCAGCGTCCCAGTTTTGAGCAGGGCTCTTTCCAGGGGCTCGCATCACTGCCTCTGGCATCTGAAGTACAAAAGGGCAGGCTGCAGGACTCTGCCTGTGGTTTGACAGTGCTGTCAAGCTCATCTATGGACCTGCTGTCCTGAAAGGTGTGGCTGTGCCTGGATCCATACGTGGCCCAGCCTCCTGAGCTGGCTCTGGTGCTCCCCAGACACTTCATTCATCTGATTCTGCTCACTGACTCAGCAAACCAAAAAAACACTCTGCCTTCTTTATTGAACTCAACTGAGCCCCAGAGCCACCATGCAGGAAAGCCAGGGCAGGTGAGTGGCAGTGCTGTCTACAACTACCTGAAGGGAGGTTGTAGCCAGGTGGGGGTTGGTCTCTTCTCCCAGGCAAGCAGCACCAGAACAAGAGGACACAGTCTCAAGATGTGCCAGGGGAGGTTTGGGCTGGATGTTAGGAAGAAGTTCTTCATAGAAAGAGAGATTGGCCACTGGAATGTGCTGCCCAGGGAGGTGGTGGAGTCACCATCCCTGGAGGTGTTTAAAAAGAGCCTGGATGAGGCACTTGGTGCCATGGTTTAGCTGATTAGATGCTGTTGGGTGATAGGTTGGACTTGACAATCTCAAAGGCCTTTTCCAACCTGGTTAATTCTATTCTACTCCAGTGAGCCATGAGGTGGGCTTGGCTCTATTACTGCATCATATTCTTGGTGCTCTATATGTTTTTAAATGCCTGTGTTCATCAGGGTGTTCATTAGGGTGTTCACAGGGTGTCCCAGCAGCAAATGTGAGAGCAGTGGTGTCTAGTAAACCTACAAAGAGATTCAGGTATGAAGAGACCTGATTCAGCTTCTGGATCCACTTCATGTCACCACCCATGCCTAAGCCTATTTGCAACACAAAGATTTGAGTTCCTTTGTGAGCCAATTTGAAACTTATTACCAAGAAGAACAAGAGCAGCAGACTTTTTTCAACATCAAGGTATCAAAATGTAGCCAAAAAGGCTGCTCCAGTCTCCCTCTTCTGAACGGTCTCTGCAACCAAAGGCTCCTTTTACCTACTGTCCTTAGAGAAGATGGTGAAAACACACCGCTTCCATCCATCCCTGTAAACGCTGCTGAGGTCTCTGCTACTGACTGGAGGAAAGGATTCGCTTTCTTTCTCTTTCTTTCGTGAAGACCTGCAGTTAGTGCTCAATTAGCGTGAGTTAAATTTCAGGCTGTGGGAGGTTTTTGAATGCTCTCTTTGAACCGTCTAAAACTCCTCCTGCTGGAGGTTTTGCAAGCACCGCGGGCTCTCTGCAGCTTCCTTTTGCCGGGCTGTCAGACTACTTCTGTAAAGCAAGCAGCCAAAGCTTTGTCTGCCTTCTTGGCACAGCGAAGAGGAAGTTCATGGGCAAGTGGTGTGAAAGAGCTGCCATTCCTGCAGCACCCTCACATCCAGCTAGTGCCAAATGTATCTGGGCTGTAAGCACAGGCTGAGGAACAGCTGGAAGGCTTGCCAGATCCAGCGTGCTCCTCTGTGCCTCTTGGTTTATGCCTGCTGATCCCTTGTAGAGCAGTGCCCAGTCCTGGCAACCTGCAACCTGCTCTCTTCCCCCATTTCATCCAGTCATGCTCTTCCCTCCCTGCACCTTGATTAGGCATTGCACAGCTTTTCCACCTCCTTATCTGCATGTAGGTGAATCTGAATCTCTCTTGTCCTCAGTATCTCTCCTCCTGCCCATGCTGTCGCTGTTTGCATTGATATGTGGTGCTAACATCTGGATTCAGTCAGCTTCTTGGCCTCCCAGCTCTTAGAGTGGAGCATGAACTGACACATGTGAACCTCCAATGGTTTCTAAAATAATAGTGATGGAGGCATCTTAAACATGAAGTGTGCAGTGGTAGGATGGCTTCAGTACCAAGGTCAAATTTACCTTTTCAGCTTACTGGTTCAGTTCAGTGCAACCCTTTGCTCTTGCTGCTCAGCAGCTGCCTGGCTCTAGCTGAATTCCTAGCAGGCTTCCACAAGAACTGTAGCTGCCACTGGTTTGATTGCTCCTCAGCAGAGCCAGTAGAGACATTTTTCATTCACAGATGTTTCACATGCACCCCAATAAACAAACCTGCTCTCTTCCTGAAGCAAACCTCCAGAAAAGGAACCTACTTCTGCTAAAACAAAAAAAAAGGAGAGAGAAAGGGGTGAAGAAATAGAAGTTGCTCATTTCCATGGTCCTGCTTCAGATTTTGCCCAGGTTTTGCTTCAGTCAAAGTTTCAAATGCAGTTTGTCAGTGCTGGCCTTCATTCATTAAAAGATTAGAGTTGCTTAGTTTGGGACCTGTGTCTCAGATGAAGATTTAGGCAGAATTTCTTTCTTTCAAATCTGGACTCAGTGTGGTTCCTAGGTCTCTCCTTCTCTCCTGTAAGGTATTGCCACCTCCCTATTTTCCTCCTTCACTCCTTCCTTTCTGTAAGGTATTGCCACTTCCCTGTTTTCCTCCTTCACTCCTTCCTTTATGCTCTGTAATCTTCAGGGAAGCCTGCACCATCTTCTCATCCCTGATCCAGTCAGCTGTTCCTAGAAAGCCTAGCGACCATTGTTTCTCACACCCCTCTCCTTCCCTGCCCAAAGGTACACCCTTCTGCCTGGCAGTTGCTATATAAACACCAGAGGAGGGTACCCCACTATCCTTCAGCCTGGCTTTCTATTCTCCAGGTGCTTGTTCTTGTCTGTGAATCCTTTTCTGTTTTGTTCCATGTTACACAAGGTACTCTGCTGGCACACTGAAGGTGAGTTTGCAATCATTCTGCACAATAAGGAAATATTGACTCCTTCCTTTGTGTCTGCCAAAGGAGGACACTGAGGCATGGGCTGGCTAATTAAATTACCCACAGGAGTGACTGATCTCATTCCCAGGTACAGCAAGCAAGTCTCTTTTCACAGGATTAGTCCATCTGAAGCTATCCACACACGTTCAAGCCATGTCTTGTCTCCTTTCTGCACTGCATCTCATTTAAATAAGGGAGCCAGCAAATCATCTTTGCACTGAGCTATCAAAGTGAGCCTCAGTACAACTCCTTTAGAGTCAACTCTTTGCATTCTCTTAGTTGAGGGCCTGTGGTCCCTTTCCTTTGTTGACCTTTGTGTGGTTTTTTTTCATTGGAGGCTGGCCACAGGAATGCAAGTTTTGGCCAGCTCCCCACTTTCTGCCAGGCTCTGCTCTGGTGTGAAGTTTCCTCTGTGTTGGTTAAGTTACCCAGAGGGACTGCTGCGAAAGGTTTGGAGATTTGGAGTGTGCCCAGATCCGGTTGGCTACTATGTTCCTTAGTGGACATTCACTGCTTTTACAAATAGAGCAGTAACATTGGTGTCTTGTTTTGAACTTCTGTCACTCAAGTTCCCCTGGTCAGCAGAGGACGAACAGTGCAAGCTGTAGTCACAGCTCCCTTGTTACTGGCTGTGGAATCTGAAATTCTTTATTTCAGTGGGAAACTGCTTGGTAAAGGCTGTACTGACAGAATGCAGGATCAAACTCTCGAGAGATGATCTGTGCTGCCTTTCAGGTGGCTGCTGACACCTCAGAAGCAGAGCATAAAACAAGCACAAACTAGTTGTCTCCAGTCTAGTTTCCAGTCCCACCAGTTGTTCCTTTCTGCCACCTTGAGAGTGCTTTCCACCTGCTCAGCAGTACCATCACGTCTGGTTCTGTGGCTACAGTGTAGACCAGATCATTGCAAGGGACATTAACAGAACCACTTTCAAGCAGACCAGATCACTGCAAAGGACACTAACAAAACCACTTTCAAGTTAACCTTTCTGGGTTATTTTTAACCCAGATCACAGAGATGCGACCCCTGACAGATGGGCAGTGGAAGACAGCCATGCATGCCTGCACAGACCTCTGCTTTGCAGAGCCCCCCGCTGTGGTTTTAACTCTCCACTCCCCTAAAGGAGCTCAGTCCTCCCCCATCACTGCGTAAAGGAGTGAGAGGTGACCCCCCGCCGGCATCGTCAGCACCGCCTGGAAGTCCAGCACCTGGGAGAAGCACTTCGGCTCCTGCCTGCAGTCTGTGTTGTGAGAATTTGTGCTGACTGGCAACTTCTGTGGCCGTTATGAGCAGGGAGAGCTTTCTTAACACCTCCTCGCAGCTCGTGTGGTACCCCCACACACGGCCCTCACGCAGCTCTCCTCTCCCACGGAGGGTTTGCAGAAGCACACGAGTGGATGTGCCAAGCTATGGCCCGGCGCCCATCCGACGGAGCGGGCGGGCGGATTCTGTTTGGCCTGGATCAGGCCGAGGGCATCTCCCAGGTGTTGGGCAGGGACTGGGGCACCGCGTCCCGCAGGGCTGCTGCCGGCCGCGGGCAGGGAGGGAGGGTCCGGCAGGGCCGGGCGCGGGGCTGGCACCAGACCCGCGGTTCCCTCGCTGCCGCTCCGCGCTGGCACCGCTACCCGGCGGGACGGAGCCCGCTGCCCCAGGAGGGCGCGGGCGGGCCCGGTGTCCCGGCGGGGCGGGAGCGGCCGGCCCCCGGCAGGGCGGGCGGGTGGGTCGTGTCGCCCCCCGCCGCGTCCCTCCCGCCGCGGCCCCGCCGCCCGCTACTTAAGGCGGCAGCGGCGGGCGCTGCTCCTGCTGGCGCCCTGACCCTGTGTCCCCGCAGAAGATGGCCCCGACGTGCCTGCGACCCCTGCTGAGATACCGCTCCTTCGCCATCCTCTTCCTCACGCCGCTGCTGCTGCTGCCGCTGCCGGTCGCGGTAGCGACGCGGGTAAGTGACTGCGGGACCCCCCCGGCCCTGCTGCCCCCCCAGCAGTCCACCCCTCTGCCCCCCAGCTCCTGTCCTGCCAGCCGCACAGAGCACTGCCCGGGATTTCAGGGCACCTCAGGCAAGTCTATGCCGCAGACACCCAGTGCGGCACTGGCCACCAGGTCTGCCCTCGTCACTGCATCTCCTTTGCCACCTGAGTAGGCAGTGCCCGACCCCTGCCAAGGCAGTTCTGCTGCTCCACAGCGGACTGCAGCAGATCCTTCCTGCCCCCTGGTCCCTGAAACTTTCCGGGACAGCTCAGTTAGCTCCTCAGCCCCACATGTCAGGAGCCTGTGTTGCAGGTTTCACTCCCAGATGCTCTTCAGGCTCTGGTGCTAGGCAGCTGAACTTGCAGAGACTTCTGTGCCAGTCTCTGTTCATCCTAAGGCTTGTGCCACTGCCAGGACCCGGGATTCCCGTGGACCCAGCCCGTCTTGCAAATTAGCTGTGATTCTTTTGTGGCCAAAGACAAACATTGGCATAACTGACCTCACTCGGGATTGTGCCTTGCATTGTCTAATAGTGTACAGGACTTGTGAGCTCTCCAGGTGACCGCTGCTGGGGCTCAGAGGTACTTGAAAGGAGTGTTGCTGAGTGGTGCTCTCCACTCAGAAGCCCTATGTTGTGTGTTACGCAGTGACCATAACAAGGCTTCAAAGGCAACATCCTCCAATTCACACCCATCTTACCCCAGTGACGGGGGTGGCACAAACCCTTTGCTTTCAGTGGAGTTACAACAGCCTAAGATTGGAGTAACTCAGTGAGGAACTCAATCTTTAATCTCCTGTAGCCTTCATGGCAAAACGTGAAAGCTCAGTTAGCCTGCTGGAGGGTTAGAGGCTGTTGGAACATTGCACACAGCCCTTCTCAGAGACCTGCGTTGCTCAGTGTGTTTAGAAGTGCAGAAGCAGCACGCTTAGAAAGAGAATTGCCAGCCCTCCTGGCCTGGCTAAGGAATACCAGCCCTGCCAAGGTGCTCCTGGCTGTTAGGCAATCATTTGATCAATACTAGGAAAGCCAATTTCCTTACAAGAGAATAAGCATGTCCTCACTTTTCCAGTGGTGGATATTGTGTCACCAGTCTCAGCTGGGGAATTACAGGATTTCACAACAGGAGAGCAGCATTTGCATCAGCTCTCATTTGCCTGTTTGTTGTCTCCTGTGCAGAGACACTAAAGAAACATTCTGTGACTGTTCCACCGAGCCACAGATAGCTACAGGTGTACAGAACCAGATGTACACTCGATTCCAGATCCTGGGTTGTTTGAATTGGCTCTGCTTGTTGGAGTTAATTGATAAGCATGGTTGTATTTTTGAACCTCACATAAATTATTTACTCTCCACTCCACAAAAACCAGGGGGCCTTCTGTGCTGTGAGTTTTACCCACTTAAGGTCATCTATCTCTTTTTAATCTGGCAGCAGCTTAACCACAGTTGGTTTTGCACTCAGTTATTGTGGTGCAGCACAAATTGTGCCTCCTGTTTGTGAAGGGGAAGAGACTGAGAACAGGATCCAATACCTTCTGGTTTCTGAAGAAATGCTTGTCTTTAGAACTTGTGCTCCAGGAAACCTGAAAGGGGGGAAGGAAAGTAATTAAAATTGCATTTTAAAAAGCTGTTTTCTGGTTCTTGAGCTTCTCAACAAAATGGAAGGAAAACATTCCCCCCCCCTTATAAATGTCACCTCATGGCAATTTTAAAAGGTCACTCTAACACCATTTATTTTTGCAATAGAGTCCCATTTGTTGTATTAGAATAAAATCCTACAAACACAGGCTCTAAATAGGAGCAAATTCTGGAGGACAGAACTCTGGCCTCAGCTTTAAAACCCTGTTTACTGTTGGCTGATGAATGCTTGCTTCTCCAAACCATTTTGAAAGTACCAAGCAAGGAAGGTGAGGTTGCTGAGATGCCTGTGGCCACATCTCTGAGGTAGGGAGTCCCCTCAGTGGGTAACCACAGGAGGATTGGGGGAATTAAGTCTCTCTAAGCTATTTAGTCACCAGGGGGGGAAAAAAAAAGGTAAAAGGTTGTACTTTGTTACTTTACAAAGTTAAGAAGCTTTCAATTATTCAGTGGTATGGGCTCAAATGTGCTGTTGGACACACTTCAAAGACTTGAGGACTTCAGGCAAGTTAATCATCCACACTGGGAAATTTTGGCCATCCTTGAGAAAATCATGAAGTTGAAATGGAAACACCAAACTCTACAAACCTTGCTGAAAATCCTTGCCTCCATTCCTGGCGCTATTAAAAGTCCCTGCTTACCTCAGCTGCCAAGAGGGAGATCCACACTGGGCCCTTAGCTAGTTGTGGAGGGTTTGTTTTTCTCACACCCTACATTCTGGGGGGGGGAGTGTGCATCAGAACAAACACTGTGGTTAAGAAGAGCTTTTTATGCAAGTGTCTTCAGAAGAAGGTTTAAAAGAACCAAGTTTAAACCCTCATGCCTCTGCTGCCTGTTTCAGCATAACTTGTTAAGTTACAGATCACAGAATCAGAATTGTCAGGGTTCAAAGGGATCTCAAGGACTACCTTAGGTTCATGGGCAGGGACTCCTCACACTAGATGAGGTTGCTCACAGCCACATCCAGCCTGGCCTGAAAATCCTCCAGGGATGAGGCTTCCACCACCTCCCTGGGCAGCCTGTGCCAGTCTCTCACCACCCTCATGGGGAGGAACTTCTTCCTGACATCCAATCTGAATCTACCCAGTTAATAATAAAGGATTGCCTTGGCCCGTTGTAAGAGCTACCAATGTGTAGATTGTCTTTAAAATTAGTTCTCTGTGCCTGCCTGTGTCTTCCCCTCTGCTGCAGGAGGCTAAATGTGCATACATCATCATCATCATGGCTGTGTTCTGGTGCACTGAAGTGATCCCGCTGGCCGTGACCTCCCTCATGCCTGTGGTGTTTTTCCCTCTGCTTGGAGTTCAGAGCTCTAAATCAGTAAGGAACTTGCTCAGTCTGATACAGGGATGTCGATTCCTCTGCTTCCCCATCAGTGTTTGGCCATCCAGGGAAGTGCTCTGGTTCTCTGGTGCTGGTTTGGAACATGTTGAGCAGTGTTCAGGGCTCCTGTGTGGGTGGATAGGACAGGGTAGGATAGGATAGGATAGGATAGGATAGGATAGGATAGGATAGGATAGGATGGGATGGGATGGGATGGGATGGGATGGGATGGGATGGAATGGAATGGAATGGAATGGAATAGAATAGAATAGAATAGAATAGAATAGAATAGAATAGAATAGAATAGAATAGAATAGAATAGAATAGAATAGAATAGAATTAACCAGGTTGGAAATGACCTTTAAGATCATCAAGTCCAACCTATCATCCTTTTGCCCAGAATGAAAGGGTGTGGGGCTTGAGGTGGTAGAGGGGAAGAGCTCTTTCTAGGGGTGGATCCTGGTGGACAGCATCCCTTCAGTGCCTTCCCATGAGACAGCAGTACTGATATGTCCTGTGAAAGACGCACAGGGCAAACCTCTTCTGACAGGGTAGGGAGCATGATGCCAGCAAGTGTTCCCTCCAAAGTTCATTCTGGCTGCTGTGTGGCCCAAAAGCTGTCTTCAGGTTCTGTAGCTCAGCTTCACTGCTGGTCAAGAAGCTGGTAAGAGCAGGTGTGCTTGCTGAAGGTGCTCAGATGTCTGGGTTGGAGCTCAGCATTTCTAGCATCTGCAAAGTACTTTGAGCCCTTCACAGTGCTTTAGGAAACTGCTGTCATTCCCAAGGGTGCAAAAGGAAGGTTCATGATGCACAGAGGGCCCTTGCTCTAGATAGCTCAGCACTGGAACAGGAGATAAAGGCTTTGGGAGGCTGCAGGTAGCTCTGAGGCTGCAGCTGTCCCTTCTGCCGATGGGATGGGACCTGATGTGGGCTCTGAGAGGATGGAAGGCAAAATGTAATAGGGAATGGAGGAGAGGCAGCAGTGGGGGGCCCTGACCTACCTTCTCTACCTTCCAGGTGTGCCTGCAGTACCTGAATGACACAAACATGCTCTTCTTGGGAGGGCTGATTGTTGCAATTTCTGTGGAGCACTGGAATCTTCACAAAAGGATCGCACTGAGGGTCCTGCTGATCCTTGGGGTGAAACCTGCGCTGTAAGAGAATTACCTTTCTTCTTCCTTGCCTCTGACAGTTTAGCAGAGGCCCAGGGATAGTGTTTAACTGTCAGCAGGGAAGGGAACCTTCAGAAACCTCTTCAGCTGCAGTTGCAGAGTTTCCAGAAGTAAAGTCTGGCAGCAGAAAGAGTTTATTTGTCCTTCAGCCAAAAGCAGCATGTGGCTGAATTCTAGACACTTGCCACTGGGGACAAAATGATGACAGATTTCATCAGGCACAGGCTAAAGAGCTAAAGGGCTTTCTGGGACTCCCCCAGTGAAGGTGGCAGAGCTGTCCTGGAAGGGAACCTGGCCCTGCTTTGCGTTTCTGGGTGCCATACACGTCCCTGCCTGGGCTCTGCTCTCTGGGTTGCAGTGACCACAAAGCCTAGCAGCATCCACTTGCTTTCCTCCTTTCTCCTCTGCCTGTCTCTCTTTTCAGCCTCATGCTGGGGTTTATGATAGTCACTGCCTTCCTGTCCATGTGGATAAGTAACACAGCCACCACTGCTATGATGGTTCCCATTGTCCAGGCTGTCCTGGATCAAATGGACAACACAGAGTATGATGTGACCATGATGGAACAAGGAACTGGGCAGACAAACACAGTGATTGAGCTGGAAGAAAAGAATGCAGCAGATCCCACCACAGTGCATGGTAAGGGACCCAGTCAGCAGTGAGCTGATTCTGCTGAACTTGTTACACACTGAACTCCCTGACCTAGGAGTTCTCTGTACCTTTTCCAAGGAACAAGGATTTCTTTTACCCCACAGTGCAAGCTGTGCATGCACACAACAAAGTACCCTTTGGTGTTGCTGAGCTGGTTTGCAGTTGCCATAAATGCATTGTCCTGCTCCATTAGTCCAGCCAGACTTCAAGCTTAGGTTGTCAAGCAGCAGACACAGCAGTAAAATGACATGGTTAATGTAAACTGACATCATGTATTGATCTGAACAGTTATGCAAGACAAGAATTTGGGTTTGGGTGGGGTTTTTTTACTGCCCATAGTCACAGCTGTTAAAGCTGGTTGGGTTCTTGTTGTGGCATTGGAATGGTTCCAGTGACTACAATATCTGGCTGGTGGTAAGCCTCTCTGTGAAACAGCAAATTACTGCTCAGAAACTGTGGCATTGGTATGGACAATGGATGGTGTAGGTCCTCTCTCTTCAGCTCCTCGTGAGCAGGAGTCCAGAGTGTTTAGGGACATAGCTGAGAAAGAAATGGCCATACACAAACTGAAAGCACTGAGCCTGCAGACCCTGCCCTGAACTCTTTGCCTCCCTAACCTGACCCCAGACAAGTCATGCTCTTTGTGTCCAGTGGTAAGCAATGGACAGGTCCCAGATGACCCCAGGTCTTCTGAGGAGAAGAGACTGAGGAAGCGCATCTGTAAGGGGATGACTCTCTGCGTCTGCTACGCTGCCAGCATCGGGGGCACCGCGACGCTCACCGGCACAGGACCCAACATGGTGCTGAAAGGGCAGATGAACCAGTGAGTCATTGCTGCTGCTGCAGCTGCCTCTGCACACTCACAGAATCCTGGAATGGCTCAGGTTGGGAGGGACCTCAGAGCTCATCTGCTCCAACCTCCTGCCATGGGCAGGGACACCTCTCAGCTAGGCTCAGCTGCTCAAGGTCACATCCAGCCTGGCCTTGAACACTCCCAAGGAGGAGGCAGCAACAACCTCCCTGGGCAGCCTGTTCCAGAGTCTCACCACCCTCCTACTGAAGAACTTCTTCCTCAGCTCCAGTCTAACCCTGCTCTGCCTCAGCTTCAAACCATTCCCCCTTGTCCTGTCCCTAGACACCCTCAGGAAAAGTCCCTCTGCAGCTTTCCTGTAGGATCCCTTCAGGTATTGGAAGGCAGCTCTAAGGTCCCTCCCAGAGCCTTCTCTTTTCTCTTCTGCAGGCTGAACACCCCCAGCTCCCTCAGCCTATCCTCATGGCAGAGGCTACTGTTTAACTGTTTCTGTGACCAAGTGTCCAGCCTTAGATGAAGGTGTCAGTTGCAAGCTATAAGCAGTGACTCACCAGTCCATGAGCTGAGAGTGAGGAATGTCTGGGAAGTAATTGGCCTCATTTTTTGCTGCAGCCTGTTTCAGGCAGCTATGTGCTGATGTTATAGTTCTCCTGAGAAACTTGGAAGTACTTGCTGCTAATCAGCCAACAGCTGGTTGATCATGAGGTACTGATCTTTGTGCCTCCCCTTCTCATCAGAGAATGATGAACTCCTCCTACACACAGCGAAGAGAGCTGAAATAGCCTCTCCTGCAATATTAATCCTCCATGCTGTGGCTGTGGAAACTACAGATGCTGCTGGAAAGGAAAGGAGAGGAAATGAGTTATCCACAACATGCTCTTGGCTAAACTGAGTTTAGGAATTGGTTTAAGTGGAAATTTTGCAGACTCCACAACAGTCCTCAACATTGCTTCCTCCTGTTGGGAGTACCTCAGCCTGTTGGGTTTAACAGCCAGCTGGAAATCTGCTGTTGATGTTTTTCCCTCCAGCCATTACTGATGGACACAGGGAGGAACAAAAATTGCTGCTCTTAAAACACTGAGCTCATTCTTTTAAGCCAGCAGCCTGGTCTTCTGTTGAAGTGGCAGAAGTGCAGCTGCTCATTTCAGGAGAGGCAATTCTTGCTCTCTTGCTGGAAAGAGGGAGGAGGGAAAAATGAATGTCCTGTCCTGGGATAAATGAGCAGGCATGTTGGAAGTGAGAAGCACCTAGAATGTGTGGGGAATCTTTCAGCAGTGCTTGCCTTAGAGAGCCCTAAAATACCACCATGAGCTCCTGTATGCACTGGAGTTAAATCTAGGGAAAACCAAGGAGCAGTTAAGCTCTGCTCTGAAATCCAAGCTGCCTTCCTAGAGGGTTAGGCTGTGGATGTTGCCTGTGAGTGCTTGCAGGGGTTGTCCTAGTTTTATGTCACATCTTAGAGGGAGGTGTTTGGGCATTGACACAGAAAGCCTTTCTCTTTGCAGGTTGTACCCCAACAACAATGATGTTGTGAACTTTGCTTCCTGGTTTGGCTTTGCGTTCCCAAACATGGTTCTGATGTTGGTGCTGGCTTGGCTTTGGTTACAGTGCTCCTTCATGGGACTCAAGTGAGTGTTTCAAGTACATGACACTGTGTAAATCCCTCAGCTACTGCAGATCAGCCTGCTGAGAAACCTAGACAAATGCACTGACAAGTTCCTGCTTTTGTAGCAGGGAGCAGCTCCATTTCCCAACAACTTTTGAGGTGTGGAAACTTTCTGCTTTCGTGGGGCTCGCACCAAGGCAAAAGCTTTCTGCATTCTTCAGGCTCAGACAGAATTGCTTGTTTAATTTCTTTTTCAATCTCACACCTGTGGATTTCAGCCCCAGGAGAGCTGGCAAGAGCTGGTTTGCTACCCTTCAATCAAAACTGGAGGTTTTTTCATCCCAGGTTGTTCCAAATTTGACAGAGGATTGGGCTCCGTTCACAGACTCCATTCCTCTGTGAGAACTGGCATCTTCCCCATGAAATATTTTGACACTGTTGTCACTTCTTTGTTCCTGACCTCTGCTGGAGTCTGTGTCTGCCCCAGGAGTGACAGCTTCAGAGTACCAAGCATGTCTGTCAAGCCCTCTGGTACGTTAATTCTTACAGCGTTTTCCTCTCCCTTTTTCTTAAAGCTTTAAAAAGAGCTGGGGCTGTGGGACAGAGAGAACTGCCAAAGAGAAAGCTGCATACAATGTGCTGAAGGCAGAAATGAAGAAATTAGGTCCCATCACTTATGCTGAATTCAATGTCCTCCTGATGTTTGTCCTGCTGGTTCTCTTGTGGTTTTCCAGGCACCCAGGCTTTGTCAAAGGCTGGGCTAGCAGGCTCTTCCCAGAAGGAGAAAAGTAAGTTTTTCAATGGACTTGTTCTTTCATCCCATACCTTCTTGACCGTGAATCAGACTCCCATTTTGAGTGTGGGGTCCCTCACCCCAGGCTGGCCTCAGTTCAGGTGTTTGCTGGGCTCTGTCCTGTCTCTTGTGCCTGAGATCACCACTTGAGCTGTTGTTTGACAGCTTGTGCTGCAGTGAAGGCTGGGGATGGGACATGGAGCAAGCTGAGCCTCCTAAAGGAGGAGAAAATTCATGAATGCTGGTCTCAGTCACACTGAAGTACCTGTTAGCAGTTTGTTTGCATGAGCTCCAATCGCTTGTGGTGTCACTGGAATGTTGGGCAATATCACCTCAATGCAATGCCTTAGAACTCACTGGGGCATTGATTGGGCGCTGTGAGTGGCTTAGAACACCAGATGCAGGATGGGACTATCAGGCCAGCTCTTTACACATCTCTCTTTAAGGTACAACTGGTTTGAGTTTTGCCTTTGCCACGGAGAGGTAGCCCTGCTCCCTGGAGCTGCTGTCATCTGTGGCTGGTTATGAATGCCTAACTGCAGCTAGGCTCTCGTGTTCCTGGTGATTGTGTTGTGGCAGGGCTGAGAGACCTCGGTCATGAACTAATGACCCATCTTGCTAATGAACAGACCCCAAAGAGGATGCCAGAGAGCAGTGACTGCAGTGCTGGAAGGCAGCCACCTTCCAGGAGAGAGATGCCTGTTTTCTAAGCTCTATTCTTTCTTCTTCTTTAGGTATATCACCGATTCTGCTCCTGCTGTGTTTATTGCCCTGATGCTGTTTATCCTTCCTGCTAATAAACCCAAATTCATAGGCTGGAATCCAAGCATATCTGACCCTGAACAGACAGAAGAAGGTATTTGAAAGAGGAATTGTAACCTTGTGAAACAGCCAGCTCCAGCTAACATGGCAGAAACATCCAACAGTCCCTGCTCCTGTTTGTTACCCTCAGCCCATGCAGGTTTCTCAGTAACATGCATCTGCCTGTTGGGTCTTTCCCTGCTACCTTGTAGAGCAGGAGACAGGATGTCTTCTCTCACCTAAAACATGTTCTGCTTTTCATTTCTCACTTCAGATATAAAAAAGCCATTTTTATCAGCCCCGCTGCTAGACTGGAATGTGGTTCAGAGGAAGATGCCCTGGAGCATTGTGCTGCTGCTGGGAGGAGGTTTTGCTTTGGCTGATGCAAGTGCAGTATGTCCTGACATCTGTTTTTCCCTGACTCAAAGGCGAACTTCCCTGGTTTGTTATCTAGTCCTGTGTTGCTTACTGGGCATGCACCCAAAGCCAAACCCAGTAGGGATGTTCAGATCTGGAGGCAGATCCAAATTAGCAAGAACTGGGAGGGCAGGTAAATGTTTGTGCCTCTCTTTGTTCAGGAGTTTGTGTGCTCTGGCTCAATTCCTTCAGTTTGCCTTACCTGCTGAGTAGTTTGGGACCTTCACTGGCTGGGCAGGCCAGAAAAGCAGCCTGCTTGGGTTTTTTTTCTGCTATCACAATCCCAGCCCTGGCTAGAAAAGAAATAGAAATATAGGTAAGACTTGGAAGATTTTTCAGTACCATCTGGGGTTTGTTTAAAGGATTTAAACCAAACTGCTACTGAAGTGGTCAGGAAGAATATCACTGGGGGTAGCCACCTCCCAAAATGGTGTGCAGTGGGGTTTCTTGACCCTCATGTCAGTGGCTTTTGACAGGCAATATGATGCATTCCACAAGCCCATGGCTGGAGCCTGTGCTCAGGAATTCACAGCAAGGCAGCTGAATCCCCCAAAGAGGAAAGAATCTTGAGGTGGACCATATTGTTTCCTTCATCACTGCTAAGATGCATCTAAATCAGAGCAAGACTTAGAATCACAGAATTGTCAGGGTTGGAAGGGACCTCAAGGCTCAGCCAGTTCCAACCCCCCTGCCATGGCCAGGGACACCTCACACTACAGCAGGTTGCTCAGAGCCACATCCAGCCTGGCCTGAAAAACCTCCAGGGATGAGGCTTCCACCACCTCCCTGGGCAACCTGTGCCAGGCTCTCACCACCCTCATGAGGAAGAACTTCTTCCTAACATCCAATCTCAATCTCCCCACTTCTAGTTTTGCTCCATCCCCCCCAGTCCTATCCCTCCCTGACACCCTCAAAAGTCCCTCCCCAGCTTTCTTGTAGCCCCTTAAGAAAATTAGTTATCAACCTTGCTGTGCTCTGGGAGGATTCATACTCACATCTAAGTTTTGTGGCTAGATAGTTTTAAACCATGGGGCAAATGAAAACTCTAGGGCCTTCCATTCATCTACATTCATCATGGATACATTATTGAGGCTCCAGAGCATCAGAAGCCATCACATCAAAAGGTTTTGTAAGCAGATTGAGTCAACTGCTGCCTGTCTTCCTAGAACAGAGTACTGATACAGCAGAAACATTGCAAATACATGGCAGGAGGCTCCTGAGGGACATGCTAGGGATTTGCAGTCACCTCACCACAGCAGTAACTGCTTCTGCTCAGCCCAATCCCATCATTTTGGGAGCAGTGTGAGCAGGTATCTGGCTTCCAGCACAATCAGTGCAGTGGGACTCAGGCCTATGGCTGGCTGGCAAGGAATTTCTTTTGGTGTTCCTGAGAGGTGATTGCATTTCCTGGATGGCGTTGGTATAATTCAGGAGCCACCTAGCATCACTTGGCAGGAATGTTACAGGTAACAGGAGTGCCCTGCTGGTGAGCTTGGGCTCCTAAGCCTCCCTGAAAAACAGCTGTTGTTTTCTTGTCAGAACTCTGGGCTCTCAGCTTGGCTGGGTCATCAGATGACTCCTCTAGGGTCCATCCCACCGTGGGCCATTGCAACAGTGCTCTCCCTGATCATAGCTGTCTTCACCGAGTGCACCAGCAACGTCGCCACAGCCACCCTCTTCCTCCCTGTCTTTTCATCCATGGTAAGGCTGCTTCCACCCCCTTCTCCTCTCAGCTGTGGGGCCAGAGTTAGCCTGGCAGTCTCTAGTGGCAAAGCAATGTCTGGATGTTATCGTCTCGATTGTTGCTCCAAAGTTAATCTGAAAGCCAGCTCTGAAACAGTCCATCTGGCAGTGCCATAATGGGGCCTGGGCTTAGCTGGTGTCCCCTGATACCTGCTTAGCATCCCATGTAAACAGAGAGTGGGAATGCAGCCTTCCCCACTCTGCCCTGCCTATATGTCTGGAGCCTGAGCACCAGCTTTCCAGGAGAAGCAGCCGATCCAGGATGCCTCTCCACAGGGACCCTCACTGAGTGCAGACCTTCTGTGAGGTGTCCCTCAGCCCTGGAGAAAGTGAAGGCAGAGCCTCCTTTTTTCCTACAGATCAACAAACATCAGCTACTTCTGGTCATTTTATACTGAAGCCATCACCTCAGGGCTGGAAAACCACACACAACCCCCACCAAAGCAACCCAAAATCCAGCACTTGCCATCGATCCCTTTGAATGGTTTCTTGGATCTTCATGGATTGATGCTTAGAGCAGAGAGAGTGGCAAGCTTCATGGTCAGCAATCTGTCATTTGTCCCCAGGAGGCCAGAACAATTTTAAAGCACAGGAAAGAAAACCTGGCAAGTTCTGCTGGTGGTTCTGAGCAGAGTGGAAATTGTAGCATGATGGGGGGAGGAAAAAGAAGTTATTTTTGTTATTAATATAGAAACTGCTTGATTCTAGGCTGTTCTCATCCAATTATCCCAATCAAGGTGCTGAGCTATTAGTGACTTCAACTGGCACTTAAGTTCTGAGTCCCACAGAGTTTGTGTGAGGCCCTGGTAATTATGATGCTGTCCTTATGTTACCCTGGGGAAAAAAAATGTGGTCCCGAGGTCAAGGAATAAATTTGACCAGAACTCCAAATTATACCATAGAGCAAAACAAACAGTGAGAGGGAATCCAACAGCATTTCGAAGTGTGGTGGGACAGGAAAGGAAGGCAAAGCTATCTTGAAGCACATGTGGCTGCTTGTGAAGGACCAGGAGGGGAAGAGAGACAGTGCCCGAGTGCTGTGGGGAAAATGTTCTTGGTGCTTTTGCTGTGGAACACCTCCAGAGTGATACTGTGATTGCAGGCTGCCTCTGTCAAGATCCATCCTTTGTATGTGATGCTGCCTGGGACTCTCAGTGCCTCCTTTGCCTTCATGCTGCCTGTTGCCACACCACCAAATGCCATCGTGTTCTCCTACGGCCACATTCGTGTCCTGGATATGGTAAGAGGATGATAGCCTGGAGCTCTCCATGGCCTTTCTGCAGCTGAAGCTATAAACTGACAAGTCTTTAAAGTCTTTTAAGACAGCTCAGAAGTCTGTTAAACACTGAAGGGTTAAAATGCAGTCAGTGCTTTGCAGTCTTCTGGGGCTTTGGCAAGTGCAGCTGAAGCCTTGTTTCCACTGGAGCTGAAGGCAGAAGGCAGCAATCAGTTGCCCTAGGCTCTGGTCCTCTGATTGCCTGCCAGACCACACAGTGCCCAGCACCCAGACATTATTGGCTTCCTAACTAGAGGCTTGAAGGGGCAGAAGCTGTACTTTAACTAATAAGAGCTACTTGTACATGGCTTAAAGCTCCTGGTTAAATAGCAGTGTGCAGTGCACAGCAGGGCCCTGCTGTGTGCTGCCTGAGTGAGAGCACAGGGCAGGGGGCACAGTGGCTCTTCCTGGCAGCTATTTGGCCATGGCCTTCTCTTGTGTATGCAAAAATAGGCCTTGCTGCAACTGGCTGTGCTGCTCTTTGGTTATTGCTGTTGGTTTGGACTTTTGTCCTCACAGGTTAGATCTGGAATAGTGATGAACATCATTGGAGTCTTCTGTGTCACACTGGCCATCAACACATGGGGAAGACCTATGTTTGAGCTGGACACCTTCCCAGCCTGGGCAAACAGCACAACTAACCAGTGAGCAGTGAAGATTTCACGTGTGAAAGAAGGAAAGGACCCTTACTACTACTCCTTATTGCCCAAAGCTCTAGCTAAAGTCTCACCACTGCTTCAGATCTGGTGTCAGGTGGTTGCTACCTTCTGGGAGCCACACCTCAGGTCAGGCAAGAACCAGCTCCAATTCATCCCAGCTGTGCTGGAGCCAGAAGTGCTGTTTAATTACACAACCTTAAGGATCATGTGTCTGGATCATGAGTGTGACCAAGTGATCTGCTGTACCTGCAGCCGAGGTCGAGGTTGAGAGCTTACCAAACGTTCAATAAAGAGAGGGCAGGCTGCTCTGTGGAATGGTTGCAACTGCCCTGTCACTGGGGTCTGCTGGGAGCCAGTACCACCAGACACTGCACCCCAGCAGGGGCTGAAAGTCATTGAGTGCTACTTCTGTCCTCTGGTCAGGGGAGTCCCTGTTGCCACTTGTCTAGTGAAAGAAGAGGCAGGCTGTGTTGTGTTTTGTTGTGCTGTGTTGTGTCTTGGGCTTTGTTGTGTTTCGCTCTGCTGTGCTCCTTGTTGTGCTCTGCTGTGTTTTGTTGTGTTCTGCTGTGTTCCTTGTTGTGCTCTGCTGTGTTCCTTGTTGTGCTCTGCTGTGTTTTGTTGTGTTCTGCTGTGTTCCTTCTTGTGCTCTGCTGTATTCCTTGTTGTGCTCTGCTGTGTTTTGTTGTGTTCTGCTGTGTTCCTTGTTGTGCTCTGCTGTGTTCCTTGTTGTGCTCTGCTGTGTTCCTTGTTGTGCTCTGCTGTGTTTTGTTGTGTTCTGCTGTTTTGTTGTGCTCTGCTGTGTTCCTTGTTGTGTTCTGCTGTGTTCCTTGTTGTGCTCTGCTGTGTTCCTTGTTGTGCTCTGCTGTGCTCCTTGTTGTGTTCTGCTGTGCTCCTTGTTGTGTTCTGCTGTGCTCCTTGTTGTGTTCTGCTGTGCTCCTTGTTGTGCTCTGCTGTGTTTTGTTGTGCTCTGCTGTGCTCCTTGTTGTGTTCTGCTGTGCTCCTTGTTGTGTTCTGCTGTGTTTTGTTGTGCTCTGCTGTGTTCCTTGTTGTGCTCTGCTGTGTTTTGTTGTGCTCTGCTGTGTTTTGTTGTGCTATGCTGTGTTCCTTGTTGTGCTCTGCTGTGTTTTGTTGTGTTCTGCTGTGTTCCTTGTTGTGCTCTGCTGTGTCTTGTTGTGCTCTGCTGTGTTTTGTTGTGTTCTGCTGTGTTCCTTGTTGTGCTCTGCTGTGTTCCTTGTTGTGCTCTGCTGTGTTTTGTTGTGCTCTGCTGTGTTCCTTGTTGTGCTCTGCTGTGTTCCTTGTTGTGCTCTGCTGTGTTTTGTTGTGTTCTGCTGTGTTCCTTGTTGTGTTCTGCTGTGTTCCTTGTTGTGTTCTGCTGTGTTCCTTGTTGTGTTCTGCTGTGCTCCTTGTTGTGTTCTGCTGTGTTTTGTTGTGTTCTGCTGTGTTTTGTTGTGCTCTGCTATGTTCCTTGTTGTGTTCTGCTGTGCTCCTTGTTGTGCTCCTTGTTATGCTCTGCTATGTTCCTTGATGTGTTTTGTTTTGTTGTGTTGTGTTCTGCTGTGTTTTGTTGTGTTCTGCTGTGTTTTGTTGTGCTCTGCTGTGTTTTGTTGTGCTCTGCTGTGCTCCTTGTTGTGCTCCTTGTTCTGCTCTGCTATGTTCCTTGCTGTGTTTTGTTCTGCTGTGTTGTTCTTTGTTGTGCTCTTTTGTTGTGCTGCGTTTTGTTCTGTTGTGTTGTTGTTTGTTGTGTTTTGTTGTGCTGTTTTGTTGTGCTGTGTTGTGTTTTGTTGTCTTGTTCTTTGCTGTGTTTTGTTGTGCTGTGTTGTGCTGTGCTGTGTGACATTGTTCTGTCATGTTATGTTTTAGTCAGGCCTCAACCATGTGGTGTGATCCTTCCAAGTCAACATCCAACGCATTTCCCATTGCTTTGTTTTCACTCCCCAGTCTCACTGCATCCAGACACCCTTACTGAGGGCTGAGGTAGCATAGTCCCATGGCTCCTGATGTCTCAGGCAGTGTTGAGTGAAGGCTGGCTTTGTCTTTCTTGCCCTGTGGCACTGGCAGGGCCAGAAGCCTTTCCCTCTCTCTGCCACTGGATGTGGCCTCACATGCCAACCAGTGTTTTGTTAGTGCCAGCCTGGAAGTGGCTGGTGACCTGTAGGACTTCACACCCATTGTGAAATTTCCTGGCTTAGCCCCAGATGTGCCTCTTTAAACAACTCTGAGATTCTGGAGTGGAGACAAAGCATGAGAAAGGCTCTAACTGAAGGACTTCTGAAAAATTGGGGGCCCAGATATTGGGGTTGTGCTGGCTGACAGCAGTGGGAGCTGTCTGGTGTACTTTGGAATGCAGATCCTATGGGAAGAGCGTTCTGTGGAACCTGTTTGTGTCATTTCCAAAGCAGAAGCAGCCTACAGAAGGACTGGGGCTGGACTAGGTGTGTTGGTCAGTGGTGTGTGGATGCTTTTCCTTCAGCCCTGGAGATGAAGGTGGGTGGGAGGTGCAGCCAAGTCCTGCTCCCAGCCCTGCTGTGCAGCCTGACACAAGGCAGGCCACCTCTTTATGCCTCAGTTTCCCCTGAGGAAGATGCCATGATGCCTGTCTACCTCACAAGGGTGTTGTGAGGATGTAAGGGTCAAATTCTGCAACCAGAGTGATTCCCCACCTCATGGTAAGGGTGCAAGATAGCACCAGGTGTAGAATCAGAGAATTCTGGGCAGAAGATGTGGCCTCTGGCCCAGCAGTGTGTGTAGGATGTTGAGCAGTCCTGTTCTGAACAGGACTGTTCTTGATAGAACTGGAACAATACTCCATTTTTGTCTTTAGGAATGAGGAAAGTTATTTATCCACCAGGTGCTTTTCTGAGCAGGAAACTACATCAAGATTTATTTGATTTTCATGCCTTTATCTTAGTGCTCTTTCAAGGTGCTGGGCACCATATAAAGTCTCCACTGATTGTTCTTCCACGGTGCCACCACTGGCACTTTGTCTACCCAGCTGGCTGCATTGTGGTGCAGCCTCATACCTCTTCCAGGGGGTGGTGGAGCATGTGGATAAACACTGTCCCACTTGCAGAGTCTTTCTACAGCAAAGGGCAGTTCTAGTGCCAAGAAGGGGCTTGGCCACAGGCATTTTCTCACCACCTGAAGCTTATCACAGTCTTTGTTTGAAGAAATAGACATCAGGAACTGTTCAACACCACCTGTGCTTTGACAGTCACCACTTCACGTTGATTTGCATCTGTAGGGGTCTAAATGCACTTGGGAAAGGGACTCTTCCTGCCTTCTGGTGGACTTCACCGTGTGAGGACATTTCACCACCTCCAGGCACTTCGTGGTGCTTGCTCTTCACTGCTGCAGCACACAGTGGAGCTCGCCTGGGTGGGCAGCACTCAGCTTGCCTCGGACCATGCAGATCAGAACTCCTCTGAAACCTGTTTCACCTCAGAGCTGAGCAGACACTTCCTGTCCCATCTGCAGGAAGGAATGCTCTGAAACTTTCTTGAAGGGGAGGAAGTGCCCTCATCTCCACTAGGGAAGAGCTTCCCTCTGTTGCTGTACAGAACAAAAGTTGTTTCCCTCAGTGGTCACAGACTGATGATTGACAGGGGGAACCCACAGGTGGGCTGAAGGGTTTGTTTGATGTGCCCCCTCTCTCCTGTTAAGAGCAAATGTTTCTTTCTGAGACACTTTTATGACTGATTTGTATTTAATTTAAGTGGGTGAGTTGCAGAATTAGAGCCTGGCAAATAAAGAATTGACTAGACCTGTCTCCTCTCTTGTGGATCATTTGTGCTGCATTACCTTCCACTCTAGCTTGGTATTGCTCCAGGAGGGTACCATAGAGAGCTTGGATACTGCTTTAAGTACCTCCAGAGCTAAATATATCAACAGTTCCTCCCTTTTCCTAACTCAGGTTTCCACCTTTGGAAATGCTTAGGTGGGACCGAATCACTGCACAGACCTCAAGCTGCCCTGTTCCTTTCAGGGTAAAAGATTAGGAGAATCTAAGAAGCACAACTGGTGTTTAAGAGCTAATCTTGTACAAACTCTCCAGTGTAACAATCCCCACCAGGCTTTTCTTCAGCACCAAGCATGCATGTCGTCCTGTTCCAGTGCCCTGGGTGATTTACCATGGGCAGTGCCAGGACTGGAGCTTGCTTCTAGCCCCTCCCAGCCCTGCAGGGCAAGTGTGGCAGACACTGGTCTTGCATGGCATTTATTTTCCTTCTTCTCAAGGGGCTTTTGGGTTAGGTGCAAAAGTTGTGATGGTCCCAAAGTAGTAGCATAGAGGAATCCCTTAGCCCCCCCACCTGAAAAGATGCCCCACCAGAGCCGGCAGAGGATCTCCAGCTTAGTCAGGGCAGGCTGCTCAGGCACATGGAGCACAGCTCCTGCTCTGTGCTGTGCAGGCAGCCAGCCCAGCACTGAATGGGCAGGTCGGCTTCCAGCTGGCAGAGCACAGGCAGCCCTGCCCGTGAGGAGCTAAATTAATGCTTCCCTGCTTCCTGTTCACTGTAGAATGTCCTTGGCTTCTCCTTCCTTCTCTCAGAATACCAAGCTGCTGTTACTGTTTCTGCAAGTGCTGAACGTCTCCAAAGTGCAGGATGCTGGGCTGCTGTTCCACGGAGTTTGCTCTGCCAGCTCCTGGAGCTGCGTGCAGACAGCCCTGCAGAGCGCTGGCTGCTTGGCAACGGTCACCTGTGTGTGAATGAGTCCATGAAGCACCCAGCTACAGGGAAACATACAAAGGGAGCACAAAGGTATTCGTTGCCCGTGTGCTGGACATCTAGATCTGTGCAACAGAGAAGAAAAAGCTTTCAGCAGTCTCTGTATGACCCAGAAGTACCTAAACTGAGAAAAAGAAAACCCAAAACCAAACACCCAGATAGAAATAGATTTAAGCTTAATGTGGATGCAGAACTCATCCTCTTTTTCTCTTAAGTTTGAAAATGTTCTCCTTTGGCCTACTGCAAAGCTCTGTCTAAGCCCTAATTCTGAAGCAGGTCCACGTTGTGCAGGTCACCTCTTTGCTTGGTGTCATCCACTGAGCTCTGAGCAGCAGGTGGTTCATAGCAGCTGAGTTCTGATCTCACTTGAACTCAGCCCTTGGTTCAGTTTGACTTTGTTTCTCAGCTCAGATGTGTTGCCAGTGGAAAGCACAACAACCTGGCCAGAAAAACCTCAAAACATTTGCTGACAATGTGTTGCAGTCGGACAGGTGGTGAAAATCAGCCCAGAAAACAAAATGGATCACTGCATCAGTCCTGCCCCAAATCCTGCAGTGAACCCTTGGCACAGAAGCTCCTCTTCCCTTGTAGTAATGTCAGACCGTAGGCATTTCAATAACCATGACAGGAAAAGGGGAGAAAATGATCAACAATTGGTATTGCAGAGGAGGGTGGGGGGAACTTTGCTGGTTTATTCATTTCCAAGATTCATTCTGTGCTCAGAGTCTGAATCTAACATTTCCTGTATAACTGCTGCTGTCCAGCTGGAGTTACTAGGGGTAGATGCTATACCTCCTCTCTTAAAGACAGGCAGTGTGAGCTTAAAGCAAGAAGCCAGAAACTGCTTTATTAAGGCTGTTTTGGACCTCCTTTAGCTTTTAAGCAAGCTGCTTAACCTTTCTGTTTCGGTCTGACTTGCTGTATTCCATCCTTATCAACCTGTAAAACTAGCTAGCATTACACCCTGCTAACTCATGCATGAAGACAAAGCTGAGATGAGTTGCTCAAGTCTGGGACTTCAATCAGCTGCAGGAAGCTTGTTCTGATTCCTGAAGTTCAACCTCTGAGCCGGGTAGGAAGCCTGACTTTTCTTGGAAGCAATAAGTAAGCCTAAAGCTGTGGCAGCATGGGAGGGAAGTCCTTGAACATGGACTCTGAAGCCTCAAACCCCAAAAGATAAGTAACAGTAACTGCCTGTTGCAGCCTGAATTGCTCAGTTTTAAATGCAGACTTGTAATTTCGAGGGCTTGGCTTGTGAATTTGTGCAGCAATCTGCAGTGCAAGGCAATAATTAGCCCATGCTGACAGAATGGGGCCTCTTGTCTATTAAGTCCATTGTTCTCTGCTTTTCCCCTAGTTAAATTCCTCTGCATTTGTTGTACTTAAGCCTGAGAAAAATAAACCATATTTATCAACAGACAGTTCCTTGACCTTTTATTTTTTTGTGTGGTAGATGTCTCTCAAATGCTTTTTTGTTTAATCCATGCTTTAGCATTGCAGTGTTGCAGATAATAAACTTATTTATCCTGTGTGGATAAGTAAACTTCCTTATCCTGTGCTTTTTGCATGGCTGGTTAATGCCTGCAAGCTTTCCAGGCTGAAGGAGAACCTGCTTGTCCCAGACAGGGTTCCTGCAGGGTTTCTCCATGCTGTGTGGGAGCAGAGGTGAGCAGAGCCCTCAGCATTCAGAGGCACAAAGCAAAAGCCAGGCACACCATGCTGCTCTGAGCTGATCAGGAGCTGCTTAATAAGATGTTGGGTGGCTCTTTAAAAATAGAGCTGACTATACTGAAACTCTCTTCTTTTCTTTTTTTTTCCCTCCCCATTTAGGATTTTCTGGAGCACTAAGTCAATAGCTGCCCATTCATTATGGTGTAAATGTGGACTGTAGATTCAGGTCACAAGAAAGAGACTGCTTCTTCTGTAAGATAAAAAAGGTGCTATCCTTCCCATGTTTACTTCAGTGCTTTATTTACCCACATGAAGTCACTCACTGGCCCTGTTTGGCACACAGCTTTCCAGTGAGCTTTCTTAAGCTGTTCCAGGTCAGAATGTGAAGCCTCATTACAGTGTCCATAAAACATTATTTTTGTAGACAAACCATTTCTTGAAAGGACTGAATGTTCCAGACCCTAAAACTAGTTTGTTGTAGCCTCATCTGTGAACTATTCTTTGTGAACAATAACATGGGTTGGGTCTCAGCAAATATTTTAACAAGCCAGTTGAAGATCAAATTTTCCACCACAGTTAGCAAAAAAATCTTTCAATTAAAGAAGGATTATTTCTGGAGCAAGTTATCTATTTGACTTCTGTATTTTGTCTTGGCTATGCAGTAAAAAAAAAGAATAATAATAAAAAATAATCAGAATGAGGATCTTTTTGGTGCACTAAAAACAGTTCTTCAACTGGGGAAGAGGGAATTTTCATCTGAAAAGAAAAAGAGTGGGAGCAGAACACAGGGCACTTCAGCTCCTCTTTGAATAACAGAAGTTGAGGCAAAATCAACACAAAGTTTGACATTCCTTCAATACTGGGGAATGAGTTCGTTCCTGGCCTGTTTGAGATTCAGCAGGGCAAGAGCTCCTTCAGATCAGGCCCCATGCATCCCGGCTTGCTGCAGGATTCTGACCTTAGAGCACCTTAGAAAGGGTTTCAGATGGAAAGCAGTTTCAAATGGAAAGCAGCATCTCGGTGAAGATGCTCCTTGTAGACCCCTTTTGCTGGGTTCAGTGCATATTGCTCCTGGCAAATGGCTCACCTAGAATTCCTCTGCCTTGCAGGGGGTGCTAAGAATAGAGGAGTGCTGTATTTTTAACCCACTCACCAAAGAAAAACCTAAACCACCTTCTGACACTTGGCATTAATTTTTTTTTAAGCCTATTTGCTTTTTAATGGTTGTCTGAAGCCAGCTGAGCACCACAGCTCCACAAGCACACATCCCAGGTTCTGCAGTAAGCCTTTATTTTTTTCACACCATTTCACCCAATTTCCATGGGCTGGGGAGAGGGAATTGTTCCCCTACGACCGCCATAAGCTGGCTTTTGAAATGCACATTACCTGCCAGATTCCCAGCCTCAAAAAATAGAAGCCAGTAAACAGCCAGGCCTTTAATTAAATACATTCTAACAATTGTTTCAGTCTCTGATAGCTATGTTCTTGTTTCTATTGAGTTGCAATTATAACATTGGAGTAAAAAAATTGCAGACTTTGTCCTGGCTTGTTATAAATATAACATAATGCATACTCTGCTCTCTGCTCTTTAACCATAACTCTCCAGTCTGCAGAATTCTGCCTTGCATTCTATGGGGAGGGGGGAGAACAAAAATTCCTTTAGGATGTCATTATCCATCTCAATGCAAGTCCTATATGCTAAGAGTCAGACCCTGCAAGTTTCACTCAAGAGCTATTTAAAAGCAGAGAGAATTCCCAGCTTTTCCTAGAGAATGCTCTTAGTTATTATACAATCATCCCAACTTTCAATTTTCTTCCAAGTTTTGATGGCCAAAAATTGAGATGTTTGACCTAGCTCTGGCAAACCTACATAGCAATTTATTCCTGGGACCAACCCTTTTTTTAGGAGTCTCTCCTCTGAAGTTGGTCTTGGGAGAGAAAGCACATTCCAGAATAGCAGTGCAGACACGTGGGTTCTGTTTGATCTCTGCTTTTAGCCCAAAGTCTGTGTTTACTGGGGAGTGACTTGTTATGTTTTGATATAGTAATGGTAGCATCCCACAACCACTAAAACCTTGCATAAAATAAGCAGCCCTGGTTTATTAAGGCAAACTATGCATCAATCATTTTTAGATGGGGTTTTTTGTAACTTAGTTCCCGAGGGGGGAAGGGGGGGAAGAATATACTGCATAGGAAAAGATAGTCTAGAAAATTGATAACTCAGGTGCTGAAAACAGGAAAGAGGGAAAGGAAGGAAAAGAAGGAAAGGAGGGGAAAGGAGGGAAGGAAGGGAGGGAAGGGAGGGAAGGAAAGAGGGAAAGGGAGGGAGGAAGGGAGGGAAGGGAGGGAGAAAGGAAGGGAAGGGAGGGAGGAAGGAAGGGAGGAAGGAAGGAAGGAAGGGAGGAAGGCAGGAAGGAAGGAAGGAGGGAAGGGAGGAGGGAAGGGAGGAAGGAAGGGAGGAAGGAAGGGAGGGAGGAAGGAAGGGAGGGAGGGAGGGAAGGGAGGAAGGAAGGGAGGGAGGGAAGGGAGGAAGGGAGGAAGGGAGGAAGGGAGGAAGGGAGGAAGGAAGGAAGGAAGGAAGGAAGGGAGGAAGGGAGGGAGGGAGGGAGGAAGGAAGGAAGGAAGGAAGGAAGGAAGGAAGGAAGGAAGGAAGGAAGGAAGGAAGGAAGGAAGGAAGGAAGGAAGGAAGGAAGGAAGGAAGGAAGGAAGGAAGGAAGGAAGGGAGGGAGGGAGGGAGGGAGGGAGGGAGGGAGGGAGGGAGGGACTCAGGTTTCAGCTCAGTCTGTACCCAGCGTATGTGGCACAGGTGGTTAGTAACGGTTGTAGCAGTGAACCTAAGCTGGCCTGGCAGTGCTGAACCATCAGGACCTTTGTGTAAACCAAGATCTAAAGAATTGAATCTATAACACCGGGCAGGACTGCAGCTGCTGGAGGAAATTCACAGCCCCGGGATCTGGGCTCCTCTCCAGGGTGCTGATGCAAGCCTGCATCTGTTTATTAACCGGTTTCAGGCTGACATTGTTGGGTTTTTTAATGAATGAAGAACTAGGCGCAGTGGTTGACTAAAATCTACTTAAAGTCGCTATGAAAACAAAACAAAGTCGAGGCTTGAATCTTTGTCCGATGCAATCTCGGAGTATTCTTTCCAGCTACAGATACTTTCTGCTCAGCCTTTCCCCGGGGGCTGTTGTGGAGTCTCCTTCCCTGGAGACTTTCAAACCCGCTTGGATGCATTCCTGTGCCGACTGCCCTGGGGGATCCTGCTTTTGGCGGGGGGGGCTGGACTCGGTGATCGCTGGAGATCCCTTCCAACCTCTAACACTGTGATTCTGCCTTTCTATGACTCTGTGTCGGTACCAAACCACGCGGACGGCGTGAGCTCTGCTCACCACACCAAGGAGCTCTCACGGGGAGCTCTCTTTACCCTGGGAATACTGCGGAGAAGCCAGCGCCCGGCTCCTGCGCTCCCCGCTCTTGGCTACCAGAGCCACCGCCGGCGCTCCGTCCGAGCCGCCGGCACCACACCAGCCTCTACCGGGCGGGCTCCGCCTCCCCGCCTGGCTCCGCCTCCCCGCCTGGCTCCGCCCCGCCTCCCCCAGCCGCACGCCCATTAGGGGGCGGCAGCGCCTAGCGAGGCTCCGTGGCTGCGCGCGTTGCCGGGCAGCCGCCGGCGTCTCCCAGCGTGCCTCGGCGCTGCGCTCCTCTCGGCTTCCGTCCGCCGGCAGCCGCTGCCCTCGGCGCCATCTTGTGCCCGGGCGGGCGGCGGAGCGCGGGCAGCCGCCATGGAGACAGGTGAGGGCTGGCCGCGGCCTGCCGGGCGCTGCGGGCCCCGCTCTGTTTGCGTGGCTCGGGAGAGTGCGGTCAGGTCCGTTGTGTGGGGCCGATTCTCACTGTTTGTTTTTCGTGTGTCAGATGATACCGGGAACCGGCTCCGCTTCCAGCTGGAATTAGAGTTCGTCCAGTGCCTGGCCAATCCAAATTACCTCAACTGTAAGTACCTGGAAAGCGCGTTGCGGGGTCCCGAGGGCTCACTGTCGTCGAGTGGTGTTTGTTATTCGTGGTAGCGTCAAATAGCTCAACCGAGAAGAGGGAAAGAGGCTTTCGCAGGGCAAAGATCTGTGAACGGATTTGTCTGGCTGTGAAACGGGGAGATTTTCATGCGCAATGCTTTATTGGTTGAAATGGGGTGGGGGAAAGCTATCAAGGGAGAGAAAAATCAATACATTCAAGCCTGTAGGAAACCCGAATTTCGCCAGCAGTAATCACCATCTCAGGTGCTCTGCTTCAATTCCCTGCCCAGTTTGATGCTGGTCAGACTCTCCTGCTGCCAAAAGCTGCTCTCTCTGCTGTTGGAGGAAACGTGCACAGTGTCTTTGAGATGAAAGTAATTCACTGTGGCTAGTGTGTTGACCCAGAAGTGTATTTTCCCCTTTAAACTATCAACATCTGAATGCAAAGCAGAAGTTTTGGCTGAAGTATCACTAAAGTTGGAAGAGACCTCAAAGATCATCCAGTCCAACCTGTCACCACAGACCTCATGACTAGACCATGGCACCAAGTGCCACGTCCAATCCCCTGTTGAACACCTCCAGGGATGGTGAATCCCCCATCTCCAAGTGCCTCTCTGTATAGCTTTGGGGCGGGTGTGCTGCAGGTAGGGCAGGTTTTCTGCATGCATCTCTGACTGACAGTTCCTTGTTTGTCATTTTATTTCAGTTCTTGCACAAAGAGGCTACTTCAAAGACAAAGCTTTTGTAAATTACCTGAAGTATTTGCTTTATTGGAAAGAACCTGAGTATGCAAAATACCTGAAGTAAGTTTTAGTCATTGCAATTTCTGCATTGAGGTGATTTGATGTTTACTTTTCCATTTCTTTCCCTGCTGCAGAGTAGCTCTCCAAAGAATAGCCCTCCAAAGCTCAGCCAGTCCAAATCCCTTTGCAGTCAGCAGGGACATCCTCCACTAGATCAGGTTGCTCAGAGACCTGTTGAGCCTCACCTTGAGTATTTCCAGGGATGGGGCCTCAACTACCTCCCTGGGCAACCTGTTCCAGTGTTCCACTACCCTCATGGTGCAGAACTTGTTCCTAAATCTGCTCTTATTTCAATCCATTGCCCCTTGTCCTGTCCCTGCAGGCCTTTGCAAACAGTTCCTCTGCAGCCTTCTTGTAGCCACCTTTGGGTACTGGAAGGCTGCTATTAGGTTTGTCTGGAGCCTTCTCTTCTCCAGGCTGAACAACCCCAGCTCCCTCTGCCTGTCCTTGTAGCAGAGCTACTCCAGGCCCTTGATCACTTTTGTGCCACCCCCACCTCTGGCCTCACTCCAGCCTAATACTGAAGTTACAGTGTGGACTATGCAGAGCTCTAAGTGTTTTGACTCTTGAGCAAAGCACATAGGTGGGAAGCTAATCACAGAACCAATGAGGCTGGAAAAGGCCTCAAAGATCATCAAGTCCAACCTGTCGCCCAACACCTCACGACTACTAAACCATGCAGAATTACTGCAGACTCCCCTTCCCCCTGTGCCTTGCAAAGCCTTGTGGTGAAGTGTGTGTGTTTCTCCTGCAGGTATCCTCAGTGCCTGCACATGCTGGAGCTGCTGCAGTACGAGCACTTCCGCAAGGAGCTGGTAAACGCTCAGTGTGCCAAGTTCATTGACGAGCAGCAGATCCTTCACTGGCAGCACTACTCACGGAAGAGAATGCGCCTCCAGCAAGCCCTTGCAGAGCAGCAGCAGCAGAACAACACCTCTGTAAAATGAAAACTGCTTGGAAGGGTGATGACCAGGTGTAGCTGTGATGCTAAGGTGCAGTTTGTGGCAGCTGAAGTACTTAGGAGACCAGAATGAACTCTTTCGTAGGTTTGGTCCTGGGTGTCCCTGCATTTAATTTGTTTTATCAAGTCACTGGGTTGGTTTGGGGTTTCTCTCTTTCATCAGGTTTTATGAAGATACAAGGCTGATGAACACCTGCTCCTGCCATTTATTTTGTAGCACTGAGCATGACTTACTGTACTTAGTGATTGCTCTTGATTGGGGAAAACAAAGCAGAGTTTTGTTACTTGCTGACACTGAAGTAACAAAAAGTAACTCAGTCTGTTCTCAGGAGGCTTTTTCCTTGGAGAATGAAGTGCCTCAAAGTGTGGCTAAGCACTCCCTCATGCACTGCTTTCTACACCTGCAGAGTTGAAGTGCTGATGTACAAAATTCAAACAGTGGATTTCCTGCATTGAAACCCAGCAGAGTTGTCACTTCTCACTTCTGTGTACCTGGTGATTGCTGTTGCTGGTGGGCTCACAGAGTTCTCCTTACAATCTGCTCTACAGACAGGAATCAAAAGTGTGACAAGGTCTGCAGGTGAGATAAGGAGCAATAAACTTGGCAGATACTCCACAGATGGGAATAGGCTCTAGCTGCATCTGTTCAATTAAAGTCAGTTTAACTTTAATCTTGGTTTCCTGCCAGTGACATCTTGGCTGCTCTTAGGCTTCTCTGCAGTTACTGGAAACAACAATGCAGGTTATGAAAAAAGGCTTATGTGCAGTGTTGCAGAAGCTTTTCCATGTATTCCTGTCTAGTTTCTAGTGGAAGAACTCAGATCCTGGCAGCTGTCAGGGATTTAATGTTGGTATTTGTGTGGCATATGTGCTAGGTTTCATATCCTTGTCAGCACAGGTAGTGCTAACATCAGTTACCCCAAGGCTGTCAGCCTTCAGCTTATCACACTCTGTGAACAGATAACCTGAAACATTCTATGTTTAATAGTTGGAAGGGACCTCAGAGCTCATGTACTCCAACCTTCCCAGCATGGGCAGGGACACCTCTCAACTAGACTCAGCTGCTCAAGGCCTCATCCAGACCAGTCTTGAACACCCCCAGGGAGGAGGCAGCCACAGCCTCTCTGGGCAGCCTATTCCAGAGTCTCACCACCCTCCTACTGAAGAACTTCTTCCTCATTTCCAGTCTAGCCCTGCGCTGCCTCAGCATCAAACCATTCCCCCTTGTCCTGTCCCTAGACACCCTCAGGAAATGTCCCTCTGCAGCCTTCCTGTAGGATCCCTTCAGCTATTGGAAAGCAGCTCTAAGGTCCTCCCTGAGTGTTTTCTAGGCTGCCAGACACCCCCAGCTCCCTCAGCCTATCCTCACAGCAGAGGTGCTCCAGCCCTTGGATCATATTTGTGGCCCTCCCCTGGACTGGCTCCAACAGCCCAGTGTCCTCCTTATGCTGTGGACACCAGAACTGGATGCAGTATTCAGGGTGGGGGTTTCACAAACACTGGCACTGAAAAATCTGCCTGAACAGCTTCCTTAGCTCTATGAACTCAGATTTAGGCAAAAGGGGGAGATTTCCTTGTTTCATTCACTATTAATTTAGCACTAAAATCTTTTCAGTAATTGGAGGCTGCTCCAAATTCATAATATATGAGCTGAGCTCCTTGGAAAAAAGACTCTGTTCAGACTGAAGTTTGTTTGAAAATGAAAGGCCCATTTATTACTTTTGGTGCTGCAAGGCTCTGTGGAAGGTTTGCATCTGGAATGCAATGACATTTACCTCAATCTAGGCAAGATAATTAACCAGGGGAGTGTAAAGAGGGGGGGGAAAAGACAAAAAAGTGGAGGATTCCTTGAAAGGACACTGGAGGGGGTTGAGATGAAGCTCTCTGTCAATGATTGATGCCTTTAGTCTTCAGTAAACAGCATACGCACAAGCTCTGCTTTAAAACATTCTTCTTCAACCAGCTTCTGAGGCTGCAAAGAAAAAGATGTTTAGGGGCAGTTCTGAAGCCTTCTCCAGGCTACAGCCATTTGTACAAACTAACCTCAGCCAGGCTCCCAACAAATGGGGAAGGGTGGTGGGGTGGAGCTGGCAGTGTAAGAATCAGAGGAGAACGCCTGAGGTTTTTGTGGCTTTGCAAGAGTCATCTCCTGAAGCAACTGCTGATTTAAATCATGTGCACAAGTTAAGGCTTGAGCTGCAGCCTGCCTGAATCAGGAGGCAGCAGAGAACTTGCCTCACTCCTGGAATATTCTGTCTTTGGGTTTTGTAAGATTGGAGGAGCTGCAAGTTGCAAAGCTGACAATATGTTGCTATGAATCTTCTCTACCCCTCAACCACTATGTGCTAAGTACTTTTCTTTAGTATGTGCTTCTAAGAGACAAGACTAGACAGCAGAGTGGTTACTTCTGGAGGAACTGAGCCAGGCAGAGTGCCTGAGTGGGAGCAGAAGAGCTGTTCCTAGTTGTCTGCTCTTTTAAAACACAAAAATAATGCCTAACTAATTCATTTACAGCCAGCAGCTGCTGCTGAATGGCTGTAGTCCCAGAATATACACAAAAATCACTTACTGTTCCATATTTAAGTAGTGTAGGCACTCCAGTTAGTTTCAGGTTCTTCCTGAATTCATTGTTAGGATCTTTCCAGCTGTTTGGGGAGAAGGGGTTAAGCACAGCTTGTAAAGATTCAGGTTGAAGTTCACTTGCTGAAATTCCTTCAGAGATGAGTCAAAGGTAAAGGCCCTTGAATCCCAACCCACATGTCAGAACAAGCATGCAGATAGTTCACATTTGGGATGATGTAGACCTCAAATCTCACAAACATGTTTCATTCCTTACAGGAAAGGACAGATCAGGCAGTTCCAACAGCTCACTTAACCTCTACTCCATGAATAGCAAAGTTATCTATCGGTGGTTGACAGTAAAAGAGTCACTTACTAGGCTCTGTCTCCTACTAGGCAGTAGATAAACACAGACCCATCAGGCATGTTATGAAGCTCATTCCTCACAACTGGTTCAGCTGGAGTAATTGAAAAAAACATACATCTATCAGTAGTTAATACTTTTGCAGTGCTGCTACAGAATCACATGGATCTACCTTGACCAGCAAGGCTGCTGGTTAATGTTTGGTCTGCTTTTGTTTCATCTGACTATCCACAAGCTGTGCAGCATTTATAACATGCTCAACACTGCAGGGACTCAGCTCTGAGTAAAGGCCAATTTCTGCTTTAACAAGGGGGAACAACCACTGTCCCCTGTCTGTACCAAAACCTCTCAGCACAGCAGCAAGCAGTTGCCAGCACACGATCCAGAAAGTTCAGTGCAATGTTTTCTAAGGAACTGCCTTTGTCTTCTGCCCCTTGGCACAGAGCATTTCACAATTTACAATCTTAGGATTTGCATTTCATTGTTCCCTGGGGCTTAGCACCGGCCCTAGCTGAACAACACGTTACACTGCATGCCGTTCCGCGGAATGCGGCTAAGGCAGGGAGCGCAGCGCGGGGAGCTGGTTAGCGAGGCAGCCGCTACAGCTGGCTCCCGCACTGCCACCGCGGTAACTGCAGCCAGAGCTCGGCACCTGAACCGTGCCCAGCCCGGTCACCATCCCCGGTAACAGAGCCTGGAGGGGGCGGCGAGATGCGGCTTCCCCTGGCACACGGCAGTCAGCACGGCGCCGGACACCCCGGGGCAGGGCGTTCCGCCGGTACCGGGGTCCTTGCGACGGCCGAGCCAGTCGGACGCTGCCCAGCCGCGCCTACCCCTGCGCCCCCCGTCCTCCCGCAGCGGGGAGCGGAGCCTCACCCGTCACGCAGTCCGGGCACCAGCTCTTGCCCTCGGCATCCTTGTCGCCGCAGAAGAGCGCGAAGATGGGCCGGCCGTGGAAGCTCTGCGCCGTCTGCACGAACTCGGAGTACCCGCGGACCTGCTTCTCCTCCCAGCCCATGGCGACGGCGGGAAGGGTCAGCTCCGCCCCGGCGCCGCAGTCCCACGCCGGACACCGTAGTTCCGCGTCGGGCGCCGTAGCTCCACGCCGCTCCGCTCGCTTCCCGGCGGCCTCTGCGGCGGCGGTTGCCAGGGGCGGTCTGCAGCAGCGTCCCGCAGCAGCGTCCCGGTAGGTCTGAGCGCGGGCTCGGCTCGCAGGTGCCGGGCTCGGGCTGCCCGCTCGCCCTTCCCTGGCAGCAGCGGGTGGCTCAGCTCGCAGGTGTCGGGCTCGGGCTGCCCGCTCGCCCTTCCCTGGCAGCAGTGAGCGGTTTGGCTCGCAGGTGCCGGGCTCGCCCTCCCTGGCTGCCGTGAGGGCGAGGCGAGGAGCCGGCAGGCCGCGGGGGCTGCCGCCGGCAGGGCTGGGCCGCGGGGGGAGGCTGGGCTGGCGGCCGTGGGGCCGTGGCTGCGGGCGGCTGGAGGGAGGCCGCACCGCGGCGGAATCTCCCTCGGTCGTGACCAAAACCCACGGGCAGGCACGGCCGGGCTGAGGTTCTCTCGCCGGTTTTCTCATCCTTACGGTGCTCAGTTGCCCTGGGCAGTATACTCGGTGCTCATGGCGAGAGCCTCACGGCCTGGCGCGGTGCTCCTCGGCTTCCCGTGAGGGGGTGTAACAGCAGGATGTGAAGTGTAACTTCTCCCCATAGCCGTGGGATTGGGCTCTCCGTTTCGTGTGCCGCCTGGACAAGTGCCCGGGCTGTGCTTTCTGCCTCCTTGTGCTTCCCCGGGTTTGGTCTCTGTTACTGACACCAGAGCTGGGGCTGGTTTTGAGAGGCAGAAATAATGGATGATTCTTCTTGTCTTCACAGTCGTAAGCAAAGGACAAATAACTGTATTGGCAGCATCAAGCCAATGGGATGGGACCAAGCAAGCCAGCTGTGCCTGATGGTACATTTGCATCCACTACCCAGCAGTACAGGAATGAAGCAAAGGTTTTACACACACAGGTATTGCTTGACTTCTTTCAGGAACTCTTTTCAAGGTGATTTAAATGCTTAATTGTAAACACTTTTAGATACTGGCATTGGTCTGAGTGGATGCATTCCCTGCATGCAATGCAGAAGTACCACCATGGCAGAATGTGTTCTAATATGAAAATGAAGCTCCATTTTCCTTGCTGTCATGGACTAGAGGTACCTCGCCTGTGTGAAGTCTTGTGTGTAACATCAGCTTTTTATCTTTCTTCCCTTCTTTGCAACAGCTGCAGTTCAACAGAAACGTTCCTGCAGCTCCAGAGAACTTGGCTCTCAGATTCTCCACTCCCCCTCCAGTCATAATAGAAAAACTGAAAGGCTCCAATGATCAGAGAAATCTGGCTGGGAGTAAAGAGCCCAGCCTGAGGAGCTCTAGCATGTTTTCAGTGGTATCTGAAGAGAGACTAAGGTTGGCTGTTGAGCTAGCCAAAAGGGACATAAAACGAAGACGTCTCAAAGAGCAAGTGAAACAGCAAGTGTTTGGAGATGCAGGCAGTAAACCATTGTTGGCCCAGAAGTTACAACAGCAGAAGACTGAAGCAGTTGAAAGTCTAGAAAATAAAAGTGCTCTGAAGTCTCAAACTTGGATGAAATACCAGCAGAAACTCGGCCAGCCTTCCAAAGTGGAGACTACCAGCTCTGGTGCTAAGGTTTATATCTACACACCCAAAGGAGGAAAGCTAATCCCAGCTGGTTTGGGCTCTTCACCCACCCATGGCACAAAGCAGGACCCTAAGCCAAATGAAAAGAGGCAAGAAGACAAAAATATGCAGGAAGTCCGACAGCTGCATAAGGAATTGAGGAGCTGTGTCCAGAAAATTGAAGAACTGACTAAAAAAGGTGTAAGGCTGAACACTAATTATCTTCTCTAAATGCACAGTAGTTTGTTAATTCATTTTGACTCCTGGGGTCTGGGGTGTTTTGCTTGGATTAGAATCCCTTTTTAGCTGAGAGCCACCTAACTTCTTTGAAAAGCAGGTAAAAGCTAGAAGGGTTGACCAGGTTAAACCACTCAGAGTGTTCCTGGTGAGTTCCAATCCAGCCTGCAATGATACTAAATTAGTGGTAGGCTGTTTAGTAATATGGGTGAGAAAATATTGGTATCTGTAGGCCTGTTGGCTAGAGACTGAGACTGCAAGAAACAGTATCATGAACCCCATTCTCACCAGTGATGGGAAGGGGGCAACAGCTGGGAACATTGAACTCCCCAAGCCTGACTCCATGTATGGCTGTGCAGTAGCATGATTAATGTGCTTTCTGACACCCTGGTGTGGGCCACCCCTTGTTGGCAGCAGAGTGCCACTTGTGCTCATTTCCACTTCAGTGGGACAGGGGAGAGAACAGAAGGATTCAAAGCAAGGAAATGTAGGGGTAGAGATAAAGAGAGTTTTCTAAGGGGAGGAGAGAGGAAGAAGAGAGAAATCCAAACCAAGTCATGCAAAGGCTGCCTCCAGCCCAGCCACCCCCAGTGCCTGCTGCCTGGCTGCTCTACAGCTGAGGGGTGTCCTGTGGTTTGGTAGGACATAACTAATGAGTACAGGAATGTTCAGTCAGCTTCCCAAAAGCAGCAGGGCATGGAGATAAAAATCTCTCCCTGACATCACCGCTCAGGGGAGCCTGGTTGTGTGCTGGCTCTGCTTGAAAGAGGCCTGGGGCTCGATTGTTTGCTGTTATGGCTTAACTGGGATTTTCACATGTTAAATGGAGGTGTAAAACTTCACATTTCTTGCTGCTTAGGCAGAGAGAGAGAAGCTTTAGATCCTGATGAAGAGCAGAGAGTTTGTGCTAGGAGGCAGAAGCAAGCAGCGCGGTCAGCACGGATGCTGTATGTGCTCCAGCAGCAGGTAGGAGCTGGCATTTGAGCCTGGGATCTAGGGGGGCTGGGCTTGAGAGAAGTGAACTGAAACCAGAGAAATACCATCAGGCTGTCTCTAACTTCCATGGCATTCTAGTTTAGAGCTGAATGGTGTGATTAATCCTCTCGTGACAAAGAGGTAAGCATCGCAGTTGGACTGTCACTCAGATGCTGCAGTGAAGGTTAGCTGTTCATTTATAGACATGGGGCTGAGTCTGACTCACTTTCCTCTCCCCTCCTCCTCTCTTGATAAACAGGTGAAAGAAATTCAGGATGATTTAGAGAAACTGAGTGCTCATAAAATCAAACATACCAAAAAGGTAAGATGTGATTCTCCTTCAGGCTGTAACTAATTGAGAGGTTTTCTAACTGAGTTTGGTTATCTAGGGTACACTTTAGCCCTCTCCAGAAGGGAGGTTTCCTTTGGATCTTGCACCTTTTGTCTCCTCACAGGGCTGTGTCTCCTTTGCTCTCATACTGTCATTGCTGCTTCCATCTTCTCCTCAGTTCTTATCTGTCTACAGTGAAGCTAAGAGGAAGGCTGTTGGTTTTCTGCTGTTATCTGCCTTCTAATTCCCTCTTCATCCCACTTCCTTTTGTGAATAACACTCTGACACTAGAGGGTTTTTCACTTCCTGTTGATGTCACTCAGTTTTATCAGCCTTTCTTTCTTCCCTGCTCAGCATCTTTCAGAAAGACAGCACTGAGGTCATGCCTCCTGTTTGGCCAATATTGTCCCCTCCTCTTGTGCTTTTCCATCACTTGTGTTGGATGGAGACTGTTCTGTGTTTGGCAGTTGTTGCACATTAGGCCCAAGCCCATGCTTGCAGCTGCTCTGTTGTCATAGGTAGGAGAGACATCAGAGTATGTTAAACCCAGGCTCTGTGATCTGAAGCTGGCAGGATACTTGGTGTGAGTACCCTTGTGTAGTGCCTTTAGCAGGTCACTTGTTTAGTCTCACAAATGGCCTCGTGTCCATCAGGATAATCCCAAGCCTGAGTGTTTCAGCATACAAGTTTGGCAGGAGTCGTTTGAATGGTACCAAGATTCTTAGACACTACAGCAACTGAAGCATTTCTTTGTCCCCTCCCCAGTCTCAAGCAGCGTCCAGGCTGGCAGCAGCACACAGGGGAGCCGTGAGAGCCTTGCACACCTTTGCCAATCATTTTGCAGATCAAGCGGAGCAGCAGGTCCCTGCCCCCTACAGGGAGCTGGGCAGTCTCATTCGACAGCTCTCTCTCTGTTCTGCCAGACTGGAAGGGGCCTCCTCCATTTCTGATGTCATCACAGAGATCTTGCTGCAAGTTGAGGTAAGAAAAGAAAACATTTTGCTTTAGCTAAGGGAGAAAAGAAGGAGTGAAATGTGAGACTGCAACCTGCCCTGTGTGTTCAGGAGGTGGCAGAGTTGCTTGCTGTTGGGTTGGGGCTTTTTTAGAGGCCATATTTTCTAATGCATAAATGTGTTTGTAATGTTCCTAATTAATGATGAGCTAGTTGGGGATGGCCCTGCTCACTGCAGGGGGGTTGGACTAGGTGACCTTTGGAGGTCCCTTCCAACCCAAACCATTCTATGATTTGTTCAAGTTTGGACTTCACATGGGAAGAAGTGTCCTGTCTTATGGTAGCCTTCAGCTCTACCTTTTTGTCCACAGCCTTTGTGTCCATTTCTTTTTGAATGGCTGTAAGCAGCTAATGTGCTGGAGTCAGTTGTCAAAACTTAAATGCAAGCCTTCTCTGTAAGAGTCAGGTTAATAATAGGATGAAGCTTTTGCACAAACAAGCTGTCAATCCAAAACCAAGCCAAAACCAAATTCCAGCTACCTAGAATCTCATGGATTTGCTTCTCATTATTACCTCAGTTTTACTGAGAGAGTGATTACAGTTCTAAATATGTGGTGCAGGATCTGGAGTCACTGCTGGAAAAGAAACAAACACCCAAAAAGGTGAAGAAATGTGTTGCAGCATCTCAGGGCAGATCTCCAAGTAACACTGAGGCATTTCCAGCCAGAAAACAGCTTCCATCTCCAAAAAGAGAGCAGAAACTTCTCCTCTTAAAGGGGCAGCACAGACAAGAACCTAGAAAACCTGCAGCTGCCAGGAGCCTCTTGGCTGGTTTGTATTTTGTATTATTAAATCCTTTCCACTTAAAGGTTTGTTTGTTCTTTTTGATAGAGATCAGCACTGACATGTTGCCAATCTTCCAGCAGTTCAGAAGGCAAACAGTTGTGCTCATCCATTGCACAGTAAATCCCCAGAAGGAAAGGACCCCCTTACTCCAGAGAGCAAAGGACCCCCCAGCTCCACTTCACGAGGAAGCAAAGATGCCTTGGTGAGAGCTGGAGCTGGAAAAAAGGATCCTAGCCTTGAAGGTGGCCCTTTGAAGAAGAAAGGGATGTGCTCAGCTAGCAAATCACGGGTATGGAAGTGGCAAAAGGATTGATGCTTGCTCTTACTTGGCCTCTGGGATTTGTTATCAAATGTAAGACATCTTTGTCAGCCACATGGGCAGTGGCACTGAGGGCACCCTCAGTGAGTTTGCTGATGGCACCAAGCTGTGTAGAGCAGGGGACTTGTTGAAGGGCAGGGGTGGCATCCAGACAGGCTTGAGGAGTGAGCCAGTGTCAACTGCACGAGGTTCAACAAGTCCCAGTGCAAGGGCCTGCGTCTGGGTCAGGCCAGTCCCAGGCACAAATCCAGGCTGGGTGCAGAGTGTGTTGAGAGCAGCCCTGAAGAAAGAGACTCGGGGATGTTGGTGAATGAGAAGCAAACTGGGAGCCAGCAGTGCCCTCCTGCAGCCCAGCAGGCAGCTGTGTGCTGGGCTGCATCCAGAGGAGCGTGGGCAGCAGGGCAGGAGAGGGGATTCTGCCTCTTCTCCCCATGAAGAGCAGCGCTGAGAAAATGGAAACTTGGCAAAAGTAGTGGTTGCAGGCTTCAGCTTGTGCTTTGTTCAAGCACAGCTCTGCTTCCCTTCAGATCAGTTGTAAATCCTCCCCACGTGTCATCTGTGCAGCAAAGCCAGCAGGCAGGATTCGGGGGCAGTGCTGAAGCAGAACGCAAAATGCTTTACGAGTTCAACACCTGGGGTCTGTTTTCACTCTGTGCATTTCAAGGGGCAGCTGAAATCTCTGCAGAGGAGGCCTGGGGGGAGGCGTGCCCGGTTCCAGGAGCCCACCATAGCCTTCCAGCTGAAGGGCAGCCAGCGGCCTGCTAAGGAGAGCAGAGTGCCCCGCGTGCCCCCGCGCCCTGCGGCACCCCGGCGGTACGTTCACCACCTGCCCCCTCTGGAGGTGCTGCTGTCTCCCATGGGACATGGGCTGGCACAGCACAGCTTACTGCCTGGGGGCTGTCTTCTTTTCCCACCTCCTCACCCATCCGGCCTGGGAGGAGCTGCTGCTTTGTGCTTTTTGCTGGCTCGGATCCCAGCGCTGCCTGGGAGATCCAGGCCAAGCTGTGCTGGGCAGGGCACTGACACAGCATGCAGAGTGGGGATGCACAGCACTGCATTAAGGAGATGAAGATCATCTTCCTGTTCCAGAAGGACAAAATGTCCTTGTCCTGCCCATGGACAGAGTGTGGGTTTGGTCTGATCTGTGTTCAGCATCTTGCAGAGCAGGGCTCCCCAGGTTGAGCTTGCTTTGGGGCTGCTGTTGGTGGCAGTGTGAGACCTGACCACTGATCCAGCTGCTGGATCTGTGCTAGGCAGTGTGCATGGTAAGATGAGGAGCTCCTCTCAGCACTGTTTAGCAGAAACATAGCTGAAGATCCCTCTTTGTGAACAGCCTTTCCTGGCTCATAGAGGTTGAGTCACCAGGAATCTTGCCTCCAAGGCTTTTTGCAAGCCTCAGAACTAGCACTCAGGATCACATGATGTCATTCTTCAGTTGTCAGTGTGCAATCTCCAACCCTCTGTGGTACTGTTGTATTCCTGATGACTACCATGGCTTGGAGCAGAAACTTCTGGAAGAATGAAGCTGTTCACTGACCTTAGCAGGAGAGAAAGCAGAGAAATTAAGATAATGACTTAGTCTGAAGATGTAATAATGGGTGTCAGATCTGATATGGTCTTCTCCTCACTCCCACCACTCCCCAAAAAGTACAAGGAATGTGTCTGGGATTTGAAGTTTCTGTTGCTGTATCAAGTTTCAGAGTGCATTTGTCACTTGTTCTTTTTTTCTCCCCTGTAGGTCACAAAGTGCTTCCCCAGCCCAGTGTGCAGACAAGGTTGGGATGGCAGCACAGGAGAACTTAGAACCCCTAGCAGACAGGACACAGGTAGTACCATCAATCTCATGCCACTCTTTGGGGGATGCCTTCAGAGCTGTGAAATCTTAATCAAGGGGCAGCACACAGCTTTTTCTCAGCTTAATGCAGCTCTTATTTGTGCAAGGACACAGAGCTGTTGGAGCAAGTCCTGAGGAGGCTACAAAGATGATCCAAGGGCTGGAGCACCTTGGCCATGAGGACAGGCTGAGGGAGCTGCCTTGTAGTACCCAAAGGGATCCTACAGGAAGGCTGCAGAGGGACTTTTGCTGAGGGTGTCTAGAGACAGGACAAAGGGGAATGGTTTGAAGCTGAGGCAGAGCAGGACTGGAGCTGAGGAAGAAGTTCTTCAGTAGGAGGGTGGTGAGACTCTGGAACAGGCTGCCCAGGCAGGCTGTGCATACCTCCTCCTTGGGGTGTTTAAGGCCAGGCTGGATGAGGCCTTGAGAGCTGAGTCTAGCTGAGAGGTGTCCCTGCCCATGGTGGGGAGGTTGGAGTAGATGATCTCTGAGGTCCCTTCCAGCCTGAGCCATTCTGGGATTTCTGTGGGGCTGTTTGGGTTTGATTTTTGTTGTTGTTTCTTTTTTTAACTAGCAGGTCACAGCAAATGCTGATCATCTGAGTGAAAAGCTACTGGATGATCTTTTGGAAGATGCTGCTGAGGAGCTGTGGGGTACAGAGCAGTGTGAGAGCCTCCAGCCCACAGCTGTGCCTGTGGCTGACACTCACAGTCTGGAGGCAATGTTGCAAAGAATGGAAGAAATTGAAGTAAGACTTTTTTCCTCTCTCATTAGCCCCAGTTTCTTGTAGTCTCCAGAAACTGTAATTTCTCTAAGTGTCTGCATTCTGAATGGAGCAAGGTCTGGCTGGCTGGCAGACCTGTGTGTGTTGGCTGACTGCTTTTGCCTGTTCCACCCCAGAGGTCCCAGGAGGCTGTGCGCCGCAGGTTCACCCGCATCGTGTACAGCGACCCCGCGGCCTGGGCCCAGCAGGAGCAAACAGGTAAGGCTCTGCTGCATGGACTTGCTTTGTCCTCTCATGTGTGTCTTCAGATTCACATGGTTTGAAAACAAACCACTGAATCATGTGTAATCAAGTAGCACCATCCAGATAGATTATTTTCTCTAGGAGCTCTTTTTGCTGTTCCTAAAATGAGGTTCTTAAAAATCAGTGTTTGAGAAGGGGAAGGATCTCTCTGGGGAGAGTCACAGAATGGCTCAGGTTGGAACTTGGGAGCTCTGAGAGACCTCAGAGATCATCTCCTCCAGCCTCCCCCATCATGGGCAGGGACACCTCTCAGCTAGACTTGGCTGCTCAAGGCCTCATCCAGCCTGGCCCTGAACACCTCCAGGGAGGTGATATCCACAGCCTCCCTGGGGAGCCTATTCCAGAGGCTCACCACCCTCCTACTGAAGAACTTCTTCCTCAGCTCCAGTCTAACCCTGCTCTCCCTCAGCTTCAAACCGTTCCCCCTTGTCCTGCCCCTGGATCCTTTCAAGTATTGGAAGGCAGCTCTATGGCCCCCCCTGGAGCCTTCTCTTTTCCAGGCTGAACACCCCCAGCTCCCTCAGCCTGTCCTCATGGCAGAGGTGCTCCAGCCCTTGGATCATCTTTGTGGCTGCCATTCTCTCCTTGCCTTTATTGGAGCTCCCTTTGGGTGGGAAGCACTCCTGGTGCAGCTCAGCTGAGGGATGGGAATCCTTACCACATGCTTCCAACCATCAAATGCTAGTTTGAATGCTGTCCCTTTTCTAGGGCTTTGTCTTTCCTTAGCATTCCTTTTTCCACCCAAATGTAGTGACTTTTTGTGCAGAGGAGATGGCATTGTGGGATTTTTTTGCCATGTCTTGGATTCAGTGCCAAGCTGAACAGACTGCACTAGCTTCAGAGTGGTATTTTCTATCTCACCTCTGGAAGTAGCCACTGAGACACCAAACTGTTCATACTAAAGGCAGACTTTCTAAACTGCTCAGCTTTTAGCACACTGACCTCTTGCAAATCCTAGGTTGCATTTACATTCCAGGGGCTTCTCACCTTCAAGACCTTACTTAGCAGAAGAGCTTCCTCTCAAAAGAAGCAAAAGCCTCTCTGAAGACCTCCCTGCAAGGAAATTTTGGGGTTTCTCTTCCCAAGTAACATTTTGAAATGTTATTTCCTTCCTTCCAGAACAGCAGATGGCATCAATAGCTCAAAGACCTACCTCTCCTCATCCCATCCAGCTGACCAAAGCAAATGGGCACACAGAGCCAGAAAGGGACATTTTCTTTGGGAAGCCTTTTGATAGCAAGTAAGTGGAATGTTCAGCCCCACCTTCAACTGTGGTGCCTGGGAGCTGCCTGTTTTCATTTCAGATAATGATGGTTACTATTGGAAGAGGTTTTCTGATCCTTGGGAAACTCTAGCTGTGGCTTAATGCTTGCTTTGTATTTCCAGTGCTATTGATGAAAAGGAAGAAGCAGAGGAGAAGCTGCAGCCTGGAAATGACAGCCTGCAGCCTTGGACTCGGAATTCCCAATGGGAGGAGTGCTGTGTGGCTCTCTCTGTGCCCAAGGCCATGCTCAGGAGCATCTCTGAGTACAGCAGCAGATACAAGCAGCACTTGAAAGTTATTTGCCACGAGGCAGTTGGCAGCTTTGATCCGTGGCAGATTGCTGAGAGGTATCTGCACTGGCTTTGTGGGGTTTAAGTGAATGTGCCAGCTGCTGAACAGGTTCTTCTGTCCTTGTTCAGGAAAGGAGTGGGCAGGGAGACATTTAAATTCCAAATAGAACCATAGAATGGCTCAGGTTGGAAGGGACCTCAGAGGTCATCTGCTCCAACCTCCCTGCCACAGGCAGGGATGCCTCTCAGCTAGACTCAGCTGCTCAAGGCCTCATCCAACCTGAAGGGATCCTACAGGAAGGCTGCAGAGGGACTTTTCCTGAGGGTGTCTAGAGACAGGACAAGGGGGAATGGTTTGAAGCTGAGGCAGAGCAGGGTTAGACTGGAGCTGAGGAAGAAGTTCTTGAGTAGGAGGGTGGTGAGCCTCTGGAACAGGCTGCCCAGGGAGGCTGTGGATATTTCCTCCCTGGGGGTGTTCAGGGCCAGGCTGGATGAGGCCTTGAGCAGCTGAGTCTAGTTGAGAGGTATCCCAGGCCATGGTAAGGTTGGAGCAGATGATCTCTGAGGTCCCTTCCAACCTGAGCCACTCTAGGGTTCTGTGGTATTTAGATCTTGTCTTAGGCTAACCAGTAGAAAGGATGAAAAAGCATCAGTGTTGCCTTTCCAAGTCAGAGCAGTGCTGGCAGCTGATGGAGTGACAGGGGTTTGAAATCTGACTTCCTGAACCCTTCTCCTTTCTTTCCCTCTCCTTCCCCTTAGTCTTGCAGATGAGCTGACAGAAGAAGCCCTCTGTGATGTGGCAGCAGAGCTGCAGGATGTTTGTGAGGACTATGCAGAAGCTGTGTTCACGTCAGAGTTCTTGCAGCCAGCGCCCTGAATGCTTTCAGCTCTGCCCTGTGATCCAATGCTCCTGGCCTGGCCTCCTCCTGGGGCAGCTCTGCTCCTCCCTGACAGAACTCAGTGTAAGAGTCTTACCAGATGATCTCATTTTCCATGCTTTTTGTGAAAGTCTGTGAGATTCTGCCCAAGGAATGAATTAAGACCAGCCAGGGTTCACCTCAGCCTTTCAGGCCTTGTTGGACTGCATTTATCAGGACTTTTTCTAAAGCCACTGCTTCCACAGGATGAAGTCAACTGGTGCAGGCAAAGTTTCTGTATTTTGCTAGGAATCCCTCTCCATTTGTACTCTTCACTCCTGTTTTTTATGTGTGATCTTCTTCCTAGAGCAAAATACTGGGAGGAGGACTGGGTTCAAGCAGTGCCATGGACTTGGCTGTACTGCAGCTCAATTTTCTGCTGTAAAATGGAGAGAATCTGCCCCTAACTACCTCATAAGGGAGCTGTGAGTTTTAGTTTATTCTTCTTAGTGACATTCATTGACAGTAGCTGAGAGTGGTGTCAGAGCAGTGAAGCATTATTGACCTTTCTAAAGCCAAGAGGGAACAGTCCAGGTCAAAGCTCTTTGGTTTGCTGTTTAGGGCTTTCAGTATCATGTAAGAAAGCTTTGTCTGAGCACTGTGCTTAGCATATGTGCTAGGAGTAGCTTTTCTGGGGGTGTGGCTGTCCTAAGGATGGATCCTCCTGGCACAGCATTAGGCAGATGTAAACACTTGGTGTTGGCTTTCCTCATGGGCCAAGAGCCTGCCTGGACCCTCACCATCAGCCTGTGCATGTAGCTCCTCTTCTCTTTGAGCATCCCCAGTACACCATGCCCAGACAGCTCAGACCTCTCAGCACAAGCACATCATGGGGATTTGCTTCCTTGTCATTTATTTATTTGTTTTTCCTTCCACTAGTCTAAAATGCTCAGATTTCATCAGCCTTTCTTGATCCACCTCCCCCTTCCTGGCTCCTAAGAATCCTGCTGGAATCAAGAATGCCAAAGCAAAGGCACAAGTGGCACTGCTGCACTGCTGAGGGAGCAGGTTTGTTGCCCTGCAAGCAGTGTGCTGCTTTGGGGTGAGCACTGAGGAACAATTATTTATGGTATTTGTGGTTCCAAGGAAATGTGAATTGAGCTCTGGAGGTAGCCCAGCCCCCAGTCTGGCAGCCCTCTTTCCTTCTGGCCAATTTCTGTTCTCCAGTGGTGCTCAAACTTCTGAACAATGTTTTAACCTTCTGGAATGAGTTTTATTTCCTCTCATTAGAACTTGCCTCATTTTGTGTTTTCCCTGGAAGCCTGCTTCACTGCTTTGTTCTGGCTTGGGATTTCCACCAAAAGGAATGATGGAAATGTTCCTGCTGATGTGTGATGTCTGTAGTTGCTTGGTTTCATTCTCATTTCTTTGTTTCTAAGTTAACAGAGATTTAAGTCCAAAAGGTTAAAGAATAAAGCCATAATGCCCAAAAGACTGAAGTCCCAAAGGTTAAATCCAAAAGACTCATAGAATCACTAAGGTTGGAAAAGACTTCAGAGGTCATCAAGTCCAAACTACCACCCAACACCTCCTGACTAAACCATGGCTCCAAGTGCCACATCCAATCCCCTCTTGAACACCTCCAGGGATGGTGACTCCACCACCTCCCTGGGCAGCACATCCCAAGGGCCAATTACTCTTTCTGGGAAGAACTTTCTCCTCACCTCCAGCCTAAACTTCCCCTGGCACAGCTTGAGACTGTGTCCTCTTGTTCTGGTGCTGTTTGCCTGGGAGAAGAGACCAACCCCCACCTGGCTACAACCTCCCTTCAGGGTAGTTTAGAGAACAAGAAGGTCTCCCCTGAGCCTTCTCTTGCAGGCTAAGCAACCCCAGCTCCCTCAGCCTCTCCTCACAGGGTTGTGCTCCAGACCCCTCCCCAGCTTTGTTGCCCTTCTCTGGACACCTTCAAGCCTCTCAATGTCCTTCTTAAACTGAGAGGCCCAGAACTGGACACAGGACTCAAGGTGTGGCCTAAGCAGTGCTGAACACAGGGTACAATGACCTCCCTGCTCCTGCTGGCCACACTGTTCCTGATGCAGGCCAGGATGCCCTTGGCCTTCTTGGCCACCTGCAGGCTCATGCTCAGCTGCTGTCAACCAGCACCCCCAGCTCCCTTTCTACCTGGCTGCTCTCAGCCACTCTGCTCCCAGCCTGTGGCACTGCATGGGGTAGCTGTGGCCAAAGTGCAGCCATGGTGCCTCTCTCTAGGTGTTTCTATGCTTGGGAAAGTATTTTCATGCTATATATTAATAAAACCCATTTGTTTGTAGGACTGAGCATGGTTGTAGTTCAAGATCACTTCCAAGTGAATCCATTTGGGATAGCCAGCACCCAGCATGCAAGGAAGTACCTGGCAGCATGACCATGAGCCAGCCATGTGCCCTTAAAGGCAATTTGGATTGGTTGGGGGGTTTTTTTTGAGACTCTTCTGCTTCTCATGGCTGAAGGTCCTCAGGAGCAGGTTAGATATCCAAACCCAAACTGCCTGATGTTGCAGAGGATCCACTTCCATGGAGCAGGACTTAGATTTCATTGTAAGATCTTTGCAGGCCTTTATTTTCTTTTCTTGATTCTTCAATGTCAGAGCTGTGGGAGCCACAAGGCAAAGGAGGAAGAGAGAATGGAGTGGCTGTGTAGAGGTGTGGATGTCTCCAGCAGATGCCAGTGGCTGCAGTCACATGTAGCTGAAGTAGAATGAAGTCCTTTGCTATGGCTGGTGGAAGCCTGGCACAGCAGTTTGGTGCAAGAGCAGTGCCATAGCCTGGGTGCACCAACAGACTGAGCCTGCCTGGGACCCCTGGCCCAGGCTGAGAGCCCTCCTTGTAGTCAGTCTAGTCCCTGCCAAAGCTGTGCCACAGGGACAGTTATGCCATGCCCCCCTCCAACCCCTGCTCATCCAGGCTCACTTGACCTTGGCTCCAGCTCATTACCTTGTGTGGTCTGGTGATGCCTGGGCTGTTGGAGGGACCTGTGACTGTCACCATCAGTGCTGCTCAGGTGCCATGGGACTGTGTCCTGCTGGTGCAGTCCCTTCCCACCCTGTGCTGTGGGTGCCCTCAGCTCCTGGCTTGTCCCCCTCCTGGGGCAGCTGTGCTCCTTCCTGACAGCTAACTATGTGTGGAGGCAGCACTGGAGCCAGGAGGTGAGAGCTGATGCTGGAAGAGCTCTGTGGAGACCCTGAAGACAGGACTACACATTGGCATTCAACAGGCAGCTCCTGCAGCTCCCAAAGCCATGCAATCTGCTCTGTAAATATTTAACTGCAGAAATTTAATCAACCTGCTTCTGGGAGTGAGGTATTTATGGCAACAGTGTTTGCTCTACCAGTGCTTTGGAGAGATGCTTTCCTTCTCTTAATGCTCTACCTCATTTGGCTTCCATTAATGTCAGTGTGAGAGCATAACCAAACTGCTTTCTCCTCTTGGCCTTTGCTTTGCCTCTGGTTGCTCCTGGAGGCTAACTTGATGCACATCCTCTTTCTCCATGGACTGCTCTCCTTGCAGGAAGAAAATGGGGGCTGGGGTCGGGGTTTGTTTTGAGAACTGATTCATAGAATCCTAGGATGGCTCAGGTTGGAAGGGACCTCAGAGATCATCTGCTCCAACCTCCCCACCATGCCCAGGGACACCTCTCACCTAGATTCAGCTGCTCAAGGCCTCATCCAGCCTGGCCTTGAACACCCCCTGGGAAGAGGCATCCTCAACCTCCCTGGGCAATTCCAGCCTTAAGAACCCACAGAATGTGGTCCCACAGCACCAAGCCTGTAGACAGCACTCTCCTTTTGCCCCATTTTCCTCTAGTGCAGATTTGTATTTTCAGGCCAGCTGTGTCAGAGGCACACACAGGAGGAGGTCACCCTGACACAGGGACATGCTGAGAGGCTGCTGCTGCTGTGGCTCAAGGGACCAAAACCAAACACTCTTGTAGTGGCCACAATAATGCAGGAGTCCAGAGCTGTGTGCAGGAGCAAAGGGTCCAGGTGGGTGAGACTGGCCACAGCTGCAGTGGCTCTGGTGTTGCTGGTCTTAGCCTGCCTGAGAAGGTAACCAGGGTTGGGAACACTCAGAGCCATGTGCTTGCTGTTTCCACCTCCCTCTGTAGAAGGTGTTGCTGGAATAGTTTGTGGGTTTCCTTCTGGGGCTGGGGAAGCTACAGACTGGAGGAGTGAGTCTGGGCCCTGCTCTGAGCTCAGGTTTTTGGAGCAGGCCAGCTCTCTGGGGGCTCATGTAGATAGACTTACTGTGGGAATACACTGCACCAGACTGTTAGGCTGGGGGGAGGAAAGGATGGGAATAAAGAGAGAGGACAAATGATGTCTGAGTAGCTGTCAGTCACTCTCAGTTAGCTGTTTAACACAGATACTTAGAGTCCATCCCAGAGCCACAAAGCTGCTGCAGGCAGTGGAACATCTCCCTGTGAGGCCAGGCTGAAGGAGCTGGGGCTTGGAGCAGAGGAGCCTGAGGGCTGCCCTCATTGCTGGGGATAAAGATGTGCAGGGCTGGAGCCAGGCTCTGCTCAGGGATGTCCAATGACAGGACAAGGGGCACTGGGGGCAAGCTGGAGCAGAGGAGGTGCTACAGGAACAGAAGGGAAACCTTCTTCACTGTGAGGGTGCAGCTCTGGAGCAGGCTGCCCAGAGAGGCTGTGGAGTCTCCTGCTCTGGAGACATTCAAAACCTGCCTGGATGTGCTCCTGTGTCACCTGCCCTAGGAGAGCCTGCTCTGGCAGAAGGTTGGACTGGATGATCTCTGGAGGTTCCTGCTAGCCCCTCACATTCTGTGGTTCTGTTGTCCTTCAGTTGGGAAAGGAAGCTTGTTCTGAGTGTGAAACTAAGTAGCACCAATTACACTAAAGGTAAGGCTCCTGTGGCTGCCTTACCCCAACCCTCATTCCTCTGGCTTCCCTCTCCTGCTTCTGCAGCCAGTCTGAGCATTTAGGTTGAGGAAAAGTCAGCCCAAAGAGAGCTGGGTGAGCAGGAGGAAGACAGAGAATGAGTAAACTTCTTCAGAAGAGGTAGAAAAATAAGAGTGGTGGCTTCTGTTCTTCCAGCATGGATTTCTGCCCACCTTAGGGGTGCCAGCTCAACAATCACTGCAGCAGCAGGAGGTGGCACCATTGGTGTCAGAGATTAATAAACCTCTTTCTGACTCCTTCTCTTTTCCTGTCTTCTTCCTCTTCAAAACTCACTGTAGAGATGATTTTTTTGTGTCCCTTTTTGAGCTGGCACAGAACAAAAGGTCCACCAGAATTCAAGAAGCATCAATAGCATTGTTCAGCTGGACCCACGCTGAGATGCTCAAGGGCAAGCTGGGCTGGTCCATGCAGACAGCTCCTTAAGGTGGTTCTTCCAGTGGCCTGAAATCTCTGCAAACCAGAACCAGCTGCCTAAGAGGAAGGCTGGCCAGAGATGAATGCAGCCCATGAAAGAAAGGTCAGAATCTAACAGATTTGTTGCCTGTCTGAAACATCTCCCTTTGCCTCTTCAGCAGCCCTCACTAGCATTGGATTTGGGGGCCCAGGGGACCTTTGAGGCCCAGGCACTTTGTTTTTCTGCTTTGTGATTTCTGCTTTCTGTTTTCTGCTGATGATGATTTTGTCTCTGAATCTGAGCCTCAATAAACTGTCTTCTAATCCACATTTCAGTCCATTTCTAGAGCCTGGAAACAGTTTCCTGCGTGCCCTGCCCTAGGTGATCCTGCTCTGGCAAGGGGCTTGGGCTGGATGATCTCTGAAGGTCCCTTCCAAGCCCTGCCATTCTGTGCTTCTGTGATGTGAGACCCATGAATGTCTGCCTAATGCACCCAGCTTGTGTCAAAGGGCAGGGTGGATTGGGGTATGGCAAGGGACAAGGGGGGGGGGAAATTACCTGCAGTCCACTAATGTTCCTTGACAAGTCCCCAGGTGCTGTGGCTCCAGGAAGCAGGAGGAACAGCTTGCCCCAGCTGAGGCAGGTCTGTGTGTGAGGAAGGCAGTGGGAATTGAGGTTGAGTTTGTCTGTGCAAACAGCTGCTGCACTGCAGAGCAGGAATGCTCCATGGATGCTCCTAAAAAATCTTCCTCTCTCCCCTCAGCATTTCAGTTAGGGAACAGATGACTAAAAATAGCTGACTGTCTACAGCACCCAGAGAGCTGTGCTCGCTGATTACTCCTCTAGCATTTCATTTTTGTTCTCCTCAAGCTATCCAGGGTTTGGAATTTTGTCAAATAACTCAGTCCCTCATTCAGTAAAAAAAAAAAAAGAAAGATGGATTTAGCATCAAGCTGATACTCATCAACACATCTTGCATTCATCTTGGCTCCTGCTGATCTTTCCTGACATTCTGCTCTGCTATGGACCAGCAATCAGGCTCTGGGAAGGCTTCCTAGCAACGCACCAAAACCATTCTAACAATGTTTTAAGAGGAAAAACAGGCTCCCTCCCTGGCCACTCACAGGGGGAAACTGCAAACTGAGAGACAGGGTCACAGGGGAAGGAGGTGACCTGTGCTTATCCACTGAAATGGAGAGAGCCCACAGTTCTAGCACCCTCTGACCCCCCACAGTTCTAGCACCCTCTGACCCCCCCCCAGTTCATAGAATCAATAAGGTTGGAAAAGACCTCAAAGATCACCAAGTCCAACCTGTCACCCAACACCTCATGACTACTAAACCATGGCTTCAAGTGCCACATCCAATCCCTTTTTTAACACCTCCAGGGACAGTGACTCCACCACCTCCTTTCTAGCACCCTCTGAGCCCCACAATTCTGGCACCATCTGACCCCCCACAATTCTGGCACTATCTGACCCCACAATTCTGGCACCATCTTCCTCTTGTTTTAATGGAAACCCCAGAAAGGGCTCCATAAAGCAGAGCAAGTATCAGAAATACTGGAGTGTGGGGAGTGTGTGGTGTTCTTTATCATGGGGCTAGGTTGGACAAAAGAAAAGGGCAAGAGAGAACAAGATCTGAGCTGTTCCATATTGAAAGAATGAGATCTCTAACCAGAAAGACTTAAGAGCAAAGCAGCAGAGCAGGGCAGCTGTTAGCTTTTGTGTTTCATTGCTGGTTAACTTAGATTTCTTCTGTGTCTCTGAAGCAGCCTGGATAAAAGCTGGGGCTTTAGGCTTGCTTGCTTCTTCCTCCTTTTCCTCTCAGCGTGGGCTTTTGTCCCTGTCCTCTCCTCCTTTTTGAGAGTGAAAAGGTGGAGCAGTGAGACCTAGAAATGTCAGACGTTGCCCTCCTGTTCCAGCTTGCTCCTCTCCTCCTGTCAAATCTTCACCAAGACAAAAGCTCCCCAAATGGCCCAGTGAGAGCAGGTTTGCATCACCACGTGGGCAGATGTTGCCCGGGGGTGGGCATTGTGTTGCTTGCTAGCCGGGCTCCCATCCTCAGGTGGTTCTGCCTTGCCTCTGACACAGGGCACTGCCTATTGTGCAGATCTTGCCCTGCATGAATGAGCATGCAGACCCTGTTTGGAACAAGGTTTGATTTCTATAATTAGACACCTTGCAACACCAGAAAGCCTGCTAACGATGGGGAGTGCCCTTCCACGGAGGCTCTGCCTTCAGGAGAGCTTCTCTCCTCTGTTGTAAGGAAAAGAACTTTGGTTATCAGTCAGAGTGTGCCCAGAATGAAGAGTGCTTGGAATGAGATTACTTTCTGAACAGCTATTTGGGTGTACAAATATCTTGCAAGGCATCCCAGCTCAGGCCCTTGCCTGGCCTATTACAGGATCACAGGGTGTTAGGGGTTGGAAGGGACCTCTGGAGATCTTCAAGTCCAACCCCCCTTAGTATATTTCTATTTGGCTGTGACTCTTGTAGAGCTTCTGCATGGAAAAACAATTCCTGTGTGCCTGTATGGAATGTGTCCAGAGAAGGGCCATGAGGATGAGCAGAGGGCTGGAGCTCCTCTCCTGTGAGGACAGGCTGAGAGAGTTGGGGCTGTTCAGTCTGGAGAAGAGAAGGCTCTGAGCAGACCTTATTGTGGCCTTCCAGTATCTGAAGGAGGCTACAGGAAAGCTGGGGAGGGACTTTTGAGGGTGTCAGGGAGGGATAGGACTGGGGGGAATGGATCCAAGCTGGAGGAGGGGAGATTGAGATTAGACTTTAGGAAGAAGTTCTTCCCTATGAGGGTGGTGAGAGACTGGCACAGGTTGCCCAGGGAGGTGGTGGAAGCCTCATCCATGGATGGTGTTAAGGCCAGGCTGGATGTAGCTCTGAGCAACCTGCTGTAGTGCGAGGTGTCCGTGCCCATAGCAGGGGGGTTGGAAGTGGATGATCCTTGAGGTCCCTTCCAATTCTGTGACTCTAAGGATTTAGCTTCAATCTCTGACACTTTTGCAAGGACAAAAAAAATCATACAAATCTGCAGGTTCACACTGCCAAGGACTGGCAGTCGTCTGCTTGCAGTATTCAGGACAATGTAAAAGAGTCTCTTTCCCTGGGGGAAGGCATCGTGGTTCTTAACAGCCTTCAAAGGCAGCAGCAGCTGACTGCTCGGGCAGCCACGTCAATGGACAGCCTTGGTTTGTTGTTTTTTCTCAGTCGCTGCAGCCAGCCCGGTGCAAAAGGGCCCTGAGGGATGAACATCCTTTCCCTAGGGTTGCTTTATTTGGTGGTGTAGTGACAGTGTAGCGTCTTTAGGGAAGCAATGGTGCGCTCAAGCCTTTTAAAGGGGACTTCAAGTGAAGGAGCAGAGACCACGTAGCTCAAAGCCAAACTTCCCAGCCCCTAGCACTGCCACCCATAGCTGGGGGAAGGTGAGGGAAGCTTACTTGCAGCGCTCTGGGGGTGAGAATTGCTGGGAGTTGTGGCCATTCCACCACAGCCTCAAACAAAAGCCACTTAACTCGCTCTGTTCCCGGGGGCATTTGCTGTGACTCCTCGGATGAACTGTTTGGCAACACTTGGAGCAAATCGTGTGTTGTTTTGTATACCCACCCGGTTGGTATTGGCACGGAGCCTGAAAGCTGCTTCAGGACTTGCTTGCATTGTTTACTTGGTTAATTTCGTACTTCCCTGGGCAAGACTCTTTTTCACTGGGCTTGACTTCGTGGTATTCTGACATGCAAGCTCTCCCAGGCTCTGCCTGCCTCCTCCCCTTGTTTCCACAAGACAAGCTGCCATGTAAGAGACTTCTTGAGGTGAATTTCCCAATTCTCGGGGGAGCTGGAGGAACTGGCTACTCTACTTCTTTCCTTGATGGTATGAGAGAAATGCCGCTAGCGCGGCTCCTGAAGAGGGAGGCAGCAAGTCCTGCCCCGCAAGGTGCCTGGTTCAGCTCTCGGCACACTGTGAGCCGCCTGCCTGCCGCCGCTTGCGAAGGCAGCGCGCTGCAGCCCTTCGGCCGCTGCACTGACACAGGAACTGGCAACAGCCAGAGCATTTCTGCAGTTAAAATCCAGAGCGAACACTTGCGGGAGCGGTTTGCAGGGGTAGTGCTGCAGCAGCAGCGACTGAACCGTGTGCCCCCGGTGAGCTCCCTGGCACCCAGCGGGCACTCGGTCCCGGGGCTGCTGGGGGCTAGAGTCGAGCCCGGGGGGCGGGCAGGCGCGGGGCGGCGGGCGGCAGCCCCCATCCCTTTTCTTGCTCCGGCCTCCCCACGCCCATGGCCCCCAGGAGCACCACGACGGCACGGGAGCCTCAACCCCTCCTTGGCAGGCACGGGAGGACGAGCCGGCTCCAGCCCCTGCGGGCAGCCCGGGCCTCTCACCGGCGGATTGCTCGGACCTCGCCAGCCATGAGCAGCTACAGCCGCACCCCCATCACCGGCCCAGCCCGGCCCCCGCTTTCCGCGGAGCCGCTCGCTACGCCTTTAACGACGGCGGCTGCGCCGCGGCGGGTGGGCTGCGCGGCGGGACCGAGCGGTGCGGCAGCGTCTCCCGGCCGCCTCTTTCCGCGCCGCAGGCGAGTGGGCGGTGTGGGGCTTCCGCCAGGAGCAGATGGGGTGGTGGAGCGCGGGGGGCCGGTGCGCCGGGAGGGTCCCGCGGACCAGCACCTGACGCGGCTGCGAAGGTTCGGCTGGGAGCGGGCGGCCCCGAAATGGCGAAAGCTCCGCGCTCAGGTGAGTGCTGAGCCCGGACGGCAGGAGGGGGCAGCCCCGGGGGGAGCGCAGGGCGGAAGGGGGCAGCCCCGGGGGGGAACGCGGAGCCCGGGAGCAGCGGGGCGAGGCTCCAGTTCGTTCCCCGCCCACTGGCGGCCTTGCGGGCAGCTCCGGTTCGTGTCCGCCGCAGCGGGCAGCCCCCGCGCCCGGCGCAGCAACGCTGAACGCAACTTCAGCCAACGAGACACAGGTGCGTTTGCGCTCCTCGTTCTTCCCGACCGGGGTCCGCTCTGCCTCGGCGCTAGCCTCGGCCGGGGGTCGCGGGAGTGCCGTGCGCGGCTGCAGGGACGGTGCGGGAGTTCCGCGCCGGTGGCCGCTGTCTGGCCGTCTCCCAGCCCTCGGTGCCGGGCCGGGAAGGGTCTCCCAGCTCGGGGGGAGTTCAGTGGCTGCCGCCTTGTGGAGCCTGCGCTCGTTGCCGCCGGCTCCCGTGTACCTGTCAGGTAGGGCTTGCTGGAAGGCAGAGGCAGATGGAGCCTCCACTGCGCCTTTCGGCTTCACATGCTTTCGTTCGAGGCTGAGCAGTCCGGAGCGGGCGCCAGAGGGTGTAAGGGTTCTGAGCAGCAGAGCCTTGATGCCCCACGCCTGGTGGCAGTGGCAGCCCTGTACTGGGTGGCACATACTCTGTGCAGGAATGACCAGTGCCAGGCAGCAGAACAGGTCACAGAATCGCAGGATGCTCTTCCTCTTGCTGTTCTCTTCCAGGCTGCACACAGAGCTCATTGCCTCTGAAGGTGAAGGCCCAGCTGTGTTAGGACTGAATGCCTGCTTGCTGCTCTGTACCTGAAACTTGCCTACTGTTTGGTGCCAGCTCTTGGCACAGCTTTATGACAGCATGGTCATGTTAAAGATAAACACAAAGGTTCATTTCTTTTAGTTATTCTCCCCAGGTAGGCATGGATTGGTGGCAGCCCAGAGGCATAGTTCTCAGGAGTATGAGACCATCAATAATTTCAGAAGATGCAAATACAGTGTTGAACTAAGTGGTTGGTTTCCATCTTTGGAAGATGAAGAAATGCTCCAGTGTGGAATAATTTATGCATTTGTGTGTGTGTTGGATGTTGGTTTGCACTCCTTTGATAGGAAAATAAGGGAGCACTGCTATCACTTCCAGTGGTATTGATTATGTAGCCTGCATACCTAGGTTGTTTGTTCAAACCCACCCCTGCACAGGCATTTCCAAGGATGGTCCTTTGATGTGCTTCTGCCCCCTTGGTAGGCAAAAATACTGACTTTTGATGCCAGCTTTATGGTGTTGTCTCAAGTTCTTACTGTAAAGGAAAGCAAGAATAATTGACCATGCAGAAGGGAGCTCTGGCAAAACAGATCTGGGTTAGCAGCAGGGGAAGTGTGCTGCTTTTATAAACTGAGCCCTGCTGAGTTTATGAACAACTACAGAAAAGTTTGGGCTGCTTTACCCTGTGGTGTACCCTGCCCTGCAGCCCCTGCCGGGGCTGTAGCCTTAGCACAAAGACCATCCTTTTGGTAGCCACAAAATCTGCTGCTTGGTCACCGTTGAGTGCTTCTAAAAGGCTTTCAGAGGTGGGCAGCTCGAGCCCTTTGAGTACCCACATTTCACCTAGTGGACTCCAGGTCTTTAAGTGCTTGGAATAGTTCCAGCCCAGAAATGCATGGGGAAAAATAATGCAGGATTGTAGGTTGCAAAGCCATCCAGGAGCAGCAACTCCAGCTGGCTGTCTGACATGGCACTTTGGAGGTGGTGTGCTCTCTGCTTTTCTTCTCCTGCTTCATTATTATTTTGTATTACTTTTTTGTTGTTTTTTTTTTTTTTAACAGAGCAGTGACTCAAAAATGCCAGAGCCTGCTTGGGAAGCCAAAATTCCCTGCACTGTGAAAGTAGAGTCTTTCAGATGTGATGCATCTGAAAGTCCACCTACAGTCATTGCAGGAAAAGGTTAGAGAATATTCATATCTTCCCTGGTTTGGGAGGAGGTGATGATACTGCTGAGGGGGAGGGTGAAGTTACTTTCTGCTGTGTGGAAGCTGGCATCTGAAGCATCAAGAAGCAGCTCTAAAAGAGGCACCATATTTACAGATACAGCATCTAGGATTTGGTTGAACAGCCAAGCTAAGCCTCCTCCATCTCACCAGTAATCCCATAAAGCACAGGACTGGAAATGTCACCAGCACCTTAAAAAGAGAGGCTTAAAAGCTTGCACAGTTTAGTTTCTTGATTTGTTTCCTGTACTCAATTAGCAAATAAATGCTTGTCCTTACCATCTGCTGCAGAACTGTGAGCTGCAGGATGTGCAGTGTAGGTAACCAGGGACTTGTCACTGTTGAATTGCTACGAGATGAGAGCCGTGGAGTGAGGAGGAATGGGGGAGAGGAGTTAGTTACATTGGGTGCTTCTAACCACAGCAGGGTCTGGGCTGTGCCTTCAGTTAGCTCTTTCACTTCTTGACAAGGGAACCTGCATTTTGGACGTTCTCCTGCCTTTAACTGTGTCTCTGGCTCTGTCAGCTGTGCTCTTTGCTCTTATTTTCATCTTTATTTAGGGACTGATGCAGCCACAATGAGAATAGAGAGACCTCCAGACCCTTCCCCCTTCCCAGCCTTTCCTGGTATCTGCTCGATCTTACTGACCATCTCCAACCTCTCCTCTCTGCTTCTTGACCCAAGCTGCTTTCTTTCCAAGGAGGGACACTTTGCTATTCTCCTTACTCTTTCCATCACCTCTCAGTTTTTCCTTTGTACCTGTCAACTCTGTTCCCACCTCTTAGAAATCCTGTCTCAGTACACTGCCTCTGTCAGCCCAGGACTGCTTCCAGGGGGAGTATTGGAACATCTCAGTGCTGCAGCTTCTCTGATAGACTTGGTGACTTCGTTGGCTCTAAGGCCCTGCTTGCTTTATTGCCCTTACCTCCCTTCTCCTTTCCTCCCACTTACATGTCTCTAACTTCTTGCCTTTCATCTTGCTGCTTCTTAAAGCAGAAGCTTTTTCCTAGTGCTTGTCCTCAAAGCTGGCACTTCTGTCCCTTTTGATTCTTCCTCTTCTGTCCTTTCTGAAGTGCCAGCAGTGCTTCTACATCTGCAGTGGATGAGCCTGTAAGTGTGCACAGATTTCAGCAGGGCAGGGCTCAGCTGAGCACTGCAGGTTCATGAGTGGAAGGTGTTTTGATCATCTGCTGTCTTGTTGCAAACAGTGAGAGAAACTGTGCAGCTTTCTGCCTCTTTCCCATGCCCGGTCCCAAGCTTCTCCAGCTCTTCTGCAGTCAAGTCCTGGGAACCAAAGAGGTGGGAAGCTCTTGGTTGTCTTCATTTTTCAGACATGGTTTTCCAGTCTTTACAGGCTGAGCTGCAGGGTCAGGTGCCTGCGCTCCCTGGTGCACAGGAGGAAACAGGATCACATCCCTTATAAGCAGCTGCCAGCTCAGCCGTTTGGATGCCTCTCCCTGCTCTCTCCTTTGGGGCTCTCCCTTCCCCTCTCTGTTTTCCCATTTTCCTGTGGCCTTTCACACTCCCCCTTGGCTGTCTGCTCTGAGCCAGCCACCTGCACCAACTTGGGTCACCCTGTCCAGCTGGCCTTGCATGCTGCTCTTGGCCCTTGGTCTTCTGCTGTCTCCTGCTCAGCCCATGCCTCTGCTTCCTCTGACTCTCAGCCTCCATCTCTCCATCAGGTTCTCTTTTTAATTTTCCTCCTCTCCTCCATCTGTCTGGCCTCCCACTTACCCCTCCTAGCACTCTGCTTTTTTCTTCCCTGTCCCCCTTGGCCTTGTGTGCTTTCTCTCCTCCACCTCCCTCTCACCTCCCACTTCTATTTTTCTTCTCTTCCCTTTTGGCCTCACACTCTTGTGGCCCTTCCACTCCAGTGGGTTTAAATTGAATTTCAGTTCCAGTCTGCTACAGATGCATTGTGTGACTTGGGTTCTGTGTGGCACTGCTGGCAATGATGGCATAGAGGGTTCTGGGGTTTTTGGTGGTCTGTTTGCAGGTAAGAGCTTGCTCAAAGTGTGCTTCAGGGTTTTTTTGCTCTGGAGTAATTGGATAGAGGATCAGTATCCCCCTTTGTCTTCTCTGAGCCTCCCGGGTTTGAGGAGGGGCTGAGCCTCCCGGGTTTGAGGAGGGGCTGAGCCTCCCGGGTTTGAGGAGGGGCTGAGCCTCCCGAGTTTGAGGAGGGGCTCTGGTAGTTCAATTCACATCTTTTTAAAGTACACCTTCAGTTTTACATTTGCCAAAGAAGAGATCAACCATAAGTGGGAAATAAGAGCAGGTAATTCTGGCCTCCAGTGGAGTCAGTGGGTGACACTGTTGGGCAGCTCAGTTAAATCACTTGATGGGTGAGCAGAAAGCTTCTGAACCCAGCAGAACAGAAAGAAGTATTATGGTTGTTATTGTTGTCATTATGCAGCAGCAGTTCCCAACAGCAGCAGAGGTCATTCCTTCTACCCAGCATCTCTTTCCAAAGGGAGAAATGGCTTCTGTGCTTTTGCATTTTGCTAGGAGTCCCATCCCTGAATCCCAAATGGTCACAGTTCTAAAAACAAGAGGCAGTGTTTTGATCTTCCCCACAAAGTCTATTTCTGCTTACTTTTTAATTGAGATTAGTTCAGCCTTCCATGCTTTGCTATCTATAGGGCCGAGTTTTCAGTAGCTCTGAGAACACTCTGTGCTATTTTGTCTCTGCTAACTGGGTTGGTGTGGCAGTAGGATTCAGGAATGCTTTTTTTATGGTCTCCTGTGACGTGCTTATGTCTAAGCTTGATTGGAAATGCTCATTACCAACCAAGAGATGTAGGAAACTGCTGGGCCTGCTTAAAAATCTCTAATATTTTGACAGCACTGTGAATGGTATTGAATTATTTTTACCCACTGCTGCAATCATCTCCAATGAAAACAGCCATTTTTATCTTAGGCTGCTTGAATGCATCTTCCTGGAAGGCCCAGCACAAGAACACCTGAGCCTGGGTGGGCTGTTGGAATAGCCTGGTCCTTCAGTGGCACTGCCAGGGCACACCAAGGACTGCTATGACTGGCACTCAGCTCAACCTGCTTGCCTGAGGAGGCAGCCATTGAGTCATGTGTTGTTAAAGAGAAGAGAGCCTTTAGGAGATGCTGGAATGATCCTTAAACTGATGCCTCTGGACAGTGCCTACTGTTCTGCCCTCTTCCAAATGCACCTCTGGTAACAACTCTGTTGTTTCATTCTTCAAGTGCTCGTGCTGATCCTGCTGGTGAAGTCAACAGTGATGCCTCCAGTCATGGTTTTCTTCCTCAGCTGCAGTCAGCGTTTGTCAAAGCTAATTCAAGCTGAGGAGAAGGCAGAAGCAGTGAAGAAAGGTGGCATGGTTGCACAGCAGGACCAGGCTTGCTCCTCCTGCTGTGCTTGCAAAGCTAATATTGCACTCCTTGGAGCAAAGGCAGAGCCCTGTGTCTTGGCAAAGGCTGCTGGCCACTGGGGGACATTACTCCTGCAGGCTTCACAGGAGGGATTGCTGTGCCCTGCGCACGTTTCTGTGCACAGAAAGATCTGGAGCCTACTGTGGCCAGCACTGCTTTATTCCAAGCCAGAGGTAAGGCCACCTGCTGGGATGGAACAGGCAGAAGCCTTTTCTTTCTCCTGAGTTAACAGACATTTTAAACACAATTTTTACCTAGCAGGTGATACTGGAACAGCATTTTTGGTGCTGGTAGCAGAGTGTGTGGAATTATTGGGTGGCAGTGGTGAGCAGTTCTGGGCTAGCATGCTTGGGACTTACAGGGTCAGTGGGTTTGGGGCACCAAGCCTTTTAAAATGACACAGGGAAGTGATCAGATTGAAAGCTGGGAATCAGCAGCATTAGCTGCTCAGTTGTCAGAGGAAGATCTTTGTTTCTTAAACCTCTTAGGCCTTCCTTCACTTCTTGGTCTTTCTGCTTCCATTTCCTCAGCTGGGAGAAAGTTGGCTCCAGACCAATGAGGCCACTTTAATTCCTCTTGTGTTTGGTTGTTTTTTTCCTCCTCTCTTTTAGAAACAGATCACATGGAATGAAGTGCACTCATGTGCTGCTTGATTGTCACAGTGCTGCTGGTTTCTCACATCTCTTAAGAAAAAGCACCTTGAGAGAGAATTTGGGTTTATGCTGTTGGGCTCTGCTTATAAAGCCATGAGAAAATGAGCTCAGCTCTGCTCTGCTGGTGTCTGTGGGTGAAAGTGGGATGGACCTTTCCTGTGGCTCCCCTACTAGTGGACAGCAAGGTGCCCCCGTTGCCAAGAGGGACAGGGGCATCCTGGGGTGCATTAAGCAAAGTGTGGCCAGCAGGGCTAAGGAGGTTCTGCTCCCCCTCTGCTCTGCCCTGCTGAGACCACACCTGCAATGCTGTGTCCTGCTCTGGGCTCCCCAGTTCAAGAGAGAGAGAGACCTGCTGGAGAGAGTCCAACAAAGACCTCTGAAGAAGGAACTTGAACATCTCTGCTGTGAAGAAAGACTGAGAGCCCTGGAGAAGGCTGAGAGGGGATCTTATCAATGTCTATAAATATCTGAGGGGTGGGTGCCAGGATGAAGATGCCAGGATGAAGATGCCAGGCTCTCTTTGGTGGTGCCCAGCAATAGGACAAGGAACAAGAGGTAAAAGCTGGAGCTCAGGAGGCTCTACCTCAACACAAGGAGACCTTTTGTGTGAAGGTGTAGGAGCCCTGGAGCAGGCTGCCCAGAGAGGTTGTGGAGTCTCCTCTGGAGAGTTTCAAAACCTACCTGGATGTGGCCCTGGGTGATCTGCCCTGGGTGATCCTGCTCTGGCAGGGGGCTTGGACTCAGTGATTTCTGAAGGTCCCTCCCCAACTTGTGTGATTCTGTGATGCTCCTTAGCTCTGTTTGTGTGGATTTACAGACTAAGACCAAGTCATCTCAGAGTTTTTTCCTCATCTGTGGATGGATAGCATCAGAAGCTGCTCCCTCTGTGACAGGGGAGTGTAGCAGCCTGCAGTACTGTGCAAAAGACAACAGTTTAGGTAGGGAACTGCTTCTGCTTCTAGAAGAAAAACACCTGTGTGTTCTGTGAACTCTCCTGCCACTTCAGAATGTTCCTCTTGTATCTTACTCTGTGTCATGTGAAGGAACATGTGCTTCCAGTGCCACTGATGGGACTGGCAAAGGAGTGGTGTGGTGGGTTTCTGTTAAGGGCACTGCATTTCCACATGGAGTCCTCTGCAACTGTGATGCTGACTAATTGAAATGAAGTGCAGGCTGCTACCCTGCTTGCAAAAGCTGCTGAAATCTGGCTGCTGAGAACTGGTCAACAGTGATAAAGTTTGCTGGCACAGAAGCCTGACACGTCCCTGCCAAGGAGTTAGGCTGCTTTTTGAAGTGGTGTTGGTCTTTTTGTGCTCTGAACCAAAATAATACGATAAAATATGGAGCAGTTGACACTGGGAATCAAATCAGTGAGTCCAGGCAATGGCAGTGCATAATGCAATCAAGAAATGTTAATAGAGTCCTATTAAGGTGGCTAATGCTAATCTCTTGGCACAGAAGGAAGCAGCCCCAGTGAGACTGATGCAGAGCTGCTGCTCCTGAGCGTGCCTGTGTGGAAGCTGTTTCTAAATCTAGAAGCATTCCTAGTGCAGTGTAACAGAATTCATCCTCCCAAGGACTTCTCTTGGAGCCAGAATTTATGCCTGGAGGTTTGTGAGACTTTCCCCCTGCTCTCCCTTCACCAAAGTCACTGGAAGCATGAGTTTTTTCTTTTGGGGCCAGCAGTTTTAGTGCTTTCCAGCCGGGCTAGTGGCAGTTCTGCTCTGGGGAGCTGCTGTTTTCTTGTGAAGCCTTCACAGCTCAGAGCTGGTTCACCTGTGGGCCATGCATCTTGCAGTGCTGGCACCGATAGTCAGAACTGCTAACCGTTGTTTCTTCCCATGTTTCAGTGCTTTTAGGCTGCTAAAACGTTGGGAAACCCAAAGCAATCTGTACTCTGTGCTTTCCTGACAGCCTCTGGAGGCAGATGTCAAATCTTCCATGCCTTTGCTGTGGAGATGAGTTCCACTGAGGCTCGGGAGCTTGACAGTGCGTGACACACGGGATGTGGATTGGTAGCAGCGCATCTGCTGCACCTCTAGGAATGCTCTGTGCGAAGTGTTGCTCTGCTCCTCCCAAAGGAGCAGTTTCTTCCTTTCTCTGAAGCATCTCCAGGCTCTTTCCTCGAGGTGCAGATGCTGCCTTTTGGTTTTGCATGTGGTTTGACAGCAGGTACAGTCAGATACTCCTCCTAGTAGCTGCATCTTCCAGCAATGCCTCAGATGAGTTCTTTTCCACTTCTAACAATCCAGAGCTCTTTCCAAAGCAGCAGCAGCAGCAGCAGCTTCTCTTGTTAGGGCTATTAAATGTTCCAGAAATCTGTAGCAGTAAATGTAATTGATCTGTATGCATTCTCTGGTAGGTTCCAAATAGCACTGGATGTGCTCCCAGTACACGCTGTGCTCTGCTAATGAGCACTGACTTCTTAGCCATTTATTTGGATTTGATCTTTTTTTAAAGCTATTAATATTCAAATATCTACTTGGGTTTGGGGTGGTTTTTTTTTTTACTCTCTTCTTGGACAGCTAAAATCTGCTTCCTCTTAACCATCTTTCATTTGTATATCTGATTGGTTCACCTGTTGGTGGTGTGGAGGGAGAGCCTCTTGGGGGTGTGGAAGGAGAACCTAAGGCTGTGACCTAGTGGCATGTTTCCCCCCCAAACAATGTGGTAGGATGGCTCCCCTGATGGAGTTGCTTTTTTTACTGCTGGGAGAAGGAGAATACCTCTGTGGATAGGGCCTCAGAATAGCAGATTTCAGGTCTGATGTAATCATGTGGAGTGATGAATAAAGCCAGACGCTATTCTGTTTGATCATGAGAACTCTTTCTCTAAGAGCTGTAGTGGTGGATTTGAACCTTGGTTCCCCATTGGTCTGGGGGAGGCTTTATCACAGAGTATCACAGTTTATTGGTAAGATAAGGACTGTATTTCACCACTGCTTTCTAGTGTTGAGTTGCTGTGGATGTAAGGAGAACTGATCTGGTTAGGCAGGTCTGGTTGACTAATTACAAATCACCTGAGCATGAAGACCCATTGGGACCACCAGAGCTGTCAGGGCGAGATCTGTTGCTGTGCCTGTTCTCATGTGGCTTTGCCTTCCTGCCTTCAAATGGCAAGCTTCAAATGAAAGCCTCAGGCTTCAGCAGAAGGAAGCTGTCTGATGGAAACAGCTCAGTGAGTAAGAATTCAGTAATTTGTCTGTAAATCTGTGATCCAAATAGGATGGCACTTCTTCTAGGAGTGAAATTGAATTTAAAGGAGAGCTGCTGCCATGACCTGGGGGAATGCTGCTTCAGGTCTTAGCAGCTGTACGGTTTTGAGTGCTGGAATTGAACAGCCTGGTGAATTCAACAGGGAAGGATTTCTCTTTTCAAGTCACTGCATTAGCTGGAGTCCTGCAGGCTCATCTGCCACAAGACCTTGCTCCCATCACTTCTGTTAGGCGGCAGGAAGAGGTTTAATTTGTGTGCCGCCCTGAGAACTCTGGCTGAGTGCTGAGGTTAAAGTGTGTGCGCTGACCAAAGCGATCCTCCTGAGCCGTCGCTGCAAGCTGTTGGTTAATGGTTTGTTGCTGTTGTTTTCTCCTTTAAGGCTGGCGCAGAGGTGAGTGTTCCCTGGGGCTAATGTGAGTGTCTCTGTTTCCAGCTGCCCCCCGCCGCTTCAGTGGTGCTCAGTGGCACATGCAGAACGTCCTCAAAGACTCCGTGGAGAGCTCTGATGATGAATTCTTCGATGCCCGAGGTCAGTACAGGTTTGGGGTTTTTTGTCCTCTCCCTCTATTCTTTCCCCAATTCTGCAGCAAGTAACTAAGCCCTTTCGGGGGTGAACTGACAGCGTTGTCCTCACCAGACTGAGATCTAAAGAAGGAAAACACAACCCATCGAGTCTGCTCTCAAGGATTTGTGAATGGACTTAAACTCAGAGGAGATGTATGAAGTGCTGGGGTGGACGAGTGAGCTGCCATAAAGTGGGTCTGGCAGCAGAAGCAGCGTGACCACAGCAGTGCAGAGCTTCATGGGGCCTCTTGGCCCCAGGTTCTTTACGGATCAGGTGTCTGATGTAGCAGCTGGACTGCTCTTGTTTACAGTCCCTGGTGAGGACCATAAGCCTGGAGAAGAGCAGGCTCAAGGGAGACCTCATAGCTCTCTGCAACTACCCTGAAGAGAGGCTGTAGCCAGGTGGGGGTTGGTCTCTTCTCCCAGGCAGCCAGCAGCAGAACAAGAGGACACAGTCTCAAGCTGCACAAGGGGAAGTTCAGGCTGGAGGTGAGGAGAAAGTTCTTCCCAGAAAGAGTAATTGGCCCTTGGGATGTGCTGCCCAGGGAGGTGATGGAGTCACCATCCTTGGAGGTGTTCAAAAACGGCTTGGATGTGGCACTTGGAGCCATGGTTTAGTTAGTCAGGAGGTGTTAGGTAATAGGTTGGACTTGGTGATCTCTGGGGTCCTTTCCAATCTGGTTGATTCTGTGAGTCTAAGTCTGTGTTTGTGTCCCTGATGGCCAGCTTTTAAAACCGGTGGCTTAGGTTTTCCACTCTGGCAAACCTTGCCCTGAAGGGATGGGGATCTCTGCTTCTTCAGGAAGCAGCTATGTCTGAGTGCTCCTGGGTTTCATCAGGTGAACCCAAAATGCAGTGTGCCCACCAGCATCTGATGAGACCCTGAATCTTGGCATGCTCCTCAATGTGTTCTGAAGTGGGAGTAAAATTGGTGTGCACACAACCTCCTACTTGCAGTGGGAGATGGAGGGAGGGCTCTGGCTTTAGTTTTGTCTGCAGGTGCCAAACCTAATAATTATCTGACATGTTTCATGTGCCTTTCTGAAGAGAATATCCAACAAAGGAGGATTAATTCTGCTGCTACTGAGAAATGCAGCTAGAAGGTCTTCCATAGTGGAAGCTGTTGAGGTGAGGCTGAGCTGGCCTTAGGTTGTCCTGTTACCAGGAATTCAGGAGTAATGTTTGCTGGAATGAACTTGGTGAGTGTCCTTTGGCTTTTGTACTAAACTGGATTCATTAATCCAGAGTAGTCCCTGTGGTTCTGAGTGCAAGGTGTCCCTGCCCACAGCAGGAGGAGTTAGAATCATAGAACTGTTAGGGTTGGAAGGGACCTCAAGGCTCAGCCAGTTCCAAGCCCCCTGCCATGGGCAGGGACACCTCACACTAGATCAGGTTGCTCACAGCCACCTCCAGCCTGGCCTTAAAAACCTCCAGGGATGAGGCTGCCACCACCTCCCTGGGCAGCCTGTGCCAGTGTCTCACTACCCTCATGGGGAAGATCTTCCTAACAGCCAATCTGAATCTCCCCATTTCTAGTTTTGCTCCATCCCCCCCAGTCCTATCACTCCCTGACACCCTCAAAAGTCCCTCCCCAGCCTTCTGGTTGAACTAGAGCTGAACCAGATGATCTTTAAAGGTTTCTTCCCAGCCAAACAATTCTATGGCTTTATGAAAAGCAGAGGAATTCCCTTGCCCCCAGCCATTTGTTGACACTTCTGCTTTACAGTAAACCTGATCCAAAGTGGAAAGCTCAACTGTTCCATGGGAAACTTGCCTGGGGTTTGGATCTACCTTGGGTTTTGGTTGGTTGCTTCAGCAGCTGCCCACTCAGCAGCATTCTGCTGGTACCTAAGTGCAAGAACAAATATTTGCATGGGTGAGATTCTTACTCAGTTTCTCTCTCTTGTTGTTTATGGTACAGGGAGCAACTCCCTCCCTTCCCAGCACTCGAGTGAGGCCTGTTTCTGAGCAAGTGAATGCCCTTTGGCAGGGCTGCATTGCCTTCAGCCTCCTTGCTGCGTGGTGGTTTGGTGCCTGGGGGCGCACGGCGCTGTTGCAGAGGGCAGCTGCTGTTGAGGCAGTATCTGGCATTCAGCGTCTCCTGTCTTGCACTGAATTCCATATTTCAGCATGCTTTAATTTCCTTTGTGAGTGGAATTGTTGCAGGAGTGCCTGGTGCCTGCCTCGTGGTGTTTTCATGCTCGAGCTGAGCTTCAGCATGAAGGAGCTGTTACGTCAGGAGCTTTTTAGCTGCTTTAATAATGCAGGGGGCAGGAGACAGGCAGTGAAAATAAAACGGCTTGTGTGGGAGGATCAGCTCTGTGCTCTTAAGAGGTTTTGGAGCTCTGAAGCTTTTACTTCTGTGAGGATGAATTTGCAGCATTTTCCCAACCCAGCTGCTTTTGCAGGGGCACAATTAATCCGATTATTAGCGTGTGCTAGCCAAAGGGCAGATTGGGATCTGAGGGTCTTCACCTCCAGCTTATCTGCCAGTTGCTCTGACAATGGTGATGACTTTATCTGATGGTGCACCACTTACTTTCCATGTTCCTGCCTGCAAATTGCCAGCTGTTGTGGCTATAAAATTTATGACATCTTGAAGCTTGAAAGCCCAGCTGCTTACACAGGAGTTAGATTGATTTCATTTTTAATTGCCACCTTTCCCCCCACCTCCCCCCCCAGTAGGCAAGAGCCTCAATCAAGCAGGGGAAGAAAAGTGCAGAAAAGAGATGCAGATGATCTTAATTACTTAATTGGAATGGATGTCCCGTGGTAGATTTGTTTGTTGTGTTAGGTTTTGTTTTGTTGTTTCCTCTTGTGGGCATTTAAAACCCAAACAAACAATGCAAACCACTCCAGCACGTTCCAGGGAACAAAAATCCCCTCCTCTGTTGTCTGTGTTCAGGGGAGAACCTTTTGGAAGTCTGAGGCATGAAGGTTTAGATTGGAGCTTAGGAAGAAGTGCTTCACTATGAGACTCTGGAACAGGCTGCCCAGGGGAGGCTGTGGCTGCCTCCTCCCTGGGGGTGTTCAAGGCCAGGCTGGATGAGGCTTTGAGCAGCTGAGTCTAGGTAAGAGGTGTCTGTGCCCATGGTGAGAGGGTTGGTGTAGGTGATCTCTGAGGTCCCTTCTAACCTGAGCCATTCTATATCAGTTTTCTCCCCTGCTCCTGCTCAGCTTGGCTTACAGTAATAACTGCTTGGCTGGGGGAGAAGAGTTCTGTATCTGAGGATCAAGAAGCAATCCACAGAAGAGTAAACAAGTGACCTGGATAGGTAAATAAATGAGAGTGGTTTAAAATAATCTGTAGGTAGGCTGAGACACAAAGCTTGGCTGTATGTTGTCTGGTGTCACAGTGCCAGCTCATGCCCATCTGAAATCCACTCAGATCTGCACTTCTGAGCTGGGATTTAGCAAGCCAGCTCTGTTTGAAGAGGTGTGGGAGAGCTCTGGCTGTGTGCATGCACAACAAAACACACTGCTGAACAGTGATTATTTTCTCCTTGTTCTGAACCAAATGACTACCTTGTCTGAAAGAGGCTTAGCACAGGGATGTTCCAGCTGTCTGCACACAGAGAGGAAGGGAAAACTGGATGTTGTAAGCTGATTTGTCCCTTGTAATCTTCATTGTCAGTGCGTGGGCACACAGATGCTGCAGCTGGTGCTGGGATGATCCTTGCACCTAGACTTTCTTTCTCCCCACATGGGTGCTTCATTATTATGGGAGTTTAACATCAGAGGGAGCAACTGGTGCTGCAAATTGCCATGGGTACCAAGCTGATGGGGATGTGTGCCTGAGGTTTTGGGGGAGAGGCTGTGTGCCCTGTGTGTGCAGCTATTTTACTTGCCTGTTTTTAACTGTAAGAATGGCAGCTTAGTCATCTTGTGTTTTGGAGGCAAAACCCAAGGTCTCAAGGTGTTTGTGTCATGTCTCTTGAAAATCCATGCCTTTGAAGTTCATCTCAGTCTGGGGAGGTCTCCTTGCACTGAGAGAACGACTAGACATTCAATTAATGCACCAGCACAGAAAAAGCTTTTTACATCCTTGATGATCAGGTCTCCAAGCATGGTTTGGCTTTGTGGGTCAGAAGGAATTCTGCTCTTTTGGGAAGAGGCTTTGGCTGCAGCAGAGCTGCACGCTTCTGCTAAGCAGCTGAAGTGAAAAGAGACAGCAGAGTGTCCTGTGACATGCATGGAAATCTGTTGGAGATGCTGTTCTGCATTGCAGATACTCACAGGGAGGTGAATCTGTTAGGCACTGAAAAGCTGTCACTGTAGGGAGAGAGGTGTGGTGGCCACTGTGCTGCCTCTCTCCCAGAGCCTGGTCCCCAGCACTGGCAGCAGCAGAAGGGGCTTGGGGGTGAATGTTAGTACTTGACAGGCTGGGGCCAATCTTGCAGACATTGCCATCTGCAACTGCTCTCAGCCTCATCTGGAGAGTTTCACTTCATAGTCACAGGCAATAAATCATCACTTTCACTGATCACCATGACCACTTAGGAGCATCATTTTAGGTGTTGTGGTCTTTGTGTTCTCACTTTGTGACATTTCAGCTGACTTGGCATGATTGTGGGCTGGCTGCTTACAACTTGTCTGAGAGAAGTTCTTCCCCCCCTCTATTCTGCCCTGGTGAGGCTGTATCTGGAACACTGCATCCAGTTCTGGGCCCTTCAGTCCAAGAGGGACCTCAGGGAACTGCTTGAAAGAGTCCAGCACAGAGCCACAGAGATGCTGCAGGCAGTGGAACATCTCCCTGTGAGGCCAGGCTGAGGGAGCTGGGGCTTGGAGCAGAGGAGCCTGAGGGCTGCCCTCATTGCTGGGGATAAAGATGTGCAGGGCTGGAGCCAGGCTCTGCTCAGGGATGCCCAGTGAGTGCAAGCTGGAGCAGAAGAGGTTCCACAGGAACAGAAGGAAAAGCTTCTTCACTGTGAGGGTGCCAGAGCCCTGGAGCAGGCTGCCCAGAGACGCTGTGGAGTCTCCTCCTCTGGAGACATTCAAAACCTGCCTGGATGTGCTCCTGTGTGACCTGCCCTGGGTGATCCTGCTCTGGGGAGGCTTGGATTCAATGATCATTGAGGTCCCTTCCAACCCCTAACATTAATTAAGGCTGTAAATTAGCCTTCTTAAATTGAGCCTTCTGGCACTGTCTTCTGTGTTACTCTGTTCATATAAAGCTGAAGCCAGTGGGTCTGTGGAAGAGATTTCAAGCCAGGCTCTGTGTGAGCTTTCACAGGATTCTTATTCATGACAGGAGCTGTGGCAGCTCTCTGCTAATTAAGAGCTGCTCTTAATTTGCTGCACCTTCCTCTCCTGAAAATAGATCCACTAAATTTACTTCATTTTAAAATGCTCTGGGAGCAACTTGAAGATGATTTAGGAATGCTACTCAAGCACTAAGGTGGAAGTTTGGGGGGTCTGAAAACTCCTCAGCTGTTTGTGCTCTAAGGCAGCAGGGAGATGCAAAACTCTGTTGTGCTGAGTACAAGCCTCTCACAGGAGCTTAGGGGTTGGAAGGGACCTCCAAAGAGCATCGAGCTCATCCCCCCTGCCAGAGCAGCACCAGAGAATCCAGCGCAGGATGCCCAGGAACACATCCAGAGGGGTCTTTGGTAGAGATTTCAAGGCAGGTGTGAGAGAGCTGCAGACCACTCAGTGAAGTACATGAACTGTAGGAAGATGTGAAGATGGTTTGTGAATGTTTTTAATGCCAAGGTGTCTGTGTGTTTCCTGCCTTGCTTTTTAGTGAGTGTCATTCCCCCTGGAACAGAGAAGAGAATCCCAAATGAGCCCTGTCCCAGTCTACTGCCTCCATTCTCTTAACCTCTTTGTTGTTGTTGCTTTTTGGTTGGTTGGTTTTTGAGAAACTACTTAAAAATCAGAATGGCTGTGCCAGATTTTTTTTCCACTTCTAATGCTCTGAGCTCTTCTATGGCAGGATGATTCCCAGAGTTTGGAAGGAAGAGGGCCAGAGTATGGATACCCTTTTGTGTATCACATTTGGAATCTCTTGGGAGGGAGTGCCACGATCCTCCTAGCTTTTGTGTGTAAAGCATGTTGGTGGAGGTTGTCATTCAGCTTTCATTAAAAACTTCTTCATTTTTAGTTGTTTTTTTGGTATCAGGAGCAGTCTGAAAGGGTTCTGATGACAGCAGCAATCCTTTGTGTGATTGTTGCTTGGAATAAAAAGTGACTGCTCTGTATAGGTCGTGAATGACATCCGCTACGGAGCTGCTAATCCTCTGATCACAGACTTCTAGTGAGAGAACTTCTCTGGATCAAATTGAAATGTGGATTGGAGGAACCTAGGCACAAAGAGAAGGAGAGATGCTGTTCTCTTCCCATTGGGTGAGGTGACAGAGCCCTGGAGCAGGCTGCCCAGAGAGTTTGCGGAGGCTCCTTCACCGGAGACATTCGGAACCCAGCTGGATGTGTTCCTGTGTGACCTGCCCTGGGTGATGCTGCTCTGGCAGGGGGTAGGACTCGAAGATCTTTTGAGCTCCCTTCCAGCCCCTGATGTCCTGTGTTTCTATGGAAAGTCTTGTTGTACTAAACCCTTTGCAAAGGCACAAGGGATGTCTTTTGCAGCCTTGTCTTTGTCACCTCTGGTTCTGGCTGCCAGGGGACACTGTTGACTCTCCCTTAATTTGCCATCAACCCAAACCTACAGAGTCCTTCTGCAGGGCTGCTCCCCAGCCTCTCATCCTCTCATCTGGAGGTGATCCCCATACCCCAGGTGGAGAATTAAATGTCCTACACTTGCTGATTGCCCAACTCTAGTTTCTCCAGATGCCTCTGTTAGGCTTCTCTACCCTCGAGGGAGTCTGCAGCTCCTCTTCATTTAGTATCATCTCTGTTTTCTCCCAAACAGCCTTTGAGGAATAGTGAAGTGTTTAAACATCAGGAAAATAGATGTGCAGAAAAGCATAGATACCAGCAAGAGGCAGAAGGTGTTTCTGTGCTCAGAAAGACTCTGGGTGATGGAGGAGCTCCTATCTTTGGTAGAGGAAAGCATGTGTGTGGGCTGAAGTAATTGACATGATCAGTTGATTAAAGATAGTAGCAGAGAAACCACAGGAGTTTGTGCTGTCCAGGAGAGAGACTGCAGCTTTCATCTCCTGGAGAAGTGAAATAGCTTGATACCCTCCTTCTGCCTCCAGTATTACATCTCCTGTTATGTTTCTTACCTCTGCTTCTCACCCAGTCTCTGTTATTTATCCCCAGTGCTTCATCAGAGCTTCCTACTCTTGCAGCTGAAAGGACTTTGTGTGTGGTGCAGCTGGAGTTGGAGTCCTGTGTTTCTTTATGGGAGAATTTGGAGCCTGTCCCGGACTCTCCATCTACCCATGTGTAATTTGCACTTCAGAAACAGCCTTAAGTAGGAGGCAGAGGGCACAGCAGTGGGCACAATTAAAACACAACATTAGTGAACTGCTTTTGCATTCTGAGAAACAGCTGGAGTCAAACTCCACTTCTTCAAACAAAGATCTCTGGCTGCCAGCCTTGTAAACAGAGAATCAAGCACCTGTGTTGGAGATGGAGCAGCTGTACATGTTTTGACTGTTGATTCATCTGCCGTGGCTGGCTACTTAATTGAGTGAAATCCACAGAGGAAGGGAGAAGCAATATTTTACTGTTTTCTTTTGCTCAGCTTGCCTTTGTTTCTTGCCTTCCATGCAGCATGCAGGAAGTTCTCAGCTCCTAGCAGGACTGGGTTATGCTCCCGTGCTGGACACTTCAGCCTTACTAGATGGATTTTCCTTTTTGCTTTGATGCTAGCAGATTCTCCTTGGGTAAATGATGATCGCTGAAAATGTTTTTCTGTGTGTATCAAATGTCATACCAATGTGCACTTCCAGCTGGGTGTGAACAAAGTAAGAAGCTTTTCACAGTTTGACCAGGCAAAGGATGGAAGGAGAGCTGGAGGAGGAAGGAAAAAGACAAAAGGCTTTCCCAGGGTGAGGCAGGACTGCAGGTCCTGTGACAGTCACAGAAAGAGTCCAGGGCTTTAGAGTGAGTCAGCTGCCTTTAGATGTGCAGTCACCCTCTGTGTCCTTCAGACCTCTCCTGCTGCCATCACCTCAGCGAGGAGGGCTGGAGGCAAACAAGCCTGAGAGGAGGGGGAATGTTTTGCTTAGACCCAGAGGGTCACATTCTTCTCAAGCAAGTTGTGTTTCAGAGGCGCTGTGGCACGCTGAAGGTTTAGATGGGAACAAAAGCTCAAGCCCAAATCTGTGTACTTGGAAGTTTTTTGCTGCTTAAGAGTGTTTTAAAGTGGAATTGCTCAGGGGTGAGGGGCCAGCACTTGCTCAGATTGGAGGCCTGCTCAGAAACAGGTGTTACATTGAAGGAAAATGTTTGCCTACAGTTTCCAGGCCTGTTTGGGTTGGGTTGGTTTGTTTGAAGAGAGAGAATGTCTACAGCTTGTGTTTTTGTGCCTTCAGCTTTTCCTGCCTCCCTCCCAATATTCATTTGGATGGGATCCCAATAACAGAGGTGGTTCTCTGCTGTGTGGCTTGCTGCCATTGGTGCCATTCCTTTCCATCTCTGTGTCCCTGGATGAAAATGGAAAGCTTGGCATAGCACAGGGGGTAAAAACCTGCTTGAAAAGCCTTAAAGTGGTTTGTGTGTCCAGTCCTCCCTCTGCTCTGTCTTTTGAACGTTCTGAAGTAAAAAACCAACATCAACAGCTTCAAGAAACCTCCCACAAAAGGACAAGAACACAAACACAAAGCCCCCAACAAGCTCCTTTTGGTGGTTTCCCCCCCCCAGGAAGGCAGAATTCAGACTACTGATGTTGCTTGATGCTAAACAACACCACCCCACCCCCCCAAAAAAAGGTGATTTAATAATCATGTAACAATTGGCTAATTTTCTACTTAATAATTAAGCTGTAACTTCAGGTGACTGCTCAATGAAAGCAAATATTCAGCCAGTCCTTTCACAGTGTAAAGGAGTGCAGGGCATGTCAGGAAGCCAAGAAGCTTTCCTGGAGTGTTCTGGATATGCTAACTTGTTCTCTGTTCCCATTAGGGACCTCAAGGAGTGTTTATTTCTCTCTCAATTACTACTTCTCACCATATCTCTTCTTCCCCCCCTTGTTCATCACTGTAGTTTGATTCTGTTCTCCTTTTCTCTCCTACAGAAGAGATGGTGGAAGGAAAAAGTGCCATTCTCATAGGCATGAGCCAGTGGAACTCAAATGACCTTGTTGAGCAGATAGAAACAATTGGGAAGCTGGAAGAAAACCAAGGTAATGTTTAGCTTGCCTTAGATATGAGTTGAAAGTTGACAAGGAGATGTTACTGCTGAAGCTATTAGTTGGGTTGGAAGGGACACAACGCCTCCAAGTCCCTTTCTTCAGAGCTACTCTCAACCCACTCTGCACCCAGCCTGGATTTGTGCCTGGGGTTGGCCTGACCCAGATGCAGGACCCTGCACTTGGCCTTGTTGAACCTCATGCACTTAAGGAAGGCTGTGCTGGCTCTGTGCAACAGGAGAAAGATGTTTCAGCCTTAGCCCAGCTGCTCACAGTAAGGTTCAGGTTGGATGTTAGGAAAAAGTTCTATACAGAGAGAGTGATTGCCCATTGGAATGGGCTGCCTGGGGAGGTGGTGGAGTCACCATCATTGGAGGTGTTCAGGAGGAGACTTGATGGGGTGCTTGGTGCCGTGGGTTAGTTGTTTAGGTGGTGTTGGATTGGTTGATGGGTTGGACGCGATGACCTTGAAGGTCTCTTCCAACCTGGCTTATTCTATGTATTCAATCAAAGTTCAGGTACAGCTGGATTCTCTCTCTACAAACCTTGTGGAGAAACCAGAAGGATGTCCTGCATGGTTTCTTTCCCACAGTACTTCACTCTTCAGTGGAAAGCTGTGAGGATAATGCTCTGCTGACTCAGGGAGTCTTTGGGGGTTTGTCCTTGAAGTTGGATTCCTTACAGCTTGTGGAGAGCAGAGAGTTCATTGCTTTGGTTGCAGAGAGCTTTGTTATAACTCAGCCTCCAAGGCCAGTGGCTTTGCTAGGTGCCTGAAGTGAAGGGCTGGTTCTTTTTCATGCTTTGAGAAATTGATTGATTGACAAAGCAGCTAATTATGGGCTCTTTCCACAAATGAAGATGTGTGAGAAGATGCAGTATGCTCTGAGCATGGCAGAGGAGCCACTGGACTCTACTTAACTAATGCTACAGTTCCAGCATGAGACAGGCAGGGTCCTCAGGAACAGTATAAATGGCAATTATAATTCAATCATTGATGCTCAGTAAGTACAACTGAGAGCACTTGACCAGCACAACCTTTCTCATCAGAGGTGGAAATAAGTCTTCAGGGAAAAACTGGCAGCAGCATTTAAATGTATTAACTTTTCATTACAGCAAATAGCACAAACAGCAACCCAGCTGCATGGGAAGCAGGCAGTGAGACTGAGGCACCCTCAGCAGGTTAGGATTTGAGGAAGAAATTCCTCTCAGGCCTTGGAATGGGCTGCCCAGGGAGGTGGTGGAGCTGGCCACGGGGTGGGACTGGCAGCTGTGTTGAAATGGAGTGGTCTTTGTAGCCTTTCCTGCTTCCTGGCTGTTTTCTCCAGCTTGCATTCAAGCCTTGATGCTGAGCTGCCGCTGCTGCTGTCTCTCAGGGAAGTCCTTATCACTGTGTTGCAGTTAATGGGCAGAGATTTTTGATCTGCTGAGCTCCCTAGTACCCTCTGACTCTGGATTGTGTCTCCTCTGCAAGCAGAGTCATCAAGAACAGTATGAACAGATTAAAAACTACTTTGCAGAAAGAAGTAATTGTCTGGAGACTGCCCAGGGGCAGCTCAGGGGGTTGTGGAGTCTCCCTCTCTGGAGATATGCAAAGCCTGCCTGGATGTGTTCCTGTGTGATCTGCCCTAGGTGATCCTGCTCTGGCAGGGGGGTTGGACTGGATAATCTTTTGAGTTCCCTTCCAGCCCCTAACATTCTGTGATGCTGTGACTGTGAAGAAGGTGTCCAAGCTCTCAGTTCCTTAAGGGCTGTGTTGTCTTACTTCTCTCCATTCCATTCCTACTGTTCCTTCCATTTGTTTGTCTGGCAGCCACAGTTTTAGCACAGCCATTCCCTTTGATTTAAAAGGAGGCTGCCTTGCTTTTGAGAGACTTCTCCTCTTGCTCAGAGGCTTAGTTTTTTTCTTGTCTGTTTAGCTTTCTGCTTGTTCTGAATCAAAAGCACCCTGGAAACCTGAGGAGCAGTGGATTTCCAAGCTCTTACAATGCAAGCAGGTTTGGGGACCCTGAGGTCCCTGGGCTACTGGCAGCAGCTGGGATGTGGAAAGGGTGATCTGTTGCACTGGTTGGCTGACAGACCAGATGTCCCTTTCAGCCTTTCACTGAAGTGACAGGAGCCCAACACACCAGAAAGTCAGGACAAGACTCTCTAACTGCAGTGGCCAAATGTCCCAGAAGTTTGCAAAGCCAGGAGTTCAGAATTTCTCCCATGCCAAGCCTGAGACCTCAGTGCAGTCTTCCTGGCTCTGCTTTGCTATTTGCCCTGTCATACTCTGCTTAATTACTCAGCAGTGTGAAGCCTGCCTCGCCTAATTTTATCCACAGTTAATGCTCTGTGTAAACAAACTGCTCTCTTCCTTCCCTGCACTAACACATGATCTTCCCCTCCTTGCCATGTTCTCCTAGAGTCATATCATTAATTAAAGGGTGTTTGTACATAGCCAACTGTAATATTTACACTGCTGTTAAATCCATGGCAGTAGCATCTGCCACTGCCTAATAATGTGCAGAATGGCAAACAGAAAATTTGGCTTCGCTGAGTGAACAGTGGAAGGAGAGGATGGAAACTGGGGACAGTCAACAGCATTCCAAAGCATGTCAGATGGCTTCTCTGGAGAACAGATTTACTTCTTGCAGCAGGTTTCAGAGGGAAGCAGTGAGCTGGATGCCTGCAAATCATTCATGGTAGCAGTTCACACCAGGGCAGGTTACCAGAGTCCTGCACCTGCTCTCATTTAATGCTGTGGTGCTGTGTGTTCTAGAATACAGAGCAGCAAATGCATGCAAAAAGTAGGCAGCTTAAACTAGCCACTAAGATGGGGTTTTTTTCAGCTGAGTCTTGCTGCAAGGAGTATTGCTTCCCTTGCAGTGCCTCCACACATTCCCTTTTTAGTCTGTGTTAAGATCCGGTCCTCATGCTGAAATCAGCGTGTGTTCTTGTCTGCTTCTTTGGGCCTAGAGTTTCCCTGGCTGCTCTTCCCATCCAGAGGGTCACACCATCTGGAGGTATATTACCTCCTTTCCTCTCCCCTGTTTCCCAAGTCTGGCATAATTGTGCTCACACCTTGCTGTGGCATTCCACAGAATCGATTGTCAGGGTTGGAAGGGAGCTCAAGGATCATCCAGTTCCAAGCCCCCTGCCATGGGCACAGACACTTTCCACTAGGTCAGGTTGGAAGAGCTGTTAACGAAAGAGTTTTTTCTGCCTGGCAGTTAAATTTCAGAGTATTCTTGCTGGGGCAAGAGCCACGTTCTGAAGTGGAGCATGAAGTTTATTTGTTCCACTAATGTGGTTGATGTCATTAAATGAATTCAGATGGCTAGAAGAGAGGAAGTCATGCATACCATAAAGCCTGCTGGCACTGCAGTAGTTAGTGCTGCAAGACTGGATGTCACAGGATCACAGATCACAGGGTGGTAGGGGTTGGAAGGGACCTCTGGAGATAGAGTCCAACCCCCCTGTCAGAGCAGGACCATAGAATCCAGTGCCAGTCACACAGGAATGCATCCAGATGGGGCTTGAAAGCCTCCAGAGGAGGAGATGTGTGGGGAAGAAGGGTGCCCTCAGTATCTCACAGGTGCTAAGGCACACAGCTCTGTTCTGCTGTGCTGATCCTCTTGGCCTCAGCAGCTGCTCTCCCTGTGAGGAAAGCAGGTAACAAGCGGGAGCCAAGCTCGCTGTCAGAGCGAGACTCTGGATCGCCCTGGTGAGGAACTGGAAGTGCAAGAGGCTGTGTGTGAAGTTTGGAAAGTGATTCATTCATATCCTTTCCACTCCTCAAGAGTCAGGTGATCCCTTTGCTTGCAGTGTCAGCGCACAGAACGGAGAGGAGCAGCTTCTGTGTGGTATGCTGCAGCGCCTGTCAGCTGCTTTTCCTGGTTTATTCCCTCTAAAAGCCAAGTTGTCAGCTGTGATAGCTGGAGCAAAAAAAGAGACTTGTGGCAGAGCTCTTACTCTGTTCTGCTGCATCCGTCAGAGGAGTGAAACCTGCTGTTACTCACTGCACATTACCCCTGGTGGAGTTCAGGGTGGCAGCATTTTTAATTCAGGAGGTGAGGAGCAGCACATGCAAGAGCTGTAGTCTTAAGGTGCTGGGGAGAAGCTTTCCCTCAACGGCAGAAAATCAGCAGGCAGAGGGTTGCAGCACATGGACTGTTTCATTCAGCTGCTCAGGGAGGGCCACAAGCTTCCTTGCTCCCTGTCATTTGACCAGTCTGCTTTTTGTTCCCAGATGCATAGAGCACAACCTTGTCTGCTGTCTGTTCAGACTGAGAGCAGGAAAGTGCAATCTCCTCACGTGGTTTGAGTTTGCTCAGATGGTTGGTAGGCTCCAGGGGAAAGAGTAAATTCTGCCTAGACCTCTGAAGAAGGAATCTAGACAAGGGATTCAGAGCCCTGTGTTCCCACCCCAGCTCTGATGGTGGCTGTGGGCTGGGACCATTGCCTCTCATTTCTGGGCTGGGGTGATGAAGGCCAAGTGTTTACACTCTGTGGCAGGAATGGCTTCAGTGCTGTAGGAGACCTTTATGCACAAACTAATGAGAGGCTCTTCTGTTCCCTGTGTTTCAGGGGTTTGTATTTAGATCTGAGAAAATCCTTTTGTGTCTGCAGCTTTCCTTGGACAAGGGGACTGTGGGAGGGAATAGAAGGTCAGAAAGATTCTTAAACCCCACTGCTTATTAAACATTTGGATTCAGAATCTCTTTTGTGTTGCTAGATAAACTCTTGCTGATTCTTAGTTATTTGTAGGTTCATGCTGTGGGTGATCAAATAGATTCCTGGTTGGAGTTTCATTGCTTATGGTGCCTTTCTTGAAATGAAGAGTTAAACCTGGCAGCCAGGCTAAGCATTTTGATGAGAACAGTTTTCAATTGCAAAATATTTACTGCAGTAGAGCAGGGGGAAAAAAAATGAAGAGCTTGGTGTTGCTCTGAAGCAATCTTGGTTCATGTTGTGCTTTTTCCCCTTCTGCAGGTGAAGAGTCTGCATTTTCCTCTTCTGGCTTTCTCCAGGACAAACAACGTGAGCTGAAGCTCTTCTCCCTTTTCTTTGTGCTGAGGCTGTTCAACAACTAGAGATAGAATGGGAATGTTAACCAGCATGGGGCTGCTGCTGCGCTGAGAAGGGTGTGGAGGGACCAAGAGTCTTTGGAGTTTTCTTCTAAATGGATTCATTTTTTAGTGTGGATTGTGAAAATGTACCAAGGAAGTGCCTGTAGCATTAACTGATCTATTAGCCAGTGCCTGAGCATTGGCTGGAGTGGCAGAGCTGGAGCACTGGAGGGTGAAGTTGCTGCTCTGCATAATGGCTCATACATGGCTTGGTTTAGTGGCCATGAGGTCTTGGGTGACAGGTTGGACTTGATGATCTTTGAGGTCTTTTCCAACCTTATTGGTTCTGTGATTTGGAGCATAGAAACCTTCAGTGCTTTGTGCTCTGGGCTTCCTTGTCCCATCTCTGCTTAAGGAGGTGAAAGAGGTGTTGCAGCAGCCAGGAATGAAAAGCAGCACCACGCCTGGCACTGGTAGTGCTCTTCTGCTGCTGGGGTCCTGCTTCCAGAAGTGCATTCATGACTCACTGTGCTGTTGATCTTTTCTGTGCATTGCCTGCTGAAGAGAGCAAATTGCCCTAGAGAAGTGAGTGGTGTAATTAGGGTGTTTTCTTTCATCACAATTCTCTCTGAGAACAATTGCTGGTTGCCCTCATGGAGTTCACAGAGAAGCATCTGTTTGCTGTTTCTGCAGCACATGCTGTGCCCTGTGGAAACCAGGCTCTGCCCAGCTCACCTGGCCTGCTCTGAGGACTGGAGCTGAGGAACACTTGGAGTCTAGATGCTTGACTGAAGCCTGGGTGTTGCTTCTAGTCCAGTGCTTTGTGTACAGTAGTTGACTCCCATTAGTCATGTACAGGATCTGGTGTGCAAGACTCGCTCAATGAGTGTGGAAGCTAACACAGGCACTGTGTGAGAGTTCTGGGGCAGGACTGGGCTCGGTCCTGTGTGCCAGCATTTTCCCCTGAGCAGCACAGTTTGCAAAACTGCCTCTGCTCTGTGTTCCAGTATTCTTTATCCTTTGTTAATAGGAAGCATGTGCTGCAGCCTTCATCTGGACACATTTCTCATGACTGATTTGAGATTACAGCGACGGCAGATGGCGAGAAGTGGCATCATTTCCCATGGGGCTGGGAGAGAGGAAATCACCCTTTCCTTTGGGGGGCATTCTGCCTGCCAGCTTGCAGGAAGCACACTGACAGTGGGCTGGGTTCACTGGGTAGCATGAAGAACTCGCTCTGCCCAGCGGTATGACCCAGAGAGTGGCTCAGCAGTTGTGTCTGGGTTGAGATTGGAAGGGTTTTGCTCCCAGGAAAGCATTCAAGCAAAGGCTGGGTTTCTGAGAGCTCTCAGCATGTTTGGAGACCTGGTTGCTTTTGTAAACTTGGGCAGCAGGACAGCATTTGGAACTAGCCACTGCTGCCCCCTGCTCAGCTCATTTGGGTGCCAACAGAGGAGCTGGCCTTGAGGAATGAGATTTCAGCACCTTCTCCAGTTCCTCCATCTCCTCTCTTTGTGCCAGATTTGAGAGGTCTGCTGGACCCTGTAGCTTGCAGGTTGGTTAAAACCCAAGGCAAAACAAGTGAGCAGAGAGTTTTTAATCTTACCCCACCACCCTGACCTTTCCTGGCTGCATCACCAGCTGTCACAGCCCCCTGGTTCCCGACTCTGTGTGGGGTCTGAGCACCTTGTTTTTGTTACTGTCATTTCCAGGCTGACACAATTCACAGCAATTGGTGCAGTGATGGCAGCTGGAAAAATCTGTAAAATCTTTATAGTGCCATCAGAGAGGTTCAGGCCAGCAAAGCCATGTTTTTATTTTACCTCATTAAAGCCCTTTCAGTAAACAGTAAACTACATAATGTCTCTGTAATCAGCTCCATTTCAGTGCCTAATTAAATTTCTGTCATTCTCTCTAGTAGGTCATGCTGTCCATTTTGGTCTCCTACAGGGCTTTAGCTGCTGGACAGCCTTAGCTTTCACATTGTCATCAGGGCAGAGGAGGTCTCACAGTTATTTAAGTCTCTGGTATTTAAACAACAAAGCTGAACCTGTGCAGCCCCAAAATCTGATCAGCAAATCCCTTGAAATGCCACAGGCCCCACTGCCTCCCTTGCTGTGGGACTGACTGCCTGGAATGCAGGCAAGTTTGCTGCTTTGGGCAGGGCAATGCTGGAGATCCAGCCCTTGTCATTCCTGACTTATGGAGCTGCAAATCAGCAAAAATAAACCCCAACATTTGGCTCACCTCATTCTGTGCATGTTAAAACTGTGCTTCTGGCTGCAGAGTTTCTGAACAAGACAGTGTGTGCTGCCTCCCAGTACCTAAAGGTACATCCAAGGAATGAAGCAGCTCTACTATATTAGGACAGGCTGAGGGAGCTGGCGTTGTTCAGCCTGGAGAAGACTCCAGGGGGATCTTGGAGCTGCCTTCCAGTACCTGAAGGGATCCTACAGAAAGGCTGCAGAGGGACTTTTCATGAGGGTGTCTAGAAACAGGACAAGAAGGAATGGTTTGAAGCTGATGGAGACCAGGGTTAGACTGGAGCTGAGGATGAAGCTCTTCAGTGTGAGGGTGGTGAGACTCTGGAACAGGCTGCCCAGGGAGGCTGTGGCAGCCTCCTCCCTGGGGGTGTTCAAAGCCAGGCTGGATGAGTCCATGAGCAGCTGAGTCTAGTTGAGAGGCATCTGTGCCCATGGCAGGGAGGTTGGAGTAGTTGATCTCGGAGGTCCCTTCCAACCTGAGCCATTCTAGGTTTCTGTGACTGCAGCCTGATCTTTTAGCAGTGCTCTGGAGCCAGCTGGACGGTGCACATCGGTGTGTCTGAAAGAAGAGCATACTGCATCCTTCCCCAGGCTGATCTGCTTGTCAGTGTTCCTCTAACCCTTAACAGTTCAAGCTGCTGTCATGCTTTTTTTTCTTAGCCAAAGTGAGAAAACAGTTTTGAGGGAAGCCAGATTTTATGACAGAGGGCTACTGCCACAACAGAGTAGGAACTGCAGTTAAAACAGTGCCTAGAATCCTAACGGCTGTGATATTTGTGTGTGTGTGAAGCGAGGAACACTCCTGCAGGCTGGCATTTGATGCATTAAGGAAAAAGCAAACCACCCTCTCTGCTTTCTGAAAGTTCAGAACAAGATTTTCAGAGGAGCAGCACAGAAGTAATCCTAGGAAGCGTTCTGGCTAGAGCATTGCACAGTAGAGATAACTGAAGAGGTTTGTGAGCACGGGAGGAGCAGTTCTGAGTTTCTTCCTTCAGTGCTGTCTGCCCAGCAGCCACTTCCTTGTCCTTGTGCTTGGAAACAAAGCACAGCAGAACACCTCTTGGAGACAGCAGCTAATCAGAAGTTTGATGTTTTCCTTCTTGCCTCTCCTTTCTTTACCTGAGAAGTCCTTGTGCCAGGAGCTGAGCTGAGAGCTCTGTAAGCTGGAGCGTAAGTGGGCTTCGGTTTGCTGTGTGCAAAGCTTTGCTCATCTGCTCTGAAGCAGGCTCCTCATGAGTGCTCCAGGAGACAGGAACGTGAAACATTCCTTTAATTTGTAAGGAGGTGATTGATCCTCATGTATAAATGTAACAATGAAGCTGACAACAGTGCTAATCAAATTTCTTCCTGCAGCTGTTTCCTAGGTAACTAACACATGCAGCTGTAGGAACGAGACTGCATCATGAAGAGACCAGAAGGATCCTGTAGCAATTCTCTTCAATGACTGAGGAAACATGGGGGAAAGGGGGGAGGAAGAAAAGTGGATAGTGTTGTGTCATCTCCCTGTTTGTCTTCAAGACCAGAGGAGGTTGATCAGAGGGCAAGCCTTGTCAGAGCTGCCTGTAGAACTTTCATAGAACAGAGAAGAATAGTTTCAGTTGAACCTACAATGATCATGAACTCATAGAATGGTCTGGGTTGGATGGGACCTCTAAAGGTCATCCAGTCCAACCCCATCTGCAGTCAGCAGGGACATCCTCAACTAGATCAGGTTACCCAGAGCCCTGTCCAGCCTCCCCTTGAACATCTCCAGGGATGGGGCCCAAACTACCTCCCTGGGCAAGCTGTTGCAATGTTCCACTACCCTCGTGGTGCAGAACTTGTTCCTAACATCTAACCTAAATCTTCTCTTCTTTAATTTCAAACCATGTCCCTCATCCTGTGACTGCAGGCCTTTTAAAGCAATCTCTCTCCATCCTTCAGGTACTGGGTGACCATGTAGTCCAACTGCCTGACCACTTCAGGGCTGACCTAAAGTTAAAGCATGTATTTAAGGGCATTGTCCAAATGCTTCTTAAACACTGAGAGCACTGACCACCCCTCCAGGAGGTCTGTTCCAGTGTTTGACTACTCTCCCTGCAAAGAAATGCTTTCTGAACGTTGCTGCCAAAGGCCAGTGAACAGTCTGATGGTCTTAAAGCTGATGTCATGAATGTTCCACCACATAGAGCAGATTGCTGCCCAGCCAGTCTGCCCTAAAAAGTAGTCACAAGTGGGTCTTTGGGTCTCTTTGGTCATGCTCTGAAGTTAATCCTTGTCAGCCTTTCGTTGTTGTGCTTTTAAGAGTCCACTGGATGCACAATCCTGAGTGGCAAGGTCTCAGCAGGGCACTGTGGTGCTCTGGAGTGTCTCTTCCTTATTATGCCTCTACAGTTTGTTACTCCTGCTTTGCACCCTGGTAGTGGAGCACTGCAGGTACCTCTGCAGCTTTGCCAGGTAGTCACAGAATTCTGTGGTCTTTGGAGAACCAATCAATAGGTGTTCAGTGCCACTTAAGGCATACCAGAGCATCTAAGATCTGTGTGTATGGGGGGATGAGCAGAGATGGTGCAAAACATCTGCTGCTCCAGAAAGGCCCAGATGACCAGAAGCAGCTGTCCTGCCACTGTGTACCTCTGTATGAGGACCTGAGTCCTATGCTAAATGTTGCTGTTAAGAACAGAGGAGCCTCTAGTATTGAGGGCTGCAAGAAACCTTGTTTGCTGTTCTGTTTATCCACAGGGTTTCCTGTGAGCAGCTTGGTGTGTCTCGAAACCAGAAGCCTTACCTCCAGAGATGTCTGTAAAAGAGCCAAATATTTACATGCTCAGCTGTGTCTCTTTTTTCCCCTTTCAGGTGGATTATATAGAGGCTCTTTGAGGAAGCAAAGGTTCCCAGCACAAGGCAGCATTGAAATAAACGAGGACAATGAGGTGAGATTGATTTCCAAGGAGCAGACCTGTGGCAGTGCTCTTGGATTTCATTCAGGATTTGCAAACCTGCTTTGTGCCTTGCCTTTGCTCAGCAGGTGCACATGCAGTCACTGAACAGCATCACCAGCTTTGTAGGCATTGCTGAAGTAACTTAGGTGGAAATAGGACCCAGCTCTCTGAAGAGAAGTTCTTCAGTCTGCTGAGGACTTCAGTGGGGGTGCTGCAGGTTTTGTGAAGCAGGTTCAGCAGCATTGATGGTAGCAGATTTGCTGCTTTTAAAAGGCAGGAAAGACCTGAAAGGGTGGTGTGCCTCCCCCTTCACTGAGGAAGGGCCTCACACAGGCCATGGAAATGACAACTTTTCCATTTTTGAAGAATTCCAGTCCTGCAGCCCCATGAAAACTATGACAGTCTTTGATTGCCTGCAGATGCCCTTCTCATTAGGCTCTTGTCGTGGCTGAACTACTGCTGGGGAGCAAATTAATTTCATTCCCTTTGACTCCTCCTGTGAAGGATACAGTTCAAATCCAGCTGAGAGGCTTTTTGTAACAGTGACCTTAGCAGTGCTGACCCACTTGAGCTTTACCTCCCTGTTTTGAAGCTGTCAGTTCCACCAACCCTTCAGCACTGACACTTGCAAGCTGGAAACCATAAGGGAAAAGCTTTTTCACTGTGAGGGTGCCAGAGCCCTGGAGCAGGCTGCCCAGAAAGGCTGTGGAGTCTCCTCCTCTGGAGACATCCAAAACCAGCCTGGATGCATTCCTATGTGACCTGCCCTGGGTGATCCTGCTCTGGCAGGGGGGGTTGGACTGGGTGATCTCTGGAGTTCCCTTCCCACTCCTAACATTCTGTGATCTGGGTTTTCTGGCAAAGCATAGTTTGGTCTTCCAGGTTCAGACATGGATGAAGTGGAATGGAACACTGCACACATGCACACATAGCCAGTCATGGCAGATGTCATAAAAAAACCACAGCAGGGGTGGGGATAAAGCAATCCCTGCTGACTGCTTGTGAGTGTTGACCCCAAAGACACCAACACTGCCCAGAGAAATGCTTCCTGCCCTCTTACCACTTCTTTCTCCTCACAGGAAGGAGTTCAAAACCAGAACTGCAAAACTCATGTGCTAATTTTGATCCTTCATGGGGGAAACATCTTAGACCCTGGAGGTGGGGACCAGAGCAGCAAGCTGGCAGACATCAACACCTTCAGTTCTGTGTTTGAGAAGGTGACCCAAGACCATTTCCCTGCCGCTTTGGGCCACATCTTGATTCGGCTTGTGCCCTGCCCAGCAATCTGTTCTGCAGCATTCTCTCTCGTTTCCAAGTAAGTTGATTTGCATTTTGTGATGCTTGGCTTTGCTGGCAGCCCCAATGGACAGAGCTCTCAAGTCTTGTTCCCTGGTACTTGACTCCCTCTCCTTGCAGCACATGACGTCTAGCCAGGCTGAAAACAGCCAAGCAGGGTGTTTGGATGTCCTGTAGAGTCATTCCCAGCACTGAGATAAGATTGGCATTGCAGTGGTATGGTCTTCTGGGGAGCTGCTTGTGAGGTACCTGCTTGGGGCTGGCAGAAGGAGAGCTGATTGCCTGCTCTCCCATCTCAGCAGCTTGCACTGCCAGAAGTCCAGGATGCAGTTGTGGAGCATAAACTCGTGGTAAACACTCCATTTAGCAAACTGTGGGGGAGGAAGTGTGCCTCTAATTACTGCAATGTTTCATTAAGGGTGAGCCAGATGACTGAGTAAGCAGCAGCACAAGATTTCTCTTTCTCACTTGAATGTATCCTCCCCTTTTCTGAATGTGCAGGCATGGTGCATGCCAAGGTGGTGGAAGCCTCTGTTTACCTTGGCAGAGGTTTGGAATCCTGCTGGGTCTGTGTGCAGAGGGCCTGGCTTCAGAGGGATTCCCCTCAGTGCACCTATGCAGTTCTCCCTGCTTTGCAGACAGTGGGTTTAGAGCTAAGGCATCCTTCAGGGCAAAGTCACTCCATCCAGTAAATGTCTCAGATGGTTTTGTTTGGCCTCCTCCTATCACTTTCAGCTTCCTGTATCTCATGTAAATCAGAAAGTCACTGTTTGTGCAGCAAGCTGTGTAAATTTACAGTGCATGACTGCTCTCTTGCCTTTGTTGCTAAGGACAAACAAGGGTTAAAAAAATGAGGCACATTCTTGCTCCAGCAAGATGACTTTGAGAGCCATCTTGTGTCTTTTCAGGGAGAAAAATACCCCAGAGTGGATCAACTGTTAAGCTTTTTATAGCATGTGATTTGATGAGCACACATTGAGTCACACCTCAGACTGGAGCTCCTGAATTACAGTATTAGGCAAACTGGTGAATAGTAATTGCAATCTGGGGTGGGGGGAGGAAGGGGAGGTAAAAAAAAGGACAAATCAAAGAGTTACATTTAGGAAGCAAAGCTTTATGTAGGAAAATAAGCATCTGAATAATCAAATGAAATGAAGATGTTTTGTTGGGTGAGTTTTGGAGTGCTCAGCCCCTTGCATGCTCCTTGCAGTGCAAGCTATTGGTGTGGCATTTTTCCTGACCCATTTCATGCAATACTTTAATTGAATGAGGTGGTGGTGAATAGCCTCTCACCCTGCATGCCCACGGGGCAGTCGTGGTTATCCCTGCTGGCAGCTGCTGCTGTGCCATCCATCACTTCTCCCCGGGGAGCCAGGGGTCCTCTTAGCCGCCTTGTATGACCAGTTCTGCCTTGCTGCCTGTGTTGGGGAGGCTTTAGGTTCTAACACTGCTGAGTTTCTCTGCAAGGCTTTTACATTCAGTGACTTCAGCTTCTTCTTTGTGATTTCCCCTCTCCGCCTGCAGCCTTTGTGCCAGTATGGTATCTCCAAGCTGATGATTTGGAAGGACCTCCTGCAGTGTCCTGCCAATGCATTCAGATAACAAGAGCTGTGCTTCTCTCAGCTCCAGCATTTGTCTCAGCTTCAGCAGGCTGGGTGCAGATGGGTTGAGAATAGCTCTGAAGACAGAGACTTGGCTGTACTGGTCGAGGAGAAGCTCCCCAGCAGTGCCCTCATGCAGCCCAGCAGGCAGCTGCGGGCAGCAGGGCAAGAGAGAGGGTTCTGCCCCTTGACTGCACTCTGCTCAGACCTCACCTCCAATCCTGCCTCCAGTTCTGGTGTCCCCAGCATAAGAAGGACACAGAGCTGCTGGTGTGGGTCCAGAGGAGGCCACAAAGACGATCCAAGGGCTGGAGCAGCTCTGCTGTGAGGACAGGCTGAGGGAGCTGGGGGTGTTCAGCCTGGAGAAGAAAAGACTCCAGGGGGACCTTAGAGCTTCCAATACCTGAAGGGTCACAGTAGGACACAGTACTGCATTGTGATGACTGGATTCTGTTCTTTGATGTAGGAAGTTGTTACAGGGACAAAAACAAACAAACCAAACCCCCAAACAATCTGTTAAAAGCTGCTGTTTGAGTTATGTCTGTCTTGTGTGTAGCAAAACTGCCCCGAGTGTGTTGAAGCACAGGAGTGCCTTCTGGCCTGGTCTCATTCACATACATCAGCAACTCTTTGATGATGTTTTTCTGAGCAGCTGGGTTCTGTGAGGGAATGCCCCTTGCTGTGTTGTGCCACTGTTCTAGCCCAGCCCATTTGTGTTAACAACTCTTTATCCTGTGCTGCTGTGTGCTGCTCCTTGGTGCCTTTCCTGATGGCAGCATCTCCTTCTCTAGCTTAAATCCCTACAGCTACGATGAGAGCTGTCTCAGCAGCAGTGAAGACCACATCCCACTGGCTGCCTTGCCCTTGCTGGCTGTTTCATCCCCTCAGTACCAGGATGCAGTTGCCATGGTGATCAGCAAAGCCAATCAAGTTTACAATGAATTTCTCCAATCCACTGATGGGGCTGGCTTTAATGGACAGGTATGACTGCTTTCCCTTCCATCACAGGAAAACTCCCTTAGAGCAAAGCCATTTTTAAGCCATTGTCTTGAGGGGGTTGAGTTGTGAGTGTGGGACAGTACTGCAGAAAGGATGAAGGAATGTGAGCCTGGGATTACCTGTACAAAATGCCTTCTCAGTGCCCAACAGGAGAGAGACTCTTCTGGAATCCTGTGCTAAGCTGCATTTAATCAGTGGGTAGAAGACACTGTACCTTCTCCAACAAGAATTTTGCCCCCCTAAGCTCTTAGTAACTATTGCTGTGACCCCTGGTAATGTATGAGAGCCTTAGTTGTGTGCTAAGTGCTGGGTTGGTAGTGTAAAGGGGGAGTGCAGGAGCTGTCACTGTGACAGGTGAGCTGGGAGAAGCCTACAAGTGACTTCCCTGGGGAGTGGGTCACAGCAGAACAATGGCATTGCATTCCCAAAGCTGCACAGGAAATCTGCAACACTGCTGCCAGCTCTGAGTAGTTGTCCTCTAAGTTTCTTTACTCTCACTCTCTTTACTGCTGTGATGGAGGCAAGAAAGAAATAGCAGTCAGTGACATCCCAACTTTTCTATCAACCACAGCAAGTGTGAGGGGAACTCAGTAAGAGAGATTGTCATTTGTCTCACTGCTTAGCACACCACACTTGGCACACAGCTGAGGCTCTCATACCTTGCCAAGGTTTGCAGCAGTAGTTAGTAAGAGCTTAGGGGGCAAAATGCTTGCTGGAGAAGGTATAGCATCTTCCACCAACTGATTAATCCAGGTTAGCACAGGATTCCAGAAGTCTCTCCCCTGTTGGGCACTGAGAAGGCATTTTGCAGAGGCAGCCCCAGGCTCACTTTGATTCATCCTATCTCCAGTGTTGTCCCACACTCAGACTGCTTTGAAGGGAGCTCGTGTGTTTATGTCAATGTGAAGCAAGAGTGAATCTCTCTGTTTAATACCTCACCTCAAAGTTCAGTTCCCTTGTCCTGACAGGGGAGTACCAGTCTGGTTTTAATCTCTTGAGGTCCTCCTCCCAGTATAACTCTGAAGGAAACCTGATCTAGTGGAGAGTGTCCCTGCCCACAGCAGTGGAGTTGGAACTGGATGATCCTTGGGGTCCCTTCTGACACTGACAGTTCTGTGACTGGATGTGCTTTAAATCTTTGTGAGGCTGATGGCCCACTGAGCTGGACTTCTTCAACTGGAATCTGGCTGCAAGCACCTGTGAGGATTCTTGTCTGTTGGGCAGAACCCTCAGCTGGCCAAAGCAGTGCCTGGGACAGATATTCTTGGCATAGGATGTCTGTAGTTAAAAGGAAGTGGGAGAAGAAGGCTTTAGATTTTCAGCTGCAGTAGGAATGAAGGTGTGGAAAACCAAAGGTGCAAAGAAAGTGCTGTGATGCTTTTTGTTTTCTTTTAACATGCCTGTCACAGCTTCCCCCCCAAAAAAAAACCCTTTTTATTTCCTCAGGTGTGTCTCATTGGTGACTGCATTGGAGGAATTTTGGGCTTTGATGCCATCTGCTACAATTCCAATCCAGCAGATGAGAGTCGAAGCAGCAGCAGGAGAGGAAGCATCAGCAGCATCCAGGTGAAGAGAGGAAAAAAAAGTCCACACAGCTGAAACTCTGTAGATTCATTTCCTGGAGGAATCAGCTCCATATCAACCAGAGAAAAATTAAGGCATTGGTAAATTGCCAGGATGGCAGGAGGGGGTTGCTCATATATATATATATAAATGCTGTCTGAAAATGAGCTCTGCAGCTGGAGTTTTATGATGCACAGAAGTCAGTACTGAAGGCTTTTATCTGCAAATCTTCAAAGCAGGGTGCCAGGTTCTCTTTGTTGTGTCCTTAACTGGAGCTGCAAACGTTTTCTTCATCAGTAGCCTCTGGTAGGCTTCCTCTTGCATCCCACACAAGTTCACATTCTTTAAAAATCAGGTCCTGCATCCAGGGAGGATGAGGAGCAAGACCATTAATGTAGTAATGGGCACAGGTAAGACCCCCCCCAGGAGGGGGTTGGTCTCTTCTCCCAGGCAACCAGCACCAGAACAAGAGGACACAGTCTCAAGCTGTGCCAGGGGAAGTTTAGGCTGAGGTGAGGAGAAAGTTCTTCACTGAGAGAGTCGTTAGCCATAGGAATGTGCTGCCCAGGGAGGTGATGGAGTCCCCATCCCTGGAGGTGTTCAAGAGGGCATTGGATGTGGCACTTGGTGCCATGGTTTAGTCATGAGGTCTGTGGTGACAGCTTGGACTTGATGATCTTTGAGGTCTCTTCCAACCTTGGTGATTCTGTGAGGAGTAAAGCTTTGGAGTTACTTCTCCTCCCCACCTCTAATCAACTTGCAGCTTTTAGGCTTTGCATTGCACAGGGAAATTTAGCCTTCAGCTCTTTCCTCATCTGCTGCTGCAAAAAGGTCTAACCCTTTCTGCCTTTGTTTTTTATTGGTGAAGAAGTGAGGTCAGAGGTATAAATGAAGCCATTTCATAGAAGCTCTGCTCTGGTTTGGTTGCTATCTAAATCTCCCTTTCCCCCCTGTTCATTCTCTGAAGGATAATCCCCTCTTGGCAGAGGACTCCAGCCTGGGTGGCAGCAAAGCCCTGAGCAAAAGCAATATTGACATCTTGGGCAGCGTGGAGGATGAGAAGCCAGGGCAGCCGTTGCCCAGGAAACAGAGTGACTCGTCCACCTGTGACTGTGATACCATCTCCCAGCATCATGCTTTCCTGTCTAGGTAACTGCTGCTGGGTGGCTGAGTAGAGGCACTCAGCTTTGCCTTTGAATGGAGCCTGGCAGCTGTGCAGCAGCAGAAGGATTTTTATTGTTTGTGCTGTCTTGCTGGAGCTTTGCTTTAAGTCCCTGTGGACCCCTCGGAGAAAACCGCAGGGGGAGTGGGCTGAGTATGAACTTACTCACATGTGGAGAGGTTGTTTTATTGACCTCAGAGAAACCATAGATACAGTGGGTTAAGTGTGAACTTACTCACACGTGGAGACTCTCTTGGTTAATCTGTATTCAACTCTGAGAGTCCTGACTATGCCAAGCTGCATGCAAGCAGCTCTGCTGCTTCAGTGCAGCCCACAGCAATCAGGATGGATGAATGCTTGATCATTCCAAATTCCTCTTATGTTTTGCTTTCTAAAGGCCTCTCTGACTCCCCTCACAGGCTTTCTATTGTTCTGTAAAGCGTGAGGTAATTGCTTTGGGTGCTCCCGTTGGGTTAGTTCAGAATAAGCTGCTAAAAAGGGGTGGGAGGTAAACCTCAATCCCAGCCCTTGTGTCACTCACCAATGAGTGTTCTGTAGGGCAACTGTGGAACACTCTTAGGTGTTGGAGATGGTAAATTTACTGAGTAGCTGCTCTGGAAATCAAGATAAGTGGCTGCTATCCTACAATAGCTATCTCGAGTTTAAGCTATATTGCCTGGATCTAGGGCTTTCTAAGCTCTGCTTTGGGAATGGATTTTTTTTTCCCCTCTTTTTTCTTCTTCATTATTGTTGAATCAGTGCATTTTCTTCTCTCAGCATCCACTCAAGTGTGCTGAAAGATGGTGCAGACTTCCCTCCTGTGACTCCCAGCCTCTCAGAAGCCAACTTGGGCCGATTTGAATTCGAGGTGTCTGATTTCTTCCTCTTTGGATCGCCGCTTGGTTTGGTGCTGGCCATGAGGAGTACTGTTCTGCCTGGCCTGGACGGTAAGCTCTTCCTGGGGTTTGGTGACCCTTTAAACAAAGTGAGTCAGATAAAAGGAGGTAAATAAAGCAGCCTAGTTGAAGACTTGGAATTAGAGAGGTAAGTTTCTTCCTCTAAAAGACGGGATGTAAGTGTAGGTAGGTGTTGAGGTGATGAGGATTGTTCTGAGGGTGTCACCCCTCACCTAGCAGTGTTTCTTGCTCTGCTGCCAGTCATGTACTCCATGGCATACACCATCAAGCTTACACCTCAGGAAGGATCTGTCCTTGAGAAGGATGCCAAAAGTAATGTCTGTGCTAACACTCAGTAATATATTTACAACTTGTTTCTCCTTCCCTCTGTCTGTTCCTCTGTCTGCGCTTCCCCTCTGCTACAGGTGTGCAGCTCTGACTGTGGTGTCTCTGTAACCTCTGTTGCAGTAAAGTCTTTTTACATATGAGGTAGCAAACAATTTGTTTCCATTTCTTGTGGCCAGATGTCTGCTAGCCTGGAGCTTGCAGAAGACCAACTTAACCATGCTGCTGTATAGGCTCCTTGAGAATTGTGAAGGGCCAGCTCTGACCTCTCTCTCTGTCTCGTTCTCACCCAAGTATGCCAGGTGCGCCCAGCCTGCAGCCAAGTGTACAGTTTCTTCCACTCTGCTGACCCTTCTGCCTGCAGACTTGAGCCACTGCTGGAGAAAAGATTCCATCTCCTGCCTCCATTCAGTGTCCCACGATACCAGAGATACCCGCTGGGGGATGGAAGATCTCACCAGTTAGGTACAGAGCCTGTTTTCATAGCTCTCTTTCTTGCACATCTTTCTTCCCTTGCACAGCTCACAGGTCTTGCTGTCCTCCTCACTCTTGTGGGAGTTTCATCCATGGCTCTTAAATCTGGTGCTGTTCAGGAAAGTTAGCTCTGTGATACAAATAAACACAGGCACACCAGTGCTTCAGAGCCATGCTGTTCACCTCATTGTCTTGTCTTATTTTCATTTCTGTAACCTGCAGGTGATGCTATCCAAGCCCACAGTGCTCTGTTCCTTGAGAACAGCTCTTTGAACCTACCTTTCTCTCAGGAGAGCCCTGGATCTCCAAATGCAGCTGATCAACCACAAGGGAAAACAAGGAAGTTGAGCTTGGCCAGCACAAACAGTGAGAACTCAGGGTCGACAGAAAGCTTGCCATCAGCATCCCTCACCAACAGTGAGTGCAGCCTGCTGCCATGTGCTGCCTGCTCCGGCACCAACCCTTCCCTTTGTGGCCTTACCTGGGGAAAAGGAAAACCAGCTTGGAAATTTGGGGAGAATCCTAAGTCACTGCAGTTTTGGATACTACATTTTGTCTTCCCCTTCTGTTTGTCATTAAGTAGCAAAAGGAATACTGGGGCTGTGTAGAAGGAGAAGAGAAGACTGAGAGGTTCCACCTCAACATGAGGAGGAACTTCTTCACTGTAAGGGTCACAGAGCCCTGGAACAGGCTCCCCAGAGAGGATGTGGAGTCTCCTTCTCTGGAGAACTTTCCAGCCCTGTCTGGATGTGTTCCTGTGTGACCTGTGCTGGATTCTGTGGCCCTGTTCTGGCAGTGGGGTTGGACTCAAAGATCTCCAATCCCTAACCTCCTGTGAGGCTGTGTAATACAAGTGAACTCAGGGGATTGCATTGAGGTGTTGCTCATAAATCATCATTGAGGGTTTCATACTGAAGGGGTTTAGAAGCATATTCCAGTCAGGAAGGAGAATAGATAGGTAAGGTTTGTTACCCATGATTAGAAGCTAGAAATCATTATGTTGCCTTGTTGCTGGGCTGCAGTCATAGATTATTGCTCTCTACAGCTACCTGAAGGGAGGATGTAGCCAGGTGGGGGTTGGTCTCTTCTCCCAGGCACCCAGCACCAGAACAAGAGGACACAGTCTCAAGCTGTGCCAGGAGAGGTTTAGGCTGGAGGTGAGGAGAAAGTTCTTCACTGAGAGAGTAATTGGCCATTGGGATGTGCTGCCCAGGGAGGTGGTGGAGTCCCCATCCCTGGAGGTGTTCAAGAGGGGATTGGATGTGGCACTTGGAGCCATGGTTTAGTTGTCAGGAGGTGTTGGGTATTAGGTAATAGGTTGGACTTGATCTCTGAGGTCTTTTCCAGCCTTATTGATTCTATGATTGTGTGGTCAGTGCTCCATTCACTCTTTGGGAAGGATTTGCAATTCTTCCCCTGTAACAGGACCAGCCAAATACTGCTCTTTCACTCTGCATTTTCCATGGACCAGACTCCAATGGAAATCAGGCCCCAGGTGGCTTCTTGGACCCAACAGAACTTTGTAAGATTGCAGACACTGAAGTGATGATGCAGCCAGTGGAAAACAGGACTTCTGGTGTTTGGTAAATGCCTTTCAACAGACTCAAATGCCAAGAGTAGAAAAGCAGAAGACTTCATTCAGTCATCTGGCTTAAACACAGGCAGAAAGAGGTTTGCTAGGAGGAAATCTCACAGAAATGTGCTGCTGGTTTGGTTGATTTTGTTTACTTCTTTCTTTCTTTTGTAGTTACTGCAAAGTGGTGGGGAACAAAACGAATAGATTATGCCTTGTACTGTCCAGATGTGCTGACAGCCTTTCCAACTGTGGCCCTGCCTCACCTCTTCCATGCCAGCTACTGGGAATCAACAGATGTTGTGGCCTTCATTTTAAGACAGGTCATTGATCTCTGGGTTGTTGGGCTTTTTCCCCCTCTCTCTGACTGTCACTTGATACCATCCTTATGTTTTCACCATTTTTCTCTGGAAGAATGTGCAGGCTCTGTGGAAAAGCTTTGCAAGAAGTACTTGAAGTGTTGGCCAAGAGGGTCAAAGCAGTTTGGATGATTCATGTCAACATGTGGCTCATCTCTCTCTGCTTTCTTTGCGCTTCTGGCTCTGCATCCCTTACTCAGCTGCAGCAGCATTGTACTACCCCTCTCCTCCTCCCCCTTCTTTTTCTGTTCCCCACCTAGCAGGGCTCCCCAGGCCACACTTTCATTAAACTAATTGCTGTAATTTCAGGTGATGAGGTATGAAAATGTCAGTTTCAAGGAAAATGACAACCTGGACCCAGCAACACTGAATCCTTCCAACCCGCCGGAAAAATGGCTCCGCAAGAGGACCCACGTCAAGCTGAGAGTAAGTGTGAAGCCATGTGGCAAGCAGCACCTGGGGGCTGGCAGCAGTTTAAATGGAGTTTGATCTCCCAAAGCATAACCAGATATTACTTGAAGAGCTGAAAACACCATCCAGAGGCAAACAAATCGACAGGCAGGGAACAGGAACAATTTGAGAGGCATCCATGCCTGGGGTGGGGTAGTTTGGAGTAGATGATGCCTAAGTTCCCTTCCAACATAAGCCATTCTGTGATTCCTGATCATTGCATGCTTGGAGAGAGTATCTTGATTTAAATAACACAGAGGCTTTACATTTCAGTTAGGCAAAGAGGTGGTTCTTTTGTTTTCTTACCTGCTAGGTGAATCCAGAGCTCCAGGAGAGCAATATCTTCTTCATTCTTCAGATGCCACTTTAGTCAGAGCTGTCAGTGAAGATGCAGCTCTCTTGCATGTAGTTCTGCAGCTCTGTGGCACCACTTGAAGGGGAAGTTAATTGGCATTCCCTTAAATGCTCTCTCTTGCTTGGTCATTCAGTCTGTTCAGGAGCCTGCCATTAGTGGACACATGGAGTGGGAGCAGCTTTGCTGGGTGCTCTGTGGTGCACTGTGACATACCTCAGATGCATCGCCCAGGACTGTGTTTCTGTGGCACTGCTCCTAATAACATGACAGAGGCAGTAGCCTGGTTAGCAAAGCAAGCCAGCCCTCTTACCTCCTGCTCTTCTTTCAGAATGTGACTGCTAATCACCGAGCTAATGATGTCATTGCAGCAGAAGATGGTCCTCAGGTACTAGTTGGGCGCTTCATGTATGGACCTCTGGACATGGTAGCTTTAACAGGTGAAAAGGTAAAGTCCAAGTAATCAAATCATAAGGGTGCCCAGCAATAGGACATGGGGAAGTGGTCTGAAGCTGAGGGAGGGCAGGGTTAGACTGGAGCTGAGGAAGAAGTTTTTTAGTGTGAGGGTGGTGAGACCCTGGAAGAGGCTGCCCAAGGAGGCTGTGGCTGCCTCCTCCCTGGGGGTGTTCAAGGCCAGGCTGGATGAGGTCTTGAGCAGCTGAGTCTAGTTGAGAGGTGTCCCTGCCAATGGTGGGGAGATTGGAGTAGATGATCCCTGAGGTCCCCTCCAACCTGAGCCATTCTATGAAATTCCTGAGTTTTCTAAACCAGCTTTTACTGGAAAACACTTGAAGTGTAGCACAGATGTACAGAACCAGGGGGGGAAAAGCCTTACAGGAAGGGGAAGGTATGTCACTAACCAAGTCACTTGGAAGCTTTGAGTACAAGCCACAGCTGGAGGTAGTAATGGGGTCTAGACTTGGAGGGCCTTGCAAAAGGGGGGATGCTGTCTGCCACAGAATCTCAGAGTTGCCTGCATTGGAGAAGACCTTTAAGACCATCAAGTCCAATGGTTAGCCTGTGGCTGTTTGTGGTTTCTGCAGGTGGATATCTTCATCATGACCGAGCCCTCCTCGGGTAGGTGGGTGTACTTTGACACAGAGATATCCAACAGCAGTGGCAGGATATCCTATAGCATCCCCAAAGAGAAGAGGCTGAGAGTTGGTGTCTATCCCATCAAAATGGTGGTCAGGTAATAGCTCCAAGCTGCAACTAGAGCTGTGATGATGGTGTGTTGTGATCAGAAAAGACACTAAGGTGTGTTCAGATTGGAGGGGGTGTGGAGAGGGATTTGGGTCAGTTAGTTATCTTTTCCTGGTCTTGTCACCGTGTTGCCAGCTTAGACCTGAAGCAGCAATCATCTGTTTACTGGCCTGGCTGGAGGTGCTCAGAGCAAGGAGTTTATCCCTACTGCAGCACACATCCTCAGTGCATCTATAGGCATATGTAGACACAGCATATTTGAGTAGCAGTTTAGTTACTTCAGGCTGGTTTGGAGGCTGTGGCTGCCTCCTCCCTGGGGGTGTTCAAGGCCAGGCTGGATGATGCCTTGAACAGCTGAGTCTAGCTGAGAGGTGTCCCTGCCCATACTGGGGAGATTGGAGTCATCTCTGAGGTCCCTTCCAACCTGAGCCATTCTGTGGTTTATACACATCTGATTTCTTACTGAGGTCAGCTTCCAAATATCTCTTTGGAAAGCTGTGTCTTAAAAGCTTGAGGTTTTAATTGCCCAACATGGAAACCTGAAGCCTTACCTGACAGCAGGGTTTGAAGTTGTAGATGCAGACAGACCTAATTTCAGATCTCAACTAGAATATGCTCTGACATTTTTCCCCTTTTTAAATGTATTTATTGCTTGGACTGTCCAGAGGGGACCAGACCAGTGCTGCAAGTTACCTGACTGTGCTTCCCCGAGGGATGGAGTGTGTGGTGTTCAGCATCGATGGTTCGTTTGCAGCAAGTGTTTCAATTATGGGAAGTGACCCCAAGGTCCGAGCTGGGGCCGTTGATGTGGTCAGGTAAGTGAGGTTTGCACACTTCACTTCCCAAATCTCTGACTTTCCTGTTGGAGTATTAACAGGAAAGAATACAGGCTGGGGGCAGAGTGGCTGGAGAGTGGCCGAGCAGAAAGGGACCTGGGAGTACTGGTTGATAGTAGGCTGAATGTGAGCCAGCAGTGTGCCCAGGTGGCCAAGAAGGCCAAGGGCATCCTGGCCTGGATCAGGAGCAGTGTGGCCAGCAGGAGCAGGGAAGTCATTCTGCCCTGTACTCCACACTAGTTAGGGCACACCTTGAGTGCTGTGTCCAGTTCTGGGCTCCTCAGTTTAGGAAAGATGTTGAGATGCTGGAAGGTGTCCAGAGAAGGGCAACAAAGCTGGGGAGGGGTCTGGAGCACAGCCCTGGGAGGAGAGGCTGAGGGAGCTGGGGAGGCTCACAGGAGACCTTCTTGCTCTCTCCGACTCCCTGAAGGGAGCAAGACCATTAATGTAGTAATGGGCACAGGTAAGACCCCCCCCAGGTGGGGGTTGGTCTCTTCTCCCAGGCAACCAGCACCAGAACAAGAGGACACAGTCTCAAGCTGTGCCAGGGGAGGTTCAGGCTGGAGGTTAGGAAGAAATTCTTCACAGAAAGAGAGATTGGCCCTTGGGATGTGCTGCCCAGGGAGGTGGTGGAGTCCCCATCCCTGGAGTTGTTTAGGAAGAGCCTGGATGAGGCCCTTGGTGCCATGGTTTAGTTGATTAGATGCTGTTGGGTGATAGGTTGGACTTGATGATCTCAAAGGTCTCTTCCAACCTGGTCTGGTCTATTCTATTCTATTCCAACCCGAGCCATTCTATGATTCCAGAGTTTCCACTCCTTAGAGCTGAGGCAGGAGGAATTCTCACTAAGGCTGTTGAAGTCCCAGACTTGATGTCTCTTCTGAAAACATTTTTAAATAGCTCTCACATTTAATCTATCATTGGATAAGAATTTCTCTTGCTTCTCTCTATTTGCTTCAGGATGCAGACATTAATACTTAATTATTAGGGTAGGAGCAGGGACTTAGCTATGCTGCTTTCCACTTGTTGAAGGATAACATCTGGCTTCTAACGGGGTCTGTGCTGGGCAAAGAAATGCTGAGCCGACCTGTGAGTCTCATCTCCCTTTCTGCACCCACACAACCTCCCTGCTGTTTCTGACAGGCACTGGCAGGACCTGGGCTATCTGATTATCTACATTACTGGCCGCCCAGACATGCAGAAGCAGCGTGTGGTTTCATGGCTGTCTCAACACAACTTCCCACAAGGGATGATCTTCTTCTCGGATGGGCTTGTTCACGATCCCCTGCGACAAAAGACCATTTTCCTCCGGAATCTCATGCAAGAGGTACCACAAACCTCTTTGTAGCCTCTGAAACCTTTCCCCAGAGAATGTCCTTCAGGGGATTTAATAAATGTTTACAAATATCTGAGGGCTGGGGGTCAAGAGGGAGGGGACAGGCTCTGCTCAGTTGCGTCCTGTGATAGGACAAGGGGCAATGGATATAAACTCCAGCACAGGAGGTTCTGCCTCAACATGAGGAGGAACTTCTTCACTGTAAGGGTCACCAAGCACTGGAACAGGCTCCCCAGAGAGGTTGTGGAGTCTCCTTCTCTGGAGCCTTTCCAGCCCTGTCTGGATGTGTTCCTGTGTGACCTGTGCTGGATTCTGTGGCCATGCTCTGGCAGCAGGGTTGGACTGGAAGATCTCCAGAGGTCCCTTCCAACCCCTAACATCCTGTGATCCAATGACAAGGTTAAAGATCTCCTTTCCTTTGGTACAGTACATCTCACTGGCCATCACAAAGTCTTTTTGGCATTCCTTACTTCTTTCCTCACTTTTTAAGGAGCAAGGAAGGCTGATAAAGCATCCAAAGGGGCCCTCCTGGCGTGACAGATAGATGAACTGCTTGCTCTTTCCTGTGTGCGTACCTGCAGTCCTTGCTGCCACGCAGGCAGGCAGATTGAGCTTCCTGTGGTTTACAGAATGAGGCTGTTAGCAATGAACTCAGCTGCTGCTTGATTGCAGAACAAGTGCCACCCTTGTAGTGCAGGTGTTGAGTGGAGAGCTCACTTTAGGAGTAATGTTTGTTTCAGTGCCACATCAAAATCTGTGCCGCGTACGGCTCCATGAAGGACATTTCTGTGTACAATGTCTTGGCTCTGTCACCATCCCAGATCTACATAGTTGGACGATCAACCAAGAAATACCAGGCACAGTGTCAAGTAAGTGACTCTTCTTGCTCAACCACTAAGTCCTGGGGGGAACAAGGAGATGCAGGGGGTTGTGTGTGTGCATTTGCACATGCATTCACCCCGAAAAGGGAAGGACCAGAGACACTGTTTCTGAGGAAGAAGAGCAGCTTTGGCTTCAGATAAAGCTTTGCTGGCAGGGTGAATAGTGAAGGGAATGGGGTGGTCCTGAGAGGGGTGTGAAGGAAGTGGGGTGGTCCCGAGAGGGGTGTGAAGGGAATGGGGTGACAGGTTGGACTTGGTGATCTTTGAGGTCTTTTCCAACCTTGTTGATTCTATGATTCTATCCCAAGAGGAGTGTAAAGGGAATGGGGTGGTCCTGGGAGGAGTGTAAAGGGAATGGGGTGGCCGTAGGTTGTCTCTGCAAGTGCATGCATCACAAATTGCTGGATGACAAAATGGAACAGGTCACTGGAAAACAAAAACAAGGGGGGAGGGGCAGTAGTGCTCTGTAGGTATCGAACTGGGATGCTGAAGATAGGAACTGAATTCCTGGCTGAACTCCTGGGTCCAGGCAGTCACAATTTGTCACTCCTTTCCTTCCTGCCTGCCTCAGTTCCTCAGTGAAGGGTACGCAGCCCACTTGGCCTCGCTGGAGTTCAGTCTCCACTCCCGACCCAAGAAGAACAGCTCCCGCATGATCCTGAGGAAGGGAAGCTTTGGCCTCCACTCCCAGCCGGAGTTTCTGCGCAAGAGGAACCACCTCCGCAGGACTATGTCTGTGCAGCAGCCTGAGCCACCTTCTTCCAACCCCAAGCCAGAGCGTGCCCAGAGCCAGCCCGAATCAGACAAAGATCATGACAGGCACTTGCCTTCCATTGCCTGGGTTCGAGGTGGAGTTCACAAGTTTGAGTCTATCCCCTAGGAAGCTTGGGAACATAGATCTTGGGTGCACCCCATCAAACTCGTAGGCCTGCCTCGAAGGTAATGTTGAGGCAGCTTGAAACTAAGAGATGTAGAGGGGAACCTGTACCTCAGAGTCTTCCCTGCTCTGGAATCTGCCTTCTTACAACAAGTGGGGAGCTTGCAGTCTGTTCCCCTTGATGTGTTGATGGAGAAATGTTAAAGCCAAACCTGAACCTATGGCATCAGAGCAACAGGAAATCTCTTTGGTTATTGTTTTTTTCTTTGCAACAGACGTAAGACAAATGTGCAATAAGAGAAAAAGCTGCAACAGGCTGACCTTCCTCAAAAGGAGGAGTCTCATATCAGCTACATAGCTGCACCCAAAACAGTAGGTCCCATAGGTTACAGAGGTTTGCACTTTAGGTATGAAAGAGAGGCATCTGTTTCCACTTCACTTGCAAGGGGAAGCAGAGGTGGGAACTACAATAACGAGCTGTCAGGACTTGTAGAGCAAGATGCTTTTTGGGTGCCTTAAGCCCAAGATTTCCTTTACAGCTTGCAGTCTTGGTCAGCAGACCCCCGGCGTGGGCACTCGTGTTTGTGTGAGGTGCTGGACATCAAGTAAATGGGAGAACTCCACTTAAGAACCGAACCATAAGAAACCCAACCGTGTTAGAAATCAATGTGTCTGCCACAGTCTGAAGCAGCTGGTGTTGCTGTATACAAAGTGCAAGTGTACAGAGATCTCATTTGTTTTGTGGAACTTTGGTGACTGTGCAAAACGTGTTGGGACTACCAGCGAGGAGACGGCTCTGACCATCTCAAGTCCAAGAGACAGGTCCTAAGGTGGTAGTAAGCTAAAGGGAACCCTTTCACTAAGGGCTCTACAAACTTCAGAGCAATCACTTCTTTTTCATTGTTCTACCTAGAAACTTTACACTGGAGGAGAGAAAAGGCAGTGAGGGAATTCCTGAGAGTAAATTGTTTACCTTCTGCTTTATAACACCTGCTGTGTAGAGACAAGCCGTAGCATTCAGAAGGACAGCCTCTGAGCTTCAAAGAACGGACACACCACATCCCAGGTGCCAAACAGACGTTTTCCTACTGGTGTAAATTCCTCTTGGATCTCTCAATGAACTTACTCAGAAGTAAAGTGTGTGGAATTCTCCCTTTGTGGTAATACTTCTAAAGTGTTGTGGTTAGTTCAACGTCGTAGCAGTTTGCAGATTCTTCATGCAGATAGTTCCACCGCACCACGTTCAGCATGAGAACCTTGACTGAAGTGTTTCAAAACCTGCAATGAAGTTACAAGTGCACATAAAAACCTTTTTCCTTCGAAGTGAAAACCAGACTACTGACACTGAGGAAGTCTGAGGTCAATAGGAGATTTTTTTCTTTCCAGGTTTGTGTTTGGTTTTAATTTCAGGGAGTTGGGGTCGTGCCTTCCCCTTCCAGGTTTTCCTAACGTGCAGCTCGACCACAAGCAGCCTCTCCACAAGCCTGTTCAGTAAAATGAATGACTTTTGAAGGTTGGTGTGTAAAGAAGGCAAGAAATGCAGTGGAAAGCTATGAAGACAGTGCAGAAGTAAACCTGAATCTGTTCACCCAAAAGTCTCAGTGTGCACTTTGAAGGGCAGAGTGATGCCTTTTGCCTTAAAAGGCAGCAAAGCAGCTCGTAAAGGGAGAGCTTTGATTCAAATGTTTAGGCATTGCTTGGTAAGGTTATCTGTTACCTATTTCAAACTTCTGGAAAGAGCTCTTGGCACAGCAGTCATTTGTTTTCTGCCATGTGCCCTTTAAAGGAAAAGGGAATCTCTGCTGAAGATTCAGGAAAGGTTAACGTTTGGTAGCTCACACTAACTACAGGGGGCTGGGGTTTTATGCCCTGTTGCCAAGTCAGCCAGCTACAAAAGCTAAATCAAAGATACCCACATATGACCATATCATAGAATGGTTTGGGTTGGAAGGGACCTTAAAGATCATCCACTTCCAACCCCCCTGCCATGGGCAGTGACACCTTCTACTAGCCCAGGTTGCTCAAGACCTCATCCAACCTGGCCTTGAGTGCTTCCAGAGAGGAGGCATCTACAACCTCCCTGGGCAGCCTGTTCTAGTGTCTCCCCACCCTCACTGTAAAGAATTTCATCCTAATAGCCAATCTAAGTCTACCCTGCTCTAGTTGCAACCCTTTCCCCCTTGTCCTTTCACCACAGGCCCTTGTAAAAAGTCCCTCCCCAGCTTTCTTGTAGGGCCCCTTCAGGTACTGGAAGGCTGCTCTAAAGTCTCCCCAGCGCCTTCTCTTCTCCAGGCTGGAACTCCATTGAAGCAGCCTTCAGGTTTACAAGTATTTTCCCAGTAGTGTCACACCTAGTTCTCTAACCCATAAACTCAGAGGAATTATTCTGTGGCCTGTCTTGGCCCTGTTACTTGTATTAATTCTGATCATAGAATGCACTGCCTTGGAAGGGACCTCCAAAGATCATGTAGTCCAGCCCCCCTGCAGTAAGCAGGGACATCCCCAAGTGGATGAGGTTGCTCAGAGATCCATCCAGCCTGCCTCAAGGGATGGAGTCCCATTTCTTCCCCTGTCCTCTGCAGCTAGGAGGTCGTGCAGGTAAAGCAAACTGCATTTCCCTTCGCTCAGCTCACTGGCAGCATGCTCCTGCTTGCTGGGTTTAAGTAGGCCTGGGACCCCAAGGCTTGTAAGGCACTAGGCAGATGATTAAGTTTACTGAGGGGACCTGAAAGCAATGTGGATTGCAAACTTCTTTTTAAGCACTGGGTGTTGTGTAGCACATCTCCTGACATTAATCACTGTTCCTGCTGCAAAGTTCAAAGCTAATGTTTCTTTAGCTGTCTACCTCTATGATCCAAGAGACTCCAAGATCTATTTTTCTTTTGTTTTTAAGTTGCTGTAGTAGAAAGGCTTCCTTCCTTTCCAAAGAGGGATCTGTGTGTGATTCTGTGACTGTGTTAAAGGAACCAGCACCTGAGCACAAGGTTAGAGCAATCTCCTGAGTTGTTAAGGTCTGTCTTTTACCCTTGTAGACACAATGTCATGAAAACTGATTTTTGTCTATTTCTATTACTGAGTCAACTTTGCAGTAGTCACTGTGCTGGCTTCTCAAGAATATTGTGAGCTAATAGTAGTGAAACAAATGTGTGTGTGTGTGCATGCATGATTTAGATAGGTAATGTTTCAAACTTTCTACACCTGGAACTGAAATCAAGCTGAAAATACTTTCCCTGATTTGATTTCCTACAGATGTGAGAGCTCATGTGGCCTTTGCAGAACTCCAGTATCACTTCTTGCTCAGGGATAGAATGGTTTATCTCCTGATCACATGCCTCCAGCTGAGCACTTTGGCACTAATTTGGAGGTTAAGACTTCTTATTAATCAGCTGATCTTCCAAACCATCACAGGCTAGATGCATTTCATAGCTTCAGACTGGTTTGGGTTGGAAGGGACCTCAAGGATCATCTAGATTCAATCCCACTGCCATGGGCAGGGCTTGACCAGGTTGCTCAAGGTCTCATCCAACCTGACCTTGAACACCTCCATGGAGGGGGCATCCACAGACTCCCTGGGCAACCTGGGAAAGCACCAGGCAATTGCCACTAAAATGGCAAAACAACTTCTGTTGGAGCTGAGAGTATGAACAAGATTTGAGCCATCTCTGAACTAGGCTGCCTGTCCCACAAGACTGGGTGGCAACGGCTGGGGGACCTCATGCATGTTGAACCACTAGCTTGCCTTTTCTTTCTTCATTGTCCCAGCTATGCTTAGGAGAACTCCTGAGGTTTGCCTGCTGACTCACTGGGGTTACAGCAGCATTTTTTCAGTTGTGTTTTTTTTCTTTAAAGCCTTTGCTTCTGGTCAGAATTTTTAGTCACAAGAAACTGCAGGTGGTGGTTCATGGGCAGGCAGTTTGCAGCTGGCTTTCAGTTTTACTTGTACTCTCACAGAAGAGAATTATTCAGGTTGGAAAAGACCTCTAAGATCATCAAGTCCAACCATTCATGGAAGGATTATCACTCCTCCTAAGCAGGCTGAGGATAAGCTTAGTCCCACACTCTTCTTGCTTAAGCTTTGTAAGGCTCCAGAAGTGTTAAATCATGCACAGAAGGAAAAGGGATGGAGAAGTCAGGCAGGTGGATGCCCAAGGCATACAGGTTACACTCAAGCAGTAGTTTCAGCACCTTCAGTGCCTCCAGTCTGTCACAGAAAAAATGCATTCTCTTAACCTGCTGAAGGAAGGAAACCTAAGTGAAACTGTAAACCACATCATCATCATTCCAGTGGGTGCTAAGGCAGTGCAAATGTGGAAGCATTTCCTTCTTTTTCCCTGTTGCTATGGATCCACTTTTAAATTACTGTAAAAAAACAAATCAGTGGCTGTGATTAATACAAGTGGTAGACTTGAGATGTTGTGAAAACACACCTGGCACAACTGTGGTTTGCTATTGTTTGTGTGTGTGTGTGTGTGTGTAGTTACTAAAGAAAACCAAACCCACCACCTTCAGTGAAGTTTTGGTTCTGCTGTCACAATAAATTTATAACCAATACTATTTTTACAGTTAAAACCCAAAACCCCACCACCACCACGATGAAACCAACTCCCCAGTGGCTGTTGATTCAATTTTGTTGTCTAGTTAGGGTTTGAATATATTGTTGTGTAAAAAAAACCAACCACCAAACAAAGTGCAGACTATTCCACAGATCTGAATAGTGATGTTGAGCCAAAAGCTGTTTTCTTTGGACTTGATCAGTTAGTTGTTACTATTCTGTTTGTTTGTTTAGTGTTTGCATACACTTAGTGCTCTTGGAAACCAGATTCTTGCTTGACCAAAGTAACTCCTGTTTTGGGTTTTTGTGGCATGGTTTTGTATCTAGTCAGTGTTTTGTTAGGCATAAAACAATGCCCTTGGTAATTCTTGTTTCAGTGGGGTTCATGAGAGCTGCCAGTTGGGTTTGTTTACACACAAGGAGGCTCAATTCTTACAGCTTACTTCACCTGTTCCTCTAGTAGCTGGGGAAGTCAATGCTAAAGTGCACTCTGGAAGTGGAACTATCAAATAGGGGGGGAAAAGATTACATACCTTAATCTACTATTAAAATAAGCAGAACCATGACACTTTAGCTGGAAGCTCCACTCTTCAGCAAACTAACCTTTGTTTGCCATGACTGATGAACAAAATTGTCCCTTCTTGTTGTTTGTGTGCAGCCTTTAGGCTAGGGCACTCCTTGGCTGTGGGTGCTTAAGCAAAGCTCCAATACTTAAACCTGCAGCACCATGGAGTACATTTACAAGGGGCAGGGGGGAATAGGAGTATTTTCCTTAGTTATTTTGTTTCCTAATCTTTGTTAAAATTCACGTGTAAAAAATACCTAAAAATCAGTAAATAGTTTCATTTTGAAAGGGTATATCAATTGTTACTGATCAGAGAGGGTTTTCCCCCCTCCTCCCTCTTGCACCTGAGCTATAGAAAGGTGAGTACCTCCTCAAAGGTCCTGGATGAGCAGAGCCTGGGCCCCTTTTTAATGAGCCCATTGGCATATGAGAGGAAAGGAGAGCTTACATACTGCCATTTCATGATGTTTCTGATTAGGCCTTGAAGTGTGGTAGCTGAACTCAAGCTATCTGCCTTGAATTGGTCATTTCAGGCATGCAGTGGCACTTCCCTTCCTCATCCAGAGCTGGTGCAGGATAGACTTCCCCTAAACACAAAACTTCCCAACTTACCTCCCTTAGCTTCTGTAAGAGCAGGGATTCCCTGCTCTGTGTCGATAGCCTCAGCAGAGGGTGGGGGGGTTAACAAGGGAATTAGACTCCATTCTGTTTAATCATTCAAGGGTAAATAGAGGTTCCTAGAGATGAGTCTAAATTTGGTCCCCCATCAAGAAAGACAGAAAGGAGCTACTAAGACATTTTTGGGGGTGAAAAGAGCTCTTGTTTGCAGAAATAAAGGTCCTGGAGCAGCTAGAATCCTGTGTCATGGGCTCTGGAATTGAAGTCAGGTGTTGATATTTCCTCTTTCCCTCATTGCAGCTCAAGCCCAAGGGGAAAGGGTTAGTGTTTACCCTCTGGTTGTAGTTATGTCACAAAGCTCCAATCAACTGGAGATAACCATGGGGGGGGGGGGGGGGGGGGAACAGGAAACACATCTGCCAGCTCATTTCTCATTTGTAAAGGATGCACAGAACTCCTGGAGGAGGAGAGAGAGAGGTGCAGGCTTCCTGTGACACACTGGGAGAGGGTTTACCAGACGGGACACTGTTGAAAAATGTCCTTTACAGATTGCAAGCTTTAAAGATGAGGTTATGGAGGGGGGACTGGTGTGGGGCCCACAGTGGCAGTCCTCTCACAGAACCCCAGGCCTTCTGCATCATTTATTTTTCTATTTGTTAGGGGAGGGGGGAGGGAAGGGAGCAGTCCACTTCCAAGTGAATTCATCCAAGGAAACTTGAACACTGTAGCTGTTACTTTCAGTTTGTAGTTTTATTATGATGTGCATACTTTGAACTCTTGTTTGTCAGTGAGAAGGTTCTATCTGGTGACAGATGTTTATATTTCCTATGGCTGCCTTGTAAAGATTCAAACAAAAATGTACAATACTGAATTTCTTAATATGGAACAAGGAGTAAGATTTCTACACCTGGTACAGATTTTGATGTGAGCTGGTTTTTAAAAATCAGATTAGTCAAATAAAACCTTCCTTGCCTTTAAGCCAGCAGTGTCACTGAGTCTTCTTACCAGGCATGTGGGGAAGTATTAAGCCATCATTGTACACATCCTAGCAGCTAATGGGAGCAGCATAAATAGAGGCTGTTTGATCCATCTGACTGCCTGCAACAATACTTAGGCTGGAGGTTGGCTCTTCACAGACCTCCACCTCTCCCTCCTTCTCAAAAGTCATCTACAAAAGATACTTATGAACAACATAGCATCTTAGTGAAAGCTTTACAGGAGTGGTGGCAGTACATGCCAAGAATTAATTCAAGCTACTGTGCAGAACTAAAAGATGTTGTAGTACAAACCCAATGGTTAACTCCACTGCCAAGATGCTGTTTAAAGCAGCAGCAAGAACTCCTGTAAAGCTGCAGTGATTTGTCTGGAACCTAACTACTTAGGATTAATTAGGCTAATCTAATAGCAATCCTTAATAGAGTCTTAATGTGGTTTCTCTCTTGTGGCATGAATGAGTCCACTGAAGCCTTGGAATGGCAGCTGGGGACAGAACGCTACCAAACCACTGCTGCTTTATTGACTTCCAGTTAAACATGATGCACAACTTTTGCTTTCTTTATATATATATACACATATATAAAATATAAAATACTAAGCTTTCAGCATAATGGACCAGCACTTTTAGTATGCAGAGTATTAATACTTGTGGCAATTGGATTCCAGTCTAAATACTACCTATGATTACCCTTCATGAGTCTGTGGCCCTTGCTCTGGTCAGTTCAACATAAGCTTCAAAGTACTTCCTGCCCTATGAAAGTCACAGTTTTGATTCTCCTGTTCACCTGGAAAGAAAAAGCAAGGGAAGGGAAATCCTGTGCTGCTTTGTCATGCAAGGCTGTAAAATGTTATGGCTTCCTCAGTGTATGAAGTGCACCTTTACAAGTGCTCCACAGAGCTCTCCTTTATTGTTAGTTTATGAGCATATATAGTTACAGCTATCTCTGCCTAGGTACCAAGTGCTCCATGGAGTTTCCTTGCACAGCTTCTGACAGCTTGAGAAGGTTTCTGAGCTGGATGTGCAGGCTGTGAGTTCTGTGCCATTAGAGAGCCGTGGTTTGACGCTGCATGGTGCCTGCAGAAGAACAAGACTGCCATTAGCAGCATGAAGTCAGTGAAGTTAATTAACTGCTTGTCATGCAAATTGCTGGGAAAATACTAGATGGGAGCAAGAAAGAGGTCTGGGGCCTCTAGACTTCCAGGGTCTAACAGTTCTGAACACTGGCCAGGAAATACTTTACCTTCAGTGAGCATAAATGGCAGTACTGGTGAAGTACTGCAGTACTTTAGCAACAGGAGCATTTCTTGTGATAAAATCTAAGCCATTAAAATGAAAAACATTAGAACATGGAGCTGGTGACTATAAACAGCTAGAGATCAAGATTTGTTTCTTCATGGAAAAGATGGGAGCTAACACTAAAACTCATGACAGGTACTGTAACAGTTATATGCAGGACTGTAAGAGCACCTCCAAAAAAAAAAGGGTTAGGGTTATTCCAGCAGGCAACCTACAAACCAGCTGGTGACAGAGCACATTGTCTGCATCTACAGATGCAGGAGAAGTGGTGCAAATTGTTTAGGTGGAAGCAGTGCACATCACAGCTTAAAGCTTCACTCAAGCATTTGAAACTGCTCTTGTTACAGCAATCAAAACCAGGACCCAGCATTCCAAATGTAACTGTAACACAGAGTGAAGACATGAATGTCACAACACAGATCTCAGTGAAGGTAACAGAGGCATTTGTCTGGTAATGGTTCAATGAATTGACTCTAGAAGTGATGTTTAGAAACTTAGAGCAAAGAATTCCTGTGCTCATCCATTTAGGTACTGATTGCTGTGTTTAAAAATGCCAGCAACACAGGTCCCAACTGCTCTTACTGTGCTGGCATTGTCTTAACTGCCAAGACAGAGCTAGGGATGGGAAAGAAAGGCTGCAAAGGGTTCTTGTCATGCTTTGTCATCATCATTAGTAATGGGTGAGAACAGAGGTGGAGTAACCAAACCATTAGTACCAGTAGTTTTCTGGTCTGGGGTGAGAAAAGCTGCTCTTTGCATGGAAGCCAAACTTCTGGTTCCATGTGAACCCACAAGGGTTCACTAATCCAAAAGGTAGAGGTGAAGGTTTTCAGCTGCAGTGGATTTGCTGTGGCAGAGCCAGACACAGTGAATATGAGGGCAGAACCCTGTGGTTCCACTTAATACTTCGAAGCAACCTGAGCTAAGCAGCCCTTCCCTCTGCAAACAGCAGGTTTTCTCCTCACAGATGCATGCAGGCACAGACAAGGTAAGTGAACAGCTACTTTACCTGGTTGTTACTATCTTCAGTTACCAATGAGAGAAACTGTCATATCACTAACAGATGGGAGAATATTAGCAGTGAGATTTAATGACCTTTCAATGGATATGATCATTAACTTCACACAAGATTTAACCTCCAGTTAGCTAGAAATGGTCCCATTGGTAAAAATTGAGCTTTCTGGAATTATGTAGGATTTTAAGTCCTTCCCTCTACAGGTAAAAGTACTTAATGCTAAGCCCTCTCTAGATTTTAGATGCTTGACATTTAATTACTGAATGTTTGACAGAGTCATCAAGTGTTCCAAGGGAGGAGGTGGTTTAGGGAATTGCCCTGTGACAACACTTCTGACCTTTAGTGTCTAATTGAGAGGGACATAACTTTTACAAACACAGCAGCCTACCTCTGGGATTAACCAAGAGGCTTCTGCATCCCCTGAATTGTTGAGTTATGGGTAGCATGGATTATTTGTTAAGATAATACTGCCTGATGAAAAGCTTTTCTTGTAATTGTGCAGACACCAATGACAGCATCAGTGCAGTGGGATTCCCCCTTTGCCAGCCTGGATTGGCATCTCTTTTACACAAGAGACAAGGAGATGCTGTTCTCACAAGGCCTAAGGTAGGCTCTCGCTGTGAAAAATCATTTCCACAGCAAGAAACCTAAAGCCAGAGAGCATTTGGCAGGCTTTAGAAGGTGCAAGTCCCCCTGCAGAAGTATCTTGAAGGCTCTGCCATACCACAGCTGAGAATGTTCTGCAACTATTGCACATTCTGAGTTAAAGGGATCACTTAGCCTGCAACGGGCAGTGTCCAAGTGGTAGGTAAGCTGTTGCTAAAAGCTGACAGCAGCATTTACCTCTCCTCTTGCACAGCAGCATCATCAAACGCCTGGGAGATGTGCTTCAGCTTGCACATCCTGGAGGAGACCAGCTCCAGCTCACAGTCAAACTCTCTGCAAACAGAGTGATCATTACTAAAGATCAAACCAAACCCCCAACAGAATAAGGTTTGCAAAGGAATGGGGCTTACATCTTTCTGCTGCTAGGAGCAGGTGACGAATAAGGGCTCTTCAGTGCTGCTGCTCTTCTTGATCTCCGGAGAGAGACAGCATCTTTGCCAAACCAGGACGACAAACCCTTGCATCCTCTGCGTTCTGACAGCCTCATTGGCCTAAGCAAGGCTCTTTTGCTGGATCTTGGGGTGCCTTTGGAACTGGCTGCTGACTCCTTACAGCAAGAAGCTCGAGGTGTGGTGCTTCTTCTCTTGGCAGAATTGGTTGCACAGCTTCTGCTGGAGGATTCAGCTGGAAAGGTCACCTTGGGGCCCGGTGGGTTTTGACAAGACTTCTGTATTTTCTGCAAGATGCATTAGACATACATGTTATGCCAAATTAACTCTCTTGGGCTGGAGTTTGAAACCAGAGAGACAAGGCAAAATTGAGCTGAACCCTCAGCTTTCACACTCATACCAGTTTTAACCCAGCATGAACGCTTCTCAACCTCTGTACGCTTTTGTGCTGGGGTAGTCATTTCTTCACCAGACACTGGAACACAGCTCCTGTGCAGGAAAGAGCCAGGCTCCCTAACATACAACTGATGCAGTTACAATCAGAGGTCTCCACCCTTTGGTGGAAAGTGCAAGCTCAAGTTTGCTACCCTGATACCACCTAGTGGGTCTTGTCAGTCCAGATTCAGACTGACTGCAATGAAGAACATGCTGATAAGTACTATGGGTACAGGAAAAGGAGTAAACATATTTAAATAAACCAAAGAACCACACATGCATCAGAAACAATTCTTTACAAGCAATGACAGCCTCTACCCACCTTCCTCCTTGAGAAGGCTGCTTTGCCATACATGATGAAATACAGCAGGAGAAGAGCATTTACTTAGTTTCAGCAGAACTTTGACTTTATTGCCATGTCTTACATTTCTTCTTTTCACTTTCCTTCCTATTCTGTCAGAGCTATAATTTGCCTTTCTATAATTCAGGATGGACATTAAGGCTATGAGACAACCATTATGGTGTGCAAGTGCATGGGACAGACTCCCTGGGATGCAGTTTTCTGTACAGAGTCTAGAAATCTTAGCACTGAAGTTGAAGCAAAAAAGCAAACTACCCATGCTCCACCCCAAAGCCAAAGTACCTGGGACACTGTTCCAAAAGCATTTTTTGCTGTTCTTCTGAGAGTCTGAAGAGTTTGGCACTTCTGTCTTGCTTCCAGGCTTTCCCAAGTCGGGGTCTCATGAAAATTCATCTCCACTTGCTTCAGTGGCACTCGCTTCCTTAGAGACATGCGGATGGTATTGAGAGAGCTCAGAGAAGCCCTTGTCTTGAATTTGTCAGGGACAGGGCTCTCATTCTCATCAAAGTCACCCAGGAGCTGGTGTTTCCGCCAGGACATCGTGGCCTTGACATTTTGAAGCACAGATGCCATCTTGTTCCAATTCTTGGTCAACCTTATTCCTAAAACACTTGGAACAAGAGCAAAGCATAGAGCACGGTGAACGAGGGGAGATGGAAATTGTTGTACAACACATCTGCCTGAGACAACTAAATCGGAGATAAGCACACTTCTGCTTGAAGAAGAATGCAATTGATGCCTACAGCTTTAGGTCTGTACATGCCCATGAAGAAGTCATACTGCATGTCCAGCACTGGACATCAGACCTAGAAAGCTGTGAGGCTCAAGGTTGGGAGGCAGACTGCTCTGTAACTGCAAGCTTCTTGTTGGCATCTTAGAGTAAGGTCTTGTATCCCATGTTCTTGCCTTCATTAACCAAAACAGCTTTCTACTGCCAGGCAGATTTACACAGCTGCTGTTGTCTCTTGCCTGAGTTGTTAGCTGAAGGCTCATACTAAAGTCACAGCTATGATTGTGGATGTGTGAGTCCTGAAAGGGACAGGATGGTTGCTGGCAGGAGACAAGTGGTGGGAAAGGCTAAAATGCCTGTTCTCCATGTGGTATCTGACAGTTTAAATATCTAGATAGATAGATAGTTAATTCTTCATTTTCACCAGCTACCAAGCTAGGATATCCCTAGAAAATTACTTGCAAACAGCAACTGAGAATGCAAATGTATTTTAGCAATCTGAACTAAGAGTGGATTAATGCTACCAATACTAAACTGCAGGTTACCATTAATAAAAACAAGCTGGAGGGTCTCTACCATCATTATACATTTCAGGAAAGCCTCTTAATTATTCCTTACTATTTCTGACCGCCCCAAAGTGTCTCCATCTCTCACAAGTGTTCTTATTTATATCAGAAAGCAGTAAGGCTCATTAAAATCCTTTCAGTCTCTTCCCTTACTAGCTCGCAGCTTATGCACTGGAAGCCACAGCAAAGGCAGGCAGCTGCCGGGCCAGTCGCAGTGACACGACCCTGCCTCGGGAGCTCATCCCAAGCAACTTCCGCTGGTCAGCCAGGGCTCCACTCCCGCGGCTATCGTTCCCTGGTGCTGGCTACCGACAGTCGAGCACGTACAGCTGGGGCCCGGCCAGCACAACCGGCTTTGCACCGCGGGAGCTGACACGGGGGCACCGGGCAAGCCCAACCGGCACCAATGCTTGGCCCGCCGGGTGCTGTTAAAACAAGTACCCAAGACGACGCCAAGACCGGGAGAGAGCGGCTCAGGCCTCCCACACGGCCGGGAAGCATAAGCCGCAGCCGGTCCCCTGCGGCAGCCGCTCAGCTCTGTACTCACAGCGACAAACGGGACCAGGCGCAGCCACCGCACCCGAAAACCTCCTCCTCGCACGGCCGCCGCTGCCACCGCCGCCGCGTTTAAACAACGCCCCGCCCACCCCGGCTGCTCGGATTGGCGCCGCTGCCGCGGTCCGCTCCCATTGGCTGCTCCGCTGCCGTAGCCCACCCTTATTGGCTGCACCGCCGCACGCGCGGCGGCCGTTACTTGGCTTCGCGCCTGCGCGTGAGGCGAGGCGGCTGCGCCGGGGGCGCGGCCCTGCCCGGGGGGGCGCCTAGGGCGGGGGTCACCCAGGGGACAGGCGGCGGCAGTAGCTTGTCGCGATAACGGACAGGCGCCAGCAGCAGCTTGTCGCGATAACGGACAGGCGCCACTCCTTCGACCCCCGCGGCACAGTTGAGCCTGCTGTAGAGATGCTGCTGGCGACTGGTGCCCGAGCACGGCAGCACTGCAGCTCCTCCCTGCCCCACGCCGGTTTAGTACCTTTGCGGCCCTGTGGCCTGGAGACCCACGGCCTGGCTGGGAGAGCTGTGGGACTGCACAGCTTGCACTGGGATATCATTGCCCGTGGCAAACCAGGCAGCAAAGAAAGGCCAAGTGCAAGCAGTGTGGCTTGTTGGGGTTGCAGAGCTTTCTTCACCTGGGGGGGTGGTTCTTACCCTACCCCAGAGGCAAAGATTACCTGCAAACCCTTTGTCTTTAAAACACTTCCACCTAACAGTTCATTCTGGGAACAGCTGTAGCAAATTCTGTTGGATTTTGTTTTTCCAAAGGTTTGGCTTGCTTGCTCTTTGCCAGGTTAAACTTGGAGCTGACACTTCAGAGCTAGAGAGACCTCCACTGCTAAGATTGGGCCTGGAGGCATGGGGAGGCCAAGCCAGTCACGCTGCAGGTCACCTCCTGAGTCCCACCACTGCTTTATGCTTTCTATGAAAGCTCCTCAGAGCTGTGTTTCGCACGATGGTGCTGGCACCTCTTTGTATTCACATCCTGTAACGTGGGTGAGTATAGCTGTTGGCTCTTGCATAAAGTCATTTGTCATGACATCACAAATGTTACCTCTTTTGCTCCATGGTAACCACTGAGCTTGCAGAGGGAGGGTTCAGAGGCAGGGAAATCAAGTCCTGAACTCTGGAGGGAGACTATGAGAGCTGTTTAAAGTGCAGAGGGAGTTGAGCCTTGGCAGTGGAACTGGTAACTCCTGGTGTTGTGGCTGTTTGCTTATGTGTTTTACCAATACCCAGTTGCTCTTCTGGCTCACCAGCTTTCTGCCTGGCCACTGGAGCATGACTGAATGTCCTGCTCAAACCAAGTGATGGAACAACTTCCAGTGTTTCTTACTCTCTAGCAGGTATTGTACCTTAATGCCAGGATGCTGCCTCAGATGGCTGTCATGGAACAGCAGCCCAGGAGGATGAGAACAGGCACTACTTTTGCACTGAGGGTGCTGTTCAAATGTCTCCAGCCCAAAGCAGAGGATACTTTTAGGCACACCAGAAACCACTATCACTTACAGCTGATGCTAGCCAAAGGTTTCCAGAGGCTGTGGCTGCTCTAATAGCTCTTGCTAGCATCTTGCTGGTTAGCTAGACTGAAGGCCAGAAAGTTAAAAGCTGTGCCCTGGGCTGATACTGTGATTGTTCTTCACTCTCTTCTTTGGTCCTTTTGATGTAGGTTAGGCTGTGGTTTAGAGCCAGCAGCTTGTTTGGCTCTGACAGCTTGAGTACAGAGGCAAAGAAAGGATTGCTGGTTTTGAAAGTCAAGAGGCAAACTTTACTCCATTTGCTTGGCAGCTGTTCTGTTGGGAATGGCAAGAAATCTGCCCCCAGCTGTTGCCATCTAAGTTTGGCTCAAGACCCAGAGGAGAAGCGGAAAAGCTGCCTTCTCAATGGAAGACAACAGTGACCCTGAGCAGAGCTCCTGGGCTCATCTACCTGATGTCTGTCTGAGGAATATTTTCTATTGGCTGGACGACAAGGACAGGTCTCAGGCTGCCTTGGTCTGTGTGAAATGGAGCCAGGTGATGCACTCAGGATCCCTCTGGAGGTCCAGAAGCATCACGTTCCTCAGCCGCCCCTCGCGGGCGCACGTCCTGGAGGTTCAGCGGGCGCTGTTTTACGCCAAGAAGTTTGGCAGGTATCTGGAGCACCTTGAGATCAAGCTGCCCAATCCTTACAGTACTGCCTTCACCCAGAAGTTTCAAGTGATTATGAGAGACCTTCTTTCACACTTGGGCAAGTGTAGCCATCACCTCCTGTCCTTCAGCATCCGGTACCTGGAGTTAGACCGCTACTTCTGGAGGGGCATGGCCAGGGCTCAGTTGGTCAAGCACTTGGCCATCTTCCTGAAAAGAGTGAGCAAGCACCTGGAGTGTCTTGACTTGAAAGGAGCAAGAACAACCACGGAGGATGGCTGCGAGCTGCTGAACTCTCTCAGCTGTGTGACCAATCGAAGCATTATATGTAAGCTCAACATTGAGGATTTCTTCAGTCACCATCTTCATGTCTACAGGAGCAGCTTGTTCCACCAAACCATGTCCAAGCTGCACGGCCTGGTCGTCCTGTCTCTCAATTACAGCTGCCTCTCTGATGAGCTGCTGGACACCCTGCAGGAGCACAGCGCTCACTCCCTCCGCACCCTGAATATCAAATGCCACGTCAGCGAGCCCCATGGGCAAGTGATCTGGGGAATGTCCTGGGCAAAGCTGGCCAAGAGTGCCCCCAAACTGACTGTGAACTTTGTCTGTGAAAGAATCCTGAAGCACGATCACCTAGCCAGGATCCTGCTGGTAGACATCCCCGTCAGGAGCATCAGTCTGCGGAGCTGCTATTCCAATGACCCAGAGTGGATAATGAGACCTACCCTCACCGACCTCCTCCCAGCCTACCGGCATGTTCTGGAGGTAAGGGACACCACAGTGCTCTCTCACTGCAGCGTCCCAAAGCTAAGCAAATTGTGGTAGTTTTAGGCTATGCCTTTAACATTTTTCACAGACCTTGAGCAGAAAAGTAGTAAAATGCAAATAAATCACTGTTGGGTGTGAAGAAGGAAAACAAAGGTAACAGCGAATCCTAAAGGCCTTCTGCATAGCAGCACTCAGCAGCAGGAATGTTCAAAGGGTAATTTCCCTAAGTGAGCTGTTCCAGCTGTAGTCTAGTTCAGGTAATTAGCCTTGTCTGATTACAGTCCCCATTATGCTAGTCCTCACTGGCAGGCTGGTCTTAAGTTGCCCTCATAGAAAGCTAAAACACCCAAAACACTGGTGGCTGTAATGTCATCTGTGAGCAGAAAGAACCTTTGAGGCAGGGAAAGATAATTTTTTTGTAAGAAAGATTTAGGCTTTTTCTGGTTGTTCAGCCTAGAGAAGAGAAGACTCCAGGGGGACCTTAGAGCCTTCCAATACCTGAAGGGATCCTACGGGAAGGCTGCAGAGAGACTTTTCCTGAGGGTGTCTAGAGACAGGACAAGGGGAAACGGTTGGGAGCTGAGGCAGAGCAGGGTTAGACTGGAGCTGAGGAAGTTCTTCAGTGTGAGGGTGTTGAAGCTCTGGAATAGGTTGCCCAGGGAGGCTGTGGCTGCCTCCTCCCTGGGGTGTTGAAGGCTAGGCTGGATGAGGCCTTGAGCAGCTGACTCTAGTTGACTTCTTTGGGTAAAATGGGGAAACTCCTCCCTGTTGAATTCCAGTCCCTGTGCGCCCAGGCTGTGTGCAGCAGCACTAACAGTGTTCATTCCCTTTCAAGAAATTGACACTGGAATTAAACAATGACTGTGAGCTGCTGGATGGAGAGCTGCTACAGCTCACCTTAGCATGCAAGAGGTTGTCATACCTGAAGGTCTGGGCATATCTCAGTGTCACCTTTATGGAGAGGCTGCTTCAGAACCGTGCAGAAGGGAAATGCAGCTTGACTACCATAAAGGTAAGCCTTGGTGCTTCAAAACTCCTGTTCCCTTCCTTTCTGCAATCCCCAGAGGCAGGTGAGATCCCCATGCCCATAGACTGGTCACCTATGGAAATGGTTAACAACTTTCCCTCTATTTAGCATCATAATGAGCCTGGGAACCACTCAGCTTCCAACCTACTTGGCCATGCACAGAATACCACAGAAATTTAATACAAAGCCTCAGCAATTCTGCAAGTCCTTCCTAGCCTGAGTGCCCTCTGTCACCTCTAGTTCTCAGTCACCTCCCAAGCCCAGTGCTTACACCTGTGCTTCACTTGAGGCAGGTGGGCTGGATCCCACTGCACTGCAAAATGATAGAAACACATCTCACTCTTAAGGGTGCTGTGTTGAACTGGGGCCAACCCATAGCTGTAGCTGGTGTGAACCATGCTGTCATGCTACTTGATGTGCTAGGTTCTGAACTCAGTAGCTCCTCCCAGATCTGTGCAGCCCCCTGGGATGCATCAGTTCTTGGGAGTAAAAGGAACCTTGCTCTTCCCAAAAGTTGTCAGGAGATGATGTTTTCACTCAGTTTGGCATGAAAACAGGGCCAAACCTCAACATTTTACTCAAGGTCATGGAATTTGCCTTTTCTAGATCCCTCATTAGTCTCAGAGGCTTCTTCTTGTCATGAGCTGTAATGGGCTGTGCCTGTTCCACGTATCTAAGAGACCCAACTGTCATTGATGCACAGGTCAAGATTTACACAGCTGAGCAAGACACCACTGAGAAGGATCAGCTGTTGTGTGATATCTACAGGAAGTTCAAATACCTGATTGACTCAGAGCTTAATTATTTTGCCACCACCTACCCAGTGCAGTAAACCACTGGCAGAGAGAACACCCGGTGGCATCTGCAAGCAATGAACAGATCCTTCTGGAGGGCACTGAAGGGATTTGAATCTTGGCAGCAGTGCCTCTGAGAGTGAGATGCCAGTGCAGCAAAGTTTTATACTCTGTGCATTAAAGTGTTGGACTGAAGAACTGTTCTCCTGTGCCTCCAGCAGCATTTATTCTTGCCCCTGCTTTGGTTTTCTTCACCAGAACCAAAGGAAGCAGTGAGCCCTTTTCCACTCTTTAGTATAAAGCAAGCCACTTCTCATGGTAAAGCCTCCAACACCTTGCCAAGGAGCTCATCTCCTTGGTTCCATCTTACAAAGAGGGAAACTGAGGCCTGGGGTGAGGAAATGATTGGTACTTGGTCTTGTTAAACCTCATACAACTCACCCTGGCCAGGCCCCTTTGCAGAGCCTTCCTACCCCCCAGCAGATCAACACTGCCACCCAATTTAGGGCACAGATAGCTGTGAAACAGGTAGCTGTAATTACCAGCTAGGTTTTAATTACTTTGCACAACTAGAACCAGGTCAGCATTGAGCCAAACCAATTAACTCTGGAGGTTTGTCAGTAAGATTCCAGCAAGAGCTGGCTCTTTGCAGCACACACCAGCTCCCACATGCTGCCTTCAGAAGTTGTTAATGCAAACAGACTCTCTCATTTGCATGCAGAGCACTTCATCAATGTACAGGGAATTCTCCTTGACCTGGATCTCCTCCTCCAAGGAAAGCTGGCGGCGGCTCAGACCTTTCAACACCGTCTCAGCCTCTGCCAGTGTGTCCTGTAATCTAACAGGGGAAACACAGAGAGGCTTTAGCTGACAGCACACAGACAGATTGTTTTCTCTGAGAGAAAAATAGAGATGGAAAGGGATTCAGACTGACAACAGCTTCCCTTCAAGAGTCCTGCCTTTAAAGGAAAAGTAGTTCCCAGCCTTTCAGGGAGAGCAGAAGAGGGACAGGGAGCTGCTAAAGTGCATGCAGAGGAGGGCCAGGAAGATGATCAGAGGGCTGCAGCACCTCCCCTGTGGGGATAGGCTGAGAGTTGGGGCTAGGGAGAAGGCTCTGGGGAGACCTTAGAGCAGCATTCCAGTACTTGAAGAGGGCTACAGGAAAGGACTTTTTATAAGGGCTTATATTGACAGGACAAGGGGCAATGGCATTGAGCTGGAAGAGGGGAGAGTCAGACTGGAGATGAAGAAATTCTTGGCAGTGAGGGAGGTGAGACACTGGAACAGGTTGCCCAGGGGGCTCATGGAAGCTTTCTACCCTGGAGATGTTTAAGGCTGGGTTGGATGAGGCCTTGAGCAACCTGGTCCAGTGGAAGGTGCCCCTGCCCATGGCAGGGGACTGGAACTAGATGATCTTTAAGATCCCTTCCAACCCAAACCATTCTGTGAGTCCATGAATCTATAACTAGCTGAGACTTGGTGTTACTTTCACTCCTTCAGTTAGCCCAGTAATTTATACAACAACTTCTCCATCCTTTCCACTTACCTTTGAACGTTTTGTGTGATCTCCTGGACTTCCCTGGTCAGCCTGTGCTGCACTGGGTCGTAGCACAGCTCCACGTTGGGCCGGCGGTTTCTCGCTTCCAGGCGGGTGTGAGCCACTTTAGCAGGTCCCTCTTTGTCAGCAATTGCTTTCCTCAAGGCTGCAATGTTCTTCTCCTGTGAGGCAGTCTCATCCAGCACCTTCAACAGTTGCAGCAAGAGCAATCACAGCCACACTCATGCTGCTGAGATGTTATTTCATCAAAGGCTACTTCACAAAGGGCAGCCAGGATTGTGATTCCTTCACTGGAAAGCAGCTGGCACTGTTCTGAGTGTTCAGGACATTTCTGCTCAGCTATTCATTGCTCACATTAACACTCAGCTGTCATGGAGGAACTTTGGAGAGCATTGCCCTTGATGCTCTTAAGTTCTCATCACAGTTTGTGACAACTCCACAGGAGTCCCACATGCCTGAAACTCACAAGGGAAACCCTGACTCCACTGCTGCCTACTGCAGCACCTACAGCAAGTGACTGACTCCACAAATTCAGCTCTGCAGTGATGCACACAATGCTGAGAAAACAAAATCCAAGATGATTTGGCTCAGGGAGGGGAACAAGACGTGGCAGGAGCTGCCAATACTGCAGAGGTGAAATCATCTGTCCAGTTCTGGGCCCCTCAATTTAAGAAGGGCATTGAGACACTTGAGTGTGGCCAGAGAATGGCAACAAGGCTGGGGAGGGGTATGGAGCACAGCCCTGTGAGGAGAGGCTGAGGGAGCTGGGGTTGCTTAGCCTGGAGAAGAAGAGGCTCAGGGGAGACCTTCTTGCTCTCTCCAACTCCCTGAAGGGAGGTTGTAGCCAGCTGGGGGTTGGGCTCTTCTCCCAGGCAAGCAGCACCAGAACAAGAGGACACAGTCTCAAGCTGTGCCAGGGGAGGTTTAGACTGGAGGTGAGGAGAAAGTTCTTCCCAGAAAGAGTAATTGGCCATTGGAATGTGCTGCCCAGGGAGGTGGTGGAGTTCAAAAAGGGCTTGGAGCCATGGTTTAACTGTCAGGAGGTGTTGGGTGACAGCTTGGACTTGATGACCTCTGAGGTCTTTTCCAACCTTACTGATTCTATGCTTAAAGCAAAGCAGCTTAAGCCACAGGACTGAGAACAGTGATAGATGACCCAAGCCCTGCCCCTCCCTTACCTCTGCAAGCAGTGTCTCCAGCTTGTGCTTTGCAGCCTTGACTTCCTGCACCCTGTTTGCCAAGGCAGTGTTCACTGCCTCGCGCTGCTTGCGCAGGTCGCTGGCTGTCTGGGAGAGGATGCTGTCGATCAGTGCCCTCAGTGCCAAGGAATTGCTCCTCTGCTTCTCAGCCTTCTCAACATTTACGTTGGAGAAATCCACCCAGTCTTCAGGGCTGACAAAACTGAAGAGAGATTCAAGAGGAGAAGCTGGCAGCTGCCATCAGGGCCTCTGTGACTTCACAGCTCTATAATCACCGCTCCCTGAACGCAAGAGCTGTGCCCTGCTGTAACCGCAGGTCCCAGGGGCTGCCCCTCCTGCTGGGAGAGCTGCAGATACAAAATAAAGACCCTCTCCTGTTGCTAACCTTCCAGACCAGGGTAAGGTGGAAACAAGTCGCAGAGCAACTTTGTTCTAATTTTCCTAATGAAAGATTAAGTTGTAGCAGGGGAAACACAGGTCCTGAGCAACATTGCTTTGTACACCTCATTGTGAGAAGCTCACCACCAGCCAGCAGTGCCCTCCTGCAGCCCAGCAGGCACCTGTGTGCTGGGCTGCATCAAGAGGAGTGTGGGCAGCAGCACAAGAGAGGGGATTCTGCCTCTTCACTCTGTCCTTGTGAGACCCCACTTCAAATACCGTGTCCAGTTCTGGTGTCTCCAGCTTAAGGAGGGCACAGAGCTGCTGGAGGGAGAGTCCAGAGGAGGCCACAAGGATGATCCAAGGGCTGGAGCAGCTCTGCTGTGAGGAAAGGATGAGGGAGCTGGGGGTGCTCAGCCTGGAGAAGAAAAGATTCTGGGAGGGGGGACCTTAGAGCTGCCTTCCAGTACCTGAAGGGATCCTCCAGGTAGGCTGCAGAGGGACCTTTCATAAGAGTGTCTAGAGACAGGACAAGGGGGAATGGTTTGAAGCTGAGGCAGAGCAGGGTTAGACTGGAGCTGAGGAAGAAGGTTTTTTGGTACCATTGAACTAAATGATCACTTACTTTCCTTCTGTTTTCATTGCACTGTCACAGGAGCTGATATTGGGAGTGTTGTTTGTCAGGTTAGCACAGTAATCATCAATCATCAAAGCTGTGAACTTGTCCTTCAGATCCATTTCCAGGCTGTATTTCTCTGAGCGGTTTAGTCTAGGAGAAACAAGCAGACTCTGAGCCAAGGTGTGGGACTCACAGGTGTCCCTAACAGGAGTGCCTCAGGTAACACAAAGGCTGTGATGGAATTCTTCATGTATGAGCTGTTGGCTGCAAAGTCCAAAAGTCTAGAGCCTTCCAATACCTGAAGGGATCCTACAGGAAGGCTGCAGAAGGACATTTCCTGAGGGTGTCTACAGACAGGACAAGGGGGAATGGATTGAAGCTGAGGCAGAGCAGGGTTAGACTGGAGCTGAGAAAGAAGTTCTTCAGTAGGAGGGTGGTGAGCCTCTGGAATAGGCTGCCCAGGGAGGCTGTGGCTGCCTCCTCCCTGGGGGTGTTTCAAGGCCAGGCTGGATGAGGCCTCAAGCAACTGAGTCTAGTTGAGAGGTGTCCCTGCCCATGGTGGGGCATTTGGAGCAGGTGAGCTCTGAGGTCCCTTCCAACCTGAGTCATTCTAGACTTCTATGAAAGTTACTTTAAACCTGTGCTCAGCCTGACCCTACAACATCTCATGCTGGCTGTCCTCCTACTATCACCTCATCAGTGCTCAGTTATGCTCTTTGCCTCCTCACCTGATTTGCTCATTGGTTTGTTCCAATGTACGTCCAAGCAAAGCAATAACCTCCTGGAGGAGTTCAACTTCCTTCACCAGTTCCTGTTCCACTTCATCATGCACCAAGTCAATCCCAGTTCGCCTCTGCCTGAAGAAGAGGAGGAGAGGCCATCAGTTGCACTGTTCAAATGCAGGCATTCATGTCCAGCTTCCTAAAGGGAAGGCTTTTCCTTGCCACAAGGGAAGCTTTTCTTCCATGGCTTTGGTTCCCCAGTGTTTACAGAGCTACAGCTGCACTGCAGAGAGGGGCAGGCCTCTCTTTAATTATTTGTTAAAGGTTCCTTACTGATTTGGTTTTGTCTCTGAATGCTTCTCAGTCATCTCACCTGTTCAGGAGGCACTTTTGGGCAATCATGAGTGGCTCTTTGCAGCTCTCCAAGGATTTCTCCAGCCTAGTCTTGAAAGTCAACAGCACCTCCGTCTCCTGAACAATTTGTTCGAGTTTGTTATCTAATTCTTGCTTCCAGAACTTTATTTCTTTCTGCCTCTGTTCTGCAGAATTAAAATGGCAAGCAGGAATTAATGCAACCTCCTCCTACATGCCAGAGCACCGTGGGTCAGGTCTTACCTACGGATAAAAATAGTGGAGTGCATGGAGTGCTGTGGGCTGCTGTGTGGAGACAGTTTTGCAGCTGTCAGTTTGGTTGGGATAGCTTCCTGTGTGCTTTGGATTAATAATTCAGTTGTTACAAAACAAAGAATCTGCCCAGAGCAAAGAAACAAACCAAAACATGAACTATTTTGCTTTTCTCCATGAGCTCAGGGAGCATGGCATGGACACAGTTCCTGTTCAACACCAGCTGCTTTTCTAACTCCAGCTTAAACACACAGCTTAAAAACCACCTCCTGGCAGGTCCATCTGAAGCATCTGTCTCAGGTAACACCTCTGGGCAGCTGCAGAACATGGGGGTGGGGGGTGGGGGGTGTTACCTATTTTCTTGTTGACATCACTCTGGGTTTTCTGAGTTGTCTTTTCTATTTCATCCAGCAGCCTCTGACTCTCAGCGACGGTGCGCTCGGACCTGCACTTCTGAGACTCGGTGCTGGCACGCTGCATCTGGTTTGCAAGGTCCCATTCTGAAGGGTGAAACTTGGGTGGAGCTTGCAGCAGCCTGGCCATTGAGTTTGGGGAAGATTTGGGATGTTACACAGCTCAGTTCTTGGAATGTGGAACCTGAAAAGAGGAACAGCATGATGTGTTTGCCTGCAGAAGCACGAGAAGGAGAAGGCAGGTCCCTGAAGGTGAGGAAAATGCTTGCCCTTTTTACCTGCAAAATTACAAAGGCATGAAAAGACTTCTTGCTTAAGGCTTCCCAAGGCTTTGTTAAGGTGGGAGGGAGAGATTTTGCAGTGGCAAAATGATGAAACAGAAGAATTTGGGAAGGGAAGCTAGGAGGAGAGAGAGTAAAAGGCTTGAAAGTGGAACTGAGAGTAAAAGATTGGCTGTTGCAACAGGAGACCTGTGAGGAAGGATGAGATCACTGAGTGGACAAACTGAGCCAAAGTGAACACATACAAAAGACAAACAGTCTCCTGCAGGCAGCTGCTCCACAGCCACACACATCTTTGCCCATATTCCAGCACAGGTACCCATAAAACAATCCCTTTTCTCCCTCACACACCTCGTGGCTGATGCTGCGCCTAGCCTCCTCTGCTTCCAAGGTCAAACTCGGGCAGTGTCACATCCACGTCTCCTTCACTGAGGGGTGGTGGTGTTTGCTCCCAGCTGTCTTCCAGCCTTAAGCTCAGCAGCAGCAGCACAGAGTTCTGGGTTTTTTTTCAAACGTGCGACTAAACCTTGCAGGAGGTGGCTCGGGAGGGCACGGAAGGTAAACAAACCGGTTGCTATGGGAGCAGCAACGGCGCCTCCAGCAGCCTTCTGCCGCTGCACCGAGGGGAAGTAGCACAGCACACACAAGCCAGCTGTGCTTCCTTTCACCCATTCCCGGGTAAGATCTGTCTGGAACGGAAAACTTATTCCTTGTACATTCATGGAGAGAGTTCCCACAGCTTTGGCCATAGGCATTTGTTGCAGAGATGCATAAGGATTGTGAAAGCAAATGAAAGGTTTGTTAGGCACCCAGGCACCTCCAATATCAGCCATCAAATATCCTTAGCAATATGCTCCTGTTACCACTATGTTATTTTCTGGGCTAAAAGGAATTGAGAGACAGACAGATGAAATGAAGGAGACATCAGATGGTACAGTTATGCCCCCTCTGTATAGCCCTGCTGTAGTTTAGATCAGAGCAGGGGGTCTCAGAGCTCCCAGCATGGTTCAAAGAAGAGTGCAAAGTGATACGTGCCGGTCATGCTGAGTTGAGCTGGGCCAAGACAGAAAAGTGGGAAGCAACTGCAACTGTTGGCTGTGCAGTGGCAGCTAGGAAGCAGCTAATTAATGATCTTTCATTTCAAACAAGTCTCTGAGTGGTGATAAAAACTGACAACCACAGTGCCTCTCATGCCAGCTGCCACATAAACAGCAAACAGGGGTTCAGCTGGAGAAACAGCCTCTTGGAGAAAAATGCAGGTAGTTCAGAGTTAACCAAGAAAAAAGACAAGCCTCAGAAGACAGGGCTGATAGAACTGAAAGGAGAAGGCCCTAGAGATTGAAGCAGCAGCAGAGAATGAAGTGCAAAGCCAGCAAGGAAAACGAATGACAGCTGTGAACCGATGCAGGGGATGGAAAGCTGTGGCTACAGAGACTCAGCAGGCTCCTGATTCTCGAGGCAAAGCTGAAGTATGCCGAGGCTGAACACTGCTCAGAATGGATTACAGAGACATCGCACATGCTGCTACTGAGGCAGTGAACCGGGAGGTTTCCAGCGGCTAAATCGCTGCAACCTTCCTGAAGCTGCCAACAGCGTACTGCTCAGCAAACAAGAGCGGGAAAACCGAGGCAAGGACCAGGAACATTCAGAAAGGAATGAGAATGAAAAGGCTTGGTAATTCCTGACTTCGTTTAGCAATTCACGGGGGCGGTGGGAAATGACCCCGAGGCAGTCACGGTTCCACCTTCCCCTGCTCCGCCGTGGCTCAGCCTGGCTCCTCCCGCCAGCGCCACAACGCCGCCAGCGGCCCCCACCAACTGCCCACCCGCCGCGGCCAACTGGCTGTCTCCCTGGCCAATCGGCTGTGGCCTCGGCCAACTGGCTGTCTCCCTGGCCAATCGGCTGTGGCCCCGGCCAACTGGCTGTCTCCAGGGCCAATCGGCTGTGGCCTCGGCCAGTCGGCCGTCCCCCCGGGCTCGTCCTGCGCAAGGTGGCGGCGGCGCCGGCGTGGTGCCGGCAGCGCTTTGCGCTGTGTTCGCTGCAAGTAGCTCTGGTGGGGGTGTGGAAGGCTGCAGCACCTTCCCTGTACAACATCCTAAAGCACAGCTGCAGCCGGAAGAGAGCAAATCCTCTTGGCGAGCATCTCAGGCTCCCCCCTGGGGACTGGCAATAACGTTGCTGTCTAGACCTTTATTTAATTACTCGTTACTAAGCCTAAATTGGCCGAGCACTTACCTGTGCCTCTGGCACTTGCCTCACACAGCAAAATCAGCCACGAGCTGGGACTGTGAGGGAACGAGATGCACACAGCCGGCCGGCACTGCCCTCTCGTTGCAGCTAGAGTGGAACTTGGCTCTGCTAGGCAGTGAAAAGTACTCTGCTGCAAGAATGCAAGTGTGTATCCTGCTTGCCAGCTGTGGACAGATTACTCACCACACTCCCAGCACTTCAAAACACAAGCAGAGTGTTTCTGACACCAGTACGGTGAGTTCTTAACACCAGTATCATGTCTCTGACCCCAGTAGAGAGCGTTTCTCCTCACAGGGCAGTTGGAGCAACAACTGCACACTTCCTCCACAGAATTAAGGCCATTCTAGACAAATCAATAACTGAAGGCAATGGCAGTTGTATGACAAACATGACCATCCCACCCAACCTCTGTCCCCCTGCATAAAAGCTCAGATTAGCTATAGCAAGGATTCTGCTAGCTTGACCAAATACCAACCGTTTATATCAGGTATTTAAAAGTCCTTCAAACCATTTCACCAGTGCCAAGCAACAGCCTAGCCCCACTTCAAACACAACTTCTTAGAATCACAGAATGGCTCAAGCTGGAAGCAAACTCAGAGCTCATCTACTCCAACCTCCCCACCATGGGCAGGGACGCCTCTCAACTAGACTCAGGTGCTCAAGGAGGCAGCCACAACCTCCCCGTGCAGCCTGTTTCAGAGTCTCACCACCCTCACATGGAAGAACTTCTTCCTCAGCTCCAGTCCAACCCTACTCTCCCTCAGCTTCAAACCATTCCCCCTTCTCCTGTCTCTAGACACCCTCAGGAGAAGTCCCTCTGCAGTATTCCTGTAGGATCCCTTCAGGTACTAAAAGGCAGCTCTGGGGTCCCCTGGGGTCTTCTCCAGGCTGAACAACCCCAGCTCCCTCAGCCTGTCCACCCAGCAGATCCAGGCTTTCATCAGTTAACCTATTTTCCTTTTGTGCACTTCTGGTGTTTGTTTGTTTTGCTGTGTTGTTTTTTTCTCCCCCTTTTTTCTCCCACCCTGAGACTGCCAACAAACTGCTGGATTTGTTCATGGGTTCTGAAGTAAACCTCACTAGAAAGGGAGGCCGAACTAAAATCCTCTTCCAAATGCCACTGATCTTCTGTACCTTTATTTTCTAAACTGAAACTCAGAGCTCAGAGCATCAGGACTGGAATAAAACCCTTTGCAGCAAGGCTTTTTCCCCCACTGATTTCCTTTGTTATCTGTCAGTTGATTCTAAAGAGAAGCAGTAAATCTGAAGAGCATTTGACAGATTTTATTATAAAGGGTCACCAACACAGAACCAAAATCATCTTTATAAATATCTACAAATGCAGGTTCAAAATCATAAAATCATTCCCCAGCATGAGCAGAGGGCTCATGGCTTTCAGCTTCTATTTTCTATCAGCCTATTCTTAAGGGGAGGAAAAAGTAATTTTAAAAGGCTTTAAAAATTACTCTGTTTGAAACCCATCCTGGTTCAGTGGCTTTGGTTTTAATATTCACTGTGAAAACTAAGCTCTGTTGGTTTTCTCCAAGCCTTTTTGTCTAGTCAATCCAGAATGATGTCCCTGTACTCTGGGTTTAAGGCTACTTTAGCTGAAAACAGAAGTTTGTTGAGGCACTTCAAGACTTGCATGTCTTCCACGCTGCCTGTCCACCTTGCAGTCAGCAATGAGCACTGAGCAGGGCTTAAAAGATTTATTCCTGTCCCCACTGGAGAGCTGCTTCCACCTGGAGTCCAGGCCAAAGCACACCCCAGCTTTGCTTTTATTTTAATAGGTGAGAGGAGTTTGTGCTTTGCCAGCTACCCCCTTTGCTGGAGACCCAAACCATGCAAACACACAGCCTCATACACAGACCAGCCCCAGCTGCTGCTGTTCTTCATGATGAAGAAACTGATTGAGGACTGCCAGTGGAGGCTCCAGCAGAGCCTCTGAGCGAGTCACTTTAGCTCTGACCATTATGGACAAATGCTTTTGCCCCACCAGTCAGAGCCCATGTTCTTAGTTTGCTCTGAGAATAGAGCATTGCCTGTTTGATGGTTCTGCAAGCAGATATGCTGGAGTGCAAGGGCAGGGCTGGAGGAGAGGCAGTATTGCCCTACTGGCTGAGTTTGAGCACTGTTGCTAGCTTATTATTTGCTCACTGGAATTTCACTTGGCCATCTCTTGTTTCTTTTGTGCTATGCTCAACAGAGAAGTGGCCCTGAATAGAACAGAACAGAATTAACCAGGCTGGAAAAGACCTTCGAGATCATCAAATCCAACCTAGCACCCAACACCATCTAATCAGCTAGGTGCTACCTTCTGGAGGTTCACCAGCATTGTAAAAGGGAACACTTCTGTGGCAGTTCCCTGTCACTGCATTAGAAAAACAAGTGAAATAGCTATATATGAGCAGCAAATTAGCTTCCTGTGGTCGTTAAACACAGGGATATGAAAAATCCAAACCACTACTAGCACCAAAACGACAGCATTTTGCCTTTCCCTAAAGGGTTGGGGTTTCTTTTTTGTCTTTTCCAAAGGTGTTTCTGTCTTACTGCCATGCTGAGGTGATCAACACTTCGTGGCACTGCTCAGCAACACTTCAGTCAGCCACGCAGCTTGGGTGGAAGCCAAAGGATAGTGAGAAGCAAGAAGCGACACTGTTCCGTGTGCAGAACTCCACTCTGCCCATCAGGACGCTGCACTTGGCCCTGCTGGCCGGAGAGGTCTCAGCAGCTTTCACTCAAAGTGTCGTAGATGGTTGTAGAGAGACTGGACATAGGTGAAGACACACATGGGGTCTGGCCTGTGGCCCATCAGCAGCATGTCATCCACTTCTATCAGGCGGTCGCAGTGAGCCATCTTCCTGTGGGAACGACAGCGAGTCAGGAGGCAAATCCAAGGCCTGGAGCTGCTTCCAGGGCTGATTTGCTGCTCTGAGTTCAGCATCACTGAGGCACTTAGAGTCATTGAATCATAGAATTGTCAGGGTTGGAAGGGTCCTCAAGGCTCAGCCAGCCCCAACCCCCTGCCATGGGCAGGGACACCTCACACCACAGCAGGTTGCTCACAGCCACCTCCAGCCTGGCTGCAAACACCTCCAGGCAGGAGGCTTCCACCACCTCCCTGGGCAACCTGTGCCAGGCTCTCACCACCCTCATGAGGAACAACTTCTTCCTGGCATCCAATCTGAATCTCCCCACTTCTAGTTTTGTTCCATCCCCCCCCCAGTCCTATCCCTCCCTGACCCCCTCAAAAGTCCCTCCCCAGCTTTCCTGTAGCCCCCTTCAGATACTGGAAGGCCACAATGAGGTCTCCTCAGAGCCTTCTCCTCTCCAGACTGCACAACCCCAACTCTCTCAGTCTGTCTCCATAGCAGAGCAGCTCCAGCTCTCTGCTCCTCCTCGTGGCCCTTCTCTGGACACCTTCCAGCACCTCCTGATCCTGGCACAGAGGCTCCAGAACTGGCCCCAGAGCTGCAGCTGTGGTCTCAGCAGAGTGGAGCAGAGGGGCAGAATCCCCTCCCTGGCCCTGCTGGCCACACTTCTCTTGCTGCAGCCCAGGCTCTGCTTGGCTCTCTGGGCTGCCAGTGCTCACTGCTGGCACACTTTGGAAATCCTGATTCATTTTGAGACTGCCAAGTCTCCTGTGCAGAGCTGTATCATCATTTGGGGGGGGAGGGCATGACAGAGCTAAGCTACTGATCCAGCATCTACAAGGAAAACTACAGAGCTCCTGACTGCTGCCCCAGCTGCACTGAACTAGGAGCACTTCAATACTCACTCAGCCATGGTGAAGGCCAGCTCAAAGTTCTGCTTGCGATTAGCTGGGTCAAGCTTATTATAATCAAAAGCTTCAGGAAAGAAAGAGTGCACAAGGGCACAGAATGCCATCCCATCATTCCAGCTCGAGGAGAAGTTCTGCAGGTCAATGTGCTGTCAGGGTGGAAAAAAAAATGCCATGTTAGAGCAGCATGGGGGAACAGGGAGGGGAACCCTCTCTTAAAAAGACGACTTCTGGACATTAGGAAAAAGGTTTTCACAGAAAGAGTGCCCAGGGGCTGGAATGTGCTGCCCAGGGGCTGGAATGTGCTGCCCAGGGGCTGGAATGTGCTGCCCAGGGAGGTGGTGGAGTCACCAACCCTGGAGGTGTTTATAGGTGGTTTGGATGCAGTGCTTGGGGATATGGTTTCAGGGAGAGCCTTGTAGAGTAGGGTTCCGGGTTGGACATGGTGACCCTGAGGGTCTTCTCCGACCCGATTCTTGCCCAGGAAACACATCACTGGGTCACCTCTTGCTTTGGGCCTCCTAGCCAAACCCATGACAAAAGCACTGGAGTGATGGGCAGCTGTCTGTGATCACAAAGGCCAACACCAATGCACTGCTCTGACAGGCACCCAGGGCCTCGCTCCTGCTATCGCTGTCTCGAAGGGCTGCCCACGCAAACCACCACATTTGTGCACCAAACCTGAGGACCTTGAGGAAGCTGAGTCAATGTCTGGCATGTTTGACATTCACTTTTTAAGGATGCTTTACTTGCACATTCTCCTGGATAAAGAGAGAGCTGAAGGCTCTGGCATGGCCTCACCTTGTACCCCAGGGTTTTCGAGCGGCACCAGTCCAACAGAATCTGTTTGATGCTGCTGGCGCTGGCAACCCCAAAGCTCTGTGACCTCTTCAGCTTAGCTCTGGATTCTCCTTTTCCTCTGGAAAATGAAGAGAGATCAGATGAAATTACACTCTAGAAAAGTTTCAACCTGCTTGTCAGCAACATCTATGCAACCTTGACCAGGTCAGGCCCTGTCCAGGTGGTGTTTTGAGAAACACGCTGCTGAAACTTCAATTCGTTGCTCCCGCAAGAAAAACTCATTTTCATTTCACTAAGGGCAAGATTCCAGGCCCTGTTCTCCTTAAATCAGAACCCATCATGGGGTAGAAGGAACAGTCCTTTTGGTCCTTCCCACCTCAAATACTGCATCCAGTTCTGGTGTCCCCATCATAAGGGCACAGAAATGTAGGAGCAGGTCCAGAGGAGGCCACAAAGATGATCCAAGGGCTGGAGCACCTCTGCTATGAGGCCAGGCTGAGGGAGCTGGGGGTGTTCAGCCTGGAGAAGAGAAGGCTCCAGGGGGACCTTAGAGCTGCCTTTCAACACCTGAAGGGATCCTACAGGAAGGCTGCAGAGGGACTTCTCATGAGGATGTCAGGAGACGGGACAAGGGGGAATGGTTTGAGGGAGAGAAGATTTGGACTGGATCTCAGGAAGAATTTCTTCACTAGGAGGGTGGTGAGCTGTTGGAACAGGCTGCCCAGGGAGGCTGTGAATGTCTCCTGCCTGGGGCTGTTCAAGGCCAGGGTGGATGAGGCCTTGGGCAGCTGAGTCTAGCTGAGAGGTGTCCCTGCCCATGGTGGGGAGGTTGGAGCAGATGAGCTCTGAGATCCCTTCCACCCTGAGCCATTCTGTCATTCTGTGATTGTGTTATTCCCAGTCTCTAAAGATGATGGAGAAGGCAGCTTCCACAGAAGCCCTTCCTGCTCCAAGACACCTGCTTCTTCAGCTGAACTCCACAGCCAGAGGAATCTGTAGCTGTGAATTTCCAGGGCTCGCTCTGTCAAAGCCAGCAAAGCTGTGCCTGACCTCATACCATCCTGGAGCTCAAAAGCCTACACTCAGGAAGTCCTCCCAGCCAGCTCTCCACTGCTGCTAAGGACTGACCAATTAGTTTCCCACTGACAAAGCCATGCTGGAGGCTGTGACTCACCTGCCACCATCGTGCTCAAACTTCTCAAACAGAGCTTTCCTGCTCTGGGCTCCTGTGATCCGCGGCAGCGTCTGGGACCGCACCAGCTCCCTCCTCCTTTCCACTTGTCGATGCACGGTGGGAGGAGAGGAGTGGGAGCTGGGGCTCACCTCACAGTGACTGTCAGTGCCACTGGGCAAAGAGAGCAAAAAAAAGGATGTGTTGAAACACAGCCTCACTTCTCAGCTTGGAACTCATCTAAACTCTCGGCTAGGCACACTAAGGATGTTTGACTGCAGCCATTTGCTGGTTTCCAAAAGTATTAGCCCCAAGTACAACTTTCAGTACAGCAGAGCAGTTAAAAAAGTGTTGTACAAGGACAGCTTGCTCCTAACAAAATTCCACCCTGGGCACTGAGAGTTTTACTGACCCTGCTGCAACGATGCTGAAAGTCACCACCAGGGCTGCCTGGATCTGCTCTACAGGAGATTTTTGTCCCAGCTCTGTTCCAGCCAGCCCTCAGGAAAGCTCACAGCCTTTCAAAAGCTGGAAATGCAGCATCTGGGACTCGCCTGTTGTCTAGGCCAGCAGCACTCCTGTCCCTTGAGGCTATACTGGCCACAGTGGGCTACCAAAAGGCCAAGAGAAGGTCCTTACCTTTCACCGGGCTGGCTGCCACTGCCCGTCCCATAGCTCACAGCTGAGGCACACTTGGTGACAGAAGTGTTCTCTGCAGGAAAACACAAGAGCAGCAAGGTGCATCAGGGCAGGCTCTGGAACAGGCTGCCCAGGGAGGTTCAGCAAACAAATGGGGTTTGTCTCTTTTACCTGACTGGTTGAAGGTTTTCACAGCCATGGCATTTTTGTCCTTGCTCTGTCCCAGCAGGCCAGCAGCCACATTAGCTGTTCCTGTGGCCTCTCCTGAAAACCTCTCTGATGTCCTGGTGACTGCAGTGACAGGAAGGTGAGGCATCTGCAAGCTGACTGCAGGGGCATGGGCTTCGAGGGAAGAGTCTGACATGTGAAAAGAGGTCAGTTCCTGAGAGACTTTGGCCTGACCTAGTGAATCAAGAGCCAAGGAGAGGGGAGGTAAATCGATTGGCAGATCTGTAACAAAGCCACAAAGCAATCTCCATGCAACAACTTCATTTTACCAATCTTTGGAATGGTTCCAACCTAGTTCCCCCTTACAGCACACTGCAGAACCAGTCCCAGTGTGAGGGATCCTTGCAGTGATCAGACCTCTCTTACAGGTATCAGCAAGGACAGCTGGAACCCTCAGCGTGGGAAGGGACATGGACCTGATGGGCTGGGTCCAGAGGAGGGCCACAAAAACGATCAGGGGGCTGGAACATCTCTGCCATGAGGCCAGGCTGAGGGAGCTGAGGGTGTTCAGCCTGGAGAAGGCTCCAGGGACACCTTACAGCAGTCTTCCAGGACCTGAAGGGGGCTACAAGAAGGCTGCAGAGGGACTGTTTGCAAAGGCCTGCAGGGACAGGACAAGGGGCAATGGTTTGAAATGAGAGCAGAGCAGACTGAGATTGGATGCTGGGAACAAGTTCTGCACCAGGAGGCTGCTGGAACACTGCAACAGGTTGCCCAGGGAGGTAGTTGAAGCCCCATCCCTGGACACATTCAAGGTCAGGCTTGACAGGGCTCTGGGCAACCTGATGTAGTGGAGGATGTGCCTGCTGACTGCAGGGGAGTAGGACTGGATGAGCTCTGGATGTCCCTTCCAACCCAAGCCATTCTGTGAGTAATCCACTTACATCTGCATTTGTTCAGTTCCTTCCTCTTCCTTCCTGCCCCCAGTCTCCTGCTGTGGGTTAGGAGTCAGCACCCCTGTTCTTTTCATGAGTTTCTGAAGGGCCATGTGCCTCAGCCTTCCCTAAGCTGGAGACCAAGTCCTTCCTCCACTGAAGGTGATGGAAGCGGACAGATGATCTCCAGAGTGTTCTGGGATGCGAGGCTAAGATGCCACTCAGAATAGAAGGCCTTATCATCACTACTGCCTCAAGATAATGTGACAGTAATGGCCTCTAATTTATGGAACACCACAGGGCAAGCTGGACAAGAGAGTTCAAGTCTGTGAGCTAACTCTCCTCATTAGGAAATAAACATTGCCACAGTACAATGGCCTTGCTGAAACCACAGCAGCTTCTGGCGCTTCCCTCGAGTGAGGCTGGCTCTGTGGCTGCCACCAGCAGGTATTTTGCAAGGAGTGCTGCTTCATTTCATGCTCTCTTTCCTACCTGATGAAGACTGATGCCCATTTTCAATGATGGAAGAGCTAAAAACTCTTCTAAACTCAGGTTTGTGGTGGTCATCCAGGTCTACACTCTGTCAGAACAGACAACAGACACAGCAGCTGAATGTCAAACAGCAGCAAAAGTTGGAACAGCATCCAGAAACACCTGCCCAAGGCCAGGGCTTCCTTGTGTCAGTGACCACCACACGAGGAGGGAACAATCATCCAGTCCAAAAGGCAACCCTGCAAACTGAGCACTGGCAATGCAGAACTTGCATCAGTGTTCACAGGTTTGTCCTCATGGACCTTAGCATCTAGGAGGGGTCTTCCTTTTTGTTGGATAAATTTGTCACCACCCACTGTGAAGGTGACAAACAGAAGGCTACACACACAGTGAGAGATTGATTGAGACTACTTAATGCTCTGCTTTTGTTTGTTTCTGTTTGCTGCAGGAAAAAGAAATTGACATTCCCATAAACCACTGTAAAAGCATCCCATAAAATGAGTTATGATCCCAGAGGAAGGCTGGAGAAGGTCCCTTCTGACCTAAGGGGGTAATTGAGATGCCAGCCAACAATTACTGCCCATACCCAGAGCTGCAATGCTCCTGTGGCACAGTCAGAGCTGTTTGTGTCACCCACTATGACCTGAATGTGCCAAACACCTGAGCAGGCTGCAACCATGAATCTATTTTATAAGCTGGGGTTGGAGGTGAGCAAAACAGTGGAACAAAGAGGTCACTGTGAAGGTTGTGTAGCATCCTGCAGCACCTAACACAATGCACTGGCTTCCCTGCTTTGTTTTATGGCTAGCAGTGCTGGGGCAGAAACTGACCCCATGCTGGAGGATGGGGAAAACCCTGGCAGCATCTGGAATGAGATTCTGCCCTGCCTTTAGTGGTGTCAGGTTACAGCACTTTAAAATCCCACTTGGTTTGGAGATGCCAGCCTTCTGCCACATGCAGGTGTGCTGCCAATCCCTCTGCCAGTGCTGGCTCCACAGGTTGTACAACAGCAGAGGATACTAATCTGTGCTTAATAATGAGAAGTATCATTTCTACAACTCATCTAAGAGCAACAGGATGAGGAGGTGGTGAAGCTGAAGAGAAGAAATCGAAGGCTAATGTTTTGCATGTCTTAGGCTTGCCCTTAGAACCAAGCTCTCCGTGGCTCAGCAGTCTCCATGTCATGTAGAATGATAACAACTCTGTGCTTCTAGGGCTGCTTGGAATTCCTCCCTCACTGCAAAGAAGCTAGGCCTTGGGGGATCCAGAACTGGAAGCTGCTATAAAGCAGGCAAACATCATAACCCAGCAGTTAAAAAGACACACATGAGGAAGAAAAAAAAAGGAGGAGTTTTAACCATCATGAGATTAGGAAGACAAAAAATACAACTTGTTTTTCCCCTCTATGAGCCTCTAAGGTACACTTCTGGTGCACCTTAGGCTCGAGGTGAGGAGAAAGTTCTTCACCGAGAGAGTCATTCGTCATTGGGATGTGCTGCCCAGGGAGGTGGTGGAGTCACCCTCCCTGGAGGTGTTCAAGAGGGGACTGGATGTGGCACTTGGTGCCATGGTCTAGTCCTGAGGTCTGTGGTGACAGGTTGGACTCGATGATCTTTGAGGTCTCTTCCAACCTTAGTGATACTGTGATACCTTCAAGCTTTTGCCTGCAACAAGGCCAAGCTGTAGGCAAATGACAGCCAAATGAGCTTCCCCTCTCTCAAATGAGAGATCTCAGTCACCCAGAGTCATCCATAACAGCACCAGCTAGCAAAAGGGCCATGAGAGAATCACTGGCTCTAGAGATGCTGTTCATCTGTGAGAGGAACCTCCCTCTCTTGTCACACGTGCCAGATGAAACTGAAGCTTCGCTTTGGTGAACAGCAAAATCGCCGCTGAGCGCTGCAAGGCAAGGACCTGACACTCTGCTCCTCACACAGGGAGAGATGGTGGATGAAATGGGGAATGAAGAAGTGTGTGGGAAATGCAAACAAGGCTGCAAGAGGCCAGCAGGAGCTGCTCCACGCTCACACCTTCAGTCTTCTGCTAGAGAGCTGCTGCCCATCAGCATACACAAATGTTCTCTACCCACAGCTGACCCTGCGGCTTGAAGAGAAAGCCTGGAACACCATCAGCACATCAGGAAAGCTTTGGCACTTGGAGTAATCACCAAAGCAAACCAATGGAAACACTTGCCACAGAACCATTTTTGTTGCAAGGCTGGATAAAAATGGACCCCAGAGAAATCCTCCACCTTGGCCACTTCAGCAGGTGTCCAGGGCTTTGGTACAGTGAATTACAACAAACCAAACAACAACAAGAAGGAAGAAATCTGGACAAGGATCAGAAAGGACACCTGCAGGAAGCGTAAGAGAATAGTAAGCTGCACCCTGGGATAGGACAAGGGGCAATGGATATAAACTCCAGCACAGGAGGTTCCACCTCAACATGAGGAGGAACTTCTTCACTGTGAGGGTCAGAGAGCACTGAAGCAGGCTGCCCAGAGAGGTTGTGGAGTCTCCTTCTCTGGAGACTTCCAAGCCCCATCTGGATGCATGCTGTGTGCCCTGCACTTCATCCCTTTTGTTGGGATAAAGACTGCGTTGATCACGTAGCAAAAAGGAAGCCAACCAATTTATCTTGTCAGAAGCAGAAGGCTACATCTTGATTTGCAAGTGTTTCCAGGTCAGTATGATTTGTTGCCCACACTTAAAGCAAGGCAAGAGGTGTCACCAGCCGCAGCACGGGTGCTTGCTTCTCTCCAAACACACGCGCAGTGTCATTAGCGTACTCCGTGTCAAGTGCCCTGGTCATGTAACCACAGGCTGCAAGCCACCGAGGGGACCCTGAGGGAACCCAAAGCTCGCTCTGTAGCCATTTGAGCAGAGTCAGGTCAGTGCCTTACCCACTAACTCCTCTTTTCACTGCATCTCATCTTTCTGTCTGCATCTCCCATGGTTCCCAGCACTGAAATTCCTTCTCGGTCAGCTACGCTGGCTTGGGAATTTGTCCAGCCTCCCGCAGAAAATTGTTGGGAGGGCACTGGAGAACTGTCAGTACTTAAGTGATCTTCTCTGAACCCTCCAAAGCATGGTGGCAAGCTTCCATTCCAAACCAAAGCTCATCCTGTGCTGTAACACTGACAGATGCCTGAAGCTAGATGTTGCCATAACCGAGACTGTTCACCGGGTGTGAAGTAAAGGCTGTGATGGAAGCAGTGGAGGTGGTGTGAGGGACAACACCTCCTTGTCCTCTCCATGAGGCCTCTGTTCCTTCCAACACAAACATGTGGAATGGCTCCAGGTAACAGAAAGCAACGGATCCCAAGGCTCTGTGTGCTGCTCACCTTCGCCACATGGGGAAAGAGGGAGCAGTTGCCATGGCACAATGCACTGAGCAGCAGCTTTACCTTTTCACCTGCCTAGCTGGGGGAAACCCTCTGCCCCATTCATGAGCCAGCAGGAATGAAGGGAGCTGGGATGCAGTACAGACTCTGCTCATTCACTCTGCTTTAACTTTGAGGGAATTTCATTCCCAAGCTTTGATTTTTCCACCATAGAGCAGCTTCCCGTTCTCCAACAGAATTAAAGACCTCTTAGAAGAGCTTAATCAAGACTACAAGAAATAGGCTGTCACCTGTGAGAGCCAAGTTCCTAGTGTCACACAGTTTTGAGTGAGTGCATCGTGGTGTAGCGCCTGGTTGCCACCTCCTGGTGTCAAGCATTGCACAGCAGCTCTCAACTCCTCACACAGATTAAACAAGTCTCAAGTGTCAGATGAGCTTCCCACTAACAGGGGTTTCCACGCCCCAAGTTATGAGGCTCCACTAAGCTGCAGGAAGAGTTTTACCACTGGCAAAGACACGTCTTTGTACCAGTTTAGGTCCTGGAGACCACGACAGCTTGCGGGATGGCCACCTTTCAGGGATGGGCTGCATCCCTGTGGGGCAGTGGTAATGCAGCAAAACTGCCTCACCGTGGGATGCTAAGTCACTATGCTAGGAAAACATCTTACTGCCTGCCATCTGCTGAGCTGTTCTCCTCTGTGAGCCTGCCAACTGGCAAACGGCATTGCTGGCACACAGAGCCCCCTGAATCGGCTCCAGAAAGGATACATAGATATTCATGTACACAAGGATATTGACAGCTAAGACTGCCTCAGCTTCTCCTAACCGCAGGAAACTGACTGGTTGCTACCACTCTAAAAAAGATCCCAGTCTGACCAAGCCACGATCAGGAACATCTCGAGGTGGTATCAGGGCTAAGCCCCTTTCTCAGAGCACCTCCCAAAAGCTCACTGACCTCCCCCGGTCAAAGCAGCTCCCCGAGTCACTAAACGCTCTCCCATGCCCGAGCAGAGCCTGGCGTTGCCCATGAAGCTCAAGCACACTCTTGCCTCCACCTCCCGCCGCCTCCCAGCTTGTGCCCAGCACTCACCTGGCTTCGGCCAGCGGCCGCTAGCTTGGCATGGCTGGAGAAGCTCCGCTCCGGAGAGCTCCACGCAGCCTCGTCCGCCCACTCCGGGGGCAGCCCGGCCGAGCGGACCAGAGCCTCCACCTGCCGGCACAGGCGCTCCAGCTGCGCCCGCAGCCGCCGGTTCTCCTGCTGCAGCTCGGAGACGCTGCGCGCCAGGGGGTTGGCGAGGCGCAGCACCTCCTCCACCTGCCGGCCCACGCCTTGCTTCAACACCTGCATGTCCGCATGGATCTCCCGCACGGCGCCCCGCAGCCTGTCCTCGTAGCGCCCCAGGGCCTCGCAGACCGTCTGTGCCTCCCGGCTGTCCGCATCCTCCACCTCGCTGGCCATGGTGGCTGCGGGGAGAGCGCTGATCGGTAGTCGCTAGCGGCGGCCGCCTGCTCCGCCTCACCCTCTCGGCACCCCCAGGGCGCCCTCTGCCTCCCGGCGTGCCTAAGGCCGGCCCCCGTGCGGGGTGGCCCCCGCTGCCGCTGGCCCCCGGGCCGCTCGCATGGTGCGAAGAAAGAGCTCCGCAGAGCCCGGGGTGGAGCGCCCGGGGAGAAGGGGAAAGGGGCGGCTGGCCGCGCAGCCTCTGCCCCTCCGAACGGGGAGATGTAATTTCATCAGGCAGCGGTGGGAGAGGGAGCGAGAAGGGGCGGGGGCAGTGGTTTGTTCGTAGCTGCCCGAGGGCTGCGAAGGCCTGAGGGGCAGGGACACGAGGGGCTGTGGGACACAGGTGTGCACACCAGCGCCTGCAGACACGCGTGATAGAGGCTCACTCGTCCCCTCCTGCACACAAGCTTGCACACACACACCCCCCTCAAACACACACAAGCTTTTCCCACTGTGGGCTGCGATTCAATGGGCATTAATTAGTACTGAACTGCCAAATTATCCAGAAGAGCCAATCACAGAATTATCAAGGCTGGAAAAGACCTTTAGGATCATCAAGTCCAACTGTAGCCCAACTACCACAAACACTGAGCCACTTCCAGGGATGGGGACTCCACCACCTCCCTGGGGAGCCTGTTCCAACCCCTCACCACTCTCAGCAAAGAAGATTTTCCTGATGTCCAATCTAAACCTCCCTTGGCACAACTTCAACCTATTGCCTCTCATCCTATCGCTGGCTACGTGGGAGAAGAAACCAACTCCATTGTAGAGAGCAATGAGATCTCTTGAGTCTGGAGGGGAGGCAGCCAACAACCCCAGCTCCCTCAGCCACTCCTCATATGATGCCCTGCTCTGCTGAAGTTTCACAACCTGATGCCATGTGAAATGACAACATTTCAGCAACTAAAGGAGCATAAATATTCTAAATCTTAAAATCAGTTATGTCCTTAGTGACTTGCCTTGGTCATCAGTTCTAATCTGCAAAGCTTGTTTCAAAACAGCTGAAGACAACAATCCCTTGGTGTAGGCAAGGAGCCAAGAGGCCTCAGCTGTTTAACAGGACTGACAGGTAACTTCCCTGTGTTGCCCTTGCTTGGCACTGGGAACCACCACAAGGCTGAAATGACAGCAGCAGGGAGCAGCAGAGCACCCAAACAAGGCATCACCTGCGGGGATGTGTGCAGTCACACCAGCCACAGGCAGCAACAGAAGCACTCTCTCCATTCCCCACTCTCTGCAAGGCCTTCCAGCTCCTTTGGCCGTGGTCACTCCCCACAAGAAGGACTGAGAGTCTCGGGTACACACCAGGGTGCCAAGTCCTGTTAAAGGGTAACATTTAAGCAGCGGCAGCAGCGGCTGCCATGGCTGCAAACTTTGTTTTCTCAATACTGCTCTCAGGTGTCAGTGAGGCTGGGTCACCCTCTCCTCAGGAAATGGCTGCCCGATCGTGTGTCTGCCGGCGTTCCACGGGCAGTTCCAATACTTTCCAGAGCAGAGTTCTAGCTTTTCGTGGCAGAAGGTAACCCAATGCTCTGGCCTGGCTCCAGCTTGCACAGGACTGCCAGCTGAGGGGGGAGACCTCAGTGATGGGACATTTTTTTTGTCAGCACCTGTCCCCAAACACTCTGTTACAGAAGAAGTGGAAAAAATCTGTGGTCACTTCACCAAAAGCAGTTCCTTAATCACGTCCTCTCCTCAGCACCTCCTTCATCATGCGCTGCACCGTACAACCGGGCTTATTATTAGCCATTACTTTCCACAGCACTCAGCTCGCCCAGGCTGGGGGGCAGAGGTGACACCAGAGGAAATTCTGAATCTGGGGCAGAGGTGGGCAAAAGGGAGAAGTAACCCTGAGACTGACAGGGCTCTAGTGTGCTGTGAGAGTGACCTGGGACAAGGGTCTCACAAGCAAATCCCTGGGGGGGGAGGATGACAATTTGCTGCTGTGGTAATTGCCCTTTGGACTCCACATCTGAGGGCAGCAGGGTGGCCAATGCTGGGAGAAGGTGACAGCTTCTTGCTTAGCTTCCATCACGCTGGGACTCTGCTCGCATGAGTCCGTGGCTGGGGAGCAGCTCCTGTGGAGCAGCTCCTGTGGAGCTGCCAGAAGACAGGCAAAACCCCAGCCCAAAGGGCCAGTGCTGTGTTCCCAAATCAGCTCACTGCACTCTGCCTCTGTTGGCATTCTCAGAAACACCTTGGCTAAGCATCTGGAGAGTTTCTGGAATGTCAGGACAGCAGCGGCATGTTCTTGCTCATACCTCGGGTGTCATCTGCTGCTAGGTACTCCACTATCACTCTCTGCATTCCACAAACACTTCATAAACTACCCCAGCTCCCATGATGGGATTCTTTGGGCCTCCCAGACCATTTATCAGGACAGGGCTTGATAGTGGCTTTCCTGTCTGATAACGCTGGCTGACGAGCTCCTCGGGCACGCACAAACCCTCTGACACATTCCTGTCTACCGCGTAAGACTCCCACAGTTTGGATGCTGGCCTGGCCTGTGTGCTGGTTTGTCTTTCCCCACTAGGATTCCCTTTTCCCTAAACACTTTGCTTTTCTGGCTTGTTATCCTCCCCAGCTTGCTGCCACCCATCCCTATCTTTCCACAGAGAGCTGCTTTCATTATGTCTCCTTTTGGAGGGAGATGTTGAGTGTTCAAGATGCTCACAGCCCATGGCAACCCTGGACAAAGGTGCTTTGGCTGCTGCAGCAGTTGAGCCTGTGTGACAGAGAAGACATGATTAATATTTGTGAAGTCCTACAATGGCTGAGGGTGGAAGGGACCTTAGAGTGCAGCCTCCCCACCACGGGCAAGGACACCTCTCAGCTAGACTCAGCTGCTCAAAGCCTCATCCAGCCTGGCCTTCAATACCCCCAGGCAGGAGGCAGCCACAGCCTCCCTGGGCAGCCTGTGCCAGAGGCTCACCACCCTCCTAGTGAAGAACTTCTTCCTCAGATCCAGTCCAAATCTTCTCTCCCTCAAACCATTCCCCCTTGCCCTGTCTCTATAGATACCCTCATGACAAGTCTCTCTGCAGCCTTCCTGCAGGATCCCTTCAAGTACTGGAAGGCAGCTCTAAGGTCCCCCTGGAGTCATCGACTGCAGCAGCAACTGGCAATAGTCAGACATTTCCCCCAGGCAGCCAGGTAGTGCTGGGACATGACTGCAGGAAAAGCAGGAGCACCATTCTGTCTGGTCCCCCTCCCCACCTCATCACCAGAACTCTGCAAACCACATCAGTAAGTTTGTTGAGGAAGAAGGCAGCAGTCCTCAGGGAGAAGTTGGCTCTTTCCTCCACTTCACTGTTTGGGGTAACTTTAGAAGTGCAGTCTTCCCTTTATGGCAGTCTTGACTCCATCACAACAGGGTCCTTGCAGGGTCACATTCCTTCATGCAGAGACAGCCTGTCCCCTGAATATGCCACAGAGGCAGGTAAAGGCTGGAAGGAAGAGGAGTTTTATTCCCCTGACAGGACAAGGGGCTTTGTATCTCCAAGGCCTCAAAAGAGAGACAATAAAAAAGGCCTGAGGCACAAAGGCTGCTGCTGGCACCTGACTCATCCTTAGACTTCTCTGTCACCCGTCTCAGCCCTGACTCAGCTCAGCACACCATCATGGATGCCAAAGAGGGGTAACAAAACCTGCAGCTGAGGGGAGGAAGGCTGCTCTGTCCTTGCCAGCTAATGCTTCTGGGCAGCTTTTCCAGGCTCTTTTCTCCCACAGAAAACAGAACCAGTGAGGCCAAGGAGGCTGGCAGGAAAGCTGGGCAGAGGCCAGGAGGCTCAGCTCAGCTTTCGGTCAGTGCTTGGTTGTATTTCCACAGCTCCTTTTCACGTGTGTTTTGTTTGTTGGGAAGAAGAGTTGAGAAGATGACAAAGTTGGGAATTTGGGTATTGAGTAGCTCAGCTGGGGGAAATGCAGGGCAGAGCTGCATGGTGGAAGGACTGGTTTCTAATTTTGTGCTGTGATGCAGATGGACAGATGGGAAACTAATCCTGAGAGCTGGATGCAATGTGCTTTCATTCGCTTGCAGGCTGCTAAGCACGCCACTGTAGCCTGAGGAGGGGTGAAATCTGAGTTGCAGAATTACCTGTGACCAACTAAATCACAAAAGAGTGAGCAAGAGATAACCCCCACCCCCCCCCCCAAACTCGCCTCTTGCCTCTGTCAGGTGGGCCCGTTGAACAGGCTCTGGAGCCACAAGAGGCTGAAATAACAAGGGAGTGACTTCATCCTCTGCACTCAATCAGCACAGCTGCAGCACCGACATGCATGGCAATGGAACCCAGGGAAGAACAGTAGCATTAACAGCCACCATGATAAAAGGATCAACTCATCAGCTGTCACCAGCTGTCTTCCTCCAACCCAAGGAACTGTCACTGAATCCTCTCTGGAGATGGCACATGCTCCACAGATCTCCTTGTCAGTCACGCTGTGTTTCTAAGGGTAGGTTCAACCTTCCTCCACAGCACAATTTTCCTAAGAAAGGCAACAAGTGGCTCCAAGTGAGGGTCAAGAGCCAAGAGGCCCTGCCTTGGCCCCAGAGAGAGGCTGGCCTTTGTGGGAGTCACCCCTTGCACATGCAACCAAGTAGAGCAGACAGCTCTTGAGAGAAGGGGGCAGAGAAGACAGAGGAAGCTACAGTGAAACAGCTCTTGGAAAGGAGGGTTTGGCAGCCCCATTGTGGCTGTCCCACACCAAGAAAGGCCAGTTACAGCTAAACAGACAGCAAACAAGAGTCTGCAGATCTACTCCAGCATCCCAGAGACAGCACAAAGGAAATAAGACTGAACCTGGGGACCATAAACTGTCCTCAGTCAAGACAGCACAGAGGTGAAGTCAAACAGAATGTGTCAGGCTTCAAGGATCTGAGTAAGAAGTACTGCCTGGAACAGCAGCTCCTAAAGCCTAGGGGTCAGGGTGCCATTAGGGTTAGGGCTGGGGGTTAGAATTGGGTTTAGGGTTAGGCTTAGAGTTGAGGCTGTTCAGCCTAGAGAAAAGACGACCTTAGAGCAGCCTTCCAGCACCTGCAGAGGGCTACAGGAGAGTTGGGGAGGGACTTTTTACAAGGGCTGGGAGTGATAGGATAAGAAGGAATAGATTGAAACTTGAGGAGGGGAGGTTTAGATTGGAGATTAGGAAGAAATTCTTCAGTGTAAGTGGTGAGACACTGGAATAGGTTGCCCAGGGAGGTTGGCAATGTCCTCTCCCTGGAGGTGTTCCAAGGCCAGGCCAGATGGGGCCTTGAGCAACCTGGGCTGGTGGAAGGTGTCCCTGCTCATGGCAAGGAAGCTGGAACCAGATGATCTGTAAAGTCCCTTCCAACCCAAACCATTCTATGATTCTATCCTAGTCTATGAACAGATCTGACCAGAACGCTCTCCAAAGGAAACCTAAAGCAACTCAAGCCCCAGACTTACAAGAGCTGGGCTATCTTGGGACTTAGAGCTGGGCTATCTTGGGACTTAGAGCTGTGCTGGCCGCGCTGCAAAGCGCTGCCCTGCGCTTCCTGACACGTTTTAATCTGACAGCTCCCTTTCAGCTTCAGGAGAACACCTGAAAGCAGGAGAAGAGCTATTAAGAATTCTCTGACAAGAGGTGACACTTCATCTGCATCCACAGTATTTAATTTGTTTGAATAATATAGTTACAGATAAACAGCTTCACTCCATATACAATTACCAATACCTTTTTTTTTTCCTTTTAATACAGCTCATATTCCAGTACATCAACACTATTTTATTTACAAGGTCTTTATGTACATTAACATCTTTCTAAAGTCAGTGCATTGTCAATAAGGTTTTTCTTTTATACAATAATTTACAAAGTGAATGTAGTTAATAGTTAACTTAATAAAATTTACTGCTAGTTCATCAATTAATTTAATTTAAAAGGAAAAAAAAAAAACAAAACCCCAAACAATAAAGAAAATTAATTACAACCCCCTGTAACAAACACAGAAGATCAAATAACATTAGTAGATTGTGCTACCTGCTTAAATAAAACACCTGAAAGGAAATCAGTTTGAAAATCTTTCGTTTTTCCATGGAGTTGGCAAGGGGAAGGAGGAGACAAATGGGTGTTGGGGAGGGGGGAAAAGGCTTCTAACCTAGCAATTCACACTTTCCTGCCTTCAGCCTCAATGTTTAGACCACTCCAAAGATAAAAGACCATCTGGGGTAGGGAGCCACACTTGACAAGTGAGACAACACTTATTTTGGAGCTGACCTGCAGGCCTCAGAGAGGCACAACCTCCACCCAGAGGCAGGGAGGATTTTGCCTGAGTAAAGGCAACAAGGTCGGCCGAGAGAACTTCTTCAATGGTTAAAACTTGCATCTCTCTGGAAATGGAATTCACTGCTAGGTTTGGCATTCTTGCACACTGAAATGAATCCAAACATCTGCTTCAGAGATCACCCAGTGTTAAGTATCAACTCTGTTAGGGCAGACAGAAAACCTAAAGAATTTGGAGGATGACGCAGGACAAAATTAGTAAAGCTGCTTAGACTCAGCTGAGGAACAGAAGGCCAGAAGAGTGAAACTTCTCTCTTCATTCAGAGATGCAAACCATTTAACACTGAAAATGCTGAAAGAAAAGCCTGCTCACAAAAAACCCCAACCCCCCTTTTTTTTTAATTCTTCCTCCAGGCTCTGCTAAACCTCAGTCCAGCTTCTCCTTCATGCAATAAGCCTGCTGACTTTCAAAGAGCACGCTGCAAGGGCATGGCAAGCAATCCTGCTTGAATTGCAAGGGGATGCAAACATAAAGAAACTCAACAACAAATGAAAAAACAAATCCACATTGGAAAAGGCAACCAACTTTGGGGGAAACAAACCCAAAAACTCTTATTAAAATCATGAACCAGGAAAAAAGAAAGAAAGAAAGAAAAAACTAACACAACAACAAAAAACAAACCCCTCTCCCATGAATGCTACCAGGACAGCCACAGCTTCTCGTTTGAAATACACAGTGGATAATTCACAGCCATTCACTCCAGAGCCCTTAGGACAGCAAAACCAAACCCACGGTTTTCAAAGTGCAAATTTCAACCAAAAACCAAAAGCCCACCACCAGCCAGGAAACAAACAAAACAAAAAGCTCAAGCATCTCTCCTTCCAAGAAGTTGGGAACAGTTTTGTGCAATGTGCACGTTTTTAAGACACCGTTGAGTGCAATCACAAACTGACTCTCTTCAACCTGGAGCTCCTTCTTCCGAGGCATCTCGCGAGGTCGAGACAGCGCTCCCCAGGCGGAGAAAGCCGCTCCTGAAACACGTTGCTCTGCACAGCCAACACGTGGAGGAAAACACAAAGGTAATGAACCACTTGAGTGTCAGAAATGAGCCTCTTCTCACACTAGCATTTGGGTGGTGCTCCCAGCACACAGAAAGCAAGCGGCCGACACACACAGTAGTGGTGGCAAAACCGGCAACGTCTCTCGCTCTCCGCCAGAGTCCCTCACATTTGTGCACTTCTCATCGTTCTCTTTGCTTTCCCTGTTTTGCCAATAAAATGCAATAAAACTGCAGGAAAAAGGAGGTAGCAATATCATGTTGTCCATGGACAACACTACAAAAAATATCTGTTTTTTTTTTTTCTCCCCATTATCTTAAACCTAAAGAGAGCTGGGGGGGTTTGTTAGAACAGTTGGTAAACTCTACACTACGTCGTTTAGCTCTTGTCTGGACTATTGAATTTAGCTCTTATTTGGTCCTAGTTGGCTTTTCTCAAACCATTTGATTTAAAGGCCAATGGCAGTCTCAGCCTGATGTCTAACATCAGAAATGTTTAGAGCATGTAGTGAGATAACAGAACAACAACAACAGAAAAATGACTATCTTCATATTAACTGCTATTTAATTAGGGTTTTCCTTGTTGTGCTTTCAGATCACGGCGGGGACAACGACTACGCTTGGGTTATCTGTTTCAGTAAGATCTTCACCAGGTGTCAGTGTCAGGATATTTTTCCCTCAGGTTCTCAACCTCAGCTCACTGTAGGACACAGTACTTCTTGTAATCTGACTCAAAATCCTCGTCCATGCTGCTCGTGTCTGCCATCTTCTTGCCGTCTATCTTTGGCAGAAATTGTGCATAGTCTACCCCCTGCTGCTCATAGAAGAGAATGTAGGCAGAGTCGGTGTCGATTTCATCGGGATGCAGCTCCTGAGGGGAGAGAAAAACCTGGGCTGAAAGGCACCACGGGACCGTCGTGCTGCTGCCACTGAACTGAAAGCACACACAACTGCCCCAGCAGCGGGGTTTGTAGCTGGCTGATCACAAGAATCACACAGAAGGGACTCAGAACACACAGAGCTGCCCCAGCAGCAAGGTTTGTACCTGCCTGCTCACAAGAATCACACATGGGGAATCAGAACACACACAGCTGCCCCAGCAGCAGGGTTTGTACCTGCCTGTTCACAAGAATCACACAGAGGGGTAACTGAACACACACAGCTGCCCCAGCAGCAGGGTTTGCAGCTGGCTGCTCACAAGAATCACACAGAGGGGACTCAACACACAGAGAGCTGCCCCAGCAGCAGGGTTTGTACCTGCCTGTTCACAAGAATCACACAGAGGGGACTCAACACACACAGAGCTGCCCCAGCAGCAGGGTTTGTAGCTGCCTGCTCACAAGAATCACACAGAAGGGACTCAGAACACACAGAGCTGCCCCAGCAGCGGGGTTTGTACCTGCCTGTTCACAAGAATCACACAGAGGGGTAACTGAACACACAGAGCTGCCCCAGCAGCAGGGTTTGTAGCTGCCTGCTCACAAGAATCACACATGGGGAATCAGAACACACAGAGCTGCCCCAGCAGCAGGGTTTGTACCTGCCTGCTCACAAGAATCACACAGAGGGGTAACCAAACACACACACACAGCTGCCCCAGCAGCAGGGTTTGTAGCTGACTGTTCACATTTAGGGGAGGTTTGGAAATGAGGAAAAATTTCTTTCCTGCAAGAGTGGTCAGACACTGGAACAGGCTGCTCAGGGAGGTGGTGCAGTCACCGTCCCTGGAGGTGTTCAAGGAACCTGTGGGCACGGCACTGTGGTTTAATGGCTGTGGTAGTGTCGGGTTGAAAGTTGGACTGGAGGATCTTAGAGGTCTTGTCCAACCAAAACAATTCTGTGGTTCTGTTTTCTGTCTCCCTTACTGCAGCTATCAGGCTCCCTCATTTACTTGAAAAGTATGACAAATTTGAGAGTGCTCAGTGCAAATACATAGAAATGTCAGAACGTAATTAGTCAGTAATTGGACACAAAACTGCCAGCATCATGAGAAAGTATTCTGGGACTTCCATTTTTAGTGACTTTGCCATCTTTGTACACAATGAGCATCTTTCCTTAGCCATGGCACAGGCTGATGAACAGATGTTGGAAAAAATCTCAGGAGGGGAAATGGTCTAAAATTGTGCCAGGGGAGGTTTGGGTTGGATGTTAGGAAAACAAATGTCTTTATGGCAAGAGTGGTCAGGCATGGGAACAGGCTGCCCAGGGAGCTGGGGGAGTCACCATCCCTGGCGTTGTTCAAGAAACCTGTGGACAGGGTACTTGGGGACATGGTTTAATGGCCATGGTGGTGTTGGGTAGAAGGTTGGACTTAATCTTCTCCAACCCAAACAATTCTATGATCATTTCAGTAACATTTTTCACGCTCAGCCAGGGCAACTTATGAGATGCTCACGATTTCACAGCACAGTTCTCACCAAATGCCAGGTGCTTTGGCCCTGGGTGAATGATTTGGTACAGAAAGAAAAGCTTTACCTTACAGCTACTGTCATTGTAGCAGTACCACTTGTTGTTCGGGTTTTTGGCATAAGTGACATAGTGACCCCCTCCCATAATTCCTGAATGGCACTGAAGAAAACGAAGAAGAAAAGAAATTCTTGGATCAAAACCTAGAATTCACAGAATAAATGATTCACAAATTCACAATCTTTAAGTGAGTGACAATGGCTCATGACAGTCTATAATCTGGAGCTGACTAATTTTATATACTCCAGCAGCAAAAGCATTATGCAGAGACACTTTTCAGGTGTACTCAGCTTCATGGCAAATTAATTTGGCTGACAATGGCTCTGCTTTGCTCTCCTTCTCAACAGAACCCTGCTTTCTGTAATGAAAGCTGTACAGTGAATGCATTTAGTCAAAGCAATGCCACACCTATGAGGCAACAGCCTCAAGCTGTGCCAGGGGAAGTTTAGGTTGGATATTGGGAAGAATTTCTTCTCTGAAGGAGTGGTCAGGCATTGGAACAGGCTGCCCAGGGAAGTGGTGAAATCACCATCCCTGGAGGTGTTCAGGAGACGAGTAGATGTGGCACTCTGGGATGTAATGGCCTAGTGGCCATGGAGGTGTTGGGTAGAAGGCTGGCTGTGATCATCTTAGAGGTCTTTTCCAACCTTAATGATTCTACAGAGATAGCTTCCCTGAGGAGAGCAGAAGCCAACTCACCGAGATTGCATATAGATTGTAGATGGGGTTGACACAGACTTCATCTCTTTGGTCGTCGGCAGTGTCGTCCTCGCTCTGGTTGTCCGCCTGCCCGTTGACGCTGCCGTTGCTGTACGCGCTCTGCTCACAGATGTATCCGTTGGCTAGAGTCGCCTCGCTGTCCTGAGCGGTGTAGAGTTCACCCTGGCTACCACTCAAAATCTGCCCTCTGCTGAGAGCATCCCCTTGGTCAGCAGTAAGCCTCTGCTCCTGGTCAGTACCGTTCTCCTTGCTCGCATCCAAGTTCTCTTTGCTACTCGACAGTTTGTTTTTGCCCAGCTGCGGCAGCCGCAGGCGCCCTTTACCTCTTCCTAAAGTCCTTGGGCTACTGTTTGGGCTACTGTTTTTACTTGAAGGACAGCTGGTTCCACTTTTCCTCCCCAGAGATGGAGATGCTAAAAGAGAAGAGACATGGAGCACTCAGAGAAGTAAAACACGCAGCCCAGATTTCTTTTCTTGAATGACCAGACACTAAGCCCCACTGCTTGACTGCAGCTAGTGAGCACTACCCCAAACCAGCTCTGCACACACCCCCAGCAATTGGCATTTGAATCTTCCATGCAGGAGCACATCCCTCACTCGGCCCAGCTCACTTACACCAGCAGTGCCAATATCTGCTGTCTCTTGGTGGTTCTGTGAGGGTAAAGCTTCACTAAGCTTTACAGAACTAAAGCTTCAAAATAAATGCAGTGCTTTGGCCAAAGGCACATTCACATTTTGCTCATAATATCCTCTTTGCTCCCCTCCACATGCCAGTATTGACTGGAATTTTCCCTGATGGTCACTACTCACCTTTGATGTTATTCAAGACAGCAGTGTTAAGGGAGGATGGACTCCTGTTCAGTGAATCTCCTTCTCCTGCTGTGTAAGTGATCTGCAGATCTATTTTCCTAGGCTCCCCTGGGAGAGTCCTTGGTTCAGGCAGGCTGTCAAGCTGGAAGGTCAGCTGCTTCCTCTGGAGGTGATTTGGATCCCTTTGTACCAAAAAGGCACTTGGGTCAAAATTTTCTCTGGGAAATTTCACAATTTTCTGGGATTTTATCCAGCGACCATTTACAAATTGAAATCTCTTCAGGTGAATGATCTAAGGAGAAACACATTAGAGAGAAATGGAAGGAGGGGAATTAGATCACAGGAGTGTTGCTGTTTAACACCAGTTCTTCCACAGAGCATACACATGTTGGATGCTCATGCAAACCAGGAACGCTGCTGTATGTGGCAGTTTGGAGCTCAGGAGCAAGCTGGTAAAATATGGAACGAAGATTTTCGTGGGGAAAAGATGGCAAAGGTTGCTTCAATTCACTGAGCAGCACCTACCAAAGGTGAAAAGCTACAAATGCAGGTGGTACCCAACAAGAGCATGTTAGCAGAAAGACCAAGTGTAAATTCTGTGTCAGAAGAGATGACACTGCATGCAAAACACCAAGAGAAATGACTCAAAGGGATTTGAGGTTTGGTTTATTTGCCTGCGTGAAGCAAACTGAGTCAGTGGCCCTCCTGAGGCTGTAAGCAAAAGCAAATCTTATTCAGAAGGAGATGTTGGAACAGGCTGCCCAAGGAGATGGTGGAATCAAGGTCATCAAGAATCACAGAATGGCTCAGGTTGGAAGGGACTTTAGAATCATCTACTCCAACCTCCCCACTATGTTTGGGACACTTCTCAACTAGACTCAGCTGCTCAAGGCCTCATCCAACCTGGCCTTGAACACCCCCAGGAAGGAGGCAGCCACAACCTCCCGGGGCAACCCCTTCTCACCACTCTCACACTGAAGAACTCCCATTTTGGGACAGGGTTAATGGCCACAGTGGTGCTGGGTTGATGGTTGGACTGGATGATCTTGGAGGTCTCTTCCAACCAAAGCAATTCTATGATTCTATCATCTGTAGCAATAAAAATTTGTGACCAAAGTACTTTGGTTTTGTTGCTGTGGAAGCAAATGACACAAGATCCTACCAATATAGGGGGAAGTCTCCAAAGATCCAGTTTTTTGGTGGCCAAACAATGGGTCTTGCACTTGGAACAGTAGTACATCTCATCCTCTCCCAGTTCTTCCTCACTGGTGAAGGCTCTCAGACAGCTGTCCAGATTGATGGGCTCTGCCTGAGCTCGGCGGCTTTGCTCAACACTCTCATGTTCTTCTACAATCTGAAGTGAGAGAAAACTCTGTCTGACTTGGAAAGAGACAAACTGCTCTGCTCAGTCACACAAACATCACCATCTAGTTATTTAGGAGTAAAGATAAGACTAGAAGCACTCTTCTAGCAGAAATGTGACTTCAGTCCTGAAGAGGCAGCCACAAACAATGCACTGTCCTCATTTTTGGGTGCTGCTTGCAAAGTTATCCAGAAAGCACAGGTTTAGAGATTCAGCTTTTAAGCCTGAACAGCTATTGTAGAATAGCTCTGCTAGAGGCTTACTTTAAGATATGCTTTGTTGCCTCAAAGAAGGAATAGGTTCACTCACATGCAGACTTATAACACCAGTGCCATAAACATAAATCTAGTGTGCTTAGAAAAGAGCAAATTAATCTATTTTGCAGTATATTTATGAGAGCTTGATGAAAAGTGACTCACAACAGACAGAAAATGCACTGCTGTGGCCTCTTAATAGCTTCTCTTCCACATTTTGCTCATGTCAAGAGGTCTAACACTAAGACATTTAACACTGGTCAGTGATGACTGATTTCAGTTTAACAGGAAGTGGACAAAAGGAGTATCAAATAAGTCCAAAGTGGTGAAGTGTGCTGTGCTGCAGAGGGCTGAGCACACAAGCAGGGGTTTGTGTGGAGCTGTTACCCGTTCCTGGGAGGTCTGGTAGCGCAGGTGCAGTGCTGTTGGATCCCAGTCTACAGCAATGCAGGCATTCCCAACACAAGCTCTGTCCTCTGTGCACTCAATTTTGCAGCCACGGCAAAATCTAAATCCAGAAGTTAGGTGTGGTAAGGAAACTGATCAATAACTGAGTTTTTACATCACCTCACACTCCAGTTCTGCTCCCCACTTTGTAACACACACCCCCTGAGAGCTTCAAGGCCTTGCCTTTGGTGTGAAAAAGAGCAATCTTCATAAAACAATGGTCAGTGCCAGTTTGCTGGTCTACTACAGAACCCTAGAAACTGCAGCAGCTGGCTGAGCTCAACCATTTATAATGCTGACCAAGCCTACCTAGGCCACCAAAAAAGCACAATATTCTATCTCCACAAGTATTTGACAACCCAGTAACTACTGCATTTTATTTAGCTAGCTGTTAGAGACTTTGTATTTAGTGAGTAGATGGTCTGAATACCTTCCAGCAAGGGTCTGGAATTTTCTTTGTCTAGGGAAATCTCCATTTATGCTTCCAAGGTGAGTTTCTCCTCATCCATTTCACAAACCTATTACCATGGATTACATTTCTACTGTAAGGAATCACTTCCTTCCATCTAAAAAGGACAATTTACCTGTACCATGGACACCAAGCACAAGAATTTCCATCCTTCTGAACTACCCTCAGGGTGAATGGATACTGATACCCCATGGAATCATCGCTGGAACAGAAGAGAACATGAAACATAAGCACTCTTTCAGACGACCTCTTACCTTTCTTCACTAGGACTTGCCTTAAAAAATGAAAAAGAAAGCAGAAAACCCTCTCAGAATTGTAATTTTGATTAGGTGAAGCCATTAAAACAAGACCTGCCTAAATCTATCAGATATAATCTATTACCAACCACTGGATGAGAACAGATCAACTGATCTGTGTAAATCCAAGCTTGAGGTGCAGCTGGAAGGTGTACCATGTTTAACTTTACTGAAGAAAAAGATTACCACTTATTTTTAGTTATTGCCATTATTAAATTGCAGGACTCTAAATGGCTTCCTCCAAAAACAAGCCACTAAATGGAATCTGCAGGAGGAAATCTGAGATAAAAGCACACACAATTGTTCTTCAAGTTGTTGGCATCTAAAGTTTGATTCCTGGAATGGGCTGGGTTGGAAGGGACCTTAAAGATCATCCAGTTCCAACTCTCCTCCCTTGAGCAGGGACACCTCCCACCAGCCCAGGTTGCTCAAGGCCTCGTCCAACCTGGCCTTGACCACCTCCAGGGAGGAGGAATCCACAACCTCCCTGGGCAACCTGTTCCAGTGTCTCACCACCCTCACTGGAAAGAATTTCTTTCTAATATCCAGTCTACATCTCCCCTCCTCAAGCTTCAATCCACACCCTCTCATCCTATCACTACATTTAAATAGACATTACAAACCACACATTCATTCAGTGGCATCATGAGAAGTGAAAACTGGTAAAGATGAAAATAGTTTCAGATCTTGCAAGCAAGTCTAAGGCACTGTGTTCTGTGAAGACTGAGATGCCAAACTCACCAGTCCTGTGCATGGTTACTAGCTTCCTGAGGTGGGAGAGGGCTGGCCAGCCTGGAAACCTGAATCCACACTGCATCATACAGGTCCTTCTTGCGTGTGTGGACTGTGCAGGGCACGATGAGAGGCATTCCAAAGAGACTGGGACGGTTCTTCTGAGATGAGAGGAAATACAGCTCTGTCCGCATCTGCGTGAGGGAAGGAAAGGAGCAGCCATCAAATCACCTCACCAGAGCCACTGGGATGCTGCCCCTGGCACTCATTTCAGGCTTTGGCAGCTATTCATAGAACAGTTTGGGCTGGATGAGACCTTAAAGACCATCCAGTTCCAAGCCCCCTACCATGGGCAGGGACACCTTCCACTAGGCCTCATCCAGCCTGGAATTTCATTCTATTAAAAGCACTCTCAGCATTTTCCCCCAACATCAAACACTGCAAATTTTGATCATTGACTTGAAACCTTTTTGCTGTTTTAAGGTATTATGGTGATGCTAGGTGGGCATCAGACCACATCAACATCAATCTGTGTTTCAACCATGTACAAGAGTTTATTTTGTATGTGACACATTGCTCTCTACAGCTCCCTAAAAGGAGGTTGCAGGGAGGTGGCCATGATCCCTTCTCTCTAGTATCAGGTGATAGAATAAGAGGAAATGGCCTGAAATTGTGCCAGGGGAGATTTAGGTTGGCTAAAGAGTAAGTCAGGGATGGGAACAGGCTGCCCAGGGACTTGGTGGAGTCCCCATCGCTGGTGGTGTACAAGAAAGGTGTGGACAGGGCACTCTGGGACATGGTTTAGTAGCCACAGTGGTGGTCAGTCAATGGCTGGATTCAATGATCTTAAGAGGTCTTTCCCAACTGAGACATTCCTATGCTTTCTTCATTTTCCCACCACACTAATGTAGAAAAATGCACTTCATGATGCTCATCCCTGTCCCCAAATGCCCCCAACCCTAGGCAAGTATTATGCAAGTATCCCTTTCCATTGAGAAGGTTTTTGGCTATGAGAAGTGTGGATTCCTGGCATGGCTTCCAGAGACACCTTTTACTGTATAACTAACAGCTTGTAACGGCTCAAAAGCTCAGCTACAGGATTCTGCAAAGTCTGAATGAAAGTAAGAGTGGTGACAGTGGTTAACTGCCACTGCTTGGGAGAATAAAGAAAAAAATACTTATACAAACACAGAGTAAGGAGGGAATTTAAATGACCTCCTGGCCCACATCCCTCAGGCTCTAAATGTCAACAGACTGAAGCCTGGTCCCAGCCCACACAGAATGTGTGGCTATTTGAGGTGCTCGGTCACCCAGCTTTGACATTTAGAGTTCAGCTTAACCACAGATGCTCTTACAAGGAGCAGTTCATGCTCACAGAATGACCCAACAATGAACTACAGATCCTCACTCTGCTTCCTGAAAGGGAAAAAAGGCTTTTCCACACAATGACAAAGAACTGCATTTCGAGCAGCTCCTCTAATTGGATATTTTTAATGCTCAATGAACCTGGAACATTTAATCTGGGAGTTAGTAGATGCCCAAGTATGCATCTCAGCATTACAGAGCTGGGAAGCATGCCAGAGCTGAGGGAAGGAAAACACCACCACATCAGACATTATGACTGACATCTTGCTGTAAGATCTGGGTGCTCACTTCAGAGGGAGATGTATTCCAGCTCCCTCCTCTTAAGAAACAAAGATTCACTTATCACAGGCATATAAAAATGAAAAAAATCCCCAGTGACTTCCTCTCCAAGTCTGCTCTGTGAGCAGTCTCCAAGAGCTGCAAAGCCTGCTCACCATTTTCCTGTGGACTGCAATGATGTACCCCGTGCAGGGACTGTCGGAGAGCGAGGGCAGGTGACCGTTGGGCGTCCAGCTGGTGTGGTTCCGCTCGGTCCCACATGGCACTACAGTATTTGGCATCCCATTTGGAATTAGAGTTGGTTTAGGAAGGTCCCCATTCATCATTATGTTGGGTGTTCCATTAGCTGACGGCCCAGTGGAGACATCTGTAGGTAGACAGTTACATTTTCAGTACCTACAGTAACCAGACCTGATCAGAGGACTTGAATCCTTCCCATTCTCTTCGATGCATTTCATGAAACCTTTTCTGCTTTCCCTAAGACCAACATCTGACCTTTTATTTGCCTACAACTTTGCAAAGTCAGAGCATGCAAGAGAAAAACAAAACAAAACAAACTCAAAACAAAACAAAAAAAACCCAACCCAAACCAAAAAACCCCAAGAAGTGTTGACAACCCACTGATGAAACCACAAACAATAAAACCAAACCCATGCTTCCAATCTTTCACATGTCCTGCCTTAAAGCCACAAGGAAGAAAACATTTTGGGTGTTTCTTGTGTCTTTAAAGTAAGTATCAAGTGATCTCCAGACTGCTGTCCTGGGCATAATCCTAAAAGGACTGCAAGACCATCAGTAGATAGTGAGCCTGTCCATGGCCTCTCCATGAATAAAGCCTCAACTTCCCTTTTCTTTAATACTCACTGCTGACTTCTGACTAAGTTGTCAGGTTTTCTCCTGACTTTCTCCAGTACCCAAGCACTGTGCATTTTAAGTGAGCAGGAACATGAAGAGCTTTTACCTGTCTGCACAGGACTGGAGGCTGATGTAGGAGACCCTGGAATTGGTATCTCAAAAGCACACAAAAACCCACTCACTGATAACCGCACCTTCTGGTTGTCTTGAGGAAAGTTCTTCAGTAAAGAGAAAAAACAAAAGGGAAGGTAGTCAGACAGATGTGTGCTTGGAAACAGTGCCTCTATCATCTCTGCCCTCCCATCTGCTTTCTTACACCTTTCTAGAAGGTAAAAAAACCTGGAGAAGAAAAAGCTCCAGGGAGACCTTAAAGCAGCCTTCCAGTACCTGAAGGGGGCTACTGGAAAGCTGGGGAGGGATTGTTTACAAGGGCTGGGAGTGACAGGATGAGGGCCAAGGGCTCTGAGCTGGAAAAGGGGAGATTTAGACTGGAGATTAGGAAGAAATTATTTACACTGAGGGTAGGGAGACATTGGAACAGGTTGCCCAAGGAGGCTTGAATACCTCCCTGGAGATATTCAAGGCCATGCTGGATGAGCCCTTGATCAACCTGTGCTGGTGGGAGGTGTCCTTGCCCATGGAAGGGGATTGGAAGCAGACGATGTTTAAGGTCTCTTCCATCCCAAACCATTCTGTGATTCTGTGATCCCTCTGCAGGAAGATCTGAGAGAGTGATTGCTGGCTCTCTAAGCCCACCAAAAGCCCCTAGTTCAGGCAGTTTTGATCTTACTCAATGACAGCAAAAATGAATTTTATATACAAATACACCAAAGGCAATCATTAATATGCCTCCAACATCCTGACAGTGTTTAAACTCAAAGCACTCTGAGATTTATTACCTCAAGATGATTTCTTTTTTTTTTTGCCTTTCCCCCCCCCCCCAACTATAATTAGTAATCAATTCAATTAAGCTTCCACGAGCTTCTCCATCACTATTAATTTTGTTTACAAGTGGTTTATTTTGGTTCACTTTCCTTGGATTTTAAATCTATTTTGAGGCAAGCCAAATCATGGTTTAAGAACAGAAGAAAAGTTCATACAGAGATAGAACTAAGCTGATCTTATCAGCCTTTTAATGAAATTATTTCACAGTTCTTGTAAGCAAAGCTTAGTGCCAAGAAGAACGAAAGAGCATGCTGCTGTAGACAATAAACAAGAACACCACAGTGTGGTGCAGTGATGATGAATTTTTTTGTCTTCTTCTTACCTTGATGTTGGAGCTGTGCACCTCTGCAAGTAGAATCTGTTCTGGTTTTAGCCCACAGAGTTCACTTAACTGTTTTTTCAGACCTGTGTACTTTTCATCCATGTTCAACCTGAGGCCGTACCGAACAGGAGTGGTTCCGTCTAATTTAATTACTTTGGAGGGGAAAAGAAACACAGTGGTCAGCAAAGCAGGGAAGTCTTCATGACAGGAACACACTAAAGCTAATTCATGTCAGAAAGGCTTTCCCCACACACACATATGAAGGTATTATTTTTACTTCACTGTTTTCTTTCACAAATCAATGTTTGAGGTCTGCAGCCAAAGCTCAGAGAATCTCCTGCTTCCCTGAAGGTGTTCAGCGCCAGGCTGGACGAGGCCTTGAGCAACCTGGGCTAGTGGAAGGTGTCCCTGCCCATAGCAGGGAGGTTGGAACTGGATGATCTTCAAGGTGCCTTTCAAACCAAACCATTCTATGAATCTATGAAAATGCTTTATAATCTGTTTCATTTTTAACCACCTTTCCCTTTGCCTCTTTCCCACAACACACGGGTGGTTCATACTATAGCTCATGACCCCTCAAGTGGTTTTTTTTCTTTGTACACTTCCCCCAACCTTTCTTTTTCACTCTGGCCAGATTTAGGACAACCTCCACACCACAGTGAACAGCTAGGAAGGTCTCAGAATCTCCATTTTAAACATGCTTCTGTATTAAGTCCTTTAGTCAAGGCTGAAAGAGGCCTATCTGTGCTGTGTCTTTAGAGGGTTTATCTTAGTTTAACTGTACTCCAATGAAAATTCTTGTCCCCTGTGATGTTAAAATGATTGCACTGTTTTGAAGTGTAAAGAGTAACACTGCAAATGTGGGTGTTTTATTGCTGTTGCACATAAACAGTTTTTATTTGAGCACTGCCAAGTTCATAGAGAGTTAAAGACTTCCACTCACCTGTGATCTCAAGGTGCATGTAGCTATCCATTGGCAAAGGCAAGGATAAAAAATTGAAAGGGTCAAATCTAACACTTATATGTCCACAAGTTTTACATTTAACTTGTGACTTCAGCTGCCCATGAAATAGATCTACAACAATGGATCTGTTTCTTCTCAGATGGTTTTCCCAGGCCTAAAAGGAAGTACAAAAACAAAACCAACACAAAGTTAGACACCGAAGACTGTTTGCTTGAAGTACAGGAAGGAGAATATGCTGCAAGACCTCCAAAGATTCGTTGGCCTAGAGAAGTCAAATTAATTCCACAGAAGTTGTTTACCAACTTCTAATAACTAGGAAGTATTTAGTTTCAACATGGGTAAAAAGAAGTCATTTCAATTAACACAATAATCAAGGTATTGCTTCTTTTAAAGCACTTCTAAAACAATCATCAGGCATCTGGAAAGATTTTGATACTCCATCATTCTGAGGAGTTGTTCAAAACAATTGTGAAGTATCATCTTTAGACCTTTATTATAGTACTTAAAACTCATTTTCAGCTCCAAGGTGAAACTGACTCCTTAAAAATCACAGAGTTGACAACTTCCAAAAGATCTCAGTCCTGAAAGTCAGTACAGCAAACAAACTCCAAGCCCCCAAACTTCAATCCATACCTCTGCTGCTACTTCCCAGTCTGGTCGCCCATCACTGTCTTTCAGCTCAACATATGGCTTATCATGAACTCTGTTCAAATCCTCATGAAGACCATCCAAAAGAAAAGCCAGAAGCTCCTGTGAGTCTTGCTGTTGGAAGCCATTAAATCTTGGAGCATATTTTGCTATTGTCCACTGTAGAAAAAAAAAAAAACCAACAAACCAAACCCAGAACTTTATTTAACATCAAGTAACAAAGGTTGGAACAATAAATCAAAACATTGTAGACAAGATACATGCTGTCAAGGAGCATAAATTCAGCTGCCAAGAGTTACAGGCAACCCCTTATTCTTTCAGGCCATTTACAGGCAAATGAATCATCCTCTGTCCCTAACATGGGCTATAAAAGCCACAGTTAATGCCACAACCTCTGACTTGTATCAAGTAACTCCTTTGATCTCACAACCACTGAACCATGGCCATATTCCACAGAAAGCTGACCAAGTTCTGAGCACCAGGGTGGCTGAACCCCTTCAGATGTGCATCTTGCCTCTGCACAGCCCCTTCCTGAACACCTCTGCTGCATTCCTTACAGGCAAGAAAGCAAAAGCTGTGAGGAGTTTGGAGTAACATCCACGATGACTGACTGCCAGGACAGGGTCACTGGCTTCACAGCCAGTTTCCAACAAGAGAAATAGATGTCCAAGCTTCCTTCTCCTTCTTTAAGGGAGATACTGTCTTGAGACCCAGAACAACACAGGTGACAGCAGGGACAAGGGCATGAAAAGATTCTGCTATCCAAAGACATCCTTTAACTAACAGCCAGCACAGCCTTACCCGCAGCTTTAAGGGTGCAATGTTCTTCTGAGTTCCACTCCACAGCTCCTGAACCAAATCCCCGTAGCACTTGGCCATGTGTCCTTTCATTCCTATTGGATTTGTCCTAGAAACCATGAACAATTAACACCATACTGAAAGTGAAACAAAGTACAGGCATGGGGACTAACAAGGGAGTACAAAGGCTTCTTGCTGAGCAGTTTAATCTCTCCCAGAAAGAAGAGAGGTTCTACTCTCATGTATCTGCTGTAGAACTGATGGCTGATAACTCTGAAAAGGGTTTACCCAGAATGTCTGCCTCTGAAACCTGAAACTCGGAGGAAATGCTACAGTGCCTAAGATGCCAATGGTCTCAAATGGAGAGTTACCTGTTAAGCTCATAAAGGTGTCTTCCTGAAATGAAATAGCGTGTGAGAGGCTGGGTGTTACTGACACACTGGATGCTGGAGTTCATGAAGCACGTGTTACCCAGATTGCTTAGTCCAGTAGCACCCTTTTCAGTAGGAACTGCAAGAAAATGTAATCATACCAGTTGTGCAGATGTGAGACATTCAGAATGGTCAATCAGTGAAGTCAAGACCATGACCTTTTCACAGAGACCAATTCAATTTAACCTGCCCTCAATTACCAGACTACAGCAGGCAGAGGCCCACCCTGTTCAAGCCATTTGCTCTCTCAACTCTGCTTAGCAGAAACTGTGACATTTTGTTCGATCTGATCCAACACAGACATCAGTACACAGAATGGCAGAGGTTGGAAGGGACCTCTGGAGATCACCCAACTCCAATTCCCCTGCTAGAGCAGGGTCATCCAGGAATCCAATGTCCAGGTGAGTTTGGAATCTCTCCAGAGAAGGAGACTCCACAGTAGGATCCACACAAACTACTTTCAGACTGAAGAAATTACTGGATTCGCGTCTTAAAATCTTAGCTGTTCCCTACCTACCCAAGATGACCACCACAAAATCCAGAATTTCATACTGCTGCATCCAAACATCTCCCATTTTATCTATCTATACACCCAACCCACCCAGACTTCCAGCCTCTCAGTTAATAAACAGAAGGAGCAAGCAAAGCAGCACAGGCATAAAAGACCTCTCCCAAGGTTAAGAGCACTTATATTAAAAAGAATTATTTCAACATAATTAGCCTCTTGGATTTTTCTTCTCATTATAATCCAGTTATGATGCTGAAACACTTACCTTTATGTCTGTCAATTTTACTGCTGTTTGCTATGAAAGACATCTCTTCTGGCCAGCTCATGTCTTTGTTTCGCACTAGAAGGAGATGTGGTACAAGCATTACACCTGATGCAGCTGAAGAGCTTTAATTAGTTCTCTAATATTAAATTGAGATTAGAAATAGTTTTATTGGGTTTTGGTAGTTTTCATCTCAATGTTTCCAATCATTAGTGGAAATCATTCTAATTCTCTAATACTCATTCTCATACTAATACATTCCAGCCAGACCAGTGACATCTTCAGAGATTCTTCTCCTGTTGGTTAACAAATTTCCCAGTACTTGGGCTAACACCTAATGAGGATTCCCCAGACTGAACAAGCCTGGTCACTTCTTGAGCAATCACCTAATACCTATGGTTGTTAGAGCTGCCTCCCAATACCTGAAAGGATCCAACAAGAAGGCTGCAGCGGTGCTTTTCATGAGAGTGTCTAGCAAGAAGACAAGGGGGAATGAAGCTGAGGGAAAGCAGGGTTAGACTGGAGCTTAAGGAGAAGTTCTTCAGTGTGAGGGTGGTAAGACTGCAATAGGCTGCTCAGGGAGGCTGTGGCTGCCTCCTCCCTGGGGGTGCTCAAGGGCAGGCTAGATGAGGCCTTGGGCAGCTGAGTCTAGTTGAGAGGCTGGAGCAGATGATCTCTGAGGTCCCTCCCAACCTAAGCCAGTCTACGAAATATTTATATACAAGAATTCTTTTTATAGTGTGTAAACTCATTCCAGGCCATTTTCCTACCTTCTATTACTAAATGCTGCTCATCTTGGATTTTAAGATACTCCAGTCTGTGATCTTCGTCATCCAGCAAAGTAAGATAGTTCTGCAGGAGAAAAAATAAACTTCATGCAGTTACCAGTTCTAGATTTTAAATTCCCTGAGGAGATTTTAATCTCAAAGTGGTAAAATGAGAACAGTACTAACAATTGCTTCACATCAACAAGAGCATCAGTTCCCTACCCATGGTAATTAAATGCAGTAGTTCACTGCTCTCCAGAAGCACCTAGTTCAGTACTTTTAATTGTAAGTGGTATTTCTTTACAATGAGGAATACATTCTGCTGCTTCCTTGCCCTTTGAAAGAGATCCTGGATAACTGCTGGCTTCTGTTAGCACAGAAACTTACAGCATCAGGCTGTAGGCATAAGGTTGTCCAGGCAGGTGGTGGAGTCCCTATCCTGGAGGTGTTAAAACACCATGGCATGTGGGGATGTGGCTTAGTGGCCATGGTGGTGTTGGGTTGGTGGTTGGACTTGATGTGAAAGGTCTTTTCCAAACAAAACAATTCTGTGGTTCTATCTAAATGAAACAATATAAGGTTTTATTTCCCATTCTCAGCCGTTTCTGTGGCACTCCACACCAAGGCTTCGACTAAGACAGCCAGCTGTCATTTCAAAAACACAGGGCAGGATAACAAAATGTTTATCAGGGCTACTAACAAAACAAAAGCTAAGTTTTCTGCATCACTGACTCCAAAAATCCAAATGTCACTGCTTGGGCTGCACAAAACCAATCTAACATCTCCACAAAACAAGTGATGAGAGTTTTCCAACCTGGGCAGTTAAACTACTGTCTTTTTGTTCCCCTGTGTGTGTTTAGTTGTTGCTAGAAAAGAGCAAGATAGACAAAGCCGAGGAGGGACATTTTGCAAGGGCTTGTGGTGAGGAGAGGGCATGGGTTGAAGTTTGAGGAGGGCAGATGGAGGAGATTAGGAAGAAATTCTTTACAGTGAGGGCGGCGAGGACACTGAATGGGCTGCCCGTGGAGGCTGTGGATGGCTCCTTCCTGGAGGCGGTTCAAGGCCTTGGTCTGGGAGATGTCCCTGCCCATGGCAGGGGGTTTGGAACTGGATGGCTTTCCGGTCCCTTCCACCCCAAACCATCCTACGAATCACTGAACCCCAGGAGGTGCCGGAAGGCGCGGCAGGAGGCGCAGCAGTACCTCACTGTTGTACAGCCAGAGGCGCATGTCCTCCTCCTTGATGCGCAGCCGCTGGGACAGGTACTCGTGGATCTCCTTGATGGTCTGCATGCGGCTGAAGCAGCCGGTGTAGGCCAGCACCCGCTTCAGGGGAGCGTTCGGGGAGGGGACGTTGCCTGCGTTCACAACCAGAAGGAAAAGGCAAAAGCTGCTGTGTGTGTATATATATCCCCAGGCTGCTGGGACCAGATCACTAACAGCTTACACACACCACAGAGAGAAGCCCTGCTGCTCCTGTCCATGTATAAAGCAACGAGTTGGATGGAAAGCTGGTTGGTGCCCCACAGAGTCAGCACCAAACTCAGATAAAACTACTATAGCCTGTCAGAAAATTGTTCTCCTAAGATCCTCATAGGAAATAGAGAATTTAAGAGAAGTTTTAAATGATTGAATTATTCTTGTGGGTATTTTTTCTCCTCTCAGAGTATCAGAGCCAATGGTAATTTTCCAAATGAAGCACTTGGAAACGTCCTGAGGATTTTTCTTTGTGAGAGAATATTGTAAGTAAAACATAAGGTCAAAAGCATCAGCCTGACTACTCTTGAGAGTAGCATGACTGAGCTTCAGCCCTCCTTCCCTGAGGCTTCAGGCAGCAGAACGCCGCTCTCTGAAGATGAAATCAGCCTGGCAGTTGCACAACAAAAGCATTCTTCATAACTAAATTCCTCGGACCACATTCTGAGAAGATACAGGGGATTGTCACCAGAATTTCTCTACAGTCTCATGTCTGCCACACATCAGTTCCATCAGTGGAGCTTGTTGCTGTTTTCTGTGCTGTGAGCTCATCTTTAAACCAAGAACATGCACGAGAGCGGAGACCAACTTCAGATGAGCTTTTTGAACGTCTTTCCACTTGGGAAGTTCCTCATTCCTCACAGAGTCAGCTCTCTAACACATTCATGAAGTGGTTTTTATTACACAGCCAAACCCAGCTGGGCAGCTGCTACTAAAGCAACCAGAGAAGTGACTTTGTTCTACTTGCACTGTCAAAAGCTGAAAATAAATAGTACCACATCAAAAGATGCAATATTACATGCAATTGGACAAGAGGGTAAAACCAAACTGTAATCATCTTAAGCAGACAGCAAAGCATCCCTTTTGCTGCACTATATCACACCAAGTACTCTTATTTCTTAAGGAAAACAAAAAAAGCATTTTCTGGGATTAGGGATCAGAGGATTAGTTGTAAGATTACAGCAAGAAAGCACATTTGAAATCTCAAAAACAGATTAATAACTGATTGGACAAATAAATTAGTGCAGAGCAAAATGATTCCAAATCAAGATCAAATTTGGCACTTCAGAAGATTCCCTTTATTTGAATTTGGGCATTTGAAGATCTCCAAAGCAAGCAGTTTCCATTTTATTAGGTCAAGTATGAGACATGAATTTGGGTAGCAGGCAGTTTCTTGAGCAAGCAGGCAGCTGCTCTCCTGGATGGTAAGTTGGAGATTCTACCAAAGCAGTGAAAATTTGAGCATTGCATGAAGGTTTTTAAACACAGGCCAATATTAGAAAGGTTAAAGGGTTCAATTTTCAGTAGTCAGGCAAGCCCATTTCTGGACATAGGTGGCTGTGGGTGCTCAGGTGTGTGCAGACACACACCTGTGAACAGGGATTTCCTCAAAGCTACTGTGCAAACCAACTGGAAACTGAAAACAAATCCTGCAACACTTTCCAGCTGAAGTGTGAAGCTGCAATCTAAGGATTACTCTTCCAGCCCATTACCAGCACAAGCTGTTGGTGACCAGTTATGGCACATGTTTTGAGTTGGATCTTTACACTTCCTAGTGGATTGCCTGAGCTGCAGGAAATCATAATTTTTATATTCCATTGTTTTCTAGAGTAGTAAACAATTTGGGGCATTAAAAACCTTGCTGGCCAAATAACTCTGAGCCAGCTGGCTGAGCAATGATTTAATTTGCTTTACTACTGGCCCCCAGACACACAGCCTCACCCTGATGCACCTATTCTATGGCCACAAAATTAACTACCCAGACCTGCCCTTCTCAGCTCTTCAGCTTATGCAGTGCTCATTTCTCACTTTCAACTCACCCATCTATTTGCAGTAGCTACAGGACTTAACTGAGGAGGAGGCTGAGGGGGAGAGCTCATTGCTCTCTACAGCTTCCTGAAAGGAGGTTGCAGTGAGGTGGGGTTGGTCTCTTCTTAGTATCAGGTGACAGGACAAGAGAAAGTGGCCTGAAATTGTGCCAGGGAAGGTTTAGGGTTGAGTATTAGGAAAAATTTGCTTCCTGCAAAATTGGTCAGGCATTGGAACAGGCTGCCCAGGGAGGTGGTGGAGTCATCGTCCCTGGAGATGTTCAAGAAATGTGTGGAAAGGGATCTCAAACACTGGAACAGGCTCCACAGGGGGGTGGTTGAATCCCCATCCATGGAGGTGTTTCAAAGGGGCAGAGAGGGACTTGGTTTAGCCCCAGACTTAGAAGAATTAGAGACTGGTTGGACTCAATGATCTTAAGTGTCTTTTCCAACCCAAGTGATTCCGTGGCATGGCACTTTGGGACATGGTTTAGTGGTCATGGTGGCCTTAGGCTGGCAGTTGGACTCAATGGTCTTAGAGGGCTTTTCCAACCAAAACAATTGTCTGATTCCCTGATTCTACTGAAAATGCTCCCTCAAGCCTCTTCCTTTGCAGAGAAGATGGGAGGAAAGCCTCTCAATCTTTGCCAGATGCTGATTGTGCCTTACAGTTGATTAGCTGGTGCACAAGCACAGTGGCAGCAAGCTGTGGCTCTGGCTTTCTTAGAAACTGCACACTTGTATTCTTGCTGCATTCTTAAGTTACCTCTAGGTAAATGCTGAGGAAACATTCTCAGGCTCATCATACCCATATTCACCCAGATGTTGGACTGCTGTGTTCGAGTGGCAGGCTGCTGTCTCAGGAAGAGCAGGTAGCGAGGAAAGAGCTCCAGCTCAGGCACGTTTGTTTTGCTGTTTTTGATCACCTAGGAAAAGAGGTTTAAAAGACATTTTAGAGACTGCTGACCCAAAGGTGCAAGAAAGCCAAAGAGGGGTAGGAAGTAATGATTAGAGCAAATGGTTCAAAAAATAAACTTTGTTTTACTAGGAGACAAGAAACCTGAACTTCCGATGGAGTCTTAGGCAAGCATCCACAGGAACAACAGTTTCCTGCTTTCTAAGCACTTTTGGAAGCTTATTAGTTGCAGGCTGTCAAAAGCCAACACCTCATTTAGAGAAGCAGAGCTGCCTGGACCATACCATGGAAAGAACCTTTTCCTAATTCCAGAAACAGATGGGAACCTACAATGCACCTCACTCCTATCACTCGGTGTTTGCTTCAGATCAAAGTTTCACAGCTGTTGAAAAAGCTCCCACATGCTGTGTAAGATCATTTCAGTTCATAAACTCACAACATTGAGACCTTTGTTCTGAACTTTAGCAAGCATAGGACTGAATTTAAAACTTTGCACTGTAAGAACAGACTTGAAAATTTCTTCTGTTGCATTTTTAATCCGCTGACAGAAAGAGCTGGAATGATTCCAGAGTAAGACTTGCAGCTCTCCAGTCACCATTGCTGCCCAGACATTGACACACAGTGGAAGGAATGTTCACTGCTTCTGAAAGCATGCAAAGCAAAAGACAACACACAGCTTAAGCTGTGGGAAACAACACAATGCACTGAAGTGCCACGAGATTCAACTTGAGTTAGAACAAAAAAAAATACCCAAAAAGCTGATGGACAAAGCTTTGAGCAACCTGCTTCAGTGGGAGGTGTCCCTGCCCATGGCAGGGCTTTGGAACTACATGATCTTTAAGGCCTTGCCAATCCAAACCTTTCTATGAATCTATTTTCTGGAAAGAAACAACTTAACAGTGTCTGCTGTGGGGTGGGAGATGAGAACTTGAAGTGCCTGTGTACAAGGTGGCAAGGAATCAAATGGTCTTCAAGAATTGCAGTGCTCAGATTACCAAGTGTCAAAATATTCCTTAATTATGGGCTGAAGAGCCTCAGTTTACACAGGTATTGTTTGTATTTTTTTGGAGACAGGATCTCCAAACTGAAATTCTCTTATGCTGAGCAGAAGTCTCTTTTCTTATGGGGGGGGAAAAGAAAGGCTCTTATGAAAAAAGAGAAAGTCTCCCTTTTCTTTTTGACCCTATCACACAACTCCCAAGCACTTTACTTTGTGTATAAAGAGATGTGGCCTTGGGTGGCTGACGGAAGGTGTTTGTTTCCATGGAGAACGTGTGGGAGCAGGGTAACAGAAGGCAGTGATTTTTCACTGTAAACTTGCCAGTACTGCAGCTACCAGACCAAACTGTCAAAAATCACACAGCTAATTCTCTCCTCTTTGTGACACTGAATATTTCTGACACCAACCACCTCATCTCGTAGAATGGCTCAGGTTGGAAGGGACCTCAGAGCTCACCTGCTCCAACCTCCCCAGCATGGGCAGGGACACCGCTCAACTAGACTCAGCTGCCCAAGGCCTCACCCAGCCTGGCCTTAAACACCCTCAGGAAGGAGGCAGCCACAGCCTCCCTGGGCTGCTCCAGAGTCTCACCACCCTCATACTGAAGATCTTCCTCAGCTCCAGTCTAACCCTGCTCTGCCTCAGCTTCAAACCATTCTCCCTTGTCCTGTCTAGAGATACCCTCAGGAAAAGTCCCTCTGCAGCCTCTCTGTAGGATCCCTTCAGCTCTAAGGTCTCCCCTTACAATCTCTATTGGTATGTAACTAATTTCTTTTGCTACCACCAAAATAAATCCTCTCCCTTACTTTTTCTTAAGTGCAGCTGCTCTAAGAGACTACCTGACACAGAATAAATCAACCACTAGGTGGAATAAATACACTCCACAGAAACTCAAAGCAGCTCCCCCCGTTGTTAAGTGAACAGGCTGAATTACTTCCATTTTTCTTGCCTCTAACATCACTCTACTCTTTTTGTGTGTGTGTGAATTCAGTATTAATAATTCAAGGCATGCCAGCTTTAGCCTCAAATGCTGATGACCTGTTAATGGTTCTTGCAGTGTTACACACAGAAAGAGAGAGATAGCTCAATAAATTGGGAGTAAATTATATGATTCAACACTGGCTATTGCTCTGTAATTACTGCTTCTCTTTCAGGGATATTGTTGCTGTTTCAACTGCAACCAAAAGGAAAGAAAACAACAACAACAACAACAACTCATTCTCATTGGGATAATACAAGTGAATTCTTAGCCCATTAGTCAATTTCATGTAATACACTGCACTTTCACATTTGAAAATGATATTTTGTAGTACATTCTGCATTGTGCCCCAAATTAATTTTGAATGAAAGATATTACAGCTTTAATCTAGCAAACACTGGTGTCAGTTACAAAAAGCCTATTTCAAGTCCTTTGTGGTTTTTTTTTTGCCTTTTTCCTAGCTAAACTTTGATGCAAACAAGTAGAAACAGCACAATTGCTCTTTGACAGCCTCTTGCTAATTATGGCCCCTCCCTGGGAGCGTTCAAGGCCAGGCTGGATGAGGCCTTGAGCAGTGCAGTCTAGTTGAGATGCGTTCCTGGCCAGGGCAGGGAAGTTGGAGTAGATGATCTCTGAGGCTCCTTGCAGCCTAAGCCATTCTGTGATCTGCTTAAAATAACGACTGGTATTCACACAGCCATGACACAACACCTGCAACAGCTGAACTTGAAGGACAGCAATTGTTAGCTTGCTCTCACTTCATGAAATTGTAAGAGAGAGAGAGAGAGAGAGAGAGAAGTATTTTCAAAGCTGCAGGTGTCCCAGTTTTAAATCTATTGGGTTTGCAGACAGGCTGAAAATGTATCCAAGCTTGTAAAGGTGGCTGTTTTGATGCCAAGTCTTTCAAACTGCTCTCAAGTTTACTTTTGTCTGCTTTAGCCATCATGATCACTTGAGCACTTCTGCCCTTTTGCACCATCTCCTGGGGCTTGTGCTGCAAACCTCCTGGCAAATATCCACAACTTGCTATCCATGTCCACTTCTGCTCTCCAAGGCTTTTCATTGAGACTGCTCATTCTGGATCCAGTGGGAGATGACCATAAAAGATTACCTCGTGCAACCGGCAGAAGCTGGGCCGCACTAGGTTGGTTTATATTATCTTGGGGTCTATGATCACAACTCACCGGCCTGGGCAAGGACAGATTTGCTCCATACCAATGGTACAGTGCTCTCCAAACTGGTTCAGGTACCATGACATAGTCTTTTCCTTCTATCAGCTGTGGAGATCTCTTTAATCTTCCACCCTCCATTGTTAACGAGGCAGCCTTGAAACAAAGAGGGAATTTATCACATCTCGAGTGAAGCAAGAGCCCTCAGCTTTGTTCTGTGACAAAGCAGTCTTAATGCAGAATGGAGCCACTCCATGGAAAAACACAACATGACATAAGCAGCTGTGGTAAAAGCATGCTCAAAGACAACTTTGCCTGTATGCACATTTACCTTCACTGGTTCTTGTGTTACTAGAGGTTGGTTATCAATAGCTCCTGGTTTCTGAGGATTAAGCTGCAGCAAATTATTCCCATTGGCTCCAAGGAAACACTGGTTATTGTTGTCTGAAGTATTATGCTGCCTAGCAAAACAGACATCAGTCCCTGGTGTGCCAGGGTAAAGAGCATCTGTAACAGAACACAAGGGGAAAAAGAAAATCTCTGTTTTAGTTCATGACTTCATAAACCAGAAATGACTTAAACCTCTCCATCTTTTCTTTGTTTTTTAACAGGTATTGGCAGGCAATCAGCCTAAGTTTTTATCATCAGGTACGCTTAACATTTCCTTATTGTCTGGATGTCTGAATATCAAACTCCTGAAAATCTTATCTCCAGAACTGAATATACATGCACTAATGCTTTGGGTTTAGTTTTCCTCCTTGAAAGGGCAACTGGTTTTATTCATACAGAACTTCAGTTATGCAGAATACTACATCTAAATGTCAAGCTGGAAAAGAGAAAGAAGCTTTAGCTTCAAATTTGTCTCCCTTCCCACACTTCCCCTATCTCCCCCCCAAAGCCCACCCTGCAAAGTGCTCACAGTAATTTATCTACTTTAAATTGAAGTTACAATTTGAAGGTATAGATTTTAAACCACCAGATGCAGCATTCAGCTGTCTTGCAAGAAAACCCCAGCAGCTCACATTGTCACAAGAACTGACTGAAAATCATCACTAAAACCTCTTCATTCACAAAAATGGCCTTGAGAAGCCACACCACCTCACTTAAGAGCACATGCCCTGAAAAACTCTAAGTGTGCTCTTCCTAATTGTTTCCTGCTTCTCTTTGTAGTTTCTGAGGTGACCCTGCTGCAAGACAACACCAACTCGGCATGAGCTAGAAACAGCTTCATATGAAGAGTGGGGATAAAAAACACTCAGAAAACAAATGATAGGATAAAAACTACCCTGAAAACAACTCTGGAAACTCATTATTGTATGAAAGACAAATTGCTGCTTGAACAAGATTGCTTCTTGCTTATCTGCTACAGACTAAGATGCCCTAGTCATGACATCCACATGCAGGCCACTGCTGCAGGCTAAACTATGTTATCTTGTTGCCTGGAGAAATCCATGCAGTAGGTAGTTCTACATTAAACCTCCAAGGAAATAAGATGTTATGCTTACTGCTGCTAGTGGTCTCTGAAGCTTCTGATGCAGTAGAAATATTATCTGAAAACTTTTCTTCTGATGCACTGAAGTTATTAAGACCTCCCATTTTCTCTTCTCCCTGTTCTGAAGCTGCAGCAGCTACGAGTGAATTCTTACCTCCATTCAAGACAGATGAAGGCTCTATCACAACAGGGTTTGCATCCTAAAATTGGTAGGCAAGTAGAAAAGTTAAATTATACACCAAAAAGCAAAGAGGTTTAGCAATAGCCAAACCAAGTCACCAAAATTCACAGCTATGTGACCACAATGAGCTTTGGAATGAAAAAAAACACAACCACCACAACTTTCTACATCTACTGCTGAAAATGCTGCAGGAACAGCCAAGAACTGTTAAACCAGTTGAATAAATTCTTCTGCAGAGTATAAAACCTGAAATACTACATTATTTCCTCTAGCTAGACACATAAAAAGAAAACCATTTCAGACAGCTATAGTTACAGGCTATAAATACTCAAGATTTGTCCTTGTTGAATTTCATATGGTTAAGGGGGAACAGCAAGCATAAGATCAACAAAAACCCAAACCCATTCCTGGCTCAAACCTGAAAGATTTGAAGTCTTCCCTAACTTTGTTTTGTAGCACAGTTTCCTTAAGGGAAGCAGCATTGCAAAGGCAGTCTCTGGCTCACACTTGGGCAAGATTCACAGAATGGTTTGGGTTGGAAGGGATCTTAAAGATCAGCAATTTCCAACCCTCCTGCCATAGGCAGGGACACCTTCCACTTGACCAGGTTGCTCAAGGCATCATCCAACCTGGCCTTGAACAACTCCAGGGAGGGGGCACCAACAACCTCCCTAGGCAACCTCTTCCAGTGTCTCCCCAGCCTCACTGGAAAGCATAAATGTGAAGATAAATAAAGGTGGAGAAAAAATTGTGCCTTCCCCCCAAAGCATAACTTCCCCGACCAGTACAGACAAGATGTAAGAATAATTCTACCCAATTTACAGCAGTCACAAGAAGACACCAGAAGATAAAAGGGAACTAACTGAGCTCTAGAGGAGGAAAGAAGAAAACCCAGGCAGTGAACATCACTGTAACAACATTGGGGAAAGGGATGTTTGCTGTTTGATGTTGTCCCTTAAACATCACTTGCCAAGTAACAAAATTGTGCAGTAGAAAAAGAAGGCTAAAATGTCTGTTGGAATGACAGTAATCATCCATGGAGTTCCACAGCAATTCTGAGTGCTCTCCTTGCTCCAGAAGTAGACAGAGGACTAATGGCATTGTGCTTTTATGCAGGGGATTAGGTTTGAACTCATGTGCACATCTGAGCACTATCTGAGACTATGACAAGGATCATATTACCTAATACTGAGGCATTTAGCCAGCATTTGTCCAAATCACTGTGCACAAAGAAGAGCTGCAATTACATGGGCAGTTAATGCACACATTGCAGTTTTCTGAGGAGTTTTAGTTCCTTGTGTTTATAAAACAACTCAAATATTTATTTGCTTACTTAGCACTACATAAAACTCTTCTGAGAAACAGTCTGTTTCACTTCTGTAACCTGCAAAGAACTATCAACATCCCACAGAATGGGTTGGGTTGGAAGGGACCCTAAAGATCAGCCAGTTCCAATCCTCTGCCATGGGCAGGGACAAATCCCACTAGACCAGGTTGCTCAGTTACATTTTATTACATGGAATTTCATTGAAAGTGCTTCCACAGCAATGCTTTGGCTCCACTGTTTTAGCTGGAGGGGGTTAGACAGCACCTTGTAACTGTATGGTTTTAGCAGGACTCCTTGGATCACCATCAGCTACTGGACTACTCTTCATCATTGCCTATAAACCAAATTCAACCAACTCCCTCCTTTATTTGTCCAAAAACAATAAAAATGGCCCAAGTAAAGTCAAAAGCACATCAGGTAGCTTTATCATATCACCAAGTGAATCAGGAGACTTCAGGGGAGCTCTATTGTGAGAGGATGTTTTTATTCCAAAACTATTTTGACAAGCAGGAGTGATGAAACAAAGCAAGAGAGAGATGACAGTTTAATGAAATTACAGTGAAAAGCTCACCATGTGACAGTGATTCAGCAAAACAATTATTTTCCTCACAGAGACAGGAGATGCTTAATTTCAAGCATTATTGGTTAAGCAGTCATTTGCTCCACACTCCTCCTTTTCAGCAGACAAAGAAATCACTTACTCAGGAAGCATTATTATTATACTTACATATTTGACATACTCTTTCCACTGGTGCCACCATGGCATTGCAATCAGGAACCAGTTGTGCCCTGGCTGAAGGCCATACCTGCTTTCTCTTTCTAGCCAGCCTCTGCACAGAAAGCAAGCACAGCAGGAAGCATTAGCTGGAACAGGGGAAAAGACAGCCCTCCTTTGGAAAAATATCAGAAGGTTGATTCTGAAACCTGGTTTAGATTCTGAGCAAAACACACACCTAATAATCTGGCCTTCCTCTTCTGGAGTGGCAGGTCGTAGCCCCAAAACTATATGACACACCTGGGAAAAGAAAGCAATTCTTATTAAGAATGCCACCACCATGAAAGAAAAGAACAACTCTAATGGGACTCCTCAGAAAATTCTTTTTAATCATGTAGGAAAATTACCTAAAAATGAAGAAATGAGTAAAAACAACAACAAAAAAAAGAGAAGTACTTTGAGGTAGGAGATTCACAACCTGCTAAGACAAAGAACCAAGAATGTCAAAGGCCCCAAGTCAAATTAAGGTGAACAGGATATAAATTGCCATTATTTTCAGGCCCGAAGCAAAGGCCATGAATGATCACAGTGACTGACATGGATCAGATATACCAAAGGTTAAGGTGGTGAGGGAGAGAGGGAATGAGGAACTGGGAGAATGCAAGCCGTCGGAAGAGGATAAGCTAAAGGTTAAACAGTAAAGAGAATGGGAAAGGGCAAAACTGGGGAGATGTGGCTGTCTAAGAAACCGAGGGGACACATGCACGTGAAGAGACCAAGAGAGAAGTTTAAAGCAGTCCAGCCAAGCAGTCACCACCCAAAAGGCTCTTGAAATTGTCCAACTTTCCCCGAGTATCTGATGCTTCATTCTTCTCTATGAAACAAGCACAGAAGAAAAGGCACCACTCCCAGACGGCTGCTCCAGGGGGGGGAGGCTTTATTCCAAGGACAAGACAGCAGTGCCCCATGGCTAATATTTTCCTCCTTTCTTCCTAGCCAAAGCAGCCCGGGCTTGGCTGAGAGAGGACTGTGGCTGGTTGCTGCCGGCAGCTGCCAGGCACAGGGCGTGTGGCGGGGAGCGGAGGGGAGCAGCCTCTGCCCCAGCCTTTGTCTCCCAGCGCAGGGAGGAGGCTCAGCTGTCTCCTCTCCCAGACGGTTTTCAAATTGGTGGTTACTCATAACATGATTTATAGTCTTTTCCTTATGTCTCTTTTGAGGCCATCAATTTGCATCTCAGCTGGAGATTTCTAATGACTGGTGAGATATCTTATTTAGATTTATATTACAGTGTGAGAGACTATTCCACATTCTGAATAAAACAAAGGCCATTAGCTGCTGGGAAGCAACAGCTTTTCCAGCACACACAACACAGCTGGCTCTGATATTCCTTTTTAACCTCATGTAGCACTGTGCCAGTATCAGATTCTTCATAGAAACTATCCCTGCTGCAAACAAACCCAGTTGTTGACAAGCTCTCCATGGCGCTCCGCTCAGACTACTTAAGATTCTCTGCCTGCAGATGAGCCACACAAGCTCATGACAGTTCAAATAAATGCCCAGACAAATCAATGGCAGACTCGGTCCTCTTGAGCCTGCAGCATGAGATGAGGGTGCCTCAGATGATAAAAGTATCAAAGGAAATAAGAATCTGAAATGAAAATGTAGTGACTCTGTCAGGAGAAAAAAATACAGCAGACCTCCAGCAGCAATGTGGAACAAGGGTAGTGAGTAATCATCAGTAGGGAAAGTTCATTAAGGGCTCTTCATCTTCATCATGTTGCATAGAATGGGTTGGGCTGGAAAAGACCTTAAAGATCATCCAGTTCCAACTTCCCTGACGTGGGCAGGGACACCTCCCCTAGCCCAGGTTGCTCAAGGCCTCATCCAGCCTTGGCCTGCAACACCTCCAAGGAGGGGACATCCACAACCTCCCTGGGCAACCTATTCCAGTGCCTCCACCCTCACTGTAAGAGAGTCTCCCCAGAGCCTTGTCTTCTTCATCAGTATTAAGTAGTGATAGGAACTTGATGCTAGGCAGTCCAAAAATAAAGGCAGCCCCTCTTGAGAAGGCTGCAATGGGAGCACAACCTGATGCAATTAGAGATACAGAGAATTTGAAGAACTGTCTCATTTTACTCTCTCCAGCTGCGATGAAGCTGATGGTCTCAGACCCCCCTCACTCACTCACTCACCCTGAAGTTGTTGGAAAAGCAGTCCAGGGTCATAAACAGGAGAGTCAGGAGCCTGCTATTGAGGCAGCCTCTCACAACAGTTTTTTTGTTTTAAAAACCCCACAGAGCTGCTCTCTGATGAAACAGTTTTCTGCTACAATCTGACCCTGTAACTGATTAAGCTTCACTTGTAAGATGAGAGCAGAGCCCACTGGCTCTCCCCAGCCCTCTCTGGAAGATCTGAGACTGTCATACAGGGCTGGAGGTGAATGCTAAATCAGGGCAAACCTCCAAGGCTCCATTAGGATTATTACTTTTTAAACTCTTAAGTATCAACCTCTACAGGAAATGGATAAGGAACAAACTGCAGTGAATGAAAATACTCTTAGGGGGTGATTTCCTGCACAAAGTGAGCCTGAGCTAAAACATGACTGCTTCAAGGATTTACAAAAATCCAGTTCCACCTCAATTAAGAATAAAATTCAGTAGACCCTTAATCCTCAGCTTCTGCATCACAATAGTGATATGATACCACAGCTTTCAAGGACTGCTTCATTAAGACAGCCATGAGAGCTCCCTTAGATGGCCTTCACAGAAAACACAAAGGGAAAGTGATTGCATGAAGTTTAGCAACACCTTTGCTCCTTTGCTGGGTCACCTTCTTGGCAAAGACTTGCAAGAACAACTGGTTAAGAGCACAGCCTTTTCCTAGTGGAGAATATAACTGCTGATGCACTTGAAATTGCATTTTATATGCAGCACAGGATGCTCTCTTCAACAAATTCTGCTTTAGCCATCCCCAAACACTGAAAAGAACAAGAATCCAGGAGAGAATCAGCCCACCGAGGTAACGCACAACCGCAAACCCACCTCAGTTACTGCAGCAGGGTGCTGGCCAGATGCTGATGCTGCACTGTGTGGCCATGCCAAAAGCTCAGGAGTTAATGATCATAATTTGCAAGTTCAATTTCCTCTAAACATACCTGAAACAGTAGGTTTAAAAATTCATTGGCAAGCGCACTCTTCACACTCCATATCTGGTAGTCCTCCAGTGTGAGGTGTCCAAGCTTAGTTGAAGGGAGAAGGAAAGAGGAAGGAAAAGCCATCAAACCATTAACCATGGCTACTTTAGCTCTGAAACAATATAGAATCATAGAATGGTTTGGGTTGGAACAGACATCCAGAGGACATCTAGTCCAACCCCCCTGCAGTCAGCAGGGACATCCTCCACTAGATCAGGTTGCTCAGAGCCCTTGAACATCTCCAGGGATGGGGCCTCAACTACCTCTCTGGGCAACCTGTTGCAGTGTTCCAGCACTTTGTTCCTAACATCCAATCTAAATCTGCTCTGCTCTCATTTCAAACCATTGCCCCTTGTCCTACCACTGTAGGCCTTTGCAAACAGTCCCTCTGCAGCCTTCTTGTAGCCCCCTTCAGGCACTGGAAGGCTGCTTTAAGGTCTCCCCGGAGCCTCCTCTTCTCACCCCCAGCTCCCTCAGCCTGTCCTCATAGAAGAGGTGCTCCAGTTCCCTGATCATTTTCATGCCCTCTTCTGGACCAGCTCCATCAGGTCCATATCCTTCCTCTGTTGAGGGCTCCAGAGCTGGACACAGTACTCCAGGTGAGGTCTCACCAGAGCAGAGTCAAGTGGCAGAATCACCTCTCACCATGCTGCTTTTGACGCAGCCCAGGATGTGATTTGCCTTCTGGGCTGAATCATATCACTGTACATAGTTCACCAGTTGTATATGATATTATTGCCTAGTAGCTTGATAATGTGTAAGTTCCTATTGAATTACTAGAGCTCCTGAGGAGAAAGTCTCTTTAAATAGCACACAACAGAAGCCACACTAACGCTCCAGGCTCTCTTTTTCAGATCATTTTTAACATGAAACAAAAGAACACTTTCTCCAGAACAAAAGTCAAGCATCAGATTTAAAACTGGTATTGATTATGCACAGCCAAGCCTTGCAAAGAGCAAATGCTTCAAAGTCAGTTCATCTGGTTATGTATGACTTGCAAAATTCACTGTTCTTTCTCTCACAAGCAGTGTGTGGGAAATTTTAATGGAAAACTGACATTTCTTTAAAGGGATTCCTCTATTGACACATTTAAGAAAGCACAAGGGTCTTCTTTCTTGCAAATCACAGAATTGTTTAGGTTGGAAAAGACCTTTAAGGTTGAGTCCAACTGCTAAATAAACTGAGGGCAGAAAAATGACAAGGAAAGAACAGCAAATGCCTACCTTTGTGGTATCATGCATGTTCAAAATATCTTCTACAATGTCAGACAAATCCATGCCCAATTCCTTAAACAAAAGGAAGGGAAAACAGAGTTAAATCCTCACAGCATTCTCCAGGGCTGCACATGTTCAACAGAATGATCTATGGGTAAGAAACGCTGAAGATCCCTTCTGTGTAATTCACAGCTGACTGCTCCCAGACAGCTGTACCTTTGTAGCTAAGGTTTTTAAAATGAAGCAGCACACACTGCAGGCAAATCATTCTGCTTTGGCAATGGCAGCTCAAGAGTTATGCAAGGAAAGTTACATCCAGTTATCAGCATTCAGCTAAGGTAGAATTCACAGAATGCTTTGGGTTGGAAGGGATCTTACAGATCATCCAGTTCCAACCCCCCGCCATGGGCAGGGACACCTCCCACCAGCACAGGTTGCTCAAAGCCTCATCCAGCCTGGCCTTGAACACCTCCAGGGAGGAGGCATCCACAACCTCCCTGGGCAACCTGTGCCAGTGTCTCCTCACCCTCACTGTAAAGATTTTTCTCCTAATCTTCAGTCTAAATTCCATTCTAGCTCAGGGAAGCCAGCATTTCACCAAAACCATGCTCAAACATTCCCATCCCTGCTATTGAAGGATGAAGGATTTTAAGAAGCAGAAGGGAAATGAGTGAAAGCCCAGGTGGGACTTACAGGTATTTTATCAGTACGATTATCTTTCCAGACCTCTAGGAGTGCCACCACCATGTCCTTCAGCTCGGTGCGAGACAAGACTCCATCCCGGTCGATGTCAAAAACCTTGAAGCAAACTGAGACCCAGAAAGAAAAAGGAAATTACTTTTCTCTGCCAGAACTACTCAACAATTATTTTCTCTTTTTCTTGCAGAATGTAAAAGTCTGCAGAGTCACAAGAACATGATTTAGTGCTGACAGTTTTGATGAGGCAGGATGCATGTGTGGTGGTGAGGAAATGGAGCAGCTGTGTTTAATAAACTGAAATGGAGATCCCTGCAATTCTGTGCTGTGTTTTCTGATGTGCCATAGCAGGGAACATATGTGCATCCAGAAATTTCCACTCAATGAGAGCTTTTAAGTTGCAGCAATATGGCTTTTGGGAAAGTATGGAACAAAGGTATTTCAAACCCACAAGAACCTCGCAGGGAGACAGCTGAAAAGTGGAGACGAAACAAGCCAGACCATGCTCTTTACCACAAGACAATCAAATAGGGCATTCAGTTTGGATTAGAGCTAATAAATAGGTAAGTGTTTGCAGTTTTGATATGGAGATATACACTTCTGTGTCATAATCACAGAATGGTTTGGGTTGGAAGGGACTGTCAAGTCATCTAGTCCAAGCTGTGAGCAGGGACATCCTCCACTAGAGCAGGTTTCTGCTAAGCATGTTCAGAATTTTTATGAAGCTCTAGGTGATAGCATCTAGAGAATTAGGTTTAGTCATCCTTTATAAGAGGAAGCCTTGATAGTTAGCATTTCTGTAACGTCTGAACTTCTGAAGTCTGTGACTTCTCACAGACACTTGCTTAGAGACATTCTAGAAGGGTGGAAAGAACTGAAACTTCCCTGCTCAAACCTGCAAAACCTCTTGAAGATGAAGAGTTACCATTCTGCATACTTACACTTCTGTCTTTCTGCCAAGGGTCCCCTGCAACATGCTGAGAGCCCACAGGAAATTTCTTTAAAATCTATGTGATTGTCTCGGTTTTCATCAAAAGCATTAAACAAACCTGCAAAGCACAAAAGCATCTCCTGTTACGGCAGCCGGCTGAAGCAGCTGACAGTTGTACTTGGCAGTCACAGCAAGGGTTAATGGTTAACATTTGCAAGAAGTACCAACGCTTAGGACTGGAACTAATTCTTAGGAAGTGGAATAAAGGTAATTAAGCACTTCCAAGACCATTTGGAAAGGTGAATTAGATTCCTCCTCGATGGCCAGAAAAACACCCCGGGGGCAGGGTGGGGAAGGAATCATGAATACTGAAGAGAAACCTTCTTTTCAAGGCTTCCTTGGAGTGACTGTTATAGAGAGCACATCCAAACCGGGATGGCCAGCACCAGCATTATCACAACAGCTAAGGGATCAAAATAGTAAAAGCCCTCAGATACCAGCTGCTTTTGGCTTTTCTGAAGTGCCTGCTAGAAACTCCTGTGAGAACCCCTGAATACCACTGCAAGTTTAGCCCTAAGAGAGTCAGGAGATTTAGTCAAGGATTAAAGAATCCTACTCTTTCAGAACACATCACTTCTTTTCTCTGAGGACAGGGTTTGTTGGGTTTTGGTGGGGTTTTTTTTGGTTGGTTGGTTTTGGGGGTTTTGTGTAACATGACTAAGTGGCACTATCCACAGCAGACATACAGAACAACCAGAAACCTGCCCCCTCCAACCATTCAACCTGCCCCCCTCCAACCATTCAACCTGCCCCCCTCCAACCATTCAACCTGCCCCATAGCAGCTGTGGAAATTTTGGATCACTAATTGGCTAAAACACACTAACAAGCACAAGGGTGGAGGGATATATCCCTGCTGATCTGAACATCAGGTCTGGTGTTTTAACAGCTTGCATCTGCTGAAGATGAATTTCCCATCTTCTACTTACTGCTGCCACTTGTCAGTATAACTGACCATTTGGTGACAAAAAATTGTCACTCTAGGAGCGCAGACAAAAACTAGCACGGAAGTTGAATGTTACTTAATGTCCTTATGTTGTGTAGTAAATGGCAATTAGACAGTTGCAACCTCCAGTTATTACCAGAGTGGCTTCAACTTGAAAGACCAGCTTGGCTATTAATGGCTGCATTGCATCACACAAATCTCCTAACTGAGCCTTCTGAACAAAACCTTCCTTGACTCACACTGTTAGGGGAGGCTCTTTCATTGACTGCATGATACAGCTCCTGGCTTGCATGCTGAATTGTCATTTAATGGATGAAACTCACATCTGTCAGTTTAAAATCAGTCTTCTGCCTTCCCTCCCTCAGGGACAGCAGAGTATTTTGTCATTACAGCATATTAAGGGACCCAACAAAAATAATTTAAGCACTAGAGGGGAAATTCTGCATGAGGTTTGACACAATTCCTGACAACCAATAAGAATGTAACACACAGAAGCATCGCTTCATAGATTCACAGAACGGTTTGGGTTGGAAGGGACCTTAAAGATCCTCCAGTGCCAGCCCCCCTGCCATGGGCAGGGACACCTTCCACTACCCCAGGTTGCTCAAGGACTCATCCAGCCTGGCCTTGAACACCTCCAGGGAGGAGGCATCCACAACCTCCCTGGGCAACCTGTGTCAGTGTCTCCTCACCCTCACCGTAAAGAATTTCTTCCTAATCCCCGGTCTAAATCTCCCCTCTTCCACCTTAAATCCATTCCCCTCTTGTTCTATCACTACAAGCCCTTGTAAAAATTCCTTCAGCACCTCCTCTGCCATTCCAGATTCCCCAACAGAGATCTTTCCAGGCATCCTGTCTCATTTTCAAGCACTCAGAACTCAGTGGAATGAATCTCTGTAATTTAAGCTTACAATATATTTCAAGAGGCCCACTTTGGAGCCACACCATTTGTGTGTCAGCAGACCATCAGGTACCCAACACCACAGCAACATCACTTCCCTGCACATTCAACCCAGGGTTCCATACCTTCACTCAGAGATGGGTGTATGGGAGGGGAAACCAAGGGGGCAAATGTTTCTAAATCAAAACGCCCAGTTCTCGATTGAGCTTTCAGCAGCCAGTAGCGTTTCTCCAGATCGATGATGTCAGATTCCTCCACTGTACAATCAACAAGAAAAAAAGAAGAAAATGTTGTGCCTTGTTTAGGCCATGGTAGAATTCAGCACCAAATAAAAATGCAGCATGACTTTGTCACAAAGAGAAGCTGTATTCATTTTCTTACGCCTGACTCCTGCACACAACAACTGAAAATCCAAGCAGCAGAGAAATGAAGGTTTGATTTTATCTTATTTATTTACAGAATCATCTTACCTGGTCACCACCCAGGAATTCAACATCTTTCTTCTTCCTAACATCCAGTCTAACCCTGCTCTCCTCAGCTTCAAACCATTCCCTCTTGTCCTGTCTCTAGACACCCTTAGGGAAAGTCCCTCTGCAGCCTTCCTGTAGGATCCCCACAGGTATTGGAAAGCAAACAAAGTGCTACGGAAAGGTGAATAAAAATAGCCAGAGGCAGAAGTTGTGTCTCCTTTCAAAGCCTTCTAGACAGAGGCCTTTCTCTTTACATTTTATCCTTGAAATTAAATGCATAGGTAGATACTTGCATATGGAGAAAGGTGAGAAGTATTGTTGAGTAGAAACTTTTGTGTGTCACAACCCTGCTTTAGGTCAGTGTGATCTAATTGGTTCTCAAATAGATCTGCAATGACAAAGCTGGCTATATTAAGACCCACTACGTGTGATCCCATTCCCAGATGGTTCTGAGGCTTTAAATCCATGCCAGCTTTCTAATAGGTTTAACTGGAGCTATTTGGCCTGGTTTAGCCTAGAGAAACAATAATAATCCTGTAAGGCTTAACAACAGAAGAGACCTCTCCCTCCAAAAAAAAAAATAGCTGTATGTCAAATTGAAATAGTTTACTCCTCCCAATGACAGAAATAGGAAAAGAAATTCACTGAGAGTTGTAATTTAGAGTAGTGACTGAGGGAACCCACAGTAAGGGTCAACTGCTTGCAACAGGCACAACAGTGCATCAAAACCTACACAACACCTCACCCTCAGCAGCAGCAGGTGTAGAAGATTGATAGCTGAAGTAGAGTTGGAGGAGTGGAAGGGGTCTGTATCTTCCTCTAACATGTATTTAGAGAGACCAACTAGAAAGTAACATCAGTGCAAAGATGTTGTGTGTGTCCCCCCAGCTTGGTACACTCAAGCACAACACCCACACCACAGAACGCCAGCTTGGGAGAGACCCCAAGGATCATCTGGTCCAGCCTTTCCAGGTGATAGTGGAGTTGAAATGAGCTGGCCCAGCACCCTGGCAAGCTGAGTCTTAAAAGTGACCAGTGTGGGGGCTCCACTGCTTCCCTTAGGAGATGATTCCCATGTCTAACTGTGCTCATGGGGAAGCATCTTCTTTCTCTTCACACCAAAGCTGCAGCTCTAGGGTCACATGAAGCTAACCTAAATCCAGGCTGAACAGAGAAAGTTTACCTTCCCCCTTAACCCTAGGCACATGCTACAGCATCCTCACTAGCATCAGGTATTGTGCATTTAAGTAGTAAGTGAGATAAGAGAACTGATCCAGGAGAAAAAGAAAGCCAACTGATTTCCTTTCTCTTCTTCCCCTCCTTCCCAGCTGGATTAATTCCCTTATCTGGCTTACCTTCTCCTGGCTCTTGAGACCTTTAGAGGTCATCTAGTCCAAACCCCCTGCAGTGAGCAGGGACACCAGGACACCTTCAACCAGATAATCAGATAGCTCAGAGCCCCAAACAACCTGACCTGGAACAGTTCCAGGGATGAGGCATCCACAACCTCCCCGGTCAACCTGTTCATGAGTCTCACCACCCTCTTCCTGAAGAGCTTCTTCCTAAGATCCAGTCTAACCCTGCTCTCCCTCAGCTTCAAACCATTCCCCCTTGTCCTGTTTCTAGACACCCTCATGAAAAGTCCTTCCAGTGTTCATGGAGGTGGTTAGGTAGAAGGTTGGAATTGATGATCTGAAGTCTTTTCCAACCTTAAGAATTCTATGATTGTATGACTCAAGTCCCAGTGCTCTACACACCACTGCACAACAAGGTGTATCCATGGAGTTTCAAGAACAGAAATAAACTAAAGCTCAAATAACAACTGAAAGGTAAAAGTCACTTTATGAGCCAGAACCTTAAGCACCTGGAGAGAATCACAGTGTTGTTATCCTGCCTACACAACTCCACACAGAGGGCAAGTTTGTAGTGTCATTTAGAACTGCACAGACACATCCCTGCTCTCCTTAGCAAACACAAAAGCATTATGCTAATTCCCTGGAGCATGAGCATGTAAATCACTTTGTTTCCTTGCAATCTACCTTTGTGACTAGGCAGAATAACAAATGTGCTAGGTGCACTGCACTCTTTAAATGATGCCACACTAACAGCACTCAAAAAGCAGAAGGAAGCTCATGTTGTCTTTTCTGAAGAGCTGGTCTGCAGAACTGCTCTGAAAGGTGCATTCTTTATCTTAAGTACTTAAGAACTGAAAGATTTACTGAACGATTTACAGATTGCATCAGGTTGGAAGGGACCCCTCAAAGGTCTTCTTGCCCAACCCCCCCCTGCAGTCAGTAGGGACACCTCCAACAAGGTTGCCCAGGACCACATTGAGTCTGATCTTGAATGTCTCTAGGGAAGGGATCCAGACCACATCCTGTTCTGGTAATTCACCACCCTCAATGTGCAGAACTTCCTCCTGATGTCCAACCTAAATTTCCCCTGCTCCAGTTTCAAACCATTGCCACTCATCCCATCACTACAAGCCCTTCTAAACAGTCCCTCCCCAACTTTCCTATAGGTCCCCTTCAGATATTAAAACGTAGTTCCTAACGTCTCCCTGGAGCCTTCCCTTCTGCAAGGCTGAACAGCTCCAATTCTTTCAGCCTGTCTCCATAGGAGAGATGCTCCAGCCCTCTTCTGATCATCTTTGTGATCCTCCTCTGGACCAATTCCAGCAGGTCCATGTCCTTCCTGGGCTGGGGGCCCCAGAGCTGGACACAGGCCTGACAAAACAAACCAGTCCTCCAGTATCCCCAGCAGAAGCTTGCTGTGCTCCATCCTGCAAACCGCACTTCACAGTTTCTACAGCGCTAACTTCAGTGCTTTGTTATTTCAATCCGAGCAAAGAAAGGTTATCAGAAAGCATCTTATCTGCATTTCTATCAAGCACTGGTGGAAATTACAGAGTCATTCGAATGATAAAGGATTTTCAAACAACAATCTTCAGAGGAATAGCTGCTAAGTGCTACACTGATAACACAACCAAGGTAGGGCCAGTAGATGGTAAAAACCAAAAGGGCCAAGCATCAGCAGCCAGAAGGGCCAAACAACCTTCTTTTCCTGAGTGGACTTAGGAACTTTAGGCTGAATGCAATTACAAATGTGGCAAAAGTGCATTTTCTTTTATCCTTTTTACAATGAACTGCAGCCTGCTGCAATAGTTTCACTTACATAAAATACAGGAAGCTTTATTGGATTACAGCACACGTGAAAGTTGAACTCCGCAGTTGCAAAGCCAGCTGTTATGTAATTTCACTGCTCCAGAGTGATTGGGTTTGGGTTTTTCTTGGCCCATAATGCTGTAAACCAGCCTCTGGATATATCATGCACCATCTATTCCATCAGAAATGGAAACCAAAGGAAATCCCTTGACATTTATGCTATAGATCCATCATCATATTTGTTAGTGAAGTTTAAATGAAGCATGATAAAAACCAGAATGCAGTTATCTAAACATACTAATGTGGATAGAGAAGGTGTCCCTGTCCACCATGGCAGGGTGGTTGGAACTAGATGATCTTCAAAGGTCCCTTCCAACCTGAACCATTCTGTCAATCTATGAATGAAAAAATGCCACATTCCAAAGAGACTTTATACAGCTAAAGGATTTCAACTTTTCAAAGTGTACTTCCCCCCCCCCCCCCCTAGTCTGTTTAAATTGCTGAGCTTGCACTCAGTAATTCAAAGTTTAAATAAATTAAGTCTCCTTAAATATATTTCCTAGATATAGTCCAAAACACCAGGCAGGCTTCCTAGGCAAACACAGAATCATTTCTGACAACTAATTCTTTGTGGGAGAAAATCCTGCTGGTGGTAGTTGGTTGGTACTCAGGTGTAGGAAAAACTGGGTTTAGGAACTAAGGTCCAATAAAAAGCTAAAGTTGTTCTGGTAGCTTTTAAATCAAATGATTGTTTGTGGTCACATGGAGCTATTATGCACCTGTGGAATTAAACCCTACACTACCAATTTACTACTGTATGCCACTTTGTGTCCCTCATCGCTTGCCCATCAAATGATGACAAACTTCCAGGTCTGGGAAGTTACAAGTAATGTTTCTTAGCCCAATTCTCTAAGAATTAGACAAATCTAGTCAGAAGGGTGATAATGTCAAATACACCTCTAGCTACAATCTTCATGTTGTAAAGGAAAAGCAGGTAAATCTCTCCAGCAAAAATAACCAGCTGAGAAACTAAATCTCCTGCAAGTGAGTTCATTTCAAACCTGCCACTCTGTGATGGACACTCAGGTTGCATGACAGCAACAAAGACTTCCAAAAACCCCAAGCATCCTTAAATGTAATACCATTTCTTTGTGAAATGTTATATAGGTAGCAAGCCATGAACAACCTTCTGTCTTCAGACAAGAAAAGCAAACCCATGCTCCCATTCCAGGCACCATTTATTACAGCTCCTTTATACCACCAGCATTAACCAAGCACTGCAACACATCTGAAAAGGTTAAGCTTTACCCACCTATTGGCACAATCCTGTCTGGTTCACAGCAGTAGAAGCATACCATATTCCCAACATTTTAACTGCAGCTTGCTTTCTTTTACTGTTTACCATCGTCTCCTGCAGGCAAACCCCAGTCCCCAGGCGCAGAGAGAGCTCTTCATTGTGCGGCGGCTGAGTCAGAACCAGAGGCTGACTGAACACCACTCTGCTCCTGACTAAACACACTTGTTTGTCACCTTTAAATTAAGACACTGAAGGCTCTGGGACCTGGGCAGAGAGAGCTGCTTTGCAAGACACAAAATAGCCTAGGAGCTAAGAGGATAACAGTGTGGCAAGATGCAGATTAAGTGACACTGAGGCTTCTTCTTACTGGCCTGGGCTGCTGTAAATCTCTCATTGCCTTTGTTTTTTCCCTAACTGGAAAATGGACACAGAAGGGAATATTAGAACTTGAACCAAGACCCTTGTGTGTGTCAGACACAACTATCCAGGCACTCACCTAGCAGAATATTGTGTCTGCCTTAAAATGATGACAAGCCATGCAAGAAGAGGTAGTAAACATCCCGGTTCCTCTCAAAGCACAAGTGTTCACACACTTGGAAGAAAACAGCACAGAACAAAATATGCTCTTAAAAGCACCTTTAATAAATCCTAAATCTCCAGAGTAGTCTTCTAGTGGCTTGCCATACACCATTAAGAGATGGTGTTTCAAGAGTGGGCAAGCTACAGAACATGATTTTAACATCCATACAGCCTTTTAATGGGAGCAAAGCTGAGTGATCACTTCACTTTTACAGGCTCACATCCTCATCTTACCATGAAGCCCTACAGGTTTCTAAACCCATCCCTGACAGAAGTAGTTACTTCCACAACATCCAGTTTCAATCTTAGACTGTTTCAAAAACTTACTCTTCCACCTCAGTCATGCTGTCTGGTTATCCAGAGCCCCTCTCATTTATGATGTTAAATTAGTGATAACTGCATGCTCTAAAATCTAATTACTGTACTGCTCACACACTGTCTTGCTGCATTCCAGCATGGTAGAGCTGTCAGAAAAGGCAGGAGCATTTTGATGAGTTTTTCTGATGACAGAAGAGAGTCTCTCAATTCAAAGGAGAATTAGGATGCCATTTAATGAGAGCTCAGTGACACAAGAAGTAGATAACAAAGAAGTAGAGATTACATGGTCTGTCAGTTTGAAACCAGTGACCCCTCTGATAAATTGAAGTATTCTCCCCATGGAAAACGACTGAAACCCTGAGTTTAAGTCCATCATGTGACACTGAGACATGCCAAAACGACTCAGTTGTGGAAAAGGAACCATGGCCTGTGCTGCAGCAGCACAAATACTTCCAGTCAAATGAAGGAAACCAGTGAGGTGCTACCTGGAGTCCACCTGACACCCATGGGCTGAGATAGAACAGAGGAGGGACCACTTGGTCTCAAAAAGCCCTGAGCTGGGCTCCTGCTACTTGGACAAAAAGGTCAAGAAGAAACACAAGTAACCTGCACTTACACTGTGTGGTAAAAAGGAAGGAGAGCAGACTGTCTGAAACTAAGGACAGAAAACTAAGACACAAACTTCCCACAAATACATTTAGTCGGTGTAATGGAATAATTTTCCCCAACTGGAGAAGGGAAAAAAACCACCTCCAAAAGTCTCAGTATCTTTTGAAAGGAATGATACAGGGACCCCCAGGGCCTGCACCTGGGAGAGGAGACCCTGCCATGTGCCTCATGCTGCTGTATGTCTGCCAGCCCAAGCCCCAGAAAGCTGCACTTTGCAGGCAGGGTGGAGCCAGTTCCATTCCAATACAGAAGTGCAAACCAGCCAGGGCTGACATCCACCAATAGCTAAGAACTGGATTATTGAATTGCTTCATTTGGATTTGGAGCAGCAGGGACTGGGTATTTAATTGGTAATCAGCAAGGATGAATAATGATTTGGGCCAGTATTCAACACAGAATTTGAGTCTTCTGAAAGGAATCTTTTCCAACCTTAATGATTCTATGAGAAGAGAAAAAAACATTTGGGGAAAAAGGAAATCATTCAGAAGTACCTGGATCAGAGCAGGAAACATAAAATCCAACCAGTGCTAGGTGGTCAGCACTCAGGTGTAGGAGAGACTCATACCCCCAAAATGGAGTTTTTTGGGGAACAAAGGTCCAAGAGAAACTAAAGTTGTTTTGGTAGCTTCTAAATAAAAAGCTCCATATTTAAGATTTAAGTGAAATGGGACACTATTTGATTAAAAGCAGCAAGTGTGTGCAACTTCCTGTGGAATTCCAGCTCTAATTATACATTGAGGAACACAAAGTCATCTGCATAGCAGAATAAATGTTATTTACCAGTGAAAAACTGGAATTCCTTTGCTTCCCTGAGAGCTTGGCTCATTAAGCAAATGTAACTGGAGTCACTGATGCTCTGCAATAAAATGGTTGCTGTCTGGTTCTGAATCAATGTTCACACTGCTCACTGTTTCTATCAGTGCCATTTCTCCTGTCTCTCACACCTCATTCAAGATGTTTAAGGGAAGAACAAGGTGAGGGGAGGTAAAGATTAGCAGGAGGGCCTGAAGCTGGAGCCAGGAGAGGGCGTGCTGGGACTCGGCTAGGTGAGAAAATCGTCAGCTGCAGTGGTTTCACAAACCAGGCTGCATTTTACAGTGGAAGAAACTGTTAAACCTTTCAGTCTTTCACTGTATTCTGCTCACAGTGCTTGCCTAGGCTTACTAAGCATTATTTCAGTTCTTTGTTCTCCCAAAAGGCCACTATTCTCTCAGGTAAAAGAATCAAACCCAAGCCTTCCTTGAGAGGAAAGGAACTGTCACAACAGCTGGTGCTGTGTTTTACACATTCAGCTGTGCTAAGAGCATTTCTGTACTACAATTCTTACTCTTTGGATTGATCTGACGAGACTGTGATTATTAAACTTCAAACACAAACCAGCCCCAAGGCCCCCAGAATTTATCCTTTACTGCAATTACTTCCAAGTGCTCAAGCACTTCTATTTTCCTTACTTTTGCATCTGCAGGATGAAATTCCTACACTGCCTCAAATCCCAGAGGTAAGCATCAGATGCATTGCAAAGAAAGTATTTCTGCAGACCTCGGGGGTGGGACTGGTTCATTCAGCAGCTCATCTTGGTTGTTTAGTCTGGAGAGGAGGAGGCTGAGGGGAGACCTCATTGCTCTCTACAACTCTCTGAAAAGAGGTTGGGGTGAAGTGTGGGTTGGTCTCCTCTCTCCAGGATCAGCTACATAGAACAAGAGGAAATGGCTTTAAATTGTGCCAGGGAGGGCTTAGGCTGGAGATTGGGAAAAATTTCTTTGCTGCAGGAGTGGGCAGGGATTGGAACAGCCTGCCCAGGCAGGTGGTGAGTCCCCATCCCTGGAGGTGTTCAAAACCTGTGTGGACATGGCACTTTGGGATGTGGTTAACTGGGCATGGTGGTCTTAGGTTGATGGTTGGACTCTATGACCTTAGAGGTCTTTTCCAACTGAAACAATCCTCTGATTCCTACTATCTCAACTTCCTGTCAGTTTTCCACATCTGCCACCTGAGAGACAGTGGGCTGCAGACAGTGTAACACAGCACAATTAGGCTTTTCCTTACTGTAATATTGAGATGGAAACTAACAAACTCAGAGTATATAACTTGATGTTATCTGGAGGGCCAAACGCAGCTGTCAGAGGAGCTTTGCAAACGTGGTGAAGCACGCAGAGCCTGCAGATACTTTGCAGTTTGACACATTCTGCTGAGGGCCTGGCTGCTTCTGGTGACAGTGACAGGTTTAGCCAAACCAGGAGAACAACACTTAAGTATTAAATAAAAAGACAAACATGAAGAGCTGCTGCATGAATAGGTTTGCATTACCAACCTCCCAGGTTCAGTACAAATGAACTTCTCTGACAAAGCACAGGAATATCTGTTCAGAAATGTTTCCATTTCAAAGCATGGGGGAAAAAACAAATCAAAGCAAGCTCTGAGGTAACATCCAGAAGCCTGGGGTAAAGCTTTCTTTGAAGACTTGGGGCAAAGGAGACTTGACAAGGTTGGAGCCATGGCAGATCTCAATTTGACAGAGCTTGAGATTTACTTTTTTTTTCCCAGGGCTGATGTGTAGAAAATTCAAAGAGGTTTGTGGATGATTTTTTTTTTCCTTAGCAAACCTCTTTCCCTACCTTGTCCATTAGACCTCAGAGCATTCAGTGCTCTTGGGCAGCCTCTCATGTAATGCTAATAAATTACCTGCCTATAAACTTCTAATTTTGTTCTGTATTTTAATTTCAGCTGCTCAGAGTTTTAATGCTCACATTTAAAACCAAGAGCAAACCCTGGATGTTCCTTTATTCAGGCAACCCATTAAAGAGATTAAATACCACACTGACACCAACAAAGAAAATCCATGAGAGCCCATAAAACACCACCACCAGCTTGCTCCAGCCACCAACATCTGAACAGCAAACACCCTTCTCAGGACACCAAAGCCCTGTAGATGCTTTGCTGTCATGTGTGCTTCCACTAGACCTGCACACCAAGTGTCATTGATCAGCCTATTGTTTTGACATTGGACTTAAAAACAGCTGCTCCTCCTTTTACATTAACACAGAGACAAGGAAGTGCTTGTTCTTGGGACTTGATTCCTAAATGCAAATCCTGAGGAGGCTTTTCTTGAGTTAATTTAGTTGCCTGACTACAGGACTTGATGATCTTAAAGGCCTTCTTCAGCCTTAATGAGTCTATGATTCCTTTTTTCCCCCTGCAGAAAGCCAATTCAGAGGTAATACTTCTTTGTGAAATGAGCATTATTTTCAGAACTGTCTCAAGAGTTTTTCAATCCACTATATCTGAAAGACCAAATGCAGAATTACAGAATTGCTTTGGCTGGAAAAGACCTTTAAGATCATTAAGTCCATTCGCTAACTCTACCGAGCCTGGTGCTAAACCACATCCCTCAGGCACCACTTCTCTGCCTCTCTTGAATAACTCCAGAGATGGGGATTCAACCACCCCTCTGGGCAGCCTGATTCAGTGTTTGAGATCCCTTTCAGGGAAGGGCTTTCTTGTCTTACCCAATCTAAACCCACCTTAGGGCAGCTTGAGGCCATTTCCTCTCATCCTATCAGTTGTTACTAGGAAGGAGAGACCAATCTCCACCTCAACTCCAACCTCCTTTTAGGGAGTTGTAGAGAACAATGAGATCTCCCCTCAGCCTCCTTTTCTCCAGGCTAAACAACCCCAGCTCCCTCAGCTGCTCCTCACAATACCTGTTCTCCAGATCCTTCACCAGTTTTCAGTATTAAAGTCAAGACACTTCAGATATATTTGTCAGAGAGGATGTTCTGCCCTTTTCCCTTTCTTTTTTCCCCTTTAAATTAGCTTAGTACCTCTGCTCTAAGAGGTGCTATAAACTCAGCATCATTATCTCTTAAAAATAATGACCCAGAGTGCCCTTGTCCATAACAGTGGTTTACCTCTCACAGCACAAAGAGCAGAGAACAAATTAGCATGAAGAAGTCTATCTGGCTGAAGAGAACTGCACACATCCCAGATCAGTGAGACTTAATGAGCAACTAGAGCAGGGCAACAGTTTGCCTGTGAACTCTGAAATGGCTTTTAACATGCACACAGGAAGCAGCATGGTTTACTTACAGTGTGTGACTCCAGCCAGGGTCTGGTAGAAGGTAGGAGTGTCACTGTCATCAGTGAGTGTCACATACACACCTCCAGACAGCAGCCAACGGGAAAAGGTGAAAGCATCTTTGTTGTGCAACAGCCAAACCCTGAACTTCTCATAGTTCACCTTTTCACTCTGCAAGAAGAATAAAATGTGAGCTGTTTTTCTCTGCTTTCTCAGTGCTGGTAAACAGGAACCTTCCAGCTGCATGCACACAAATTGGGACAATCTCCTATAAAAATAAGTACTAAACTCATTGTGGTTTTTTTTTCTCCTTTGGAGCCATGCCTGTTTTCCCATTTCACTCTGAAATACAGCACTGGGAGGGAAATTAGCCTCCTCAGTGCTCCCTGCCTTTCAGCCACCTACCCAGTGTGGCCTTTGGAATGTCATCTACTCTGAACCTGAGGCTAAAGGGATTAGAGGAAAAATGGTTACTTACAAGTGAAAATAGCAGGGCTTGTTTTTATGAGTTTCAATTTATTATGCTAGATAAGAGCTCTTGTGTACCAAATAACAGGTGCTAGAAAGTCATAAACATTCTGTTAGAGCTGCACAAGTATACAAACACCACAAAAATTAGATTTGTGAGTGACTAACAGTAAGATTAATCACTGTACTATAGCATGTCAATTTTTTGCCTCTGTTGACCAAATTCTGCTTCGGAGTGTACCAGTGAACAAGACATCCACAGGGTCTTTAACTCAGTGCCTCTTGCTGGATGTCTCATGGAAATACCTGCTCAGAAATACATAAAACCCACAGATTCACAGAATTGAAATGCTGGAGAGGCTGTTTAAAGCATTCAGCTGAATGGTTTCCAGGCTGTGGCCATGAAGCCCTAGGGATCATCAGACTCATTTCGACAGCACCTACAAACTACCTAAAATTAAGCCAATCTCTTAGCAGTAGACAAACTCATTATGTGGAGATCCTAATCTCCAAAGGAAATAAACAGGGATCTGCACAGTGGAAGAGGTTTCACATCATTATTTGAACTTCCCTAATATCACAGACCATTAAACTTTACTAAATTACACCTCTGCAGAATCCAACAATTTGCATTTGGCCACAGACTACCTGCAGCTGCCAACTGTAGACAATTGCAAACCCACTACTTCCTTTGCCAAGTTGCTCAAATGATTAATCAGCATCACTGCTAAAACATTTGTTTCAAATTCCACTTGTCATGGATTATTTCAGGCTCCAGATAACCATTCTTCTGATGTCTCCTTTGCTAGGCTGAAGAATGTTACATTTTTTTCCCCAACAAATAGATGCAGAAGCCTCCAAACGCTTACAGATACCATCAAAACCTTCCAGACTCTTATAATTCAAGGAAGTTAGGATGCTACAATGCTCCTCCATCACCACTTTAATCTGTATATATCCACACTGCTGACTGACAGCATGGTCCTAACCTTCCTCTTACCAACCCTGTTTCTGATCCTTCATCCCTTCTCTTTTGTGACAGCAATCACATTAGTGCAGCCATGCAGCAAAACAGATCTAGCTGAAAAATAACCTCCAGGATTAGGAGCTACAGCAAAGGGCTTACTTCTCAGCTAGATCAGTTCCCCATTGCACTTCATCAAGGAATCATAGAAAGACCTGAGCCAGCACAAAGGTAGGAGAAGGAGTGACAGTCAGGAGAAGGTGGACTTTGCAGGATTTAACCCATGAGAGAGCCACTTGTTTAAGCAAAAGCAAAGCCAGCTCTACTGCTAAATCAACAAAGAACAAAGCAGATCAGAACCTTCATTTTTTATGTAATTTCTCCAGCAGCTTGAGTCAGAGACAAGAGCACTTTCTTGCTACTTGGGCCATTCTACTTTCCCTCTACTTTTTTCACTGCTTTCTGTAAATGCAGCCAGAGCTGTGTCATGGTTCACCAAGACACTGTTCTTCCTATTGGTTAGAGAAAGGACAAGGAAGAGAGACAGAAAAGCTTTTGACAGGGGGGAGAAAAGGCATTTGAATTGTGCAATGTTTACAGCTGAGCCATGATGGGACTTGAGCAACTACAGCAACACAGGTATCACTGAACTGGGTTTTTGTATTCCAGAAGCAAGACTGAGGCAAATTCAGCTGTATTTTAAAGCTCCTATTCCTGGATGTATCCATGCAATAATGCTGAAGGAATGAGAAGTACCTACAAACACCATCCTTCAATGCATAAGCCCATGGGCCATAGGGCAGGCAGGAAGGCCCACAGCAGGAGCATTAAACTTCTCCCTCTCCAGCAATGCCCTGGTATGATTAACAGGCCAGTAAATCCTGCTGAGTGGGTTATTACACTATTTTCATTTTAAAAGAAAAATCAATGTCCAGCATTTTCTCGAGCAGGGAAATGGTCTGAAGGCAGATTGATGCTTCTCTTCCTGCAAGTCTTCCTAAGGTATGAGTCTGGATTTCTTGGACAGTGTGCAATTAACTTTTAGGGTATCATTCATCAAGTCATATTGATGGGAAATTATAAGTGGGAAATACTGAAGTGGGTCAGCTCCAGAAACTGGACTGCAGCATGCACAAGATTGATGATTCCAGCCAAGAATGAAGATTACAATCATTGCCTGCAAAGCCAACGTGGTGCCACTGCCAGATTCAACAGCCCTGCCTCAGCCACTGCCATAACCAAAGGTATCTTCAATACAGTACAATAAAATCTAAGGTAACTCAGTAATCTGATCTCCACAAATAAAGCTTCTAAGCCATCAGTTTCTCAGTGGAATGTATAATGATGAGTAGATTTTGCTGATCTGTGGTCCTCTGATAACACATGAAGCAACCAAATCACAAAACCCTGGCACTTCACCAGGACCAGCAGTGCCAATGAAGTATCTGTGCATGTTTAAAAGCAACAACAGCCTGGGTTTGACAAGAACTTCATGAAGGATACATCTCTCAAACAACCTAAAGCATAAATAAAGGTTGTAGCTCCTGGCAGACACAGGGAGACAAAAGCAATACCATAAAACTATTATTTCTAAGCAATTGCTGCTGGCAGGCATGTTGAAATCCAGGATGAAGGTTTTCTTTGCCCTCTCAGGTCTGTTCCAGATTTCTTTCCTAATCACAGGAAAACATCCACAGTAATGAATAAAATTCCACTAGCAATATTAGTATTTAAATGTACTTGATAACATGATTACCCTTGGGAAATGTTCCTTCAGACCAGCACAGTAAGGCAAGAAGCATGGAGAATGCCTACAATTATCTACAGAATTGCTACTCATCCCAATCTAAGTCAGATGCAATATTACAACACAAGAAACTGGGAGCTTTCACCCAATCTAAAGGAGGCCCATTTGTTCCCACAGGTGCATGAGCCATGTGTATGTCAGAGAAAAACCAAACTACCCAATGAAACACAGTGTTGTAAATGCATCAGGCTAAAACCTGTCTGAAATACCTCAGAGAAACATTTCTTGAGCGACTCTGGGACCTTCCCATCAACCACATGCAGCATCTTCTCCATCTCTTCACGGACAACATAGCTCCCAGATTCATTGGAAAAGAGACTGAAAATGTCTGAGGAAGGAGAGAAAAGTTTAAGCAATTATGGTGGTTACACTCTTCAAATATTAAACATTTAACAGGCTGAGAATACCAAAAGCTCTGCAACAACTAAAGGACTGGACCAGGCTGCCCAGGGCAGGAGAGGAGTCCCCATCCTTGGAAGGGTCTCAAAGCCATGGAGACGTGGTGCTGAAGGACATGGGTTTCACAGAACGGTAGGGGTTGGAAGGGACCTCCAAAGACCATCAAGTCCAACCCATCTGCCAGAGCAGGATCACCCAGGGAAGCATCCAGGTGGGTTTTTTCAGTATTTCCAGAGAAGGAGACTCTACAACCTCCCTGGGCAGCCTGCTCCAGGGCTCTGGCACCCTTACAGTGCAAAAGTTTTCCCTTATGTTCCCATGGAGCTTCCTTTGCTCCAGCCGGCACCCAGTGCCCCTTTGTCCTGTCCTTGGACATCCCTGAGCAGAGCCTGGCTCCATCCTGCCCACACTGCCCTGCACATCTTTATCAAGAGGAATGAGTTCACCCCTCCAGGTCCTCTGCTCCAAGCTCAAGAGCCACAGCTCCCTCAGCCTGTCCTCACAGGGAGATGCTCCACTGCCTGCAGCAGCTTTGTGGCTCCATGCTGGACTCTTTCAAGCAGTTCCCTGAGGTCCTTCTTGAACTGAGTTTAGTGCTGACCTAGCAGTGCTGGGTTAATGGTTGGACTTCATGATCTGCACGGTCTCTTCCAACCAAAATAACTTCCATGATTCCATGACTAAAACCTTTGATTCAATTTCAAGACAGCTCAACAAGGCTTAGGACAGGAAGCACCTCCTTTTTCTCTTACCATTGTCCACCTATCAAAAGGAAAATAATCACTATCGAGTCTGATTAAGAAGGAAGACAAAACAACAGCAGGCAGTAGGCAGATGCTTGCATTTGTTTTGAGAAATATCACTGCCACCCCCCTTCCCCTGCCCACACACTGATCAGCAGCCTTTCTGGAGGAGCCCAACAAGAGAACTTAGCAAATATTTCATTTTGGGGGGGTGCAGAAAATTAAAAGGCTAAAAATGTCCAAACTCATTGGCAAAGGTACACCTAAACACAGGGGCTGAGGGTACCCCAGTCTGTTTGCTTTGCAGATGTGTGCTGCACAATCCCTGGCCCCTGTCCTGCTCTTTCTGCAGTAAGTTACAGTACTTACATTTTGCTTTCTCTTCCTCTCTGCCTCTTGTAAGTAGAACTAATCCAACTATCAAATTATTGAAGTGCAGCCCTTTGGATATTCCTCCAAATGAACAGTAGATAACCTAGAAGAACAAACAGGGGAGATAACAAAAAAGTTAACAGGAAAAACAGTGATGTCAGAACTAAAAGCAACAGCTCCTGCTGAGGCTGTGTGTGTGTGTGGCTTTCAGGCCAGTCACCTCCCAGGCAGCTAAACACATTTCTAAGGTGAATTCTCTTCCAGGACATATAAATGAGCCTTTCCATGGTCTTGTGAGTTAGTGAAAGGCAGGAACAGCAAGAGGAAAGAAAAGTTAGAATGCTGCAATGAAAAATGAAAGGCAATACCCGGGACAAGAGTGACACTGGACTCACTGCTCTAACATTGAAAACAGCAAGGTAGACAAAAATCTATCACTGCTGCTTCTCACAGACTCATAGAATTGGTTTGGCTGCAAAAACCTTTAAGACTATCCAGCCCAACCATTACCTAACTCTGCCAAGTCTGGTGCTAAACCATGTCCCTCAGCACTACTTCTATGCCTCTTCTAAACACCTCCAGGGCTGGGGATTTAACCACCCCTCTGGGCAGCCTGTTCCAGTCTTTCAGGACCGGTTCAGTGAAGAGGTTTCTTCTAATATCCAACCTAAGGCTCCCCTGATGCAACATGAGGCCATTTCCTCTTGTCCTGGCTCTTGTTCCTAAGGAGAACAGAGCAATCTCCACCTTACTGCAACCTCCTTTCAGGGAGTTGTAGAGAGCAATGGGGTCTCCCCTCAGCCTCCTTTTCTCCAGGCTAAACAACCCCAGTTCCTTCAGCTGATCCTCATGAGACCTGTTCTCCAGACACTTCAGCAGCTTTGTTGCTCTTCTGTGCTAGGAAGCAGACTAGCAGAATTCATCTGCAGAATGTTCTCTAGCTGACCTCCAAAGAAGTATCAGGCAACAAGGTAGTAAAAGATTCTGCAGTGTTGTTCAATCCTCTATCCCAGCTCTTCCCAGCCACAGTGGAGAAGCAGAGAGATTCCCTGAAGACACTCACCTCCATATAATTCTGCCTGTTACCTTCAGTAAGTCCTCTCCTTGTCCACCCATCAAGCTATCATTTTTTCATTGCTATGCACTTAAGACTGTTAAAAGATGTCTGAAGGAAAGGAAATGTAAAGGAAGCAGCTAATACAGGATGATGTAACTCCACAGCCAACATCACCTAGACCCAGCAGAAGACACAACACTACCCAAACACATTAACTCAGATCAGCCTCTTCTATTACTAAAGTTTAATCCATTTACAACTGCTTGAAGGGCTCAACTATTACAGCTAAACTTGTGCTCTATTTGCCCACAATGATTGTGAATGCTCCATGGCCAATGTCATGGCAGAGATTTGAATTCCACATTTTCTATGGCTAATCATTCAGATTTCATAGGATGCCTTCAAGGCTACACTGCACATGTGAGAGATTTCCCTTTGTATTACAGGGGAATTAGGACTTCTTTTAAAACAGGCACTCAGCTCTGAAGAAGACTACAGTGAAAGTCTCAACAGAACTGTTTGTGATCAAAAACCCCAGAGCACATTTGAGATTAAGAGGACTTCCAGGACAAAAACGTAGCTAGGAATAAACACAGGAGAAATCACTGGGTTTCTTTCAGTGATTTTTAATGTGATTTTTCTTTACACTTTATTCTCCATCACTCCAGTTTAACTTCCTTTTAGGGCTTTCATTTAGCATTTTTAAGAACAGCTACTTTATAAACAGGCTTGAATAAAGCTGTCTCCTTTCTTCATCCATCTGAAAGCCTATGGCAAATTTATAGCCATTTCTGAGTTTTGTACCACTCATTTCACAGATTCATGGAATGATCTGAGTTGGGAGGAATCATCTAGTTCCAAACCCCCTGGGCACAGGCTGGGACACCTTCCACTAGCCCAGGTTGCTCAATGCCTCATCCAACCTGGCTTTGAACACCTCCAGGGAGGGGACATCCACAACCTCCCTGGGCATCTTGCCCCAGTGTCTCACCACCCTCACTGTAAAGCATCATTCTGGTTGGAAAAGACCTTTCAGAGCCTTGAGTCCAGCTGTTTTAAGAGCCAATAAAAGGCACCATCAAAATATGATGCAAGTCTGTATTTTCCAAAGTTACTTCATGCTGTTGCAGCTTTACTCAGAAGAGCCACACCCAGACAGCATCCTGGCAATTTACATTACAGAATGTCAAATTTAATGGAATGACATGGCACACAGATCCTTTTTTTTAATCAACTGTAAGTCTGACACCTCATGTTTCATGGGTAACTGAAGAGTGTAACAAAATGGTTCCTATTCTGCTAAAAAAAGAAACAAAGCTCAGTCTACACAAAGTGTTCCCTCCAGGCCCTGTGCCCCTACACTCCAGTAAGCCTGCTAGAAGAGTAGGAGAGGATGCTCAGAGCATTCTTTTGGCTCCTTCCTCTAGAGTATAAAATGTCCTGGATTCCTTCCTGATTTTATCCTTGTGATCCCTTCTTTTCTCTCTGTACTTGAGAAGCCTGTGTTCTTGTGGCTGCCCCCTCAACATGCCCTTCATGTTTCTGTTGGCATTGTCCCTCTTCTCTTTTGTGTTACTTGAACTGCAGCTTCTTAACCAATTAGTCACACTTGGAGACAAAAAATGAAATAAATAAATGCACTGACACTGAACTACTTCATAAGCATCACAGAGTGCTGTGGATAAACTGTCTCATCTGTAGGTATATATAAAAGGTTTAATCCAATTAGTCATTTACATGACTCACAGACTGAAGTTAGGTCTTTTCTCAACATTCTTCCCCTCCTCAGTCTAAAATACAAAGGTATTAAAAACACTTGCTGGAAACATTATCAGCATTTTGTCCTTCCTCCCCCCCTGAACAGTATTTTTTCTACCAAGGTGCCCACATCTGCACACAGCAATCACATTATTTCCTTAGCTTTAAAAACAAATGGTGTGTTCATGCCTCTCACCACTTGACCAGCTTTCCTGCAGTTAAAACAATACAAACAGCACTCATCTGAATGTCATTTAGTACCTTCAGCCCCATTCTTCCAAGAGATCCTTCCAGAACAGTTCTGTCCTGAACGTTTCAAATGTTTGCTTCAGGAGCATGCCAACCATGTGAGTTCTCTGACCCAAGTTCCACTGGCTTCAACTCTGCAAAACTCTGCTTTGATTTCATGAATTCCTGAAGGCATCACTACTCAGTTATGGAAAACTACTACCCAAAGCATGCAAAGACAGCCCTGCAATCTGAGGATCAAAATGATCAATTCTAATGATTGAATGGCTGAAAACTCAGAGCAAGGCTTTAAGCTTTCCACATCCTCAAGCCAGGAATTGCAGAGCATCCCTGCACGGTACAAGGAGAATCAAACCCAAATTTGGTCCAGATTTGCAGTACTCAAGCTCACATATGTGACTACTGCTATAATTATTTATATCTACCTGTGGGTATATCTAGAGAATAAAAACTAGTTAGGCCACACCTTGAGTCCTGTGTCCAGCTCTGGGCCCCTCAGTTTAGGAAGGATGTCGACTTGCTGGAATGTGTCCAGAGAAGAGCAACAAAGTTGGTGAGGGGTTTGGAACACAAGCCCTATGAGGAGAGGCTGAGGGAGCTGGGGTTGCTCAGCCTGGAGAGGAGGCGGCTCAGGGGAGACCTTCTTGCTCTCTACAACTACCTGAAGGGAGGTTGTAGACAGGCAGGGGCTGGTCTCTTCTCCCAGGCAACCAGCACCAGAACAAGAGGACACAGTCTCAAGCTGTGCCAGGGGAGGTTCAGATTGGATGTTAGGAAGAAGTTCTACACAGAGAGAGTGATTGCCCATTGGAATGGGCTGCTGGGGAGGTGGTGGAGCCACCGTCATTGGAGGTGGTCAGGAGGAGACTTGATAGGGTGCTTGGTGCCATGGGTTAGTTGATTAGGTGGTGTTGGATGATAGGTTGGACGTGATGATCTTGAAGGTCTCTTCCAACCTGGTCTATTCTATTCCATTCTCAATGCTAGAAGTACACAGTAATTGGTACTAGAATGCTGAGGTGCCAAAGTGCCAGCTTTAATGAGATGCCATCAAAAGCTAATTATGATGCTTCCATTAATTTTACTTCACCCAACTGGAAACCCAAAAACCTGCAATATCACTGTAATGAGTGTTAAAAGAGGCAATTACCACCAAAACTATGTCTTTAAGGACAGATTTTTAAGGTAGAAAGTGGCCAGCAGACATTTGAAAAGTAGGAGTCTCCATTTGTGACCAAAAGTTTACTACACCTGAATCAGCCATTTAATTCTTAATAGTGGCATAGAAGGGATAAAAAAAGTACAGTCAAAGAAGACAACACACACAGAAGTGACTACTGAAGACATGCTTTAAGCCATGGGCAGATCCTAAACCTCCTTTTGATTGCAGTTTTTCCTGTGTTAAGTGCTTGAATCTCCACAGAAAAAGATAATCAATCTGACAACTGCATTACAGAGGCAAATGACACCATCCTCATCAACACTTAGTAAAAGTAGAAAACATAAGGAAGAAAAAACAATTAAGCTATGGTGGGGGGGAAGTAACCCTCTGCCAGAGTGTTAAACCTTCTGCAATGTACACTTCACTCCTCACATTACCTAAATAAAACTGGGAGACTTGGACACTGCCTGTGAGGTCAATAACACCAAGGATACCAGGAATAGCAGCTGTGATTAGAAACCACATGGAGGAAGATATCATCTGAAATGTCTGGCTGATCTTATTCTTCTCTACCAAGAATATTTGAGTTTCTCTCTCAAGGCAGAGGTAACACCAGGAAAGGAAATGATGGTTTTAAACATGCACAGGTACAGGATGCTATTAACTCTTCTTTTGCTTGTGTCCTGATATAGAGACACAATATTTATACCCACGAAGTGTATTTTCATTCTGGCTACTTTTTAGTTAAGTTGTGCATTTATTATACATAAAATTATTTTTAAGAGCTTGTAAAGATTAATCTGCACTTTCAAAAGTAAAGTGGAAAAAAACCCCAATAAAACAACTCAGGGAAAGCAAAAGGAAGCTCATCTCCAGAGTCAATAAAATCCTGCTCTAATGGCCATGTATAGAGTTACATCTTGCCAGCCTTTTACTTCCTCAAATCCACACCTGGATATTCAGGTTCACTTCAAAGTCACCTGCCAGCTATTAGTTGGGTTGGAATCAGCAGTTCAGTCATGCAGCACATCACTGACAGGTCTGGAACATTATCTTCACCCAGAGAATGCACGTTGTGATGTCTGAAGAATGGAATGACATGGAACGAGCCTGCATATCTGTACAGGCACATTACCAACCACCTCTGCCCCCCCAAAACCACAGCAAGTTCACAGATTACCTCAGCAACTTTTGGAGGGACTCCATCACCAAGAACTTCCCTGATGAAGCACTGTTGAGTCATGTAATAGGAGAGTCCACAAGTTCTCTTGAAAGCATCTTTCAGCCGTTTCAGCTCTATGTCTGTAACTGTGTTGAGAGAGAAAAGAGGAGGGGAAAAGAAAAGATTTGGTCAGTAAATATGTCACAGAAATTTAATAGCTTGAGGGATCTCCAAATCCTTACATTTACCCTTCCAGTCAAAAGACAGGAAGAAATTAAATGCATGACTTCACCTAGATAGTGGGAAAATCTGACTACTAGAACATGAGATCCTACCAAAAAAAGGGAGGTGAAGCAGACCTTAATTGAACATCAATCAACAGAACAGTTCACTGCCTAACTTTCCTCTGACTACAATACACAATAGTGTATTAGAATTTGTTCTAAATCAACATAGCTGATGATGAGCTGGAGGGAAAAGGTTGGGGAAGACAACGGTGAGATAAAGCCTAGAGAAGGAGAGTGATTAATCCAACACCACTGCAGGAAACCAGATGATGCTCCTCTGTCTCCTCTCCCAGCAATCCCACCCATGGCTTTACTCCTGCCCATCCAGGCTGATGATATGGATCAAACCATGTTTTGTCAGCATTCTGGTCACACAAAAGGACAGTAAGATAGCTAGCTGATCCATTTGACCTGGCATGCAAGCCAGAGAAATGATCTGCAGCCAACAGAGCAGCTAAGGAAGCTTCATCTAGCCACAAGTCTACCTTTCTGTATGTTGGAAAAAATATTTAATCACCACTTACATGCTCATAACAGCACAGTGAAGCATGAATTAACAGGAACTAAATGTCATTCTTCACCTAAGATTTTGCTGCACACTCTGCTTGCCAGCTAAAACCTGTTCCAACTTGTTCACAACCCATAAATGCGAAGCCTGATGACATCCCGTTTCGACTTGCACACCAGCTTCCTGGAAAGCACTCCCTGCCTTCAAGTTTTACAAGCAGAAAGCAACTTTCTAGCAAAGTGTTTAAAAAGTGAAGTATCTGCTTGAACAAAACAAGTCCTCTGTCAAAAGTCAAGTTGCAGTGAGCAAGAGGCCACGACCTGCATCACATGCAAGTTCCCATGGCGAGCAGAAAGAGCTATTTACCATCCGAGAGGCAAAAGGAATGATGCTGTACACGATAGCTGCTCCACTGTATTTATAGCAAGGCATTTGCCTTCCCCTGATACAACATGCCAGGCAGAAACAACACTGGCACAGCCAAAAGCCATGTCAAGCTTTTTGTCAGCCAAAATAAAACACAAGACTTGAGAGCCAAACTCTCTTTCAAACGTCTCTGTATCAATTAATTCATTCATCAAAAGAAAAATCATGCCTTGAACCACACTGAAACATTTCTTCCCTAATCTTAATCCTAGTGAACATTAAAGCCAATTAGTGACTTAACTGTGTGTAAAACAGAAACTGGGTTAAGTTTCTTTTACAGTTTTATTATAGACTCTGGGTACTTTTGACCAGCAGATACTAAAATCAAAGCATCTAAGAAATGAACTTAAAGAGTGAGCCACACAGGACTAGTGCTATCAATTAACATGGCTCTGGCAAAGACATGCTCAAGTTATCATCAGCAGATATCTTGTCTTAATAAAACAAGCACACTTTAATTATCTGGCAGAAGAAGGCTGGTACAATACTGTAACCTGCCCTACATGGTGTTCAAATGTCACAGCTCCCCACCTCATGTGTAAAGGAATAAAACCTTGAGACTGCTAAAGCAGACAGGACAAGGGATAATGGACACAAACCTGAACATAAGAAGTTCCATCTAAAGATGAGGAGGAACTTCTTTAATTTAAGGGTGATGGAGCACAGAACAGGCTGCCCAGAGAGGTGGTGGAGTCTCCATCTCTGCACACATTTAAAACCCACCTGGATGTATTACTGTGTGACCTGCTGTAGGTGAACCTACCTTGGGAGGGGAGTTGGGCTCAATCTCCATAGGTCCCTTCCAGCCCATACCATTTTGTGACTCTGGCTCAGCACTGCATTCCTGCTGCACCCCCAAGTCCCCCATATCCCTGGGCAGAGCAGGCTCTCACAACTCCAGTCACCTTCCAGCTGCCCTCACCGCTGAGCTCACTTGCTGCAGATGCAGTTCTCAGAAGGACCATGAGCACAGGCTTGCTGAGTTATGCCTGTGCACTATCTGCTTGCTAGGATTAATTAAAAGAAATACAACAGCCCACAGCCATGTCAAACTTCCAATTACTGCTCTAATAGAAGATTTTATTTATCCAGTAAATGTGAGCCATTTGTAATAGGCTGGCCTATAAAGTGATTTCAGTCAGACAAGCACTCTCCCAATCATAAAATGGACTGGCACTTCCATTCTGAGAATACCTGTATTAACAGAAATTAATTTCTAGACCATATGGAGTACTCCAGAGATATTTTATGGATCACCTTACATCCCTGAGTGCACCAAACAAGTTACATGTTTCTCAGAGCCACTGAAACTCAATCACCTCTGTGGTGGCAGAACTGCACAGAACAGTATTTTGTGTGCTAAACTCTGCTGTAACAGAGAGCAGTGAATGAGTTTAACCTTGCAGGGCTGCTCTTTCACAGCTTTGCAGGACAGCGGAGGCTGTATGACGGGGGAAGATGGCAAGCAGAGCGATGAAAAGCCCAGCTGGATCTCAGGAATGCAGAGTCCTCCCAAGAGCACCACGGGCAGCAGTCATCAGTACTTGGTGAGCACCTACCACTGCCAACTGTGCACTTCTGGCAGTGCTCAAGACTAGGAAAATCCCTCACATGCACCTCCTCTGGAAATGCAGAAGTGACTGCACTCCTACTGAAGGTGAGGAGAAGGCTGGGAAGAAGTCTTGTCAACCAGTCCTACCAAGACCTTCAAAAAGAACTGTCAGTATATGATTTAATTGCAGACAAGTGATGCTGCCAGTCCATGTTACACTTCCAAAGCAAGTTACTCGTCCTAGAGACCACTTACTATTATTATTTGCTCACAGGAACTTCAAAACAGGTCATGGAATTACAGGAAAGGTGATTCCACTCCTTCCCCAGGACACATTAAAATGACTGATGCTGGCCTTTTAAAATCATTTGCAAAGCTTTATAAAAGTAAGTTCATTATACATTTAGATGGAGGCACATGAAAGCACTCCTGAAATGGGCAGAGCATAAATCAAAGATATTATCAAGGTCTACCATGAGTCTGGAAGACAAATAAAATACTTGAATACAAAATCAGGGCAGCAGTGATACAACACAGAGGTAGAATGTGATGCTGTGGTGAGAAGAAATAAACACAAGTCTTCCATTATGAATGGACCATCTCTAGAAGCAATCTGTCTATTAGGATAATAGCATTAAAAACAAGAACATATAACCACGAGCTACCTTTTTCCCTCTCAAGTCCACAGGTCCTACACAGCAAGCATCACAGACCACAGCCAGCTTGGACAGGGCCTTCAGCAGCATGGTCTAGTAGGAGGTGTCCCTGCTCATGGCAGAGAGTTGGAACTAGATGATCTTTAAGTCTCCTTCTAACCCAAACCAGTCTGTGATTCTGTGACTGTAGGGATATTTTTCATCCCAGTTTCAGACATGAATGTGGTTAACCACCCTGTTTCCTACACTGACTTAAGTTCCTTCAAGCAAGTTGATTCACTTTTTCCAAAGGCACCACCTTACCAAACACTTTCAGGAGACAGCTGTCTACAAACACCTCAAGAAAAGATCATTCACAACCTGCTTTCACGAGACGCTGGAGACAGACACCACACTACGGGATACTCTCTTGCTGCATTCATAACCTGACAGTGAAACCCACAACATGTTAGACTTCCCAAAATAAGATTATGGTAGCAAAAACCATCTGTACATCACTCCTACCAATATAACAGGTGCCACAAACTCAGTTTTACTGCAGAGAAAGCAATGCAATTGGACACACCCCCCCCCACCACCACACAGTCTTTACATTTCAGCACTGTGGAAGCTAATTTGTTACTGTAAGGCTCTAATTCAAAACAGTAAAGCCAAGTTGCAGTAGGTAGGCACTGTACTCTAGTTCTTAAAAATATTATCTACCTACTTCCCAAAAAAAATAGTCTTTTCCACAAAAGGAGAAGTCACAGACTGTGTTGTTCCGTCTTGGTGACTTTATTAATACCAACCCCTTAGTGCTGCCTTAGCTGGATGGCTTCCAAGAAAGTTAGAGATTTCAGTTTAACAGAAGATTAGTGCTGCATCCAACCCCCAGGGAACATTTGAGCTCCAGCTTGTTTAATAAAGTTTAAATGAAACCATGCCACCTCAGCTGAAAGTGTCACCTCAGCTCACAGTAATTGTAACCAACCTTCAGCTCATCCAACTGCTGAAGGTATTTTTAGTTTAATAGTGTTACTTAAACTTAATGCTGCTTACATGGATTTGGAATCCACATCTGTCCAGGTAGAGATTGGTGTAGTCCTGTTCAGCGCTGGAAACCACTCTCTCTGCTCTGCTTTCACCCCACTGAGTCATCCTGGAGTTCTCCTTTCAGGATCAAACTGGATGTGAAGCTCAAACTATGCAAGCCCAGCTCTAGACTTAAACCTTACTTTGCCACCCATGTGAAAGTGACCTGAATTTCAGAGGGGATTCTTGCCAACTGTGTCACTGATATAAACAGAGCTGCAGGGAATCTGTCTCAGAAAAAAAAAAATGCCACGTTTCTGTGGACGCCTGGTGTTAGATAGCCACATTCTGGCCATAGGCTTTAGTGTTCCATCTGAAAAAGGAAGGCAGGGAACACAGCTGAAGGGAGTCCTTCACACTAAAACCGAAGTAAACCCAAGGTTCACTACTCAAAGCACTTACTCTTAGCACTCAAATTCTCCAATAGTTACACGTGCTTCATCAACAACTCTCCAACTTGAAGTCTGTTTTATGTAACAATTGGAGCCCAAAGAGTGGAGGTAACCCCAAAATTAATATCCTGCAGTTCCTCTTCAAGCAGCTGAAGGAATTCTTTTTGCTTACGCATTCTGTAACGTTACACATTCTATAACATCTTTAGATGTACCTTAAATTCAAGTTGAACTAAACTCAGCCGGAGGAAATCAACCCTTAAAGTGGGCCTTTGGGAGGTTTTGCAGACACATTCTCTATTCATTTTAGCAACTTTTCTTCTCTTTCTTTCCACATCCTGTAGCACTAATCCCACCCCCACCTCCTTGTCTTTATCTTGGAGCTTTAAAATGCAGCGTGAGTAATGTATGGATCAACGTGCAGCACAGCCTCTGTCATCTCCAAGGTCGGGCAGAAAAGGACAGAACAACTTCAGACAACAAACATCCCTGCAACACTCAGCTAGCTGGGAAGCAAACACTTGCCTCAGCAAAAGTTGCTCTGCTGTTACGAGGCTGCTAGTGACATTCAGGAAGAGTCATCATAAAAATATGGCTGCATAACTAAACACACCTAATATTGATATTTTCCCTTGTTCCCCTCTGCTTTGGAAAAAGAAACAAGAAAATGGGCACATCCAAGCCAATTCCTCACTAATGGAAGTATCTACAGCACATAGTTCTCACATGCTTCCTCAGAGACTGATGAGCCTAAGCTAAGGTTGCACATATGACCCCAACAGTCTGGTTTATTCACATACTGTAAGCAGTTTAAATCTTCACCTTTTTTAATGGTGCCACACTAGGAACACTACTGGGGAACACTACGGAGTGACAAAGACAGGGTGAAAGACTTGAGGCTGCTCAGCCTGGAGAAAAGAAGGCTCCAGGGAGATCTCAGAGCTACATTTCAGTATCTGAAGAGGACCTACAGGAAAGCTGAGGAGGGACTGTTTAGAAAGCTTTGCAGCGATAGGACGAGGGGCGGTGGTTTGATAATGGAGATTTAGGTTGGACATCAAGAGGAAGTGCTGCACAATGAGGGTGGTGAAATACTGGCACAGGTTGCCCAGAAATGTGGTTTAGGTCCCTTCCTCCAAGGCATTCAGGACTCAATGCGGCCCTGGGCATCCTGATCTAGCCAGAGATGCCCCTGCTGACTGAAGATGACCTGTGAGGGTCCCTTCCAACCCAATGCAATCTGTCAATCTGTGAGGACAAAACTGCAGAACTGCCATGCACTACATCCTCTGCTTGGCACCAGTAACTAGCTCACACCTAAAGCAACAACCAAGAGTAAGTCATCTTGCCATCTTTCAGCATGTGGCCCCTCTCCAACGCCCTTGCAGAGCAGTTTAAAGATTTACAGATGCACTGAAGAGAAGCAAGACCAAAATTTATGAGCGAGCACTGCTGCTTAAGATGCAGCAGCTCCCACGTGAATGCTAAGCATTGTAGGAAACAAATATTCATTCTGAAGGGAGCCTGTCTAAAGGTTAAAAGAAGTGGTTAGTCAGGCTTAATGGATTTATCACAGCTTACGTAACATAATTACTATATACCTTACCTATGACACGTGCGACAAGAGCGAGCACACTACTGACACGCTAAATTGCTGTTTATTAGGAAAGCCAGAGCAGCCACAAAAAGTACCTTCCTTCTCCAAGCTGCTTCCTCTACCCTTCAAATCCAAGCAGAAATGATCTGAACTGCTGGGTGCAGAATGAGATACAAAGTGCAGCTTTCAAAAGCATACAGCTGTCCGCTGCCGTAGACAATGAAACCAGCTCCTGAACTCTTGTAATGCTGCCCGAGACACCCAGGCAAGAGACACTTAACCTCTCCTTGTCTTACTTGTCTCAATCCTAAAATGAGAATAAATTCTGGTCTCCATCAGACAGGTGGCTGATAAATGATCTAAGATGCTCTGTGAAAGTACTAGAAGCCACTACCAAAGAGCTGCTTTAATCAGTGAAAAGGACAGAATCCTAGTAGCTTAACTGAGGGTAGGAGGAGTTAATCTGCCATGGCTACTATAAACTGACAGCCAATTAACTTAATTATAACAAACTGGACACAAACAACGTGTGTATCTGCTTTCTTTCCTTTCATCTTATTAAGGCACTGGCTGCTGAAAACATCTCAGTGATTTGGCAACCCCTATTTACACCAGAGTCACAGAAGTAACAAGTCATCACTTCCATTAGTAGCAGCAGCAGTAACAGCACCAAAGAGCTGATAAAATCTTGAGGTCTCAAAAGCCCAAAAGAGCTACATGAACATAAATTATTTATTCTGATTTACAGGTGACTAGCAAAAAAAAAAAAAAAAACCCAAACCCCAACCCCACAGGGTATCAACAATGCTGAAAATCAAAACAGGAAACAAATTACAGTATAAGCAGGAAGCAAAAACCAGAGAGGATAAAAAGTTCAGTTAAGGTGAGGGGTCAAGAAAGTTTGAGCTCATCTGACTCAAGTACCTTACAATTTATCTAGTGGCACTTATCCCCAGGACTGCAAGCACCAAAATGTCCACAGTACTTCACAAATACACAAAGATTTGAGTTCCCAATGTCACCACTGGATGAAAACCAGCTTGCTGTGTCAGTGCCTTAATAACATAAAACCACAACAGAAAAGAAAAAGCCACAAACAAAACACAACCACCAGCCCTGCAGATCTCAAGTATACACAGCAAGCAATGATTTGCAGCCATCAGCATAACACTGCATTTATTCTCTACTAAAAATAACCAAACCTGCATTTCAATAAAGCAGACAACTTGATCATCCTTCAGAAAGTAAGCAAAATTCACCTACCTCAAGCTCTTCCTGACCTCCAGCTTGGCTCTTAAGAATTCGAATATTTTGATTTTTAAGTGACAATTTTGCAGGTTCCCTCTCCAACTCACAGGGCACAGAATTCTCTAACCAGACAATTATCTTCCCTGTAATCACTTGCTCAATATTTCCCCCAGGAATCTTCATCCTAGTTATACATGGAAATTTTATTACTTTTTTCATTAGTCTTTATTGTGACTTAATGGCTGCGGTTATGAAGTTGTCAAGCACCAAAGCCATTACTGAAAAGCTTCAAAGAGGTGAAATTTGCAAGAGAACATAAAGTTTGGTTGGGAACAAGCCCCAAATAGGAAGGATAAACTGCAAAATACAATTGAGATAAATGAATCAGCTATGACTAACAAGACAACCTCCACACCCACCTGGTCCTGCCAAAAAGGAATTCACTTGAGAATATTTTGAGGGAAAACAGACACAGGAAAAGAAACACAAACCAAAGCCAACCAAAAAAACACCCCACCAAAAATGAATCTACTCTTCAGGGATCTTTCATAACCATCAGAAATCACAGTATCACAAAGGTTGGAAGAGACCTCAAAGATCATCGAGTCCAACCTGTCACCACAGACCTCATGACTAGACCATGGCACCAAGTGCCACGTCCAATCTCCTCTTGAACACCTCCAGGGATGGGGACTCCACCACCTCCCTGGGCAGCACATCCCAAGGGCCAATTACTCTTTCTGGGAAGAACTTTCTCCTCACCTCGAGCCTAAACTTCCCCTGGCACAGCCTGAGACTGTGTCCTCTTGTTCTGGTGCAGCTTGCCTGGGAAAAGAGACCAACCCGCCCCCGGCTACAACCTCACTTCAGGTAGTTGTAGACAGCATCAACGAGGTCTCCCCTGAGCCTCCTCTTCTCCAGGCTAAACAATCCCAGCTCCCTCAGCCTCTCCTCACAGGACTGTGCTCAAGGCCTCTCCCCAGCCTTGTTGCCCTTCTCTGGACACCTTCAAGTGTCTCAATGTCCTTCCTAAACTGAGGGGCCCAGAACTGGACATACTCAAGGTGCAGCCTAACCAATGCAGAGTACAGGGCCACAATGACCTCCCTGCTCCTGCTGGCCACACTATTCCTAATGCAGGCCAAGATGCCATTGGCCCTCTTGGCCACCTGGGCACCCTGCTGGCTCATGTTTAGGCAGCTGTCAATCAGCACCCCCAGGTCCCTCTCCGTTTGGGAGATCTCCAGCCACTCCGACCCCAGTCAAACGACACCAGTCAAATTCCACAGTGCATCTCCCTAAAGAGTTCACAGCCTCAACAGGACACCTACCAAGAGCAGGAATTTAAGTTTTGGTATTTAAAAATACTCAAATTGAAGTATTCATCCAGTTGTATTTCCCTCCCCCCCTGCTACCCAGTCTTTGTTTTTTTGGTAGCAGTGGCTCATCCTGGGGATAAAGCTCTTCTTGGTTCTCTGAGACCTCACCATAATGCATATCAGAGGTTTAACATCTTGTGTGCAGGGAGCAGAAGATTTAGTTATTACAATAGGATTTGCCAATTTTCTCTAACATGAATACTTAGCATTTATGTGACGCTTTTAATCTTCAAAGAGCTTACTTCTCACAGTTCCCATCCTCAAAAAGAATGCCATTAAGTATTACCAGCCTGTTTTATCCATCTGTAAAGTACCTCCACACTGTCACGTTGCTATTTGGATCATGTTTGCTTCCAGCAAAGCTAATCAGTCCCTGGTCTCTGACAACCCTCCCCAGAAGACCAGTGTGGATAGGAATTGCTACATAATAGCCCCAACAGTGAAATAATCCTCCCACCATCTGAGCATTTAGATCTTATTTGCTATATTTTATATCCTCAGGAATTAAAGGAGCCCAGCTTTTTCAGATGCTTACCAGTCCAGCTCTGCGAGCTACAGAAGAAACCTGAAAGAACCTGAAAATTCAGAAGCCTCTGCAAAGCATTAAACTAACTTTTATCATATGTACTGCTGCAAAATCCAGTGAAACAGATTGCAATATTAGGGACAAAAGTAATTACTGTTCTTAATTAAAGAGCTGGTAAACTCATTCTGTGCGACTGAACAGTGATTTCCAGCCCTTACTGATGGCAGGATGCCACCCTTCTCAGCCACGTTGGATCACTTATGCCTCTTGCATGATGAGGTGCTGTTACTACTCTGGATGCTCTGAATAAATTATTGCTGCCCCTGGAGAAGGGAAAACTCAGCCAGCTGGCTGTCCAGCACAGCCAGGCATGGGACAGTATAGTGAAGTAAAAGGAAAGGAGGTGGAAGTCCAAGTTCGAGGCAGTTCTGAACACAGAGCATAAGCCATCCTGCAACAAAAGCACCTGGAACACTGAACTCCAATCCAGGAGAGAGAAGCCTGGACAAAAATCAGTCAGGAGTCATGGAAGCCCTGGAGGGATGAAACTCCGCCTGGGGTGCCTGCCTTCACCTGAGCGCAGTCATCCTCTTCGCCCTCTGCATTCCTCACTTTTCTTTCCTTTTCTCCTATTGCTTCTCCACAGTTTCTGTAGCTTGCCTACAATTTCCTACAAAGACCTTTTCAGGATTTGAAGTGGGTGTTGAGTCCGATTTGGATTAGAAGCAGAACTGCTCCTGAGCTGTCCCTTCATGGGCTCTCCTGGCAAACGTACAGAATGGATGGTCACAGGTGAGCGGAACAGCTTCTCTCACCATTCGGGAAAGCTGCTTCCACTTTATTACCACCATGAAAATCATCTATACATTTATGCTTGTTAAGCTACACCAAATGCCATTATGTACCTCATTTCCAAGAAATAAGCAGCCTATTAAAATGAAAAGCAAAGGCAAATGCCAGCTCTGTAAACACAAACACCACGTAAGGACCATGCCACACAATAAATTGTCTCAAAATGAATATTTCATATCCTCTCTGCCAGCAGTGGCAGCGACACTCAATGCAGCTACACTAGGAATTGTTATTCAATTAAAAAGAATAAATAACCTAAGCCTGGAAATTAAACAATCTGCAGCTTCTGCACAGGAAGGCAGCGCTTCTATTGCCCCCAGTGAGGGCTAAAGGCAAGCAGTTCCTCTTTGCAGTTGCTGGTATCGTTTTGGTCAAGTGTTTACTCAAGTGGTAGTCTCTGGCAGCTAAAAGAGCCAACTCTTAATTGAGTGTAATACTTAGATACAATGTGAAGTATTGTGTGTGATGGCTAATAAAAGATATTAGATATTTACACACTGGTAAATCTTAACTTCTAAAGTTAAAAGAAAAACATGACCCACTTGGAAGTGGTTGTTTCGGCACAAACACTGCACACACGCACTGGGCTGATGGACAATGGAAGCCTCTGTATTTTGAGCCTGCCTATTTTCAACTCCTGAAGATACACCTGCCTGAAAGAGAACTTCAAATTCAGATGCAAGAGTGAACTATTCTAGTGTCAGGTCACAAATTCCTACCTTCTGTTCCACCGTTACAAACACATCAGAAGAATTTTGCTACCCAGTCTGTGAACGACTGAAAAATAGAAGCAGAATCACAAAAGACACAGCACATGTAGCTGAGAAAGAAAAGAAAAACTCAGAGGTGGTTAGTTCTGGGATCCCACTGCATGTTTGGTAGAACACCAAGAACTGAGTCTGAGATGGTTTTTAACAGACAATAGGAAATAATTAGCATCAGTGGTCCCAAACTCCTGTAGCCCCCTTCAAAATACTCATTGTTAGATGTGTGCTATCCCGAAGGTCCTACATGCAGAAGAATGAAACAGCCTATTTAGATACACCATGGGATGGGAAACTACCTTCCAGTCCATTTACTGCCCCAGTTCAGATGGCTGGGATGACTCAAATTTCAGAGTTTCACAGAAACACACTGGCCATTGTTTCACAGAAGAGAAGCACACAAACAGAAAAGGCATTAGAACGACTTCACACCAATGAGCTACAATGCCCTGAATAGTGTCAGCAGTTGGAACCTTTCCCTGAATCCCTGAAAAGGCTCCCAAGATATCCCCAAGGACATTAAAGTCTCTATTAGAAGCTGTACATTTACATAATAAATTATGAACATTTTATGTGAAGAGCTACTTATCAAATACTTTATATGCTGCTTTCCAACCTCTATTCTGGTAATTCTCTGGCCTCTGCAGTTAGTTAGCCAGTGTTCTACACCAGAATTAGTGCAGATTAGGGTTCCTTCCACTTTAACCTATCTACATTGCAATCTACTCATTATTTAAAGACCAAGATTAGTTCACACAGGATATTTACAGGCCTATTCTTTAAGCAAGGTGATTAGAAGACAGCATTGAATTGTAGGTAACATACCTACACAAAAGAGGAAGACTTTTTAAGTGGGGAGGGAAAAAAAAATGATTCTAATTCTTTAAGAAAACAAAAATCCTGTTGTCAGCTGCAAGACTGGAAAGCAAGACCCAAAAAGTTCTTTTATTGCTTTGCCACTGATAACAACCTTGGTTGGCATCCTCACAGAACACAGAGCAAGCCAGGCTGGCTGCACTAAGTGCTGCTGCTGCTTTTTGGTTGCTTGCTTTGTTTTTAAAACTGGTGCTGAAGTGCAAATCCACTTCTCTAATTTTTAAACCCAAATCCAGGATTTTACTGTTTCTCCTTGTCAGGGAAAACCTCATCATAAAAAAAAAAAAAAATCATCTTTACAAGACTAGGAAATTTCCAGTGCAGAATAAGATTCTGTTTCTGGCTAACACCTCACAACTAGAAACACGGATTGAAAAGGAGTGCTACTTCAGCTCAAAATAGATTCCTGATGCCACATTCAAATTCATTTTTAGAACAAATTTAATCTGCAAAACTGAAGTTCTCATAATTACTATCCCAATGCTTTCAGTTCTTTTTCTCCACGTCCACAGACTTAGTAAATCTGGCACTTCCTGTTCTGCTTTAGGCTTCTGAGTTTCTTCCACTTTTTTACATACATAGCACCCCATCAAGTCTTCTCCTGAAAACCTCCAATGATGGCGACTCCACCACCTCCCCAGGCAGCTCATTCCAATGGGCAATCACTCTTTCTGTATAGAACTTTTTCCTAACATCTAGCCTGAACCTCCCCTCATCCAAGGTTTCAGACTTTTAAAAGAACTAATTTCTCAAACTAATGCAGTGGCCCTGGGCAGCCTGATCTAGCTGGGGATGTCCCTGCTCACTGAAGGGGTGTTGGACAAGATGACCTTTGAAGATGACCTCAAGCTGCACCAGGGGAAGTTCAGGCTGGAGGTGAGGAGAAAGTTCTTCACAGAAAGAGTTATTAGCCACTGGGATGTGCTGCCCAGGGAGGTGGTGAAGTCACTGTCCCTGGAGGTGTTCAAGAGGGGACTGGACGTGGCACTTGGTGCCATGGTTTATTAGTCATGAGGTCTTGGGTGACAGGTTGGACTTGATGATCTCTGAGGGTCTATTCCAACCTGGTTGATTCTATGATTCTGTGATAAGATCCCTTCCAACCTGATGCAATCTGTGAAAATTGACCATTCCAAGCAACTGTCAAAAACTCCACCAAACCCAGCCTTGTGCTCATTTGTTGAGTTGCATTGAGAGAGGAGATTATACCTGTTAAAGTATTTCAGTTCAGGAATTGCTGCCACAGCAGTCTGCCACAGGACAAAACCTGAGCACTTCCATTCTCACTACAAATTAAGATAAGGAATATCAATTCAACACACAAAAGAAATGTGGGCATGCATTCCAGATTCAATACTTAACATGAAGTTAAATTGTATGAGTAGATGACAGCTGAGAGATCAGCCAACAAAAAGGCAGATAGGAGAGGAATAAAACCTACAGCTCGTGAGGGAGAATTCAAAGGGGCTTGTGATAGGTTTGATTTTTGAAGGGTTGAGGAATATATTTTTCACACAGAATGCCATGATCTCTTATTTTGGCCTGGTGACATTGCCTCTCCCAACTTCAGGGTCCAGTTCAGGCTCTGAACCGAGCAAAACAGCTTCAAAGGATTTGGTCATTAAAAGCAAGTGAAAAACATCAAAATAAGTGTTATACAAGACACTGAGAAACAGAGCTTCACTTGCCATTTGCAGCTGATGTTTAGAAGTATGTATGGCACTGATGACTGGTGTGGCTGCCTCACTCCACACCTGTTCTCCACTGCCTTGCTCTGCAGCTCATGACAAACCCCCAGAGAACTCTACCAAAAGAGAGGGAAAATCTCTTTTTAAGGTACAATGTTTCTCAGTGGCTGTTTAAGACCATTCTAAAAATCAAAATTCAAGTCTATGGCAATGTGTACCACCCATCTCCTCACTTTGGCCAGTCACCCATCACAAGTAAGAGGCTGTCCTGTTAGTCTGAACAGCATCCTTGTCCCAGAAACTCTGGATGGTTTGCAGTGTGTTCCACCTTAATGCACTGGTGAACACATTAACCTGTGTGGCTCATGAATACCGTTCCAGAACAGAGATTATTTTGCCCCAAACACACCACACATGGAAAGCAGAATGAGCTGTTAGCCTCATCAGCACAGCTCCATGTGACAGAAGAGGCTTGTTAGGTGTTGTGATAGGCTAAAAGGAGAAAGGAGAGGAGGATCCAAACATCCAAGAGATGAGGAATGTCACTTGATACACCAAGTCAGCCTACCTGTGACAGCTAATCACTTGACTGGAAGGAATGATTCAGGGACTGCTTCCAGTGCTTTCACCACTTTAAGTAATGTACAGGATGGGAAATAAAGCCCTGGTCACTAGCCACTGCCTTGATTATCATCTCTCCAAACCTTTCTCAGGCACATCCTCAAACCCAAATAAAGGCCTTGTGCAGATGTCAGTAGATTTTTAAAAGGAAGTGATTTTGTTAAACCATTTGGTTATTTAACCAAGAAACACACTCCTCTATCTCCCAGAACTCAGCCATATATCAGTATTACACTGAAACAATGAAGAATTTTTTATTGTCATTATAATAAATGACTTGATGCTCTCCACAGAAGAATCCATTGATTGATTCTAACTTGCACCAGTTTTTAAACAGATTTGCTGAAGCTGCACAAAAGCTGTCTGCAGACACATTCTGTTTCAAACTAGGACTGGAACCCAGCTTATCCCCATTAGGAATCAGAAATCCAGAAGCCTTCCCAGCAGTTTAACACAAAAATCATCGAATCAATAAGGTTGGAAAAGACCTCAAAGATCATCAAGTCCAACCTGTCACCACAGACCTCATGACTAACTAAATCATAGCTTCAAGTGCCACATCCAATCCCTTTTTGAACACCTCCAGGGACAGTGACTCCACCACCTCCCTGGACAGCACATTCCAATGGCCAGCAACTCTTTCTAGGAAGAACTTTCTCCTCACCTCCAGCCTAAACTTTCCCTGGTGCATATTGAGACTGTGTCCTCTTGTTCTGGTGCTGCTTGCCTGGGAAAAGAGACCACCCCCCACCTGGCTACGACCTCCCTTCAGGTAGTTGTACAGAGCAAGAAGGTCTCCCCTGAGCCTCCTCTTCTCCAGGCTAAGCAACCCCAGCTCCCTCAGCCTCTCCTCATAGGGCTTGTGCTCAAGGCCTCTCCCCAGCCTTGCTGCCCTTCTCTGGACACGTTCAAGTGTCTCGATGTCCTTCTTAAACTGAGGGGCCCAGAACTGGACACAGTTCTGCAGTGAAAAAGAGATGCATAAAACTGCAGTGAAAGAGAGATGCACTCTTCCCCAAAATGTCCCACCTTTGGCTCAAAAAAACCAAACCCCAACCAACCACTTCTCAGGAGCATTAGAATTTGTTATGCAATAAAGAAATGCTGAGCATTATCAGACAGCTAAGCTGCAAGCGCTGAAGCTAGCAGGCACAATCATCACTAACAAAGTAAGATGTCCCTGAAGAAATGACAAAAAAAGAGAATGTGCATCAGGATCTTGCCACTCTTTAGGCAAGCAGGGTGTTTTTGTTCCAGCAATAATATAGTATTCAAAGTTTTGTGACTAAAAGCCTTTTAAACTCTCAGGCAGAATCTACCTGAATGGATTTTGGTGGGGCTTGGTTTTTCTTTTTTTCCTTCTACATTCATCTTTGCCCAAAGGCTTCATTGTCTCCTTATGCAAATGACCTTTTCATATGAAAATTAAATGTTAAAAGATGCTTTTTGTAGTTCTTCAATACTGCAAACACCACCTGGACTTTGACAGTAATTCAGACTAAGTGTAACTTAAAGAAAAAGCACCTGTTTCAAGCAGTACAAGAAATCAATTTGGGTTTAATAGGCTTTAAGATGATGTTTTATTTACAATTAATCTTCAGGACTTTCTTTCAGAACTTAAACTAGGAAATGATCAGTTTTATTATGAATCCTGAAGACCAGATTGCAACATGTAGTTCTGAAAACACGCATGCAGAACGTGAAGACCTGCATCGAGAGCTTGGCAGGTATTCCACCTCACTGGGTGTTCTTGTAGCAGCAGAACACTGGGTGTTCAGCTAGCAGTCAACACCCAACTGGAGCTCACCTGAAGAGAGGCTGGCCAGTTGAAATCAAACACAATGTGCTCCTGAGCTGCCTTCACTGAACACCAAGTCCCACACGTTACTGAAAACAGCTCCAAGTTATCTCCAAACAGTTTTGCTCCTAGGGTGCAGTAACGAAGTGGAGAGCCAACACCACACTCATTACAAAGGCAAAGACTTATCAGTCAAGGGCAGCCAAAAACCCTCACCCTTTTACTCATTAAGAACACAGCTTCATGTCATAACTGTCTGTAATTATCTAACGTTGTACAGTTCCATTTGAGACACCAAACATCTCTTGGTGCACGCCAGTCCTCCAGCCATTGGCACTGCAACCAGCCTGCAGCTACAGCACCCATCTGGCCCAGAAGGACTCAGGTCGATGCACAGCTCCTCACTGAGCAAAGCTGTAGAATTAATAGACTACAGTTAAGCAACCTTCTTTTAGGAGGCCCTAAAAAGCCCAGCTTTACAACAGCCCTTGCAGTAACTTGTCAGCGAGTTGAAACAATTCTGGCATGAAAACACAACACTTACTCTACCCCCCCAACCATTTCTTTTCTGGATGCTCACTGTATTGTGACTTTTAAAAATAATTAGTGGCCAAATGATACAGATGCCATAATAAGAGCTCAAGGACATAAAACTCATTAGATCTGCCTGACACTCCCCATATACCAAATCCTTTGGAATGAATGCATGAATTCACAACCTAACCCCCAATCCACTCCATTTGCAGAGGATATTGTGTCATTTTTTCAAATGACAGGCATTAGCAATGTCTGCTTTTTTCAAACACAGAGAAGCCATAATCAGTCCTACCATGAAGCAGCAGCTGGGCAATCATCTTAATTTATAGAATTAAATAGACATATCATGCCTCACCTAAACACATTACTTGTTAAGGCTGTGTTCTTTTATTCTCACAAAGCTTGTCATCCCTTCACAGGCTCATTTGGTGAATGTGATTTCAATTTTTTTTTGAGCACTACAGAACTGAATGCCTTATTTTATGAAATGAGACAGTAGGCTGCCTTCCCTTTGAGCAGAAGAAAGGGGGTGAGGGATGTTTTACTCATTTCTCCCATGGTGCCAGGAGCCAGCAAGCCTGATACTGTTACAGGTCAAGAACAACAGGACTCAAGAAGCCCCCTCTGTTTTTATTTTCCTTTCACATTTCATTAGAGAAGCTCCACATCATTTTGAAAGGCTTCCTGGTTTCTATTTTTGCCTTGTTTTATTCTCTCTGTAGGACACTGTCAGGTAGCTTTAGAACCCTGATGTTGTATTTCATAAAAACAAAGCTTTACAAAATTCAAGGTGAACAGAAATGTTTCCCAGAATCTATCAGGTTAGAAAGTATCTCATGAGGTCACCTAGTTCAGCCTTGTGCTTCAAACTGGGTCAACACTGAACTCAAACCAGCTTGCAAGGGCTCTGTCCAGGGAGGTCTAGAACACCTCTAAGGATAAAAGTTCCACAGCTTTCTCTGGACATATATATTTAACAAGAAAAGAGAGACTTGCTGTTAAAGGGGTGAAAACTAGACACTGATTAGAGTGAGGTGACTGTGAAAATAACTTATTGCATTGATTGAAACACAAGGAATCAAGCAGAACAAGCAACAGTTACATGGGCTATGAGATATATAGGCATATAATCTATAAAACAAATGGTTGGGATACTCAATTGTAGTCTAAATCAACAGAAGAAAATACTTTCCATATCTATTAGCCTGACAGTGTACTTTCTGAATGTTAAAACACCTTGTTATAACCTAAGTGGGGATTTGTTCAGCTCATCCTTTAACTTCCAGCCACCATGGCTGGAATGATATTATCTATTTACACTCATCTGGCAGCTTTCCTGACCCTTTTGATTTGAATCTCTAGTGACATGCTGACAGGACAAAAATCCATCTAATACTATGAGGCTACTACCAGAGACACAATTCACCTGTTGAAAGGACAAACCAGAAGGCTCCAAGCATTTCCTGAAGCCCATTTTAAGGTTTTGAGGGCTTTTTGGTTTAAGATGCTCAGTTGTTTGTTTACAAAATGCCTACTCTTAAATCCTCTTTTATCAGACTAACATCACTACGTGCACATCCAACACTCAAGCACTTACTCAATGCCATCCTGGGGAACCATCTAAGAATTACTAAAAGCCTACTAAAAGCTATGTGATCAGCTCCCTCAGAGCCACAGCACTCACAGCAGCCTAAGCAGAAGGGAACACTTTCCTCTAATTCAAACATTCTCAACTGGTATTTCTGTGAAGAGTTTCTGAAGACCACAAAAGGCATCTCAGGAAAGCAAACTTACTGTTAGTTGACTTAAGTTCACTATACAAATGTTCCTCATTTCCAATAGGAAATAACTTGGGCAGTTACAAGTAAGAAGAGGTTGAAAACCACTGAGCACACTTCTCTAAACTCGGAACCTGAAGTAAGAGAAGAGAAAGTGGTCACTGCAGCTCAGCAGATAAAGAACTACAGATAAATAAGCTCTCTTCTAATAGTAGCCTCTTTTCATCAGTTCCTGGAAGTAGCACTCCCCAAGCCACTTGTGCATTGTAGAACACGTTCAGCAGAGACTACTGAGGTACCCTCCCAAAACAAGCAGCAGAACTGAATGCCAAAGTTGTGAAATAATTACTGCTCTGTGAATTTGAGCAGCTACTTGCAGCTCTCCAGATTTATAAACAGGAAGTGTGAAGCTCTGCATTCATACCTGCTTTCATCATATGACAGAGCCCTAAAGCCATCAAATACTGGCTGACAGAACAAGTCTCACTCTATAATCTAGACTGTCTCAACAGTGGATCCTATTCATTCTGACAGCTAAAAATAAAAGGCTGGGAGAGATCTGAGAGATCCAGGCATTTTCATCACATGCATCTGAATACTCAAAGCTCCTTACACAGAAGGACACAGGTTTATACCCCTTGAAAACAGCACATCCTGAAGAACGTTCACCTATTTATGGTGTTCAAGCACTGGTTTTCAGATATGAGAGAAGAGAAAGTAGCACAACTGCTTTTGTGGGATATAAAAAGAAGATAACAAACCACTAAAATGGTTCCCTGATCATTCCCCCCCCCCCAAAAAAAAAGTCTCTGGGATTTAAAAGGTTCACTTTATAGTCTGGGGTAATAAAAAGTAGTCTGTGATAGGCTCAAGGGCTCAGTCCATGGATTTTTGTCACCAGGTTGAGATCAAGACAACCTCAAATAGATGATTAGATATTTGCACAAGTTCTCCATCATCCTTTTGTCAGATTTATTACATCTGTACACTGGAGGATGTTAATGACTAGACACCTAATATATATGCCTTGATTTAAATAAAACAAATGTAGCTATTTTTCAAATTCAAACAAGACAGAAAAGGTCATTAGCAAGATTTATCCTCTGCCCATCACACATCATCACTCAGCACTGGGAAGAATACTAACCAGACTTTCTGTGGAGTAGAGAGAGTCTCCATGGCTTTAGTTGGCTTCTTGTTCTGCAGTTGGCAGGCATCGTGGAGGTAAGAGAAACAAGGAAGAAAACTACCTTCAAAATCCACTATTTCCTGACCTCTCCAGAGACAAATCCTGTGAAACTGATACACCTGCAAGTTTTGCCTCAGTCTTAGCTGGTGGTTTAACTGCATGCACATTGCTGAAAGATGGCACTATTTCTTTATCCCCTGCTCTTCTCCTCTCAGAGGTCACTGTGCTCAAATCATAACACAAGGAAGGAAATCCATCAGCAGCCACTCATGTCTCCAAACCCAATGACCACACCAATATTGTGGCAGTTCCCTCTTCTTCCATCCCAGCACAGGAGCACCAGAATTTTTACCTTGCTTTAAGAAGAAAGAAAACTCTCCTCTGCTCTCTGGCACAAACCTGACAGATCCATGATGATTCACTGACATTTCTTCTGTGTAAGGGTTACCTGACTGAATATTTAGCATATCTAAGCTGAAAATGGCCTTAGTTAGCATGACCTGCTCTAAGCTGCATTATAGAATCTAAGTTTCTATGAATCTCATCATTTTCAAGCACCTTCATAAATTTACACTGAGCAGGATATATTAAGAGTCACTGGAAAAGACAGTCCTTAGGGATTGGAAATAAGCTGGTCATCAATACCACAAAGTCACCTCTTTCCTGAGGAATCCTTGTTAAAGTATTCTATACACAACACAGCATAATGCAAGAGCTGCTGTGATGGAGCTAATACAAGAGCAATATAAAGTTCTTCCTTTTACAAAGTTTCACTGGCCCAAAGACAGTCCTTGAAGGAACTGGGTGTCAAGGCTGCCAGCAGAATAAGTAAAAGATAAGGCAGACTTCAGAGCAGAACCACCTTGGCATAAGGCAAGGCCTAACTGTAGGCAATACTCAAAAGAGCAAGGCAGCCTGATGAATAGAATGGGAATAGAGAAGTCAGAGGCACAGGATGGAAAAGGTACCAACCCAAAACAGGAGACTGCCTGGGCTAGGGGAGCCTGCCTGAACTGAGGCACTGCCCTAGGAAGAAAACTGCTCTTGCAGCTTAGGGCTGAGAAAACACAGAGCAGTGGACTCAAGCTACACTGCCAGTTTATGCCAACACCAAGTTAGTTTGATAAGGCAGTCAACACTCTTATGCCCAGTTTGGAATGAAGCAAGCCTTTCACTTCACCTATGAAGACCAGCCCACGAATTTCACCACCTTAGAAAGAAGTCATCCTCAGAAGGTGGTCTACAGAGTCAGGAAGAGCACTCACCACAAGTTCAGAACCCATACCTCTTCCCACAGCAGCAAAGCAGCGCCTCTGGCTCCTCTAAGTAAGATCATTACTTAGCAATATTTGTAACAACAGATGTCTAAAATAGCATCTGTTACTCTTCACTCCCAAACTACACAACAGATTGTACAGGGCATGGGGGAAAAAGGGAGACTACCAAGACTCAGTGTGACCTGCACTGGTGGACACAAACCGACTTTATCATGCCCACCTACAAGGCCACACCACACAGAGTGCAGTCAGCTGCCTGTGCCAACCAGAAGGGAAAAAAAACAATAACACTTGCAGTACTATCTCATGCTCAAGGGTGAAAAAGGCTATTAACACCAGGCTGCTCTCACATTTTCATCTCCTTGAAGAGAAGTTACATTTTAGCTACAGTTATTTATACTGTGAGTGTTTAACCACAAAAACTCTCCTCACCTTCACAACCTTTGGTAACTCCCAAAATGGAACTGCAGTAAATAAAACTGCAGCTGCTCACAACGTAAAAGCCAGCCTTGTTTCCTGAAGCCTGCAGAACCAGCAGCACTCACTGCATCTTTCTAGATCTTCTGAACAAGTGAAGTTAAAAACAAACAAGAGTCTCAAAAACATGACCATAACATTCTGAATGATTACTACCTTCTACAAGTACAATTAACCGCTATTGATTGCATATGAAGAATTCACAGTTGAAGAATTTGCTCGATATCACCTAATATAAAACATTTAACAGCCAGGACACAATGTTATGACCAAATCTAATTGGACATAAATCACAGCATGGTTTGGGTTGTGAAGGACCTTAAAGATCACCCAGTTCCAAGCCCCTTCCATGGGCACAGACACCTACTAGACCAGGCTGCCCGAGGCCCCTTCCAACCTGGCTCTGAACACTTCCAGGCTTGGAGCTTCCACAACTTCCCTGGGCAACCTGCTCCAGTGCCTCACCAGCCTCATGGGGAAGAATTTCTTCCTAAGGCCTAATAAATACATTTCACTTTCTTTCTGTAATGTTTATGTTGATCCATAATCACTGTTTGCATCCAGAGAAATGTCACGAGTACCAGCATGGCTCTGTGCAAGTAGGAATGGTCCAACAAATGATGTTTTGATAACTAGCCTGTTTTATACATACAATGATTCACTGGTTAAGTACACAATACAGTTATTCAGCAAAACATCAACTTATATTAGAGAGCCTAAAACAACCTTTCTGTCCTCAGAAAAACAGTATGAAATGCCTCACAGGGGGAGAATAACATCAAAGGAAAACACTGCATTCACTGGGCAAGAAATCACTTTAAATCACGTTTTTAAAAGCCAATCTTATTTTTTATGTCAAGGGAACTTCTGATCATGAAACATCCACGTCAAGTTCTGAGATTTTAAAGGAGCACACCAGTTTATATAGCTAACTTTAACATTCAAGGCACTTAGATTTTTCTTATTGATGAATTTTTGGCACGTGTATCTCGAGCAAACAAATGTATTTTCCACCAAGGAAAGCTTATTCCAAGCACCTCCTGTTACGTTCAACTTCACACATCTACCGAGCTACATTTCTGACTCCTGCTCCTCTAAAACCACATGCACCAATGCCTTTAAAGATTTCCTATACTTTCACCACCAGTGAAATTCTTCAAGGCTGTTATGTTTAAAATCTGTAAGGAAAGTGAGTTTGAGTCACATGTTTGTTTCTTCTGCTCGACAGTATGTTGCTCCATTTCCTATCTGCCATGGCATTCTTCACAGGCTCCAGCATAAAAGGGGAAAAATGTCCAAGTATTTCACAAAAATCCCATTTCCCATTAATTTGTTTCTCTTTCAATTAACACTCCATCTCCTCCCAGCTCTCCCTTATCAGTCCTTACATGCCTCTCAGACGGAAGCAGAAATAAGAAGGGCAGCCATGTATCCATTTGAGCTTAAGAATTTTATCAATGCTTTAAACATCACACAGGTGAACTGCTTTAACTCTTGGTACGACTTCACATGAATGCACAATAGGGCAGTAAATACAAAAAAACATCCCCCCTGCAAACCATATACTGTTGAAAATTACTGTCCCTCTTTGTCCTTGGACTTGGATATCAGTTCTAGAGCAAGGTAGCTGGCAGGGTGTGTAGCTTGCCTGTCGCCTTGGAGCCCTGCAGCTGCAAGTGTTCAGCACTGAGCTTGTTTATGTTTTCCCTTTGCTAGTTCCTCTTTAAATTCTCCGGGAGGTATCTACAAACAGACTAAACCAGCAACACAGATAATAAACCGCACAAGGTACATCCATCTTTCAACCCAGAGATGCAGATGCGTGCTCACTATCGCCGACAGCAGCAAGTAAACATGCGGAGCCGGTAGGCAAGAGGCAGCCGGGAGCTGACAGCACGGGGAGAGGAGCGGCGCGGCCGGTCCTGTCACATCGGCACGGCCGGATTTCCCAACGCCGGGCTCCGAGAGCCGGCAAGCGACAGGCGAAGGCAAGGCCGAGGGCTGCTAGGCAGCGGCAGGGTCTGGCGGCATCCGCGCCCGCCGGGTGCCTCTGCCCCTCGCCGCCCTCCCCTCCCTTCCCCGCCCGGCTTGCGGGGCTGAGCGGCGGGAGCGGGACGGCACCGCCAAGGGCTACCGGGGGCTGCTGCCAAGGTGTGGGGGCGGCCCAGGAGAGGAGATCCTCCCCACGGCTGCTGCTCAGGCCCCATTATTAGGATAGGGTAGACAGAGAAATAAATAAATAAATAAATAAAGGGCGGAGTGGGGGGTGGGGGGGAAGGAGAGGAAGGGGGCGGGGAAGGAGCCCGAGGTAGAGGAACGGCGCAAGTGCCTCCGCGCCGGGGTCTGTCATGGTGGTGCGAGCAGCCACCAGACACCACCTCGCCGCGCAGCCCGCTGACAGAGAAGCAGAACGGGGGACCCGCTAACAGGGGGAGCAGAGCGGGGTACCCCCCTCCCACAGCCACCCCGGCAGGCCCGCCGCCGCGCCTCCTTGCCCTCCCTCACCCCTTCGCAGTGCCTCGTCGTAGCTGAGGAAACCGATACGGGACTCCTTGGCGCCCATGATGCTCCTCAGTCCATGGCCCCTCGTCCTCCGCCGGCCGGCTCGGCGCCGCGGAGCCCGGGCTGCGCCGCTAACGACTCCGGAGCACAGGGCGCGGGCGGGGGGAGGCGGGGCGGGCCGGGCCGGCCGGGGGGAGGAGGCGGCCGCGCGCCCTCCCCGCCACCGCCTCCATGGCGGGTCACGTGAGCAGCCCGCCCGCCGCGCCGCGTCACGTGACGGGGGAGGGCTGGCTCGGCTCGGCTCGGCTCGGCTCGGCTCGGCTCGGCTCGGCTCGGCTCGGCTCGGCTCCTCCTCCTCCTCCTTCCCCCCGCGTCGGTTTTAACGGGCGGCGCGCGCAGCTCACGCTCTCTTGCTCCCCCTCCCGCCGCAGGGAGCGCCCCGTGCCATGTGACGCGGCAAGCCGCCCCCCCTTCCCCCCCTTCGCTGCCCGTAGAGGCGCCGCCTCCTGCCCCGGCAGCAGTGGGAGGGCAGCGGTGCGGTGCCGGCCGGGGTGGAGAAGGGCAGCGGGGTCTCCAAAGAGGGTGGCGGGTTTGTGCAGCTGGGCTGGCGTCTTAGGCTCTGCCTCAGGGCCCTTATGCGCCCAGCCAGCCGTGCCACACGGGGCAAAGAGAGGAGAGAGCTCTAAGCTTCGGGTCGTGTCGCAGCTCTGGTTGTGGGCTCCGTGCATCGATCTTTCATCCCCCTCTCACACCTCACAGGGGACCGTGACTCTCTGAAAATCCTCCAAGGAGAAGCGTTGCAAGCTCGGAGGGCAGTAGGAAGTTGGTGTTGCATTAAAGTGTCTTTTCGACACTCTGTTACAGAAACACAGGCTGAATTGTAAGAGTATCATAAATAATTCTGTCCTTCGCTGTTCTCCAGCATGTTGGCTTTTAGCATTCAGTCCAATACCTGCGCAGAAGGGGAGGATTTCCCAGACGGCTTTGGTACGACATTAAGCCTGCCAACATACCCCGGGTCACTCCTGAGCGGAAAGCAAGGAGTTTGAAGCAAAAGGCTGATTTCCATGGGCAGCTGGTTCCAAGGATTGTTGCTGCACATGCACAAAGCCTGTGAAAACATCAGTTGCAAGTCATTCCTTAAGTTACAGTTTCCGTCCTGAACGATCTTACCACATCAGAGCTGGAGAAAGGTCAAGGCCGAGTTACTTTCTCGCTGATGTCAGTTTCACCCGCAGGTATTTTTATAGCAAACATTCCAAACAAATTTCATAGCTGATACGCAAAGCCAGGAATGCTGCTCACAGAGAAGCCAGCTTGAAGGCCAAATTTCTCCTCATCTAACACTGCCCAAGTGCAAAGACACTACCAATAAATTAAGCTTCCTAAAGCCTCCTTTTATTCCCCCCCCCCCCAATCTGAATTGTTTATTATCTCAGATCTGTGACAAAGAATGTCATTATTATGCCCAAGCTTAGATTCTGCCATAGAAGATCTCTCTGGAAGACTATGGGGCTGGGAGGGGATCTTAAGTGCTTTTAAGAAATGCAAATTAAATTGCTGGAAACATACTTCAGCCACCAGCTGCTTGTTCCACACTTTTTAAAGAGGATACAAGCTCCTTTCTATCCTCTCACTCCTCTGCTACCTTGCCATATCTCTTCTCAATACAGTCCCTCACCCGTGCAGCTTTCCATTGAAATAAACTCTTCAAAATATTTGAGGGAGTGAATTCAACAGACGTGGCAACACATCAATCAAAAGCACATGTTGGTAACAGTAGAGACAACTGGAGAAGCCTGGTTTACCTAGTGATTAGGGGAAGTATTCCAACCCCTAATGATGGCATTCCGGGTGCCATGCTCTGTTTGTGATGGATTGCTTTTTAAACTCGCAGCCGAGGAGGCATGGTTGAAGTCCTGGCTTCACTGCGGTATTCCTGTGGGACCTTAGGTCTAGCAATAATCTTTTAATGTTTTGGTTGCTCCTCTGAGTTATGAGGATAACGATACATAAAAAGGGCCAGCAGTTACAGAAGGCAGTAAGAGCAGGAAGCAACTGCAGGGGTGTTGTAAGACAGCTTCGTACCCATTTCTTCCAGTATTCACACCGATTTCACCAGGACTATTTGCCCTTGCCTCACCTCGAGCCTCCCACTTCCAGTAAGTTATATCATTAAGCTGCAACAACAAAACCCTGAGTAACCAGGCACACCACAGATCTGACATAACACTCCCAGGCCTGTTTCATCTAGGAGTAAGGAACCTGCTGGGACAATTGCTCTCTGATGCTATTGCAACCAGCACAGTTTAACTGCTGTCCTGCATCTGCTCCCTTCCATCTTGCCACATGGACAAATTACCAACACCCCTTTTTGTGCACTTACAGAAACCCATCTACCTCTTTTCAGCTGTCATAAACACCTCAGCAGATGAAGCTCTTCTAGCTGTCCCCCTCTAAAGCTGTGTATCATTCCACCACTTCTTAGCAGACTCCTTCTACGCCAGCTGCAGATCATTTTTCCCAGGATTTTGTGCCATGTTCAGCTGAAGCCTCGCCAGCACTTTGCAAAACTCTCCTGTTCTTAGCTGCTATGCCTGGCCTCCCTCAGCTTCCCACTTGCCATCAAACAACAGGTACAGGGCTCTGGCACTGGAGGGCCAGGCTATGGAGGAAGGAGATGAAGATCCATCCAGGGGGTTGCCGGGGGTGACTCAGCCAGCCCCACACATTAGCACTACTTGTGTTAAGAAAAAGACAAAGTAAAGGAGAGGTATTGTTGCAGGTGAAGAGTGCTTCGAAAGCATTTACTTGATCCATAGCATGGCACCACAGCTTGCACCAAATTTAATAACAAAGATCTCCTAGACTGGAAGATCAGGCTGGAGGCTGATGATGGCAGTGCCTTTGTTCAGATTAAATTAAGCATGTTCTCAAAGGCATTGAAGCAGGAACCTGGAGATAAGACTTTGTATGTTAAGCGTGGATTAGATCTGGCAGCAAGTTTTGAACGAAGCCTTATTGGGGAGCATAAGATTATAGATGTTGCTGCTATTTAAATGTTATGTCAAAGGTAAATTCAATCAAGATACAGTGAGTTTAGACCTGCATTGGGTGAACTGAGCTCCTCTCTTCTGGTGGGAAAGTGCTATACATGCAAATCTAACTGGCCACGAGTCCTTTTGATTGCTGGGATTTGTTTAATTATTCGCTAACCACAAATTAATAAGCACTCAGCAAATATCTTTCAGTGTCTTTGCATCACTCTGAAGTATCTGTGGAAAACAAGACGTTTCGTGCTGCACTGAAGCTGCAGGAGGCTTGCAGCAGCATTGCCTTCTTGGCAGAGCAGCTGGCAGTCACCAGGAGGGTGGTTGGCAGTCTGCAAGGCTACAAGGGACAGAGGATGAAAAAAAGTCACCCAGACTTCAGCTGAGGCTCAAGCAGACATCTGCTAAAGAGAAGGTGTTCTGAGTTGCATTGAAAATGCCTCACCTCCAAAGAGATAAGCCAAGTAATTGTGGAGCTGCTGCAGTGAATCAAAAGCAGCTCTGTGAAGGGTTGTCTGTCTCTAGGATTTCCTGATCTAAAATTCACTGAAACCAGGAACCAAAAATGCAAGTTTTAAGCCCTGCTCTTTTATTTGTCTCTAAATTTCTGCCTCTCTTTCCCCAGTATCTGCCTGCCCCACCCCAGGATGTTATAACTCTGTTAATCATAGAATGGTTGGAAGGGACCTCCAGAGATGAGCCCATCCTCCTGCCAGAGCAGGATCACCCAGGGCAGGTCATGCAGGAACACATCCAGGTGGGTTTGGAAAGTCTCTAGAGAAGGAGACTCCACAACCCCTCTGGGCAGCCTGTTCCTGTGCTCCAGCACCCTCACAGTAAAGAAGTTTCTCCTGATGTTGAAGTGGAGCTCAATGATTTTTGCAAGCTCCTTACAAATATACGAACACATTGCTCTCTCCTGCAAAATGCTGCACTCTGTTCTCCAGAGCAGTTGCCATCTTTATGCTGAGAAAGAAAAGGAAGTCTTTACATTATCTCTTTTTTTTTCTCTCCTCAGGAAACCCCACTCTATTTTTAATCTATTCTACATTTACTTCTCAACCACAGATACTCATACAGGATTTCTGCAAACCCAGCAATCATTCCCCTCGTTGAAGGGATGTGTTCATGAATGCAGCCCTCACTGGGGTGGCAGTCAGGGGACTCTCAGAGGGAGATGATTTAGACTTTTCCCTTTTATTTTCAGCATGAGAGCACTTCTCTTACACCTGCCCTGAAGATCTTCACTTCCCAGCACTCCTGTGACTTGTTCAAGCAGTTGCCCTTCCCTATCCTCCCTGACACTGCTGCCTCTGCCATGGCAGCCAGGCCCTTTACCCCGGGGCTGGCACTCATCCCTGCCTCTTCCTGGCAGCAGCAGACACTTCATACCTTCCTCTTTCCTCATGAGTCGGTGCTGTACACACAGGGTGGGGAGGCAGAAGAGAACAGTCTGTCCCTCTGCTCCAAAGGGCTGAGCTCCAGTGACAGTATGGTGTGGAGGTGATGGCTACTGCTACACGGGCAGTGGTGGCAGGAGATCTGCTCTGCTCACCCACAGGTGGCAAACATGGGTATCTGTAGAGTCACAGAGAGTCATAGAATGGTTCAGGTTGGAAGAGACTTTTAAAGGTCATCTAGTCCACCCCCACTGCATCATCAGGGACATCTGAGCAGGTTGCTCAGAGCCACAAACAATCTGACCTGGAATGGTTCCAGGGATGGGGCATCTGCCACCTCTCTGGGTAACCTGGGCCAGGGTCTCGTCACCCTCAGTGTTAGAAGTTTCTTCCTTCTATCCAGTCTGAATCTCCCCATTTTAGTTTCAAACCATCACCCCTTGAACTGGTCATGGGGCACTGCCTCTCAAGACATGCACACTTCCAGGGGTTGGACTAGATGATCTCCAGAGGTCCCTTCTAACCACCATCCTGTACATCAGGTTGTATCTGGTACAGGAGGAGAGCTTGGACAGCAGGACCCAGCACAAGGGAAGCAGAAGCATCCCACAGCCCTTACCTGAGCTCTGGACATACCTCTGTTTAATTTTGCCACTCCTTTATAGGAGAATTCACTAATACTTGTGCTGAGCCACTTCCCTCTGGATGGCTCTGTTCAGGGAGCTCATGCAAGGTTTAAAACCACTCAGAGCTGCTGCTCGTATCACTCCTCGATACATAATTCCAGCTCCTGTTACTAACAGTGTTATCTCCACTAGCAGAGAAGCTGAGGCACGTCACAGGCATTCTTGGCTATTTTGAGACTGCTGGGTAAGTGATCCCCCACTTTTACTGCAGTTGCCTTTGAAACACACAGCAGACAACACCATAAGGCACCCTCCCCTCTCGATGTTCTCTTCGGTAAAGCTTCCCTGTGCGTGGAAGGGTGACACAATCATGCTTGAGGCCCACAGGGAAAAAAAAAAGAAAGGGAAAAAAAAAAACAGTAAAAAGCCCCATTTATATATTTATTTTTTTCCCTTGGCAGACTTTGCCAACGTTCCTCCAACCCAGAAGTAGCAAAGCGCCAGAGCTAATGAAAGCCACGAGGTAAGTGTAAAACATTGGACATTTTTAGCATGGCCTTCCTGATTTTCTGTCAACCTGTTTGATTATGCCATAGAGAGGGGAGAAGTGTGGTAGAATTAATCAGCCTGCTGGAGTGAATGCTGAAGGAGCAGATGAGCTTTGGCAAGGCTGTTGCTAGCACTGAAAAACTGTGACAAGAGGAGGGGGGGGAGGAAAGAAGGCAGCCCTAAATCCAGAAGTGTGTCACTCAGAACGGGAGACATGCTGTGATTTATCCACGGAACAGAAATTGATGGGAACGCCGCTCTCCCATTTCAAAGTGTTGTCTCTGTGCAGATTAAGAGTAGTATCTGTCATCAGGAAACAATGGGAAATGAAATATGTTTGATAAAAGCAATTCTCTACTCCCTCAGAGAGAGGAAACCACTTGTGTCGCTGGGATGGAAGCAAAAGGATTTCTCTGCAGCTCCTTCCTCGGCAGCAAGACACAAAAAAAGAGAAAGAAAAAAAAAAAGGCAGTGTTGTGACAAGAGGAAGTGCAGATAATTAATAACAGAAGATCAAATGGAAGGAGTGGCTTTGCAACAAGTGCCTAATATTTGCTGCCTTTCAGCACGGTCCAAACTGCACTGTGGGAAGAGGCTGCTCGCCCCCAGAGCACGGCAGCGAAGCCAGCGCCCAGCGGGCAGCGGCTCACCACTGGGGCACGACAGGGGCAGCTTTCCCTTTCAAAGAAAGGGCTTCTTTCTTCTCAGCTCAACAGCTGCTGCACACAGGGTCTCCAGCATCTTAGCAGTGGGGTTGTTGTGTACAGAAAAAGCAACACCAGAGCATAAACCATGTAATAACTTCTTGAACGTTTTGCCAGCAGCTGATGCAACGGGAAGCGCATCTCAAAGCAGCAGGGCAGCAGAGTAAGACAAAACCATGGAGCCAGGACCATCATGGCATTTGGCACATCCTTGCACCTCCCTTAAGTCTGTTTCTGATCTTGGAAAGGAAGGCCAAAGCACCTTATTTGCTGATTAAGGTTCTACACCATTCAAACAGCAAACAAACAGAGGGCATCCTCAAACAGAGAAACCTGCCAGCCTTCAGGAGCTTCCCAACAGACTCAGGTCTCAGTTCAGTGTTTTCACAACACAGACAAGGGAAAGAACTCTGGACAGCTGCATAGCTGTGATTCTGTGATATCCACATGTGTGTGCACACACATATCCCTCTGGTGTGCACACACTACCTCTCACCGGGATCCAAAAGTTGCACTTCCCTGTTTGAATTAAGGACTCTTCAGACACAGAATGGTTTGGGTTGGGGAAGACCTCTCAGACCATTGACAGGGGTGAGAAATAAAAGACACTAAAATAACAGACTTTCTTTTTATGTTCTAGTGACAGTAATGAAGGATTTTCAAGTTCTTTACCAGGTAGCATTATTTAAGACAGTACCAAGCCTGCAATCTGTCCAGCCTCAGTGAAGACCTGCTGATGGAGCCAACAAAAAAAAAAGTCCATCTCCTGGCCATCTGCTCCAACCACTACCTCACACCTCATTCCCCCAAGTACAGCAATGAGCCACAACAGGATGCAGATGACCAGATTGCTTAGCTGTCATTTCAGCTGAACATGCTGTGGCTGTTGATGTGTCACTGTGGACTCTCCAGACCAGGCAGGACAGATCGCTGCTGGACACGGAGCTGCTTCAGTGCTGCTCCCCAGCATTTCTCTGGATCCATTGTACCAATGCAGCAAGGGAAAGCATTAGAGGTTAATAAAAATTTTCCCTACTCTATTAAGTATTTGCATGTGTTTCTGTTACATAAAACATGCTGTTAAATGATCCATAAGAGCCTTTGGCACTCACACTCCCTTTGGTTAGAAGCCCAGCTGCTCCTAGAAGAGCTTTTGGCCTGGCAGCTCTTTTCAGCTACTATAACAAAAATTAGGCCTGAAATCTTGAGTGGATTCTTGAGCAGATTCTTAGCAATAGAAGACAAGTTCAGAGCAGCTGAAGGCTGCCAAATTGTTGCAGCTTGAAAAAGAAAATTGGTCCATTCAAGGAAGGGAGCAATTTGAAGTTCTTATAAAGCATTTGCACACCACAATGAGGGGGAAGAGTTTCTCCACTCATTTCTCTTATCACTTCTTGGCTGTTTCTTCCACTTGCAGGTAGTTCCAATTTCTCCTTCCATTTTTTACCCACACAGTTAACTACCAACCTTCTAGTTGAGTTCTGCTGGCTTTAGAGATGAGCTACCAGCTGTGCAGCCCTGCAAGCCAGGGTATGCATGACCTTGAAATTTTCTGTGTAGCCAGCCTTAAAATGGTGTTTTCTACCTCCCTGGGAGCATCTCTCAATTTTTATCATTAGACATATATCCACTCCTAGCCCCCAAAGCATTGTGTGAGCATTACCCAGCTAATACCAACAAAAATCACTCCCAGCCCATACCCTGTTATTGTCTAAGTAACAGCTCCTCCGTTTCACTGAAGCCAGCCTAGGGAGTTCTTTTTGCTTGCTCCTCTGCAGGAATATTAAACCAGAATGAGAATGAAGAGAGCTGTTAATTTTATGTCACAGCTAGGAAACTGAAGGTCTTCAGATCACACTTTCTCCTCAGGCTTTTAATTGCAGAATTATACTTCAAGATTTGACACAAGTTTCTCACCTCCTTATTTTCTAGCAAGTAAAACCAGACAAGAAACCTACATTTCCTCCCCCCCCCCCCCCCAATCTGCAGAGCCTGCACAATGTGAGGTGAAATCCTCCCAAATAGGTGAAATCCTGCTAATTACTAGCACATTCTGACAGTCCTTGGGACTTCACAGAGAGCTATGGCAAACTAACCCTAATTATAGATCAGAATGTGCCAAGCTTTTCAGCACTATCACCAATTCCCTTTGTGGTTGATGCCACCAGGTTCTTTGAGCCTCTGGGCTAAAGCATTGCTCAGCTACTCCACAATTATTCATCACACCAGATCCAGCAACAAGACTTCCACAGCATCCTCTTCTCACTTCTCATGAGGTACAACAGCAGATGACAGAACATTGAGATTCTGAGGCATGAGACATGGGAATTTGAGTGGAGTCAGATGACTAACAGAATTTTTGCTAAAAAAAGCCCAAAACAACACAAAACAAAAAGGGAGTGAAAAGAAAAGCTTCTTGAGTAGGCATCCTGCCTTCCATTATTATTTCTTTTTTCTGGATAAGCACTAATCTAGACCCTAGAGCATTCCCACTTCTAGATTGGATTCTTAGTAAGCCATTCCTAATTTTATATTGAGTGTAATTACAGATAAAGGGAATGTTCCCTAAAGAAGTGAGATAGGATAGGATAGGATAGGATAGGATAGGATAGGATAGGATAGGATAGGATAGGATAGGATAGGATAGACCAGGTTGGAAAAGGCCTTGGAGGTCATTGAGTCCAACCTATCACCCAACACTAGATCATGACCTCCTGGGATCCTCTTCCAGATCCCCACACTTTCTGCCTTTGCCACCAGACCTGCATTAACTGCACAGTGCTTTGACCACAGATTCACAGGTTGGAAGGGACCCTCAAAGAACATCTTCTCCAACTCCCCTGCACTCAGCAGGGACATCTCCAACTGGACCAGGTTGCCCAGGGCCACAATAAGTCTGATCTTGGATGTCTCCAGGGATGGGAACCTCAACCACATCCCTGGGTAACCTGTTTCAGCATTTCATCACTCTCACCATGCAGAACTTCCTCCTGATGTCTAACCTACATCTCCCCTGCTCCAGTTTCAAACCATCACCCCTCATCCTATTACTACAAGCCCTTCCCTACACACTTCCCTGCCATCCCAAATCACTCGGCCCCACGATTCCCTGCAGCCACAGCCCCTTTCTATGCAATGAGCTTGCACCTTCTGAGACAGAGCTGCATGCCCTGCATCTGCACATCACCTCACACCCCACCACCTTATCACCCAGAGCCCTGCCTGGCAGTTACACAAGCAATAAATCAGCAAAACCAATTTTTCTTTGCCTGTAGATCAATGTTATGTAAGTTGTGCCTTGCCATGCAGTACAACCAGCATCAAATGCACCTCTTTGCATTCCAGCGGGTGGTGGCAGGTCATAAAAGCACTTAATGTATTTATTAAGGCCACTGAAGCTAGAGAGCACAACTGCAGTAATTAGCAACAATTCTCCAGATCCCCATATGCCAGACAAAGGATCACGTTCAGCATTTTCAGGCTGGCAGGAGGGAATCAGAACATTGCAGGAATTACATGGCATGCACTGCTTTGTTTTACCCTTCCTCCCCTTCTGCCTCTCTCAGCAGAGCCTGCGTTGCACTGCAGCTACCCCACTGCAGAGAATAGAATGGAATGGAATGGAATGGAATGGAATGGAATGGAATGGAATGGAATGGAATGGAATGGAATGGAATGGAATGGAATAGGAGTAGACCAGACCAGGTTGGAAGAGACCTCCAAGATCATCACTTCCAACCTATCATCCAACACCACCTAATCAACTAACCCACGGCACCAAGCACCCCATCAAGTCTTCTCCTGAACACCCCCAGTGATGGTGACTCCACCACCTCCCTGGGCAGCCCATTCCAATGGGCAATCACTCTCTCTGTGTAGAACTTCTTCCTAACCTCCAGCCTGATAGAGTTGTCAACTGTCAGTAGAGGAGAGTGAAACCCAGAGAGTCAGGAAGGCCTTTTCTTGGGGTTATTAGTTTAAGCATGACAAGGTGTTTGGTGCTTGAAGAAAAAGAAATGAAGCCACTTCTCTACATGCTGTGGGCTGGAGGGGAATTTCCTGGCTTTTTATGTTTGCTTATTTACTTAATAAAATCAAAATACATCTTAACCCACCCACCCCACCCCCTCAAAAAAACCCCAACCAAACCCAAAACACCCAGCCAAACAAAAAAACCCCAACCAAACAAAAAGCAACCCTAAACCAAAACCAACAACAAAAACCCCAGCCCATAAACCTGACTTCCCCTGGAAAATCCATGAACTGAAGTAAGAGTTAAGTAGAAATCTCTAAACCCTGCAGGAACCAGGCACCTTTCTTGTGTGCAGGGGGCAGGTTTGGGGTAGTGTGATGTGAGGCACAGGAGAAAGAAGGAAACACAAGGTGGGGGATGTCCATGAAAAGGTCATCAGTGACAACAGAGGGATGAGACCTGAATACTAGCAGGAGCCTGAGCTTCATTACCCCTTCTTGCAGCCCTGGCACACATCGCATGCCCAGAAGCTTCATCGTGCTGTGAGCCAGCAGGCAGCACTGACTGCACTGGCAGTGGTAGCCAGACTAATGCTTCTGTGCCCAGGATAAGATCACTGGGGGCAGATACCAAAACCTTCTGAAGGAGCAGGGAAAGATGCAGATTTGAGAGCCTCTGCCATCAAGGGAGGCTTTGAAATGGAGGGTGCCATGACTTGGGGAGACTTGGTGCAGTCTCCTGGCTCAGGAGGATGTTTCCCATCCTCTTTGTGTGTGCAGATACAACACAGTAAAAGTTTTTCCCCATTGAGTTGTTCATAGAAAAGCCTTAAGATTGGAAACAAAACAAAACAAAACCAAAAGGTCAGGAGAACCCCTCCTGGTGCCCTGACATTTTGTTTCCCTGTGGCAAAGAGGAAACCCCCATTTCTATTCCTCTCTGGTTCTTTTAGTTTTATATTTTTCCTCTCCCTTGCAAAGAGTGGAAAACAATCTCAAGGGAGAGCAGCTGTTTGCTGAGGAGGGCTCAGAGAACACCCTGGGCAGAGCTGTGAACAGCCCTTTGCTTCATCCCCCCCAGCACAGAGCCGTGCACAAGGAGGCTGCTGGCACTTTGCTCACTGAAGCAGCAGGGGTTTCCCAGGAGTTAATTTTATTCTATCTAACTGGGGGGGGGGGGAATAATGTTAACAAATTCTGTACAGCCTCCCTGAGGGCATCCTTATCTTGATGGGCATTTCTCTGCCAGGCTGTCTCCCTCCCTGCTCCATTCTGTTCTCTTCCTTTTGAGACTAGGAAAGCTCTTGCCCTGGCTCCTGGAGCAGCTGGGTTTCCCACCTGGTTATGCCAACCTTCCTGCCCTTGCTGACACTTTCCAAGCCCTCTCTTCTCTACCAGACAGTATTTAGCTCTCCCATCTCTCTCTCGTTTCTGTTTGGCTTATACATTCCAGGCCTCTCTGCACATCTTGCTAATCCCATGCAAACCCCTGCCACACTCCCCAGGCAGAGCTGACCTTTGGCACAGGAGGACTACTCTCAGCATTTCCCAGGCTTCTCCAGTTCCTTGCTAAGATGGTGAACAAATCTGTGAGGAGAGAGTGAGTGAGGCAAAAAGCACCCAGGGCAGTTCATCTGATGTGACCCAAAAGCTTAACAAAAGAAGTGAAATGATTTTCAATATTAAGAGATACCTAATTTGCTATAGATTTGGGTTTGTAAGCAGCACCAGAGGGATGGGCTTATTATCAGCTCATTAACAATGACTGTTTCAATTTGCATACAAACTCAAAAGCTTGTGAAGCATAATGAAAAGGAAAGCCTTTAACTATCCTCTTTCTCCCAGGCTGCAAGTTGCAAAGCATGGAGGAAGCTGATAATGTTCTTTCAGTTCCTGAAGGCTTTGAGCAGCTTAGAAAATTCTGTGACATTAGCAGACACCATTCATAATCTCCCTCTCAGCTGGCTGGAAAGCTACAGACAAACATCTACACAAAGCTGATGAAGCATCAAATAATGCAGGAACACCTGAAGATCCATCTGCTGGCAAGAAGGTGTCCAGCACAGGAGCTTAGTCACCAGTAGCTTTGGGCAGTGTGGAAGACCTGGCTGGCTGTGTCTTCCAGAATGGGAATACTTTGAGTCATAGAATCACCTGGTTGGAAACATCATCAAGTCCAACCATAACCTAACACCTCCCTGTACACACCTTGGGACACACCTGGGCAGATCTTGCAAGGAGATGCAGCTGTATTTATGGCTTCTACACTCCACTGGTCATGAATTGCCTGTGGGCTCTTTACCAGATTATTTCAGACCAGTGATTAAAGGAGCCAGACCCAACACTTCCCACAAAGAGACTCCTAGGGTGGATCAGCAGTGTCCACAGAAGGGCAACAAAGCTGGTGAAGGCTCTGGAGAACAGCTCTGGTGAGGAGCAGCTGAGGGAACTGAAGTTGTTCAGCCTGGAGAAGAGGAGGCTCCCTAAAGGGGGTTGGAATGAGGTGGGGGTCAGAGGAAATGGCCTGAAATCGTGCCAGGGGAGGTTTAGGCTGGACATTAGGAAGAATTTCTTTGTTGCGAGAGTGGTCAGGGATTGGAACAGGCTGCCCAGGGAGGTGATGGAGTCCCCATCCCTGGCAGTGTTCAAGAACCATGTGGCCACGGCACTTGGGGACATGGTTTAATGGCCCTGGGGATCTCAGGCTGAAGGCTGGACTCGATGATCTCAGAGGTCTTTTCCAACTAAAACAATTCTATGATTAAGATGCCTCTATGAACGCCACAAGGAAATAATCACAGAATCACTAGGACCTAACTCCTCTTCCAGCTCTCTTCCCCTAGTACAAGATTTATTAACTTGAGCTGTGTTTATTGGCACCCAGCTGCAGGTAGGAGACAGGTCTGCAGCTGTCTGGGAAAGTTTTCGTCATCCTTAAACACCAGGAAAGGAATTTCCAGCTCCAATTAGCGAAGCCTCCACCCCTACAGTCGGAGCAGTTGTGCTGAGTGTCATTAATCAAGCTATCAAGTGAAGCGTTCACCGCCCTCCCGGCAAGAGCAGGTCACTGAGGAGCAGTCCTCATTACAATTCCTCCTCAGGATCACTCTGCAATACCTCTCACAACCACGTTTGGCTTTTCTGTTTAACTGAAGCACGTGCCCCAGCAGTGCCTTTAAGGCTGATGTAAAATACCTGTGTGTTTATCTGTGTTTATCAGCCCTCCTTCCCTCTGACCTGCCAGCAAATAAATATTGCATCAGATGCCTGCATCTCTGCTCCCCAGCCTGACTCATCCCACCACACATGTTCATGCCAAATCTGCCTAAACCAGCAAACAACAAGCAGCAGCACAAACAGAGCATCTCCACCTCTGGTTCCTTTTTGGCTCCGTGCCTACTCTTTGCAGTGGGAGAGCTGCTGTGCTGCAGAAGGCAATGTTTGCACTCACACAGCAGCTCCTGGAAGACTCAGACGCTCAAAGAGGAGAAATTAATATTCACAATAGAGCTGTCAGGGGAAAAGGAAAAGTTTTCCCTGAGGTGCATTGTTACAGTACAGGGTTTGACTGGCACTTGGGCTGCTTTTCCTTCGCGGGGAGGAATGGGAGAGGCATAATACAAAGGGCTGCAGAGATGCTGAGGGGACTGGAACATCTCCCTTCTGAGAAAAGGCAGAGAACTGAGGGGGGTTGAGTTTGGGAAAGAGAAGAGTTAAGGAGGATCTCATCAATGCTTAGAAATACTCAAAGGGTGGGTGGCAGGAGCATGGGACCAGGCTTTGTTCAGTGGTGCCCAGTGACAGGAGAAGGGGTAGCAGGCACAAACTTGAGAAGTTCCATCTAAACATGAGGAGGAACTTCTTCAATTTAAGGGTGGCAGAACACTGGAGCAGGCTAGCCAGAGAGGTGGTGGAGTCTCCATCTCTGGAGACATTCAAAACCCACCTGGACATGTTCCTGTGTGACCTTCTCTAGGTGAACCTGCTCTGGCAGTGGGGTTGAACTTGATCTCCAGAGTTCCCTTCCAGCCCCTACCATTCTGGGATAATCTGTTTGCACTCCTGACTTTTGCCCATCCCATCAGAACATTGCTTCAGGAGATTCTGCCCTTAAGCAGACAACAGAACCAGATGGATTTCCACAGCTGTGGGCTGGGTTGTGCCACCTTCCCCCATGGCAGGCTTCAAACCAGAAAGCAGCATTGTCTGCCAGAGGGGCAGGGGGAACAGAGACAACCACAGGCTTCTGAGGCCTCAAAGGTACCTTTCATGCCTGATCTCACAGGAGTGGACTCATCCACAAGACCTTACATGATGAACCAAACCAACTGAAATCTGACTCAGTGCTGCCAAAAAATCAAGAGCTGGGGGAGGTTTGTAGCTGCAGTGCTCAGAGCACAGCTTTGAGTTGCACAGCTGGCAGTGTAGAAAAGGCACTTTGCAATCTCTGCTGTCCAGTCTCCTGCTCTTGCCACTCTGCTAATTGTGCCAGAGCAGGCTGCTGAGATCGCTGCTCTGCTGAGAAGCAGGTGAATGGACAACTCCTAAACACAGCCAGATCCTCAGATGAAGGCTGGCTAGGGAAACCCATCTACACCTCTGCTTTTCATGGCTCTGGCTGAGCTCAGCATATGCTGACAGGTAGTAAGAACAAAGACTGGGATTTTCAAGGGGAGCTCAAGGCCTTCTCCATCCTCTGTGGCAGTGAAGTGTACACAAGCCAAGAGAGCCACTCCAGGCTGTAGTCACATGCTCGTAGGGGCTGTAATCTCACAAGGACACAGATATGGCCATGCAAATATGGCTCATGCCTGAGCTAACAGCAGGCAGACATCCCTGGAGCTCCTGCAGCCTTTTCATCTAGCTGCTAATGCCTGTGAAAGCTCCTGCTGAAGAAGCTGCATTCCTCTTGTGCTCCTGTTAGACAGCAACACAGAATCATTTTGGTTGGAAAAATCTCTCGGACCACAGAGTCCAACCATTAACCCAACAGCACCATGCCCAGCAAATCATGTCCCCAAGTGCCATGGCCACATGTTTCCTGAGCACCTCCAGGGATGGAGACTGCACTACCTTCCTGGGCAGCCTGTTCCAATCTCTGACTGCTCTTGCACCAAAGGAATTTTTCCTAATCTCCAACCTAACCCTCCCCTGGCACAGCTTCAGGCTATTTCCCCTCCTTCTGTCACCTGATCTTAGGGAGAAGAGACCAACCCCCACCTCGCTGCAACCTCCTTTCGGAGGGCAATGAGGTCTGCCCTCAGCCTCCTCTTCTCCAGGATAAACAACCCCTGAATGCACTATCCTTCAACACCCTGATTTAAGAGGTGAGGACATAAGCTGGCAGCTTCTTGGTTTAAACCTCTGGAGGAGAAAAGGAAAGGAGCTGCCTGCCACACTGGGGACAGATGTCACAACTGCAGGCAGCAAACACAGCAAGAGGGCAGCTGGTGAGGAGCAAGAGGCACAGGAGGTGAGAAACCAGCTGCCTTTTCAACATCTCCTTCAACAAAACCACCTCTAACACAGTCCTCAGCACAGCCAGGCTGAGGCAGCATCAGTGCATTTACCTGTGCCATCAGCCTGCTTGCCTCGTGGTAAGACAGAATACACCTAAGCAAGCTGGAACAAACCTCAGGTGGTCAGAGCAAGCCTAGCTGCAAAGCCTCAGCAGGTATTTGTCTTTGTGTCTGCCCAGCAGCAGCCTGTGCGAGGCTCCCGTGGCAGCTGAGAGCAGCCTTTCAGACGTGGGGGAGGCAGAAAGCAGAGACAGGAGGGGAAATGCTGCAAACATCTCAAGGGAAGGGCTTGGCTTAAATGGATTTTCGTCACTATTGGATTCAGTCATGGGGAGAAGCCAAACTTCCCTCAGAGAGCCTGAAGACAAGAACCTGTCTCTGTTTCAAGGGCCATCAGCAGGCACTTCCCCAAGACCGCTACCTGCAGCAGGCATTTGGCTCGGCAGAGGCTCAGCACCACCAGCTGCAGCAAGCATTTCTCTTCTTTCAGGGACCAGACACGTCCAAACTTCTGCCAAAAGCAGTTCTGCTCCCTCCACACAGCCATGCCCAGGAGGACCTCAGAGAGAGGGGCCCTTTGTCCAGCCCTGGAGATGACTCCCGGTGCCAGAAGCGACCTGGCACAGGAGCCAGGCTGAATCACAGCTGCAGCAATTGCACCAATTGTCCAAGGGACACAACAATTGCACTTGTCTGGCTGGTCAGGGCATGATGGGAGCCTGACACATTTTTCTCTGTGAAAGCATTTGGCCTTGAAGTAAATTTTCAAAACAAAGTCTCTTTAAACCCAAGCCTTTCCAGACTTCCCCCTGACAAGTACAATTTATTCTTTCTGAAAAAGGGAGCTTTAAAAGAGATGTCACCCAGGAGAATGAGATCTCCTGGGGTTGGCTTTCACCACCATCTGTGAAGGATGCAGCTCTGAGTTTCCACTGCACTGTGATGGGAATGGAGGTCTCAACTCAAGCTAGCTGCCCGGAAAACACCCAGGGTGCAGCCCAAGGTCCCTTTCCCTGGCTGCACCTCTGCTCCCCATCAAATGCCCCTGTCACAGAGATCAGCCCCAGGTGAGCCAGGCTCTTTGATCCCTGTCTTGGGAGCACTGGGAGAGTAGGAGAAAGGCCTGTCCTGAACTTGCTGGTGCACAAGCTGCAGAGGAAAAATGTGATTGCTCACACCAGCAGCTGCACCCACACTTACAGATAGCCAATGCAGCACATGTGTGACTCAGAACTGCCCTTTGCACCACATCCAGAGGCCAAAAAGCTCTGCACTGATGCACAGTTACAGGTGGACTTTCTGCAGGTGCAAACCCAGAGTCCCAGAGGCTTCACCAAGCTCCTATGGTGCAGGCAAAGCCAAGGACCTTTCTCTCCCACTGTCCACAGGAGTCATTGACTCGTTGAACATCCTGACCACCACCATAAAAATCATAGAGCTGTGGGTTCTCTGCCCAGTGTTTTCTGTCTTTAGGACCACAAAACTGATGTGGAGAGGTGGCTCTGCCTCAGAGGTTCACACCTGTGGGGGGCTGGAGGAACCCAGCAGTCTCCATGGCTGGCAGAACTCGGAACCGGTGTCCAGGCAGCCTGGTTACCTTGGTCACCAACCCAGCGCGGTTTGGTCCAAACAGCTCCACAGCAGTTTTCCCTTCCTAGCTGGTGTGAGTGAGGCCTCAGGGGAGAGGAGTCTGTGTCCCATGGAGGACATAGGCTTCAAGGATGAAGTGGAAGGATCCGGGGCAAGGGGCAGCAGTGGAGATGGCACAGCCAGCCAGGTGAGGACAAGGAGGGAGGTGGCACACAGTGAGACCAAAGCAGAATCCAGCTTCAGTTTCACCTCTGAAATGTGGCTTGGGATCAAAATTGCAGAGAAGTCATCTCCCAGGGGAGCAGAGCATGTCAGAGAGGAGAGGACTTCTCTGCCTACACGCTTCAGCAAGTTCTGAGAGGCAACATGAGCTGGTGTCAGTTATATAAATGTTGCTTCCCAGAAGATGAGTGCAGGAGTTATCTACACAAATGTTGACACAGGGAAAGCAGCCATTGCCCTTTGCAAAAGAAAACATCCCTCTCCCTGGAGCAGGAAGGTGCAGGTTCAGTGGCTGAGGATTGGGGCTGGTTTTCAATCTGGCTTTGCAGCAGGTCAGCCCCAGCACCTTGTCCATCAATAAAAGCTGGGGCTGGAGCAACGTGGCACTACAATGAGCCCTTTGTAACCACAGATTGCCACTTAACAAGCGGCTGCCAGCCTGCCTTTGATTAATGCCATTAGGAACCAGTGGCCGTTGCTTACCCTTGTAATTTATTAGAGCTAGGGTTTCCAAAGGGGACCTCAAGTAGGCACCTAATTCTTACAGGCTTTTAATTATCCTGGAATACCCAACTTGAGTAAGCACCTCTCAAACCTCAGCCTGAAAGGATTTAGCAGGAAGAGAAATGCTTCTGAGCTTCAGGACTGGCTTGGTCCTTGGCAGTTATTTTAGGAGGAGGATGGAAGGGCTGCACGAACTGGAGGACTAACCTGTGGGCTTTGGCACTTTGCAGAGCCCAGAGAAGGATCTGGCTGGCATGGAGAAGGAGGCAAGCTTTGTCACAGGTGATGAGAGTGCTCCACCATGCAAGACCCCACTCATCTGCTCTGCAGATGGCCTGGATCAGGACACCTTTAAAATTGTAAGATACTGAAAGGAATTCAGCAGCAGAAAAAGTTGGTGGCACCTCAGGTTGTTGAGAGAGAAGGAGCAAAGAAACCCCAGGAGTCTGGCTGAGGGAGAAAAGCAGAAGAGCAGGATGAGACACCCCCTCCCCATGGCTTTATTCCTTGCCTGAATGTTTTTGCCTGATTGGGGTTTTGCCATCTCTACACCACACTTTCATTTTAAACAAACAAAACGAAACAAAACAAACAAACCACCAAAAAGAAATCCCCAAGCAGCACCAAAACAATCACATTTCACAGGCACTGTTTGGCCTCTCAAGCAGCTGCTGCTACATTGTCCCTTCACACGACACCAGGTGCTCCCTGGCTGCCGTGGGTTGGTGTCTCTGCATCCCTTGCACCACAGCCACGAAGCCTCACCTCAGACTGGGACCTGACTTCCCTCTTCTGCTGCATCATGGTATAACCACACAGCCCCTGTCACAGCCAGACACAGCACAGAGAAGATGGTCAAGAGGGAGGGCATCCAGATGCAGTCTTTGCTCCCCTGACCTTGCAAACGTTTGCAGCACATCCCAGGTCTGGCCCCAGGAAGCAGCAGCATGAGAACATCAGCAAGCCCGTTCCCTTTGCTTCTCCCTGAGGAACAGCAGCTCTTCTGTAGCCTCAAAGTTAGACCCTGGGCCCTACCATGTCCAAAAGGAACCCCCAGTCTTGAAATCCTTCAATTCCCTTTTAAAGTCACATTAGATTTAGACTGCAGATTAGGAGGAAATTCTTTCCAGCGAGGGTGGGGAGATGCTGGCACAGGTTGCCCAAGGAAGTTGTGGATTCCCCCTCCCTGGAGGTGTTCAAGGCCAGGTTGGATGAGACCTTGAGCAACCTGGGCTGGTGGGAGGTGTCCCTGCCTGTGGCAGGAGGGTTGGAACTGGATGATCTTTAAGGTCCCTTCCAACCCAACCCATTCTATGATTAGACACGCCTCAGCTGGGGTGTCACCAACCTTGGGACATGCAGAGGCAACAGAGGTCCTGCAAGAGACCCACATCAGCCCCTCCATGTCCACACAAAGACGCTGCAAGACAAAGCTCCTCCAGTGCTTCCCAGCCAGCTCTCTCACCAGCTGATTCAGTGAGCCTGGGTTTCAGGTGTTGAACACCTCTGCCTACACTTTTTCTTTGCAGTGCAAGGAGTTTTTGAGACCCTTTAAGAAGTCCCTCAGGAAGCTGCATTTGCCCCAGCACCTCCCCAGAGAGAAGAAAATGAAGCACATGAAGGAAAGTTTGACCATAATCGGAGACCGCATCGATCTGTTCCTCCAGCAGTACTGCAGAGCCTCAGAGGTTGAGCACTGGCAGAGGTGAGGCTCTGCTCTTCCCAGCACCAGTGGTACCACACTGGTGATGCTCCCAGTGCTCCCAGCAGGCATTTAGACACCAGCTGCATTTGCAGGCTCTGGAAATGAGATTGGGTGTCCAGAGGAGACTTGCATAGCTTGCTCTAGCTGCTGAAGACTCGCTGGTTTGGCAGGTGACTCCAGCAGAGGCCACGAGGCATTAATCCTGCCCAGTGCAAGGCCAGTGTGATCAGCAACATCCTTTTGCAGGTGAGGTGGCTCCTGGGTGGCCACCTGAGTTACTGGATGATCCTTCCTGTGCCTAGGGAAGAGCAGGTCTGTAGAAGTTTGTACATTTTAGGGAGAAAAAATGAAGAAGGTGGGGTGAAAGCTGTGGAAAAGGTGTGCCAGCAGTCATGGGGAACAGGATGAGGAAGAGGATGAAGCTGGTACTCACACAAGCCACGTGTCTGTCTTTTCCCCAGGATGCTGTGGCAGTTTGTCTCCCTCTTCTCACAGCTGGATGCAAAGCAACTGCAGAAGCTGCACAGGTACAGCAAGAAGAACCAAATGGCTAAGTTTCTGGTAAGCAAACAGGAAAGTTAATACCCTGTGAGGGGGTTCTGCTGAGGGGACAGCTTGCACAGGCTGATGCACGTCAGAGGAGAAGCCTGTTTCACAGAAGGGCACAAATGCTACAGGTGTTGCCAGTTCCTACCATCAGACAGGCGCTGAGCTCTCACAGCTTGCCCTGGCCAGCACTGGTGTCTCCAGCTGCATGGTTTACAACTTCTGGAGCTGTTGGTTGATGCCTTGTTTCCAGTCATGCTTCACAGATCAAGTCTGAGCCATGGTTTTATCTGATGGCACAGGAGTTAAACTTTGAAACAGGTGACCAGCTCAGGTGAATCCTGTGTTTGCCAAAGCCCTTTCCTGTGCCTGAGCATCAGCCACCAGAGGAAACGGCAAGGAATAGTTCCCCTGAGCATGGACTCCAAAGGGTTAATTCATTTAAGCACACTCATAGCCAACCATAACCATATCTCCTGAGCAAAGGCTGAGTACAGCAGGAAGTTCAAAGGTCCACAAGAAACACATACTTTAAGAAGTGTATTAAAAAAGAATTAAAACCAGATCTACAATGAAAGCCAAGGAAGGAGTCAACCAGGAACTTGTGGTGAGTAAATTAGAAAGCAGCAGTAGGTGAGACCTTGCTGGGTTACTGGGACACTGCTTGCTTCACCTGATAGCTGGCAGTGATAAGGGCAGGTAAACAGCTCTCCTCCAGCTAAAGAGAAGGGGGGAAGCTGACCACACAGGTCTTGTTTTCACTTTACAGGAAAGCAGAACCCTTTTTTAGGCTCTAAAAAGTTACCCCAGCAATGAGGAAATCAAAGCTATTGTAAAGAGGAAAACCCAAACCCAAACTCCTGCTGCTGGCCTGAGATGCCCAGTTGGGAGATACTAAAAAGGCAACTGGCAGCTCTGGGAGGCAGGCAGCAACAGTTGTTCTTGCTCCCTTGAGGTTGTAAGTGCTGCAGAGGGGGAACTGAGCTCCATTTCTGACCGAGAGGCTCAGATGAGCTCAGGACACAACCTTAGCTAAGGACAAGCTGAGGGTAGCTGCCCATTACCATCTCAGATGCACAGATTGCATCAAGTTGGAAGAGTCCCTTAAAGGACATCTTGTCCAGCCCCCCTGCAGTCAGCAGGGTCATCTCCAACCAGATCAGGCTGCCCAGGGCCACACTGAGCCTGATCTTGAAACACATTCAGAGATGGGGACTCAACCACATCCCTGGGCAGCTTGTTCCAGTATTTCACCACCCTCACTGTGCACAACTTTCTCCTAATGTCCAATCAAAATCTGTCCTGATCCCACTTCAAACCATTGTCCCTCGTCCTATCACCACAGGCCCTTCTAAACAGTCCCTGCCCTGCTGAAATGCTGAATACTGAAATGCTGCTGTAAGGTCCTCTCGGAGCCTTCTGTTCTGCAGGCTGAACAGTCCCAATTCTTTCAGCCTGTCACAAATAACCCCCCCAAGAGTCTTTCCCCTACAGAAAAACCAGAACCAAACCACACAATTCTATGGGGGTGGGGTGGGGTGTGGGAAACAACCCAACAAACCCACAAAAAAGCCCCACAACCAAAGCCCAAACAAAACCAAACCCCCAAAGGAACAAACCCAAAGGGTGGGTGACAAGCATGAGTCACACTGCGCCGTGTGCCGAGGAGCCTGCACCAACCTGCAGCCAGCAAGGCCGACAGGAGCAGTGACAAATTCTGCCTGTTATGTAACGAGTGACAAATGCCTTTTGTTATGCAAGACAAGTGGGAGAAAAAAAATAATAAATAGTAAAGGAAAAAAAACCCCAAAGCAGCTTCTTTACCCTTTGTGGGAAGGGAACAGCAGTCAGCTCCCTGCTGCAGCATAAACAACAGGCTGCGGATCCAGGGGGGGACCGGCATGTTCCTCCCAGAAATAGCTTCTTTGGAAATGGCTCATTATTTGGATGAGTGAGCATAAAAACACCGAGTCCATAGGTGTTTAGTGAGTGACTGAGGGTGTCAGCATGGCAATTTGGCCAGTTGGGGAGTTCTGTTAAAGGAGGGAGGCTGGCAAGCAGCTGGCCGCTAGCTGTGCTCACTGGCCGTGGGACTCGGGGATCCAGGGCCCTTCCCCTCACGTTTGGACTTTTAGACTTTTTTTCTTTAATTAACCACAGAATCACAGGAGGCCAGGTTGGAAGGCACCTCAAGGGCCATCTCTTCCAGCCTTCCCAGGTGATAGTGTAGCTGAAATGAGCTGGCCCAGCACCCTGGCAAGCTGAGAAAACTGTCCAGCATTGGGGAATCCTCTGCTTCCCTGGGGAGATGATTTAGTGTTTCACTGTTCTCAGGGGGAAACATTTTCTTCTGAAGTCCAGTAGGAATCTCCCTAGCAGTAACTTGTCCCCATCACCCCTTGTCTTTTCCATGGGACTCCTGGTAAAAAGGAGTCACCCCTCTGGGCAGCCACCCCTTATGTGCTGGTCCATGGCAATAAGGTCTCCCCTAAGCCTTCTCTTCTCAAGGCTGAGCAAACCCAGCTCTCAGCTTCTCCTCATCTGGCAGGTAATTTAGAAACAAACAAACAAGGCACATCTGAATTTACACACTGGTCCCAACTCTCTGTTTTCAGACTTGCTGGAAATCCCAACCCAGACTCCCTTCTCAGCTTAGAGCTAGAACACAGCATCATTTTCCTTTGTGTTCTGCTGGCTCCAGCATGCTGCTGAAAGCTGCAGAAATCAGCCCCATGCCTCACTCTGAGAGTAAAGAAATAAATCTTCTGGGTTATCTGGGCCTGGGGAGGCTTTCCTTTTAAAGACAGTCAAACTGAATGAGCACTGGCAGCACAAACCCCATTCTCCCCCTAGATAGCCTGGAAGGATGCACAGTGCTCTCCATCCGCTCCGCGGTACCATCCCAACAAGCTCAGGATGCGGAGCGCAGGGCCCCACCGCCACCCCCCGGCCACGCTCCTGGTGCAGAGGGTGCCACAAAGCGACAGTGACATCCAGTGGCAGCACACACCCGTCCGCAGCACCCACCTCGGGGCAGCGAGGCTGAGCAGAGCCAGCTCCCGTTCCACACGCCGCCGGAGCCTGCCAGGAACGCAGTCACCGAACGGCACCGTCTGCCACCAGCCGTCTGCCCACAGCGCCTGAGAGCTGACAGTCCTCTCGCTGCTGTGCTGAGAAGGGATCCTGCTCTAAACTGCAGATTTTACAGAAGCATGGAACTGTTCTGGCTCTGGAAAAGACCTCCAGGGTCATGGAGTTGAACCTTCAACCACTGGCCAATAAACCATGCCCCCAAATGCCATGGCCACACATTTCCTGAGCACCTCCAGGGATGGGGACTCATCACCGCCCTGGGCAGCCTGTGCCAATCCCTGACCACTCTTGCAGCAAAGAAATTGTTCCTAATCTCCAATTTAAAGCTCCTCTGGCTCAATTTCAGACCATTTCCTCTTGTTCTACCACCTAATACTAGGGAAAAGATACCAATCCCCACCGCATCCCAGCCACCTTTCAGGGAGTTGTAGAGAGGCAGAAGGTCTCCCCTCAGCCTCCTCCAGGCTAAACAACTCCAGTTCCCTCAGCTGTTCCTCCCCAGCCCTGCTCTCCAGACCCTTCCCCAGCTTTGTTACTCTTCTCTGGACCTGCTCCAGCCTCTCAAGGTCCTTCTTGGAGTGAGGGACCCAAAACTGAACTCGGTACTCAAGGTGTGGTCTCACCAGTGCAGAGTTCAAGGGCATGATCACTCCCCTGCTCCTGCTGGCCACAACATTCCTGATCCAGGTCAGGATGCTGTTGGCCTTCTTGCCCCCCTGGGCACACTGCTTGCTCAAGCTCAGCTGCTGTCAACCAGCACCCCCAGGTCCTTTTTCTGCTGGGCAGTTTCCAGCCACTCTGCCCCAAGCCTGTAGTGTTGCATGGGGTTATTGGGACCCAGCACACGGTTTCAGGGGCTGGGTAAGCCAAGCTGCACAAACAGCTGAGCTGGGCTGGATGTCAACACAGGGGAGCAGAGACAGCACAGAAAACAGCTCTGCAGAGGCCAGCAGGACTCACTGCTGGGTGAGATGGAGCCTTGGATCTCAGCTGTGAGAAACAAACACTTCCTGGGGTGAGGATTCGTGAAGGCAGTAGTCATCTCTCAGCTCATTGCTGCTGCCACCCCACAGGACCATGGTTAAGCAAGAGTTAATTGGCCAAGCATGAGTCAAGGTGTGGTGTTTGCTCATACAAATATCTTTAAAATGTTGTTTTGGTTTTGTTTTAAAGCAACTATGCTGCCCTTCAGAAAATCCAAATTCACTGCCAAGCCCCAGAGAAAGGGAACTGGAGCAGCTTTACATCAGCTGGGGTCTCTCCAGAGGTACAAGTGACCTACAGGAGAAGCTGGCTCAAAGAGACAGTCTCCAGCAACACAGCCACCAAGTCACCACCCAGCATCAAGAATGAGAGGTGAGAGGTACTCACGTAGCCACTGCTGGCACCAAGCAGGAGAAGCATGGTCCAGGAGTAGAGCCACCTGCATTGGGCACTGCTGCACAAGGACCAGCAGGTGAAGGTGTGATCAGTGGTGGAGTAGAGGAGTCAAGCAGGGTGAACTGCTCTTTCAGACATGGGAGTAGGGTAGCAGCAGCAAGAGAAGCTGCTACAGCATGAGGCAGTAGTAAGGAAGGAGAAGACATCCCTCTGTTGGCCCACGTCAGTTGGTGTTAATTAGTGTGCCTTTAGCTAGCAAGCTGGCTGCTCACACATAGCTGTGGCTTGCCTTTGGGCCCACCCTGGCAGAGCCACCCCTGCTTGTCTTCTGGATGCAAAAATGCAGCCCAACCTGTACCAGGGATGTTTGCTGGCCAGAGTCACTGCAGCCTGTTTACTCCTGCACAGCAGATCCCAGAGGAATGTAAAGGAGACATCAGAAGCAACTGCTGATGAGTTGGGGCTTTGCCACAAACAGGTGCCACAGCCTGCCTGTGGAAGGAGGATTTGTCCCACGTAAGCCTATTTTCAAGCTTCTAAAATGCAATCACATGTCCTGTGGGAGTTCTCATGCACTCAGAACCAGCTTGCTTTCCATCTCTTCTCTCCCCAGTCCTTCTATTTACCTCTAAAAAAGTCCAATCTGGTATGTAACAGCTCAGAGGGAGCACTTAAAACCCAAATTGACAAACTAAAAAGTCAAGAGGCAGCGAGACAGCATGAGCTGGGAGGCTGAGCAGGAGTCCCACGCAAAGCTGCCGGCTGTGAGGCTCCAGGCAGTCCTCCTCCGCCTGTCTGCTCCCCTCCAACAACAGGGAAACACCACCCAGCCACTTCTTACGCAGGGAAATGCACCAGAGACACGAAGAGCATGAAGCACCCAGCACCCATACAGGCTGGGAGAGGAGTGGCTCGAGAGCAGTCTGGAGGAGAAGAGGAGGCTCAGGGGAGACCTCCTTGCTCTCTACAACTGCCTGAAAAGAGGTTGTAGCCAGGTGGGGGTTGGTCTCTTCTCCCAGGCAAGCAGCACCTGAACAAGAGAACACAGTCTCAAGCTGTGCCAGGGGAAGTTTAGGCTGGAGGTGAGGAGAAAGCTCTTCATAGAAAGAGTTATTGGCCCTTAGAATGTGCTGCCCAAGGAGGTGGTGGAGTCTCCATCCTTGGAGGTGTTCAAAAAAGGCTTGGATGTGACAGAGCCATTGTTTAGTTAGCCATGAGGTGTTGGGGGATAGGTTGGACTTGATGATCTCTGAGGTCTTTTCCAACCTTATTAAGTCTATGATTCTATGACTTGGGGGAGGCAGTTGATGAAAAGCTCCACATGAGCTGGCAATGGCCACTTGCAGCCCAGGAGGCAGCTGTGTCCTGGGCTGTGTCAGGAGACGCGAGACCAGCAGGATGAGGGAGGGGATTCTGCCCTTCTGCTTTGCTCTCATGAGACCCCACCCAGAGCATCTGGTGCCCCCAGCATAAGAGGAACATGGAGCTGCTGGAGCAGGTCAGCAGGTCGTGGATGCTCCCTGCCTGGAGGAGTTCAGGGCCAGGCTGGATGAGGCCTTGAGCAACCTGGGCGGGTGGAAGGTGTCCCTGCCCGTGGCTGGGGGGTTGGAACTGGCTGATCTTGAAGGTCCTTTCCAACCTAAACCATTCTATGAAACACCAAAACTTAATGCAACTGAAAGCTAATAAACACAACAAAAGTTCAGGATTGCTGGTGGCTTGAGAGCCTGGCTGAGGAGCCTCCACAAGCAGCCTGCTGCTCCTATGTATTTCTAGTGACAATGCACTTCTAGGATTGAATCCACCCAGAGGATATCTTGGGCACACCAACATCAGCCCCTGTGGCAGATACAGCTTCTCAGAGGAGCTGTGCCTTCCACTTACCTTGTGGGCTTTTTTGTTTTGTTTTTAAGGTTCCCAGACAACTTCAGAGGTCAACAGAAATCAATGAATACAGCAGCATCACCTGAAGAGAACACAGGGAGTAAAGGCAGTCTCCATGGTTTCCTGAAACTACAGAACATGGAAATACCTTGCAGCATCTTAGCAACAAGCTTCAACCCAAGCAAAATGAAAATTACACTGGTTTAAAGCCTGTGGTCTTATTTATTGTTGTCCTGGAGTTGCCTAACAGCTGTGCACCGGCACTTGCTCAGAGATACCCAAGTGTCAGACTCACCTTTACTACTTCACTCCACAGCCCCCAAAATGGAAGGGAAGTGTTTGTGAGGAAGCAGGCAGCTGCTCCTTCCCTTGCTAGGGCAGGAACCCTCTTCTGAGAGCAGGATTTGTTCCCCCCTGATTTCCACTCAAACACAACCCCTCCACATGGTATCCTGGGCTGCATCAACGGAAGTGTGTCCAGCAGGCCTAGGGAGGTTCTGCCCTGGTGTGGTCTCGAGATGGTTGGGTAGGGCCTTAGTTATTGCCTTCAGATCTGAATCCTAGCAAAATAAAAATACCTTTCTAGATCCCTTTGGAAGGGCAGATAACACAAGGCCATTTTTAGACTCAAGACAACAGATTTCCTCTTGAAATGGCATCTTGGCTGCCACCCACAGCCCTTGGCAAGCGAGTGCCTCCCTGGCTGTGCTGCCCGCTGCAGTGCCGCTGCCAAGCGCGCAGGAAACTGCTCCCGGGAGGCTGGGAAGGAGGATGCTGCGTGCTGCTTTCACTGGGCAACAGATCCTGCTGCTTGCATTGGGGCTCTTTGTGCAGAAGAGCAGACACTTGGCGTGCTGCAGACCTGGTTCAGCTGCAAAGCACCAGGAATTTTCTTAGCATAATAGAAGTGTTTTCACCTCGAGGTTTTGCACCTCTGCGGCGCGCTCTCTGTAAGCCAAACGGAGCAGCGTGTGCAGCTGCATCAGAAAAAACACTCTATGCCCTCAAAATGTCACACTTGTTTAAGACAGAGCTGAGCAAGATTAAAGCCTGCTCCAGACTTGGATTATTCTCCAATTTTTCCTGTAGGACGTGAGGTGACTTAGAAGAGACAGGAAAGCTCTCAAGGAAAACTGAGCTCCCTCAGAAATAACCTGAGAGAGATTCCTGCCCTGATGACGTGGGCAAAAAGGTTTCACCTTCAGAGGTGCCTGCTCCAAAGGCACAAAGAGAAAACCCTTGGGATAAGCTGCAGGATGCATCAGTGCCCCTCCTGCAGCATCACAGGGATTGTTGTTTCCTGCTGTTTGATCCTGGAAGCTGCTGGGCAGTGGTGCTGCTGTGGCAGATTTGCACAGCCACGCAGCTTGCAGTGCTCAGAGTGCGTTTCCTGGCTGGGCCTGTTTGCTCTTTCCCATTCAAATGGAGCATTAGGGAATACATGGAAGGGTTGCACCACTTTGGCTCGGGCTCTTAAGGACAGTGACATTGCCATGCATTTTATGAAGTGCTAATGCATAACCCAAACTGGTTTTCTGCAAACACATGGGACAAAAAAAGAGGGGAGGACAGAAGGAAGGGGGGAGAGACAGAGGTGGGGAAGGACTGGGAAGGGAGGATGGGAAGGAAAGTGAAGAAAGAAGGAAAAGGAAGGAGAAAGAGAAGAATGAAAACCTATTTCCCCCCACCAAGCCACAACCTAAAAAGACAGAAGCAGAGACCACTGCTGACCACTAGGTTCAGGAGAGTAAAGCACATTTTGTGCCACAGGAAGCAGAAAGATGCCAGCAACGAACAAAACTTGTGCTGCCCACGAAGGCAGCAGTGAGGCATCGAGAGCCAGTCACCCTGGGAAGGACATCCCCAGGGCATGAGCCTTCCCCACCAGAGCTGCACAAGTCTTTCAGCCAGCCAGAAGGAGCTCCCCACACTTCAGGAAGTCCAAGGGAGCATTTCTCTTCATAGTTAAAACCACCCAGCCCTCCCAGGAACAATCCAGGCTCCCTCCAGCAGCTCACCTCAGGCCAGTTTGAGGGGATTAGTGGTTACATTCCATAGTATGAGGAAGAGCATGGTCCTTGCTGATGTCAGGGTTTGGACTTCACTCAGACTAACCAGAAACTCATTACTGGGAGGCAGCTTTTACCCAGCTTGGTTTGTTAATTCCTCCAAAACCAGCAGTGCCACCTCATACCCCTGCTTTCAACATCAGGTTCCCTTGACCTGGGCAAGAAGAGTCCCTTCCAAACCCCACACCGTGCTGGAGTTCCACAGGATTCTGTGAGGGGGCAGCAAGAGGGCAGACGCTTGTTGAAAGGAAGGTTTTCACCCCATTGAAGGCAGATAGCTCCAGCTGCGGGAACACTCTATTTATTAGGTCAATATTTCATTGTAGCAATACAATTACAGAATATCACAATGCTGGTTACAAACAAGAGTATGGTTTGATGGTTACAAACAAATGCTGGGCACTGCAGTCTGGGAGAAGTAGGCTACGAAACAAAGTCTTGACACGACAAGGTAGGGTGGGTCTTCCAAATGATCAAGATAACTCTCCTAGAAATGGATGTGGCACTATGGGTGGAGATTCTGGTTGAGAGGTGGCTTTGTGTAAGTAGTTCCATTTACACAGTCAGACAGTTCAAGCAACAGCTTTTTTTTTAAACCTGTTTTCCTGTCTTTTTGTTTTTCTTTTTTTTTTTTTTATACTTTTTTTTTTTCTTTTTTTCCCTTCCTTTTTTTTCCTCTTTTTTTCTTTTTTTTTTCCTTTTTTCTTTTTTTTTTTTTCCTCTGCCTTTTTAAATGCTCTTAAATTAAAATCCCCTGTAGGTCAATAAAGTATAAAAATAGTACTGAACCCGGTAATATTCGATAAAATGTTCCAAGAGTTCATTCACATCATTAAGTAGTAAAGAAATGGTGAAGTTGGAGTTACCATGGCAACACTGCTTCCCAAGAAAGGAACAGACAGGAAAGAGGGGGAAAGGGGGAGGGGAAATAAAACCCAACCTTACACATATGGTACCTGCGACAGTTAGTTAGCGATCCAACACTGAACTTGTGCACCACAAACCAAGTTTCTAAATATCTCTATATAGTTATATAGTTATATATTTATTTATTCTCTTCCATCTTAAAATTTACCTTTGAGGAGAAAAGGAAATAAGAAAAAAAAAGTAAAATCAAATGTGCACTTCAACAAACTCACTAAGGCCACTCATGCTATAGATACCTAGGATTGCAAGGAGATAAAGAAATGAGTTAAACAAGACCCTAGAGCCACGCACCTTGAGATCACTGAAGGGAAATCTGTTTCACTGCCTAAAACATTCCTGAGATTTAGGGACACACACACAAAACCTAAAAATAATAATCATCATCATTAAAACAAAGCATTACCAGTTTTTTTCAGATGTTGGTTATTGTTTGTTTCGAGGGGGGGAAAAAAGAACAAAGGGAATTTCTTCCCCGCTTCGCACAGAAATCCTCGCAAGGCCAAGGAGCACAACGTGTGCCAGGCGAACACCCACAACAGAGAGGCGTACTCGCAGCTAACATTTGGCCACTAATTTGCTTCTTATAAAACAAAGGGGGAAAAAAAAAGAACAAACCAAGCCAAAAGGGAAATCATGACCTTTAGGTACCAGGATGTTCCTGCACGGGCAGCAGAGGAGCGAGCTCTGTTTAAGATTAACAGCAGCATCTCCCCCCTTGCTGTTTGCTACCAGCTGTGAAGTCAAGCCCAATCCACACAACTCAAGTTTTTGTCAACAGCTTCAGTCCTGTTTGAGGCACAATGAGTTTGCCATTTTATTGTTGGTTTTGGACTCCACTAATGTGTAGGCCAAGGAAAAGGAAGAAGAAAGTCCAATGTGCATTTCGTGTACCGCCAGAAGGGCACCGATAGCAAACTTCAAAGCACAGCACATAGGGAAAACAACTTCATTGTGAAACTAGTTAGAATTCAACAACCAAAGAACCCTTCACAATTATTCAACAAAAACCTGTGTGCAAAAAGAGGGGGGGTGTGGAAAAAACCCACCTCTGAAACAACAGGTTCTGATAGAGAGCTGAGTGCACGTGGAGAGCAGGACACCGAAGCAGACAATTCCTGGTGTAATTAATGCCACCTTGTAAAAGTGACCAAGCAACTCTCTGGGGCCAAGCAGTCCCTACTTGCTTTACTTCAAGTAGCTGAGGGACATTTATTTAAATCTTTCTGCAGATTTCCCCTTTTGTGAGCTCAGAAAATCTTTGTGTTCTTGTCCCACTCCACAAGAAGTCACCCAGAAGAGCCCAAAGAGCAGTGGAACCCTGACAGGACCTTCCTCCCTCTTTACCAACTGTGTAAAGCAGGACAAGAAGTTGCTGATTCAAACAACCTTGTGCTGAAAAATCAGACGTTAAGGGTTTAATTTAAACAACAGTTACAACAGTTCTCCTGAGGGTGACACCTGTCCCTCCCACTTGCCCCCAGGCACTGCTGATTCCATGACTTACCTTCCAGAACAACTGGCAGGAGGCATTTCACTGGCTCTCCACTCACCAGCACCAAGCAGCCCCTGCTCAGCTGGCAGGAGGTGCTCTGTGCCTCTACGGAACCCCAGGATTTAATTCACCTCCTCAAGTGTTGCACATCTGGGCCTGAGCTCTCCCACCCTGCAAGGCTAACAGCCTGCCACCCCAGTACTTACATTGAGATGAGGATGGAAAATTCTCATCTCAGTTGAGATGTTCTCCCCAGTTTTGCCTCTATAGGGAAGAAGATGCAGGGTTCACCTTGGCAAGTTCTGCACAGCGTAGAAGACACAGGGGCTTACACCTCTGCTCCTGTAGTTCTGTCTGCTGCAGAAATACTGAAGTAAAACTACAAGATCTACTGCAACCACAATGGCCTGGAGGAACAAGTCATTTACCTTCCTCTGGAGTCATCCAAGTGGCCTCCTACTTTCCCAAAAATATCAAAAAGCAGACAGCAGAGACAGGAATTAACAACTAACACCAGCACACTGCAGTCCCAAGCACTCAGCTGAGGAGGTACAGAACCAGTAACTTCAAGAAGTGTCAGTATTATGTTATTACATGGGAAATCAGTATTACACCTGCAGCAAGGACAGCATCAGGTGAAGGTTCCAAGCCAGGGCATGCAGAACAGGCAACAAAGCTTTTTGTAGGCAGCTGCAAACCTCATGCACTGTAACAGCTTCAGCAGTCAGCTGTAGCTACCTTTAGTATCTCGGCATGGCTGGAATTGTGGAGATGCTACAAGGAGAAGTTCAACCCAAAAGTGAAGTGAGGATTGAATTCAGTCCTCTGAAAAGCATGCAAGTAGTCCTACAAGGGATGCTGCAACTGCTCTTGGCCACATCACACTGCTTGGCCGAAGTCCATTACCCAAGAGAATTCTGGGTGACTTCCAGGACCTTAGTCCCTTCCAGACAAGCCAATGCACCAAAGTCCATGACATGCTGCTGAAGTAGCTTCAGCAGAGAAAGCAAAGTACATCCAAGCCAGCAAGATCTGAAAATACAGCTACTGCTGAAACAAACTGAACTGATGCACTTGGTTATCAGACTGAAGCTCAGCCCCTCCCTAACCTGCCCCATGCTGGAAGCTCTCCCTAACCTGCCCCGACTTCCTGAAGGCAAACCATGAAACACACAACCCAGGGCTGGCATAACAGCAGTGGTTTACAGAGAACACCCTCACCAGTTATCAGACAAACAGTGCTCCTCACCCCACACACACAACCTTGGGATGTTTCAGATTCCTTTCTCCAAAGCAGGAAACGGGAGACCCAAGCCTGGAAACCCCGAGCACATAAATGGTCTCCAGATAAAGCCGAGTGTAAATCCACGTACCCAGTCTGAAGCTTTTAAACACTGCTGCAGTACAGAAATTACACAGCCTCTGTAGGATGATTTGAAGCACATCTTCCCTAAGTTCTGACACTACTATTATATCCTGCATTTAATTTTAAAGAGGACTTCAAAATTCATGAGAACTTTGTAACTCATTGGTACCCTGCTGTATGGGCTTCCAGGGCCCAAACACGGCTTCCCTTCACGCGTTTGTAGTACCTAAAGGAGTCAGAAACAAAAACTGCTACAAATAAATTAGGTTTTACACCCACACATAATTTGAAGTTGGATTTTCACTGAACAGCTGTTGAGGATACACTGCAGTCTTAAAAGTCTTAATGCCACAGAAGTTTTTTTAAATGTAAATACTTCTCACCTCAGTGAAGATATTCCAAGCTATGCAATCATTACATCTGCATTCACTAACTACACAACTGCATTCTAAAACTGGTATTACTCATCTTTTCCACCCCAAAATATACTTGAAGGCACCAGTACATGAACTGTTGGCCTGTAAAATTTCAGTTCTTAAGAGCCATTAAGCTCAAAATAAGTGTCTGAAATGTCTGACATTTCTTCTCTGCACTCTTTCTTGAAGAGTAACAAGCAGCTTTCCCTGTCCCAAACAAATTAAAAACCAGATCCCAAACAAACCACCCAGTCCCAGCCCTGCAGGAACCATGCTCATGGAGCCTCAGCTTGGACTGACCTTCCACAGCCACATCACAAACCCCTGAAAATAGGGGGGGAGGAAGGGAGAAAACCCCAAACTGACAGAATCCTAACTATAGGAGCACTGTTTGTGCTGCTATAAGAAGAACTGAGGTAACAGCAGTGAGTTGTTTCTAGTTTGCTATGTTACACAGACTTGCCAAGGAGTATTACCTCAACATTAAAAAAAAACCCAAACAAACAAAAGACCCCAAAACAACACCCAAACAAAAAACCCCACAACAAACAAAAGCCCCCACAATCAACCAACCAAACCACACAACCAAGTAGCCCTTCCCCCCCACCCAACAGAAGAAAAATTAAGACAAGCCAGTGAGATAGGCATTATTCAAAGATCTTTGCAGCTGACTTCTGCTTCTTAAATCAATATAAAGGAATCAGTTTCTGGTTGTACTGTTGTTTAATGTAGAAATGAAGCATCACCAAAAAAAAAAGGAAAGAAAAGAAAAAAAACCCAAACCAGCAGCACCCAAAATCCCACCAAAAAGAAAAGAAAAGAAAAAGACCTGTTGTGCTTTTTGGCATTTTTGGCTGACCCCTGCAGACTGTACAGTAAGTTGTGTTCTCCAGAAACAGGATTGGAATACAAAACCCTCGAGTGGTATAAACAAGTGACTGCCTCACTTATTGATCAGAGTAAGCCCATTTAAAAGAGGGGGAAAAAAACCAACCCAACCCAAAGCAACCCAAAGAGAAGATGGCTGCAGCAAAGAGTTAAGCATTTCTAGGTTTTGCTCGTGGCGTTGACATTAATATCTGTCTAAGCTTACTAGGTTAAGGACATGCCATCGCAACCGCTACAGAACGTTCACTTCCTAGGTTTGTATCTATTACATGAATATCATTTTGCACTGGTCATACATCTAAATGAAAGATTTCTACTGTAAAAGTGAATGCAGGGGCAGAAATAGTAAATTAAAGCCACTGGTCCAAAAGCTGTTTCTAGCAGGCTGGTCCGCTTCTGCTTTTCCTGGTCCTGTGCAGAACATTAGCACTCTTGGTGGGTACCAAGGCAAACTAAGCTTGCTGGTCTACTGGATCTTCTCTCCCTTCTAGATGAACACTGGTCCAGTTCAGGATGTTAACACACGGCGGTCGCTTGCTTAACAACCTGTCGTGGTTCACAGAGTATGTTGCTCTCCAAAGTGCTTGCTTTGGCCACTTGTCTTCATAAGGCAGCAGCCAAGGCTGGGCTGTTCTCCCTTCTCTGGCCATCTACCATTAGCATGGCTACAACGTCGACAGCAGAGAGACCTTCCTCACGTCACTTGTGAGAGCACAGCGCTTATCCTTTCTACGCATCAGAAGAAAGCTCTTGATGAAACCTTCCATTCATAATAAGAATGCAACTCTTTTGAACTCAAACAGTTTTTATTTAATGTTTTCTTGCAGACTTTCTGCAAAGTAGCTTCTTTTGAAAGAAGAGAAGGAAAAAGAAAAAAAACAAAAAAAGGGAAAAAAAAAACAACTAAAGAAGGGGTTTTTGGGAATACCAAGTTAAAAATGTGAGCCGAACTAAACATGCCAGACACATGCTGAGGAGGATTTAACACACATTCATCCGTATGGGCACTCTTCAGTAGACTGGACCAGTGTTTCAATGCAAATTCCAGCCCCCAGAGAACTACATGGTTTAGATTTCACAGTATGACTTTTCCCCCTGTAACCTGGAGGAAAAAACCTTAACTGGTTAATTGACCAAGTTCTTAGCTACTCTGTCCATCAAGGTTCTGAGACATCAGAAAAGACTGGACCACTTCCTCAGTGGATTGAGAGCTGGTGCTTACGTCCTCCAGAGCATCTGTAACGGAGTACTGCCGATCCCGCAACCGGTTCCAATTGGCCAAAATATTGTGGTATTCAAAAACCTTCTCATAATTGCCAACAGAATTGTACAGTTTAATGAGACCTCTGTAATCATATTCAAGTCCACTGTATCCTTCACCAAAAAGCTTCTTTCCTGGAAGAAACCAAGAAGCAAACAAAATTAAAGAGATGATCCGTGCGTACGTGATTTCTCATGTCCTTGTTATCAACAATGTAGAATCACAGAATGGTTTGGCCTGGAAGGGAACTAAAACATCACCCAGTTCCAACTCCCCTGCCATGGGCAGAGACACCTCTTGCTAGACCATGCTGCTTGAAGCCTCATCCAGCCTGGTCTTAAAAGCTTCCAGGGATGAGGTGCCCACAACTTCCCCAGGCCACCTGCTTCAGTGTTTCACCACCCTCAGAGTAAAGAGCTTTCTCCTAATGTCCAATCTAAATCTACCCTACTCTAATTTCAAACTGCTGCTCCTTGTCCTATCACCACAGGCCCTTATAGAAAGTCCTATAACTTAGAATGGTTGGAAGAGTCCTTAAAGATCACCTATTTCCACCCCCTACTACCATGGGCAGTGACACCTTCTACCATATCACACTGCTCAGAGCCCTGTCCAGTCTGACCTTGAAGCCTTCCAGCAAGGGGAGTTCTTTACTAAAAACGTTAAAAGAAGGTTTTGTTTAGGATTAAACCAGTGATCAAATCACACACTGCAAGAATCACCTACCAATTGCTATGGATCTCAAATAAAGCTTCTCAGCATTTTCATATTGATTCATATCATAGTTATAGAGGGAAGCTAGATGGCCCACTGACAGGGCAACTTCATAATCTTCTTGACCTAGAAGCTGCTCCTTAATCTGAATGGCCTTGATGTGCATTTCTTCTGCTTCCTGTGAGGACCAAATTCAGAGGTCAGTAAGACACCACACTCACCATGCCATGAAGATAAGACAATAAGGAAGGTTTAAAGAAACACAACTATGCAGTGGCTGAACAGTCTGGAGTGTTTTATAACAAGCAAAAAGTGGGAAAGACAAAATTAAACCCCAGTTCTCCCAATTTGTTAATGGATCAGCAGAGAGCACTTTTTCTGTGGTCAAAACTGCTGCCACCCTGTTTCTGAAGGCAGCATGCATCCAAGGGGTTTATTTTTGCACAAAGCTTTGGAGAGATGAATTAAAAAGCAGAAGCTCTCCAACTTGTAATGAACTACGAGTCTTTGCTGTGCCAGATTTACAGATGTCTTGCAGATTTTCATTCAAGACCTTCACATCTCTATAATCTTACCTTAAACTTTCTCATGGACTGATACAGTCTTCCAAGGTTACCATAGTGTTTTGCTGTTTGTACATTAAACTCCCCAAAAGCTTTTTTAGCTAACTGGAGTGAGGACAGATGTAAATCGTGAGCTTCTTCAAGTAACCTCTGCTCAGTTTCCTTGTTGTGACAGTCTATTGCAATCTCCTCCAGGATAAGTGCTGGGCAGAGGAGAGAAAACCCAACATTACTGTGTTCCAAAGAGATCTTAACTGAAGGCAGCAGAAAGTCATCTACCCAAGACATCTTGGGAGACATCCCATCAGGCTTTGTGTTGATTACAAGCTGTTTTCAAACAGGTACAACCAGATACCAAGCTCCTAAAATATATTTTGATATTCTGTATTTTTCCTCCCTCCTCCCAAAGTCTTCCAGGAAAGTTTTCAAGCAGTTTGGTTGTGTTGGACAAGCCTGTCAACAGAGCACATCAAGGCCAACAAAGACTATTCCAGAGTGGCCTCCATTGGAAAATAAGCCTCAAGTGACATCGCCTCTGCTAAGGAACAGGATAAACTTGTCTAAGTGCCTCATTTCCAACAGTCCCAGTAACACAGCTCAGGGTACTACCTTTAACTCTCTTTGAGGATGCCAGGAGAAGATGATCTTCTGGCAGGATGTGAGTGATAATGCCAATAGCGCGCTCAGCGTGGAATCTGCAAGAGTGTCAATAAAGCCCCAAGATAAGGATGGCTTCAGTTAGCAGCTGGCTGATCCAAGGTGGGAACATTCATGCAACAAACAGAGGTCTTCAAATTCTGACTGGGAAATTTGTACCATTTAGGCACATTTTCCTCCATTTACAGAACTTAACTTGCTGCCAGCACCTCAAATAATTGTACTTACAGTGCATTGTCAAATTTTCCAGAGCTGTACTGGTGAACATATGAAGAATAAGCCAAGTCTTCATGAGCTGTAGCTACATGTATGTTTTTACCTCCAAATACTGACTGCCGGATATCAAGAGCTGTCTGAAAGAGTTACAAGAGAACATTTCCCTGGTTAACACAGAAAAAATCCCTGGTGGATCTCAGTGGTAAAGTAGGAGGAAAAAAAGTACATCTTATGGCTCTGCTATTCTGGAGGCCTATACCTACAGACTTGAGTACAAAAGGCAGGGGAAGAGTAGGTGTAACAGAAGGGAAAGTATATAAGAGGGGGGGAAAAGAAAGCAAATCTCTACAGCTGGAGGTGCTTGGGAATTTTTGTCTTGAGGCTTGTTTGGGTTTTTTTGAAGGACAGTAATCAGATCAACTATTTTCTATCTCTACAAATTAACTGAGTTTCAGGAGGAAGATTTAAGAGATGAAAGACAGCCGTTTGGCCCTGCTGCATACCTGATAGATTGCAACGGATTGGCAGATATTGTCTACGTTAAGCAAGTAAAATCCATAGTCCAGGAGCGTGTCAGAGTATTTGGGGTGCTTGGCTCCAAAATGCTCCCTGTGGAAATGGATTTGTGTTACAAACTGAGGCCACTGAAGTAGCACTTCAAAAGGTTTTTCTGAGTGCTACTTACCGGGCAAGGTACACCGCATGTTTGATCAGCTGCTCTGCCTTCTTGAATTCCCGTTTCACGACACAAGCCTAAGGAGGATGAAATGAAGCAGTGAAAAGGTGCATGCTCAGCACTCATCTCCTCCAGACAATGGCTAAAGTGCTAACTACTATCCTTCATTTTCAAATATCATCATGGTTACTGAAGTAATTCTTGGTCCATAGATAACATTCATGAACTTGTATTTCAGCCTAGGACTCGTCCTCTGCTCAGTCTGAAGCAAATGGGGCACCAGACCCTCGGGTTATGGAAGGCTCTCGGGTTAACTTTGTCCTGATGCTCATCTCAGTTTCAAGAAGGAAAAACTCAAATCCCATCAGCTATGAAAATGAGGTAGACCAACTAAACATAAGTAACACATCATAAGACTCAAGACATGAACCTGGTTACCCAACATTCTGGAGGTAATACCTACCCTCACCCATTCTTGGTAGCAATTCAGTTAACAAAAGAAACATAGAAGATTTTCAATTCACCTTTGAAGCTTGTCGTAAAACATCCACTACTACTTTTACAGGCAGGCCAACTGTGATTTCCTTCATAGCTTCTATACACCATTTATAAGCCTATGGAACAAAGAGTTACCAACATAACCAACCTGGGACTTCACTACTTTGCAACATTAAGAAAAGCATTACTTGGCTGTGCAAAATAAAGTGGTCATTTCCATAACAAAACCTACCAAAAGATCTATAGAACTGCAACTCCTTCAGCTAAGCCTTAAAAAGGTCTTTAAAAGGCAAATACTGAATGTCTACATATTTTATACTAGCCCAAAGCATGCATTATTGCAATGACTTTTACAGACCAAAAGGCTTAAGTCATAATCTTGAAGTAATTCCTCTTGTGTACTTAAGAGGTAAAAGGAAACTGCAGTTCTGGTTAAAGTTAAGTCACAGGTTTTCACCAAACAGGTGCAAAGATTCATTGCCCATGTTCTGCAAGTCTTTTTCACCTAGTGAAATGAATTTTTTATAACAGTTCATTTATAGATTGGCAGTTTGAATTGGTTACCTATCACACAATTTCTTCAGGGTGGGCCAAGTATCATTAAGAACCTGTAGATTAACTTAGAATGGTACACACCAAAGTCAGTAAATCCTCTGGTACTGCCACACAGGTACCAAAAGAGACCAGGGACTCCAGCTAGAAAGATAACCTAACACTGAGCCAGCCATGGAACATCCTAGCAGGTTCCATAACCACTTTTCTGAGGAAGACCAAACCCAAAATGCCACTCACCTCATCATAGTGGCTCTTGGCAAAGAGCAGCGCACAGAGCTCGCCGTAGAGCGCCGCTTTGTTTGCCTGCTGGCCATGTTTTGCCAGTTTGTCCATGTAAGACTGAGCCAGCTTGAAAGTCTCTTCTCCCAGGTGATATTTACAGTTACCATTCCGAACATGCAGCAGCCTTGGGAAGAAGTAGAGAGATGATCTCATTGGTGTCTGAATAGAATCATCCAATTGTGTTGACTGGAAGAGACCTTTAAGATAAGGCCAACTGCTCACCTAGCACTGCCAGGTCACCATTAAATTGTGTCCCTCAGCACTACATCTCTTTTACACACCTCCAGGAACGGTGGCTTGGCTACTTCCCTGGACAACCTGTTCAATGCTTTACCATCCTTTCTGTGAAGAAATTTTTCCCAGTATCATAGAATCATTAAGGTTGTAGAAGACCTCTACCTTCTACCCAACACCTCCATGAACACTAAACCATGTCCCCAAGTGCCATGTCCACTCATTTTTTTTAACACCTCCAGGGATGGTGACTCCTCCACCTCCCTGGGCAGCCTGTTCCAATGCCTGACCACTCTTGCAGCAAAGGAATATTTCCTGATCTCCAACCTAAACCTTCCCAGGCACAGCCTGAGGCCATTACATCTTGCCCTGTTGTTAGTAACTTGGGGGAAGCCACCAACATTGGCCTCACTCCAACCTCCTTTCAGGCAGCTGTAGGGAGCAATAAGGTCTTCTCTCAGCCTCTTCTTCAGGTTAAACAGCAGGGATCTACAATTTGGTGCTGCACTTAAGAGCAGCACAGAGCTGTCACCACAGCAAAACTCCCCTCTCCTAGTTCAGTAATGCAGAACAATTATTTACAAAGCATTGTTTCAGTGCTCCACGCTTTGCCTTCTGCACTGCTGGAGAGGTCAAATGGTTTTACACATTGATGCAGTTTTTTACACAGCCAGTGCTTGAATCACTTTGGTGTTTTACTTCTCAGAAAGTCCAGTATTCCCCACACTGCTGGAATTCCATTTCCAAACTCTGTAACACAGTTATTAAATCCCTTCTACCTCCTAAGTATGTTAAACTAAAAACAGACCCCAAATAAGTCCAGACACAGCTCATTTTCATCAGTCTGCACATTTCCCTCAAGCAGCACAGTGCTTCAAAAATGGCTTTGTTGTTTTGGTTTTGGGGGATGTCTTCATAAGAGGTTCAATCACATCCATTTGACACAATATCCAGCCCTGACTCAGCAGTACCAGAAAAGACTTCTTTGTTGACCCAGTTTACAGCAACTCTAAAACCCCTCTCCCCTGATCCTGCCCCATCCCCAGCCCACTGCTTTTCCCTTGAAGGATTAACAGAAGCTTCATCAAACACCAGCCAAATGCAGGCAATAAACCACAGCACTATTGAAGCATACTCCTGTTTCTCCAGAGGAGAACTTCAGCTCCTGGCATCTGTTTAAAACTGAGGTAAGGGATGGTTTTTGTTGGTGTAGGCTGATGCGTATTTACTTTAAAGAGATACATTAGAACAGTGTGTTATCATATTCCAAGCCTGAAGGGCAGAACTGCATTCCCAGCCATGCAGGCTAAGAAGAGCCAGCTGGTCCTTCTCTGCTGCAAACGTCTGCCATGGAGCTCATGAAATGTTGGTAAATTAACCTCCATTGTCCCTCCTGGAAATCTGTTATTAGACAATGAGTAAGAGAGACTGGAAAACATCAGGCAAGCCTTTATGAATCAGGAGGACAACTAACAGAGGAAGAGAAACAACTGAAGTGAAGTGGAGCAGAAGGTAATGCTGTATGGCAAAGAGGCTACAACTCAAACTGGGAGCTGGTGTGTGGCTACAGCATTTGGTACCTTTCATGATACATTATTCTAGATCTTCCCATGAGCTGTTAAGGGGGGCAGAAAGAACAGTGAGGTTTGTGATCAAATGTTTCTCCTCTCTAATTCTTACTACTATTTATTCTGAGAATTAAATTACTGTAGTCATGCCTCCTGTACCAGCAAAGCAACACATCTAAGCTTGCCCTATAAATTCAGCCTGCCTTTAACATGGTCTCTTCCCACACTTTCCTATTGAAGTGTATCATGGAAGACAAAAGGAACCAAACTCACATTCTCACAAGGAGGCAACAGGAGACCAGCACACAGCAAATGTCTGTTAGCCACGCAAAGAGATGATCAAAAGAAAAGACCTTCCAAAACCTCCTGAAAGAAGCTACATAAACAAACACCAGCTTTCCAATGAGAAACACAGCAGCATGGCTCAAGAACAGAGAAATAAACCACAACAGCCACATTTTTCCTTACACAAGGTCTGAGTAGTGCAAGTGCACTGTATTCTTGGGCAGCAGCAAACTAGCTAAGATTCAAGCAACAAGAAACAGGAATTTTAAAGAAACTAGAGAGCTCAAATTACACAATCACAGCTTCCCTAAAGAGGGAAGCTATTTTGCCTGCACCATTCAACTGGGAGTTTCTTTGCAACATCAAAACTACAAGGCCCAAATCCCATGTAATGGTATAAGCCAGCAGGGATAGTGCTGCAATTTAGATAAGCGCCTGGGAAAGATAATATCCACTATCTGGATGCTTCAGTGATAGTGTCTGCAAACACAGAAATCAACCAAGAAAGCCAAGCTAAACCTAACCCAATCCTCCAGGATAAGTGGAGTTTATGTGATCCACTTTTGAATAACAAGAAATCCTTTATTAATCCAAAGGAATTTCAGAAGATAAAGGCAAGAGGAAGAAAAAATGCCTTAGGACATTTATGCTAATAGCTATGAATCTTCTTTGATGTCTGCAGTAATAGCTTTTGGGGAAGAGCCTGCTGCCCCCCCAACAAAATCTTTCTCTGGGCATACACACAACCATTACACAGCCGCTTAGGAACTCTAAAAGCATCACAACACACTTAAGAACCAGGGAAATGTGAAACAACCAAGTGAGAGAACCACACATTTGCATTATGTGTTTGTGACTTCTTCTTTAACACACAGTAATGAGAGGAAACAAACCAAAAGGAGCTTAACACATGCAGGAAAGTAGCACACAAGCTTGTAGGAGACTCAAATGCTCACATTTTCTCAATTTCTTCTTATAATTTACTACTGCTAGTGGAAAAACACAGCAAATTATGCCTAAATAACCCCAAACTTGGCACGTTTTCAAGCTGCTTTCTATTATTAATGCAATGCATTAAACTTCCAGAGATTGGACTTGGGAGCTTTTAGAATCACAGCAGCCACTCTTTTAGTGTCATATTTTCAAACCTTGGATTTAAATGTTGTTCTCTTAGAACTCCACTGTGATCACAAGAGATTCTACAACAGGGATTAGGTGGTAACAACAAAAAGTTTATCTTACTGCCTCGTGACTTGGAAGCTGAGCAGAGCTGCTGCTCTCTCTCACAATAAAGTGGTTAGATTTTACAGAAGCACTTCTGAAAGTATTTAAAATTCTTCAATTTTTCACACATTTCCAAGCCAATGATGCTGTTGATTGTCTGGGAGATGCCCAAAGTGGTGTCTCACCACATTCACGCCACTGCCCAGAGGGACTTAAGTGCAGGCCATCAGCTTTGGTCACAATGCCTGTCTCTGCCCAAACACAATTAACATCTCCAATTCAGGAGAGTTCATCCTATCACAGAATGGTTTTCTCTAGCACAGAATTACAATCTCCTTTTCACAACTCCATGGGCTGTAATCCAGAGTTACCTTCCCCCCACACCTATTCATTTTCTTTTCTTCTTCTCTTTGGAGAAAGAGAGGGAGTTTATTTTTAAGGCAGTTTCTCCAGCTTGCCAAACAGCCTGATATAACTAGGCAACTTTTTTTAGACTAATTAGAAGGCAAAGGCCCAAGCACTGCAAGAGTGGTGCTATATCCATCACTCCCCAGTTCTAGGAAGGTGTGTACATGTGCCAAGTCTTCTCCTGGCACCCATTCTGGAACAAAAGCCCGCGGGAGCTGGCAGGGCAGGACAAGGCCAAGCAGCAGCATTGCCATGGCCTCTGGCTGGCACATGAAATAACCAGTTACTGGCAGAGCCCATTTATTCCTCCTGTTTGTCCAACCATAAAAACAAGATGCAGGGTCTTTTGGGAGCAGTATTCCAAAATAAGTTCTGCCTTATACAGATAAATACAGAACAGACTTTGTTGTTCATTACAGCAGTTCAAAATCAGTAAAGGAATCCTAATTTAGGTATTCAAGTCCTACCTGCAGCTCACAGGTGGTGTTATCAACCAAAACCTGCCTGCTTGCTGCAGTCTGCACTGGTGTAACACATCTAGCTACACCTAAGAAAATTAGCAGTGAGAATATGAGGCCTCTGGTGAATTGAATCTGAATATCCCACCAGAGGCCCACCACAGGTACTAACCCCCAGTGCCTCCTAAAAGCAAAATTCTTTTCCTAATGTCTAAGTTGTGTCTGAAGGCATCTGCAAGAATTGGACATGCTGAAATATTTACCTCATCACAGTCAGGTTGCTCAGCATGGAGCAACTCACTGGATCTGGAATCAGGAAAAGTGTGTTTTCCTGTTATTTTTGCTTAGCTCTAGTTGTATCATTTGTGTTTGGATTTGGAAAATTCTTCCTGTAGTAAATATAGCCTCAGTGAGCACCAACATCTGACATTCATTTAAAAAACACAAGGTGCTGGCCCACTCTTATTGTTAACCACAACATATTCTGCAGAAAGGCAAAATGATCTTTATTTCCCCCTCACAGTGAACTGTGCTGCCAGTTTCCCAGTTGAAACCCCAAGACATTAGTGTAAAACAAGCACCTTCTGATCTCTAGCTCTACCCAGGGAAGCATTTCAGTGCAGTGAAATACTAAAGGGAGCATCTGAAGCCTGACAGCTCCAAGGCAGTTGGTAGCACTGTGATTACTGGGGATTTCACAGCAAGACATACAGGAATTAAAGGTGAGCTCACCTTACACAACATTCTACAGCACGAAACCAGTGAAGGATTTCATCATGAAGGGTGCATAACTGAAGGCAGGAAAGAAATACCTTCTCTGCATCACTGTACCAACCTGCATCTGATAGGAAACCTCCTGGGGAATAAAAAGAAACCAAAATCAAGAATAAACAAACTTGAAGAGCAAAACAGATTTTTAAGGGAAAAAGGGTGTGCTCAAGTCTCATAAGAGACTACTTAGTTCATAGACCTGCATATAGCTGTCTTGTCAAGGTTAAATCCATCCAACCCTGAACTGTAAAGGGTGAAGGAGAAGTCTCCTTCACTTGAGGGTGACTTTTTGGTTGGTTTCATTTAGCCTGCCTGCAGTTGTCTGTTCTAAAATACTTACCAATACCAAAATTATGTGAGGCCTTAATGTCAAGAATCACATGAGTAAATACATGTTTAATCCAAACCATGTAAAGTAGCAAAGACAAGCCCATATATTCTGAGATATTAAAATCACATGTATTTTTCTTAAGAAATCAACTAGTTGTCTAAAAAATGCATTCCAAACCCACAAGTGTTCTTTAAAAAGAAGTCACATGAAAAAAAATCAACATCAGCTGAAGTGAAGCTTGCCTGAAGGAAAGGATCATACTTGAAACAGTCTATCATCACCAGTTACCTAAAACAAACCCAATCTGGATTGCTTTTTCTTTCACAGCAGCATCTGACTCTGCAATGTAGGAGCACCGTCTGCTGAAGGAATAGGCCAGCACAGAAGCAACTTTTACTCCATGGTCCATCAAAGCCTGGAAACAATGATGAAGCAGATGTCTGAAACAAAAGAAAAAGAGAATTTGATTGCATATGAAGTTTTTTAAACACTGCAGTCAGTTGGGTCTTGAGTGCCATCAATTCAAATGAGGAGTGATTCAGGGAACTAACTCCAAGCCTCTCTCAAAGCAAACCCAGATGAATTCAAGCACAGTTTACAATCTCAGGGCTAATGGATCACAGTTGTTGGGTTAGCCAACAAGGCAAGCACACACCACGTTCTTTACAAGGACAGTCTCCACTCTAAGCAAAACATGAGCTACCCACACAATATTAACACTGGAAAATAACATTTCCAGCTAAAACTTAGAGAGGAGAAGCCTCAAATCCACCCTCACTCCACAACGGCCACAGAAACTGCAGATGAATGAGCACTGACAAAGCCACTAACATCACACACACAAACAATGAGAGGGAGCTATGTCCAAAGACTCAAAACTTATTCTGGTTACAAAGAATCCGAGCTAGAAAAGTCAAGTTTTGAGCATAACACCACAACCTGGAGTACTTTATGGCAGAAAAACTCTTTAAACTGGGACAATCCCATCAGCTTGATAAGCCTTCCACTCGAGCTTTGACAGACACAGGAGTGCTGCTGCCCAGGGACTGGCAGGGCACTGAGCATTATCACTACATGAAGACACTTACCTTTTATCTAAAGCTCGTAGCACCTTGGCAAAAACTTCTAGTTCACAAAATTCACTACCCAGCTGGCACAAGCGGCCCTGTTGGTAAAGCTGTAAGGAAAAGAGAAGTGAATTTGAAAGATTTCAGACTGAATTCTTCTGGGAAATTCAGCTTCATAGTGAAGATGACTTATGATGAAATCCAGACTTCAAAGTGTTGAAGTGCAACAGGTTAACAAGTTAAGTTTCATTATCTCCACGCAGCAGCACGACTTTGGCATCTAAAACCAGAGGTGCTTTCAAGATGGTTTTATCTACCACTGTATTTCCAAGTATCTATTACATCCACCTGCATCATAAAACACTGCAACACCTCAGCTAAAGAGCCAAGACAGAACCAAATGCTTCTGAAAAAAAATTAAGATAATTAACAGCTTCTTTGAGACCATCTAGCATAAAGCAACTGAAGCAGATTTTATGATGTATGTATGAAGTCCAAACCCACCTGTGACAGAGATAAAGCCAGGCATGAGCCCTGGCCCCATTAATATTTGAGCTAATGGGAAAAAAATGGGAGTAAAAGGGAAAATTCCAGTGAGTCTGTTCATGCATTTGTTAAAAGCAATGCCGAGTTTTATGTCCAAAGTGGTTTGTGTCTGTAGATAAGCCAACAGATCAGTTGATCTGTTCATAAAACCCCAACCATGAACACAGTTCTTCATGCAATGCATGGTTAAGCAGCAGAACTACCTGCCACATCATGCTCTAAATACTAAGAATTTACATAGCTATAAAAGGGACTGTACAAATCTATGGCAGAAAAATCCATGGTGGGACATTAATTTCTGATGTCTGGAAGCTCCTGACCCACAAATGACTGAAAGAAGAACAAGTAACCTAAGGAAGTAGCACTGCACACTTGCCATAGTCACCATCACCAGCCTCTGCAACAGGCACAGCACAGGATCACACAGGCCTGTTCCAGTACAGCCATGTATTATTTCAGGTGTTCCAGAAGGAAGACAAACCCACATTCCCCCCTTTTGCATTTCAGTAATTCTGTGAGGCACTAAATTAATGGGGAAAAGGAAAAAGCCAGTGGCTCATGTCTCACAGGCCATTTAAGATGCATTTGTTGTTCTGCAGTACCCTTGCCATGCGATGCAGGGATCAGAAAACTGCTGGTAGACACAAACCAGATTATACACTCAAGTTTCATGAGCACACAGGTAAAGCACTGCTGTGCTGCACCCTGAACACCCCATTTTTAGTCCATACAGTAAGACATTCAAGCAAACACTGTCCAAAATGAGCATGTTCATACCTACAGCAAGACTCTCCACGCTGTCTAAGCACGTTTTACAGCTATGAGGAGCTCTGACACGAGGAGTGAAGCTACCTTTACTTAAGAAAAAATTAAGGCTGAGAGGACACATTATTTAGAGATGCTCAATTACACATTGAGTGGAAATGTAAATACTCCTCAGTTTTGATAATTACTTTAAAAACCCTTTATAATTGATAAGCACCTCATGTCTGGTTCACCTTTTTCTCCACTAACACTGGAGGCAGATGAAACTATACTCAAAACCCAGCATGTGAGAACACGTCCTTCAGCCAGAGATTTAGTTTTGGTTAACTCATCTTATCAAAGCACATGAGAGCAATTCTACAGCACAGCAAATTCATTATTTTAACAACAGAACCTACAAAAAGGAAAAAAAAAAAAAGAAGAAGCCACTTCAAAAAAAATACTTTGACCTAATAATGTCAATTGCCAGCAATGAATGTTTTCCTTTTAGTCATCTATTTTTGCTGGGAGGATTAAAAAACATAAAAAGAGGAACTCTCTTAAAAACTAGTGCAAGCCTGCATGCAAAGTTACTCCTCACATAAAATAGTGCTGTGTCCCTGTGCTTCAAAGGGATCAGTTTCTTCTGAAGCTATATTCTCTCTGGCAGCAAAAGAACATCCAGTCTGCTGTATTTAAAAACTACAGTCATGGTTAAGTGTTCTCATTTCCTTCAGCACAGCTGTCTTATGGTAACTGTTCTCTAAACCCTAAAACCTATTTTCTGCCATAAAAAGAGAAAAAAAAAGTAAAAAAATCTTGCCTTGTATTCCATGCCCAGAATTGAAGGTGGACATCTTATTAACAATTGCTGAGATCACTTCTGGAAGAAACTAAGACACATCCCCAGGCTGTTTTGCCAGCATTTCAGGCAATCACAAGTAGTATCACATGTTTAACAACTGGGCTTTCAATCAAGTACCTCCCCATTTCCTCTTGCAGTCTGCTAACTACAAATCTCAGAGCATAACCTGATATTAATTTATTAAATACTACTGGCAGTGGGAGCTTTTAACAATCAATCTATTTATGAGGTTACATAAACACATCTCGTTACACACCCACTGTTACACGGGATTCTTCAGTGCCCTTGCTGGGCAGGAGGGAGGGGGAAGTCCCTAACTATAGCCTCAATTCTGATACATCAATTATTGCAGGCACAAGTCAAATTTGGCTTACAGCCCAAAGCTCTAAGCCTGCTATCTGCACACCTCTTATCCCAATTCACAGGTTCACACCTGCATCATCCTGGAATGCAAAACATCCCCCAACCTCTTTCTAGCTGGTATAACCAGAGATACAGTATCCTTGGGACATTTACTGCACTCTTCAGCCCCTCCCTGGACAGGCTGGCAAGCATTTTTGAGGAGCTAACTCAGCTTGAAGTCTCTTGAAACTTGTAACTGCTACGGCAATAATTTCAACCCAAATCTGACATGGGAATAGCGAGTATACGTCAAACTGTGAAGCAATTCCAGGAGATTCTGTAACACTCATTTGTCCATTGAGAAGCAGTTGCAAGCACTGAAGAAATGCTTCTCCTGTTAAAGCTCCAGAGACACAAAAATTCCTCACCACAAGCCTTGCTACATAACACCAAAAAAAAAAAAATCAAAACAAAATAGTGATTGAGGAAAAACATGCTCTGGCAAGAACAGCAGACTTGGACTTCTGAAGAACTAGTCTTCAGAATAAAATGTCTTATAAACAGAAGCTATTTGGAGCTTAACAGAGATTTCTTTTACCTATGGAAACATGAATAAAAGCCTACAATATGACTTCCAACTGACATGTTAATTCTGCACTGAAGACAGGACCCAAGGCACACATTTAGTATATAGGCATGTTATTACACACATGCACACCTGAACTGTTTTGCATAGCTGTGAGAAAACCACCATGATCCTCCTTCAGCATCTAGGTCTTCAGATTTAACTCCTAACACATCCATCTACACAGTCAAAAGCTGCCCCAAATTAAACACATTAATAACATTAACCTGTAACTCAGCTATTATTATTTCATCATACACATGCAGGTTCTTGTCCATTTTCTCTCTCTGGACAGGTTAAGCTGAGCTCTAACTGCTTCCTAGCAAAGCCCTGAAAATAAAGACAAAGATCTGTTCAGCCACTAGCAAGAGCAAAGCCGTAAGACATGAGAAAAAGTTACCCAAGATTTGCACCACTGTGTACAAGCACAAGAGAAAAAAGATTTGTGATTTTTTTCATTAGGTTTAGAAAAAATAAAGTTGTTTTTTTTTTTCCCCTTTCCAAAGCAGCTGGGGATTAACCAGTTGTAAAAAGACCTTCCAGCAGAGGAAGTGCATCACACGCAATCCAAAAACTATGCTCCTATTGCTCCAGTTTGGAAGAGGACTGAAAAATTAATATGGATATTGGAGTAAGAATTAAAGATAGAAGGAATTCCAAGGAGCTCCCCAGCGTGTTTAATAATGTCTAGTAGTGTAATGCAGGGTACTGTGCCAAATTTGGGAAGGACTCTATACCTAATCAACCATCAGCAGAATTTGGGAGAAAGAAGTTTGGCTGCAACCACAATCTCCCTTCCCTGCTGAATAAGGAAGGAAAAAGTTTCTTTTCACCAGTGCCCTGAATCAATCTGTGGACAAATGACTCATTATAGACAGGGAGGGGGGGAACTAGGCTTATATTTCTAACAGATTATTTTCTAAGTACATTTGATTCTTTCCAATCTATTTCAAAACCACCTACACAGCCTCTGGACAAGTGCTAGTTCTAGTGGCTATTGTTTAGGGCATAAAGCAGCAAACTTTACAGCTCTTCTGTGAAAACACTCTGCCTATTACTAGCTGATCTTTATGAACCTCAACCAAATAAACAAGCAAGAAAAATCCCCAACCCTACTGAACAAGCCTAACTTCAGAGACAGCTTTTGCAGCCTACTGCTTTCACACACAGCACATTTCTCCACGCCTTCCCACTCGCTCTACTTCCTGTACCAGATCAGCAAAGCTTTCTGCTTCATGTCTAGAGAGTCCAGCACTAGGGATGCAAATCTGAGCTTTAGAGTCATGCACATGTATGGGTCTCCATAGCAGTATGTGGGGAAACCCAGTTTGAAGTTAAACCAGTAAAAAGGAAATGAAGTGCAATATGAATCATTGTCTCAAAAGGAGCTGAACCCCTCTGTTCATGATGTGACCTCATCATCTGAATTATGATAAGTTTCAAGCGTTGTAGTCCATGATGAAGTCTAAGAATAAGGACACTGAAAAAAAGTGAGGTTAGAACATATCAGGATGAGAAAATGTGCCATAAAGGTTCAGGAACCAGCAAACAAGTCAGAAGGTGGCAAGAAAAGACAAGTTTCAAATGAGTACAGACATTACAGGGAAAGAAGGCTCAGTTCTAATCTAAATTTAGACTACAAAATAAGGCATGTGTTAAAATACAAAGCAATGATAATTGGAAAAAGCTCATGAAGTGATGATTCTCTGGAACTGTGAGGCTTTAATTCAAAAAGGTGATACAAGGATACAATTTCATTCAAGCAGCATTTGGTGAAGCCCAGCTGCAGACACCACTCTGGAGGCCCAGCCAGATGATCGGAATGCTCGTACGTGTGTGGGCACACATGCAGAAATCATGATAGATTCCCACACATTCATACCATTTCTGCCCCCCCCAAATACAGCAGCATGAATGTAATGAAGCCTTTGTGTGGTCACACTGATCAGCCACAGCAGAAGTCTTACAAAATATGGCCCAATTGCTCTGGGATTTTTTTGCCTCTCTCACACACTGCTTATGACCTTATTTGTATTCCTCTGGTCAGAAAACCTCAAAACCAAAGCAGCACCGTTCCACCTCATTTCAGCTTCTCATCCTCCCTCTCCTCAAACACCCATGAGACTGAAGCCTTGGGACAAGCTAGTTTTATTCCACTTCATAGAAATTATGCTTATAATGATTCCTCATCAGTAAATCCAATTTCCACTGCAATGCAGAGAATGGAGATTTTATTGCTTGTTGTGATCAGTCAGCAAATTCCTGGTTTGTTTGGTTTGAAAAATGCCTAGAAGTGATACAAGAGCTTTTATGAGCCATGCCTGTCCTTTTCTGGATCAGCAGGATACAGTGAGGAGACATTTCCTGCAGCTACACTCATCATTAGAGAAGTTGGAGCTATCAGGATCTAAACTCAAAATCAGGTATTTTGATTCACATCAAGGTAGGAGCATTTCAGAAGCTTTGTCTATCAAAGCAGAAAAAAACATTTGGATTTTACCCCAAAAATGCAATGCAAAACAAGCCAGCACAGTGCAATTGCTAGAGGTTACAGATGTGCACTAGCTAAACAGAATTCATGTAATCTATTGTTCCTGTGGTTAATGATCTCATCAGAAAGCATTCTAAGAACATTAGGCCCAAATGATTTTCAAGAAAAATCAATGTAAAAAAAAGAAAAGCACAGAACCTAGAAAAGCCCAAAGTACAACAAATCCTGAAGTTCCATATTAGCCAATACAAGTCCTTGGTTGGCCTGCTAGTGCCTACCTGCACCAAACACTTGTGACAGAAAACACAAACTCATGGAGCAGCATCTCCTCAGGAGCACCATGAAGCCCAAAGAGATGAAGTGACTGAACGTAACAGAACACAGAGCTGAGGCAAGGAGGAAGAACTGAATCTGTCGATGACACTCACTGAGCAGTCAGCAGACTTCTTCCTGTTGTATCAATACCCTCTCTCAAAAGGCTAACTTTTCCTCAGCAAACTACAAAAAGATAATTTGATTTTCCTCATTTTGTGCCCACCCCCTTTTTTGTTTTGAGAACTTTGTTTATTCCAGCCATAACCTACTTTTTAATGCAGAATTTTGGCATTTACAACTCCAAAGCTGCCTACCTGTCAGGCATGTCCTGTTTTAAGTGACAACCAGCCTATTTCTTTCTTTGGCTTCTAAAAACTAAATTCTCTCTCTCTCTTCAAACCCTACAAATAAAAAACACAAGGAAGAGAACCTAACTAGTTTTACTAGGAAACACCACCACCAGGATACACATTGAGCTGGCAAAGAGACAAAGGAAACAAAACATGATATCCTTGGACATTTATGTTTTCCCCCTCAGATACAGGTGTTACTTGTAGCACTATTATTTGTTATTAAACTCTTCAAAATACAGCTGTGATTAGTAAGACTTTTAAATATTTTTAAGCACAAACACAGAGCTGAACATTTCCAGGATATCCTTCCAAGCATTTTGCTCTGCCACTATTATTTTACTAATGGTTGCAAGGAGAAGTCAGATGTTGCTTGAAGTAATTCCAGTAACACCCTGCTCAACCAGCACAGGTTTGTTGTTTTACTGCAGTCATGATTATTTGATATTGCCTTTTTTTAAGCTTTAGTCATTGTTGGGGAATGCTAAAGAAAGATAAATGTTTAGTAATAGGAACCTGCCTACTCCTGTCACCTTGCAGCAGAACCCATTTCTTACTGAGCTCCACAACAAAGAACATTCTGCAACTATCCCATGTTTGGTAACTGAAAATGCAGAGGTTTGTAAAGCCTGTCCCCGAAGTTAAGCATTCTGGAATATGCAGAATTACAAGCAATTGGATTTGTTAAGGAATGGAAAATAAAGGCAATCTATAATGACAATAGAGACAAGCACTCGAGTAGAGAGTACCTTGAGAAAAAACAAAGACCAAGACATTCTGCAGGCATTTGCCTACCTTTTAAGAGCACAGTGACTATCTTGCTGCTCTCACAGTACTGTATCCTACCTATGTCATCATCATCAATGTGAACAGGTCAGTAAATGTTAAGTTCAAGTGTTCATAGCAATGATGAAAAAGTGCTGCATGACTACAGACTCTTAATATCTGTGTACTGAAATAAAATCTGACTGATGCTACCTTTTATTTTCCAGAAAATCAGTGGCAGTTTCTCCAGCATCACAAACCATGATTAAACCTGGGTAACAAACCATCACTTACAAGTTAGATGTGGAAGACTGGAAATCCTTTTATTCCTTTTAGTAACTGCAGAAAGGAAGTGATTCTTGATCTTTTTCAAAGTGTAAAGGCAAGCATATTCATGTAAATCCTCAATTACACACTTCTTTTCCTCAGCTGTCTTTAAAGAGTAAGTACTATTCCATAGGATACTAACAAATAACACCCCTTCAACACAGCAGCAACCACCACCATGTAGTGAGAGCTAAGACTGAAGTCTTCTGGTTTGTCTTTCTTTAAAGACTCTTACTAACTTTGGAAATGCTACTTTTGCTTTAAAGAAGTTGATAAGCAGGATGTACTGAACATAACTCACCAACCTGGAATGGTTTTTAACATACAGGTGATCCTGAGAATAATTCTATCCAGAACCAAAAGAGTGAAACAAGCACCACAGACAAGACGAGATGAGTGTCCAAAGGTGTGATGCTGTCCTCATTCTAACCTGCCTCAGCCATGCCACATTGCTGTAGCTATCCAAATACAAAGAACAAGAACCAGTTACAAAGCATTGTACAGGTGCATAGAAAGACAAACACTGCTCTGATAGGTTTGGAATCTGAATTAGGCGTTGAGGCACACACTGCAGGCAGACGCCTCTGCAGATAAAGCATCATTTAAGGAAGGACTGAGGACTTCCTCACTTCCAAGGTTTTAGTTACACTTAAGTATAAGCTACTTTGAATGTGACACAAAAAGGGTAAGCTCTCCTACACAGAAAACCACTGAAGGCATGAAGGACTTGCCCACCCTTGGCAGCAATGTCCAAGCACTCACTGCACTGTGTGGTTTTATTTATTCTGTATGTGGACATCTCATAGATGCAAATTCCTAACAGGAACGTAGGTACACCTTACACACTCCACTCTATCCAAGACTGTCCTGTTGTAAAACACAGAAATGATAGGAAAAGCAACACAAATTACTGTCATTAACAGAAGCTGTAGTGGCCAGTAATTAGCACAACAGAAACAGACAAGTATGTAGCATGGTTTTTATCATCTGCCCTACAAGACAATGCACCAATGTACACAAGCAGAACAGATTATGAAGTCTCTTTTTAGAGCTTAGATATACTGCTGGCTCTCTTTTTATCATGGAACAATTCCATATGAACCCAATCCAGTGCAACCACTGAAGAGTGCTAATAAAAGGATAATAAGTCAAGGATCCATTAAGCTCACCTACGGATGAGCTTTTAAACAATCTGGGAATAATATATCCTTGGATCTTTCTGTCATCAAAAGGAGGTGGTGTTTCTATGCTTTTAAAAGCCACAGAGCACCATCTTTTTATCTGAATTAACATCAAGACAAGCAATGGCAAGGAAGTTTGTCAACAGTCATGCTACCAACAGTTTAAAATAACCCCTGAAATAGTTTTCCACATTGTCAGTTCTGTATCTTTAGTCTTTGATTGCAGTATGTCAGCCACACCATTATCTGTGAGTATGCTCATGTGTGGTAGAAAGGGGTTTCCAGGTTTCTCAGCACAAAAGGCAGACAAGTAATAGCCAATATACAGACAATGTACATGTATGTTTTAATGCTGCATGAACAATTTCACCATCTCTAGTGGAGATCAGCTTTCCTTACTACACTGCTACTCTATATACACGTGATGGGCCACTACCCTTGGTTCATAAAGATTTGTCTGAAGAATGACTTCATTTAGCACATCTTGAATTTTCAGAAATTTATTGCCAGAGGAAAGAAGTCTTATTCCCCATCTTAGCTTTTTAAAATACATTACTTCTCTCCCGAAGAAAGCTCATTTCCAGCCGTTCCTGGATATGGATGAAAAGCCTTTTAGTGGACAATAGAAATTAATGGACCATCTCAGTGTACCTTTAACTCCGGATAGTTTAGAGCTGAATGAGAAGCAGCTCTTTCATGAAGGAATAATTTAAAGCTAATAAACTATATCATTAAACTAGTCTCAAATCTTTTCATCTGGTTCCTACCAGATCATTAAAGGTGATACAGAAGCATAGCAAGCTACCACTGTGGCATCACCCTCTCCAATACATTAAAAAAAAAAAAAAAGGGGGGTGGGGGAAGGGGAGAAAAAAAAAAAAAAAAAGAAAAGGAAAAAATGTATTGTAACACAGATAGCTTGGGCTCATCTTGCCCGTACCCGTTCTCCACCTCCAACAACGGAGAGGATGGCATCTTCCCCCACCTGCGGACCTTCTCCCCACGGCCCCCAAGGACAGGCCCCTTCTCCGTGTCCCCCCGCACCGGCGCTCCCGCAGCCTCCCTCCCCACAGCCCCCAGGCCTCTCCCGTGGGCCAGGCGCCCACGAACGGAGCAGGGGAAGCCGCAGGCCCCCGGACCGGCCCCCGCCTCCCCCCGCAGCCTCCTCTCCTTCAGCCGCGGCCCCACACAGGCCCTCGCTCCCCCAAACCGTCCTTCGGGCCCTATTCTGTACCGGCGGCCCAGTACAGCCGGTGGAGAGGCGAAGCCGTGTACCCGGTCACCCCTCGAGCTCCCCGAGGAGAGGCCTGGGGCAGGCCAGGCACAGACCTTCCCTCCCTTCTCCTCCGCTGGCCCGCTCCTCCTTCCATCTGCCCCAGGCCCGGCCGGGCCGAGCCTAGCCTAGCCTTTCTCGGCCCCCCACCGCCTCCCCGTACCTTGTAGTAGACGTCGAATTGGATGTTCTCGGGCAGCGAGCGGATGTCCCGGCGCCGGGCCCGCCCGTAACTATCCACCACGGCCGAGATCGCCGTGTTATAGAGCGTCTCGGGCACCCACTCCAGCTCCACCGCCGCCATCTTGGGTGTGCGGAGCCGCCTTCCCCCCACCCACCTTCCCCCGCCTGCTTGCCCGGCCCGCTCCTCCTCCCTTTCGCGCCTCACGCCCCGGGGCTCTCGCCGCCCCGTCCGGGCACCGAGAGGTGGCAGCGACTGGAGCCCGGAGGATGTGGGGATGGCAGCAGGGAGAGAGGAGGAAAGGGAATTATCCGCCTGCGCGGACACGCGAGAGGACGAACGTGGGTCGGAGAGGAAAGCCCAGGGCAGTGGGGGGGAGGCTATGGAGTTATATCGGGGGGGAGGGGGTGAGAGGAAATATGGGGGAGGAGGGTGTGAGTGGAATCCCTCCTGGCAGTGATAGGGAGTGAGAAGTGAGGTGGAGTGGTTTGTGGCAGGACCGTAGCCTGGCTTCAGGTGACCACCACGGTCAGGCACAGCGCCTTCCCCACAGCCGACGCTGGGCCGTGGGGCTTCCTACCCTGGGGGCTTGGTGGCTGCCCGTGACTTACTTGTTTGGGGACAGCTGGCTGAGCGCCCCCAGCAGCTGGAGAGGCTTGAAGTGCTTCCCCTCACACACCAAGCTCCAGGGTCTGCCCACCTTCAGACCTCCCTGGCGAGTGGGAACGTTGGTGTTCACAGCTTTACCCGGGGTCACGCATTGCCTTCTGTGGCTTGCAGGTCTTGGCAGCTCAAGGTGAGCATTACTTGGGAGCCCGACCTGTGAGGGGGTTTTACCTGAAGCACACCTGCCTCATCTGGTGTTCCTGCTCGGCTGCCATGTGGTAAACACCCCTTCTTCCCCTCTGTGAATTAACCCTGTGACCCCTCGTGGAAATGCCACTATATTTTGTCAATATCTCATTATCCTAACCAAGCTGTCTGAGGCATGTTTTTCTTCCTAATTTGCTTTCCATGTGGGGCTTGCACACACCACTAGGAACATATTGGATAGTTCTTGGACACAGATGGTAGATTTTTAGGCAGAGGCAATTAAGATCACTTGGTCTCAACCAGACTTGCACTGTGTGTAGCCAGTCATTTAGCCACCCCAGTGCAATGCAGGCCAGGACTCAGAAATTACTGCTGGGGTAGATTTTGATACTGTCCTAAGTTAATATTGTTAATATCAAGTAACTATCAAATCTGATTGCTTTAATGTGGTCTTGAACAAAACTTGTATCAAAAAACTTCTAGAAAGAAGCCCCTAGCCCTGATGCACTAACTATATTAGGAAATATTTCTTCTTCTGTCAAGTCTTATTTTGAGTTTCAGAGCTAATGTAGGACTGCTTCTGTGACTTACTGTTTGTTCTTTTTTTTTTTTCTTTCTTTAATTTTTAGAGTTATAGGAGGCAGAGCTTCTGCTCTTGTCACTTTAGGGACTGTTTTTAGTAATCCTAAATTGTTGCTGTTCATCCCTCCCCACTTTGTGAGAGAACATTATTCTTTGTCTTTTACTTGTACAAAGAAATGTTATGGGGTGGGAAGAAAGGAATGTGACATAAACAGACCATGGAAGATTGCTTTGTCCTGTTTTTGCTTTTGTGTATTGGTGGCTTTAGGGTTTTTATTCTCTGAGAGGGTGTGGATTTTCTTCAGGTCAGGAAAGACAGCTGGTTGCTATTGGTGGTTAGGTAAAGACTGTTTACCTTAGGTAGGTTGTAAAAAGCTGGTTTGGAAAACTTGGAGGTCTGGGAGGAGGAGACAAGTAAAGCAGCTTTTCAGTGTGTGAAGGAAAAAGTATTGGAAAGACAAGAAAATGGTAATTCTGGGAGTTAAAATGTTCTTTGTTTTGCTTTAAAGGTTTCTGAAAATAATGGCTACAGTAAAGCAACTTTTCAAGACAGGTTGTGGCAATGGGCTTTATTTTTCTGATGGTTTACTGTGTCTTGAAAAATTAGCTAGACTACACCTTTTACTGGCTTGTCATTTTTTCTGTAGGCAAAACTGTAGTGTGTGTATTTAAGGAGAAGGAACATCTGTGGAAGAAGGACATGGTCTAAATCCTCTCTGGGGTGTTACATGTTATGTATTCAGTCTGTAATTTTGGTGGAGGCTGAGGAATAGTCTTCCTGGCAAAGGTGATTTAATCTCTATGTAGAAATGAAACTTAGACATAGTAGCATTCTTATATTAGTAGTGTGTGGCTTAATGTATTTGGGTACTGAACAGCATGGTGAATTTCCCCCATAGTTACCTATTTTGTTCTCACAAGTGTTTCTAGAGAGTTGGTGAAGTCCTCCATGTGGTGTGTGGGCATTTGATGTTGAGATGGTAGGTAACTGTTCAAAGTAATGTAGTTAGTAGCAAAAAAAGGCTTGCAAAAGTCTATTTTATTAAATAATTGGTTAGTTTTCTGGATAGCTTTAAGCTTAATTTTTATCCTGTTCAATGGATTTTTTCTCTCTTAAGCTGTAGTGGGAACATGTTAGCGAAATGGCTCCATTCAGTGGTGTGCTTTTCACATCCATAAATTATTTTATGGCAATTACTCATTAATAGTTGCAGATGTTAGAAGATCTGAGTCCAGTACTTGTTGGCAGAGGTTCTGATGGATATTCTTATCTTTGTTGATATCATTCTCTTTTTCTTCGGGGGAAACATTTAAAGGGCATTTACAAATACTGCCTGTGCCTGAAAGCAAAATGGTGATGGATGGTGTTTAGGCAAAAGCATTCAGTCAGTCTGTCTTAATCTCAGCTTTTGAAGCTGTCTTAATCTTAGCTTTTGAAGATGTATCTGGGTATCTGCACCACTTGCATGTAAAGCATATGGAGTGCAATGGCTCTGTACATCTGTGTGTCATTGACGTGGATGGGGATGCAGACAAGCCTAATCGTGGGTAAATGTATAAAGAAAATCTAATCATAGACTTCCATTATAAAAGCTGTCCTTAGAGATCAAACAACCTCTTGATTGTCAAACTTCCCTCTCTTGTAGAAGTTCATACAGAAGAGATTTTACATCTGCAAAGGAAGATGGTTGTGCAATTTCAATAGGATATGGTTGGAGCCTGGTGTTATTCTGTACCACAAAAAAACCTCCTCAAAACCCTTTTAAAAAATAAATCCCAACCAGATATTGGTACCAAGTTTCTATTTCTGGACAACAGTGAATTGCTGAAGTCCACCTTTGCTAGAGGAGTTTGTTGATGTGAGCTTCTTCAAACCTGCATGTGAACCCATAGTTTCATGACTGTCAAGTCAATTTGGTCTGTAAATTCCTGCAGATAGTAGCAGTGTTGTTGTCTTTGTCTCATAATTTGTGACTCTGAGCTGCAAGCTTTAAAAGGGGTGTGGTTTTGGTTGTTTTGGGGTGGTTTTTGGTGTTGGTTTGTTGTTGTTGTTTTTTTTCCAGTGTGCATGCAGATTTGTATTTCAGCCAATTTAGGAGCTCTGTGTTAGAGCTTATGCAAGAAACAGCAGGATTGCCTCTGGCTTCTGGTTGGTCATTTTTTTTTTCCCACTGGTGTGTCCTTAGGTCAGATTAAGTCAACTACAGTTTCACCTGACTCATTTGTAACTGAAATTAGTTAGAAAATCTTCACATAATGAGCATTTTTGGTGGATAAGTGTAGATGCTCGTTCTTGTCTGGTGGTGATTAGTGTTTGTGAGGCCTTTTATTGGCCCAGTGAAGAACTGAGGTAGGATGCCTGCCGGTGTTCTGCCTCTTAGATGCTTGTCTCAATTTTTTAACTGTTGTCTAACAGCCTAACTACTGTGATTATTGTATCATTTCTGAGCTGTGATTATTATATCACTTCTGAGTCAAAAGAATAAGCAGTGCTGCATAGTTTGAGATGTGTAAGTGAGAAGTAGTAGATAAATACTGTGGCTGTTTTGCAGGTCTAGAAAGCCTGGATGAAAAAAGATCAGCTACGCTTCCTATGCTGCCAGTGTGAGACTGTTGTTTGCATGTTCTCATTAAAGGTAAGGTGTTGTCAAAGAGCAAAAATCAGAATCACAGAATGTTGGGGATTGAAAGGAACCTCTGGAGATCATCCAGTCCATCCCCCCTGCTAAAGCAGGGTCACCCACCATAGGATCACAATGCCCAGGTGGGTTTGGAATCCTTCCAAGGAAGGAGTCTCTACAGACTCTCTGGGCAGCCTGCTTCAGGGCACCAGCATCCTCACAGTAAAGAAGCTTTTCCTGATATTCAGATGGAACCTCCTGTTTTCCTTTCTGTGCCTGTTGCCCCTTCTCCTGGGCATCACAGAAAAGAGTCTGGCCCTATCCTCTTTCCCCCAGTCCTTTGATACTGTTGAGCATTGAGCAGATTCCCTCTCGGGCTGCTCTTTTCCAGGCTTAACAGCCCCATGTCTCTCAGCCTTTCCTCCTCACAGAGATGCTGCAGACCCCTCAGCATCTTTGTAGCCTCTGCTGGACTGTCTCCAGCAATTCTTTGTCTCTTATGAACTGGTGAGCCCAGAACTGGACACAGTACTCCAGATGTGGCCATCTTCACCAATGTGTTTGTGAAACTGATGTGTTAACAGAGATGAAGGTCAGTGTGAATGCAGCTGAATTTTCAGGTTAAGTCTGCCTGGAGAGTCAGGATTTGGATCAAAATGTAGCTTAGTTCAGGCTTTCCAGATCAGAGCAGAGGTTCTTGCTATGGTTTAAATAAGAAGAGTTTTATTTTTTTAATTACCAGAACTGGATGTACTTAGTGGAAAAAAGGTTTCTAAGAAAACAATGAAAAACCTGCTGAATTTCCCTATAATGTGCTTATTTTGAAGTGGGAAGGAAGTGAGCTGACATGGGTAACATATGAACCTACTATATCTCCTTGATGTGGATATTAAAGGAACCTTGGAAATAGTTTATGGGGAAGTTGTTGGAGGCTTCTAATTTTAAATTCCTAGCAGGAAATCATTAAACTGTGGAGGAGCCAACACAACAGACTGTTGCTCTAAAACATGAGCTAAATGCAGAGCGTTCACATGAACTTGTCAGATCTTTTCTTGATGCTGATAGCTTTTTCTCCTTTCATGTTTACTGCAACCCAGATAAAAACAGTTTCATTTTTCTGTTCTTCATATCCATCAGCTCAATAGTCACATTCTGGATGAAATGTTAAAGCAATGGTGTGGTCATAGCTCAGGGAAGAAGAAGAGGAGGAAGAAACTAAGGTTATGTTCCAGCAGACCCAGAGGGCATTAACTCCTTGTGTGGTCAGATCCTAGTCCCTGCATTGGCTAGGGAAAAACCTTTAAAAATGAGGATACTGCTGAATTTGGTTTTCTTCTTCTTGAGGAGATTCTCAAGAATTGTCTGAGAGTGTTGCTGAGATGACTGAAGTGTTTCACATAGGCTTTGCAAGAGCCATAAGAGGTGTAATAACCTTTGGTTGCTGTCAACTTGGCTTGATGGAGCATACTTAGGGGCTGTGGAATGGTGTCCTGGTTGAGTTACAACTAATTCTAGCCGGTGATTTGACTTCTCAATTCAGTCTCTACTCAGTGCAGGCACTTTGTGCAGTTCAGGGCATGTTTGCAGAGGTAGTGGCTGCTCCTAGCAGCGAGAGCACTGATGGTTACACTTCCTACCAAGGGTTGGGGTGAAGGCCAAGGCCACTGCTAAATCTTGTGGGGTATAGAGTAAAATGCTGCACCTTGGAAAGGAGCAGACAGTTCAGATGACCTTAAATGGACCAACAAAGGATTCCAGTCCACAAACAGTATGAAGCTGAGGCATCATGAAGGTCTAGGTGCTTTTTCAATGGCTCATGTCTTCTGAGTCTGATCTGGGACTTCAGCAGTGCTTGCTCACAGTGGTGACAATGACCTAACTGCCATCAGGGTTGATATTGGTTGGTATCTTACTTGGTTTATTTAACTATTATTGCAATTCAAATTGAGTTAGTTTCTTTCCCAACCCATCAGTCTCTGTCCCTTACTCCCTTTCCCCTTCCTTAGGGAAGGGAGAGGCACTCTGGTGACCAGCTTAGCCCTGACCCATGACAGAAGGGAATGATGGTTGGTCACCAAATTCAGCTGGGGCACTTGACAACTGAAGTTTTAAGGCGCCGCCTGTAGTAGGCGCCGCCTGTAGTAGGCGCCGCCTGTAGTAGGCGCCGCCTGTAGTAGGCGCCGCCTGTAGTAGGCGCCGCCTGTAGTAGGCGCCGCCTGTAGTAGGCGCCGCCTGTAGTAGGCGCCGCCTGTAGTAGGCGCCGCCTGTAGTAGGCGCCGCCTGTAGTAGGCGCCGCCTGTAGTAGGCGCCGCCTGTAGTAGGCGCTGCGGTGCGGAGCGCTCGCCGAGCGGAGCCGAGCGGAGCCGAGCCGTTCCGGCGGGGATTGTCGGAGGCGGGCGGCGCGGTGTAGCGCCGCGGACATGCCCGAGCGGCGCCGCTGACATCAACAATAGTCGGCGGCGGGCGGGGAGCGATCGCAGGCGGGGAGCGGCGGGCGCAGCCGCGCCGAGCGTGTTCCCCCTCTATGGAGGGGCTGTACTCGCTGGGGGTGAGCGTGTACTCCGACCAGGGCGGCAGAAAATATATGGAGGACGTGACCCAGATCGTGGTGGAGCCCGAACCACCGGCCGAGGCGGAGCGCGGCCACCCGCACAAAGGCGGAGCGGCGGCCGGAGGAGGCCCGCGTCCCGCTGATCCCCTCGTCGAGAGCGGCCGGCGAAGAGGAGTGAGCCCGCGGGTGCCAGAGGAGGGAGCGCTGCCGCCCGGCCCCGGCTCTGGCCGGCGCCCGCGTCGCTCCGTGGCCTTCTTCGCCGTTTGCGACGGGCACGGCGGGCGGGAGGCCGCCCAATTCGCCCGGGAGAACCTGTGGGGCTTCATCAAGAAGCAGAAGGGCTTCTGCTCGGCGGAGCCGGCCGCGGTCTGCGCGGCCCTGCGCAAGGGCTTCATCGCTTGCCACCGGGCCATGTGGAAGAAGCTGCGTAAGTTACAAGCGACCGGTGCTTTCCAGCCGCCCCCGCTCCTCCAGGCTCCCGTCCTCTCCCGCCTCGGTCCCCGCTGGGGCACGTAAAACGCGGCCGGCCCTCGGCCTTTCCGCCCGGCCGCCGCGCCTGGCGGTGACTCTCCCCTGGGTTCCTCTTCTCCCTTCTACAGGGCCCTGCAGTGAGAACGAAGGGGACAGCAAATTCCCCTCTCCACCTACGTCCCCCCGAGGCGTCGGTCTCTCCCTTTTCCCATAAGCTGGTGTCCCCTGAGCGTGGGACGTCCCGCTTTTAGCCGCCTTTTTCACCCCCCTTCCTCGCCCAGCCCTCCCGCACTATTGTGAGGTGCGTGTTCGAAAGCCTCCCTCCCTCTCTGCTTGGGATGTGGACACCCGCGCTGCTGCTGTAGCATCGCTGTCTCCTGTCTGCAAAGAATAGGGCAGTTAAAAGCAGGATCTGATTTGAGCTGTTGAATCAATTAATTCGGTAAAACAAGAAAAACGCGAGAGCAAACAGTGGGAGAGAAGATAGAATCAGGCGGCGAGGACACATTGTAGAATGATCGTGTTATGTAGCTGAAGATGATGTGATTACAGAGTTGCAGTTTGTTTTCAGTCGGGTCTTCAAATTCGATTTACTGAGAGGTCTTTTATCTTTTTGCCTTGGGGAATTGCACAGAACCCTCCCTTAGGTTTCTCTTGTCCAGGGTATCGTGAAAACCAGAGAAGAAAAAAGAAAAGAAGTAAATCTAGCAAACTTAAACATGATGGGACAGTGTTTTTCCCCTAACTGTACCTTGATTTCAGTTCTTTCTGTCGAGCCCTGATGGCAGGATTTGAAATGTGGCTGTTTTCATAAAGGGTGGCCGTTTGCTCATTGTGTTGTTTGAGCATCGGGGAATATGCAGTGTAGCTGACAAAACAGACACCAAGCTTAAAAGAAGTAGAAGCCGCTTGAAATTTTTATTGACTGTTTAACTGCAGTGGGCTAGAAGTTGAGGAGCTGAATGGGTAAGGGGAAAGGAGAGGAGAGTGACAGGACAGGTGACAGTAATAATTCTTGTATTCTTCCTTCTCCTTGCGGTCTGGTGAGACTGCAGAACTGAGTTTCTTTTTCGCGGTAAGGTGCAGGTTGTTGTCGGTTTTATGTAATGTCTTGTGTATGCATTTATGCATTCAAATGCCCCAGAAAGCGAAAATAAAAGAACAGCAAACAGCCCATGAAGCCAAGCAGGCAGGAGTGGAACATGGTAAAAGTAGATTAGAAACACAGAGCGAGAGAGAGTGACACTTGGGCTTTGGAGGCAAACGCAACAAGCAAGAATTGCACTTAGAGCACTGTGGAGTTTCAGCGAAGTGATTCATGAAGGGAGGGATTATAGTGACAAAACAGTTTACTTCTCTTTTCCCGTTTTTTTCTTCAATAGCAAAATAGAGAAGTTGTGCAAGTGTCAGATACTTGAAAAGATACAGGGGACGAAATAACAAAGTTGAGGACATGCTGATACAGGACAGAAAGGAAAGGGTGTAAATTTTAGAAGCACCCGAACTTGATCACGGCCTTGATGCTGGGGAAGGAGTGGTACACAACCTCCTAGGCTGCAGACTTGCATGATAAGAAGGTGTGTGAATAGGGGAAGATAATAGGGGAGAGAAAGATAAGGAGTTCATTTTCTAGTTGTAATGTCTCTGATCTGTCACTATTACTGTGTGTGAATATGAAATGCAGAGAGGTGGAGTGAAGTGACAGAATGCAGGAAACTCTATTTTAGTAATGAGTGTTTAGCAAATAGTTCTTGGGTTGTGGTGCCAATTTAACTTGTTGTGAGAAACAACATAGCTCTGACTCTGAGCATTTGATGACAGTTGTAGGTAGTGTACATAGTAAACTTCTATTTAGCATGTTTGGTGTCCCTGATTGCTTCTCTGTGTGCATAACAGCTAGAGTTTTATGGGCCAGAAGCATTACCATGTCTAGTTTATAACTGTTATAAAATCCCAGTTCAAATTTTACTTCTAGTAAATGATTTTTCCGTATCTTCCTCTGTAGAGGAGCCCTTTAACTGTGTGTTGGTGACACTGTGGACAAGAAAAGGGGAATGGGCATTTTTGGTATCTTGAAATGGGGCAGGAGAGTGGGATGCATTTTTTGGAGCCGTTGTTGCACCAGTTGATGGCCATGGGAAGAGGAGCTTGTACTCAGCTGCTTTATTATAATGTTCTGGGAAGCTGTGGGGTTAATCCAGTGGCCATCTCCTGTGATAGACAGAGAGTGCATTGATGATGAGTACCAGAAAAATACCCCTCTGTCATTGATTTGTTTTATTTATTTGTGTTAATTTTATAGCAGTAAAATTATCTGTACTAAAGAGTTGTTTCAGAGTCAGGTTGGGTGGGGCCTTGGGCAGTCTGGTCCAGTAGGAGGTATCCCTGCCTGTGTCAGGGAGGTTGGAATTAGATGATCTTTAAGACTCCTTTCAACCTAAACTATTGTGTGATTTCCAGAGTAAAAGTTCTCATTTGAAGCCTGTTTCTACAACTGACAGTGGCAGAAGCACACTCAGGAGGTCCTAGATTTTGGTGAGACTTGTGCAGGTTTATGGTTTTGATAATTCATTACTTGGGTAGCCAAGAGCTTTTTTACAATGTTGTGTTTAGCTTCATAGTATTAAAAGCATTTTTCAGCATGGAGTTTAGAAAGAGCTGCGTAATTCTGCTTTGGTTATAACTCTTCCCATTAAATTTAATTGAAACAATAAGAGTCAAATAATATTTTCATCTCCTGTGTAATAACAAGGTCTTTTTTTTTTGGTAATTGTCACTGCAGAGTCATACTGTCAGGATTGTGCTTGGAAATATTTAGGATTTTATGTATGTGTTCTTACCTGAAAAGAATCAGACCACTTGGCCATCCACCTTTGCAGGCTAACAAAAATTTTGTGGTCTGTTGCTGTTGTTAGAAGTTCACATGGCATTTATTTCTTGAAACTTGAAGAAGAATTTTTGAGTCAAACTAATTTGAAATGAGCTGTTGTCCTTTGACTTAATATGTATATATATAAACCCAGTGAACTCTCTCCAGTCCCTCTGACAGAAGAAGGGTGAAAAAATCCAAGTAATTGTGAGTTCTGTATAAACAATTTGCAGTCCTGGAAAGCTGAGTGGCTTTGTCTCTTGAAACTGTCTGCTGTTAGAAGGAACAAACTGGATTTTAAATGTGATGCTTCAGATGGCTTGAACACTTAACATGCATTCTTTTTTTTCCCTGGAAGAGTGGGAAGTGCATCTGTTAAAGTGGAAAATGTGGCATTTTGTGGGCAGGTATTGTGAGAGCCTATGACAGGCAGTGTTGTCAGTTCCCTGCTAGACGCAGATGTGGGTTTGCTTCCTACTCTCTGTTCACTCAGCTGGGTCAGTGTGTGTGCACTGCACTGTTCCACGAAGGATGTGCTTTTCAGCTCTCAAACCCTCTAGCTGTAGTGGAGTCATGCCCATCCTGGCACATATCAACGTTCCTAGTACAGAGCATAATAATTCATGACAGTAAATACAGAATTAGGGATGCAGGCCCACGAGGAATCTTTGCCTATCTTTGTTTTCCCAGAGGACTGCCTTGAGGTGTTTGTTGCTAAAGCTATAGAAGTGGTATGTCATCCCTGAGCATCTCAGTTGTGCCTTTGAAGTGTGAATTTAGTTTTGAGAATTTGGTTGTGACTTCAGAATTTCTTTTAATGTGTCTGGTGTGGCACAAAAAATGGGCACAGATTTGCTGTGAACTTACTGCAGTTGAAACTCAAAAGGGGATGGTGTACAGTTAACCTTGAAGGGATGTTACTAGTGCCAGTTATTTGTTTAAGGAAAAGCTTGTGTTTTGATTTGAGCTGGTGTGGCCAGGTAGGGAAGGAAGTGTTATGTGTATATTGAAATAAGAATGGTATCTGGAGCTGATGTTTCCACCAAAGCAAGAGTTTAATGTGCTGTTACTCTTTAGTGTTAATTACTATATGGTCTCCCTTAATTAGTATATATTCTCTGTTAATTTGTCAGAGGAGAAAATGCCTTTTGATCACACCTGATCAGTTGGCCTCTTGTGGTACCTTCTAAAAGAAATACAGGGCTAGTCAAAATACTATTTTAGCTTATACCTTGCAACAAGAACAAGAGAAGGTAACAAAAGTAGTCTTTAAAAATAGCATTTGGTGGGGTTTGAGGGCCATGGTAGTATGGAGAAAAAGAATTCAGGAAGGAAGAAAGCTTCCTTGTTAGTACTGTCCTGTGTGTGTTTGGTTTTAGGAGTTCCATCTAGTTTGCACTAAAGCGGTTTTTATTTTTCTCAAACAAATGCAGCCAGTCCCATTTCATGAAGCATCACACTTTGTGCTTGCTGTCCAAGGTAGCAGGTGACAATTCCAATTTGCCAGCTGATGTGCCAGCTATAAAACCAGTTGAGTTTATGAGTTAGAAAACGGAATGAAGGGTGGGGGTTTAAGTAGGGTAAGGTTGGTTTAGAAAGTTACAAGACTGGTACAAACAGGTTCCTGATATGTGGAGGAGTTGGGTAAGTGGCTTCAATTTTAATCCTTGAGGTGGAAAGAAAACTCAGGAGTTGTGGCACTTTGGTTAATTTCTGATGATACTCAGCCTCTGGAGAAAGGAATATGCTTTGCTATGTGTAATGCTTCTCTATAAACAGGAGAAAGACATAAGCTAAAATCCCTGGGCAACAGGCAGATTTAATTTCTGGTTCTGTTGGAGCCTAAAACCTGAGGCTGCTGTATCGTTCTGTTTCTCATAAGTGGGTGATCTCACTCTGTGCTCTTCATTCCAATAAAGACTGATTTGACTCTCTAATATATTTTATTGCTATTGAGGGGTTGTTACACTGACAGAAACTCATTAGCTGCAGCTTGTTTTGTATGAAGTGCACGGCTGAAGTCCTCATTACCAGTTGGTGTCCTCCCTCATTTGCTTTCTGTTTGGAACGTGTTAGATTTACTATCCACAGCTACAACTGCTAGACAAAGTACTTCCAATAAGCTGACTGAATGTTCATGTTCTTGAAATAAAGCTACTCCTAGGGAGAAAGTGACTTTAGCATTCAGAACTCAAAGTTAGAAATGTTTAAATTGTGCTGGATATCTTTGGAGCTAACATAGACGAAATGCAGCTTTCATCATTTTGTAATCCCTGCTTCTCCTTCAGCACTCCTTCCATTGCTTGCTTGCCTCAGGCATTGTTCAGTGGCACTAGAACTTACTCAATTCCTAATCTTTTGTTTCTGCTTTTAACTTAAGAAGGCTGAAATACCTGTTTTTAGAAGGAAAGGCCTGATTGTGTTTTGGTTTGGTTTTCTTGTGTGGTGGTTGTGCTATAGGGAAATAAATAATATAGTGCCTTGGCAGTCTGGCTTGGGTGTTTCCTGCAAACAGTGTGTGTAGCAGAGTGGAATTTTTGTGTTGTACTCTGTGAATGTGACTTGTGAAGTGCAGAAGATAGAATGTGACAAGGAGATGAGTCTCCCATCAGAGTTTGTCTGAAGACATGAGTGGGTGCAGTGAAGAAGAAACATGAGGTTGCTGTTGACAGTTGAAATCAACTGATAACTGGGAACTTGCATTCTGTTTTCTGAGGGTACTGGACTGCTATGATTAATCTTAATTGGGAGGTTGGGAAGGTTGAGCTCCAGTTGTGCCAAGGGAGATTCAGGTTGGATGTTAGGAAAAATTTCTTCACAGAAAGGGTTCTCAGGCATTGGAACAGCCTGCCCAGGGAGGTGGTGGAGTCACTATCCCTGGAGGTGTTTAGAAGATGCCTGGATGTGGTGCTGAGGGATGTGGTTTAGTGGTAGTAGCTTAGCAGTAGTGGTGGGGTTCTGAGCTCTAGATGAGCAGTTGGATATGGTGATCCCAAAGGTCTCTTCCAAACTCTGTGGTTCTGAGATGAACTTGGGTTTGTAGACAGAAAAGTAGACAGGAAATGGCATGAAAGAGAAATTTGGATTGGACATAAATGGGGAGAATAGTGTGATGGGAATACCCTAAGTGTTTTGAGGGCAAGAAGCAGTTGAGAAAGATTTCCCTAGCTGTGTGTAGTTCATGCTAGTTATAAGTATTTTATAGCTCTGAATTCAAGAGCTATCTTCTGCAGAAGATGCTGTGTTGGGTTATGGATAGCATACTTAAATAGTTTGCATTATTCAGCTCTCCCAAAGGAAAGAGGGGGGAAAAAAATAAAAGAGTTGATGTTATTCACCTCAAGATATGAAGCATATGAAGTAAGGCAGCATTTTCTTTCCTTCCAAGGGGGTCAGGAATGCCAAGGCAACCTGATTGCCACTCAGGTGGCTAGACGGAATGACCTAATCGATGATGTTTCTACCTCTTCAGCCAGGGAAGGGAACAGGAGAGCTTAGCAAAACACTTGATCAGTCCTGTTCAGCGCTCGCAGAGCGTATCTTCCCCCATCTCCTTCTAGTGATGCTTGGAATATTAAGCAGGAGGAGATGATGGTTTGAATCCCATCTCAGAGCTGTGGTGTTTGTGTCAGTTCAAGCTGTAGCTAGGGGAGGGATGTTGTGAAAGCACCGAGGGCACTGATTGCCTGGCCATACTATAATTAAGTATGCTCAATATCGTAACATTACACAAGCCTCTAGGACACACCCTGCATCTCAGTCTTCAAAATGTTTTCAGTTGCACTGAGTTGAGACTAAAGGCATTCTTTTTTTCCCTCTTGCTTTGTCTTTGCAGCAGAGTGGCCGAAGACCATGACCGGTCTGCCGAGCACGTCAGGAACTACTGCCAGTGTGGTCATTATCCGCGGGTCAAAGATGTACGTCGCTCACGTTGGCGATTCGGGAGTGGTGCTGGGAGTCCAGGATGACCCCAAAGATGACTTTGTGAGAGCTGTGGAGGTGACACAGGACCACAAGCCAGAACTTCCCAAAGAAAGGGAGAGGATTGAAGGCCTTGGGGGCAGGTAACTGTCACTGTGCTTTTTGCTTCAGTTTTGATCTCTAGGTGCTATCGGTGTCTTTCTGAACTGAATTAGGCTTAAGTGTGTTTGTCCTGGGGGGGACAAGCAAGCTGGTGAACCACTCTATATTCCTTCCCTCTCTGTGCTCTGTTTGTTCGGGGTTTTTATCCTAGCTTGTTGGGGAGTAAGTTACAGTGATCCCTTGTTACACTGTTGTGCTTTTTGCATGTGGTTTATGGTATAAACAAAAGTTCAGTTTCCCGGTGGGTTCCCCTGCAGCTGGAGGTGTGGTTACAATTCAAAATGTTCACTGAAAACTTTTCAAGTGAACATACTGATATTTGACCTAGTTTCCTAAGTTCTGAGGAATCCAGGGGTTGAAAAATGCTTTTCCATACAGATAATGATAGAAGCTGCTTTGTCAAACGGCAGAAACAGAGTGATTTTGACACAAAATACTCTGATTTCTCATTCTGCATTATTACTGAGGTGACAATGACAGCTGTTGAGTAGGCTCTTCAAAGCTTCTATTTAAGGGACACAAACATTTTTAGGTTTGAAGCAAGATACTATATTTGCTGTGCTTAAACATGAATTTCATGTCAGCATACCACGCTTTAATGCGTGTCTTTCATTTCTTCACTGTCAGGAGCTGGCAGATGTTAGAACATTTCTGGGTTGTGGTTGATGTGTGTTCCCTGTGAGTGAGGAGGAAGGCAGGCAGGTTTGTCAGATGGCACTAATGTTTTGAGACAAACCTCAGGGCTTGCATTTGGTGCAGCTTCACAGGAGCTCTCTGTTTTTCCCAGCACCAGATGGATGGGCACAGTTTCCTTCTCTTAGCAGTTCAGAGGCAAAGACCACTGAAGGTTTTCCTGTTGACATCCTTGGTATGAGAACCCTGTCAGCTCATTAACCTTCAGATGCTTGTATCTCTGGCAGGTGGATGTTGATTAGTTAGCTCTCCTGGTAGCTTTTCAGAAGGGGTTGCTCACAGTTTTGCTAGGTTAGTGCTTGTGAATGTGTGGATTTCCGAGTTGTGTAGCTCAAACTGAAAGGCTCTGAAGCTTCAGAGAAGCGTTCCCTGGAACTTTGTTTGAACAGGAATGGTTAACTTTCCCCCCACCCCGAGTATTTTTGCTAGTGCTCCTGTTTTTCCCAGGCAGGCTGTTGCAGGTTATTGTGAAGCAAGTGATAGGAGTGAGGAGAAATATGCAGCTCTGCTTGTTGATGTCTTTTCTCAATCTGCTCTGATGAAAGAGAAGTTAATGGGAGAACATAACTGAGTCTTTCATTAAAAATGATCTTTTCCTGTAAGCCTCCAAGAGTGGGATGAGGTCTTCTTTCAGATGATGACTGAAGTTTGTGTGGTCATAAGTTGCACAAGAGTATGAGACTGATTTTTAGGATGTGATGTTTGTGACTTTGCACTGTGTATGGCAAGGATGGAGCTAAACATGCCCTTGTTGTTAATGCCTTTGAAGTCTCAGGAAGTGCATCTTGAATAGCTTCAGTATGAGGAATCTTGAGGCTGTTCCAGAGCTGCTCAGTTCCTAATTACCAATGGCTGTTCCTTGGATAAAAGCTAGCTTTTAAGTTGCTAGTTCTTAACTTGGTTGGGACCAAGCTTTGCAACTTCCTTGTTCTAATACCGTTTTTCCCTCCATGGCTCATACTTTCCCTGTTCTTCTTTCATCCCTGCCTCCTTTAAGTGCCCTGTAGCTTCTCCTTTGACCCTTCCAATGCCCTCTGTGAGAACCAAAGGCAGTACTCAGTGCCTTTGAGCAGGTGTTCACATTCAAATGCAGAGCTGTTTTTTCCTATCACCTGCTTTTGGCAAATAGCAACTATGAACAATTCCTCTTTTCTTTCTGCCTCACCTTGGAGCACCATTAAGGAAATCCCTACAGGAGGCTGCTCCTTTCTCTTTTGTTTTTTCGACTCTGCTGTGCTGCTCTTTGCTGCCAAACGTTAGCAGATGGAGCAAACTGAAGGAGGAACTACAGGATATTTCCACCCAAGTGAGTTGATGTTGATGGCCCTCATCCGAGGAAAGCAAATTCAGTTGTTTTTTTCTCTGGCAGATTAAAAAGATACTCTTACATCTGTTTGTTGCAGCCAGCCAGAATTTCTCCCAGGTCCTTTTTCTTTTCTTCTGCCCTTCATTTCTCACTTGTCCCTCTGGCTTAATATGGAATGAAACTATCTAAATGTGGTTTGAAATAAGTTGTGCTGGGGACTTCTTGGAGGGTCCTCTCATTGTTGACTCCACATTTGCATATTTAACTGGTTTTGTGTCATTGAAACTAGCTCATGCTTCCATTTTTTCCTTTTTGACCTCTGCCTCTTCCTGGTGGTTTCAGTGTGATCAACAAGTCTGGTGTGAATCGCGTTGTCTGGAAGAGGCCTCGCCTGACTCACAACGGCCCTGTGCGCCGCAGCACCGTCATCGACCAGATTCCCTTCCTGGCAGTTGCCAGAGCACTTGGTAAGTCAAACTGGTGTTTGGAAAGTGGAACACCACTGCATCAGGCCACCAGCACTGAATTATAGCCTGTGGTGCCAAACGTGTCGTTCAGAGGAGTGCACTTGCCTTGATTACAAGGCTGGCTGGAAGCCTGGGCCTTTGAAAGTATTTTTAATACAACATGGATTTCATTCTTCAAATAAAGCTGTAGAAGGTGTCACTGGTGAGGGAAGGACCTTCCCTGCAACATGTCAGTCTTACAAGGATTGGGAGAAGGGTTTCTGTTGGAAATGAGAATGTAGAAAGCAGTATGTGTCTCCGAGACGGAGAGAGCACATTTGCCATCTTCTTACTGAAATAACAGAACTGTAATTTTTGCCTAGGTGGTGGTAAGAGGATCTTTTGCTGCATAGCAGACCAATTATTTTGGTCTGCCTTTTGTGGTGAATCTGTTTTCCTTCAAGACTTGTTAGAATCATAGAATTCTCAGGGTTGGAAGGGACCTCAAGGATCATCTAGTTTCTACCCCCCTGCCATGGGCAGCGACACCTCACACTAGATCAGGTTGCAAGGATGAATACCAGGGTGACAGTCAAATGTGTGTTTTATCCATAACTTCATTTGCAAGAGTATTAGTAACGGGAAACTATAATTTAGAGGTCAAAAAGGTGTATTACAGCACCTAGCAAACTTGTTATCATGGGGCTTTGGGAAGTAACTTCATAACTTAATCTTTGGATACCTCTTGCTCGTGAGTGTTAATGTTTCCTGGTCAGAGTTGTTGCTTAAATTTCATTGCAGAATTAGTCTTCTGCAGTTCACTCTGTTTCCTTCCTTCCTTTGCCTCAGCGAAGAATTCTCTGTCCAGATACACCCAGTATAAGTTTGATTTTTATGGCAATGTGATATCACATTTTTACTTGTGAAAACCATCTTGTGACTTAATTTTTCCTTGGCAAGCTTGACAGTTATGTGATAGTGTTGTCAGTGTTCCTAAATCAGCTGGCAGTGTGTCATGGGGACAGTCTGTTCCTGGGACTGTGGTCACCTTGATGATGCAGAGCCTTGCTGTGTTGTGTTTCAGAGACAGTGATGCCTGTTTCATGTGGATTTGTCCAGTGCTGAGAAGAATTTTGCAGTGATAACTAATACTGGAAAAGTTAGCTCTCTCTAAGGGCAGGAGTCACAGGTGGCTGAATGATGATCCCTAAATAAAAATAAACCTTCATCATCTGGATGTTTTTCTCTGTATCTTAGAAGTCCTTGTGTGTCATGTTTTAGGCAAGATAGGTGCTTATTTTATGGTTAGTAAACCTGGCTCAAGTATGAGTAAACCCTTCAGGGTTAATAAATGACTGGCAAACAGAAATCTCCATCCATCTTCTCCCCTTTTCTGCAGAACTGGATCCTCATGGGTGACAAAAAGTGAGTGGGTGCTTAATTTTGGTGGAGCTTTCATTCCTGTGAGTTTGTTGTGTCTCTAAATAGCTCAATGGCTTTTAATCCAGTTCATCTCAGCAGTTTGAACAAAAGGATTTGACTGGGTTTTGTGTGCAGATGGGAACTCAAGGAATGATGCATCTGTTAGCCCCCTTACATTCTTTCCCATTCTGTGAGTGAAGAGGGTTGCTGGAGAGTTCTGGGTCCGAGAAATGAGACCTCCCAGCTTTGTAGCAGTTCCTGGGTACAAAAGTTGGCAGATTTGGAAACCTGAGAGCGCTTTAGCTTCTTCAAATCACGGAGAAACACATTTACAATTTGACAGTGTTTTGGTGTTTGCTTGCTCAAGGAGCCTCTGTAGCCTCTTCCCATCCCCTTCTGAGGAGGTGTGACAAACCTCCTGGAGAAAGGAACACAGCTGCTGTGCTCCATGGGACCCAGATGGTGCACAGACGCTCACAGTTTGGAAACAGGATTTAACTTCTTTCTGAGGCCAGCATGCCCCTTACGCTGCTTACAAAAGACCTACCACCACTAATGCCATTTGCATTCATGCTGGTGAGGCCTGCTCGACCTCTTGGCTGCCTCCCAGATTGCTCCCCTGCTTGGCACAGCACGGCTGCCTTGGAGCCCCTCCAAGCGGAGTAAGAACTGTCTGCGTTGACGCACGCTGGTTACCAATGCTCCAGTCAATCCCACTAACATCTACCACACTGATTCTTTTGGCTAAATCCAAGCCTGGTTGTTATTCTTGACAGAAATCCCATACAAATCCCCCAGGCTGGATAATAATTGGACAATAATCTGTAGTAGGAGAGCAAGATGTTGCTCTGCCCCATGGAAGGAAACCTAGAGTAGGAAAGGTATCTGAGTAACCCCACCTTCAAAATTCAGAACATAGATTTATTTTCTGAAGTTTGTCTTTCTTTTCCAACACTTTAAAATACTTTGATGTAGTCTCATCCAGTCCTTAAATCTAGCACTCATTAGAAGGAGTACAGCAACAGCTTTTGAAGCAGCAGGAATAAAAACTCTCTGGAAAAATAATGCATTGGTTGGATATCTGGGCAGCAGGAAAAATCCTGGTGCAACAGAAGTCCTTCTGGCCAGATCAATTCTGTTGACATTCCTTTTACTCTTCTGATTATCTGCAATGTCTTCCTGCCCTAAAAGAAGCATCTGTGGTATGTGCTTTTTATTATACTCCTGCATTTAAGTAATGGTTAATTTATTTATAGCCCCATAACGAGTCAGAAATATTTAGGCTTCATTCTGTCTTTGTGAAGTCTCTGCTGCTTTTACAGTATGCAGGCTTTAAATCTTCCAGTGAGCAGATATTGTGCATTTTGAGCCTAGCTGCTTCTGCTGACCTTCCCTGGGCAAGGAGAACATCTTTCTTTATGCCAATTTGCCTTAAAGTAGATAATTACAATCCACATGGAGTCTCAGAACTCATCACCTCAGGACTTGCTACCTGTTCTGATCAGAAGAGCATTTGGTCTCCTTGGTGTGTAATCATTTGAGGAAGTTTCCTGGCACCCAGAGTTTCATGGTAGCTCTCTGTTTTTCAAGCCTGTCCCTATAACAGGTGTGAGAGAACTCGCAGTGCTCGAATCCCTGAGGCTGGGTGTGCACATTGCTGGATACCACAGAGCAGATGCTCAGTGGCAACAAGCCATCATGTAGGTTGGTTGTGTGTTTGGAAGAGCCTGAGTGCTGCATTGTGTCTTCTTGTCTCCCTGTGGAGACTGTAACTCCATGTGGCACTCAGGAAGGCACTGTGAGCTTGCTGCCCTGCGTGTCTTGGGGAGATGACCTGCAATGGCCAGATACATGCTAGCAGAAAGGTTAGGTTTTAGCTCTGCCATCTGTTCAGCCTGGAGAAGAGAAGGCTCTGGGGAGACCTTTTAGCATCCTTCCAGTACCTGAAGGGGACCCCGAAGAAAACAGGGGAGGGACTTTTTACAAAGGCTTGTAGTGATAGGATGAGAGGGAATGGATTGAAGCTTGCAAGGGGAGATTTAGACTGGAGATTAGAAAGAAATTCTTTACAGTGTGGGTGGGGAGACACTGGAACAGGGTGCCCAGAGAGGTTGTGGATGACCCCTCCCTTGAGGTGTTCCAGGCCAGGTTGGATGAGGTCTTGAGCAACTGATCTAGTGGAAGGTGTCCCTGCCTGTGGCAGGGGCATTGGAAATAGATTATTTTAAGGTCCTTTCCAATCCAAGCCATTCTATGAATCTGTCTAATTAGACTGACTGAAACCTACGTCTGGGGTGATAAGCACAAGGCTCCAAGTGTACAAGGTGATGTGTTTTGTTCCCATGTGTTGAACTTACCATGGAAAAATGGAACAAACCAAGTTTGCAGTTTGCTTAAGTTGCTGTTTGAGTTCATATCCTCAGCTGTCCCCCAGCCTGAGCAAGCTGACTGGTGTGGTGTGCTGGTAGAAATGGGTCTGGATTGGTTTCTAAATCATACAGGATCTCTCTTGTTGGTAAATTAGTTCAGGTCTAAATCAAGTAAGTCTTTAATGGACTCTTTCCACCCCCACCCCCCACCTCCCTTTTTCATGGGAACTACCACAAAGCCAAAACCTGCAGCTGTCCAAAGGGCTGCATAGTGAGGGATTGCCTTGCAGGGTTGTAGCTGTTTGGGGTGTGTGCTTGCTTTTTTTTTGGTAATGGATGATGAAACACGAACCAAGAGCCCGTTAGTTAAACTGCTCATTCATGTGGCAACATGCAGCATCTTTGCCCTGTTTTGTTTTGTTGTTTTTTTTAATGAGGAATAGAATAGATTCAAGCCATATTTTAGGTGGAGTGGCCTCTACCATACAGGTTTGACTTCTCAGAAGAACATGAATTTCCTGCTGGCTCCTAAAGAGTTATGTACCAGAGCAGTGAATGCTTAATGTATAGCTGCTACAAGAGTGTTGGCTCTCACAGTAACATGGAAGCTGTTTTCCAGAGCTACTTTTTGGATGCCACAATGGTTTTGTGAAGCTCTCTGGAGGTGCATGCCATGAGACCCTAGAGAAGATGATAGAGTTGACTGAACTGTCTTTAGCTATTTCTGGGATGTATGAACAGAACGCCGTGTTGCATTCATCTTTAGGCTGCTGTAAACATGCCCTCTTGTGGCTGTGGATTTAGGCTGCCATCAGTTTTGGTGAACATTTTCCCCCTCCAGCTCAGCTTGGGTAGTTTTCAGTGGTTGTTGTCTGTACCCTTGCTGAGGCTTGCTTCACTTCCCAGCAGTGCTGCCTCTCTGTCAGCGAAAAAGGGAGGTTCTGCAAGTGTTCTCTTTGTAGTAACAGACCTGTTAGATAAAACTTTGATGTAAAAAGATCTGGGATTAATCAAACTGGGTTTTTGTTTTGGGCTGACTTACGAAAGTAAACTCTTCTTTCCTCTATTAAAACCAAAAGAGATTTTTTTGTATTCAAAACAGCATGCTCCAGAAACACAAATGAAAGACTTTGATTTATGTGACTTCTGGACATGCTTTTGCTGTAAGAAGGCTTTGGGCTTAATCCAATCCAGTCTACTTATATGATGGGTGTTTTTGTTTGGAACTTCAATTCCTTTCCTGGCAGAGGCTGAGTTACAAGTAGGGTGGTTTTTTTTTCTTATATTGTATTTTAAAAGGTAACAGTAAGCAGATAGGAGAGGCTACATATTTTGATGCTTTTATAGGTAGCTAAATTAATTTCCTGCTTTTTTTAGTCTTTCATTTCAAACATTTAATTACACATGCAGTGTAATTTCTGTGTTGCTCCCTCTATACTAGTCTGGTTTGCAGCATGACTAACAAAGTAGTATGACTCCCCCCCCCCCCCCCCCAAAATACTATCTGGAACAAACTGCATTGATAGCTTTGTTTGGAAAAGAAATGCTCCTGGTGTGTAAGTTCTTAGAGAAGCAGCTTGTTTCCTTTTTGTAAAGGTTTGGGTTTTAATTCAGAACAAAAATAGCAGGGCTCACAAAGTGAAGTCTGAGAACCTGGCATTCCGGTTGTGTAATACTAGCCTTCGGCATCTCACCTCGTCTTGCTATCTTGGCTTCCCAGGCTGCCAAAGGGTCACTTGTTTGTCTGCTTGCTTTGGGACAGAACTAAAGATTCCACAGTACTTTGAAAAACTTAGGGACAAGTGTTCTCTGCTTCCTAGCTTACTTTCCTCTTCCTTTTTCCTTCCCTGAATTGTGACGGAGGGTGCTATGTAAAAGTGACTCCTCCTGAGTTTGTCATGCATTCCTCAGCCTCCGTGGATGCTGTGCTGGCCAGAGACAGGCAGACAGCTGACAGGAGCATTCTATCTATGCAGCAGCTCTAAAAAGCTCTGACTGCATCTGTGCTGCTCTGCCCTTTAGAGAGGGGGAAAAAAAAAGGTACCTCACCCTAGTGCCGTGGAGTGGCCTTTGCTGGCTTGGAGCTGAAGGATCTGTGAGTTGTTCTTGACGTGAAGTTCTCTTGATGCAGTCCTGCCAATGGTCAGTCCCCGTTAAAGCCATGAGATATTGCCCATTATCCCTGTGAGGAGCTTTCTTCCTCTTGGAGGAGGGTTCTCTGAAATGAGTCTGGTTCTTGCTCAGCTGTTTTCTCCAGAAGAGCAGCAGATGGGCTCGATGACATGTATGGAGATGAACCAAAATGATTTAGCAGCAGGTTATTTTTATCAGGCAGCACAGGGTTTTTAATAAAAGCAAGTGATTCAGCTAATAACATTTGTCATTTCTCCTGAATAAGGATGACCAAACGAGCAAGTAAGAGCATAAAAATATTAACACATGCTGGGAATCGATGCTGCCACTGCTTCCAAGAGCTGGGGGTTGTCAGATCCCAAGATCTTGTTTATTGTGCCTGCTGTGTCCACGGCAGACGTGATGTGACGAACTCCCGGCACATCCAGGCTTCTCCTGTACAATAATTGCTATTCTGGAGCTGTTACAGTATTTGTTTTTGATCCCGTTGCCAGCTGGCTGGCTTTGTCAGGAGTCTGCAGAGGGAGAGTGCACCTCTACACAGGCAGGCTGGGCTTTTAATTAGCACTTATTAGAAGCATGTGTTTGCTGCTGCGGCAATGAAGGTGAATTGGGGCTTTAATGAGGATGGACCATCCATCCGCTCTTGCTGCAGCCGAGTAATTGAGTTGAAGTATTCCCTTTCCTGATTCTGGAAGAGTCTTTTCAGCTGGTTGATAGCTTGAGGCAAAGCTAATGGAAGGAAGTAGGAAGACAAAAAGCTTATTTATTATCTTTAAAAGGGTCGTGATGGATTTGGCTGAAGGCTGCAGGCATGCTTTCTGAAACGGGCAGAAAGCAAAGGAAAAACGCCTGACAAAACCTTACTCTTAACCTGGAGTTCTTGACCTTCTCTATGCTTTTCAGCTCTGACATTTTAATTACCTTCTACTTCAAAGCCATGTATTCAGCACAGAAAGCTCTAACCAGTGCTTGCAAATAATAATGCTACTTTTTTGTTGCTTATCACTATAGGAAGATACTTCTGAGCACTAAAAGAAACAAGGAAGAGAAGGTGTTAGTGTGGCATACAACCATTCTTCATTGAAAGGCCCAACCTTAGAGGAAGTTCTTATTTTTCAAGTACACCTGATAAATAGAAAGAAATGGATGCAGAAATTGAGTGGTTTTTATTTTGAGAATGGTTTGGAGGAAGCACTTGACCCAGCAGATGTTCTGACTCAATTGTGTTGCCTCAGATTCAGTTCAGGCCACGGTTCCTGGTGAGGTGACCCCAAGCTCATTTGTATAGCAGGGAAGATTTAAAAATAGAAAGGTTCACTGCATGAGGCCTTCCAGGGGAGAGGCTTTAGCTCTCATTTTCTGCTGGAACCCAGGCATTACTTGTGTTCCTGTGGCCTCTTTCCAGCTCCAAAATTTGGCACATGGTGTTCAGCTGGAAAGACACTTAACACGGCACTGTGTGCCTTTGAAAGTGATGCTAATGCTGAGGGAGGACGAGGGATGGGAGGGAGAAATTAATGGGAGAAAGATTTCAGTCTGCCCTCCTTTACCCCTCTCCCTTTGTCCCTTCTCTGTTGCACCTGCATGCACAAACACACAGCCAGACAGAACCATGGGGTTCTGTATTTTTTGGATGGTGTGGAGGAGCTCGGGTTTAAAAGAAAAAAGCAAGGCAGTTTGGCCCCTTGAGTGTGAAAAAGTGAGGAGTTCAGTTTGGGGTTGTTGTTGTTGTTCTTATTAACAAGCCTGGCTTACAGGTGTGCAGAGCAGCAGTGACATGGTGATACAGAGTGAGATCTAATACTGTGTGTGAAGCTGGGGAGAAGAAAGGTCTCTGTGATCCTCCCTGCCAAACCCCAGCCTGGTTGTATAAACTGTACTGTGACTGCTTGTGCAAGATGTGAGTGAGGATTTTGTCTGCAGTATTTGAGCTGCACCTGTAACTGGAAAGGCAGGTTTTTGCAAGTTAACTGTGGATTCAACAGAGTGAGGCTTTATTTCTTTGTGGAGAGCTTGAATTATTCACATGGATTTTAGTTTGGACATTGAGGTCTTGCTGTTTTCTAGGTATTCATCTGTTATATTTCCCTTTCTTCTGAAAATGTTAGTTTTAAGGAAGACCTCCTATAAGTACAGGTTGGTTTGAATGTGGTTTTTGTTTAAATAGCCACATATTAATAACTATGCTCAAAGTGACAGCAGCAGAACAGTAACTGCTGCAATCACTTTGTGTTCCTGTTGGTGACCTGAGCGTGGTGGGAAGAGTTTTGTGCAGTTTCCAGGGTTCACATTTTCCTGTGCAATCTAACAGTTCAACCCCATTTTCTTCCTCACTAGGTGATCTTTGGAGCTACGACTTTTACAGTGGTGAATTTGTTGTGTCTCCTGAACCTGACACTAGTGTGCACACAATTGATCCCCAGAAGCACAAATACATTATCCTTGGCAGTGATGGACTGTGGAACATGATCCCACCTCAAGACGCTATCTCCATGTGCCAGGATCACGAGGAGAAGAAATACTTCATGGTAAGAGCAATGCTCTAAGCCATTGTGGAAACTTAATACCACCTTCTCAAAATTGCTTAGTCTGGCATGTATGAAAAGTACCTTTGTTGAGGCATATTCATGGCTTTGCTACAATATGTAAGTTGTTACCATGTGGCTGATGCTGTGATGTCAGTTACAGTGTGTGTTAATGTCAAGAAGAAAGGGTCCAGTCTCTTGTGAGTGGTGTCTTGTGATAGGACAAGGGGCAATAGATACAAACTGGAACCAGGAAGTTCCATCTCAACAGGAGGAAAAACTTCTTTGCTGTAGAGATGACAGAGCACTGGAGCAAGCTGCCCAGAGAAGTTATGGAGCCTCCTTCTCTGGAGGCTTTTAAGACCCAACTGGATGCATTCCTGTGTGACCTCCCCTAGGTGATCCTGCTTTGGCAGGGGGATTGGACTTGACGATCTCTAGAGGTCCCTACCATTCTGTGACTCTATGATAGATAAGAACATACATCTCAGGCTGTGTCCCATCTTCTGTTTATCGAGTAGAGTGGACCTGATGCTTTCTCTGTCCCTCTCTTCTAACCTAAAGGGAGAGCACCGCCAGTCTTGTGCCAAGATGCTGGTGAACAGAGCCCTGGGCCGGTGGAGGCAGCGCATGCTTCGTGCAGATAACACCAGTGCCATCGTCATCTGCATCTCCCCGCTGCAGGACAGCAAAAGCAGCTTGGAAAATGAAGAGGAATTGTATCTCAACTTGGCAGAGAGTCCCTGCTACAGCAGCCCTGATATGAATGCCATGACACCCTCCCGCTGCTGCACTCCCCCTGTCAAGGTAATAGTGTTTTTCAGTGTTGTAAATGTTCCACTTTGGAGTCTGAAGCCCACTGAACACTTAGAAGTTTTCATTTTCCTCCCCTAGCAGAGATTTTTTTTTCTGGCTGGCTCCAGGTCTTTGTATTAATTCTATGTTAATACAAAAGGGTTTCTCCTCTAGGGTTAAACTGGACCTGGTGTCGTTAGTTTGAAAACATGGATCCTATTTTCTCAGGAGTTTTGAAATTAAAGTATTAATCCAGGTTTCTGCTTTAATAACAGGCATCCAACTGTCCTATTTACAGAGTACTGTAAATACCAGAAGAGGAGGAGTGTGAGAAGGAAATTGAAAAGGGACAGGAAAAGGCTTTCAGAATGAAATACTTCAGGAAAACCAAGTGTCTCCAGGCAGATCATAATAAATGAAGTGTCTAGCAGTTGTCTCCATGTATGTTTGATTGCAAAACAAGCATGTTGTGTAGTTAGCTGTAAGTATGTTTAGTAACCACACCATCCAGAGCAGTGTTCTCCTCTTCCTGGTACAAAGAAGTTTTATCAGTTAGATAAGAGCCACAATGGAAGGAAAAGGTTATCATAAAGTTTGGTTCTGGTTTGGTTCAGGCTGGGCTGTAGGGTTTGCATTTCTAGAGCCTTCTTGGGAGCCTTCTGAGTAAAGTTCAGTGTGTGGAGGAGTGCTCTTGGCTCAGTGTTTTCTTTAAAATCAAAAATGTGAAGTTAACATTCTTAAGCTGTAATTTATTGATTACCAAAAAAATAGTATGACAATAGATGATTACCAAAAAATGGCATGGCAATAGATGATATCCATTTGCAAAACAATGCAGCAGTAGCTTGATTCACAAAGCTGCAGGTAAATGTATGCTCGAATTTAGGTGGGTAGTTAACCTTCTGCTCAAATTGCTGTTGAATTTTACTGACAAGGGAACACCACAGTTGCTGTAAAGAAAGGAGAGGTGGTTCCCCAGTTCACTTGGAACTCCTGAAGATTGTGGTAGGATTATAGCCCAGAGAGGACAGGTGAATGGCACTGAGAGGTGGCAATGGAAAGGATACTTGCCTGTGATGCTCGGAGAACTGAGGGAAGCTCAGGCAGCCTTGGCTCTTAACAGCTGCTACCTTCCCAAAACAATTAGTTTGGAAATAGATGGAGACCAAAGCAAAGTTTCTCAATTAAACAGAAATATTTCTTAATTGCATATCCTTCTGGCAACAATTACTAATACCAAATTAATTCAAGCATTCCTGAGGCCAGTGATAAAATTTGATTTATTAGGTTGTTGAGAAATGAAATTGGTGACTCATGGCTTATTTGTCTTGGTTCATTACACCCCTCTTTAGCAGTTCCTCCTCTTACTTCACCTGGCTGCCCAGTGCTGCATCCAATCTCAGCTGTTTGTACCAAACAAAAGATGTTGGCAGCAAGAGCCACAGCATTCAGCCTCTTGCACAATAAAAACATCAAACCCATCATGGCTAGAGACACAATGTCAGAAATGGAATGAAGCAGATGAAGTGTTGTTGGCAGAGCTGCTCTGTGTGTGTCATCTGGCTTTCTTACTGGTTCTGCAAGAACAGAATTGAAGAATAACCTCTAAAATACCATCCAGAAAGAAATCCTTTACAGTGAGGGTGGTGAGACATTGCAACAGGTTGCCCTGGCAGGTTGTGGATGCCGCCTCCCCGAAGGTGTTCAAGACCAGGTTGGACAAGGCCTTGAGCAACATGTTTTAGTGGGAGGTGTCCCTGCCCATGTCAGGGGGTTGGAAACTAGATGATCTTTAAAGTCCCTTCCAATCCAAACCATTCTATGAATCTGTGAATCCACAAAGGTTGTGCTTGTCTTGCTCTCTAGTAAAAGAATATTATCTAGTTTTCTCTACACACTGGGAGCAACAGGGGAGTAGGAGGGAGTGGAAGCCCAAATCTGGATGCTAGAAACCATTCTGTTTTCTCTTTCAGAGTGCATTTTATTAATCCTTAATATTAGATTTTTTTTTTCCCAAAGGGTTGAGCAGTCCCAGGGCTGTTCCTGAAGGTGAGCTCAGGTTGTTCTGGGTTATGACTTCAAAAGCACTGTTTATTCGCCTGAAATGTTCGCTGCCTTACTCCGATTCAGCTCTGTGTGCATCTGAGTTTTCAGCACCTTATTTTCTTACAGTAGTTATTGCCTTCCACTGATGGTATCTAGAGTAATGTGGCCTTGAAATTTCCTTCTGAAGGACTCTCTGAGTAACCAGGGAGTTCTTCACAATTAAATCTTTAATAAGGTCAGAATTTCTGTCTTCGGGGCACTGCATAAATACTCATTTTCATAATCCCCCTGTGGCTAGTCAAAGCAAGTATTGTCCCCATTTTCCTGTTGGTAAAACTGAGACTGAGGCAAAAACACTTGTGAAAGGCTGCAGGTGGGATGAGTAGCTGAAGGTAAAGTTCAAAAAGTCTCTGGTTCTTAGGGCATCTTCTCAAGGAGCTTCTCTTCCCTGTCCAGAATGACTGTGCTTCCCTGACAGGGGGTAGATACACAGGTTTGTAGAATAATAAAATGCTTTGGATTGGAAAGGATCTTAAAGATCAGCCAGTTCCAAATCCCCTGCCATGGGCAGGGAGACCTCCCACCAGCCCAGCTTGCTCAAGGCCTCATGCAGCCTGGTCTTGAATACTTCCAGGGAGGAGGCATCCCTGGGCAACCTGTGCCAGTGTCTCACCACCCTCACTGTAAATAATTTCTTCTAAATCTCCAGTCTCAATCTACTTTCTGTCCAAGCTGTAGCCCATAAAACTAGGCAATAAAATGTGCTCTTCTGCTCAGCAAACACTAACTGTTTTTAGAAGGGTTTTGAGTGATGCTCCACCTTTGTGTGTGTGGTCAGAACACCTACGATGCAGTTTGTCAGTCTCCCTGATAATCTGGTTATGCAGTAACTAAGAATTCTGAAGGTAACAAAGGTCAGAAGGTGTTTCCTGCTGTTTGTCCTAATGCTGCTTGGCCATCTGCTTCAGAAGGCAGGATAGGTGCTTGTACCACAGGCTCTGGAGGGAAGTCACGTTGGAGAATGCTACTGCTGAAGACCGTAGCACAGGGATTGCGTTTCTGCAACAGCAGCAGGCCCATGCAGCTTCCTCAGCATTTTATAGCAGAGCAGGGAAAGTACCCTGGCTGGCTGAGCAGCTCTGAGCAGCCTCTGAAGGAAAAGATGCCCTGTCTGCCATTATCAGGCATATGCAGCTTGGGTGATTGAGATAAATTCTTTTATGAAGTTGGTGCACACAAAGTCCCAAGTTCAGATCCACAGTCTCAATTGGTTTCTGCTTTCCAGCATGAGGAAGAGATAAATGGTTTAGAGCAGGATTTTTCTGGCCCTGATGATGTCTAGAGAAGTTGTCACTTTGAGGGTTGTCTCTACCCTCAAAGCACAATGCAGATGAAATAATTACATCTATGCCTAAATATTATTTTTTGCCCCCCCTCAGCTTTTAGATGATGACCACTGGCCACGACTGAGTGCTTCCGAGCCTGTTCCTCCCCTCGTGCACAGCACCATGATCTCCTCAAAGTGTTTAGAGCTGCCAAGCGAGATTGCCAAAAGCAGTTCACCTTCATCAGGAGCAACCCCGAAGGATTCAGGCCCACAGGAGGAGAAATGCAGCAAAGCCTTGGCTCTGAGGATACAGGAATCCTACAGCAATGGTTTGTCAGTCAGTCTCCCCTCTTCCAACCCCACAAATTCAGGCACGGACCAAAAAGGCTTCAAGGCGTCTTCTAACGGCCAAACTAAAGCCCAGGACGCAGAGAGGACACCCACAGCAAACTTTAAAAGGACATTGGAAGAATCCAACTCTGGCCCAGCTCTGAAGAAGCCGAGACGTGGCCTGAGTCGAAACCTGAGCGTGCAGGCAGAAGGCCTGGCCCCAACCCCCCCCCGCAAGAGCTCCAAGCAGCTGACCATGCGCCGCAGCCTGCGGGGCCAGAAGAAGCTCAGCAGTTCGCTCTTCCACCCGCCCCGCAAAGCCCTCTGCGTTTGCTGAGGGCTCTCTGGCGAAGGAGCTGAAGTTTTGGGGGTCTGGTTTTGGCTTTTTTTTTTTTTTAAAGAGTTTGAAAGTTGGTGCAGAAGTTTTCTGGCAACTCTTCCCCACACCTCCCCCCCCCTCCCCACCTCCTGTTTTAGCTTTTTTTTTTAAAGTAGAAACATTGGGGTTGTTTTTTTCTGGTCTCCAACAGCTTTATCCCAGCCTTGTACTTGCTTGTATTATAACTGTGAATTTTGTAGATGTGTAGGGTATAAGTCACTGTAAAATGTGTGTAAATTTGTATTCCTTCACATAAACGTAGTCTCTCCCTTGTATAATTGTCACAGTGGGGGCTCAGCCCTCGTTTTAAGGACACCAGAATCCTTTTGGGTTTTTTTTGTTTTTGGTTTTGCTTAATGTACTAAGAGGTCCCTGAATTTGTATTCCTGCCAGGAGACTTTCACAACCTTTTTAACTGAAGTAAATTATTAAACAGAAGAAGGGAAGATAATGTATTTTCATAGGCTGATACCTTCCACCTAAAGTGTGTCTTTTAGAGAATACACCAGCTCTATATTTTACTTTTTAAAGTTTAGATTTCTCTACTCAAAAAAAAAAAAAAAAAAGGTTAAAAAAAAAAAAGCAAAAAAAAAAAAAAAAATAAAATCAACAAACCACAAAAGAAGGAAAGGAAATGCACGTGGAGACAGAGATGTTGAGGCTTGCTTTTTACACAGCTCAATGTCCATTTCTTTATGGTAATTAAAATACTATGCAGTATCTTATTTAGCTGTTTATATATGTATTTTTTGGGGGGGGGGTGGGGGGGGTGTTAATATTAATTGTCAGGAAAAAAAGACCTATTTAGCAAAAAAAAAAACCAAACCCCAACGTGTGTGGTTTTAAAAACTCCCCCAGTCATCCCAGGAAAGCCATTCCCTCATCCCCTGTTCTAAATGATGGCATTTTGGGGTTGTTTTGGTTTTAATCCAGGCATAAAGCTGGAGAGGTGAAGTTTCTGCTATTCCAATACCAATGGTGCTGCTAATATCCTTCAACACAAGTTCTTAAATTATTTTATGACTATTTTCATTCAGTCTGTGGACCATGTGTATGTTCACCTAAAATAAAACACTAAAAAAAAAAACAACCAAGGATGGGGGTGCCTCCTTTGCTTGTTTTTGAACGTTGGGTCCTGTTGAGCATATTTATTTTGCTTTCATTACAGCCTGTACTGTGTCCAGTTCTAGTTTCCCCGGTTCAAGGAGGACAAGAAACGGCTTGAGAGGAGACACCAAAGGGCTACAAAGAGCAGCTAGAAGACCTTACCAGGGCCTGTGAGTGATAAGACAGGGGGCAATGGTTTTAAACTGGAAGAGGGTAGGTTTAGATTAGAAATAAGGATGAAGTTCTTCACTATTTACATTGTAATGCTGTCTACAACTACCTGAAGGGAGGTTGTAGCCAGGAGGGGGTTGGTCTCTTCTCTCAAGCAACCAGCACCAGAACAAGAAGACACAGTCTCAAGCTGCGCCGGGGGAAGTTTAGGCTGGAGGTGAGAAGTTCTTCACAGAGAGAGTTGTTGGCCATTGGAATGTGCTGCCCAGGGAGGTGGTGGAGTCCCCATCCCTGGAGGTGTTCAAGAGGGGATTGGATGTGGCACTTGGTGCCGTAGTTTAGTCATGAGGTCTGTGGTGGCAGGTTGGACTTGATGATCTTTGAGGTCTCTTCCAACTTGGTGATTCTGTGATTCTGTGTGTAAGAGGTTGCCCAGAGAAGTTGTGAATGCCTCATCATTGAACATTTTCAAAGCCAAGTTGAACAGGGTATGGAGTAACCAGATCTAGTGAAAGATTTCCTTTCTCAGGGTAAGCAGGTGCAATTAGATGATCTTCTGATGTCACTTCCAACCCAAACCATTCTGTAGTCTCCCTTATGAAGAAAGGCTGAGTGATGTAGGGCTTTTTAGCTTAGAGAAGACTGGAGGGAGATCTCAGTGCTTTAAAGTACTCAAAAGTTTGGGTCTCAGGAGGATGAGAGCAGTCTTTTTTTTCAGTGGTGCCCAATCACAGTACAAGGGGTGATGGGCACAAACATAGGAAGTTCTATCTAAACAGAGTGGAGTCTCCACCTCTGGAGTCATTCCAAACCTGCCTGGACACTGTCCTTTGCAGCCTGCTCTAGGAGACCTTCCTCTGGCAGGGGGGTTGGACTGGATGATCTCCAGAAGTCCCTTCCAATCCCTACCATTCAGTGTGATGCTCTCCTCTTTGCTGTGGCTATATGGCTTATGAAGCAACTCCACATGGCTTTGTTGTGGATCTGATCCTGGCATTTTATACTGAATGTTCAACAGTGGCAATATAGAAATAGCTTTTTTCTCTTTACTGAGGAGGTAAAAGGCTGATATTTTATTCCAGTGGCCAGGGTTGTTATACATAGAGCCTAATTCTTTACTGCTGGAACAATAAAACAGGAGTTGAAATCAGGCCTGCTATCTCTCTGTGTTACCATGGTTACAGAAATCCAAGGGGGAATCATATGCTTCCTGAAAAGGCACAATTCTCTTTCATCCACCCTGTGAATGCAGCACTATCTCGGGATGAAAGTAGAGCTCTGTCCAAATTGCATCCTGCTAGAATGTATTTGGGGGGGGGGGGGGGGGGGGGGGGGGGAAATGTAGCTTAACAGTAAAGTTTGGCTGAGTGCTGTTGAAATTCCCCTGCATTGGGGAAGCATAGAGAGGCCAACAGCAGCCACATATGCTTAGAGCAACAGGCTCTGCAACAAGCTGGGACAGGAATTGTCTTATTTGCAATTTAGCCTTAGGACATTCAACCTTCAGGTATTAGTATCAGGTCAGTATAACAGATCTTGTGAGCAGCTGAGGGAACTGGGGTTGTTCAACCTGGATAAATGGAGGCTGAGGGGAGACCTGGCTCTCTAGAACTCCCTGGAATGATGTTTGAGCTAGGTGGGGGTTGGCCTTTTCTATGTAGTAACAAGTGATAGGGCAAGAGGAAATGGCTTCAAGTTGCACCAGAGGTGGTTGGGTATTTGAACACAATTCTTGGCCGAGAGTTCTCAACCACTGGAACAGGCTACCCAGGGAGATGGTTGAATCCCCACCCCTGGAAGGGTTTGAAAGAGGCAGAGAGGTGGTGCTGAGGGACATGGTTTAGCACCAGACTTAGTACCGAGTTAGGTAATGGCTGGACTTAAAGCTCTTCAACCAAAATGATTCTATGAATGTCTATATTGGTAATATATTCAACCTTTTTAAGGTCACAACAGATGCAAGTGTAAGACATTAGTTAGGGGAGTATCTGTATAGCTGCTTATAATGTCAGTGTCCAAAAGCAAAAGAGCCTAGAGCAAGTTTTCCTTTTTTTTTTGCTCTATAAGGAAGCAAAACTTAGATTTTTCATCAAATTGTGCTGTGTTCATGCATTCATGTCTTGTTCTCCCACATTTCTGGTAAGTGATCAAGACTTGGGCTCCTCCAGCTGGAGAGGCAGACATTGGCTTTTTGCACTTCTAGTAAACTAACCTACAATTCTTCCAGGAAAGCTGCTGAATGTCAGTGAGGATTACACATTGAAGGCTCTTCTGCAGCGAACTTGCAGATAGCAAGTGTCAGCAGTTTACTCTTCTGTTATACTTCACCCACCCACGGATCATTTGACGTCTCTGACATTATCAAACCCAGAGAGGGAAGTGTGGAAATCTCCAGCTAACATGTGAATGCACTCTCCTTTTGCTACACTCAAGTCTGAATTGCACCAACTTTTATTTTTCTTGTGAAATAAAGCTCAGTCTGTGCAAAAACACAGTTCTGCATCATCATGATGCTGAAAGCACACATGACTTGCCTCACCCTGTCGCACTTCCCAAAAATAGTAATAAAAAGACATTTAAAAAGCCTCTAGCACTACATTATTGTGGTGTTTTTTTTTCTTTCCAGAGAACAAGTCTCCTGTGAGGCAACTTGAACAGCTGAGAATCCATCATCTGAAATTTTCTTCAGGGTGCACAAAGACTTTTCTGGCAACAGAAGCATGCTGCCTTAATGATCTTAATTGTTTTTAAGTTTTCGGATATATCGCTCGGGACTTGTCGGTTACAGAAGCCGGGGCAGGCTCCCAGGACAGCTCTCCCGGTGCTGACTTTAAGGTGCCGCTGCCCGGAACCTCCTGCCAGAAGCTCAGGCTCCCCGGTGGAAACCTGACCGGGTGTGAAGAGCTGCCTGCGAGGGCGCACGCTCAGGTCCAGCCAAGTGCGTCAGCCTCAGGAATCCGCGCAGCACCGGGCACCTGTAAACAAGCCAAAAGCACCGTCAAAAACCCCCCACTGAACTGAGGGATCCCCTCTCCCACCTTGGGAGCTCATGGCTCCAAGCGCTCCGGGCACAGAGACGCTCCCGCTGACCTCCTCGCGGGGCCTACCGAGGGCTGGCCTCCGACCCTACACCCTGCGCCGTCCCCGGTGGCATTGTCCACCACATCCGCCTCGCCCCGGGCGCCGAGCGCGGCAGCGCCCGGGCCGCTCCTTCACGGCTCCTCTCTCGGCTCAGCAAGCGCCTCCCGCCGGCCGCGGCGCAGCCCCACCCCTCCCAGAGGCCATCACGCACCGCCGCGCGGAAGGTAAACACCTCGCGTGGGCCAGTCCTCCTCCGCCGATTGGCTGTGCGGCGCGTGACGCACCGGCCCCTCCCACGCCCACGTGCGCGGGACTGGCGCGCGGCTCTCGCGAGATCTGGATGTAAACAAAGCTTGGGGGGGGTGGTGTGGGGGCAGCGCTGCCTCTCGTCCTCTCAACCGAGCTTAGGGCGCAGCCGCCCTCCCTGTCCCCCGCGCGCCGCCCATCGCTGCAGAGCGGGGCGACGATTGGTCGGTAGAGGTGAGCAGCCCGCCTTAGGAGCAGTCTGATTGGCTAACAAGGCGCGGTACGCTCGGTGTCATTCCCCGTGGGGGTCCCAAACACTGTCAGAGAGGAGCCGGGCGGAGGGCAGAGGCGGCAGGTGAGGGGAGCGGGCGGCCCCGGCCGGGAAGGCGCTGGAGGACACAGGCCGAGACTGAGAGAGCTGGGCGAGGGCTGTGGGGCGGGATCGTGCTCTGGGGGAGCGCTGTGGCCGTCTCTGAGGGCGAGTGTGGGGATGTGAGGCCGGGCAGGGGCCGGGTCGCTGAGGGAGGGCAGGTACCGGCCGTGGAATGGGGTCCTGAAGGAGTCACGTGCAGCTGGCTCCGCAGGACGAGGGGCGTGCGGAGAGGTGTGTCCGGCGGGGATCGGTGCCTTCCCGGATGGCCGCGGCCTGATTGCCGGGGCGGCAGTCGGGGGAGAGGCCGGGCAGGTTGAAGCGTTTTGTTGAGGAGTTGCTCAATAGCGGGAGGCTGAGGGTGCCCAGCGCTTTCCGGCCGCCTCCTTTGTGTCCGGCTGAGCCCTACTGTCGCAACTGCTCAGGTGCCCCGACCTGGGTGCAGGTGACAGCACCCAGGGCTCGGGGCGGGCAGCGAGCCCCGGCTGGCACAGGAGCGATATGGAGGGCTGTTTTCTCCTTTACGTGGCCTTTCTCTCGTTTAGCCTTCCTTGACAGGTTTGTTAATTTCCGCGCTGCTGCTGTAGGCTTTGTTGTCAATTTCAGTGGAGCTCAGTGTTTATCCTGCCTCCCTGCATGAGCTGCCCCTTACACAGGCTGCCCAAACGTGAAACGATGCTGAAACTGACCTCACGTTAAGCGTGTGGCTTTTGAATGGAATCACAGAATTGTTTCAGTTGGAAAGTCCTCCAAGATCATCGAGTCCAACCCTCAACCTAAGAAGACCATGGCCGTTAAAACTGTGTCCCCAAGTGCCCTGTCCACACACTTCCTGAACACCTCTGGGGATGGTGACTTCAGCGGCTCCCTGGGCGGACTGTGCCAATCCCTGACCACTCTTGCAGGAAAAAAATTTTTCCTAGTACCCAACCTAAACCTCCCTGGCACAATTTCAGGCCATTTCTTCTCATTCTATTGCCTGATGCTAGTGGGAAGAGGCTGAACCCCACCTCACTCTGACCTCTTTCAGGGAGTTCTAGAGATCAATGAAATCTCCCCAGAGCCTCCTTTCCTCCAGACCAAATAACCCCAATTTCCTCGGCTGCTCCTCACCAGCCCTGTTCTCCAGACCCTTCACCAGCATTGTTGCCCTTCTCTGGACACACCTCAGCACCTCAATGTCCTTCTTGGAGCGAGGGGCCCAACACTAAATCCAGTATTTGAAGTGTGGCCTCGCCAGTGCCTAGCACAGAGGCATGCTCCCTGCCCTGGTCCTGGTGCTTGATCTGGGTTGGGGAGGGGGAAGTGGAGCTGCTGAAGGGCAAAGTGAAGAATCGCCTGTGAGCATCTGTGAAGCTCCTCAAGTGCTTTTTGCCTTTAGGAATGTCATGCTGAATTTTCCCATGGAGGAACAGAAGTGTGAAGAGAAGCTTGAAGGTGGCACAAAAAGCTGCCAAAAACGAAAGCAGAATGTGTTCCACCCTGCTCTTTGTCTTAGCTTCAGCTTAACCTGTTGGAGATCTTCAGGAGGCCAACACACTGCAGTTCTGATTGCACCTGAGTTTGATACAATTATTATCTGAGACAACAGCTCATTAGCAAAGAAAGCTCCTACGTAATGGTGGTGATAACTGTGTGCCTGTACCACTATCTTTAGTGGCCAGGGTGAAGGAAATGAGTCCCTTTATCAGGGAGGTTTATAAGTTAGTTTTGCTTTTGTATCCATTGCAGGAGCTGTAGTGATTGAGGTGCTGGAAGAAAAGTTGGTTGGGGGATTTTTGGTTGTTTGGGGTTTGTTTGAGGCTTGTTTATTTGGTTTGTGAGTTGTGAGGTTTGGGGTTTTTTCCAGTTGCTTGGGGGGTTGTGTTTTTGTGGGTTTTGTTGTTGCTGTTTGGGGTTTTTCTTTGTCTTGTTTGTTTTTTGTCTGGAGTGTTTTGTTTGGTTTTGTTTGGGGTTCATTTGGGGTCGTGTGGGGTTGGTTGTTTGGGTGGTTTGCTTGGGTTTTTGTTGGTTTGTTTGGAGTTTGCTTGGAGGTTTGTTGGCTTGTTTGGAGTTTGCTTGGAGTTTGGGGTTTTGTTGGTTTGTTTGGAGTTTGCTTGGAGGTTTGTTGGTTTGTTTGGAGTTTGCTTGGAGTTTGGGGTTTTGTTGGTTTGTTTGGAGTTTGCTTGGAGGTTTGTTGGTTTGTTTGGATTTCTCATTGGTTTGGTGGTTTGGTTTTCTTCCTATTTGTTTGGGCTTTTCGTTTGTTTCATTTCTATACAAGTGCCGTAAAGCAGAGTAGTGCCTTCTGGCTTTGTCTAAGTCAAGTTTCCTTCTTCAAGAGGGTTTTGTGATCCTGAAGAACGTGTCAAGAACTTATGTAATGTATCATCCTGGTAGAAATCATTGTTATTATTAACCTAAATGTGTCCCTTACAGGTACCTGCAAAGAAGCAATGGCGACAGAATCCCCGCGCCGCCCCAGTCGATGTACTGGAGGGGTGGTGGTTCGCCCACAAGCTGTCACGTAAGCACCTCCTAGAAGAGTAGCCCTTCTTTGAAATGTTGCTTATTCTCTTGTAGAAGAAGAACCTAGGCTGCACTTTTCTTTCAAAACCAGCTCTGAGGGCTTGTGTTGACAGTAAGCTTTTATTACATTGAGGCTTTTTCCTGTCTCCTGGGACTGCACAGGTCCAACTGTCTCCCCAGACAGGCTGCTTTCTGCTTACACACCAAAGCCTTCAGAGTTGTTCATCTTAAAGATGATTATCTTGCAGTGTTTTGTTGTTTGTTTACACAGTTTTGTTTGCTGTAAAAACATCACACTAGCTGTAGGTCAGTGGTTACAAACTCTTTCCTTAGGCTAGGGGCACGTGTAGCAGATTCTGTCCTTGTTCCTTTTAATAGTACTTTGTCACAGGAGAGGATGCATTAAAGCACTGTAACCCTGTCATTAAAGTTCTCCAGTAAGTAGAAGTGTGGATTGTAAACTTATTGCTTAAGAGAACAAAACTGAGGCCAAAGGAGGAAGCTACCTCTCTCCAATGCACCATAAGAGAATATTTTGTCTTGAACATCCACATTTTCATTGTGTTCAGGTGAAAATATTTCCATGGAAAAGAGCTTAGGAAGGCAGTCTAGAACAGTTATGATCTTGTCTTTGCTAAAGGATTTTTGTGGCAGTTTTCCTTTTTCCTAAGGGATATTTTTACTCCTTAATTGTTGCTGGAAAATGGCACTGCATTGAAGTGATCACTTGGACCATCAGTTTCATAAAATCCTAAAATGGCTCAGGTTGAAAGGGACCTCAGAGATCATCTACTCCAACCTTCCCAGCGTGGGCAGGGTCGCCTCTCAACTAGATTCAGCTGCTCAAGGCCTTATCCAACCTTGCCTTGAACACCCCCAGGGAGGAGGCAGTCGCAGCCTCCCTGGGCAGTCTGTTCCAGAGTCTCACCAGCTTGGTCCTGAAGAATGTCTTCCTCAGCTCCAGTCTAACCCTGCTCTTCCTCAGCTTCAAACCATTCCCCCTCTGTCCTGTCTCTAGGCACCCTTAGGAAAAGTCCCTCTGCAGCCTTTCTGTTGGACCCCTTCAGGTATTGGAAGGCAGTTCTAAGGTCCCCCCTGGAGTCTTTTCTCCTCCAGGCTGAACAACCTCAGCTCCCTTAGCTTGTCCTCATAACAGAGGTGCTCCAGCCCTTGAGTCATCTTTGTGGCCTCCTCTGGATTGTTAGTTTCCCACTGGAGATAGCTGTGTATTTTGACACTAAGATTCACTGTATTTTTTCCAGGGGAGCAGAGGAAACCTCTAATTGTAACACAGAAAAGTTGTGTTAAAGGTTTGTCTTGCATCCATTTGAGACAGGATGAATTTTTTATCATAGTGGAGAATTTCCCTACAAATCCAGTTCTGTTTTTAATCTTTCCTTGAGAGTAAGCTGTGAACAATTAACAACAGAGAAACACTGCAAGAATTCAATTATCTGTCCTTTTGGTTTATTAAATCTGGTGGCTTGTTCTTGAGAAATGTCTTTTCACCTCAAAAATAGCTTCATTTTTGTTGAGCCTTTCTGTATTTTGATCAGCCTGTAGCAACATTCTGCTGTTTTTCTTCAACTCCTCAGTTCTTGCTATCAAAATATTTACATTTTGCTGGATTTTGTCATTTGTTGTTGTTGTTGCTTTTAAGCACTTTAGAGATAACTTGTTGGAAGTTTTGCCACTTCTGGAGAGATTTAGAGTACATTGACAGAATAAAACGTATCCCAAACATCAACTTTGTTTCAGGATGTAGTTGGGGAGGTTACAAAAAGTGCTCATTTTGTGAGCTGAAAAAGGAAGACAGTGTGACTCTTGCTGGCAGGCATTCACATGAGAACTTCAAACACTGCCTTTAATACTATACCTGCAGACCAGTATTATTGCTAGGTAATAAAGGGCTCTGAAGGCACACAGGAGTTTTGGTGACCTACATAAATCAAGGAAGAATCAGCACTGTAAACCACAGCTTATTTATAAGGCCTGGGCTTTGAGTGGTGAGACAGACTTCTGATGTGGTCATCTTTGGATGGCTGAACAAAATCTAGTCTTGGGATGGCTTGGAATAAGCTTTCTAAAATGGAAAACTTCATGGTTTAGATTGATCTTTCTTCTCAGAAAGGAGTCAACCAGTGAAGATGATCCAGGGGTTGCAGCCTTTGACTTGAAGTGTCTTCTGTATTGCAGTGTAGAGGGCAGAGTGCTCAAACACTGAGCACTCCTATTTCTATTAAAGACATTTCTATTCTGTCCTCCACAGCACAGTTGCAGGAAGCACAAAGCAAGCAGCTTTACCTTTGAGCATCAAGAGCCCAGGTTTCTTTATTTATGATTTTTCTGTGTTACTGCTAGAAATCCTGAGTCAGCACGGGAAAAATAACTACCAATGTAAAAAAGTCATTTAGGGGCTGCCAAAGCTGTTATCTAAAGAGTTTATTTTTCCTTTTGAAGATGGTGCTTGTTGCCAGCATGTTCCAGTACCACTCATTACACAAAGCACAAACTTTTAGTGTCATTTCAACACTGTCTGATATGGCCAACCCACATTGTGCATTGCTCAGCAGTTACACAAGAGACTCACCCCTTCTGCAGGGATAAGCTAATAAAAGCATTAGTTTAAATCTACCAGAACAAGGGTGCCTTGCACTACACACTATCCTAAATCATTGCTGCTAATGGACTTCCAAGAAGGAATAAGCTTCCCAAGCTATAAAATCTTACCCAAAAATACCTCTCTGTGCTATTCTTGGGTTAGGGTTTTGTTCCATCTCCTGCCTCACCACCCTACCACTTCCATCAGCATTGTATGTGAAGTGTGTTTGTCCCACAGAGAAAGCTCCAGCCCTTAGTTTAAGTCCTCATCTCACAGATTGGTAGAATGGTTTGGGTTAGAAGGGGCCTTAAAGATTATCCAGTTCCAATCCCCCTAGCCCAGCTTGCTCAAGGCCTCATCCAGTGTGGCCTTGAACACCTCCAGGGAGGAGGCATCCACAGCCTCCCTGGGCAAGCTGTTGCAGTGCCTCACCACCCTCACAGTAAAGAGTTTGTTTCTAATGTCTCCTTCTGTTTTCAAGGGAGCAGTCCTACATGGAAAGTGTTGTCACGTTTCTCCAAGACGTTGTGCCCCAGGTATGTGTGGATCTTTACAACTATTTTTTTTCAGTGTACAAAGCAGTTGAAGTTTTTTGCCAGGAGGACCAAAATGCCATTGAAAGAAACCCATCACATTTTGGGGGTTTTGTTTTGAATGTGAATCCTGAGTGCAGGTTTTTTGAAGTGCCATCTGATTTCCTCTGCTGGGTAATGATTGAAATGGAACTTTCAGCTACACAACAGGAAAAAGATCTCAGCCTTCTCCTATGATAATTTTGACAACAGAATGGTTGGGGAGGGGAGAATCTGGTGATAATGCTTGCTCTGCCTCTTGCAAATGTGTTTTTATTGGGTGTGAAGTCTGGCTGGAATGGTCTTGGCTTTTTTCATTGGCTGAGAAGCAGAACATTCCTTCAGTCTCCTTTACTACTGCTTTGTTATCTGATTTCCTTAACTTGCCTCAGAGTGGCCTGACTGGTGGGACTGTAGACTCAGAACTAACCTGCTGATTTGTGCTGAACAGAAATCCTCACTGCTTTTTACAGTTCTTTACAATTCTCCCTCCTGGAGAATCACTGTGGTGCTTCTGTCTGCTCCTGGACATAGTTTTCACAGGTAGCAGAAGCATGGGACTGGGATGGTCACTTCTATATTGCTTGTGGACCTCTCAGTAGCAGAGGGAAACTAATTTTGTTTCTTACTCCTTGGGCAAGCTGTAGTGGAGGAGTATTGCAGCTAATAGTCTGTAGCCTCAGGAAACTCTCTTGCTTCTAATTTGAAGGATTGTCTTGGCTAGTTAGTCATGAATTTCCTCCATATAAATAAAAACCCAACTCCTCCCATTGCAAATAACCAATTTGTGAATTGCATTTTGGGTTCCTGGTCAAACTTTCAAGAGTGCTGCATTCCACACACACCCCCTCCCACCCCCCACCAGGTTTCCCCCTCCTCTGTAGTTAAAGGTACACTCTGTGTTTTATTTCACAAATCAGCTTGCCTTGGAGGCATGGAATGTGGCTTGTTTTGAAAAGCAATGCCCACACTTACATTGTAAATGTGTATTTTTAGTTCTCATGATTGCCTTTCTGGTGTGTACAAAGCAATTGGAGGAGCTCTTGTCATATCTAATCCAAAATACTGCAGGGCATTATGTTAGAATCCATTTGGAAGGGATGGTGTTTCTGCTTAGCTCATGTTCTTCCCACCACAGTTTCTCCTGAGAACTGTAAAACTTGCCATTTGGACACATGACAAATCTCCCTTCACAGATTCTTTTTGTATCTCATCTTTTTTAATGGGAATCTGTGGAGCACAGAATGAAATGTGGATCTGTTCTGCTGGAGTTACAGCTGATTCTCTTTGCAGTGGCTGTGTAAGATGTCACAAATAGAACTAAAACATGTCAGGAAAATAAACTGTGTAGTAAAGGTCTCTTTCTTTCCTCAGTCTAACTTACAAAGCTTTTAAGTGAATTAAAGAGAATTCTAAAAGTAAAAAAATCACAGAATTGTCAGGGTTGGGAGGAGACCTCAAGGATCATCCAGTTCCAACCTCCCTGCCACGGGCAGGGACACCTCACACTAGTTCAGGTTGCTCAGAGCCCCATCCAGCCTGGCCATGAAAACTTCCAGGGATGAGGCTTCTACCAGCTCCCTGGGCAACCTGTGCCAGTGTCTCACCACCCTCATGGGGAAGAACTTCTTCCTAAAATGCCTCACACAAGAGTCTCTAACATCGTTTCTAGTGGTGTACTGTGCTGAGGTGAAAGGTTGTAGAAGCTCCACTCTATTTTATCTTGACTCAATTGCATGTGGCATTTCTAACCTGCTGCAGAAGACTTAAAGATGTCTTAGCATTTCCACATAAGTGATGTTACACTTGTGGAGTTATGTTTGGTTTCTCATGGAACCATTCAGTTCTGAAGGAAAACCATACAGGAGTACTGGTGACAGATAACATGTGAGGGGGAAAAAAAGGGATATTCAGCTTTCTTATTTCAACCCTTTTGCTTGTTTTTTGCTTTTGTCCAGGCCTACAGTGGTACCCCACCAGAAGAAAAGGAGAAGATCATCTGGGTCAGATTTGAAAATGCAGATTTAAATGGTATGGCTTCCTTTCACTTCCTTCCACTTGTGGTTTTGAAGTCCATGTACAATAATTTCAGTCAGCTTTATCAGTAAGTATTGTAGGCTCAAAATTAAGGATTTCATTCCCCTGTTCTGAACTAAATTCTGAGTGAGGAGCTGTACTTCTCTTCAGTATCTACCAAGCAGAACAAATAGGCCTTGTGACTTCATCTAAAGGCCAACTAAGTCTTGCTTAGGAGGAGGGGCAAATAAAAATACTTTTCCTTAAGGTAGCTAAGAACAAAGCATAGAACTGAATGATTTCCTCTACTGTTTGATTTCAAAGCCAATTATCTGCCTGAATCCAGTCCAGGTCCATGATACAGTTTCAGTGGTATGATAGAATTCAGGGTAACCTAGAAAGGAAGAGAGTTGGGTAAAATGAGCAGGAGGTTCTATGATATTTTTCAGGGAAACAGCAGAGCAAAGCCACAAAATATTCTTCAGCTGTAACTTAGGACATCCTATGCACCTTCATAAATCATCAGCAAGGACTCCTGACTTAGCACAGACAACAGATCTCCAACCTTTAAAGGGAAAATAGTGATTGTGACAAGCTTTTGCTAAGAGCACCAAGTAGATCCTTACTGAGAATCTGAGCTGCTTCGCTTGGCTACTTCTGTTACCTTTTATTTTTTTGCCTCAGGAAGCTTAGGGACTGAATGAGAAAGAGCTGAATGCTGCTCTGCTATCAGATAGTTAGTTCAAGAATTAATTGAACATCTTGGAGTGGCTTGTGGTGTGTGGAATGTGTCCCTGTCATATCTGGGGAACTAAGGGACCTGCCTTCTGGAGAACACTGGATTTAAGTCTTTCAGCAAATTGCTGTTTCTTGTCTGCTGGCTTATTTTCCTGTCTAGAGCTCTATGGTAAAGGCTTATTCTGGTCTCAGATGAAATAATAGCAATAATAGCCAAAGCTGTGATGGGGAATTTTCAGCCTTTCCAAGAGGTTAATGGGGAAGATTATATGTTTTCCAGCTGCTGAAATGGCCTAGAGGTTGGCACTTCATAAATTCATCGTTATTAGAGCTAGCAAAGACCTGTCAGCCTCTACATGGTATTATGTCCAGCTTGAGGCTAGTTAAGGTTTGTTTGCTTGTGGCCTTGTTTTCCTCTTATGTTTACTTAAAAAATCTCAGGCATTCCCTCTTTAGGGTCTTTTTCTACCATGTAACAAAAATTCATTAGAATATTCTTCAGAATCAGTAATATTCTCTTTAAATTTGCTTCTATGTAGCCTAATCTGATTGAGCCTGAATATATCATGCTCTTTCACCACCCTAAACATCTCTCTTTCTTTCATGCTTGCATACTTGCAGTGAGCATTTGTTCAGCCTGCCATGGTTGAAAATGTAATTTTAAAGGGCTTTACTCAAGAAAAGCTTCATGTTTTTGATGATTATATCCTGTAGCACTTTTCTTCTTGGGGATCTCCTTCTGCTGATGTGAAGAGTATCTAGAAATAGTTTTGCCCAGCCTGTGCCTTTGTAATTTCTGTATTTGTTGAGGTTTTCTTTTGTTGGTCCTTTGCAAGTTTTTCTGTGTTTGCTGTGTTTTAACAATGATTGCAGAAGGTGGGGTTTTTTTTGAGGGGGTTTAGTGACAGCCTGCATTGCAATCCAGAAAACCTTTCTCCATCCTCTTAAATTGTAATGCTTTCTAACCTCTCTCTGAAGCTTTAACCAATCTGTTATGTTTGCCTACAAGAATATATCCCAATATTGTTCAGCCCAAAAATTCAAACCACTTTTTGCTTTTCCTTATGACCACAGCAACATGCATTGAGAAAACCCCATCTAGGATAACTGACACCAGGTGCAGCTGACCCTCACCTGTTAATAATGGCTGTGATGTTTCAACCCAATTTAGATACAACCAGGAACATGGAGTTTCATGAAATCCACAGTACTGGGAATGAGCCACCATTACTGCTAATGATTGGCTACAGTGATGGAATGCAAGTCTGGAGCATACCTGTAAGTACAGAGTTCACTTCTGTGCCAGAGGCTTTTGTTGTTTGTAATGTTTATTACTTGAATGCTTCACTTGCTCCACTTCAATAGGAGAAATTAAAAGCCAGTATTTAGCATCAACATCATATGGTTTGTATGTAATCTGTTTATAGTCAGATTAATCCTTGAATTCATGTGCAGTCAGATTTTGCAAACGATTTAAGTACATTTTCAGAGTTGAAGTAGGAGTAGTGCTTGACATTATGGAGTAGTTGCTACCTCAGAAAGAGCAGCAGAGTTTTTTAACCTACGGAAAGGAAAAAGGGTGCAAAAAGCAGGGGGTGGGAGAAGGATTTGTTTTTCCCAGGAGGGAATGCAAGTATGACAGCATGAATAGTACTTTACAATCACATGTTTGTCATGTACATGATTTGCAATTTTAATTTTATGAAAGTCTCTGTGTGCATATGGGTTTGATTTTGTGCTGTCATACACACACCCTGCAGTTTGGGTTGGAGTGGTTTATGAGCACATGGTCTTAATTTTGGGGAATTCCCCCTCCCCCCCCCCCCCCCAATTTCTTGAAACTGTAGAATAAAGTTTAATACAGTAGGTCATAAAATTCTTAACTTTAAATTAAATAAATAAATAAATAGCTAGCTTATAACACCTTGTCCTTCAAAATTATGTGGAGGGGTTGGAGTTCTTTCCATTGTAAAATAAATGGAGTTTTTAGAAAGAAGCTTATTTCTTTCTTTCTTTATTATTGCCTTATGGTTAGCTGTGCAGGACCTGTTTATATACCAGTAGCTTAGACAGTAGAAGAGAAAATAATGTAATTTGCACACCAAAAGTCAGGTTAAACTGAGTCTCACTGGAGTCTGGAAGAGTGCTTCTCCCCTCTCAACTCCATATTGCTAGCTGGAGATGGAAAGAAAAAGAGCTGCTGAGCTTCAGCCTTCAGGTGACCTTCAGATTTTGAGTGGAGACTCCCCAGTAGATGAAGAGTTACTGTAAAGGTCAATACAGATTTGGGTCTGCCTTGTTTTGTTCTCCCAGGAAACCAGCACCCCAAGAAGAGGACACAATCTCAAGCTGTACCAGGGGAGGTTTAGGCTGGATGTTAGGAAGAAGTTCTTCATAGAAGGAGAGATTGGCCATTGGGATGTGCTGCCCAGGGAGGTGATGGAGTCACCATCACTGGAGGTGTTTAAGAAGAGACTGGATGGGGCACTTGGTGCTGTGGTTTAGTTGATTAGATGATGTTGGGTTATAGTTTGGACTTGATGATCTCAAAGGTCTCTTCCAACCTGGTTAAGTCTAAAAGGCTACCTTCTAAAAGGTTCTGAGTAAATGGTCTTTTTGCATTTGAAGGAGAGTTTCATAGCAATGAAGCAAGACTCAGTATACTCAGCTAGATTTCAACATATAGTATCTTTTTATTAAAATCTCGGAACTTTAACCAAAGTCTTGGAACATTTGAATTAAAATCTGGGAAGCTTCAGCTGAGAAACTCTATCTAGTTCTAATTGTCATGGCTTTAATCTTTGGATTGTGTTTTAAATCTGCCTTACTCTAGAATGACTTGGAATCCTAGAATGGCTTAGCTTGGAAGGGACCTCAGAGATCATCTACTCCAACCTCCCTGCCATGTGCAGGGACACCTCTCAGCTAGACTCAGCTGCTCAAGGACTCATCCAATGTGGTCTTGAAGACCCACAGGGAGGAGGCAGCCACAGCCTCCCTGGGCAGCCTATTCCAGAGTCTCACCACCCTCATCCTGAAGAACTTCTTCCTAAGCTCCAGTCTAACCCCACTCTCCCTCAGCTCCAAACCGTTTCCCTTTGTCCTATTGCTAAACACCGGTATGAAAAGTCCCTCTCCAGCCTTCCTGTAGGATCCCTCAGGCAGCTCTAATGTCCTCTCAGAGTCTTCCCTTCTCTAGGCTGAACAACCCCAGCTCCCTCAGCCTATCCTCACAGCAAAGGTGCTCCAGCCCTTGGAATCCTAACCTGGGTTTGCAGTATAAAATTCGGTTTGTAGACTGAGCAGTTTTCTCTTGGTGTACAAATCAGATTGTTACAATGATCCAGAAGGGTTTTGCTTTGTTCTTCCCCGTGTATTACAGGAAACAAACATTAGGTGTCAGTAAGACACTGAGCTAAGAGCCAGCTGCAGCTGTAGCCGGAGCTGATCAATTAGTTAAGATCCTGTGCGTAGTCACATAGCCTTAAGCTACAGAATTTTGGTAAACCACCTTCCTTTATCTTCCTGAAATGTTCTCATCCGAGGGAACCTGTGTTTTCTGAAAAATGGATGGCAGCACATTGTGTTGGGATTTGTCCTGGCTGCTCAGTGATAAGGAGAGCTTTATGTCTAGCAGAGATTGTGGGATTGCCTCTTTGTGAGCGCGTATGTTACATGCCCTTGCTTGGTGCTTAGGAGAGAGTTCTTTACCTCCTCATAAGTGACTTTCTGTGTCCAAATGAGTGTCTCTGTCAGAGCTATCTGTATCAGTGCCCTTGAGAAATGGGCATGAGATGGGATCTTGCATGCATAAGGACAGCAGGAATGAAAAGGAATGAAAGCAAGAAGGAAAGAGTCTCATTTGGTATGTGAACAGAATACCTCAGTGTAACCTGCTCTACATGAACTGCCTGTGTGTAAGCTCATGCCCCATGGTACCCTGAGGTAAACATCAAAGAACTGGATGGAGATTACTAACAAATGATGAGTTGAACGACTTGGTTTATCCTGGCTTATGTGGAGTAAGTGTGCTTACTGCTACTCGGACAAGGTGCTTTATCCATGTTTCCTAGTGGGAAAGGTTTTCTTTGGGTGTGTGGGTGGGTTCTTTTCCCCCTTCCCCTCCCACCTTCTCCTTGCCCCCCTGTGTCTCAATAAGCCTCAAGTCAGGCCATGCAATGCCTGATACTCCCTTCTTTTTTCAGCAGGACGCTGCAGACAAGTTATCTTCCCCCCTTCCCCCTCCCCAGCATATTTCAGTTCTTCATAATTCCTAGATTTTTATAGTATTTAATATCTTAGGAAAAATAAGGAAAATGGAATTGCAGGAGAGTTTCTTTTGGTGTTATTCCTTTTTTGGGGTTTTTTTGCAGAGGTGTTTGTAATGGGTGAGGGAAAGTCCAGTGAAATGTTAAAAATGCCAGATGTGGAAATATTTTAACTGTCCAACCTAAGAATGTCAGCTGTAGAGATATTGCATCACTTTGCCAGGGCTTTATTTGTCTGTTCTGTGAAATTCTGAGAGCACATCCAGGGAGGTGCAGCTTTGACCTGTGCAGTTGGTGTGTGTTAGTGTAATTCCAGTGCTGGATTGGTTCCTTTGTCAGTAACAGAGTCTTGGAGAGTTTCTCTGAATCGGAGAATCCCAGGTTGGAAGGGACCTCTAGGATCATCTGGTCCAACCTTTCTTGGCCATTCCTGTATTTAACAGGAACTTTAAGTATCTTTTCAGAGCAGGATTTTTGTAGCTAACAAACCTGGGGGAAACATAACCTGTTTGTTTTGGTTGGGTTGTTTCCTATGTTGTTTCTCCTTCTTTAAAGGTGTGGGGGTTTTTTTGCTTACTTACTCGGGGTAAAATAAAAGCTGGCAGTTATGGGACTGACTTAAATATTTAGAGTGTATCTGGCAACGCTTTTTTGTGTCCTTTGGTATTATACAACCTTTCCTTCTTGATCTTGCTGAGTATTTGGCTTGTAATTAAGCCACAGTTATTGCAGTTAAGAGTAAAAGCAGCCCCAATCTCTCCAGTTTCAAACCCTTTCAACCTGAAAAGGCAACAATTTGACATTTATGTGAAAATCTGCTCAGTAAGGCTGTTATCTGTGGCATTGTGCTTTTTATTCCTACAATTGAACCTCTATTCAGCACTTAATAAAGTAATGTGTTGCAGGCAGTCCAGTTTGTGTCTGAGTGATTATGAAGTGTTTATGACAGCTTCTAAGCTGACACTCTCCGTAATGGTGTTACATTGACTTCCAAACACCTCTGCAGTCTGCCTCCAGGAGTGTGTGTCTCTTTGCAGTCTGAGTGGTTTCACATTAACATCTCCTTGGAGTAAGATCTTTGACTACAGAAGTGTTACTTGCAAATGGAAGATACCATTAGGGCTGCTTCAAAGGGCTGAGCTGATGTTTGGACTGCTGGGTGCTGGGGTTTTGAAGTGCGAGGTCTAAATCTGTGTTGCATAAGAAGTGGAAGGTGTCCATCCAAGCGACTTTTCTTTGATCTTTGTTTTGAAATGGGGGTGGGAAGGTTAAAAGTGTTCTTAAAATATGCCTCACTAAGTGGGGAGAAATCTGGGCATACACAAAAGTATGACTGGGAGTTCCTCTCTGATAATCCTGCAGTGTACTTCTGTGTTTCGTTTGGAATTTGTTTTTTCCCCTTGCTCCCAGTTTCATGTTTCAAATACAATTGGAACTGGTTTGTGCCTAATGTGGTTTCCAAGTATCTGTTCTAGATGTTCCTGTTCAGGGAAATGCAGCTTGGCTGGTTTTGTGGCAGATGAGTTTGGGGATTTTGTTTTCATTGTATGCTGTAAGTGTCAGAAGTAGAAAAGCCACCTTCATTTAATGGTTTGTATGACAGTTAAAAAAAAAAGGATGACCAAGATGAACTGAATAAAGCAGGAACTACCAAAGGGACTTTTTAATAAGCAGCACAGATGTATATTTAGCAGAAATACTTAAAGGTTGTGGTATGATGACAGTGCCACAGACTGAAGGGATGTGTCAGCCCAGATGGTAGGTGACTGCCCCGTGGAGACCTCTGGAATGCAGAGGACTCATTGGACAAGGATGGCATCACACACTGCCATTCCTCCACTGCCAGACCTTAACATTTCTTCAAATACTGCTGTCAAGAATCACAGAACGTTAGGGGTTGGAATGGATGTTTACAGATCATCCAGTCCAACCCCTCTGCCAGAGCAGGTCACACAGGAATGCATCCAGGCGGGTTTGGAAAGGCTCCAGAGAAGGAGACTCCACAGCCTCTCTGGGCAGCCTGCTCCAGGGCTCTGGCACCCTCACAGTGACAAAGTTTTTCCTTCTGTTCCTGTGGAACCTCCTCTGCTCCAGCTTGCCCCCATTGCCCCTTGTCCTGTCATTGGACATCACTGGGCAGAGCCTGGCTCTGTCCTCCTGACCCTGCCCTGCACCACTGTTAAAGCTTGGATTAGCCACTTGGAAAGACTAAATGCTTAAACTCCTCAAAATATTGGACAACCAAAGTGAGAACATCGAGGAAACTGTAAGCAAAATAATTTCTAAGCTTTCACTGTTTTTTAATTCAGTTAGTGCTGCCATTATTTTAACTGCTAGGTGCAATGCCATACTTAATTCAGTATTGTAAGTATGCATTTAGGTTCACTCTAGTGACAAGTAACTCAGCACTACAGTACCTGAACATTCTGAACATGAACACATCTGAACATGAATGCTTGAGAATCTGTAGCATTTTTTGAGCATCTATATTCATACACTCTCCAGATAATCACAGAGATCTGAATACAAAAAGACTTTGCATTTCTGAAGTGGTAGAATCCGTCCTTTTACTTATAGTCCTTCCTTCCTTTACTCTCTTGAGTAGCAAGATGACTGTAGTAGTCTTTAACCAATATGATTGCCTCAGACTGTTTTGTGGTGGTATCTCCCAATTGCTTGTTGTCATCATGTAAGATCATGTCATGATCTCTGTATATCGTGGTTAAAATATACATCAGAATACTAAACCTCTCAGCAAGATCCTGAGATCTCCTGTGGCCTCTCTGTCAGTATTTTAATAACCAGCAGTTTCCTCTCAGTAGTTTTAAGCCTTGAGTTTTGACTCAATTTTGTGTCAGTTTGATGTACATTTGACTTTTTTTTGGGTTTTTTCACCATGTGAAAACCATTTTCCATGGTTGGAAACTATTAGTTATCCTTAGTGTGAACAAAACTTCCTTTGTTCTCTTTTTTTCAATGGGTGCAAACTGGTATGCTCCAAACAATAAAGCTCTGTCATCAAAAATTAACCAGTGCTCCAGATTTCTGGGCTGTCAGATTTTAAGTGCTAGCTCAAGATGTCTAAGTGGAGGAGAGAGCTCTTCATCCTCTTTCTGTCATTGTTGAAAGAGAGCAATGAAGACTTCACTGGAGCCTGGGTTTTGAATTGGTGGATTCTTTGCTTCCGGCCTTCCATGTAGGTCTGGGGCTTGTGGTTTGATACCAGGCACCGGGAAAGCTGAAACGGACCAGCTTGGAGCCATCATTCTGGATTCACTCTTTTACAGAAGGAGTACCTGAAGTTGCTTTTGTAGCTCAACATTCAATTCTTGAAACCTGCTTGGAAATATTCTTGGCTTTTGGAATGGGAAAGAAAAACTTTTAAGAGCTTTGAAAGCTGCCACGGGGACTTGCTACTTAGCTGGAGCGAATCCAAAATGGCAGCCACGGCCTGGTTTCTTCACAGGTGCTTTCTGAAGAATTTAGAGCTCTGTTTTCAGTTCATGAGGTCTATTTATATTTTGTCTATGCTTATGAGACTGTGTAGCTCAAGGGACTGGTAATGGGATGTGGAGCCTTATACTTGCCAGCCCACATCTCGCCCAAACTGGCAGTGACAAAGCTGTGAGCCATTTAGCAATGGGCTGGGCTTCTGTAGCTCCTTGTCCCGCTTCACCTCCTAGTGGAATAAGTGTCCCATTCACAGAAAAGATTGGCTGTCTGTGTTGGCTGTCTCAGGCATGAGATAAAGCCTGAACTGGCAGGAAGAACAGCCTCTATAACCTCTCTATCCTGAAGATGGTGCTTGTCAGTCAAAACTGATCCATGTGGCCTCGGCAGTGCTCATAAAGTTTTCTGTTTTACACAGATAAATGAAGGGCATTAGCACTAACCACAGTTAATTCAGACTTTTATAAGACTGCAAAAGGCAGAAGCTTCCACTGGTGACAGCGTTTAAACAATGGTAATTAGAAGTCAAATGAAGTCTTGAACTCTGGCATTTTTCATTGCCAGGCAAACCAGAGGAACAGCCAAGCTGTTACTAGCTCATGGTATCCAGCAAAGCCCATAGCCTTCCATGGCTTCCTCTTTCCGTACAACAGTTCAAGACACACAACTCTAAGACAATGCTTTAAGAAAATGTTATTTTATGGAGCTAGGGGAGGTTGAGCATTTTTGTTTTAATTTGATCACAGAATGGCTCAGGTTGGAAGGGACCTCAGAGAACATCTCCTCCAACCTCCCTACCATGGGCAGGGACTCAGCTGCTCAAGGCCTCATCCATCCTGGCCTTGAACCCCCCAGGGAGGAGGCAGCCACAGCCTCCCTGGACAGCCTATTCCAGAGTCTCACCACCCTCCTACTGAAGAACTTCTTCCTAAGATGCAGTCTCCCTCAGCTGAACTGGAGTTCAGTATATTTAAGAGCAGAAACTGTGTTAAGAAGGTTTGGCCTTCTTAGTGGATCTTACTTTGGGGACTCTGAACTTTATTTGAAGTAGATTGGAGGTCAAGCTGATGTACTGGCACGGTTCAAGTAGAAGGAGGTGACTGGCTTGGGTTGGATTTTTTGATGTGAATCACTTCTTCCATAATTTTGTTATGCTGGGTCTTTTCCCTCTTGTTTTCATTCATAGCCATTGCACACAGATGCGAAACAGCATTTTAATGATTTGAGGGGAAAAAAAATCTTTAATTGCCAATAATAATAGTTCCAAAGCCTTATATTTTTCTTCTTCTCCATTTCTTCCTTTCCCCTTTCATAGAGCTGGTGTGTTCTGATGGATAGAAAATGTGCTACTGGCTTCATCTTTTTTCACCTCTTTTATTACTTTCTCCTTATTTAATTTTTCTCATTTTCTCTTTGGCTGTGCTCTCCTTTTTTTCCAGGCTGCTCTTTCTGGATGCAGATGTTTTTATCTGTGTGCTTTCCTTTCAAGCTGCACTCCAAGCTCATGATCTGTTAAAAACAATCTGCAAACCTTTACTGAGTTGGTTTCTGATCATCCTTCTTTTGTCTTGGATAGAATCTGGTCAGTGAGTTCTTGAGAACAGAGGCCTCTGGCTGTCCCTGGGGGAGAATTAAACTTGTTTTGCACAAGCTGTAGTACCACGGTGTGGTATGTTCAGAGGATGCTGAGGAGAATCTGCTATGATTGGAACATCTGCCTAATAAAACAAGAGCAGGGCAGACTAAGGGATTCATTCTCCTATTGATTACAGTTTTAAGACTGTGTCCATCAGGAGTAATTCTGACGGCATCGTTAACAGCGCTGTTGATTCATTCCAATGTGGAGCTGACAGCTGTCTGCCAAGCTAAAATGGCTGAGAATGTTATTTCCCCACGGTTGTGGAGCTTGAATGTTATTCCAGGCATAAGAAGGAAAACCAGAGGAGGTTTAGGCTGGGTATTGGGAAACATTTCTTTTCTGACAGAGTGGTGAGGTGTTGGAACAGGCTGCCCAGGGAGGTGGTGGAGTTGCCATCCCTGGAGGTGTTCAAGAAGCTATAGAAGTGGTGCTTCAGGATACGGTTTAGTGGTCATGGTAGTTGGGTTATGGTTAGACTTGACTACCTTAAAGGTCTGCTCCAACCTTAATGATTCTATGATTTCTATTCTGTGCTTAGTTACAGTGTAAAGAATGATGGACTATCTCAAAGTCATCTTCTGAAAGGTTTGTGGTTCAGTGGAGTGGTCTTAGGTTGATGGTTGGACTTGAGGATCTTAGAGGTCTTTGCCAGCTGAAACAATTCTGTGATTCTGCCTATGCTGTCTAAAGCAGTGATAATAAATAATGGGGCTCAGGGTAAAGACTGGAAGCAAGCTAAGAGTCTGAAGTGCTGTACAAAATGAGTTGTTGGTCATCAGTAGTCTTGCAGACCTGCCTTAACTTTTTGAACGTGTGAGGTGAAGTGGGGGAACAACCATAAAATGGCAGCTCCGAAAGTTAACTCTGAGTTTCTTGAGTCATAAGAACCTTGGTATGATAAGCTCCTGGTTTATCTTATAAGAATATATATATATTATATATATCTTTTACATTGCATGTCCATAATCCATGTGTTTTGCAGATCAGTGGGGAAGCTCAAGAACTCTTTTCTGTCCGCCACGGTCCAGTTCGAGCTGCACGGATTTTACCAGCCCCACAAATCAGTAAGTATAGATTGCTATGGTTCATAATTAAACATAATGGTTGGGCTTGATGATCTTAAAGGTCTTTTTCAACAAGAACAATCCTATAATTCCATAACTTTTTGTCTTTAATGGACCTCTGTCCAGATCATTGCTATAACCTGGTGTATTATCTACTTAGAATCAACCTGAGCCATTCTATGATTCTATGGAGACAATTCCATTTAATTTTAAACTGCCACCCTCAATAAATTTCTACAAGGATTATTTACTTCTCTTCCTCCTGCTGTGTTCCTTCTCCACTTTCATCTACAAATGTCAGCTTTGATGCTGCTTCCTTTCTGGTTTAGGGAATATCTGTGCTCAAAGCTCAGTCCAGAGATGTTAACGATTCTATTTGGAAACATTTAATATCTTTTGCTTTGTGGAATAAAAGAATGTACTTCTAATATGACCAAGGGATTTGGGGATTATGTTGGACTACAAATTTTAGTGCTAATTTGTGAATTAATTGGTGAGCTCAAAAAAACCCAGTATAGCCTGAGATATTATTGTTTAAATTATTGCAAAGCTAGTGAATTATAATAATTTAGAGTGTTTCAAAGAACATAAATGAAGACAGTTAAAGGTTTAATGGTTGCATTTTATGTTGTCTCCCTGATTTCCTGAGCAGAGGAATATACAAAGTATGAGTATGTGTGGTTCTGGAACTCTATTATAGGTTAAAGTAACTTAAAGCAAAATACTTTACAAGCATGTTGTGCCTTTTATTCTCTTTATGGGAACACTGCATAAATCCTGGTGAGCTATGGGGTTTTGGCTCTTATGTGTGTCGTTAAGTAATGGATGTCTATGCCCCTTCCTCTATCAGAGGAAAAAAAGAGGAGAAAGAAAAGTGTAAATGGAAATGGAAGTGAAGTAAATTAACTGAAGAACCTCTAAGTTTTTTTTTGATAGTAAAATAGTGCTGTCTGATTTTTCAGTCTATTAAGTTGCCCTGCTTATGAACTCCTTCAAGCTATTACTGTTCTTGTCTCTAAATTGCATATATTTAGCATCTGACCATGGTAATTGTTACATTAGAAAACTATTCAAATTAGCTCATATTAAATTAAGCCAAACCTTTTAAAAACATGTTTTGGGGCTCTTTTTACATGGCTTGGTTTAACTAAATCTTTGATTAAAAAGTACATGAATGTATCATTGACCAGTATCTGGAATCAGATAAAAGTAATGCTGTAATAAGAGGCCTTAGATAACTAACACATGAGCTTTAATGATTCTGAACCAAATAAAAGGAATTTGTAAAGGAGAAGCTGATTACCATCAGTAAGCTCAAACACTATTTTACTGTAAAGCTGTAAAAAGGGAATTATTGAAAGTAGGACTCTCTTGGTGGATGGATTTGGCACGTTCCTAGAAGCAGATCTTGGTTGGTGATAGCAAGCTCATTCCCAGGTGTGAAAGGAAAGCTCATGGTTTTCAACCTGGTGACTTTACAGTAGCAGAACTTAATAGTTTGTCAACTATTTTGTTAAAATCCTAGAGGCCTTTGATGTCAGATCCTCTGCTGCATCATGTGCTTCAGAGCATAAGAAAGCATTGTCTCAGAAGTGTTATTCCATACAGGCTCATTTTCAGGTGGGCTTATGGCAAAGGAGACCTCCTCAAATCTGATTTAGCAGGTTAGAAGTGCTCCTAGTAGCAGGAACGTGTGCAGTATCTGGAGCTGGCCTTGCACCCTGCCAGCTTGGATCTGGAGAGGTTTATTAGCTCAGGCTCTGTGCCATGCTAGAGCAGTTCACTGGCTCCTGGAACTGTTCTGACCTGGCAGCTATACTGCAATGTTCATGCAGGGTTTTGTCAGAGCTAACAGCCCAGGCAAGACCTGACCTGGCTCAGCACTGCAGCACTTTGATGTCTGTGTCTGTGGCATGGTTGTGTCTGCAGCCTGGATAAGAGGTGCATAAAGAATTGAGAGATTTCTGTAAATAATGCTGGAAAATGCAGACGTTAACTCTTCTCTGTGGACTGTTGCTTCAATGGCTTTGATTGTTTTCTCCAGCTTGCAATATAAAAGGCCTTTTTGGAGACTGAAGGTTTACACTGGGACCAGATTCAGGGCTTAAGAGAAGGGATGAAATCGCAAAGCTAATATTCAGAACGTGAGGACATTTCTATCTGGATGCTGTCAGTCTCAGAAATAAGAATACTAAGACTTGGCACTTTGCATGCCACATGCTGCATTAGCTGCTGAGCCATCTGCTTGGCACAGCTTTTTAACTTCCCCTGCTCTTCTTCCCTAGCAAATCTGGATGCTGTGATTGAGTTTAGTGCTTAATTGTATGTGTACAGGTGCTTGCTTTGCTGGGCGCTGTGTTTTCAGATACAACAAGCACGCAAAGATGTGTTTGAAGAGAAATAGATGGCACTTAGTGCTTATTGGAAGGGATAAAATAGTAAGGTAAATGCAAAACAAAGCTGGAACTCTGCCAGTTAAATTTAGCCTCCATTCTCTGAAGATGAAACTACAGTGGGTAACATCCTTGTACTTGTTGATAGCTTAGAGCAGAGGAGCTTGAGGGGTGACCCTCATGTTGATGAAGATGTGCAGGTGAGTGTCGGGAGGATGGAGCCAGGCTCTGCCCAGTGATGCCCAATGACAGGACAAGGGGTACTGGGGGCAAGCTGGAGCAGAGGAAGGTTCCACTGGAACAGAAGGGAAAAATCTGTCACTGTGAGGGTGACAGAGCTCTGGAGCAGGCTGCCCAGAGAGGTTGTGGAGTCTCCTTCTCTGAAGATTTTCCAAACCTGCCTGAATGTGTTCCTGTGTGATCTGCCCTGGGTGCTCCTGCGCTGGCAGGGGGCTTGGACTGGATGATCTTTGGAGGTCCCTTGCAACCCTTAACATTCTGTGGTATGAAATAAAAGAAAAAAAAAAAAGTCAAAGGTACTGGTTGAGGCTTCATCCCTGCAGGCATTCAAGATCAAACTTGATATGGCCCTGGGCAGCCTGATCTATTTGGAGGTGTCCCTACTGACTGCAGGGGGCTTGGACACGATAAACTTCAAGAGTCCCTTCCAACCTGATGCAATCTGTGAATGGTTAAACCAACTGTGAACCAAAGGAACCTTCTAGTTGAAGGATTGAAAACTAAAATGAACAGGAAAAGCTAAAATGACTTGAGAGACAGAGTAGTTCTGCATGTGACAATCTAAAACTCTTGAAGGTTTAAATATTGCTGCAGATTTATCTCTGGACTCCACTGCTTCCATCTTTGATGTCGGTAAAGTAAAACCTGAACCTCAAAAGCTGACTCAGCTTTCTGTGCAGGTATACTTAAAAGAGCTTTAATGTTGAGGTTGCTTCTTAAAGGAAGGCAGATGTGAGTGTTGTGGATGTTCAGCCACTTGGGTGGCTTAGTGGTTTGAAGTCCCTGAAGGCCAAAATAATTGCAGAGTGCGGCTAGCGGAGGAACTGGCCCTACAAGCTGAACAAGCAGCGAGGAGTGGGTCGGTGTAAGTGGGTCATGCAGGTGTGCATTGAAGTCTTGGGTGTTTTGTAACTGTTGTGTGGCTTCTTCTGCTGTAATGGATGTTAATGTGTGGGGATTTAGAGAAATTACAGAACAAGAGTTCTCAAGCATTGCAAGTGAGCCATTTATAGCTATTATAAGGCAGAAATTTGGAGGACAACTATTAAACCATATTCATTTCTTTGAAGCTGTGTGGAGTGACTTGTGTGCCACCAATTCAGGTCTGGCCACATCACATCCATGCTTCAGACCAATGCACCTTAAACTTTCACCAGATTAGACTGATGGCTGTTTGTTTGTTTAACAAGATGCAGTTGAAATGAAACAGTTTGAAACAGAACTCCAGAAACACTGATTTCTAGCAGATGTTTCAAGGCCATCTTTTGGTTGTTTTTTCTTCTTCGTGTAGAAGGCTAGGGAAGCTACAGCAGAGAATCATAGAAGGACATAGGTTGGAAGGGACCTCAGAGATCACCTACTCTAACCTCCCTGCCATGAGCAGGCATGCCTCTCAGCTAGACTTGGTTTCTCAAGGTCTCATTTGTGCTTGGGATCACCCTGACCTAGGTGCAGGACCCTGCACTTGGCCTTGTTGACCTTCATGAAGTTTGCTTGATCCCACCTCCCCAGCCTGTCCAAGTCCCTCTGGACACCATCTCTTCCCTCCAGTGCATCAACCAGACCACCCAGCTTGGTGTTATGTGCAAGAAAGCAGACACAAAATGGTAGAGACTGAGAAAGGTTGAGAAAGTTATTTTTTAATTTTATCCCTGAAAAACAGCAGCAAAACTGGGAGTGAAAACCATGCAGGGTGACCACCAGCAATGTGGCCTCCTGCAGCTCCAGATCCTGGTCGGCTGCTACACTGACACGGGGCAGGACCAGAGATGCAACACAATTCTCAGGTCACCAGCTAGAAATAAGAGGGGTTTAGCTGACCAGGAGCTGCACTGCATTATTAAATGGCCATGGTGGGATGTGATTGGTGGAATTGCATCCCAGCAAAACACACTCCATGGTGCATATGTGCTAGTGCTAAATAGGTCAGAACTCAACGTGGATCCAAAGCATTCCCTACCCAGGGCAGACAAGGCAACTTTTTGTAGGTTTGAGTGGCTTTTGAATTCCTCAGCTTTCCTTTGTGTTCTTCATTAAGGTGTGTTGCTGCTTCTTGTTGTCACTATTATTATGATTGGCATTCTTGAGAGGCCCAAGAGAGATCTATTCACAGTTTCATCAGCAGTACAGCCCATAAGCTGCTTTGGGCTTATGTGTGGATAACCTTTTGACTTCATCGAGTTCTAGATGTTGATTTGTAGGAAATTTCATTTTGCCATGGCTCTTATTTATTTATTTTCAGGTTTAAGGCCACTAACTGAAGTGAGATTTATTTTCAACTACATCTCTCATTTAGCTAAATGGAGCTGTAGATAAGGTGGTGCTTCGTTGGCGGGAGGGACAGTTTTCATTACTTTAATTGTGTGATTTGTCAGGATTTCCAGCTTTTTGTAAAAGCTGTAGTGTTATATGACAGAATTAAAAGGATTTAGAATAAAAGGAGTTTAAGAAGAAGACTTTGCCACAGGATTGCAATACTTTTTTTTGTGTGTGTGTGTAGCATTCTGAGGGGATTTAGCTGTTTTTCATTTCAATCATCCTGCTGCATTTCGTTAAAGACTCCGTGTGTGTGTGTGTGGAGCAGGTGTGCTCCACGTCAGCGCAGTGCACATGCAAATCAACACAATTTTACAAATCAAAATTAATCCACCAGAACTTGGAGGATTAAATCCCAGTGTGGAACTAGAAAGGGTTGCTGCCTCCATTAAGCGTTGCAGCGAACAACACATGTCGCTCGTTGCAATCTCAGGAATGGGACAGCTATTAACCTGATTTAGTGCCCTGCAGAGTCCTCAGAATAATGATCCTGGTCTAAAATAATGATCCTTTTCTACAGTATTAATATTTACAGTCTGAAAATATCTGTTTGAAGTAGAAAATGGATTGGAGGGTTTTTTATTTCTTTTTTAAATGAGAGCCTCGATAATTACAGGCTGGAATCAGAAGTTCCAGCACCTATTCCAACCAAAACAATTCTATGCTGCTGTGATCCTGTTGTGCAAATTCTTGCAGAGCTGTGATCCTGTTGTGCAAATTCTTGCAAAGCTGATGACACCAAGCTGTGTGGTGCGCTGGATTCACTTGAGGGGAAGGATATCATCCAGAAGGATCTTGACAGGCTTGAGAAGTGGGCCAGTGCCAACTGTATGTGGTTCAACAAATCCCAGTGCAAGGGCCTGCATCTGGGTTGGGCCAGTCCCAAGCACAAATCCAGGCTGGGTGCAGTGTGGGTTGAGAGTGGCTGTGAAGAAAAAGGCTTAGGAGTGTTGGTTGATGAGAAGCTCTCCATGAGCCGGTGATACCCTCACGCAGCCCAGAAGGCAGCTGTGTGCTGGGCTGCATCCAGAGGAGCGTGGGCAGCAGGGCAAGAGAGGGGATTCTGCCCCTTGACTCTGCTCTGCTGAGACCCCAATTCTGGTGCATCCTGTTCTGGTGTCCCCAGTATAGAAGGACACAGAGCTGATGGAGAGAGTCCAGAGGAGGCTACAGGGATGAGCCAAGGGCTGGAGCACCTCTGCCATGAGGACAGGCTGAGGGAGCTCAGGTTGTTCAGCCTGGAGAAGGGAAGACTCCAGGGGAACGTTAGAGCTGCCTTCCAATACCTGAAGGGATCCTACAGGAAGGCTGCAGAGGGACTTTTCATGAGGGTGTCTAGAGACAGGACAAGAGGGAATGGATTGAAGCTGAGGGAGAGCAGGGTTAGACTGGAGCAGCTGAAGAAGAAGTTCTTCAGTAGGAGGGTGGTGAGCCTCTGGAATAGGCTGCCCAGGGAGGCTGTGGGTGCCTCTTCCCTGGGGGTGTTCAAGGCCAGGTTGGAGGAGGCTTTGAGCAGCTGAGTTTAGTTGAGAGATGTCCCTGCCCATGATGGGGAGGTTGGAGTAAGATGAGCTCTGAGGTCCCTTCCAACCTTAGCCATTCTGTGAAGTTTTTACAACGCTGCAATTCTGTTGTACAAACTTAGCATAGCTGTTGTGAGTATTAAAAACTGATTTGTTTTGTTTTGTGTAGTTGTTTCCCTGTACTCTCCACCACCCTTTTCCCACTCACTGTGCCCTCCTTGTCACTGATCATAGAAGACCATAAAGCAGTACATAAATTCATGTCTCTAATATATAAAAAAGAAAGAAGTAGTATATTTAAGTACTTAAAGTAAAATCCTGGCTCCACTTAAATCAATGTCAGAACTCCTGGTAGTCAGCATTTCAGCCTCAATGCTGAGAGAGTAGCTAGGTGAGCAGGAACAAATGGAGTTCATCTGTTATTGTATTGAAGAAAACAAATTAGTTGCCCAATTCTTAAGAAGAATATATGTTTCATTTATCAATTTACAGGTCAGTACAAACAGTACAGCTATGACTCATAAAAGCCATTGGAATAATAGGAATAGAAAGAAAATACATTTGGCTCTTTTAGCTTACTTGTAAAGCTATTGTTGATGGTGAAGTTATTGATGTGACCCATTTGACTTTCTAAATACCCAAATGTGTAGGAGGGAAGACTTATCCTTGTACAGATGAGGGTACTGAGCAGGTTTTGTTACAAATTAATTGCATGTACCTGAGTTATTAATAATTAACAGAGTCTGTTATGTGAAAATGTATATTGTTAATTGTTGTGCCCTTCTGAATAATTGATTTAGTGCAGTGCACCAGTATTTGAGAATTAAAATTTGAACAGACTATTTCACTGATATTCTTTATAGATCAAAGGGTTTGGTGTATAATGGAGGGGGAAAAAAAATATAATTCCATTATTCCCACACATACATAACTGTCACAGAACCACAGAACCCTAGGGGTTGGAAGGGACCTCCAAAGATCATCCAGTCCAACCCCGCTGCCAGAGCAGGATCACCCAGGGCAGGCCACACAGGAATGCATCCAGGTAGGTTTTGAATGTCTCCAGAGAAGGAGAGCGGTTGTGGAGTCTCCTTCTCTGGAGACTTTCCAAATCTGCCTGGATGTGTTCCTGTGCAGCCTGCCCTACATGGTCCTGCTCTGGCAGGGGGATTGGACTTGATGATCTCTGGAGGTCCCTTCCAACCACTACCGCTCTGTGATTCTATGATTAAAAGAGCTCCAAAATCCTGGCCAGACTTTGCTACTTGTTTTGTTCCTGCTGTCTCTTTCAGAAGCCTTTCCAGTGTTCATAGCTCTGGCTGTTCTTGTATTTCTATTTCTACTCTTGTACAGGCTGTGAATTTTGTATTCTATGTTCAACATCCTTCCAAAAGCTTGGGCACCCCCAACAGGCTCACTGCACTTTGAAAGGTAACACTGACAGTACATCATGATTTGCTTTTTTGTTTTTGCTTTCCCTCTTATTAGGTGCCCAGAAATGTGATAACTTTGCTGAGAAGAGGCCTCTTCTTGGTGTGTGCAAAAGCATTGGATCTTCTGGGTAAGACTATTTTAATGGATACAGTTTATGGAGAGATTGGAATATCATCTAAATAAACCTTAGTAGATACAGCTTTAAAATTTTATTCCCTTTTTTTTTTTTTTGCTAGTAAGATAATACTGTGCAGTGCTTCTAAAGGCTGTTTTTGCCCCAGTCTGTTAGCACACATTTGCCTGTAGCTTGAGCTTTTTAGAAGGAACAGAAAATAGAGACTCTTGATCTAAAATAGACCAAGAGTTATTTGGAGTTTATTTTGTTCTCAGTGTAATCACAATGTTATGATTAGCCTTTTTCTGATAGTAATCCTGGTCAGAATTATTCCTGAGAAGTGTCTAAAGCCATACTTGTGTCTCAAAAAGGAATGAAAAGAGGCTTTCCAGCAGCAGTCATGTACCAAATGAATTAAAAGCACCAAGGAATTTCATCGTTACAGCCACTCGCTGTTAGTAAAACAAATCTTGATTCTACTGCTTTGGGTTAACAGTCTTGAGCTCTCTGGACAGTATTGTTGTATCACTCCTCTTATGAAAGAGGGCCTTAAGATATTTTGTGTCTGTTTGCTATATTGATTCAGATGATGCAAAGGATTTCTATCTATACCTGCAGGAAAATAATTGCTTTTCAAGGGTAATCCTCTACACAGCGACTCAAAGGCTAAAGAGTTGAAGTAAATCTTCTTACAGTAGTAGGACTAATTCTGTACCACACCCTTTTCAGTTAAGAATGCAATCACTCTGGGTGTGGAAGAAGTCTACCAAGTCTCTGTAAAATTCTCTGTGTATTGTAGTACTTTGTTAAACCAGAATGTTAATGTTACCTGTTTGAAAACAAAAGCCATGTAGGGTAGAGAAGGTAAGTGGCTTTCTGTTGATGTTTACAACTTGCTGAGCTGTTCACAGTGCCTTTTCGTCTTCCACCTCACAGAAGTGTGTGTAATCTCCTGAATAATTTCTTCTAAATAAGAGTGTATGTGACTGGTGATGCAAATAATGCTTTTGAAGGTCTTCCTGTCTTAATGCGGTGTATATATATATCTATGTAAAGGATACCTCAGCTAGAAAATCCATCATACCTTTGCTTTAGAAGCTGATACCTGAGAGAGGAATGAACTCTAAGGATTGCTGTTTTCACTGTGTTATTGTATCCATCAGTTCATGGCAAATATTTCACAGACTATTGGTAGTTTCTGCTTTTCTATGAAGAAAACTCTCATCCACCTTCAAAATGAATGGGTGGGTTTGTGCTTAGTGTTGTTTCCTGTGTATCTGGATGGTTGTGGACAAATAAAACAGCTTCTTTAATCCTGTATCTGAAGAAAAGGTTACATTTATTCTAGAGCTTTTATTCCAAAGCACTTGATTTTCACTACAGTCATCTCCTCACCTACTTTGGAGATTATGCTGGCTATGGCATGAAATACTGCAGCTGTCAGCACACTCCTGAAAATGTGCAGGGAATAGGAGGCCTGTTCTGTCTGCTGAAACGGCAGGTGAAATAATCAGTGAAGTGATGTGGCACTGACACTAAAATATTCCCCATTGAACAGAAAGGTAAACAAAGTGTCTGCAAGACTGAGCAGTTTCCTCAAAGGCAGCTAGGCCAGAGCAGATCCAGAAGTGAAATCCAAGTCTTCCAACACACAATCAGTTACCGTGATACATTAAACCGCGTTGCCTTTCTTTAACATAAACTGAATGAGATTGGACATGGCTGTGACAACAGGGGCAGTGTCCTTATCTCTGCGAGACGTAGTGTCCAAAGAAAGCAGTTCCACCAGCACAGCCCCTCTGCCCTAATCCCCATCCTCACCATGTTGCCACTTTTACAGGAGAAATGTGTCACCTCCTGAAATGCTCCTGCGTCCTCTAGCAGTGTTCTCCCGGTGGGGTTTTACCCAGGTTATCACCAAAGCTCTGTCAGAGTCATTTACCCAGGCTTTTGATCCTTCCCGCAGCACTTAGCCATTGCTGCTTTCCGAGATCTCCGCCTTGACCGCTCTGAAACGGCGACTCGACATTTGAGAGTTGTTTTGTCTTTCAGGACTATCTCAGTGAGATATTGATGTGGTGAAGTTAGGAGCTGGGATTTCGTGGTTCTCACCACTAGTCTGCATTAGTGGTTACCATCAGGAAATTCTTCTCTTTGCCTTTGGCTGTAAACTAAATCACAGATTCATAGAATAGTTTGGGTTGGAAGCGGTGTTCAAGATCATCCAGTCCCAACCCCCCTGACATGGACAGGAGCACCTTCCACTAGGGCAGGTTGCTCAAGGCCTCAGCATTCTGGCCTTGAACACCTCCAGGAAGGGAGCATCCATCCTCCCCAGGCAACACTGTAAAGAGTTTCTTCCTAATCTCCAGTCTCAATCTCCCAGTTTAAAGCCATTCCTCCTCATCCTATCACTACAAGCCCTTGTGTAAGCTCCCTCTTTAACACTTTTATACACAGTAGTGAGGGAAATATGGTTTTAGAAATGTATTCTTTTTAATACAGAACATTTGTTAAGCTGGAATCCAAAGAATTGTCAATTAGTCATGAATTAATAACTTTAAATTATTGACATATTAAATAACTTCAGTATTTTTCATGATCCCTCCTCTGTGCCTACTTTAATGGATAGGAGTTAATGACTCATTTTGCCCATGCTAATACACTAGGCCTTAGTTCCTTCATTGTGAAACAAAGGTAGGTATAAAAATACTTGCTACAAAATAATGCTTGTCTGAAATCAGTGTTGAGATTTATGTTTCATTCCTGGGCTTGTGCTTTACCCAGTAGAAGATCCCTTTGTTAATTTACAGTTTGCTCTGCAGATCCCCTGATATTTTACATGCTGCCTAATGTTTCCTAATTTGAAGTCTTAAATTCTTTGTGACAGTCGTGGCTGAGAGCATATGCTTAAAAAAAAATGATGTTAGTGCATCTAATATTTCTAACTTTGAAATTAATTTCTGGAACCTGCTTTATGTGAAAATTCTGAAGAGAGAGATTTGCCACGAATCCAAATCCTTACATTCTCCCCAGTGGGTGAGGAAGAGGAAATTTGTATTTTCCAAGCTTTACCCTCCATCTAAGTTTCTGACAAGCTCTTGGTACACATGTTTTTATACTTTAAAAGTAAAATTTTCCATCTAGTAAAGCGACTGAAATGTCTAGCATGGGGGTTGGTCTAGATGATCTTTAAAGGTCCCTTTCCAACCCAAACTGTTCTATGATTCACTATATAATCTTCTCAAAACAATAGTTTTCACAGCCCCCAAAAAGGATGCAGTCTTGACACATAAATGGGAAACAGATTGTGTTCCTTGGCTGATGCTGCCCTGCTGGTTTAGATGTTGGTTCAGTCAACTTCAGTCTTAGATTACAAGATTTGCAAATTAAAGGAAAACCAAAAAGGAAAGACCATCTGCATAAATTTTGTTTGTGTGGAGTTTTGGAGAGGCGTGTTTACTTTGTTCTCGGGGCTAGGATAAACAAAGCTTCATACCCACACAAAACAAATTGCTGCATTTCCCCCCCCCCCCGCCACCCCCCCCCTTTTGGGTACATATTAATGAATTTTCTGGGTGGTGAAACATCAGATTAGTACTCTGTAACATGAACAGAAAAATTGTTTGGTGTTCTTTTTTTCCCCCCTTCCTGCAAAGAAATAGTAGTGGTGGCTGCAAAGCTGCATGACCCAACTAGTCAGTGTGTGCTGTTTGGAGCTACTCAGTTTAAAGATAATTAGATAAGACAAATTATGTTACATGGACATACATTCCTGGTTTGGGTTGTTGAAGCCATAGTTTGGAACATGCTGGATCCACAAAACATCTTCAACTACACCAGAGAGGTCCAAAATGCATTTGACAAGCTTTTTTGTTCTGCTCAGTTGTAAAAGCACTGGTATCACTAAGTAAATGCTTCACTTTAACTAATGGAGAGGTTTAAGTGAAAGTTGACCAGAGTAATTTTGGTTTATTTTAGATTATTAAGGATGAAATAATGCTTTGGAGAGTGGTTTGCAAATCTGCCCTTCAGTGAATGATGTAGGTAACGAGAAACCTAACAAAACAGAAATGGCCATGCCGGGAGGGGAAAAACCCAGCAGTCTGTGTGGGTGCATTTATTTTTTCCTAATGATGAGAATTATTTCAGCCACAAGGTTTGCAAACAGTTGCCTGAAAAATTGTGAGGTGCAACTGAGTCTAATTGCAGCAGGAAGAAGAGAGTGAACACAGAGGAAGGAATTTGTTTTGCTTTGCTGCTGAGGCTGCTTTGCCATGAAGTGTGGTCTCACTCGCTGTAACGCTTTGTCCTCTTCCCCATCCCTCTTTTAACAGAGCAAAATAAAGGAAGTAGAACTCCTTTAAGTGATTTGTCCCAGCAAGTACGTTTCTGGGTAGCAGTATTTCATCTTAATTATCATTCAGTAGGAGATAGGGGGGAAAAATGTTGAGGATCTCATTGAAATGCAACTTTCAGCCATCCTTACAGAAAGTATTTGACACTTTGGTGCACGTGTCCTTTGTCCAGTCAGATGCAGATGATATATGATAATCAGCATGATTACAGCTAATTGGAAGATCAGTTATAGAAGATTAGAAAGTAAGAGTTTGAGGCCAGTGGACTTTCCAGCCTTCTCCATTATGGAGAATGAAGGACCACAATCAGTAACCTCTGCAGCCAGCCCGTGGTGTGTGCTAGGCTTCTAGCATATAATTTTAGAAAGACATTAAATTAATGATGTCAAGTGGTGGACAATCATGGGTGGCTTGAAGAGTTGGATGGAGGTTGCTTAAGGGCATGAGAAGCAAGAGGTAATCTTTTGTAATCATGGGAGGAGAAAGGACATAAGGGCAAGTTAAAGATGGAGCAGTAGCTGGAGCAAACAAAATGTATAACTTTGGCTAGCCAGCAGTTTTTTTTTTCATTGCTGTTCAGTTTCCAAGGCAAATCAGTTGGCAGCAGATATTCAGGAAGCAAGGCATATTAATGTGGCCACTCCAGATTAAAACCTACTGACCTTAGCACAGGTTCAGCTCAGGAAGGTGTTTGTGTGGGAGTGTTAAGGTTTAGGTAGAAAGCAGCTTTCCATGAGTAAGAATAGAAACAAAGTGTTAATGTTTTATCACATTAATAGTTTTGCAGTCACATGAGCTTGTTCCTTATCTGACAAGGAACTGGTTAATGCTCAAATCTAGAGTCCAGTTCTAAGTGTCTGTGGCTTTTAACGTTTAAAATTAGCTAGCTGTGAAATGATTTGTCAGAGACAAATAGCAAAGCTTTCTGGAAGGATCACCCAAGAGAAGGAAATTAGCCATGATGAATGAAGTTCTTGTTCACAGTTTTCATACTGCTCAGAGGGACTCTCCCCAGAATATTTTTGCTGGAATTCCATGGCAGATGCGGTGGTTGTGCTGTGGACTCACCCAGCGATGCCAGAGACTGAAGCACGCAGTGAGTGTGTGAAGGGTGTATCCACTCAAGATACAACACAGCATGTGTTTTTTTTCAGATCAGACATAAAAAACCTTGGACAGATGGTTGTGATTTTTTTTTTTTTTATTATTGTATTGGACACCATGAAATAGATTTCATGAAGTTCATTAAATAATTGTGGTCTTTTATTGAAAACTATGCAAAATTGGGTCATTCCACCCCACCCCCCCCAGTCTGATTTTTTTGGAAGCCTCTTGAGGATGTTCAAACTAAACTTTCTAGAGAGCAGACTTAATTTAATTGGTTTTATTCTAGAAAATAGAGTAGAGGCTTTAAAGCTGGGTAAAGCTGCCACATTTCTGTTACCTTTGAGGGACCGAGTCCCAAAGGCTCTTGTGCTATTGAAAAACTGTAAAGCATCATTAACTGCAGAGTGTGTGCTGGCCTATCAACTGCCCTGCAAAGATTTCCTTCCGTTCTAGCAGATGAAAAACATTATCCTCTCTGGTTATTGTAGGGAAAATCAGTTCAGTCTTAACATGTTGTGCGGTGGTAGCTTTTAAGATCCTGAGAGACGCAACCCCTGCATAAAGTAGTTTAAATTCCTTTTAGTGCTGTTGGATTTGATTGTTATGTGCTAAAGATAGCAGCATTCTTCAGCTGAAAAAGAGCTCTTCAGATCTCAGAATTTTGTGTGTGTGTGTAGCTTGTTACTATAATTATATTAATGTACTTCAACTATTTTTGCAGGGCTGAGGTAATGTTTACTGGGAGCTCCGTGAGTTTTCTCACAGATCCAAACCCTGGGAGATACAGCTCCCAATGGGATAAGGTAGTGTTGCCATTTGTAAATCCCGAGGGTAGGAAAGATCTGGTGTCTTTCTGATGCACCAAATGTTTGCCTGAGTGAACCGTAGTAAGAAATCACCTTTGAACTATAATAAACTGTTAATCTTGGATCAAAACTGGAAGGAAGAAAATGAGTGTTTGGGGTCAAACTTTGACCAGTTGGTGAGAACTATGGCTAGTTTTGACCTTCTAAAGCTTTGATTTATGAAGCTGTAAAAAGATAAACCCTTTTCTAAGCGATCCTTGGGATACTGTGGAGGTTTGGGAGAGCAGATTTCCGAGCTGAGCAATAGTTTCGTTTTACTGCAGTTCCAACCCCCCGTGTGTGTAATGATACGGGGAGGAGATGGAGGGAAGGAAGTAGCCCTCTGCTAAATGCACAGGCAGATAAAACCAGCTGGAGCACATACCTTCCTGGAGTAACTTGTCAAAAGAAGCACTACAGGGAAAAGATAATGCACAACACCATTATAGGCAAAGCTGCTGGTTCCAGGGCCACTTTAAATTCCACTTTAAATTATTAAATACTGTAAACGCTATAAAGTTAATTAGAAGAGGAACAAACTCTACAAAGATAAATGTGTTTTCAATATGTTTCCAGGGAGGGTACAGTAGAAACCAGTGAATGAGAGGAAATTTATTTCTGGCAGCACTCTAGACATGGAACTGTGGTTGAACTTTTTACCCTAATTACGTCCCCGCTAATGCCTGCAGCGGTCTGGAATCAAAGTGGCCCTTCAGGCCCTGGAAAGTCTCTGATGTGGCGAGCGTTTGTTGTGTGATGAGGGTTACTTAAGGAAAAAAAAAAAGAGAGAGAGAGAGGGGGGGAAAAAAAAAAAAAGGAATATTGTGACAGGATTTTTCAAAATTTCTCAGTTGCCACCCACCTCACTTGTTGCCTACAAAAATAGGGTAATTGTTTGCATCTGTGTGTTTTTGTCTGTCTTCGAAATAACTGTTATAAATCAGTGTGACAGAGCACAGTTGAGGATTATATTTTCTTTTCTTATATGTTTTAGGGTTATTTCTCTGTTATGTGCTGTGAGATGGATTTTTGAGTACGTTGCAAAACAGAAATTTCAGGATGCTTTAAGCTGTTCTCTCTCTCTCTCTGAGGATACTAACACCATTGGTTATTGATGCTGTTTAATGGTTTTTTCCTGAAGAGCAGCTGTCACCTCGTGTTCGTAGTTTGAGCAGCTAATTGCAAACTGCAGTAACTTACAGCCCTTGTATCGGTACTGTCACACAATTGCTGCCACTTGAGCAATTCGGTACAGCTTGACGGTGTTTGAACTTCACATGTGTTACTAAATGCCATTTTCTCTCTTGCAGTCATCTCTCTGGAGTCCTTCTTGTCCTTTTTCTTTCTTTCCTTCAGTAATATTAAATGTAGAGAGGAAAGGTCAAGGGAGTTTGCTGAGCTCGAGCATTTATGTATGGATTAGATGCTTTTAAATCTCTGAAGTATGGAAAAAAGGCAGTAAGAACACAATAAGTGGAATCCATTTAAAAAAAAAAATCTGATGGAATTATTCTTTAGTTCTGCTCTGGTTTTGCAGCAGAGCGAAGATACTTTTGGTAGCTTCAAAATGTTAGATTTACAAATCATTTCAGATGCGTGATGGAGGAAATCTTCCCTTCAGTAATTTAAAATAGAGATGCAAAAGGCCTTTTGTGAAAAAGCTGTAATGCATGTTCTTTTAAAAAAAAACAAACCCAGAAATATCTTGCTTAATCCTTTTTATTTCTTTAAATTCTGCCTAGGGAATATACTGACAATATCACCTGAGGACACCCTTTACCCCATTTTTGGATGATTGCTTACCAACTTGTCTTTAAAATGAATTGTGGTTGACATTATTAATGGAGTATTTGTACAGTATAATTATCATATTTTACAGATGAGGCTTTAAGAGCATAACAAGAAAAGTTCTAATCCATTTTGCCTGCACCATGTGAGGGACTCTATTTCCCATTTCAGTATTCCCATTTCAATATTCCCATTTCAGTATTCACACTCTTTGGTGTGAGTGCAGTGTTTCTGTGTGCCTTAGCCATTCTAATTCCTCCTGAAAATACCAGCAACACCTAACTATGAAATTCCTCCAAATATGAAGAAAAGAGGTCCAGTAAAGGAGGTGGCTGTATCAGTGGCTTCACTGAGAGAAAAGCTACGTAAACTTTTTCACTGTGTGACAGAGCCCTGGAGCAGGCTTCCCAGAGAGGCTGTGGAGTCTCCTTCCCTGGAGAGGTTCAAAACCTGCCTGGATGCATTCCTGTGTGATCTGCTCTAGGTGATCCTCTGGCTGGGGATTTGGACTGGATGATCTTTCAAGGTCCTTTCCAGCCCCTAACATTCTGTGAGTCTATGATGAGCTAACACTTTTTCCTCGTGTTAAACAATTCATGTAGGAGCTGACCCCTAAGGGTCAGCTGACCCCCTTCATTTGGTTGCTCATGGTGCGCCTTGCTAAGAGTCCCTATTTTCAGCTGCTATTTCAGAAGTTTCAGGCATTGGAATGTGCTGCCTAGGGAGGTGGTTAAGCCACCATCCCTGGACATGTTTAAAGGTTGTTTGGATGTGGTGCTTGGGGATATGGTTTAGGGGTGAACTTTGCAGAACAGAGCTATCGGTTGGACTTGGTGATCCTGAGGGTCTTTTCCAATGTGAATTTGTGTGATTCTGTGGAGTTCAAACCAGCTTGCATTGAGTTCAGTTACAGTGAGCATCCTGCACGTTTGTAGAACATGGGCTGCCATGGCAAGCCATGAAGTAAATCAGGTAAGATGTAAGAACATATAATTAGTGGGCACTTAGGAAGAATTTTGGCCTACCTGATGTGAGCAGAATGCCACCGAGGCTTTGTTGTTCACAGCACTTTTCAAGTGCTTTAACTGTAAGATCTAAGCTTCTCCCTGCCTGACTTCAGTCATATGCACTCTAAGCCCCTCTAATGCTTCCTTTGAAATGGGATTGTTTTCAGGCTCCTCAAAAATTGTAATTTGAGCCATATACTAGCATATAAACAATTAAGGTTTAGTAGATGTATAAGTGACTGAAAGATGTCTTCTAATGATGGCTATCACGCAGTTTGAGGCAAAGGCTGTTTAATAGAGAGGTGATGAAGAGCTGCACAATCCCCTGCGTTTCTCCTGATGTTGCTAATGACACCAACAGCAAAGCTATTTTAGATAAAACAGGTTGGTACAAGGCTTGCTGTTTAATGTTGAATCCAGAAAAGTGCTTTTGCATGGGGGTTGGGATGGCGGGACAGGCGGGCGTGGAGCTGCTTACTTCATTTGGCCTTTGGTGGTGGTGATTACATGTGAGATGAGAAGATGCCAGTAGGCCTGTCAGAGCCATGAATCACAAGGTAAATCAGAGAAGAGAAAGAATAAACTTGAAATCTAAAGAAATTTGTTGCAAGAATCAACAGGATGAAATATTTGGTCCTTTGTAATACTTTCACCATGTTAACAGTTGTAGGTAAAGGCAGCTTTGGGGTATTGGTTATCGAATATTCAGTCACACCCAAGCTGAGACTTCCTGGCACCAGACTGCAGGGAAATGTGACACTCAAAATGGTTGAGCAAAGACCTCTCTCTGTATTTTGGAAGAAGCTTCAGAAGAATGACTTCTTTTGACTCTCTGTCTTTAGCTTTTGATAGAATTCTTTGTTAAACATAACAAATAATGCCTCAAATATATACAATTCGTGTGCATATGTTTTAATAATCAGCTGCCATCTCTACTAATTATGCTGTCTTCTGATATGCCACTGATGAGAAAGCAACTAAAAAAGTGCTTCAGAATTAATTAAAACCCCCCCTTTGATACTGATTTGGAGTTTTCTACATGGTGGCAGTTTGTAAAACCTAGGGCTAGCAGTGGCTGTAAGTGGCTCCCCGAAATGCTGTTTGGTTTCTAGGTGTGCTGGGTAAAATTTGGCTAGAGGTGAGATATTTCAGCATCAATTTGCTCTCAGTGTGGTTCTCCCAGAAATCAGATATTTTTCTGTGAAGCTGTCACATGTGGCTGCAGGAAAAGCAAAAAATCTACTGTTATTATTTTGGTCCATCCTGTATGATCATGAAGATCAGTGTAGCATTTATCATAATAGAAATTATATGCATGTGTATCCATGTCACTTCTGCTTCATTTGACAACAAGACAACTCTTTAATTTCTTTCATTCTGTATTTTTGGAGGAAACACATCTACCAGATTGTAAGCTTAAGCAGCTGAAATGTTATTGATAGAGGCAGAAGAGGAATGCAGTCGTGTTCTACTCAGAAGTTAATCTTTACTCCAAAATTTACATTTCTCCAGCTGAGCACATATTCATAGACTGGTCAAGAAGTGCAGATCTCTAACTTTTGTGTCAAAGGACTGTTTGCTTACACACAAGAGCAAGATTTAGTCCAGAATATATACCAGAAAAAAAACCCTAAAATGCTTCTGATCTGAAAAGTGGAGCTCCAGATGTACTTTTCCTCAGTGATAGCTATGGTCAAGTAAGCCTCGTAGAGAAACAAATCTCTTGAGACGCCGCTAATCGTCCTGTATTAACTAACTGGAAATATGATGGGACAGCTATGTTTTGTAACATGTGGTATGTCTCAGTCAAGTGGAAAGTGTGTCACACTCTAGTCTCTCTGCAAGAGCATGCCACAGCTGAAAAGCCAGCTTGTGCTATATTTTACACTTCAGCGACAGACGTGCCACATGCCACAGAGCGAAGCGATGTGATACAACATGCTGCACTACAGAAAGGTGGGCTGGGAGGGGGGGAGCCCCTTGTATGGCTTTGGTTAGCTTTCTGTGTTTTAAAATGTAAAGCCAACACAACCCCACCCAATCTAGAAAGTCTTTTCTGATGACGAGAATGGGTGATGGTTGTTATGTGCTGAGAACACAGCAGTTGAGATGTGTCACGTGCTGTTGGTAACGCAGAGTGGGGGAAGAGCCATCTGCTGCCAGAACTGGGGTCATTTGGAGGTTGCTAATTATTGTAGTATTTTTAAGGATTCCCTTTCCCTTTTATAGATTCATAGATTCACAGAATGGTTTGGGTTGGAAGGGACTTCAAATATCCTCTAGTTCCAAATCCCCTGCCACGGGCAGGGATACCTTCCGCTAGAACAGGTTGCTCAAGGCGCCATCCAACCTGGCCTTGAACACCTCGAGGGAGGGAGCATCCACAACCTCCCTGGGCAACCTGTTCCTGCGTCTCGCCACTGTCATTGTAAAGAATTTCTTCCTAATTTCCAGTCTAAACCTCCCCTCCTCAAGCTTCAGTTCATTCCCCCTCATCCTATCACTACAAGCCCTTGTCAAAAGTCCCTTCCGAGCTTTCTTGCAAGGCCCCTTTCAGACACTGGAAGGCTGCTATAAAACCTCCCCTTACAGTGTTTTAGGTTTCTCTCTTTGAGCCAGTGCCTATATTCTTTAGTATCTGTTATTAAAACACCAGCATGTAGTTAAAACAGCCTTGATTTTTCCAGTTGTGGATGTACAACACAAGTCTTCCTGATACCTCAACTACAGCTGGGAAGCAAAGGAGCTATTGATTTAATTGAACAAAAGTGGACATAATAGATGTCAAAAGTACACAGAACTGAAAAAATCTGTGACCTCCATCAGTTCAGAACATCTGTTCCAGGACTGTCAAGAAAATTTACATTTTCACATTCTTCCCCCATGCAGCCCTAACTCTCTCCTCCCATATTTATCTGTTAATAGCATAAGTAAGTGTTGCTGCCTTGCAGTACTAAGTTGAAGTCAAAGCAGTTTAAAATCTGGTACATGCTTTCTATTTTGTTTTGGAAGCTTATTTTGTTGGTGATAATTTTTATCTGTTCTGATCTCTTTAAAGAAACAGATGCAGTGTTTTATGCTTGTAGAAGAGGAGAATGCAGGGGTTTTTTCTTACAGAAAGCCTTATTAATCTCCAGATGAATTTGCTGATAATAGATTATTCTTTTTTCTTCTGTTCTTGTTTGTGATCATTTCATACTTGTCAACAAGCTGGAGCATTTTAAACTGTTTTTAAGGGAAAGCTTTCTGTATATTAGTTGTATCTGAGGGCTTTTTTGACACCTTTTAAAAAGAAACAGCAACATCTGGAACTAAACAGTTCAACATAACTGCAGCTTTGGCCCACAATACTTTGCTCTAAGCGTTTGAAAGGTGTCTGAAATTCTCATATCTAAATTTTAAAGATGGGCTGGCAGCTCTTTTCCACAGACATGAGACTTCTGTGTTGTCTACTAAAGTTAGGATGTCCTGTCTGACAGGAGTTGATATTAAATACTGCATTCCAATGTCTTGCTGCATTATTAATACAGCACAGGCTCCTTTCCCCCCTCCGCCCCCTCAGCTATGCTCTTCCCCTAGTGCTTTTTGGATAACAAACCTTTTGAATCAGGACTTCACATGCTGTGTGTTTTTGTGAAGTGTCTCATATGTTCGTGGCACTGTGATAAACGCTATTTGTGGTGCATGTGTGTAGTATGTCCATTATGTGCTATTGTTATGATAAGTGGCTGCACTTGATCTCCTGGAGGGGAGTGCTGGCCTTGCCACTTACAAGCGGCACTTGACAACTGATTCATGGGATGGTAATTAGAACAGCTTCACGGGAGTCTGTATATCTAACACTTTCAACAGCAAATATCAGCTAGTGAACAGAAAAATAAGGATAAAACAGTAGGGAAGAAGCTGTCTTAGAAGCCAACAAAACCCAGGGATTTGATAGAAGAAACCAAGGCTCATAAGCTTCTGAAATAGAGCAGAGACTGAAAGATGTGCAGACAGAGAACAACTTATTTTTTCTCCTCCAAATAAATGAATTCCAAATATTAAGTCTTGGGGGGGGGGTGGGGGGGGTGTGGACCTGATGATCTCCAAAGGGCCTTTCCAACTCCTGCCATTCTGTGATTCTGTGATACAGAGAGTATAGAAATAGCACAGCAATTCCTCTGGCATGAAATTAGCTTTTTGTTAGAAGTTCTTAAATCTCTTCCTAAGGTCCACTGTTGTAAATGTTTTCCTAAGTTGGGGGTATCTTATCACAGCTCTTTAATTAAATTGATCCAGAGTTAATAGATTCTAAAAACAGAAGTGATTGCTCTTGAGAGGAACAATGTGCACAAGACCAAGTAGAGCATTTCAAAACCACTTGCAAATAGTAGCATGAAGACAGACATGAAGAATAAGGCAAAGAATTTACTTGCTTTACAATAAGCTTGTTTTAATGTGCTCTTACCATTAAGTATTATTTGGACAGTATAGCAAAGCTTGTAATCATATGGCAATGTAATTTATTTAATTACAAGCTTTGCCTTTTAATGAAGTTTAGCTTCATTAAATGCTTTTAATGAAGTTGAACAAAACCATTTTTGCTAAGACAAAATGGACATAGCTGGCTTATGTAGATATGACATAATGTGGTTGCTTAACACATTTGTCTTCTGTAATTGACAGAATTAATTTAGACCTGGGCTTCTAGTCATGACAATACAAATTTATCTGTAAGCAGGAAAGGTTCACACAGTACCATACCTTGCAGTAAAAGGTAGTTTATTTTCACCCACTTGAGGAGAGGGATTTATGTCACCTGAGAGACAGGCAGACAAGATGCAGGCAGTGGAATACAACCTTCAGGACCAACAGAGCACTGTTGAGCCTCAATTTCTCTCAGAGACCACAGAGACCAAAACCAGTCCTTGCTGAGGCAGTGCTCAATTGTTTTAGGAGTTAAGACTCTGCACAATGGAGAAATCCCTTGCTTGTGAAATTACAGAAACAAAATACTGCTAACCTTGAAGTCAGACAACTAGAAGGGGAAGTGCTGAATGGCGTTTTTAAGCATTAGCATTGGGGAGATGTGGGGATCAACACTTCAGAAGTTGTTTTGATCTCTTTCATGAACTTCCACTGAAGTTCCTTTGAGTGGAGTGGTACCTCTGCTCCCAGCCCTTTGTGTCTTTGTTCTGCCTACCTGCAATAGTGTTGTACAGGAACTGATGTGCACTAGGTCTCCTTTTATCCATTTCCTTTGTTCAGAACTTGCACATTGCGCACACAGATGGCTGCGCTCCTCTTTGTCTGGTGGCCGTTTTGGCACCATCACACAAGTCCCACCTTTTATACCTTCCACACAAGAGCAAGCAGTGTGGTTTCCTTCTGCTATATCTCTTTTGGGTATTCAGGCTGAGACTTGTAGTTTACCTGTACCCAAATGGCTCCTGCAGAGTTGATGACTGTGTGAAAATACTTCTGTTATATGCCCATGAGGATGGTGAGGTAAGAGGATAAGATGAACTTGTTTTACTAGACTTGATCAAAATATTGGAGGAAGGCAATGGAGTGAAGTTTGTATCTCTTGGTATTTAACACAAACACTTCAGAGCTGTATCAAATAATTTCCTCTCTTGTATTTAAAGGATTAGATTTAGCAACATGTGTCTGAGATTGGGACAGGTTTTTCTTATTTAGAAATAAGTGCTTCCATGCTTATTGCAATTTGTGGTACACTTAAAATGTCTCTGCTGCTTTGTGTTTCGCTGCTGCACACACATTTTGGGGAAGTGTCACTTTCTCCGAAATCTTACTCTGCTTTTCCTGCTTTTGAATGAATCTGTCAAGTACCAGCCACTGAAGCAAGAAAATTACTTACAGAGTTGAGTTTTCAAGCTTTATTGTGAAGAGCTGGGATGCAGAGAGCCAGAGAGTTTTAGGAGGCTAGATGGCAAAAGTCTGAATGAAAGCTTTTCCTTCACTGATGTTTAAGGAATAGATCATGGAATCCTTGAAATTATTTGTTTGCTGGTTTTAAGGTTTTGTTCTGATGTGCCTCCTTCAGAGGGCTTGAAAACAAATCTTGCAACATAAAAGTCTTTTCCACTTTATTGCAGATTAGTTAGCAACTGGATTGCTTTGGATGGCTACTGACTGATGCAAAAGATAATGCAGCGAGTTTGTGTGGGGAACAGACTTCAAAGCTGGAAAAGCAGAACGTGTACAAATTCTGTCTTCAATAATAAGTAATTTCATAAAAATAAAATGATCTAAATGTTGGAACAACTTACCATAAAAATAGAGAACTCATTGTTGCTTGGAGTCTTTTAAGGCAAGATTAGGTTGCTTGGTAAAAAAATAATTTCTTTGAGCTTCTGGGATTTTGTGTGCATGGCCTGGAAAGAGAAGATGATTCTTTGAGTACTGAAATCTGTTAATCTGAGCAAACCTTCTTCAAGGCCTTGGGGAGAACAGAATTGCCTTTGTGGTCACAACATTCTAATTATATTACTCCAAAGATCAGAATCAAATCTCACGCTTCAGCTTTCCAGTGTAAAGGTTCAGGAAGGAATTTTTCCAATATACAATTAATTAACTCTGTAGTGTGCACTCTGCTTTTCTTTTGCTTTTCTTGCGCGTCTATGAAGCATCAGAGAGAGACCACAGCTAGAACAGGTTACTGCGTAATCCCAACCACTGCCCTGTGATTTAGAGCAGGGGTAGATTTTTCTCTGTATGTTAGATCAAGAGGAAAAAGGTTCAAGTTGTGCCAAGGGAGGTTCAGGTTGGCTATCAGGAAAAATTTCTTCACAGAAAGGGTTGTCAGGCATTGGAACAGGCTGCACAGGGAAGCACCATCCCTGGAGATGTTTAAAAGATGTTTGGATGAGGAGCTTAGGCACATAGCCCAAGAGCTGTGTACAGGGAGATGTGAGGTTATGGTTGGACTCAAGCTTAAGGTCTTTTCCAACCAGGTGATTCTGTGATTCAGTGACTCTGAAGAGAGTCTAGCTGTATATTCTGTGCAGATGGAAAAAAATAGCTGTTGGCCAACCAGCTTCCATCTTGAGTTTTGCTTTTTTATAATCTTTTTTTAAAATGCCACAGTTAATTGGGAAATGCCTGACCTGAAGAGTGCCACCTGAAGGCCTGTGCTTAGCTTTCTCAGCGAAGGCTCTGTTTCAGTTTTATGCTTCTCAGACTTGGGGGTTTTTTGTTTTCCTTTCCGGACTCATGAGACCATTCTCTAATTGATGTCCATTCTCTCTTTGAGTGGGATGTTGTTCCTCACATGGCAGCAGGGAGGAAAGTAAACACTTGTGAGCAGGCAGGGTAAGGTCTTTCTAGGCACAGAAAACTTTGGCCTGATTCTGGTTCCATCAGTCTTCTCCTGTTGGCCATATAAAAAGTGGGTGTTCTGTGCAGCGTATTTGTCTCTGTGTGCAAACATTTTACACAGCTTTTATAAACTGTGTGACTCATAGCTAGCAAAGCTGTGAAGAGGTGGTAGTTGTGTTGTGATGCATAAGCACAGATGTAGTCAAGTGCCAGCTGTACAAGGCATCTGTTATTTTTGTTCTATCCCTGCACTGCAACAGTCAAATAGAAGAGAAGAGCTGGAGTGTATTTGTTAATGCCAACCTTTTGAAGTCGTCTCTGAATCTGTGTCTCTTACCTTGTTGATACCCCTGCATTAAAGCAGCTCTTTTAACTATCAGGATACAGAATGAAAATTTGTCAATAATCTCTGGGAGCAGTTTGCAAAAGTTTTAGTTGTGACAGACCACAAAACCCCAAGTGTTTTCACATTCCTGATTTTATCATTCCTCTCTACATAATCATCACTGATACACTGAAATATGATCATAGAATTGCAGAATGGTTTGGGTTGGAAGGGATGTTCAAGATCTTCTAGTTCCAATCCCCCTGCCCTGGATATGGACATGTCCCACCAGCCCAGGTTGCCTAAGGCCTCATCCAACCTGGCCTTGAACACCTCCAGGGAGGAGACATCCTCAACCTCCCTGGGCAACCTGTTCCAACGTCTCTCCACCTTCATTGCACAGAATTTCTTCCTAACATCCAGTCTCAATTTCCCCTCTTCCAGCTTAAATCCATTCCCTCTCATTCTGTCACTACAATGATGAGGATTCATGATCAGCCAAAAGAAGGGTATGACAGAATATCAATTATTCAAGTGACAGGATTATTACCCTTAGCTTTGTTGGAACAATACATGTTAGAAGGAACATACCCTGCAGTTGTAGTCATGTAGTTAGCTATATTCAGTCAAATCAGAATGGAGCTGTTCAAGACAGACTTGTTTGCTAATAATAATCTATATTAATGATGCTAATATAATTTTAGCTGTATCAGCTTCTGGGATATCTGTTTTGAAATAAGGCTCTGTGGGGTCAGCTGACCCCCTTCATTTGGTTGCTCATGGTGCGCCTTGCTAAGAGTCCCTATTATCAGCTGCTATTTCAGAAGTTTCAGGCATTGGAATGTGCTGCCTAGGGAGGTGGTTAAGTCACCATCCCTGGACATGTTTAAAGGTTGTTTGGATGTGGTGCTTGGGGATATGGTTTAGGGGTGAACTTTGCAGAACAGAGCTATCGGTTGGACTTGGTGATCCTGAGGGTCTTTTCCAATGTGAATTTGTGTGTGTGTGTGTGTGTACTCTTTTATCACAATAATTGTTTCTCCTGGGTAATACATGTACCCAAATCAAAACAAAAAGGTTGTCCACAGACCTTGCTGTGGATTGCTGCATTTTGTAGCAGCAATGAGCTTCTGATGGAGAGTAACTAAACTTGAGTTTCAGTGCTTTAAAAGTGTTTTTGAAAAGCCTTTGAAGTGCTTAAAAGGAATAAGTAGCACCTTCTAGTTATTAGCCTAAATATGTGCCTAGAAAAATGTGTGTTTGGGGAAGAATTTCAGCAGGCAAAATGTCAGAACTGATTCCCACCTCCCCCCCCATTATTTCTCTGGCAGCTGTCTTTCTGTGCCTATATTGTTTCTCTGCTGTGTGTTATTGCATGCACCAGTTTATTACCTTGAGGTATCTGAGGTAAACAGTTGGCAACTCCGTTCCTCCAGAAAATTCTTGAGCAGTTTGAGCAGATCCAAAAGACAAGCAAGTGTTGTGTCAGGGATGGTGTTAAACTCTGTAAAATAAAGCAGATATGGGCAAGGGGCAACACCCTCTTTTACCAATGCTTAGTATATGTTTGTACAGCTGGCAATTTGTGCTCCTTCGTATTCCTTGACCTAGAAGTAGCCAACGTTTTAATGCGTTCTTGGAGGGGGAAAAAAGGTGTTGCAGAAAAGAACTGCCACATCAAAGCTTCTCCTCAGCTTGTAAAATGGTTTCCACCACTACCTTCCTCAGCTCTATCAGAACACTCAGCACTTTCTGCCTCTCCAAAAGAAAGCAAGCCTTTTTATTCCAAAATGGCCTTGGAGCTTTATTTATATGAAAATGATAAAAGTGACACAAGGCAGTTGGAAAGATCTCTGTAGTTCAAACAAAAGTCCATCAGAGAGGTGATGTGAATTCTGTGTAATGTGCCTCTAGCAAATCAAGTCATGATTCAGCTGTTGCATGGGGTGAAGGAAGTACTCCCTTTAGGAGAGTGATACTTGGCAGAGGAGTTTTCAAACAACTAGCATGTGCTCTTAAAACTTCTTGCCTATCAAATGGCTTGTGTTTTGCTGGTCAGGTCTGCTGTTCCAAAGTCTCATTTGTGACAAAGGAAACTAAGAACTTGGTAATCAGTTGCACAACACAGGTTCTTGGCCACCAAGGAGATCATAATTCAATTTTAATCATACCTTCCCCTAATGGAGAAGGCTTATACTGACCCTTTGTTCTCCAGCCTTCTGCCCGGGTTGCTGGGGTTTTTCTTTTCATTTAATGTGCTAAATAATAAAGGGAGGCTGAAATAGTTTGAAATAATTTTACCAAAAGCTTTTCTTTTCATTCAGATCTTCTTTTTATTCCTTTTAGCACGAGCCCACCTTACTGCTGTGTGGACCTCTACTCTTTGCGAACAGGAGAGATGGTCAAGTCCATACAGTTTAAAACTCCTATTTATGATCTGCATTGCAATAAAAGGTAAGGAGGTTTGCATTCTTTCTACCTCAGAGCATGCAAAATGGCAGTAATTAATACAATTTCTGGTGTCTGTGCTCCCTGACGCTATTATTTTCACTTTCCCCTCAGCATAGCTTTGGTTCTCCATTTCTCAAGTAGTATTTCAGTCTGAATATGCCAATATGCTTCTCCAGTGGCTTTCATTTAAGAAGCTCAAAACATTTTGTGTCTGAAACCACTGAAGCTTCTTTCAGCTGTGATGTGGGTGAGCAGGAATCGTTTGCATCCTCTATCATCCACCTACAGATGGAGAAATGGGATCATGGAGAGTTTAAAGAGTATCAAGCACTGAAAAGTTTGTCTGTCTTCTTTGTGTTCCATTTCCATTGTTCTTGTAGCCCCCATCAGGTACTGGAAGGCTCCGATTAGGTCTCCCTGGAGTCTTCTCCGGGCTGAACAAGTAGAAGTTGCAAAGAAAGGTCAAGTAGAAATTGCAGAGAAAGGCACACCTTTAATACCACAACCACTGAGGAGGTTATGTTGATGGTGTGAATGTTCACAGAAGTAAGGGATGGCAGTTTTTGTTATCCCCACCAATCAGCTGCTTGGAGGATGTGGGTATGATTGTTACATCAAAAAATAGTTTCACTGAAGTGGTTGAGTTGGTGAATTATGTGCCATGAATAGCTCACTGTTCCTTTAAAAGCTGTCAGAAGGAGTTCAGTACTTATCTGTGCAACTGTCCCTTGAAAAATTTAAAGTTCCCTTGTGTGCAGTGTGATGATAGTAAATCTTTCCAGCCTGGCCTCCTAGCAGAAGAATAAAAACCCAATTGTAAAACCAGTCAAAAGGCAAATCACCATTCAAAGTTTCTCCCAACTCAAAAGTCTTTCCAGGTGCTAATGTTTCTTTTCCTAAGTGGTAAAAATGGCAAAGCTACTTCAAAGCCATGAGGCTGTATCCAGAGTAGATGCTTTTCTGGTATGTATCAGAATCTGTTGCTATCCAAGGAAAGCGCACTGGTTCAGATTGAAAATGCATTAAGTGTGGCCAAGTGCAGCGCTAATGGTGCGTACCGCACTCTAATGGAGCCCGAAGTTTGGATTTAGAGTGAAACTGGAGTTGCAGAAGAATGGAAAACTGTTTATTATTTATGTATTTACCCTCTAGAACCATCCATCTGCTGGGGTTCATTTATGCAGAAAGACAGTGCCTCTTCAAAGAGCAGATAACACAAATCTGCAGGATCAGGAAAGATTGCACTCAAATGTAGATAGGTTCTCTGCGCAGACATTACACTGTACACACATTTGAAGTCTGTCCATTATTCATTGCTTAACTTTCTTTTAGGCTTTGTGGGGGAAGTTAGAATTGACATTTTCTTTTGGTTTTCTCTCCTGCAGTGTAAGCAATTGTAAGAGATGTCATTTAAGCAGAGGTGTCATTTACCTAGATATGTCATTCAACCAGCGATGTCATTTAACTAGATCTACTGATTTGTCCAAAACTAATAGTAAATTCTATATGCAGAGTTGAGATTTGCCAATCCAAAGGGTGTAGGGAAGCATCTCTTTCACAATGAGAGAGCTACAAGCAAATAAGAATCATAAAATCCTAGAATGCACTGGGTTGGAAGGGACCTTTAAAGCTCATCTAATCCAACCCCTCTACATTCAGCAGGGACATCCCCATCTACATCAGGTTTCTCAGAGCCCTGTCATGCCTGACCTTGAATGTCTCCAGGGGTGGTGCCTCCACCACCTCCCTGGGCAGCCTGCTGTAGTTAATGTAGAAATCTTGCATTCATTTCTTATATGACTTAACACATCTGAACCCCTGTTGTTGAGTTATGAGTTCTGCCCTTTACTTTTGGCACATAAGCTGCTCTCTCTGAAAATGTCCCTGTGCTCCCAGTTCAAGCTCTGAAATATGTGAAAATGAGAGATTGTTTGCCTGAAAATGTCCCTTGACTTCTGCCTCCCAAGAATGCACACCTCTTGTTTCTAGAGGCAGGGCAATAAACAGAGCAGTGACTAAGTCCCAGGATGAGATGTTACAAACCAAGGAGTCCTGCAAGAACTGGAGATGCAGGACAACACTTATTACTTTGATCAGCTTCTCCACCAGCCAAATAGAAAGTGGCTCATGTTACACCAGCCTCTTGAACAGGCTTCAGGAGTCATCCTGGGAACTGTAGATGCAATCTCTGCTATTTGGCAAATGTGTTGGTAAAAAATAACAGCAAAATCAATTAGCAGACACATAGATAAATTATGCCTGTTTATAGGAGCATTAGTGCAGTCTTCTAGGTGGAAATTGTGACTCAAAACTTAGAAGGCATCAGCAAGCATCATCTGGCTTTTGTTCTTTTCAAGTAATCATAGAACCACACAATGCCTTAGGTTGGAAGGGACATCAGAGATCATCTACTCTAACCTTCCTGCCATGGGCAGGGACACTTCAACTGGACTCAGCTGCTCAAGGCCTCATCCAGCCTGGCCTTGAACAGCCCCAGGCAGGAGGGATCCACAACCTCCCTGGACAACCTGTTCCAGAGTCTCACCCTCACACTGAAGAACTTCCTCAGTTCCAGTCTAACCCTGCTCTCCCTCAGCTTCAAACCATTCCCCCTTGTCCTGTCTCTAGACACCCTTCTGAAAAGTCCCTCTGCAGCCTTCCTGTAGGATCCCTTCAGGTATTGTAAGGCAGCTCTAAAGTCTCCTTGGAGTCTTCTCCAGGCTGAACACCCTCAGCTCCCTCAGCCTGTCCTCACAGCAGAGGTGCTCCAGCCCTTGGATCCTCTTTGTGGCCTCCTCTTGCCTCACTCCAACAGCTCTGTGTCCTCATGCTCTGGACACCAGGACTGGAGGCAGGATTCTAATGAAGAGGTATTTCACAATAGGAGGGTGTACAGGTAGCAGTGAATACATAAACACACACCTGTAATATTGCTGATTGACACAGATCCTGCTTCTCTTAACTGTATTTGGGTGCTGCTCTTCTTGGTATGAGGGGCAAGGAAAAAAGAGCCCTGTTTCTAGTAAATCAGATGGTTTAATAAATTTGCAGTGAGGTGGGCAATGGAATTACTTCAAATTTAGCTTCTGTTCTACCCATTGGTGATTTGATTGTTATTTGAGTCACTGTGAGTAATTCAGGAGCCTTGCAATTCCATTCTTTGTTTTTAATGGAGCTTTTACTGCAGGAGGTCTATCATAAATATGCTGTGTTGTTCTGTATCAGATCTGTGTACTTCCTGCCGTGAAGGTTATGTGGTTGGGATGAGAGAAAATCCTCCATAACTGCCACGTGTTGGTAACCTGGCTGTTTATCACTGGAGAATTTATATTGATGCTTTTGAAATAATTACATTTAGATATTGAATCTTTAAACCAATGCATTTAAGGCTTAAAGCACACGTTCCATTTCTGTGTTTTCAGGATCCTTGTGGTAGTGCTGCAAGAGAAAATCGCCGCCTTCGACAGCTGCACTTTCACCAAGAAATTCTTCGTCACAAGTATGTGTGAGAAGAACTGGCCTCAGCCTGGTGGCTGGGATGGGGGCAGTGAAATGAAACAGATTTCTGTTATTGTTTGCTGGTTTTATTTCTCAGAGCAGATCTCCGTGGCTTCATTTGGAGTTTCAGGAAATCTGTTGCTTCAAAGAGACCCCAAGCGTTTATCTTTGTGTATCTTTGGCTCTTCTGCGTATCGATCATTGCTGTAACGAGCTTCTCACTGCTGGGAGCAGCAGCCACACTGACATCCAGAGGCAGCTCCAAAACTCCTAGGTTTATTTTGCACAAACACCTGCAAAAGCTGCAGGTGTTGGAGTTTCAGGCTGTGCATATCAGCAGCAGCTTGAAATCACATTGGCAGCGATCTGCCTGCTTTTTGCTGGCCCTTAGGTCTAAGTACATTGGGTGGTTTGGGTTGGGTTTTTTAAATGTATCTTTACTTAAGCAGGCCCCAAAGCTCAAGCAGGTCAGTAAAGTGATATAGCACACAGTATCACAGTATAACTAAGGTTGGAAGAGACCCCAAGGATCATTGAGTCCAACCTGTCACCACAGACCTCATGACTAGACCATGGCACCAAGTGCCACGTCCAAGCAGAAAAGCTATAGGCAGGTACTTGCCTTCAGCTGCTTTCACATCTGTCTTGAGAATAACAGGGATAGGGCAGTGATTGTATCACAGTATCACTAAGGTTGGAAGAGACCTCAAAGATCATTGAGTCCAACCTGTCACCACAGACCTCATGACTAGACATGGCACCAAGTGCCACATCCAATCCCCTCTTGAACACCTCCAGGGATGGTGACTCCACCACCTCCCTGGGCAGCACATTCCATTGTGCTCATGTGCTTGGCACCGGTAAGGCTGCACCTCTAACGCTGGGTTCACTTTTGGGTCCCTCACTCCAAGAAGGACATTGAGGGGCTGGAGCAGGTCCAGAGGAGGTCAATGAAGGGTCTGGAGAACAGGTCTGGTGAGAAACAGCTGAGGGAATTGGAATTGTTCAGGCTGGAGAAGAGGAGGCTGCAGTGGAGTCTTCATTGCACTCTACAGCTTCCTGAAAGAGGTTGCAGTGAGGTGGGGGTTGGTCTCTTCTCCCTAGTATCAGGTGATAGAATGAGAGGAAATGGCCTGACATTGTGCTGGGGCTGGGGGGAGGTGAGGTTGGACATTATGAAAAATTTCTTTCCTGCAAGAGTGGTCAGGCTTTGGAACAGGCTGCCCAGGGAGGTGGTGGAGTCCCCATCCCTGGAGGTGTTCAGGAAATGTGTGGACATGGCACTTGAGGAGAACAGTTTAAGGTGCTCTCCAAAAGCTGTTCCTCCACTGTGAGTGTCCCTGTGCTGCCTCAACATCTGTATCACAGTAACTGGTAGGCTAGTAGGGAAAAGGAAATGCTTTCTGCTGCTTGTGCTCTGCTCTGTCACAGGGTGTGGATAGGATTAGGATGTCATTTACCTGTTCCCAAGGCTGTGTGTGTTGTAATACCAAACACCAAGAGAGTATTGAGCAGGAAAAAAGTTCTTGTCAAGCCGTTAGTGACTTGGGCTTCTGTTCATCGATTCGAATGGCCTCTTAAAAGCTGTAGATTACTGAGAGATCACCATTTACTTTGGAAGGGTCAGGGCTTTGTTCTTAAAAAGGAGAGTCTGAAATCTTCTGGATGCGTTTTTGTCATGACTGGAAAAGCTCTACATGATTTTTTTTTTTTTGATGTCTGTGTGTCGTGAAGAAAAATCTGCTTAGGAGAAGCTGTTTCTTGTGGTAGCTGGAAATAAAGCAGCTTCATGCAGTAATATTGAAGTTGCCAATAGGTGTCAGTTTCTTCCTATGCATGGATTTAAGATGCTGGGGAATCTGCTGGGGTTCAGTGAGGAGAGACAAGTGGGAAAGGACTTGTTTGTGTGAGTTTCCTTGCTCCTTTTTCTTTCACCAAAGAGAATTAGGCTACAAGCCTTAACTTTATTTTTGATCAAAAGGGGAAAAAAGCATCCATCAGTCAGCTGAACGTGGGTTTTGGCAATCGCTGTGCTTGTCTACTTGCAGTTGTTGGTTTTCTTTGAAACGAAAGAGAAAAAGGTACTGCAGTTTGTTTTTAACAATCAATCCAATGCAGTGTATTTGGAGTATCCTCTTCCTAAAGACAGATTTTGATTAGCACTGTTGGGTTTTTGATTAGGAGCCGTGGAACTTAAAGAGGCTAAAACTAAAGCTTTTTAGGGATGTTTACCAATTAATTTGAGCATTCGAACTCCTGAAACATCACTGTGCCCAGTGTATTTCTCCAGCTGTGCTGTGTTTTTTAACAGGAGGAACTCAAAGATGTTCTCAAACTTTGTGCTGAGTCTGGGCTTCCAAAGCTCAGTTACAGACCCCTCCTCATTTTCCACCAGGCTCTTTGGAAAGCTGCAGGACTCAGCCAAGAGTCAGAGCTGCTGCTGCCATAGCCCTTCCCTGTCGCCTCCCCAGCTTGCCTGTGGCCAGTGGTGGCTGTGACTGGGCGCAGAGATGTGTGGGGTTTTTTCCCCTAGATGATTGGGTTTCCTGGACTTGTGCTGGTGAATAGCTGTCCTGAGGATTTTGAAGCTTAGTTGTTTCACTTAATGGCTTATGCTATCAAGAGGGTGCTATGCTCTGGCATGTTGAGGCTGCAGCAATGCTTTTGTCTAAGCTTTCAGGTTTTGTATGTGCTGAAATCTCTCCGACCTAAGAGCATATCTCTAAATGCATAAGTTACTCTGATGTGTTTGAAATTTGATGGAAATGAACTACCTAGTTAGCTGCAAAGATTTTTGATAGTCAGCCAAGTGGCCAGCACTGGGCTCTCTTGCTGTGCTTGTTTTTGTTGTTTGAATTTAGAAGGGGCAGTGCTAGTTTAAATTGGAAAAGTAGAAATCCCTGAAATGGAAGCTCAGCACAAAGTCTTCAAGGCTTTGTTGTTTCCATTACTGGAGCATCCCAGCTCTGCAGGTGTCCCATCTGGACCTGCCTTCAGCTGGACAGTGGCAGTAGGAGTATCACTGGCTGCCCAGAGAGTTTCTCACCATGAAGATTCACAGCTGAGTTCATCTGACTGCTCTTGGTCAGAAGCAATGGCATGCAAAGTCACAAATATTAACTGAGGATCACTAACTCTTTGAAGATACTTCTGTTGCTGTGTATAAAGGAGAATCTTATTTTTTCCCTCCAAGCAGATTTGGTGGTGGAGATGTGGCAATCACATCTTCCATCTGTATCAGCTAAGTGGCGTGGGAGCCCCAGAACCTCACTGAGACAGCTGAAAAGCAAACATAGGCAGGCAAGAGCTCTTGTCCATTTTCTTGACTGCTCGTACACAGAGATTAAATGCAGAGTGCACAATTAAAAACAGTGTCAGGAATTCTGAAGTTCAGTGTTCCTCAGAAATGCTAATGCAGCTGGGTTGCACATGAGCAGTATTTGTCTTTCTGTTTTTGTTTCTGTGGTTGAGTGTATCCTTGTAATAAATACACCATAAAATATTCAGGATGTAGAACATGGTCAGGTTCATGCTGCTGTTGGAATGCTTAACTGCATTCCCTGATCTTTCTTGAGCAAATTTGACATAGCACTAATCTGTTGGTTTGGTTTGTTGGGTTTATTTTTTTGTGTGTGCTTGTGATCAGATGGAAATGTGCTGATTTGACTTGAATGGCAGAACACCAGCAGATTTTATTTGTGCCCTTTGTAACAAAAACTTGGTTTACAGGTGCTCCAGCCTTCGTGTCTGGATTTAAGACAGGTGCTTAAACTTGAAGGGAAAACATACTGTAGATATTGAAGAAAAAATGCCAGCATGTCCTGTAATCTACCCTGTGTGATACTGAGGTGCTGGAGCAGGTCCAGAGAAGGGCAACAAAGCTGGTGAAGGGTCTAGAGAATAGGGCTGCTGAGGAGCCGCTGAGGGAAGTGGGGGTGTTTAGTCTGGAGAAGAGGAGGCTGAGAGGAGACCTAACTGTTCTCTACAACTCCTTAAAAAGAGGTTGGAATGAGGTGGAGCTTGGTCTCTTGTCCCTGTTATCAGGTGATAGAACAAGAGGAAATGGCCAGAAGTTATATCAGGGGAGGTTCAGGTTGGAGATTAGGAAAAATTTCTTTCCTGGAAGAGTGGTCAGGGGTTGAAACAGGCTGCCCAGGGAGGTGGTGGAGTCCCCGTCCCTGGAGGCGTTCAGGACATGTGCACAATGCACTTTGGGGACACGGTTTAATGGCCATGGCTGGTTGGGTTGATGGTTGGACTGAATGATCTTAGAGGGCTTTTCCAACCAGAACAATTCTATGATTCTTAGCTTTGAGTGTCTGCTAAGGAAAGTCAGAGCATGAGTCTGCATAGAGCTTGTGGCAGTGACTTTCACACAACACTCAGAGCCAATTCAGTGTCGTTAAGTAAAGGCTGAGCTCAAGGGGAAGGGGAAGCCAGGCAGTGATTTTGCATCCTGCACTGTTTTAAGTGCTCACATGGCCAAACTAAGAAAAAATTAGTTAATTTGGTGCTTGTAATAAGAATGTGTTCCTGTGGCAGTAGTAAATGTCAAGGTGTGGATTTTAAACAGGTTTTTAAGTGGTGAAGAGCTTTGTTATGATTCAGATTCCCTTCAGAGCCTTTCTCTGAATACTCAAGGAGCAGAAACAAAAGTGATGGACCAGCTTTTTTTTTCCCTCCTCCTCTACTTTGCTCTAAACAATAGATGCAGAAAAGCTGAATTTCATTGATTTCTATTACATCAGTGCTCCTTCAGCCTTTCTCCAAAAATGCTTACTTAGTGGAACATTGATGATTATGAATATGGCCTGATGGATACTTTCTTCTCTGTAAAGAATATCCTTCCCACCCCTGGGCCCTGAGTAAAGATTATCACAGATAACATCATGCATGTGGCATCATCTTTGTGTCCGATAACTAGTGCCTGCTCAGTTTCTCTGGCCCTTCCACTCCTCATATTGATATATTCTCCATCCATTATTCTCTAGGGATGGAGACAGTTATTGCAGCCATTAGCTGGCACCACATTTCTATTGATGCTGCACAGCTAGAGCCTTAAGAGGTAATTTTCCAGATTTTAGTCAGAGTACTTTATTGTATAGAAAGTCTCAAAAGGCTCGCTGAACCACGAGCCAAAAATTAGTCAGTATCTGTTAAATGCACCCCACCTGCAGCTCTCTGAATGAAAAACAACAAAGAAAACACCCCCAAACCAAGCAGTGTTTGACACTCTGATCTGCACTTTGGATGTGGTATTCCTATTTTCAGTGACATTCACATGCAAGAGATGTCAGGGTGGTTTCAGTCTGTCACAGGTCTGCTCTGGAAGGCTTTTTGGTGTGTTTTAGTAAGCTCTGTTAGCGTGCCTTTTTGCCCTGGTCAGCACACAGGGAGCAGTTTGATCTCTTTGCTTTAAAGTAAAAAGCCTGGGTGTCTTATGGAAAGGTTTAATGCCTCAAGAGTCACAAACAGAACTTCTGGAGGAATGTACATTTCCCTTCTCAGCTGTGATCAGTGAGTGGCACCTATCCTGGGCATCCCACACCATGTAATGATTGATAGGATTCCTCTGTCCGTGGAGGGAGTCTCCTCAGTTTAGATTGAAAACCCTTTAGGCAGGTGGGAAATGGGCTCCTGATTCACAGTGTTTTCTTGATCAGTGAAGAGAAGCCAACTATGTTCTGAGAGTTGTATAAAAGCAGTTTCTGTATACACATTTTAGTTATGTGGATAGGAACACCCCCACTCCTTGGTGTGCTCTGTAACTGCCTTCCCTGGGCAATGCTGATCTGATCCTGCTTTTACTTTTTCAGTGCTACTGTTTAGAGTGGTTTTCCCTGAATATGGACATCAGTGCAGCACTACTGCAGGATCATGGTGAAATACTTTTTTGAAGAGGTCTTTAGGGCAACATGATCAATTTATGGCAACAGATTTCTTCCCTGCTTAGAGGGTGTTTTGCTGGGTTGCAGGGAAGTGTAAGTACACCAGAAAAGATTGTGTCTAGAGGGAAAGCAGCCACTGGTACCCAAGATGTGTGTGTATCATATCTCCTGGGTGTGACAGTTTAAAAAATGGTCTCTACAACAGGAAGTGCTGTTTGTTTCTGAGTTATTTTTATCTAAAGCACCCAAATCCTTAATGTGAAAGGCCAAAACAAAGGCATCTTACTCACATTGTCCTGCACAGAAACAACAACCTCTGCACGACCATTGTTATTTATCACTGGCCACTTCTCTGAACAGAAGAAGAAAGTAAACCTGAAATGAAAACAGTTTGTCCTGGAATCAGGCAGATTTGGCTGAATTAAAGAACTAAGCCTTATGAACATTAAAAGCCACATATATTTTTAGTAAAAGTTCTGATATTGCTCTCAGACTCGTGGAATAACAGGGAAATGCTTCAAACTGCCATCACAGAATTGAGAAGGGAGGGAGGTCTATGTGGAAATAATAATAGTAGTAATAATAAAAATAACAGTAGCAATAATCATAGTATTGATGATGATAAGAAGAAACTCTGTGGTGCTTCCCAGGTTTAATTCTTTCCCAGGTTTAATGCTTTCCCTGACTTAGTACTTTCCCAGGTTTAATGCTTTCCAAGATTTAATTCTTTCAGGCTTCCCTGGAAGTGTTCAAAGCTAGGCTGGATGGAGCCTTTAGCAACCTGGTCTAGTGGGAGGTATCCCTGCCCATGGCAGGGGGTTTGGAACTGGATGATCTTGAAGGTACTTTCCAAACCAAACCATTCTATGATGCAGGAGAGCACAAAATGTGACTCATTGCAGGGCTGACTCTGTTGTTACCATGCTCTGTGCTATGAATATTGCCCTGCAAAGGCAGGTGCTGATGGTATAAATTTGCCTTTCCACTTTATTTCTAGATGGGCTGTTTTTTAGTGTTTTAATAGTAATAATGCCACTTAGATTTCCAAAAAGGCCCTGGATGGCAAGGATGATTTCACAGTAGAGTGCATCCTGCTGGTTTGCTCTTTTGCTCAGTTTTTATGGGTGATGCTTAAACAGAAGGAAGTGCAAGAACAATAGAAGAGCTTTGGAAAGTATGTGACAGTGTGAGAGTAATAACATTTACATAGAGCCTTTCATCTAGAAGGAACCCAGAGGAATTTATAAACAATATTACTTTATACAGTTTATAAACAAATAAATTTTGTTTGCTTGGTGATGCTAAGGAAAAAACCAACCAACCCCAAACAAACAAAATCTTAGATAAAACAACTTATATGATTTGTTTTCCTTGGAATCAACAACCCTCTTGCAACCAGAGTATCACTCTACCCCTTCTTTATTGTACATGTCTTCTTGTGCTTTGCTGGCATGGATCCGTTTTCTGGCTGCTTTGGGTTGCAGGACAGTTATGTCATTTCATTATTATTTTGGAGTGCTGTGTGTTTCATAGGACCTAGCAAAAATTACTAATTGATGATAAATTACATCCAGGGACTGAAAAGTAGCCTCACTGCAGTGGGTTACTATGGCTTTTTGTTTAAAATACACAATTCCACTGCTTGACAGTTTTTTTTTCCCAAGTGATATCTGGCAGATAAATGATTAAAGGCAAATAGTTTCTGTAGAAGAGTTACCCACACTTTAGAATTTGCTCAGAAAACTGTGTTTAAAAACACTCTACACTTAAGATATGGCATAAGTCATCTTTAATGAACCTCTCCAGACACTGAAACAGAAAAGTCTTTGTTTAGCCAGAAATCTGCTCTCTCAGGAAGGTTTCATTTTGTTTTGCCTTAGGATGTCATTTAGCCTTGGAGATCTTTGCCTTGACCAGTGTTCCTTATGGTTGCTGACTGCATCCCTTCCCAATGTCATATTCATCATATTCAGATGTCATTTCTTCCATGGTTTGGGATTAGAGACAGAATCCCAAGAAGATTTTATAATAACACAGCCTGTACCCACATGCTGTATAAACAACAGAGTAGCTTGAAATAAAACTGGACAACACTGCCCTGCATCCCTCCTGGACACATGGTGTGGAATGTGTTATAGCTGCTATGTGTTCAGAGTCCCTCTCAGCATGTGCGTCATCCGTGCTTCATGAATGAGAAGGTCACAGGTGCAGAGCAGATCTTGAATCATAGAATGGTTTGGGTTGGAAAGGGATTTAAAGACCATCTAGTTCCAACACCCCTGCCATGGGCACCTCCCACTAGACCAGGTTGCTCAAAATCCCACCCAACCTGGTCTTGTTACACGTAAATAAATCAATAAGCAGCTATGACTGTCAGTCAGAATTCAAAGAATTGATTTGGTAGAGTGCTGCGGGTGCTGGTTGGGCTTGTAGCAGTACCACAGATAACAGCTGCACAGCTCTGGCCCTCCTGAAGAACAGAGCTGTTGAAAACTTAGATGGCTGCAGACTTTCAAGTGCCTGTACACAGCTTATGTGCTTGTGAAGCAGCAAAGAGCCAAGTTTTTCTGGATTTGGGGAATACCTGCAGGGTTGAGCCCCCGTCTCTCCATCCAAATGGGACTGTAGGTCAGTTCTTCAGCATTGCAATTTAATTGTAACTAGCATTAGTTACAAAAGCCCAGGGAGGGCTTCCTGTACTCATACATGCATATTTATTTTTTTTTTAACCTTTTTTTCTCATGGAAAAAACCTCTAGAGCTTGATGAAAAGCTGCCCCAATAGCTCAAGTTTTAGTAGTGGTATCTTTTGTGATTTATTTGCTTTATCTCTGTTATAGCTGACGTGACTTTTAATAGCCCTGTTCCTCCCAGCACTGTTTTCCCAACATGCTGTTTGTTTAAAAACTAAGTGGGAGGGGAGGAATGTGTTGCTTTTCTCTTCTTGGCTGCTGTCTGTGTGTTCACACTGACATTACTGAAGCTGGGGGATGAGCTTTTGCAAAACAATTTAAGGCAAGGACTGGAGTCTTACTTTTCTGTTAGAGCATAAACCAATGGAAAGATCCAGAGGGTTAATTTTCAGAGATGAGTAGAAGAGGTGATTTGGTTTATTATGGACATATGGATATGTGTCTCCAAAAGGTGGAAGAGAGTTTCATAGAAGTAATTGGAAAACGATGTCAAATAAACATGCCTTCTCTTTGCTCACTCATTAAACAAACATTTGTGTAGCTCCTTGGAGAACCTGAACTTCTAGGATTCCTCTGTTCTCACCAACACCAAATGGATAAAGTCAGCACAGCAACAAGGAAGCTAAAACCATCTTTGCATTCACATAATCACAACTCCAGTGGTTATTTCAGGTCCTAACTTTATAACTCAGTTATTGAAAAAGAAGAACAGGAAGAACCTAAGAAGTTGTCATGCTAAAGAATTTCTCTTTTGTTGCAGGGAACACCTTGCATCTTGGAAACAGGAAAATGAAGGCACAGAATATGAGGGACCAGGGTGTTGTTATCTGAGTCCCTGCTTGGAGATTGCTTTTTAGTCATCAGTGCTGCTTACATCAGCACCAGTTGGAGGTCTTGGGTGTAGGAACTGAAGTTAGCAGAAAAATTTGCACTTAAATTCAGATTTTTCCTTATTCACAGCTTTGAAGCTGCATTTCCTCTGTGTACCATTGTAAAGCACAGAGAGAGAAAGCAATAGGGTTCTTTGAAACATCTGAAATATTTGCCAGTAGGTTGTCACCTAGGTTTTTGTGGGTGATAGTCCCAGCAAAGCTGATCTGAAGATCAGATGTTTTTTAGTACTTGCTTGATTTGCTGTACTTTTGGAAGGACTTTCCCCGAGTGATCATTTCTTGGATGACCTCTTCATGCTGTCATTAAAGCTTGGAAACTTTGGTCTTCTTGACAGTTAGTTTTGCACTCTCATTATGTTCATTCCTATTGTAAACATGCAAAACTCGCTGCTGTTGTTGCTTAGGATGGATTTTTTTTCCTCAGTTGTTTTGAAGTTTAATAGAAATAGAAGTTAATCTTTAAGAGAGTTAGGCTGGTAACGATTGGGTGGCTGAGCTGGATGGGTCACGCTGTGGCTGTCTTGTCATTTGCCTAGTAGATGATGTTCTGCTGACTCCAGCTGGTTTTTTGGAAAGCAGAAAAACAATTTGCCTTTCCTTCCCATAAAGTATAACCCTTTGTTTATCCTTGTGCTGCTGCATGCTTCCAAAATGCAGAGACTTGCAAAGAAAAGAAAGGGAGGAAATAGCTCACGCTCTCTCTCTTTTTTACCCCCCTTCTATGCTGTGTTTTGTATCGGAGAGGAGAGTTTAGTACCCAGCTGAATTGTTGACCTCTCTGGAGGTTATTATTAGAATTGGCTGGTTTGTGTGTGGAGCTGTGTCTGAGGCCAGTTCACGGAACAAACCACCTACAGTGGGTTTGGTGAAGACAGTTGCAGTTTTGCTGTGAGATAACTTTACACTTTTGATTTGATTAATTTGTGCCTGGCAGAATAATGCTTTTTGCAGTTCTTCCTTTCCTTTGGTTCACCGAATGAATTGGGAACAGCTCCCTTTTCTTCCCTTTTCCCAGCAAGATGTTCTTTTTTTTTTTAGTAGGAGCTGTGGAATTGCCGGGGTTTTGCTGTTGCAGTGCATCTGCTGCCTGATCCTCCTTCTGTTTTCTGCTCAAGGATGTTACGAGGTGCCTGCAGAGTTTGGGAAACGCACATGACTGATCCTAAACTCGCTGCGGAGATGGATATGATGAGGGTTATCATCTGTCAGCTTTTCATGCTACATTTGATACATAAAAGGGAAGAAATAAAGTTTGGGGGATCTGAATATCTTTACTGAGCCAGCTAAGAACTGCTGAGGCAAAAGTCAGCATTAAAACCTTACCAGCCCTGATCTATAATGCCATGGGAAGAACACGTTCGTATTTACAACCTAGGGTTGTAGTTACAACCTTTTTTTCTTGGTTTTTTTTTTTGCTTGCTTTGTTCCTTAAGAGGCTCTGGCTACCCACATTTTATGTGCTTCTGGAATGCAATAACAATTATGGCATCATTTCTTCAGAATTCTTTTTCCTTCCTGAGATCAAGGCAGTGATAAGACCTTACAAAATACTCACTTGGTTTGGCTTTCCTGGCCTGAGATGGATTTAATTGGATGAATTGCTGCCTTTCTCCTTCCATTGCTGTATGACCTTTGAAATAGCTCGCTGTGATCGCTTGAATTTTGCAATCCCCTCACTGCTCTGCTCTAAAAGACGAAGCAGAGCTGTTTATCTGAGACAACTTGAACACTGCAGCAGCTGGTTCTGCATGTGCCCATCAAAATGCCACCAAGTGTGTCTATGAGTATTGTCAAATGAAGGGACAAGCCAGGTGGGGGTTGGTCTCTTCTCCCAGGCAACCAGCACCAGAACAAGAGGACACAGTCTCAAGCTGCACCAGGGGAAGTTTAGGCTTGAGGTGAGGAGAAAGTTCTTCACAGATTGTTAGCCATTGGAATGTGCTGCTCAGGGAAGTGGTGGAGTCACCGTCCCTGGAGGTGTACAAAAAAGGATTGGATGTGGCACTTAGAGCCATGGTTTAGTAGTCATGAGATGTTGGGTGACAGGTTGGACTTGATGATCTTTGAGGTCTTTTTCCAACCTTATTGATTCTATGATTCTATGTCCCTTTAAACTTAGCCCTACCTGCTGTAGCCAGCACCCTCCAATGCAGCTTGTTCACCATTTTGCAAGCAGTGAGAATAATGCCATTAAGCTTTAAAACTCTTCTTGTCCTCACTAAATGTTCTGGACTATTTTGGAGCCTGTTTAATAGTTATAAAAAGGTGGTGAATGGATGTGATTTTTCTGATGGGTTGGCAGATCAGCATCAAGAGTCTGACAGAAGAGACTTAGGGGAAATCAAAGCTTTTTAAATGTTGCTTCTCAGAATGCAGTGGAGGATTTTATGCAATAAATTGCAGTTGGTTGTATGTGTTCTTCTGAAAAGCTGTTTGCTTAATCTAAGTGCTCCTTCTGCCTGGGATGCAGGATCAGCAGGCAGGACTCCTTTAAATGAGACACACATGTCTGTAAGTTTGAAAATGTTTTGTTTCTTGCCCAGCCAGTGAGAGAATATGAATTACTAAATTGTCTATATTAGCCTAAGAACTGATGAAAACAGAGATTAACCATTTGCTTGATGGTTCTCCTCCTTCCCCTCTTAGGCAATATTTCTCTTTTGTGTGTAGGTCATAGTGTACCAGAATGGATTTAAGGCTAGTAAACGGCGTTAGACATGTGGTTGAGGGTCCCAGGATACTGGCTTGAGTTGGGACACTCAAGCTTAAATCTTCTTGTCCCTTGATAACACAAAGTAAACAGCTTTGTGGCTTCATCTATGTGACTTCAGTAGCTGAACTTTCAGACTCTTACCTTGACAAAGGATCCCAGTGAAGGCAGCCTGCTGGAACCACCCAGCAAGGACATTTCCAGTGTCAGGGCTCAAATACTAAAGTTCAGACACATCAGTGGGATTTGAGTGCTGAGTACAGGCAAGGGTTGCATCTTGGTGGAGAGAGAGCAGCCCTCACCCAAAAGGGTTTAAACTGTAATGATGAAAAACAAAGAGGGGGAAACAGGACATGGAAGTAGGACAAGAGTGATTAGGATGATGGTCACTCTGCTACTTCTGCTTGTAGATTGCTCAAGCTTTTCATTCATGTTCAAGCATTATCTAGTTGTTTTCAAGAATTTGAAGTTCTGTATTTTTAATAGTAGTTAAGAGTGTGATATGCCTGGTTGTTGGGCTTGTTTGGGTTTTTTCCCCCTGTTTTTATTTGTTTGCTTGGTTTTTTGCTTTTTTGTTGTGTTGTTTGGGTTTTTTAAGAGGATTTTTTGGGGGTTGGGGGTTTTTTTGTTTGTTTGTTTGACTTGGACTTTATATACTAAATTACATTGAACATGGGCCTGATTGATTTTAAACCTTACTGTATTTTTTGGTTCCCAGCTATTTTGAGTGGCTCTCTGTTATCACTGTTTTCACCTTTTAATCCTTAAGAATAATTCTCTGTTTTATTATGCACCTTTATGCATGTGTATACTTTAGTGGTAATATAAAGGTAATGAAAAGCAGGTGAGCAGTGGAAACTTTGCCCAGAGTGTGTAAAGTTAGGTGTGTGCAAAAGGATTTTGAGAGGCTGAGGGCTTGTATATGGAATTATTATAAATGAAAAAAGCATAATATACCCTGTCATACCACAGTAAATAAATCTAGCAGAGCTTGAAGCAAATTGGAACACCAATAGAAGGACATCAGTCAAGTAAAATGCATTAAAATGTGAAGATGCAGAGCAATCCAGTCAGACTTAAATACTGCCCTCACCCTGCAGCATCCAAATGGCATTAAAAAAATGCAAACATAAGGAGAAAGGAGTATTTGCACATAATTAAGTGTTCAGAATAGCTCATCTAACCACAGCCTTATCTCTAGGAACGAAAACACAAGCATTTAGTGAGTGATATTAGCAACTGAAAGGTTTTTGTTTAGACTTTTTGTTTTCTTGGCAATAAATAAAATTCTTTATAAGGAGTCATGAAGCTATTTCTTAATGTTGCCTCCTCAAATTTTTCAGGCTGTTATCCATGTCCAGGGCCAAACATGAATCCTATTGCTCTTGGAAGCCGTTGGCTTGCTTACGCAGAAAATAAGGTGAGGAAAGGTTTGATTTTTCAACCCTACCAGGGTTCTTTGACTGTAAATTTCATTCCAGGTTTTGCATACATAGAGGGGAAGAGCAGAAAAAGTTGGAGACAAAAAGCTCTGTGAAAAAGGTGATCTGTAAGAGGACTTGCACAATGATGACAGACCTAATCTTTGACCCACTCTGGTTGTGCTTTGGTGTTTGTTATTTGTCATATCTTTTCCTCTGCGCATTTGATTACAGCTCATGAACTTGGGAGGCATAAATATGTAAGAGTAAAGGTCCAGAAGACAGCTATCAACATGTGTTTTTAGTGAGGTGATGCAATAATCAACCCATTTTGCATTTTCAAAGTTTAAATCACTTTATTACAGACTCCTCTGAAAGGCAGGCAAGTCCCTCAATTCTGCTTGGAGCAAGGGAGTCTGGACAGAGCCAGTGAGTTTGTCTGAAAGAACACAATGATGCACCTTGTAGGCTAGGAAATAACATTAAAATGACCACTTAAATTTGTTAGGCTCCAGGAAAAAGCTGAATTAATATTTCTGGAGGCAAAAGAAGAAAACACATCCCAAGTAAAACAATTATCACTGCTCTTTGCCAGAGGAGTGGTCGTGTCTGTAAAACTCAGAGTGTTTCAAACCTTCAGCTTCTAATGCCTTATTTTGATTTCAAAGCAGATGTTTCTACTCCCTCCCACCTGTGGCCTGAGGAGCTGTTCCTAGAGCTGAACCAGAAATTATCAGAGAGGCAGACTTCAGAAATGTATTTGTGATACCTTTTGAAGCACAACTGATTTCTCTCTGAATTCAGGATTGCCTATCTTTGACCATCACCACCAGGCCTGTGTGGTTTTGTAAACCTTAGCCAGCCAGCCTGGGATTTACAAAGCACTGCTGCCAAAGGTCGAAGGCACTGATCAGCAACAGAATTATGCCAGGGTTTAAATGGCTTGGGTGTTCCCAGGTATATTCACTGTGGACTTTCCCTTTCTCTCTAGTTGGAGTCTTTTCATTCAGATGCTTAAATAGTAAAGGAAAACCTGTAGCAGCAGATACATCTTACAGTGACTTTTTAATTTTCTTTTAGCTGAAGCAATTAATCAGGTAACAGATTCTGTGAACAAGCAACAAACACCTATAGTTTGTTTGCTCCTTTATTTACTCAGAAGCACAGATTCTGTTGTTAGTTAGGATTCAAAGACAGCTGATGGCAGGTAGAAAAGCCTTGTTTTAATTTATTAACTTTGAAGGAAGGCAATGCAGAGTAACCCCCTTGTACATTCCTTTAATCTATTAGAAGTGAAGTTTAAAGTAGCTCTTTTCCTTTGTCATTTCTTCGCTTGCTACTCATAAAAAGGAGGGGAAAGCCACACTGGGATTCTTAGAATGTCTGATATTTAATGTTACATATACATGGCTAAAGCTTTTGATTATATTTATTTAAATTTATTTGTGGTATTGCTGCCAGACCCAAAATCCCACCATTTCAAAGTTTATGAATTCTTAGTGACTACTCATCTTGTAATTGAAAACTGGAGTGGAGTACGCGACAGTCTGGGTGGCACCCAGAAGATTATAAAAAGGGGTTAAGTGTCTCAGCAGGGCTTTTTGCTATTTGCAGGGAAAAACACACCACTGTACATGATAAATAAGAGCTATGGTAATGGCTTATGGGTTTGTGTAGTTTAATAGTAGTTACTTGGTTGCTGTCTTTCTTCTTGTAGCTGATCCGCTGCCATCAATCCCGTGGTGGAGCCTGTGGAGACAACATTCAGTCTTACACTGCCACAGTCATTAGTGCTGCCAAAGTGAGTACATCATCTGCTGCTGGGAGAGGTTATCATGGAAGATAATTATTAGGTTTCCCTGCTGAATTGTACCGTGTGTCATCACCCCCCCCCCCCCCCCCATTCACAAAAGAGGAAAACACAGGAAGAAACAGGCTGCCCTTAGTGCTGGGCAGATGGGTCTGATCCTGCACATCTTGGAGTAGCCGTTGCTTTGCACTAAGTATTCCTGTCCCTCTGAACTGGCTTGGGAAAATAACTTGTATTCCAAACAGCTATTCAGATGAGTGACTCCTCTCACAAGAAAATCACAGTGGAATGGATTTGTAGATTGGCAAGTTCATGTGATTGGAACTCGGCACTATTAGTCTTTCTGCCTGGTGAAAACTGAGTTTACAAGTGCTTGGTGCTTTTTGGACTCAGTCACACCAACATTATATGTTTTAATCTCTCTGAAGGATGACAGCTCAGTACTTGAGCTAATTAATTGCATTTCTTTGAAGGTTAGGGTTTATTAATGGCTGTTTACATGTAGGTTCCATTGCCTGGTTTTCTTAGTCCAGATGGCATTATAATATCCCTCTGTTTTCAGAGAGATGTCTGGGCTTTCTTAGCATCCAAAGAAGACCACGGCTTGGGTAAATCTTAAGCCAAAGACTATGCAGAGCTATTGTTTTACTCTTCCCTCCCACCCTGCTCCTTTCCTTGAGGATTTGCCTGCAGCATTTTGTCAAGTAATTTCTTTTTCTCACACACACAGAGACACACACATATAAAGTGAGTTTTGGCACAGTCTGGCAGCCTTCGTGCTGATTACAAGCTTTCCATGTAACCACCAGCCTTTTCATTTCTGATATGCACAACAAAACAAACCTAATAATAGGAATTAAATGACAGCACAGAGCAGAAAGCTCAGCGTCACTGCAGAAAACAACAGTTACAAGAACCCACAAAGAGAGACCCAGGGCATGCCATCTGATGTGAAAACAAAACATCAAAACAAACATTCCATCAGCACAGCTTTGGACACCATCTCGCTGTGGCTGGAGAAGGAGAAAAAAATCACAGTTTTGGGTTTGGGGTTTTTTCTTTTGCATTGTTGAGGAGAACTGGGATTGCTGTTCTTGTGAAGACATCGGAAATTTGCTGTCTCTCTGCATACTTTTGCTGTCAGCAAGAACATGAAAATGGGGGAAATCTCCCTGTGCTGCTTCAATCTCAGCATCGGTAACATGGGGTTTGTAGCGCACATAAGTTTGAAGCACAACTGGCTTAGCGTGGTCAGCCAGAGTCATGATGAGTTGTTCATAAACTCTCACCAGCAGATCACTGTATGGCCAAAGCCAAAGCTACTCCTCACTGAAGAACAGCAAAGCTTTCTTCAACCATATAATGATTGTCAAAGCATTCCAGTAGGCATTGAAGAGTAAACACTGTCCTGTTTCATTTTTGTTGTCAGACTTAAAATCTTTAAAAGGAGGACATCTTAAAGGGGCCTACAAGAAAGTTGGTGAGGGACTTTTTAGGGTATCAGGGAGGGATAGGACTAGGAGGAATGGAGCAAAAATAGAAATGGATAGATTCAGATTGGATGTTACGAAGAAATTCTTCCCCATGAGGGTGGTGAGAGACTGGCACAGGTTGCCCAGGGAAGTGGTGGAAGCCTCCTCCCTGGAGGTTTTAAGGCCAGACTGGATGTGGCTCTGAGCAACCTGATCTAGTGTGAGGTGTCCCTGCCCATGGCAGGGGAGGTGGAGCTAGGTGATCCTGGAAGTCCCTTCCAACCCTGAGAATTCTATGATTCTATGATCTTTTATATATCTTATCCTCAGAAACTGAGGATGACTAATTTTGAAGCCAGTAAGGACCAAGGTGATGACCTTACGTGCTGGATAGCGCTAGGCTAAGGATCATAATCCAGCAATTCCCATGGTAAACTGAAGATATGAAAGGACTAAACTCATGATGTTGCATCATGTGAAGTTGATGCTGAAGATAAAATGTGTTTATAATCACAGGAGAGGATAGATTGTTAGCCTCTGTATGGAGATAAAGGAAGAGGGAAAGTCAGGAAAAGGGATACTCATTCATCTCTATACTGCTTTGCCTTTTGCCAAGCAAATTGCTGTTGCTGTCAACTGGCTGTTAGATGTCTCTGTAATAGACAAGATTAATACTATGCACACTAAATATTTGCACACTTTGGCTCTTTTGTCTATCTCAGCCTTACTGTATTAATTTGTTACTGGTGTTCGAGTGTGCAGCGCTAAATCTGAGCTGTTTAATTTATTACCAATTTCAGTGAATCTTGGCTTAGCTCCTAGCAGAGTTTTCATCTCTGGTAACTGAATGCTGACTTCCTCCTTGGCACATAGATACTCCAAATATCTGTTGCTCTTTGTCCGTCACATTACCTCACCGTCAACTTTACTCCTTGCTTAAGTTAGTCCTAATTTATAAGCTTCTACTGCTGTTCTATCTTATCAGCCTGCAGTGCTTTGCAATTCCTTGGCTTTGAGCAGCAGAGGTATTAACTATTTTTGAAAGTGGAAGTCCTCTATTCCCTACACTGCTGTCTTCTGGTTCAGAAGTGCTACCATAAAAGTTCTTGTTTAGTCAGATTATCTTGAGTTGAAGCCTTTTCTCTGTTTGGGTTCTGATTTCTTGCTGAAGGAGGCGAAAGAACTTCATATAAAGGAGAAAGGTAAAGCTGAGAGCAGAGCAATTTCAGCAGGGTGATGTTTGAGAATTACCTCTCAGCTCCTCTGCAGAAGCTCTCAATGACAGTACAGAATGTTATATTAATGGGACTCCTTTTGAGAAATGCTTTGGAGTGTGCTGGTAGTGAGTGGTGGGTTTGTCCTCAGTGTGATGTCCTGCTGTGTGCTGTACTTGATGCAGCTGATAAATTCTCTCCTTGTTCCAGTAATGTAGGAGTCAGAAGCTCCCCTGTTGACCCCCAATATGGAGGTCACAGCTGTGGTCATGTTGGAGTGTGGTGTTTACTGGTGCCAAAACTCCTGTCATTCTGGCAGCATGATGAAAAATTCCTTTCTGTCATCTTCCCATTCGATTTTGTAATTTCAGGAAGGATTTATTTTGAATATCCAACTTTTCCTTGTTTCTCCTTAGATGCATCTTGCAAGTGCATTGCTTTCTGCTGCTGCTGGGAAATCACAGGTGCTTTCCCCAGCTTTGTCTGATTTTCATTTCCCTGCATTTGGTTGGTGGCTTTCTATCTGTTCATCTTCGGAAACCCTCTGCTAATTTTTCTCATTTGATCAAGCAGAAAATTTCTGGACATAAAACATGTCAAGATTCCAATTTAGGTTTATCTCAAAGGTCTTTTCCAACATACATTACATTCCTACCACATGATTCTGTGATTCTAATGTTTAGCAAAGGCAGAAATTGATATGTTTGGAAAAACATTGTTCCTGATGGGATAAAGATTCTTTTCACTCCAGTTGAACCAATGCAGTAGAATATAGAGTCACAGAATCATTTGGGTTGAGAAAGACCTTCAAGATCATCAAGTCCAAACATGAAGACAAGCAAACAAGGAGATGCCTACCTCTCTGCCTCGCTGAGCATGGTGTGATACTCATCTTTCAGAATAAATCCCAGTGTTACTTAACAATATCAGTGGTGGGAGAGTATTCAGGTGCTTGGTTTGAGATAAGGATCTGACTGTGGAATGGCTTGTTAGAATGATCCACGTGCAGCCATTTTGGATGCAGCAAGGAAGAGGAATTAGATGCTTCCATGGTCAAACTTGCCATGCTCTTGAAGTTGAATATCCTAATGATTTTCTTCCCTGTTCTGCCTCTTCTCAGAACAGGCAGGAAGAGCAGGAAAGGGAAACATCTTTGTGAAGCATTTCCACAAACATTTAGTTTGAACTTGAATCTGTAATTGATTATTTGTTCATTCAATTCAGACTAACCCAGGAAGCTTTTGTTTTGTTGATTAGCGAGTCAGAGCTTTCTGATATTCCTTTCTGCTTTCTAAAGATTATTTTTTTTTTCCATTTGTAAAAAGAAAATAAATCCTGTAAAATGTATTTATTAAGTGAAACAGGAGCAATACGTTTTGTCCCTAAGAGGTTACAAGACCTCTGTTGGAACAAAACAGCCTAACGGGAAACGAATGCTGCATTTTAATGTCCTCATCTAATGGAAGTTGTGCTTATTTTCCAATTAAATGAGTGCACACATTCCATTTAATGAAATTTTTCCCTTTCTTTACATCTGAATGAATGTGAAGTCTTATTTTTAAGCAGGTAGGGTACACGTGAGCCTACCGATCATTCGTGTGTTTGCACTACGTGCATCATTGCTCCTAAAGGGACCTGGATCAAGTCTTTCCATTTCATTTATGAGGAGACTTCACTGAGTGGCACTGGCAGGTTCCCACCAGTGACAAAGGCACTGGGACGGTGCAAACTTTAAGCCATTTTAAAATGTATTTGGTCTGTCGAATGTCCAGCATCAAATTATAAACCAAGTTCTTCTCACCTCATAACTTCTTTTAGTTGATTCTTTCTCCGTATCTTTTAATCCTGTAGCAGCAAAGTGATTTAGCAAAGGCTGCATCTGTTTTCTCTTGTTACCTGATAACTTCTTAATGAGTACTAACAGCTTATGTGAGAGCAAGGTCATTAGCTCTAATGGATGGAGGGGACAGCCGATATGGCATGGGAAAGGTTAAAGATTACCAGAGAAGTTTTTGCAAATATACACACAGCACAAAGAAGTAAGTGCTGTAATGGTTTTGCACTGATATTCCTCAGCTAATGGCCTCAGCCACATCTCTGTACACCTATTTCTTCTCAGTAGTCCCGCAGTCACAGTCTGCTCAAACACAGAGCAGTAATTCATTTTGCTAGATAAGCCACGTTGATTTTTTTCTTTCCTAGAGAGCTATGAATTTATACTTGGCACTTTGTCATCGGATTTCTCTAGGTGTAGTATCAAAGAAATCTTCTAAAGCAGATCAGTTAAAAGTCTTGGTTCTTTTCATTTACTTACTTTCCCATATGAAAACTTTTACACTGATTTATCTTTCTTGCTGTAGGAACTGCCAGTGCATTTTATGTTGTTTTTATACAACAAGTATTGGTCAGTAACTACCTTATTTTGTTATTATTTTTATGCTAGTAGTATTGGTCAGAAACTACCTTGTTTATTATTTTTATACAACAAGTATTGGTCAGAAACTGCCTTCTTTATTATCTTTATACAGTAAGTATTGGTCAGAAACTGCCCTGTTTATAATTTCTGTACCACAAATATTGGCCAGAAACTGCCTTCTTTATTATTTTTATGCAATTAACTATTGGTCAGGAACTGCCCTGGTTTAGTAACTGACACTTTGGTAAAGAAAGTGTCTGCTGAAATGTGTTGTGCTGATGGTATTTGGTCTGTTTTAGGTATTGTTATCTGCTTGAAGTTTTTCAGTCATCCAAATTTGCCTGTGTAGAATTTTTGTTTCCATTCTCACTTCTTGTATCTGAGTCTAAAAAGAAATAATAAGAAACAAATGGCAGGATATTACTAAAGACTTTAAACCCCAAAGACATTCCTATGATAAAGGCATGGCTCGATTTTAAGTGGTAGTATCTCCATTAGCATTAATGGGGTAAGTACATCAGCTGAGGCATCTCAGAGGTTAATCAGGCTTCCTGCTGGATGGTGCCATCAATACCGTGTGGCGCCTAATTCTGTTGGCCCTTCAGAGGTTTTCCTGACAACACACTAACAGACTTTGTGTAAGTCATTTCCTATGAATTATTAAAACAAACGTTTGGCTGCTAATTGATGAACACTAATGTGTTTTCTAATCACTGCAGTTTGAGATTTTAGCACTAAACAAAGCAGTTGCAATTGATTTGTGGCTGCTTCTTGGTTTCAGCTTGTGATCTGTACAGGGTTGTTGGGGTTTTTTTCTGTTTCAATTTAGCAGGCAGCTTAGCTTGTCTTTTTAGTTAAGAATTGGCTTGTTATAGTGTCATTCCATTTGGATCTCTTTTGCTATTTCTTATTTATATTGCATAATAAATCTGTTCAGTTCTTCAGCGGCAAAGGAGGCACAGTCCTTGATTCAAGGACTTGTAATTTGGGTTGTGTTTCTTTAAATCTGTATCCCTGCCTCTGTCTGTGCTCTCCCTCTTTCCCTGCATAAAATAAAACAACATAAAACCAATCTTCAGCCCCTTTAGATGATAAAAGCTGGTGCAATGCATCTGTTTCCAGAGCCACGTCTGGAGGACATGCCGACCATGGGAAGGCGTGTTGTTTGTGATGGGCTATGCGTCTCCAGAGCTGTCCTCTCTACCACCTCACCTTTACTTCTGGAGGGTCTGAGTCCCATCTTAATGCTGCAAAAGGCAGAATTGCTGAGAAACAATGAATGTGGTTGCTGTATCTATCAGAAGCCAAACTCCCTCTCTCTTGCAGTTGTTCAGCATTAACTTCAGCATTAACCATTAGGGGTTAGAAGTATTTCTCTGTGTATCGCTGCCCTCCACCCCCCCACCCCCCCCTCCAGCTTGGCTTCATTGCTTGATTCTTCTATCTTGCCATGGCAATAAGTAAATAACAAAGTTAAAGAAAGAAACTGTAACATTTAGACAACATTCAACTATTTCTTCTGTTCCAAAATATTTTTGGAAGCATTTAATTCCAAAATAAAGAGGAATATTTCAGATTGAAAGGATGCAAATTTTCTTGCTCATAGATTTCTGTTACAGTCAGCCTTTGGCAGCGTATGGATCGCTTACAAGAACATCTGGTTTGTGTGCCCCTCTTGTGCACAGCCTAGTTCTGTTGATTAATTCCAAACTATAGATGAATATTTCAAATGGAAAGGATGCTAATCTATTTTTTATATATATATATATTTCTGCTACATTCAGCCTTCAGCAGCTTATGGATCGCTTACAAAACCGTGGGGTTTGTGCTTCTCTTGTGCACAACCAGCTTATATTAATTAATTCCAAAATAAGGAGGAACATTTCAAATTGAAAGGATGTTATTTCCCCCCCCATATATATGTCTGTTCCATTCAGCCTTCAGCAGCTTATGTATCACTTACAAAAGCATCTGGGTTTTGTGCTTCTCTCGTGCACAATCAGGTTGTATGAATTAATTCCAAGATAAGGATGAATATTTCAAATTGAAAGGATGCCAATTTATTATTTGTATAGATTTCTGTTGCTTTCAGACTTTAGCAGCTTATGTCTCACTTCTGAAAGCATCTGGTTTGTATGCTTCTCATGTGCACAGTTAAAGTCATTAACTCCAAAATAAAGGGGGATAGTTTCAACTCGAAAAGATGTGTATTTATTATGTTCAGAAAAAAAATACAAATAATTGAAGACAAAGCCACAGAACAGCCCTAAATATTATTTGTTGGTTCTCTTTCTTTTTATAGACAATAAAGACTGGACTTACAATGGTTGGGAAAGTAGTTACCCAGCTGACAGGGACGCTGCCTTCAGGAGCAACCGAAGAGGAAATTTTAGCTCACAGCAACCTTCGTCGAAGTCCTTTGGTGCCTGGAATCATCACTATCATTGACACAGAGACAGTAGCAGAGGGGCAGGTAACGCAGTTTGCACAGCAACAGAATGTGCATTCATTTTCACCAAAAAAACCCCAAAGGGGGTGTGTGTGGAAACAACAAACCAACCAGCTCAGGAAAATATATTGTAGGCTTTTGAAAATGAAAAATCACTGAGATTTTTGCCAGGTCAAAAACTTTTACAGACACACACAGCTGTGATAAAGTCCTATTGGGGACTGAAATTAAGCCAAAATATATATTGTCCTTAGAACATATTTATGTGACACTTTGACAACATCAAGTGTGAAGTGTCACATTTTGTCTCTCTAACACTTGTTCCTAATTGACATTGATTTATGCTGATCAGTTGAAATGTATATGTAGTCTGATTATATTTATGAATATATAACGTGGCTGGAAAATGGGATTGTCTGGAAGTCCTGTGAATTGTTGCATTCCAGTTGGAGGAAAAAATGAACAAGGATGCTGCTGAGTGAAGCTGGCTATTAAGTATAAAAGCTTATTTTTATATCAATTCCCAAACTGAGATGTAGTCAAGCATGATGCTGTTTGGAGGCATATTTACTGTTTCATGCAGTACACCGTGCCAGACAAAAGCATCTGTTGAAAAATCCACACCAGGATCACACAAACTTTACACTGGAGCGCTGCAGTGTCTTTGTGACAGCAAATAGCCACCTCTTTTTGTTTGTTTATATCCATCATTTCATTTTAAAGTGGCTGGCCCTGGAATCAGTGTTTATGCAGGACTCCCATACACTTCATTAGTCTGTAACCATTTGGTAAGAGATTCCCCCCCCCTCCCCCCCCCCCCCCACTAATGTTCACATTTATTGCATTTAAAAAAAGAAAACCAATTCCTTTTATCCTTATTCCTTTTTATTTCACATCATTATGGTGCTTGTTGCAGGTAAGTTTGTAAGGTATTAATGACAGATCAGAACTCAAGTTATTTTCTTACCTGAGGGGAAAATGAAGTGTTTTACTTGAAAGCAAGCAAACCAAACTATTTGAGCTGTAGTTGAGTGTTGCTGAGAATCAGGTTTGGAAGTACTTAGTCAAGCAAGGTTACATTGAAAGAGGGTTGTTCATAGAACATTATAGCCCTTGTCAAATTAAAAGAAAAATAGAGAATGGAAAAAAAAAAAGAGTTATTTTTACTGAACATTTTAGAGGCTGGGCTTAAAATAAGTCTGTTGACCTTTGGGATTTGGTTTTGGTTTTGGGGGGCAAAAAGTCTTTTTGAGTCTATAGTGCTGGGAAAAAAAAAAATATGAGAAAAAGGAAGGGAAAAAAAAGAAGGAAAATTTTGCCTCATAAATTTCTCATGGAGCCTTGTTTAATGTGGTCATTATTTCAAGTGGTCATTTTCTGTGTTTTGATTCTTCTGTACAGGCCTAGGGGAAAAGAAAAAAAAAAAGATATATCTTAGGTTTTTAGTTCTTGTTATGTATGATTTAGAGGTTTTATGAACTTGTCCTCTGACCTTAACAATAGTAGGGAGCTATCAAGCCTAAAGGGCACTATGGAAAAGTAGTTGTAAAAATGATAACGCTTGCCTTGTCCAAATACTGCTGCTGGAACATAAATAAGCCATCAGTTCTAGTAAAATAATTTTGGTCTTGAACCTCTAGGGAAGGAGGCTCTGCGTTAGATATCCTAACTGTACCTCTTGCATTCATCTTTTTGTGATTTGAAGTTCAAAAATGCTATTAAATTAATAATTTATTCTTAGTGCTGAGCCTTGCTTTGGGAATTCATTTGCTCTTTTTTTCCCTCAGGAAAAAGAAAATAATCTTTCTCTTGCCTTGTTAGACTTTGGTGGTGCAGAAGTGTTTTTAACAGTCTTTTCTTACTGAAATCTGCATCTAGCAAAAAAGAAAGTTGATTAAAAATAAATCCACTTTGTGCATGGTCTGAGTAAAGCCTGTCACTCAGCACTGCCCCGCTCAAGAACGTTCTGATGCGAGGAGCATCGTGTGGGCTTGCAATCCCCACTGGGCTCTTGTCCGTCACTCCAGCTCTAGTTCCACTGCCAGGTGGAAATGTAAGTTTTTGTGCACATGTCCTCATTTGAACGTGGCAGACTCTGATTTTGGCAGTTGTGCGAGTTGCCTTGTCCCAAGGAGCCTGGCAGGGATCCTGAGCCTGTGTGCTGGCAGAGGGAGACAAGCCTGCAAGAAATGACATGCTAGTTTCGATGGCACGTACATGGACTCGCTGGGTAGTCCTGGTTGGTTTTTAGAGCATAATCGAGTGAAGCTTCAGTTCAGGAAAGCGTTTTAGCAAGTCTGACCTTTAAAGGATGCAAGGAATCTCACTGAGCTGAATGTGATTGCTCAGAACTTCAGCAGAAACTGGTGGGGAAGTGTCGTGCTGATTTTGAGTCTGGATGACTGAGCTGCATTGATTCTTCCTCCTTGTATTAATTTCTGGAATTATTTTACTCTTCTGTGGCAAGCTGGTTTGCTGATAGCAGTCATCCAGACTATGTTATTAGGGATGCTGTGGTTGAAATAAAAGAGGGTTTGAGGGAGTTGATGAAGGCAGACTGCAGCCTCTCCTGTGTGTTAGAGAAAGCAGTCGCGGTACAGCGGCACGGCAAATGCCTTGCTTAGTCTCTGTGTTCCTGACACTGTGTGGCAGTGATTTTCTAAAGCTATTAGTTTATCATCCCAGTTTTCAGATTCCAGGTGGGAAATAGGAGATCTGTGTGGGTTCAAGGAAACACTTAGTGGCATTCCTGCTTCCTCCTGTGATGAAGATGCCTAGCTTGGAGTATTTCCTTCCTGCTCTACGGGGATGCTGCTGGGTGGCTTTGCCCATTACAGGCATTGCTCTTCCTAAAGTGACTGGGAAACCACAAGAATGAGTGATGCCTACCAAGTGTTTGCTGGGCTGAATGAACACTTGGAAAGCCTTGCATCCCTTTCATCAGTCTAGCAACTATGTAAATATATTTGTGTGTTTTCAGAGGTGCATGGTTTCCAGGGGTGGGCAGCCTTAGCGTGAAGGAGGGGAATTTCATAAGCAGAAAGGAACTATTTTCTTATCATCATCAGACTCCTAATGTAAAAGGAATACCTCACCTCCTCCAGGCCAATAATAGAGATCTCTCTCTGAGTCTGCACAGCCTAACTTAAGACTTTGGGTGTTGTCATAAAAAAGATTTCCAAGTAACAAAAGAAATCTTTAGAGATAACATAGAATTAAAAGAAAAATAAATTAAGAAATCTGGTTTAGAAACAGAAAGAAGACAACAATAAATCTAAGACAAGCAAGCCTGACCTTGTGAAGGAGCTATAAGCACCTTTTTCAGTAGGAAAGGAGTGAGGTTTTTTAATATAAAGATAGATATAAAGGCTTGCAAAGTAATGATGCATCTGATAGTCCATTTACTTTGAGCGTAGCAACACAGGTTTTAAAGATGCAGTGAGCGCATGTGTACAAACACACAGATTTAGTTAGCAGGAGGATGATTAAGGAACATGTTTTGGACATAAGCCAGAAGGACTGACTCCAGCTTTTAAGTTTTCACTGATTTTTTTTTAGTCTGTCTGCTATTTCAAAGATACCCAGTAGAAAGAAGATGAGGTAGAACTCAAGTGCGTTTCATGAAAGGCACTCCGCTACCACCGTGGAGGTTGAAATGCCAACTTACCGCTGAAAAACACACAATTAAAGACCAAGGAAATCTTCAGATTGAATTTTGTGAGATTGCATTAGAAGGGAAAATATTTTTTCATAAGCCTGATGAATGTAGATATTGTAATAAAACCTGGTCCCCAGCAGCTGTTTGTGTGACAGCTCCTGCCTTCAAGAGCGCCGGCGCTCTAAGAAAATGTGAATTATGAAGTAATTAGCTAAATGCAGAGGAATGTGGAATTATTGAGCTTGGCTGTCATGATATATTTGTGAAAGGAGTAAAAATAATTATCGAGATGCCCGAGCAACTTTGTGGTAAACCAAACTATGTTAACAAGGTTGTGTGCTTGTTTAAACTGCCTGCTAATGAAGTGTTAGCAAACTTTTCAGCTCGGTGTAACGGCTATTTATTTGAATCTGTTAATTAGTTGAAATGGATTAAAAACTCAGGCTGGACAGATGTCCTCTTTTTCAGTAATTGGAATTAAATGTGTAAGCCTTTAGTGGCTTGAGTTTTTTAGAGGTAGGGGGTGGGGTGGGGGGGAAATAATTATTTTCTTTTGACCTTTGTTTCTGTATTCTTAATTAATTCATCAGCCAGGCCACCCACGTGCAGCCTGCAATAATGACCTTGCTCAAAAGTCCCCCAGTTTTGGGCCTGAATGTAAATCTGTTAAAGATCTAACATTGAGTTGACAGAGAAATATGTGGCCATTTAAAAACAACAAAAAAAAAACCCCAACCCTACAAAACTGGATTCTCAGTGCTTTTGAGAGAGGGGTGTGATTGATGAGAGATCCTTGTGTTGCTTTCACAGATCATCCAAAACACATGAAAATATTGCAGGAAATACTTGGAAAATAGAGAAATAAGATAACATGTTGATCTTTTTAGGGCTTTAGAATGTGTTTGGTGCCTTTTATTTTTTTTTCCCCTGTTCCCTATTAACTTTTTATTCCATTAAAGAGGAATTTTCAGAAAACAAAACACCCACCCTGCAGATTGCTGCAAGTTTCAAAAGTTCATTTTCATTTGGTAAGAAGCTGATGAAAATTGTAACTGAGGAAAGACGCTTGTCGGGAGCAAGAGTTGTTGTGAAACTTTGGTCTAAAGCAAAAAGAAGCTTAAAAAACTAATAATTAATAATACATAATCCAAGCTTACTCAGTAATAAAACTTTAACTGCATACATCATTCCCCTGGTCATTAACACCAGTGCTTTTATTTATCAGCACAGCTCTCACAAAGGCTAATTTGATGTTCGGATGCTCGTATATTTGGCATCAATTTTCTCTCCTCTTTCTATCTCCCTGTGTTACAGAAGAATTCTTTTTATACATAAATATAAAAAGGGCAACAGGATTCCCTCAGAGCATAATACTGTCTGCCTTACTTTTATTAAAGGAGATCTGTTTTTTGTCAAGAAGACATTTTTGTCTCAGATAAATGGTTCAGGCTGAGCAGAAGGCTGGTTTGAGTTTATGCTGGATTCTATTAAAAGGAGTGCAGTAGTTAATGCCACAGATTTATCACTTTTAGCCCTTTTCCACTGATGTTTGACCTTAGCTATAAGTTGGGGGAGGCTCGGAGGGGGTTGGCTTTTTGTGTGCATGTGAACCGTAGTGGACATTGCACTAACTTCAGCTCTTTGCATCACTGGAGATCTTCAGAAGCACAGATGCAAGGAACTCTTTATTCTATAATATTCATATTTATCAATATTGCCAAAGCAATTTGTTTTTATGATGATGGGATTCTTCTTGCTTAATGTGATTAAGCGTAGGGCCCGCTTGATTAGATTTGTGTCCATTTTTATTTGTGTTACTTTCATGTTTTATTTAAAAACATGTCTCCACTGGGATAAGTGGTGTAATTTGCCTTTAAAGATTAAAATAATTGAAGTCATAATTACTGGTGGCTTCTGTTCAGCAGTATGGAAAATGCAACGAATGAAGAAAAATATGGCACAGGAGGAAGAAGCTTTGGCTTCAGCTATCTCTTGCCCTCAAAGCAAACACTATTTTCTGATAGTAGATGTAATGATCCCCTAGGTGTGTTGTCTGTCTGTTTCTTTTGGAAAGGAAGATAAAGAGCACTTGATTCATCTTTGTTCAACCACAGTGTGCTGCTGAACTTTAACTGAGCTGTCTTGAGAGCTGCAGCCTTGGCTCAGCAGGTCCAGCTAAGGACTCTGGTGGCTAGGCACCTTGTTTTTAAAATGGTCTTGCAGTTTTCCTGATAAGGGACATCAGAGACAGGCTGAGTGCTGGTTTGTAAGGCCACTGTGGTAGAACAGCCTCAGTGTTTCTTCCCTGTTGGTTCTTTTTCTTAAAGTGATGTTTGTAATGGTAGGGAAGTCTGCAAGGAAGGCGCCTGAGCATCACCGTGAACCTCGGTGGCTATGCAATTATAAGAGTAATGCTAAGATTTATGAACCTTTTTCAATGAGAGACCTTTGTAAGGTCTTCTAATAGCAGAGTGGTTAGAGGCCACTACCTTGGAGAAGGAAGCCTGTTTAGGATGTCAAGAACTGCAGCCTCAGGATTCCTGTGGGCTTTGTAGGCAACATGCAGTGGGAAGCCGAACGAGCTGCTTCCTTCAAGCTCTTTGACAGCACTTGCACGTGTTATTAGGCAATTTGTTTTGATTTCCAAGAAAAATGGCCAACTCCACTCTTTTCAGTGGTAAGGAACCATAAATCGGCCAAAAGGAACCAGTTTGGGCTTAAGGATGCCATTTATTAGCCTACAGACGTCACTCTCTCCAGCACCTTTGTGGATAGCATCTTCCACTTCAGCATCTGCAAGAAGTAGTTCCTAAAAGTTATGAAGCCTGCATGGAAGAGGCTAGGGGTACTTCTTCATGGCTGTGCAGCTCTGGTCTTCATCCTTGCTGAAGCCAGGCTGAATTAATCCAGTTTACAGTCTGGAGAAGACCTGTTCTAGGTGATCCTGCTTTGGCAGGGTGGTTGGACTCGATGATCTTCAGAGGTCTCTTCCAACCCCTACCACTCCGAGTCTGTGTTTCTATGCTTGCCAAATGCTCTCTATAACCTGTTTTTAGCAATGATCAAATACTGTTGATACTTGAACATTTCTGTTTTCCATTCCTATTTCATTCAATATTTTGATTTAACAGGCTGGGTTTAAAAACCTTTCCATGTCTTCAATGAAGCTGCTTTATGGCTGTTACTTTATCATTAGCCTGTGTCCTTAATTACGGCAAAATGCTTAGGATGAGACCCAAGTTACCTTCAAGTGGAAGCTGTGAAAAGATGATGTATAGGAGTTATTTAGTGAAGTTTACATAGGCTGAGAAAAGCACAGTGTTTCTTTGAAAAGCTCTTAGGAAGATCTCCAGACCCTTTGGTTAGTGGTTCTGGAATAAGCACGAAATGCTGACAAGGGAAAGCAAAGCCATAATTGTGCTTATGTGACAGTGCCAAGTAATTTGAACATTTCAAGTCAGTCAGGCACAGGCCTCTTCATCCATATTACGTGACTTCTTTAAACATTTAAAGATGATTCCTCTTTTTGAAGCACAAAACCGTCTTCCAATCATTCAGATATCTGTTAGGGATAGGAAGTATTAAAAACCTTTCAGATTATTTTGGAAGCGGCAGACAAATTATTCTGAACTTGAAATGGGAAATTTTGCACTGTCTTGTTAAGAAGGTGGTTTTTGCTCACCACAGAAAGCCTTTTATTAAGTCCTTTTCTGACAGATCTTTCTCATTGTCTAACTTCATTTGGTCTTTAACGTGATGTAACCAAGGAATAAAATGCTTCAGCAGCTCTTGCGTGTGTTTGGTCCACACATCTTTTGGTTCTCTTTGAATATTTTCTTCTTGAATGTTTTCTTCCTTTTGTACACACAGACATTGGTGATACTTTCAGAAGTCCTTTTGTGTGTCTGCACAGTCAGCTTTAGTTTTGACTGGCCCAAGTAGCTTTATCAACCTCAAGCAGCCTTTTGTTGAAACAACCAAAAGCTCTCTTTGTCTCTTTCTCCAGAAGATGTTGCACAACACAGATCTCAGGCCAGATATTTCCTTTTCCTTTTAATTTCCTTCTGTTGTGAAAACTCAATCCTATCTTATAACTGCTTTTTTGGTCACAAGAAGGGATTTTATGGCAGCATCATTTTTTTTAAAGGGGTTTTGATGAGCAACCTCTGTAATATTGTTACTGAAATGTCCACTGAGGCAATTCCAGCATAGAGAAAATTCTTATTAGCTGCATGCTTCACAATGCAGCTGCTTTCATACACACTCCCAGCCCTCAGCATTTCTTGCATCGTTTGGAGATCCAGATACTTCAAGCTGTAAGTGTTCTTTCCTGTGCAACTGACTGAAAGCAAGCCCACTTTGCTGGGCTGGGTTTTTAGTCTTGTTTTCCCCACTCATTTTCCATGTAGACATGTTTATTTGAACCCTCTCAAACAAACTGCTGGGTTTTGTAGTGGTTAAGTTTTCCCTCGTGCTTGAAAATCTCAGTGCTACCTCTCGTTTTTCTTCCTGTTGTGTGAGTTTTGTTATCGCTTGAAGAAGCTGAAGAAGTGTGTGTGCTCTGCAGTGTAATCACAACAAACCTCCCTGGCTTAGTCCAACTGTCTGCTGCTGCTGAGTGTGGTGGAATGAGACCCCTGTCCAGAGCAGAGCAGGAGAGCTCCTGCCACAGATTTATGAGTAATAAGCTCTTGATTATAGACATGCAGGGAGATCACAACTCTTGCTTGAGCCAGCAGTGATGGAAACCTTAAATGCAGCTTCCTGGTGCACTGCATGTGGACTTTTGTAATAAGCTTCTATGCAGCCATGAATAGTTTATGTAGCAGAACAGTAATAATTTTGTATTTTGCTTCATAGGATAAATAAATAATCTGTTTATGAAGTGTATATCCCTTTCTAGTTCATAGGAAGTTATTTGAGCCTGCCTCATGTCTCCTCATCTGAAAAAAATACAGAGGATAGTTTGTGTTTAGTTCACATGCAGCTGTATATCTAATTCATCCCACTGTGTGCATTTTAGAAACCAATTCCTGTATTACTAAGCTGGTGTTTTCTCTTAGGTGTATTTTTACTTCCTGACCTTCCTTTCTCTCTGTTACTGTTATGCAGGTACTTGTCAGCGAGGACTCTGACAGTGATGGTATTGTTGCCCACTTCCCTGCACATGAAAAGCCAATTTGCTGCATGGCCTTTAACCCTAGTGGTAAGTTATTTTGCTGTTTTAATGTGAGAGTTGCTAAAGACAATAAAATAACCTAGGGTATATGTTTCATTGCTTTGGAGGCATTGCAAATGCCTTTGTGATACCTGCAAGTATCAGCTCGCGGCTACTAGGACTTGTCACCTGTTCTGCTGAGTGCTGATCATGTCATCTGCTGGTTAATTTGTCCTTTCTGGAAAAGTCAAACTTAAGCAACTGGTGCACATGAGAAGATTCAGTTAACCACTTGGACTGCAGCAGAAATGCTACGGAACTCTTTTCTGCTGGCTATCCTGCCAGCCAGGTATCCAGATGTTCTGCTGAACAGCTATCCGGAGGGCCAGCACCTCAGTTACATTGTGCTCCTCCATAAACAGGAAAGTAAAACAACTCCTTTCACTGGCACTGGTTTTAAAGTAACTTAGGCTGCCATTGTGTGCTTGGCTGATGAAGAGTTGGTGATCCTCTCCTGAGTGAAATCAACTGTTAGCTGAAAATACCTTAAAGATATTCCTCTAAAGCACCTATTCCTCTTTAGAAGTAACTATGACTGTGGGCAGCAGAGATAACTCCAAAGCTTGTCTGGTAATACATTTTGATAATTTGGCAATTAACATGTTTACTGCTCTATAGACAGCAAAAAAGGGGAATATTTTGGCTGATTGCTGTGGCCAGTGAATCAACAGCTTCAGCGTGTCCAAATGTCACCAAGATCTTGAGGATGAAGTCACATTTCAAAGAATAAAATTAAATGTCTGTCATTTATGTTTTCACTTCTAGTGTCCAGTTGGTCTTACTCTGACATCCCATCTGTTGTGTCAGAACTCTTTAATAGCCATGTGCAGTTCACAGCATTCTCACTGTGAGGTTTTGACAGAAAACCCCCTATTCTCATCTGCCTCAATTTGCTTCTCATACTTAAGGAATTGTCTTGTGGAACCCTGTGCATTGAACTGAGAATCAACAGGAATATTTTTGTTTCGTTCTGGTAGAAGGAAAATACCTGGGCTTGAGTAACGCTAATCACAGAAGAGTAGGGGTTGGATATCATCAGTTGCAACCCACTGCCAAGCAGGTTCACCCAGAGAAGGTCACACAGGAATATGCCCAGGAGGGTTTGGAATGTCTGCTGAGATGGAGACTCCAGCACCTCTCTGGGCAGCCTGTTCCTGTGCTCCATCACCCTTAAATTAAAGAAGTTCCTCCTTGTATCTAGATGGAATTTCTTATGTTTAAGTTTGTGCCTGTTACCCCTTGTCCTGTCCCTGGGCACCACTGAAAGAAGCCTGGTCCCATGCTGCTGACACCCACCCTTTGAGTATTTCTAAGTATTGATGAGATCCCTCCCCTCAGTCTGCTCTTTTCCAGACTAAAGAGCCCAAATTCTCTCAGTCTTTTCCTCATCACAGAGATGTTCTAGTCCCCTCATCATCTTTGTTGTCCTTTTCTGTACCCTCCGTAATTGAGTGAGATAAAGACATCTGCTTGAATTAGAATGCTTTATAAATAGTAATTAAATGCCTCCTGAGGACAGTTTTTGTGATTAAATACATGTAAGGGAAAGAGAGTGTTTATGCAAAAGCAAATGAATTTGTTCTTTCTTTCACACTGAAGGATACATTTGCATATAGTTGAATTATTTGTTAGAATCAGGGCCTTTTGGTCTGCTCAGGTACCAAACCTGCAGTCCTTGTGTATGACACACAAACTGTTCAGGTCTAATGGTGCAGTAAGGTACTTAATGGCAAAATGCTTTGTCTAATTGATGCTCTGTTTGCCTGATTGCAAATTATGGATGTTATGAGGTATCTGCAAGAGGGGTGATTGACAGCAAGGTATTGAATTGTACTGCATGTTCTGGGGACAGCAGAGCAGTCTCAAACCAGCTGAAAACTCCTAGCTCAGCTGTGAGTGCTGTGAAAGCAGCACTTCACACAGGCTTCTGTATTCTTGATTTTACATCAAGGCAGAATTTTGTTTGAAGCCAGTGTTGTAAGTAACATCATCCATTGTATATTGCCAATTAAGCTGATCTCATTACAGAGCAGAACAAAACAAGAGGTGGCTTTTGATACTGGCTTTGTCTACTGGCTGCTTGCAGTAGAAGGACACTTCTACTCCTCATTTCAAGTGGTGGCTGCACCAGAACCTCGCAGCTACAAACTTTTGCTATGAAAGCAAGCAGGGAGCACTGATCTGTTGATCTCCATGGCTGATTTAAAGCTTAATTTCATCATGTCTCACCCATGAGCTCCTCAGATATTCAGGTCTGTGAAAACGTACAGGGTCCTGTTTGGAAAAAGTCTAAACCAAAGGCAGCACTGCCACTGGAAACCACTGAAGCTCAGTGGAAGATGAATATAGAGGATTTTTGTCTATTAAACCAGTACAACAGTGCCACAACCCATTTCAGTTGTATTTTAAAGGTATCAATTACCAGCAAGATAAATCTGGGGAGGATTTCTGCTGCTTGTTTTTGTACTGAACAAGGAGCTTCCTAGGGATTCATTTAAACGAAATAACAGCACAGAATTTGCAGGTATTGTGGTGAGAATAGCTCCTGGGAAGGGGTAAGATGTTGCTTCATTGTAGGAATGTCAGAAAACAATCGAGTGGGAAGGAAAGAGGCTTGCTAATGTCAGTAAATGTCAGATTTCCCCCTAATCTTTCTTTCTGAAATGAAGAAGAAATCCTTTACTGCGCTCAGTGCCCAAAATACCTGCAGTTATTATGGGGCTGGTTGCAAATCTGTTGTAAACCATGGTGGGAATCTCGCTGATGGGGAGAGTGGCTTTTTTGTTGTTATTTTGTTTGGGTTTACTTTGGTTCTGAGACTTTGGGAGAGTGTTTTTTTTTCTTCCCAGCAAGGTAAATAATCCATGTGGAGTTGTGAGCGGAGTTAGTTGGCAAGGAGAGCTCTCTGTACACTCGGCCCTTCGCTTCAGCTGCGTTACAGGGCAGAATCATGAACCAACAAGCAGGAGGTTTTCCTGCCTAGCATTTCCTTGTGCTGGCTAGACATTTCTATAGTGAATTTGCTGGCATTAGGTCTACCTTTTGTTTAAATTCAAGGCAAATCTGTAGATTTTTTTTCCCCCTTTCCTGTTTTTGAGGTATTCGAAGAAAGAAGAGGCTTGGCATGCAGTTAGCTTTTCTGTGCTGGATCTCTAGCTGCTCTGAAAATCTGCTTGAATCATGAAATAACAAACTTGAAACACCACTTCTGAGTATGTTTAGGGTGCACCATAGTTATTCTCTTTCTTAAATGCTGCCTTGCATGTTGTTGTGCACCTCTTCCAGACCCTTACATTAATAAAAACTTGCTTCTGAGTCACTTGATCTTAGGGAGGCTGTAAAAGGCTCAGTCTAAGACATACAGCAAGTCATGGTTATCATTAGAAAGAAAAAAAAAATACATAAAGGAGAAAAACTGCAGCTCCTGGTGGTTTAGGTGGAACTAAATTCTGTGGGTTTTTTTTCCTGTGTACTTCAAATTTTAGTTTTCAAAAGCATTTATGATGGATTGTTATGGGGTGTAAGTTGTGATGGTTTACTGTGGGCTGTAGGTTGCTGAATTGGTTTTTGGTTTTTGTTGTTGTTGGGTTTTTTGTGGGGGTGGGGGGGAAGGGAAGGGTGGGATGTGGAGTGGAGAGAAGGGGAGGGGGGGAGCATTTGTAGTACAGCTGAAAATCTGTGGCCAGGCTTCTCATCCACGGGATCCCTTAGTCCTGTGGAATTTCTTAGAGCTGTGTCCCTGCCTGGATTGCTGTTTCTGCTCTGCTTAACTTTTTCATTTCACTAGGTAAGGGATGTAGTAGCTCAATAAAAGAACTGGTCCTCCTTTGCCATTTGGGACTGATTGAATCCTTGGGAAACAGGCATCAAATGTTAACTTGGTCCTTATTCTACTGGTAAACACAGAAACGATGCTGTGAGCCTCCTTAGTCCATTCTCTGTGCAGTCCTGTTGCCAGCTTTGGTGGCAGTGTGCCTCCTGATCGAGGGGCAGACTCCCTCTAGGACATCATTCTTCTGGGTTTGGAAGTGTGCTTAGTAACTCTGATTCCAAGTTTCAAGTTCAGGTGACTTGGCACTGTTACTTGTTTTCTTTTTGTAATTGCTAGAACAGGAGTATTTCATGTATCATTTTCTTCCATAGGAAACTGGCAGGGTCTTTCTGCACACTTTATTACACGTCCAGAATCCTGATTTATTTATATAATGCCTTATGTGCCAGTGGTTGCTTTTGTGACTGACATGAAGATAAGTTCCCTCTTCTGAAGCACTCATGTTTTGATTTTCAGACATCCATCCAATATTGAATGCATTAAATAAATGTTACAGTAATAAATTGGCATTACCGAGTGCCGTGGAAGAGATGCTGTGGATTAACAGGGAAAAGGGAGCTGATTTTGCAGTATTTTCACTCAAGTAGTGCATCCACATGGTATTTATTTGTTTTTTACCACAACCCCTACCCATGGAGTGAGGCTTGCACCGCAGGCTGTGGCAAGGATGCTGGCATGTCAGAGGAAGGAATGGTGGGGCCCCAGTGCAGGTGATGACCAGGAACGGGCTCCTGCCAGCAGAATAATTGATTCAGCTTGGAAATGGACAAGAAGCCAGATGAATCTGGGGGGGGGGGGGGGGCTGTGGCTGATAGACCATACATGGGCTGGGTGCTGCAGCTATGCAGTGTGTTTTGAATGGAATCACTGGGTTTTGTTTGATTATAGCTCTGTTTTGGAGCTGATCAGGAGAATAATAATTCTTCATCCTAAATAAGAAGGATCCACATGAAAGTCACTTCTCTTCGGCATACAAAGACCATTGTGAGAGAAGTGAGCTGAGTTCTGAGAATATTTAGCACATGGAGAGTTAGGTAATGGTTGGACTCAATGACCTTAAAGGTCTTTTCCAACCAAAACCATTCTGTGATTCTCTGAACAGCCAGCCGATGGTCTGTGCAGAGCAGCTGCTGCAGACAGAGCTCAGAGCTCTGTGTCCACTCCTTCATTTCTGAACAAAGGAAGGCGGCTTCCAACTTTTAGGAAGACTCCAAGGCTTTTATTAAAACTCTCCAAGAAGAGAATAAATAATACAAGGAAGTGAAGTAACATTAATAGACTGGGGACTTTATTAATGTACCTCTGGCATGCGTGTTGATGTAGTGGAAACAAGAGGCTTATACTTACAAAGAGACTCTAAGAACTTTAATTCACTTATTAAATGAAAATCACATTAAGCTTTTGTGTGGATGCTTTTACTTAGTGCTAACAGTGGCCTGATTTATTTTGAGCTGGAATATTCAGTTCTGGATGAATTGAAGGCCAACTTAGTGTGAACAGAGCATCCAGACAAAAATTTTGTGCTGTTTAATTTGCATTAGGTAATGGAGATTAGCTTCATATCTGTAAATATGCTTCCAAAGCTACACTTCAGATTTTTCCTGATTATATATACATAGATATTTCTGCATAAAAGCTGAAGAGCTTTAGACTGGGGCCAGGAACAAGTATTTTCTTTATAGAATTGCAGTCATTGCACCTTGGCCACACAAAACTAATTGAGGATGTTGTTGGCTACGCTGAGTTGCAGATGATATCACCTCCATGGTGTTCTTTTTAGAGATGAGATGAGATGTGTGCTCTCCTGCTGTGGTTTGCAGGACAACAGCCTTCAGTTTTGTCTTAGAACACTGATTTGGCCTTTTCCACGCTCTAAGATATTTAGAAATGCCACTTAGGTGCAGTCAGCAGCAATCACACAACCAGGAACAACTTTCTGCCGTATGAAGTCAAACAGCAGTATTGACACTGAGGTCTGGATTTATTGTGGTGGAATTTTTACCATCATTAAAATGTAGCCAGAATAATAATTAAAAAAAAATAAATTGGTAAATATTTCCCTGGTTATTGAGACATTTTTCTGTCCATGCAACATTAGGCAGGAATTTGTTGTTAGGAGGCTTTAAACTTTTATATGTATAAAGTTTGTGTGTGTGTGTGTGTATAAATATAAGTATATATAAAAATATACATATAAATCTATTTTAATGCATTTTATATTATAAATATAACAATAGATTTTGAATGTGTTCTACATTTTATATTGTAGATGGTATAATAGATTTTTGTATTATATTTTTAGATGTTACGTGTTTAGAGATATATATTATAGAGATATATATTATATATATGTTATAATATATTTCTCTTATATTTTAGTGTTCTATATGTTCTAATAAATTTCAGAGATGGCATCATTCATATTTATATATTATATCTTTATCCATTTCTATACTTTATATATTTATCCACTTAACTAGTATTTCTATTTCAGTCCTCCTGTAATAAAAGCCCCAGGTACAAACCATTTTCAGAGCGCTGTAGCCGTGAGAGTATCCCAGAAGAATCCTGTCTGCTCCATAATGTAAATCCACAAGAGCTTATTATATAAACTCTGGATGAAGGTAGCCTGGATTAAATTCTGGAAGTTGACAAAAGGAAGGAGTACACCATAGGGGGTTACTTAAATTATGCTGTTTACAGAAAACCCTCCAAGCTTTTAACGTGTTGATGATAGTCTGCCAGGAACTGTAAGTGTATGCAGGGCCTGAAATGAGGAGAGGAAATGGAGAGAGGGAAGGGAAAGGATTAAATGTTACCAATTAGAATCAGTTGCTCAATGGTAAACTGGATTAGTCTAAACTAGAGAGTGTCTAGACTGGAGACTGAAGGAACCATACAAATATCCTCATTTTTCATTATGCTGTGTTATTAGACTCTGTGATTTAGAAAGGAGGAAAAAACCTCACCAATTCTGATGTCAGCCGTAGTCTATTAAAACTAATTCACTTTGTTCCCTCTTCCATGGCAGACACAGAGATGATTGCTGTTGGTAAAGGCAGTAAATACAGCGAGCTGCAGAGAGCTCTGGCATGGTCTGCTGTGGAAATGTCTGTGCACGGCTTCATTCAAATGGTTTGCTTTATTGCTGCTCCTTTTAATATTGATCCAAAGGAGTCACTGCTTTACTTTCATCTCTGGTCCTGGGACACGAGCAAAGCTGGGGATGCAAATACCCTGAACTGAGATGAAGACTGCAGTGGGACAGTGGGATTTGGGATTTGCCACTTATTTTTGGCTTTTTTTGCTTGTTTGTTTTGTTGGGTTTTGCTTGGGGTTTTTTGTTGGTGTTTTGTTTGCTTTTGTCTTATTTGTTTCTCTGTTGGGTTTTTTTCTGTTTGTTCCTTTTGGGGTTTTGTTTTGCTCTTTTTTTTTCTGTTTTGTCAGACATTTCAATATGAAGTTCTCAGGGTATATATAGTTTGGAAGCTGGGCTTCTACACATTTATATGAAATTATTAGTGAGATTGTTCCTATTTTGTAATGAAAATAGGGCCCCCTACACGTAAAGGAAACTGAATGTTTGCTTTTGGAGAGCTGTGAGGTGGGATTTCATACCTTTCCACATCCCAAACCTGAAAACTGAGATGAGGAGGATGTTACCTATTTGAAAACCACACCAATCTGCTCTATTCCCCCCCACCCCCCAAAATCTAATGATCTGTAGGAAGGAATATATTCCAAAAGAAATGAGGCATTCTGGCTTTCTTTCTGTCCTCATTTTTAATCATTTCATTCCTTCTTCGTATCTCCAGTTTTAAGAGGATGTGGGCTCTATTTCCCTTTTCTAAGTGGATTTCTTTCAAGCATGTTCCTGATTCTCCCTTTGTAATCCTGTGCATTCTGGAAAGGGATTTTAATTGTTCTAAAAACGTAATTAAAACACCCCAACACCCAATGCTTTCGTGTTTAAAGGTATAGGGAGAGGTTTGGGGAAGCCCATACGCTTTGTGTTTCATTCCTCTCCATCTAGTCCTTCACGTGGTTATTGTAATGCATTTCTGAATAGTTTCTAAATGCACAGTTCCCAAAATACTCATTTTTGGGTCACTGGATGCAATGGAATGGGCCCTGGACAGGCACACATACAAACATGCAGCACACATCCACCCCCCAGAAATAAACTCCCGTTCCTCTTGTGTGTGAGGAAGATTATGGAAAATTCAGGCAAACGCTGTCCACGGCTAGTCCCTGCTCTAATGAGAAACCCCTGGCAAATAGTTAGCCATTGTTTGCAGACCACATCTCAAATGAAAACTTAAAAATACAGTAAAATTTACATGACGGAATAACACTGCAAAATGAACTCAAAAAGCAAATCCTGCTTGGTTGAGTAGCTGGCATGCAGGCTGTGGTGTATGGCTTCTATTCATAGACGTGAAATTAAAGGATGCAGTTAAACACAGTTGTGAAACGGCCAGTCCAACAGCTGCATTTAGTTTGTTTTTCAATTTCTCATTGCCTTTCTTGTTTATTAGCTGTGACTCTGAGGTCAGAATTAAAACAAATATTTTAATGGCAGCATTTATGATGTTGGCAGGGAGCTTGCACGGCTTAGTCGTGCGAGTAGGACGGGGACTCGCGCTGGGTGGTGAGAGGTAGGTCCCTTCAGTCGTGACTGGTGAGGCTTCCCAAAGTGCAGCACAACTGATAAGCATCCTGCAATCTGTTGCTTAGTTCTTTCAGCAAACTGGACATGCTAAAAGGATCTTCATTTTAGGGGGCCAGAAGGGAGGATCCTTTTATAGCTTTTTAACGTGGTAAAACCAAACGGAATTCTTCTCTTCATCATGACAGATCGAAGGTAGAAAAGCCTTTATGAACTGTGATAATTAAAACCAACTCCTGTGTAAATTATACACATCCATTCATGCTGCAGATACTGTTACCCACGGTTTTTAAGGGCCATTTTAGAGCCTACGGGGCTGTAGTTTTATCTTGGTAAACTGACTTGACTCTGCCACGTTGAAAAGCAACTTAGATAAGTTTTATTTGTGCCAAAGCTGAATATTAGTTGCTAAATACATTGTTGTCCACACTGGTGCAAGTCCTGTACAGCCGTAGATAATGCCAGAAAAATAGAATCCATAAGGAAGGAAATCAGATCAGTGTTGCAGAAATCAGTTCCAGACAGATAGGCTTTTACCTTCTATTTACCATTTCTGTTGGCCAATTTCATGATAAACTGTCAAATTTGAGCAGTAAAAATGGTAAATTATTTGGATTTTGAGGTTAGAAAGATCAAGGGTTTAACACAGGTGACCCAGGGATGGAAGTTACAGAGTTTCTTTTCACTTTCCTCCTAATATTGAGACTTTAAATGATGCTGAACTGTTAAATGCGACAGGAAGCAGTTGGTTCAGCCTCGGAATCCAGACCAGCTGCTCATCTTGCTGTAGCAAATGTTATCAACAAGCCTGGAAATAACCAACCCCTCTGCATTTAATTCTCTCTGTACCTTTATTTTTTAAGGCAAAAACTACAGCAATAACTTTTATCTACGAAACCTGGCTCACGGGGGCCAGAATTTGTGAGATTAGCTGGAAAAAAGGACCGTAGTTGTGAGCATTCGGAGTCAGCAGCGTAGCTGCCACCTGCATTCTGTTTATCTGACATGGTTTAGAGTCATAAAATTGGGATTTTCTCGGATTTACAGCAATATGTGGCACAAAGATGAATATTCTTTTTTTAGGGGAACTTGTCTTATTGATGGGATGAGACTTGACACAACAAATCACTCCGTGCTTTACCCAAAGGCTGCCTTTTCCTAGAGATAGCGAAGGAGAAAAGTCAAATTGGCTGTCGAGCCATAAATCACCATTTTGACTTGCAGTGATTCCAGTAAAAACAGGGGAGATTCTGACACAAGTGTTCAGGTGGAAATAAAGGATTTTATGATTGGAAAACTTTTGGCTACTGCCTGAGGAAGTACTTTCTAGTTAAGCATTTTTTGTCACCGATACTCAGCTGTTCTCCCAACACTTAAGATTTTAGCTAATGAATGTGTGACCAAATTAAGCTGATTTGTTTTAATTTCCTTTCCCCTCTTTCTTTTGCCCTTGCCCTTTCCCTTTGCCCTTGTCCTTTCCCTTGTCCCTTTTCCCCTTCCCCCTTCTTTTCTTTCCCCTTTTCTTTCCCCTTTCCCCTTCCCCTTTTCTTTCCCCTCTCCCCTTCCCCTTTTCTTTCCCCTCTCCCCTTCCCCTTTTCTTTCCCCTCTCCCCTTCCCCTTTTCTTTCCCCTCTCCCCTTCCCCTTTTCTTTCCCCTCTCCCCTTCCCCTTTTCTTTCCCCTCTCCCCTTCCCCTTTTCTTTCCCCTCTCCCCTTCCCCTTTTCTTTTCCTTCTTCATTCTTCTCTTTTTCCTTTTACCTTTTCTTTTTCTCCTCTCCTGTCCTCTTATTTTAGTTTTTTACTCATGTCTTTATTTTATACCTGAGAAATGTCTTGATATTAGAATTTCAATGTATTTGTTGTGTTCTTGATTTTATGATCAATTGTAGGTGCAAAATTTCCTGTATGTCAAAAGTATTGATGATTGCACAGGTAAATTGTCTTTTGGCAAGCTTTTTGGATGATATACAGATGCTAGCTGTGGTTTATAGGTTAAGTTTTCGATGGTTGGTGACAGTTTTAATGAACGCTTTAAAGTCATACTCATTTTATTGTCTCTAACATAATTTCATTCTGTGCAATTCACTAGTTAATGGATAGTCTGTCCATTTATCTAGTGCATGGGTCAATAAGTTTCTTTCTCCTCTCCCTGTGGAGAGGAGGAAGGGCCAGGTCCTCTCTAGCTTGCAAAGGAAGGTGTGTTTTATATCACTTCTTCTTGACGCACACATTGTGGGATCACAGTTGTAACAGCAGCCCCACAAATGAAGGGTGCTGCAGGAGTGGGCATGTGCTGTGTATGTGCTGCCTTCCTACAGCCAACACCAGCACTTTTTTATTTATTTTTAAGGTTTTTAACACTTCCACAGCCTCCCTGTATTCTACCCCAGGATAGGCTGCAGGAGGAGAATTTCCTATGAAAATGAAGTAGAAATGCCATTTTCTGCCCGCTGCAGTTTATGTCTACGTCTCAGTGGTGTAAGCTGTCTCAGCCAGGGTTGTGGTGGAGTCAGTGGTGGTGAGGCAAGAAGAGAATGTGCTGTAGAAAACAGAGAAATCTCCAGGATTTCTGGCTGCTGGATTCATGCTGCAGTTCTGTAAGTGGGTGTTAGAGTGAATAACCTTGGTGTCTGAAGTAAAATCCCCCGCCTCCAGCTGAACTCTGGGAGCATTTTTCCAGGCAGTACGCTGTGTTTCTGCCAGGTTGCTGAGATATTTACTCCTCAGCCCTTATAGACATTTGAGACAGTTCATTTTTGTTCCCAAAGCTGGCACCATTCCTTACGAGCATTCGGGGGGATGCCAGCTCTCCACTGTGGCGACTGATCACATGGCTCCAATTCCTTTGATTTTGTGTATTCTGCTTGGGTTTTGTGTATACTTCTTGGATTTTATGTGTTCTTCTGTGTCCTTGGATTAGGATTGTCTTACATGAGGGAAGAACAGCTTGGCTTATCTTGAAACACAGAACCAAGCTGCCCTTTGCTGATGATAAATTATAAATCAGACCTTCCCAGGACCAACACACTTATCAGCTGGTTGTAACCTTTACACAGAAGCTCCACACTCACTACTGTAATGCCGTTTGGTCACAAGATCTTAAGGATAAGTGAGTGTGAGTAAGTGGAACGTGAAAACACATAGATGTAGTAAACCAGAGAGAAATCAGCCCTAAGTTTTTGAGATGTCCACTAATCCTGAGAGTCTCAATAGGCAAATATGGAGTTTGATTTTGAAGGGTCCTAGGACATCTATCACTCTTCTGTCCATCTGCAATGTGAACTGCACTGTTGTTCTTCCTCTGCAGTCTCACGTTCTGTAGTAATATGGTAAAGAATTTGGGAAGTTAGGCTGAGCTACTGAGGGAAGCAGCTTGGCAAATTGCACTTAGGTCTTAATTCCTCTTTTTCAGCAGTGATAACTGGCAGTACAGAATCTGAGCCGGTGACAGCCTCATGTTCTCTTGTGCTGCCAAGGTTTCAAAGGAGATAGCCCAGCTGCTATGGGCACTGTGGTTAGAGCGGGCTGCATTCAGATCCTTGTCCCTTCTCCTTTCTCTCTTCTGTGGTGTGTTTGGCACAGCCTTTGACATGAATTCCTTCAGAAAGTCATAGTTGCATAGTAACTGTAATAGTACAAGCCAGTAACTTATTACAGGACTGCTGGACCTCCCTGTGTCTTCAGATGTCTAATTTGCTGTTGAGCTGGGACTAGCTGATTTAGACTTGGACTATAGAATTAACCTCCATTGATGAGCAGCAGGGCTGTTATTTCTTTGCTCTTACTCCTTGTTCCTGGGAGCACACACACAAATGTGTCTATTGCTTGTATTTGTTTTAGGAATTGGGTTAAGGGTGGAAGTTTGCAGGGTCTCTTTGAAGTGTGCTTAAATCTTATTACTGTTACTATAAGGTTTGTGCCTCCTTTTTCAGCTAGGCTGGGGAAGGGAAGGTTTCACTGCCAAGAAAATGTAGTAGGTGGCTGTGGGTAGCCAGGAAAGATGAGAATTATCCTGTGTTCAGATTTTTTTTAGAGGTTGTGCTTCAGCTGCCAATTTGTTATGGCAAATAAGTAGACTTCACAGCCTCTGAAAAGGACATTTTGTTACAAAAGCTTAGTGGTGGTCTCCTCCTGGGACAGCATTTTTCAATAAAAGCTTTTCTCTACACCTCTTAAATGGAGCCATGGAAGTGTTTGCCAGCTACAGGATGCTGTTGGGGCTTCTTACCATTTTAGAGGGAGCTATAGACACAGTATTTTTCAGTACAAGCCCTTAAAACCAAACTGAAATGGCAATAATTAAATACAAGGTTCCTGTAGATGTAGCTAAGTACACCTTCAGTGTGGCAGCAGCACCAGCTTTTAAATTGGGATAGGGAAATACATTCTAACATACATAAGTAACACACATCGCTTACACCTATTGAAGTGTAAATTCATGCAGCTACCTTGCAAGTTCAGAATGGGACTGAGATAGCTTCTACATAAGGCAGGGAAGAGATACAGGATGTAAGGCTTGATCCTTATGGAATTAAAGGGAAGGTGGTAAGAATGATTGCAAAGAAATAGGTTTAGGGAGGAAGAGAGGAGTTCTCAGTGAACAAGAAGTGGGGGGATTTTCAAGCTGTGTTTGTTGACTGAATGAATGGTGGCATAATTCCAGCAGTGCAAGGGAGAGAGGGGCTAGGAGAGAAGTTTGCAAACAGCGTAGAAAATAAAGAGCAGAACTCAAAGCTCTGGGTATGGCTTCAGTCTAGGCTAAAAAGGAAGGGTGTGCTGAAAATGAACTGTAAGAGCTTCAGACTTTGAATCTTAGGGATTGAAAGCTAATTTTAGGAAAACTGGAGGATTGAGATGCTGTCACACATCGAAGGTCACTCAGTAACTCGGTGCCAGAGATGAATATCACAAAGGATCCCTGATTCTTAATCTGTTCCTGAAACCAGTCAGTAACATTTCCAATCCAGTTCACTTTTGTGCTTTGATTGTGTTGTTAATGAGGTAATTTTAGAGAGAGGAACTCTTCAAATAAGGCATTCAATTAAGAATAGTTTGTAAAGGTTCTGCTTTAGAAATACCTGCTCGTTTATTTTTGTTTCTTTTAAATGTGGTAGATAAGTGATCTGCTTTCCAGAGAGAAACTCTTCAAGTCAGACACTCAATTAGTAAAGAGCTTCAGAAGGTGCTGCTTTAGCAGTACCTGCTGGGCTGGTTTTTTTTTCTTTTAAATACAGTAAATAAGTGATCTGCTTTCCAGAAGTGTTACTCCTGCCAGCTTAGCAGCTGAGAGCTGTGAAATGCAACACATCTAAAATTGTAAATAATTACGCTTCCTTGGCTACAAAAGAGCTTTTCCATCCATTAATAACGAGAAAATGAATGTTGGACCAGCAGTAAAAGAGATTAAACTGTGTACCCCTTTGGATGCCTGACTGCACCTTTAACGGACCTGAAAGTCCTCTGATTATTTAAATGTTCTATATTGAAATGTGATGGTGGCCTTGAGTTAATAGTTAAAGAGGTTTAAATTAGAATGCCTCTGCAGAAGTTTTTTCCCGTCGATCAGAGCAAGTGGGCAGAAAAATGCTTGATCTGATTGTGGGGAAGGATTGATAGTGCCTCACAGATTAACAGAATATTCTTTCCTTTCTGTTTTTCCCACCTAAGGTGTACAAAGAGTCTTTTACTAAGCATAAAGATTAGTTGAGGTCTGGAGAAATGAGAGGTAGTTTACTGCAGCGCTGATATGGCTGCTACCAGCACCTCCTCCGTGCTCGGGGTTTTCAGCGTTTGCACCTTTCCTCTCCAGTTTGCAAGATTAATCTCATGCTGGAACAGCAGCTTCCCAGATGTGTCATCTAGAGCAAAATGAGCTCTAATTATTTAATGACAGGAGAGTTCTTTGGGTTTCCTCTGTTTATTTCTCACTTTTGTTTTTCAACTTGTATTACTGCCTTTGAGGACAAACACAGCAACATTAACATCGTGGCGTCGCGGTCGAGGAGTTGCAATTACAAAGCTTGTGTCTCTATGTCCCATATGCTGGGCCAGAAGGTGAGAAGTAATTCATGACTTCAGGTACCCTCTCTCTGTAACATTTACTTTGTTACTCCAATGAAAAGAGGAAAGGACAGCAATGTGTTTCAGCAGAACAAGCGTTCACTGTAATACCTGAAAACGTTAATGTAAGGGTCATGGCTATGAGTTTGTGTTCCCTTTTGGAGGAATTTGCAGACAGGGTTAACAGAAAAAGGGAGCCTGGTCCCTTTGATCTTTTGCCCTCATTTACTCAGCTGCCCTCAGTGTACATCCTTTAGTTTTGGGAGGGACAAATCCATCCTGATAAAGTTTTAGTGTTTGCTGAGCCACCAGCTGAAGTCAGTGTTTGAAACTGGGGAGTAGTTTTGCAGTATATAAAGCATGCCGGTGAGCTGTCTGTTGGACATGGGAAATGTCTGACGGTTTCCATGCATCCACTCCAAGCTCCAAATATGCAGATTAAATATCTAATTGCACCAAGCAGGTGACAGAGCACAGAGATCTCCAGAGAACAGCTATGGGAAATTATTTATTCACACAATAAGATTATTATTGTCTCCTTTCTTTTGACTTGCTGGATCTTTGTCAGGTTTATTGCCAAGTATTTTGGATCTCTGCTTTATTTTGTTGTTAAAATCAGATTTTCTTTAGTCAGTTAAGGTGTGTTTGAGATCACAGGCTGTTAACTGTGGCATATGTGTTCCACTTGGAAATACACATGGGCTTAGCACTCATATTTGGCTGTATTTTGACGAGCATCAGCCTCAGAGAGGAGTTAAGTGGGTGTAAATAAAGCTACTGTTCATAGGTCAGGTCATATGTTTCATAAAACCATGGGCCACAGAAACTTTGTCACATCTTAGGATGCATGCACAAACTGCTTTTGTGAGAGAGCTACAGTGGGATAGAAATCCATATAATTAGGATGCAGAAGGCAGGAATGCTGAGGCCCTGTCCCTGGAGACATTTAAGATCAGAGTTGGTGTAGCCCTGGGCAGCCTGCTCTAGTTGGAGGTGTCCCTGCTTACTGCAAGGGGGTTGGGCAAGATGACCTCTGAGGGTCCCTTCCAACCCAATGCCATCTGTGACTGTAAGTCAATGTGGTTCCGCTGAGCTCTCTGGTCCTGTAATTTGCAAAGCTATGAAGCATAATATTAACATTGCATGGTGCCTGTGCTCATAGCTAAAACCCCAAATCCCTGGAATTGTTCATGTTTTTTTAATCACTCTTCATGTAAACAGCATGTTGGCATGGTGGCCATACAGGTTTCTCCATGGCTGTGCGTGTGTGGAATGGAAGGGTTGCATTCCTAACTAAGTATATCCATGAATATGGGCTTCCTCCAGGCAGATGTGCTCCTGCTTGCCTAATGTCTGTGCCCATGGTGTTTTTAAAACATATCCAACACAGCCTGAACGTGTTGAGTTCTTCAGTGTATAATTACAGAGTGAGTTTGTTTGGGAAGGCAGAAAAATCATCTCCCAAGGGAAGCAGTGGATTCCCCTACATTGGTCGGGTTTAAGACGCAGCTTGCCAGGGTGCTGGACCATCTCATTTCAACTCCACTATCACCTAGAAAGGTTGGATCAGGTGATCCCTGGGGACCCTTCCAACTTGACATTCTGTGGTTCTGTCAAAAACCCTTCTGGCATTGTTGAAAGAGAAGTTACTCATGAAACTGGAACCCAAGGTGAAATGGTCTGTCCCTCATTTGTATGCATATAACAAAGGGACCATGCAATTAGGTAGGTGTTATAAATAGGATGTGGTGGAGATGCTCAGGCTGCTCAGGTTTCCTAGATTTTATAGCAAGTACCCAACAGAGATTTGCTGCTCTCTAATTTTGCCTTTTGGGCTAACCAGCTGACGCCTAGTTGAAAAGAGTTATGTTCCTACAAGGCCACAGAAGCCTTCAGTATTCCGTCTCTGTCTCCTTCGGATTGTGGAGAACTCTGTGTACCATCAGCAACTTCAATCCCACCCTTTAGGCCAACCCTCATCTATCAAAGCCGGGCTGAGAAGGAGCGAGAGGAAGCTCCCAGATAAACATACAGCAGCGCCTCAACTCCTAATCACTCTGGGCTTCCGCTTCCAGGCCCTATAATTAGAAGTCCTTCTTTTCCTTGTATTCCCAGTTGACGCAAATGCTTTTTGTGGCTTGGCACCTCATTTAGGGCGTGGGCTTAGTTTATGGCCAGGCCAGAGTCTGGTTTAGTCTTCTGATACTGCAGAAATAGCTCTTAACCCACAGTCTACATCTGTACTAGGGTTCCCCCCCCCTTGCTTTTATTCCTATATTCTCTCTATTTTCTAACATTTCTATCCTGAAAGAAGCTTATTGTTTCCCAACCAGAATGCGTGGAAAGTAAGAAGCTGTAAATTAGGGCAAATATATCTGTCAGGTAAAACAAAGCTTTGCTAATCATTAGTTTATTGTTTTATTTTGGGTGTTTTTTTTCTCCCCATGTATTCCTTTCAAACTGGATTTTAATCATCTCTGTGGATTTGAAAAACCCACACAGTGATGCAGTCATTAATTGAATTGAGCTGCACCCCTCCTACAAGGGATAAGCAAAATCAGAGGTTTTTTGCAGCGAGATACACACCAAGTGATATCTGCTTTACACATAAATTTCCACTGGGTTCTGTGTGTGCAAGACTCTCAATTGATTTCAGATGTTATCTGTTAAACAGGGATTAATGCCAGTTTGAAAAATAAGCAGGAAATCCTTGAGAATTATTCACTTTTCATCTCTGATTATTCATACATAAAGTACATCACAAGAGAAAACATTTTGGCCTGAACTTGTGACAGCTTTAACTCATATTTCCGTCTAAACAACTTTTGGGGAGAACTGTCACAAAGTCTTTCAAAAAGCTGAGTTGAAGTTTCCTGCACTTGAAAGTGAAAGTGAAGTAATGAGCAAGATTCCAGTTCCCCTTGCTCTGCTGGGATTAGGGATTCCTGCCTTTTGTTGCAAGGAGATAGAGAGAGAACCCAAATGGCTGAGCTGTAGTAATTGAAAACTCTGACTCTTCAGCGTGAAGTAATGAGAGCTGGAACATACCACAGCAAAGCCCACGGCCAGCTTGGTCAGCCAGCCCTGCTTTATTGTTTTGAGTAATAGCAGCAAGGAAAAGCCTTCAAAATGCTGCTTTAGGAATACACTTTCTTCTCACATCTGTGGTATTGTGCTTGGGACCTCTCTGTTGATACAAGTAGATGTTTGTATTTCAAATGCAAATGTCAGTAGGAAAGGTCCTCCTTGAACTTACTGAGCAAGAGTGGCTAATATAAGCAAAGGGCCTGTTTCCCCTTGGCTTGCATTTAATCAAATGCACTTATTCCAATAAATGCATTTTATTAGATTATTATTCCTGACAGGCAGCAGGATTTCAGATCAGGCATGCAAAATTGCCAAGTCAGATACCACCCATCTTTCTGTTTTAAAGCCAATTCCTTTCCACCCACAAATGTGTTCTCTTTCACCTCTCTACTCCTTCGAGTTAGCAGAGACAGAAAAAGAAAAGCCAAACCCCAACCCCCCCGCAAAACCAAAAGGCAACAGATGAGTATGAAACCAAGAGCAATGTACCTCATATGGAACTGATCAGACCCACAGATAGACCAACATATTTTACAGCTTCATCTGCTCAGATATGCTGTAGCTCACTGAAGGAACAAGCAGGTGACACCATGTGCTTTATGGATTTCGGTGGCATAGATTCATAGAATGGTTGGGGTTGGAAGGGGTCTTAAAGATCATCCAGTTCCAACACCTGTACCTTGGGCAGGGACATCTTCCACTAGACCAGGTCGCTCAATGCCTCATCCAGCCTGGCCTTGAACAACTCCAGGGAGGGGGCATCCACAACGCCACTGGGCAACCTATTCCAGTGTCTCATCGCCCTCACTGCAAAGAATTTCTTCCTAATATCCAGTTTAAATCTGCCCTCCTCAAGCTTCAGACTATTCCCTCTTGTCCTCTGATGACAAGTCCTTGTAAAAAGTCCCTTCTCCAACTTTCTTATAGTCCCCCTCAGATTCTGGAATGCTATAAGGTCTCCCCAGAGTCTTCTCTTCTCCAAGCTGACCAGCCCCAATTGTCACAGCCTGTCCCCGTAGGGAAGGCTCTCCAGCCCTCTGATCATCTTGGTGGCCTCCTCTGGACCCGCTCCAGCAGTTCCATGTCCCTCTTACGCTGGGGGCATCAGACCTAGAGACATTTGTAGTGTGTGGTCCCAAAGTGAGCTCTCTAGCAGTGCCCTGCTCAGGGTGAGTAGAGATTTGGGACAAAAACCTTTGTGAGGAGCAGGGTGAAATTCTAGCATGTCTGTGTCCTGCGGGGTTTCTGCACCATCCACAGACACCTGCGTTTGCAGCCAATGCTGGAAACGAGATCCTGGTTAGCTAAGTAAGCCAGAGCCTTGATGGACAAGGCAGTATGGTAATTCCTGTGTTTTCACTGGCTCCTGATTATTACACAGCTTTCTGTCTCCAGTCTCCAGACAGACTTCTGGCTCGCTCCAAGGGTGGTTGTTTCTTTTATGACCACGGTTGTGCTGTGCCATGTGATGGGATACACATGAGGAACGCTGTGCTCGGATCTCTGGGTGCACTCAGCTCTCTATTCATGTTTATAAAACACTTCTAGCACTAGAAGTGCTGAGGCTGTCTGCTCACTGTTAAGAGAAGCCTTATGGATTCCTCTCTTCCAGCTTCTCCAAAGGTCCTTTCCATCTGAAATAACAGGAGAGCTCATAAGGACCAAAAGTCATAGATTCATGGAATGGGTTGGGTTGGAAGGGACCTTAAAGATCATCTAGTTCAAACCATGGGCAGGGACACCTTCCACTAGACCAAGTTCCTCAAGACCTCATCCAACCTGGCCTTGAACACCTTCAGGGAGAGAGTATCCACAGTCTCCCTGGGCAACCTGTCCCAGTGTCTTTGCACTCTCATTCTAAAGAATTTCTTCCTAATCTCCAGTCTAAATCTTCCCTCCTCAAACTTAAAGCTATTGCCTCTTGCCCTATATGTCTGAGGAGCGGCAACTGTGGGAATATAGAAAAGAAATCCTTAGTGCTGTGTTGAATGAGATCTTTTGGAATCTCCTCACTCCTGTAAGAGCAGTAGCCTAATTCTAGCACACCAAGGCCCTGTTTGCTTCCAGGTCTCTCCAGTGGAAATGCCATATATCACGGAGGACCGCACACTTCACTAGAAGGGAAGTGTACTTTGTGATGTTTCAGATCAGAATTAATGCAAATTGTGTGCACAATCCCACACTAAAGACTTGGCTGGCTTGCACTTGAGCAACTTTAGCCGTATTTCCTATCAACACAGTCACTACAAATCAAGGAAATTGCCAGTTAAGCCAACATTAACATCCAGACCAACCTCAGCTCACATGCCTTACCGCCCAAACATAATACCCAAATGCACTCACGGATTTCTCAGCTCCATAACAAACTCTCTTTCATTTCTAACACTCAGAGTCAGAGTAGCAGCCTGTAACAGCAAAAGTATGTCTGCTGGAGGGAATCTTGCTGAGGTCAGATTTAAGATCTTGCATTTGTGTGATTTTTGAGGGAATGGATGTGTGCAGCGTGGGTGGCCTTGTGCGCTGGCCAAGCCCTACCAGCTCAGTGGTCAAGCTGAGGAGGAAACTTTGTGGGTAATTCTGTCTCTAAATACAATTATGATTTCTCTCTGATTTTGTACCTTACTGCTGGTGGGCCTCACTGTCTTCAAAGTATTTGTTTGCCTTCACAAGATCTTGACTTCTCAAGAGTTGTGGCCAAGAGATGCTGAGATGTTCGTGCTGTGTTATCCTGGTTGGAGGCTTCAGGACTGTGCTGCTCCTCCTGTGAGCTGAGAGGTGCTCACAAGCCTGCTATAGAGGAGGAGGCACTGGGGCATGAGGCTGGGCTCAGAAGGTGACACTGGGTTCACAAGGTCAAGGCTTTGGCTGCTGAAATTGTTCTTTTTGGGTTTAAAGGACTGCCAAGGAGGGAAAACACTTGGCATGCTGATTAGTGAGGCTGTAATGCTGGTTCTGTAGAAAAGTTCATTAGCCTTAATCTTTACTAAGAGATTGTTTCTCTGCTGCTCCCTACACAAGAGAATTTTTTTTCCAGTTTAATTCCAAAATTCCCCAAGTGTCCTATTCCAGGACTTTTATGGTAACATGTGAGAGGTTTCACGCTTGTCCTGTGTGTGTTTGTTTAGCAGCAGAGAGCAGAAGCATGAATCGTGGAGCCAGGTGGAAATAAACTGAAAAGAAAACATTTTTTTGTCAGAAATAAGATAATCTTTTATCCTTTGAATGGGTGTTGTGTAAAACAGGGAGCTGTGAGTTCTCTTCCTGAAGGAGAAAATGTTTCAGTGGTGCTTTCTATGGGGAATCAACACAACAGAGCAGTGTGGAAATTCCTGGGTTTCTTTCATAGATGGGTACCTTGAAAACACTTCAGTGTAGCTATTAAATGGCTAAAATCCCTTTGTACTTGATGTTAATTAAATGTCAGGGGCTTGCTTTGGGTGATAGCTTCTCAAATGCCATTAATTAGCCTGGTAATATGGATATTTCATACAGAAAAGGAAATCTGAAGTTTGTTGACTGCAGTCCTACCTTCTGCCCTGACACCATACTTTTCTGATCTGTACAAAAATGCTTACTTTTTGGTATGAAAACTTAACCTTTTGTGGCAAATTGACTTCAATTATATTTGTAAATGTTTAAAAACTGGGCTGTGGACTGACACAGAGTGGGAGGAATCAAAAGTAGTGAGCATATATAAGTTCCTGCGATTCTGCTGGTCTTCTAATTGAATCAGTTCAGTACATCCATCAGTGAGCTGTTTTCAATGAAGTTAGTACCTAATTTAATATTTCACTTGAAAGCTCTCAGCTCTGATTTGCTGCCTTTCAAGCGATAAATCAGAGAGTTTCTCTCGTACACATTTGTAAGAAGGATGCTTCTTCAGGATTGTTTTTGGTATGGGTTGTTTTGGCTGGCTTTTGATAACGTCTCTCCTTCCAACAATTATTATTGTGGAAACATCAATCTTTTTTCCTGCTGCCTTTGTCCCAGTGAAGGGCATTTTGGGGTTTCACTCTGACATTAATCACTTCAGTGCTTTATATTGGTCACAGAAGTTCTCAGCTTTAGCTAGAATGTTCCCAGATTTCTTCAGCTGGCTGTTATAGATTTGTACTGCAATATTTAAGTAGTAATACTGCTAATATGATTTTAGTTGAGGTTCTGATGTGTTTTTATGAGCTGAATTCCTTGCATTTCAGTCATTTTCTGTAATGGTTTTGTTTCCAGAAAATCAAAAGTAAGACAGACTTGCTTAAGCTTCTTCTTTTGCAGTGATTAATCTCTTGTGCTTTTGTGTTTCTTTTTGCTTTGTTTTTTCTCATTTACCCAGGGATGTTGCTGGTCACCACTGACACATTAGGCCACGATTTCCATGTTTTCCAAATCCTGACACATCCTTGGTCATCATCACAAAGTGCCGTCCATCATTTGTACACACTTCACAGGGGAGAGACTGAAGCCAAAGTAAGTTAAAACTCTTTGCTGAGGAATAATCCCCAGACACCTTATACATTTTGTGTATGTTGGCACTTCAATGTTTGTTTCAGCACACAAAGAGCCTTTCTTATGTTCTAGCCACAGAAAGGATAAGAGCACAGCGTTTAACCTGGACAATAATAAATTCTTGCCCTTTCCAATGAGGTGCTGTCAGATTTATTCAGATATGACACTGCCTGCAAAGAGCCCAGATTATTAGCTGTGTTTGTACTTAACCTTTTCTCATGTAACATGTTAAACATTTGTCTAGTGCCCGTGAAGCAACTGTCAGGGTTTGCTTGACTTTGGTGGTGAAAGCCAAAGGCAGACAATTAAAGAGTTGAAAGGAAGAGTTAACCAAAAGACTGTGCCTAACTTTTTTTATCTGCACTTGAGCCAAGTGGGGGAATCTGTTGGAGACTGTACTGATACAGATTGAGCTGCCCAGTCTAAAAACCCTGCTCTTCAAGCTTGCAGGCTGAATTAGACTCTTAGCATCAAGTGAAAAAGTCTGAAATTGTATTTTAAACAATGCTCAGTAAACTGATGCCCTGATAAAGTGGGGAAATAAGTGAGAGAGAGGAGCTGTGCCAGGCTGGCTGTGATGGGAGCAGTGCAGCGTGCTGTGCTTGAATCCTTCACCGCGATGCTTTTAGGCATCGGCAGAGCCTCACCTTTGCAGCATTGAGTAACTGTTGAAGAACCTGTTTTAAATACATAAATAAAAATGTCACCACGGGGTAAGAAATGAGTATTGCACTTGCTGATGCAATTACACACTGAAAGCACAGACTTGTGACAGTCTGGCAGATGTAAACCAGTGTGACAGAGAGAAGCCTCAGGCGCTGTGATTATGACCCTGACACTGGAAGCTTGGATTATTGTGGTACTGTGATTACAGCTCCCTCAGACCCCTTTTTTCTTCCATTTTTTTTGCCTTTGAGTTGTTCAGTTTCCCTTAAGGTTTTGGGGATTTTTTTTTTTTTGCCTTAGCTTTGTAACAAGCAGAATCTGAAAGCTTTTTATTTAATGTGGTAGTGGATGATAATGTTTCAATTTGTATGAATTTAAATTGCTGGTAGCTGAAATCCTCTCAAGCTTTGCTGCTACCATACTGGAAATGGGTAATTACCATTATAGGCAATGGTTTACCCTAGGTAGAGATAACCAGTCTGGAAAGTGAGAGGAAATTAGGAATATGGGCAAATATATAACACTTAGAAGTCATTTTAATAAATCATATAAAGGGCATTGAGAACTGTGTGTGTACTGATACTCTGTCATCTCTCTGAGCATGTGCTATAATGTGTTTAATGTTTTCAGGGTTATTTTTGTTCTAGTTACACACCAAAAATGGGAAATACCCTGTAATCAATGTTGAAAAGCACAGCACAGGACTCCAGTCACTAAGAACAAAGCTGTTCTTCTGTTTTTTACAGCTGATAAACTTGTTTTTTAAGGCATACATTGGAAACCAAACAAACCGCAGTTTAGAGAATAAACCTTTCTTGATACACATTTTTGGGGCTATAGTATTAGCATCTCTGTGAATGCTTTGCATTAAAATTCTCAGAATCAACATAGTAAAGTTTTTCCCCCTAGTTTGCCACATAGTTTCCATTTGGGATGTGAACAGTATAGCTTTTGGAGTGGCCTGAAATAGAGAAAATTCAGTCTGAGGCACATTGGTAGGTTTCACAACTCCCTGGATAATTAAACTGCCCAGCAACAATATTGCATTGGTACCTGTGATTCTCAATGTGCATCTATGCAAAATCTTTCCATAATATAATGCATGGATTGACTTTTTTCTGATGGAATGACAGTACCTGGAGTTGTTTAGTGAGAAGATTACTGTGTGGTGCTCTTCTTTTCTCCTGTAAATTTCATGTATCAGAAGCATTAGGCAAGAATTTTGGAGACTGTTCAGTTTAAAATTCCTAATGCAGATACTCTGAGGCACACACACTGGAAGTCTCTGTAGCTCTTTTCTTGGTTGATTTATACATTTGAAACCAGACTTTTTCCCCCTTTTTATTTTACTTTTTCCCTTCCCCCCCACCCTGGTTTAAAGCTAACTGTGAATCAAGGCCAGTGGTCTTAAAGGTCATCTTCTGTACTGGAGCTATAAAAAGTTCAAATTTGTGTTGATGGACATGAGTGATTATCAGTGTCAAAATTTGTTTAGCTAGTGCCCATTACAAATTGTTTAAACAGCATCATTATGCAGCACACAGTGGTGGAACTCTAGAGTGAGTGAGCAGAGCAGCAGAGAAGAAGGAAAAGAAAAGCTGTTTCCAAAGAATCATCACAGAATTGTCAGGGTTGGAAGGGACCTCAAGAATCATCCAGTTCCAACCCCCCTGTCATGGGCAGGGACACCTCACACTAGAGCAAGATGCTCAGAGCCACATCCAACCTGGCCTTAAAACCTCCAGGGATGAGGCTTCCACTACCTCCCTGGGCAACCTGTTCCAGTGTCTCACCACCCTCATGGGGAAGAATTTCTCCCTAACATCCAATCCAGCATACCAACTTCACTGCAGAAACAGAGATCAGGGAGCCATATCTATCAGTGTTCCAGATATTGACAGGTACCTCTGGTGCTGCACCATGTTTGAATTGTAATGTTACACAATTTACTTTAGGATATCACTTGTGCTTGAGAGAACAAAACCCTGTGTGTCTTGGGTGTGCTGTGTTACATCATGAAGTTTGGTTGCAAGTGCTGGGTGCATTTAACCAAAGCTCTCAGAGAATCCTTGCTTGCATAATTCAGTCAAAAAGCAGGGAAAATGTGCCTGTAGCTGTGGTCACATTTTGGCTGAGGACTCATTTTCTTACCCAGCAGCTCTCACATTGTAAGTCAACGCTCGACTGCGCTCATACTTTTATCCAAGAATATTTGGGAGGGTTCTTAATGAAGGTATAGCATGTTCTGAACTGAGGAGGCTCATTTACTTGGAGATGAAAGTTAGACTGTCACCTGATGATCCTTTCTCTTTGATCTGAATTTGTAAACAGAAAAAAAAATATCCCAGAAAACAGCATTATCTCAAGCTAGAGCAAATAAACGGCATGATAGCATCAGTGGGCTGGTGGCCAGGGTCCTCTGTAATCTTTTACGCTGTCAGACTTTTGTTATTCTGCCTCTCCAACCGCTGCTCGAACTGACTGCAGTCAGTGTAGGTAAACAGAGGGGATGATAAAAACATTCCAGCGCAGGCTGCCACGGAACACGTGCGATTTTACGCTTGTCTGGGGAACGCATGAATGGGTTTGTGACGTGATTCCGTGGAGTCTGTTCAAGGCTGTGTCACACAACCGTGTCCAGGTAGTGAAACGCTGGAAGAGTTTACAAACATTTGATGTAAACCTCTGCCGTGAATGGAAATTTCTTCCTCTCCTTTGACATGCTTCTGCTGCGGTAATTATTGCAGTGGTCTCTGGAAGAGAGGCGTTCTTGTTTCTGGGAAAGAATCTGGGGACAGTCTTGAAATAATAAAGATTGATTTAAGGAAGTTGATCAGTCTTTGATGAAAGCAGACAATAAGAAACTGCTGCAATTAGAAGTAGCTTAACTGTCTGGAGGAGCCGGGGCTCTGAGCAGAGTGGTATTTGCAATTGCAGTTATTAATAGGGAGCAGCCACTCTGGCTGAGGGACCCTACACGAATGTCTCACTGTGCCCAGATTCTGCCGTGGGTTTCATCCGAAACTGAAATCAGTTTTGAAAACTCAGGGAGACAGAGTTGGGTCTGTGTGGCTCTGATAAATCTTATTGTGTAGCCCATGATTTTATTATTTTTTCATTTGTGTTTGTTGCTACATCATTTCCTTAATTTTCTCAACCCAAAAAAAAGAAAGAAGCAACTCCACCACAGAGCAGTTCTCTAATTTATTTTGACCTTTGCCTCTTCAGGACTGCTGCTCTTCCTCGTTGTTTAATGATACTGGGTTTTTATTTCTGCCATCTCCCTGCACAGCATAATTAAATACTTAAGTCATGTCCTTCAAAGAGTGGTGTGTTTGCTCTGTGACACTGCACAGTGTGCATGGAGCTGGGTTAAGTTTGTCTTGCAGTGATGCTGGTCAGGCTTTCTTCTTGTGTCACTTCGCTAGTGAAGTTTCATTGAATGCACAAGAATATGCACATTGTTCCTTCTGTAACTCACCACAACTGAAAAAAAGGGCACTAAGGGAATAAAAAAAGAGCCCTGGGAAGATCAAAATGCTTTTTAATAGTGGGCTCTTGTAATCACCGTGAAAGTAAATGGCTCAGTGCTGTGAGCTTTGCATTCTGCACATACATCCAGGAGTGGGTTTGCCTGGGGAGGATCTGTGATGGCCCAGACAAGCTCCTTCTCCTTCCTAAGAATTGATAGCAGCACATTGTGCAGCGTGTTAGTTCAATATTAACTTGTAGAAGCCCTGAAATATGGAGGCTGGGTGTAGGCTGTCAGTCATTCCCTTGAGTAGTGGTAAACAAGGTCACTGCCTGTCCCATGAGGTTGTTTGTGTAATCAGCCATTCCTGACTACCCCATTTTAATCAACTGCTTTTAAGACAAGTTTTCTATGTGCTGCCCTTACCTCTGATTTGTTTTGTTTTGGTTTTTTTTCAGTTATGGCTTGAATTATTTTTTAATGGTATTTTGTGAACATGTTCTAATTAACAATGTGTTTAAATTTGAAGAAGCTGTGTAAAGAATGAAGGAATGATAGCAAAAGCTTAGCCTATTTCTACTACACAAAAAAAGTAAATGTAAGTTCATAGATTCATAAAATGGTTTGGGTTGGAGGGGACCTTCAAGATTATCTCATTCCAACCCCCCCTGCCATGGGCAGGGACACCTTCCACTAGATCAGGTTGCTTAAGGCTTCATTCAACCTGGCCTTGAACTCCTCCAGGGAGGGAGCATCCATGACCTCTCTGGGCAACCTGTTCCAGTGTCTCACCACCCTCACTGTAAAGAATTTCTTCCTAATCTCCAGTCTAGATCTGCCCTCCTCAAGCTTAAAGTCATTGCCCCTCATCCTGTCACTGCAAACCCTTGTAAAAAGTCCCTTCCTGGCTTTCTTGTAGCCCCCTCAATTACTGGAAGGCTGCTATAAGCTCTCCCTGGAGTCTTCTTATCTCCAGGCTGAACAGCCCCAACTTCCTCAGCCTGTCCCCACAGGGGATGTGCTCCAGCCTTCTGATCATCTTTGTGGCCCTCCTCTGGACGCACTCAAGCAGTTCCATGCCCCTCTTCTACTGGATGCAGTACTCCAGGTGGGGTCTCACAGGGTGAGAGAGAATCACCTCTCATCCTGCCGGTCACAGCACTTTTGTTCCCACAAAAGTGTTTAGTATTGCAGTTTCAAAAATCTGAAGTTTTCCCAAGTTAAACAAAACCTCAAGTCTGTAATTCCCTTTCCTAGCCCAGACAGAAGAGGGTAGATAAAAATTTGAATTACAGACATGAGTATTAAATCTGATGTTGACCTTGAGCTATAGAATAAACTCTGCATCGTGAGAGCTCTGCTGTGCTTTGTACTTTATTAACATATAGCTGTAAACACTACAGGCTCTTGATTGATCTTTGGTATCTAAACATTACATCATAATTAACAACAAATCCAGAAATATGTTATAAATACATGAAAGAATAGTACATTAACCTAAAGGACAGCAATAAATTGCAACGCTTAGCATAAACTTGAAAACCACTAATGGGCCACTGTGCAGCTTGTTTATACTGCCAGCAGCCGGGGACGCTGCGTAATGTGCAGCCATGGTGCACTGGAGAGCAGCACACAGTGGTGGAACTCTAGAGTGAGTGAGCAGAGCAGCAGAGAAGAAGGAAAAGAAAAGCTGTTTCCAAAGAATCATCACAGAATTGTCAGGGTTGGAAGGGACCTCAAGAATCATCCAGTTCCAACCCCCCTGTCATGGGCAGGGACACCTCACACTAGAGCAGGATGCTCAGAGCCACATCCAGCCTGGCCTTAAAAACCTCCAGGGATGAGGCTTCCACCACCTCCCTGGGCAACCTGTTCCAGTGTCTCACCACCCTCATGGGGAAGAACTTCTTCCTAACATCCAATCTGAATCTACCCATTTCTAGTTTTCCTCCATTCCCCCCAGTCCTATCACTCCCTGACACCCTAAGATGTCCTTCCCCAGCATTCTTGTAGCCCCCTTCAGATACTGGAAGGCCACAGTAAGGTCTCCTCAGAGCCTTCTCCAGACTGAACAGCCCCAACCCTCTCAGCCTGTCAAGGTCCTTCTGGAGGCTTGGACAGGTGGATGGTTTTAGAGACAAGGAGGAGAATTTAAAGCTGAATGTAAAATGAATATGAAATATTTGGAGTAGAGGGATGTGTTCAGAGGGGTCACATCTAATGAAGTGAAGGGGTTTTTTAACTAGAAATTAGAAAACAGAGGCTTTGATAGGACTGCAGTTGCATCCCAACATTTTAATGTTTGTATTACCTTGGTGACCCCTCTGGTGTAACTGGGAATGGCCATTTGTAGCTGGTCCTTAGATTTCATTTTGAGCAGCAGAAATCGCCTCTTTAAGCAGCAGGTATTTAACTACTCTCGGTGCCATCACTTTGCTCTGACTTCACGGCTTTGGGGGTTCTTTTTGTTTTTTGACTCTTGTTAATCCCTTTGGGGGGTCTCTAATCGTTTTTGGAGCAATCTATTAAGGTGAAACACTTTGTAGGCAAACTAGGAGCTCTAAGTGCTGTGACTTTCTGTCAGGGAGAGCAGAATGACTGCAAGTGCCAAAGCTGTCAGGGTTGGGGAGGCGTTTAGCTGTGTCGTTAGCAGGTCGTTTGCCTGTGTCACCAGCATTGAAAAGAGCAGGTGTGTAGCCCTGGTTTTTTCAGTTTTCCTGGGTAATGCTGATGAAGCATTTTGTGTCGTGACAGTCTGTCAGCCAAATATCTTGTCACAAGTCGCAGGACTTAAATCCCCTTTATTGTATGTTTTTCTCTGCAAGGCTTCAGGGCTCAGTTGGGAACTTGCACTTTGATGGATACTTGCTGCTTTTGTCCGGAATAGCTGGAGTGCATTTCTGGAATATTTGTCAAGATTTTATCAGTGTTTACTCCAGTTTGAGTACCTAGTGTATTGTACAACTGGCTTCAGTGAAATCTTCAAGAATTTGATTTGGTTTAATGCTGTTTAATAATATAATGAAAACTAATCCCTCGCCTGTATGTTTGTTTGCCGTGTTAAATCCCACTTGCCTCGGTGGCTCTTATTAGTCAGCTTTTACCTTTAAAAACATTGCTTTAGGACCTTTTTTTGTTGTTGCCTTCTGTGATAAATCATTTTAACCTAGACTCCTTGTTTTCTTGAGTTGTCTGCCAGTATGGGGTTGGAAACAAACTTTAATCTCTCTTTTAAAGCATTCCTTCAGGAGCAAGAATTTGCCTTCCATCAAAGCGCTGTGTAAAGCACACTTAAAAGAGAATTAAATCCTTCTGGACTTCATATCTGAGATCTATGCAAGGAGTAACTAAAGTAGAAAATATTTAACTCTGTTGTTATAGTTGTTTCAAGACTGACCAGTCTGAGCTGAAATGGGACTTGTGTTTCTCAAGTGAGGGATAAGTATTTGGAGGAGGAAGAAGAAATAGAGCTGGGGGCTTCACTGGGAGTTTAACAGCTGATCAGTAAAGATGGCTGTGTGTAAAATGGTGTAAGTTTATGTAGAGAAATGGCCCAAATGGTTCATTATACAGTAAAAAAAGAAAAAGAAAAGAAGAAAGCGTGGATCCAGGGCTATCTGGATGCTGGGAGTCCCATGGAGGGATACCCTGATAGCAGCAGGCTCAGAGACCATTACAGACAGCTTTTGGAAATACTAGCCATTGATTTTTGGTTTGTTACTATGCAGCACATGGTATTTCTGTTGACTGAAAATACAGCTTGGAGTGCCAATATCTGTCAAAATCAGGCCCAGTGGTGAGATCTCTCTCTCTTCATCTCATCCTTCCCTTTTCCTCCTTCTTTTTTTTTCTGGGTGATTAAAGTAAACAAACAAATAACAAAACCTGTAATTCACATGATTTCCCAACTCTTTTTAGAGCTCAGAGCTATTGGAAAATTACACCAAGCTCTTGTGGCTTTCTGTAGTACTTTGCAGCATGGTTTGTTTTCCTAAGTCCAGGCCCGTTGAAAGAAAAATCACAGAATCTTCTGAGAAGCACACAAAATGTGGAGCTGGGTATTCTGCTGCTATTTATGGTATATACTGTAAATTAAGTGCATTGCCATGTACACAGAAATGTTTGTTGCTGGCCAAACTTCAGGGGGTTAATTCACATTTCTGTTTCAGACTTGTCTTTAAAGCGTGGTTGTCCCTTTCCTTTGGGAGCGGTGTGGACTTTGGTCACTCCGTTCCCACCTCACTCTGTTTTCTAGGTACAGGATATCTCCTTCAGCCATGACTGCCGTTGGGTGGTGGTCAGCACACTCCGTGGCACTTCCCACGTTTTCCCTATCAATCCCTACGGAGGCCAGCCCTGTGTCCGCACCCACATGTCGCCCCGGGTGGTGAACCGCATGAGCCGCTTCCAGAAGAGCGCAGGCTTGGAGGAGATCGAGCAAGAGCTGACATCCAAGCAAGGAGGACGCTGTAGCCCTGTTCCAGGCCTGTCAAGCAGCCCGTCTGGCTCACCCCTCCATGGTAAATCCCAGTGTTTCCTTCTTTTCCTCCCCCCTCACTTTCCCTGTGAGTCATTAATGCCCGTGCCCTCTAAGATGTGTCAGTACCTGGTGTGTAGCTGCCCGACTCAAAAAGGTTTGGTTCCCAAATGCCTTTGGAGATGCTGGCCTAAAGATCTTCATAATCTTCCAGCTTCACGTTTCAGTTCTGTTGGCTGTCAGGAGGATGGAGCCAGTCTCTTTTCAGTGATACCCAGTGATAGGACCAGGGGCAATGGACACAAACTCAACCACAGGAAATTTCATCTCTGTATGAGAAAAAACTTACTTACTGTGAGGGTGACAGAGCCCTGGAACAGGTTGCCCAGAGAGATTTTGAAGTTTCCTTCTGTAGAGATCTTTGAAACCCACCTCGATGTGTTTCTGTGTGACCTGCCCTAAGTGGTCCTGCTTTGCAGGGAGGTTGGACTCAATGATCTCTGGAGGTGCCTTCCAATCTCTAGCATTCTATGATCCTATGATCTGCTGACAGATGAATAACAGAAACGTTGAGTTTACTGGAGACTGCCTTCTCCCTGAGGTTATTCAGGGCCAGGTTGGGTGAGACCTTGAGCAGCTGAGCCTAGTTGAGAGGCACAGGCAGGGATGTTGCAGTAGATGATCTCTGAGGTCCCTTCCAACCTGAGCCCTTCTATGATTCAGACATAGTCACCTAATGCTGTCAGTGCTGATCAGCCTCCATGATCGTGAAGCACACCTGGACATCCACAATAAATACTGTTTGAGGAAAAATGTGGGAACTAGACAATGCGAAGTCAATGGCACAGATTTTTGTGTACTGGCTTTTTTTTGTGGGTGTGTGAGCTATGTGACAGCATACAAAGGAAAAAGAATGTGTAAGGATTGATCTGTACAGCCTACTGCTATGGTGGACACGCTTCAGAGGAGCAAAAGGATGTGAAGAGAGAATCTTTGTGGGATTTCTGAATCAAAGGAACACTTCTATAGCTTGTTGATTAGTCAGGGAACCAGAGCTGTCTCGGCAGCAGCCTCTGTATTTTCTCCTTTGTTTGGACTTTGCTAAGCAAAGTTTTTCTGCACAGCCATGCTCCTCTGCCTGAGGCCACTGGAAGGCACCCAAAATGCGATCTGTAGTTTCCTCCTCCTTGGAGACATTTCTGTATCTACCATTAAACTTTCTGTCTTGTTGTACAGCAGCTCAGCACATCAGGCTTGTAACAGGCTGGGGAGCACTGCAAAGGTTTAGTATGGCACATCCAGGCCCTTTTAACTGTTGACATCACTTAGAGGAGAGGAAGGAGCTATCAATTTGTGTAGCTTTCATCCAACCAATTCTGTTTTCCGTCAAGGGAAATTGCAGTAAGTTGTTGCCTTCACAGTACTCTTAGGTACATTTGAGGTTCTGAATAGATTTGACACTTTCTTTCAGAAGAAACAGCAGTTTCCTTTGCTCTGGGATCCTCAGTGGTGCACAGATTTTCTGGGTAGGAGAAATACATGCATGGACAAGTCACTGAGAGAAAGAGAGCAGCATTTGTGGGAGTGTCTCAAGAGTTTTAAGGCTTCAGTTTTCAAATGTCTGTCTTGAACTACAATAAATAAATGAGATTGATTTCAAGATCTCTGTGCAGTCACCACTGCTTAAAAATTAGCTCTGTTGAAACAATTAGCTCCAGTGGAAGGCTGCACATGGGCACTGAGAATTAAGGCACGAAGGTAACTTTGGTTTCCCCGTGGAGATTGTGCTCATGCTTTCGTACAGTGTAGGAGGGCTTGAACTTGGACTCAGACTAAGATTTTTTAATCGGTAACTTGCAAGCTTTAAAGTGAAAGTTTTCCGTGAGAAACTTGTTGGGGATTGTGTGGAGGAGTCAGTGGAGCTGTCTTTAAAAAAATCTTGGAAAGAAAGATAAAATATTTTTGGTTTAAAATAATCCATTTGGTAAAACGTTGTTAATGCTTTTAGCAACAGTATTGCTGCTTTTTCATTTCAGTCATCACTTAGTTTACCTGACTGAAGTCAGGAGGACATTGAACTGAATTTTATGCCTTTTATAATGAGCTATTTATCATCAACTTGGGAAAAAAAACCACCCCAACACCCTGAAGCTGAGTGTGACTTTGAGTGGAGGGACTTTCTCTGTGTGTGTGTGGCAGCTGGATTAGCCAGAGACTGGTGATTATTTTAATTTGTGAGCTAAGATGTGTTTGCTGAGATTGTAACAGCTCCTTATCAGAATGCTAAATTATTGCTCAGAGGAACTGCAGCAGCCTGGTGACAGGCGTGCAGACTAGTACTGAAAGCAGAAAAGGATGGTTTGGGATTTCATTCTTTGCTTTACTTCTGCCTCACTGTGTGTCCCTGGGTAAATTTTACTCAGCTGATTTTATCTGTCGGCTTTCTACTGGGTAACAAGAATAATAATCTTTTTGTTCCCCACGTCTGGAATTACTTTAAGTTTGTAGTTTTCTTCAAGAAAAGCTTGCTTTCCTTACCCAACCCTCTAACTTACGTGGAAGGCTGATTATAATGGAAATAAACCCAGAGACCATGTCCTGGAAGGCACCATTACACCGGCACAAATGAAGTGAGAGATTTAGAGAAGATTGTGATCAACTGGGTTTCTCTCTCTGGAGGATTTTTGGCGTGTGGAGTCATGTCCTCTCGATTTTCCCCTTGTCCTTTGCGATCTAGAAAAGTTGCAATAAACCCTAAGTGAGGAAAAACTAATTGTTAATCCTTCTGCTAACATTTCTTTCCCCTTACAACAGCGTGGGCCACAGCCCTAGGCCAAAAGATTGGACTTTGTGATGGAGGCGCTGCTCGTGATCTTCCTCTTTTGTCTGGCAGTTGCCATCTATTGTTGTTAACTTGTGATTAGCTTTTGCTCTTGTAAATATTTTCGGAGTTCAGGCTTTGTGATAGTTTTTTGTCGCTTGTTTTTGTGGCTCCCATTCTCAAAACGAAACTGTTTGCTCTGTGTATAGTAGCAGGGCAATCTATTTACATTTCGTCCTGAGTACCCCAGGAAGTGTTTACCCACACCATGTATGCCTTTACTGGGGGGTGGGGATGATTTCATTTCCAAATGAATCATAGTTTGGCTTTGTTCTTATTGGAATGAAGTAAACTGTTAAATTGAGGATGATAAAACGCCATTTCCTTTGCACCTTTTATAGCTAGCACAGAATTTGTTTGGGTTATTCTGTCTGTTAATCCAGTGAGGTTATATTTTTGTCATTCCCTTGGATTGCCAGAATGTGTTGTCAGTTAACATCTGACTTAGGTTGGGATCCTTTTATGGGCTTTGACTATTATAAGACTGTTACGACATCAGTTGGTTGTGGGGTGAACATTAGGGTAGAATATGGCCTTATGTAACCTTTTTTACTTGTATGAAATGGGGTTTAGGGTATTCACCTGTCTCACAGGTACACTGTGTGGATTGATGGATGAGTAGTTAAAGCAGAACTAGGTCTTTGATTATGCAAACACATCCCCTGCCATCTCCAGGACGCTTATTTGTGAGTGGCAAGGAGCAGTTAGCTGTCACAATGCAAGGCTTTATTTGGAAGATTGGAAGCTACAGAGCTAACTCTTAGTATTTTTATTCTGCAAATTAAAATGTACAGTATGTTATTATTATTGCTTCTTGCACCACCATCAAGTTAAGGTCTCTCTAGCTCTATTTGGAGGGTTTTTTCTGTTGTCAGCTGCAGGAATTTCCAGTATCAGAACAAACAATCATACAGGACATTGTTCCTGGGTGATTTACTCTGGGTGATACTGCACTAGCAAGAGGGGTTGGCCTAGATGATCTTCAGAGGTCCATTCCAGCCCTCACCATTGTGATGCTGCGATAGTAAAGCTAAGCACACGTTGGACCTATAGCTACACATCCACACCTGCTATAAAGATTGAATAATAGTATGATACTCTCTGAATTTATCTTGGCATGTTGTTGGGAGTTGATATATTTATTGGCATGGTGTAGTTCTGCCAAAAGGCTGTTGTTGGTTCTGTTTCAGATTCAATACCTGGGCTGAAATGGGGTACCTAGATTTAGAATGGTAAAAAATCCCCAATGTGTTGTTCTGTAGTGCATTCAGGATTGTATTTAGCTCTTTAGAAATATTTTAGGATTTAGTATTTTTGTTGCAAAATTGTTTTTCATTGAAAAAAAAAAAAATCAATCTCTCTCACTTTTCCTTCATTTGTTGCAGTCACAACAGGATCAAAACTCAGGCATAAAACTTGAAGTTTGGTAAACATGCAGTCTGAGATGCTTGAAATATTTTCATGTTACTTTTCACTATTTCCCAGAGTGAAACTCCTTTTACTAGAAGAATTCTTATGGGAAAGCAGAGTTGAAAGTACTGACATCATCAGCCCTTCCTGAAAAACAGATTGGTTTCCTTTAAGTAACACTCACTTAAGAAACCACCTATTTAGAGAGAGGCAGACAAAAATAGTTTCAAAGAAAATTAACTGTATAATATCTTAGAGCACTGGAGGGCAGTTCCTTCCCAGCCTTTAGCTCCAGAGCTGGCATGTAAACACCAGCTGAAAACAGTTGCTTGTAAAGCTTCTGTTAAGCTTTGGGTTTTTTTCAGTTTGTATTTTTTCTGTTCATAAATTGTAGCTTCTCTCCATGCTAAATATTTTTTTAATCAATGTGTAGAAACAAAATAGGAATAGGGCTCATAATTTAATGTACTTTTGATGCTCCTGTTTGCTTAATAGTTGTGTTTTTCCACCGTGTCTCATTATTTTCTAATTTATTTAAACAGACTTTAAAATAATTTCTTCCCCAGCCTTGTCTAGTTGTCCCAGTTTGCCTAAAAATCCTCTTTTTTCCACACCATTCCCGGGATGTGTGGGGAGAAAGGCACAGCCGCCTCCTCCTGGATAGCCTGCAGGGGGCGCCCTCCCCCCGGCCATGTCGGGTCCCGCGGGGCTGGCCCGGGGCGGTGCGAGGGGAGCGCGTCCTCACCCGCCGCCCCTGCTCCTCAACCTCGTCTTCCCTCCCCTGCTCCTAGTCCTCCGCTTTTCCTTTCTCGCTCTCCGCTTCTCCCCCCTGCTTCTCCTCGCCTCCTCTCCGCTTCTCCTCGCCAGCTGCAGGATGGAGGTGTAATAGTGTTTGTTCTGCAGGATGCTTCTAAGTCGCTTTTAAGAGCAATTATTTAATAGAATCCCAGCATGGCAGGGGTTGGAAGGGACCTCTGGGGATCATCCAGTCAAACCCCACTGCTGCAGTGGTGGCACCCGGAGCAGGTTGTCCAGGATTACAATGTCCTGGTTTGGAATCTCTCCAGAGGAGACTCCACAACCTCTCTGGGCTGCCCACTCCAGTGCTCAGCACCCTGAGAGTAAAGAAGTGGGAGAGTTTGCATTGTGATTACTCAGTGAGTCTGTCCTAGTGATGACTCCTAACAGACTCTCAGTGGTTGTCTTGGCTGCGTTGTGCTAGGTGTAAAACACCAAACAGTGATACTGAAACTGGACCTTTCTTAATGCAGGAAGAATTTACACTGCAGTCACTGAGCTGCTTGTGTAAACCCTTCACATCCACTGGGCTGCCTACAACGTGCAGCGATTCCTTTGCTTCATTCACACTCTCATTTGAAGTTTCCCTTTGAAGGTGACTGGGGGAAAAAATAATAATTTACCTGCTGGGAATTTTCTGCTAACGACTTTTAGAGGCCATTACTTCCTCTGGAAAGGTCCCAGGGCTCCGTGAAGCCACTTGGCTATGGAAGCACAGGCAGGAGTCTCCCCCGGGGCTGGGTGGTTACAGCAGCCCCAGATTACACATGTAGAGCAGGGGAGAAGAGGTATGAACAGCTGACCATAAGCACCAATTTGGGTACTGGCCAGGAGCTTACTGGTTGTAAATGAGGTGGGGTTTTTTTAGCTGCTTTGCTTTTTCTTTCTCTCTCTCTCTCTCTCTTAAATTATTTTTATAATGGACAGGGAGTCAGCGGAGTGAAAGAAGTGGGTGGTATATTTTGGATAGTTTCTGAAGTGGAAGGAAAAGATCCATTCCCTTCAGATAAGTAGGGAAGTAGACTGATAAATTCTGTCACAAGGGAAGTTCGTGTCTGTACATATAAAGTGTTTTAGAAGTGGGCTTTTGTAAACAGTGTGGATCTGAGGCTGAAGCAAATGTACATTTGCCTTTTTTATTTGAGGAAAGAAGTTGCAACTATTCCAGATAAATTGGAGATGGAAAGAGCCTCACATCAGAAGGGAATTGGAGTTCTTAAGATATGAAGTGTAAAAATGTATGACTGAGTGATTTAGCACAGCAGATGCTGCAGCAGTGGCCAGAGCAAACTGTTTCAGAGAGGTTATGGGTAGACAGGCGGAGGGGAAGTAATAGGTAGTGCACTGGAGACCACGATGTCAAAGATGGATCGTGAGGTGAAAGGAAGGTGGAAGGCTGAGAGGAATTGGATTACCACAGATGTGAGTGTCCCACTGAAGTTTTCCTGTCAAGATGGATGATTTCAGTCTTAGTAACATCAAGCTGAAGAAAATTTCTGTGGGGTCAAGTGTTGATGTCTCAGAGGCATGCACTGAAGGAGCCCAAGGAGAAGTGGTAACTGGATTTTTAAGTGTTACTCTGAAAATAAGTTAATAAAATGATATTTTGGGATTCTAGTGTTATTTCAAAGTTTCCCCTCAATAGCTGCCTCTTAATTTACAGCAGAATGATTTTTTTTCCCCATATACAAACCTCACCAGTTAACCAGGTGTATAAAAGGCAGCCTAGGTGTATTCCTTCCTCATACACCCTGAGTAATAAAGACATCCTGCAGATTATGCATCATTTTTGGTAGGGTTTTGCACTTTATGCCAATTGGAAATTGATGAACCTGAGGTATTAGTGATGCAGAAGAAGGAATGTACTCCACTGCTTTATGGCTTCTTATGGTGCTTTGTTTGTCTGTGCAGAGGATGAGGTACAGTTGGGTACAGCTGAAAGGTGTTTTAAGGACAAATGAGTGTGATCAACATAAAAGCAGTCACCAAGACTGAGCTTTGAAATAGCAAGAGAGAAAACAGGCTGCTCAGTGGAGTGATGCAAGAAAGGTTTTCTGAATGATGTCTGTGCCCAGAGCACAAAAGGAGAAATGTTGGGATTAGGTAGGGAGAAGAGAGGTCTAGTACAGGGCACACAGCATGGTCCAGAAATTTGTTGGTAGGTCAAGGAATTTAAGTGGCTTGAGGGAGCTGCCATCAGTGAAATGACAAAAAGAAGCTTTGCTCACCTGATACAAGCCTGAAATATGTTTGATGAGAAGGTGAGAAAGTAGAATCTAGAGTTCTTCAAGAGACTATATCAGCTAAAGGAGAAGGGTAAAGTATTGAGAGTGTTGTATGACAAGTAAGGCTTGGTATGAAGGAAGGTGAAAGCATGTGAAGCCCTGCGTTAGTAACCAGTGAGGGAAAGGAATGGGACAAGAGCTGGTGGGAACAATCATTTTATCTGATGGACCTGCTGAGCTCAAACCCAAACACCTTCTGCTTCCCCTGGCAGTGAATATTCTGGGGTGCAGCCGCTGCAGAGAGGGAATCCAGGGCTGATTCCTTGTGCCTGCAGCCTGAATCAGGTTCCCTGTGCATTTGATTGGTGATCGATTATGCAGCAAATGAGTGCTGCCCATGCTGTCTTTATTAAGTTTATTATTCTTAAGTAAGGCATTTAAATCAACTGTGCAGCTTTGGTAGGCCAAAAAAATGTAAACACTTTGTGTATGTAAAGAAACCTAAGCATTAAGATTAGCAATAAAATATCCTTGTATCTTTTAGAAGGTTTCTCTTTACCCTTAAATATGCTGATTGGGCTTATTCTTTTTGCTTAGTCCTTGTGGGCTGTGAAATTCAGTTGCTTTTTCCCATCTCAAGGAAATGCATCTTTGACACTTCTCATGACCTGAGTCACGATGCTGTCACAGAGCCAGAAAACATCCTTAACGGTCATGGGTAAAAGAGCAGAGCTGCTGAGGGTGCGTGGTGGGTGGAAGAGGGAGAGAGATTGCTATGGTTTACTTCAGTTCCTATTCTATGGAAGTTTCAGACAAGCCATTTATTATAATTATCCATGGGTATTATTATCACGTTCTCATATGCAGTGGTTCTCAAGGCACTTTTTTTTTTCGCTCTCTCTTTCCTTCCACATAACTTGGGATGAATACTGTGTATTCAACCTGGACTGAATTCAGTGCTAAAATATTTGTGCTAATTGTTGCAGCCAGAAAAAGGGAAAATAGGGCACAAGTGGAAAAAAAAGGTGAGGGGAGGGGGAAAAAAAACCAAAAGAAGCCACAAATGTATTAACATGTATGTAGTTTATCATCAATATTGCATTCTAATAAGCTAAGCCCTTTGGGGAAGGGGCTGCTATTAAACATTCCCTATCTCCTCACCCAGCACAGCTGCATACAGAGGTTTGCTTCAGAAATTCCCAGACCAGTCGTTTTGCAGTTCCTAACACAAGCTGACCAATTTTTTTTTGGCTGTGTTGTCTCAGTAAAGAAAAAACACAACAAAACAAACCAACAAAACCCCCAAATTAAGTTGATTAGGTTTATTTTATTCTCTGTCACTTGGAAGAGAAGTCTGAGACAGCCAGATTTTCTGAAGTTCCCAATGCTGAAGCGTCTTGGAGTCATCCCTGAAAGGAGGCTTTGAATTCAGAGCTGTGTTGATCTGAATTATGATTGATAGATGCAAGGAGGGGCAGTAATAGTGCATACTTGTTTTCTCAAGTGCTTCATCATTCACCAGTAGACAGTGTTAGTAAAATTCCCATGTGCAAGGGACTGGAGTAACAGAGTCTCTACACAGTGCCTAGAAGCTGCTTCTGTGATAACCTCATTAGTGGAGTGTTAAGTCTGAGCTCACGCAGCTCAGAAGAGTTTGCCAACTCAAGTCCAGTGCTGTGGTGGCTACAGCCACATCATCTGGTCCATGAACTGGGGAGAATGGACAGTGCCTTTATTCATTTGTTTGCAGAATATTCCACAGCTAGACCTGCAGTAGTTACAAGAAACTCATCTTCCAGGCTTTTAACTGAAGAGTTGAAGGTAGAAAATCTGTTTCAAATAGGGTGGCAATGTCTGGATCCTTCCCTGCCTGTGGCTGGTGTTTATGGGGTGTCCTAAGGAGCAGAAAGGCCAGTTTGGCTGATTTTGCTGCTAACCACCACCTGGAGCAGACCAGCTGAAGTGTTGCTACTGCTGCCTGCTTTATGGTCATGCAAAGCCCGAAGCCAACAGCTGGCAATTGAGTTTTGTTGTTGTCTTTACTTCAAGGAAAGTTTTGCCCATAAATGGACTTGAGCTTTGCACTGGCAATATTTTTAGTTAAATAGTCCTGGACAATGATTATTATGCCAGAGTGGTGTGATGGTGGAGGGGCTGTTTTCTAAGGAAATGCTTGAAGGCACCTTTACTGTGCAGCTGTTTGAGGAACCTTAGCACAGCAAGCTGGTGTCTGTACAAACTGAGGAGAGAGAATGATAAGGGCAGAAACAGACAGATTTTGAAGGAGGTATTTTTTCCACAAGGCAGTTAACTCTGTGGATGTCCTCACAGCTGCCGGTGAGAGGTGCCATGGGGCCCAGGATGCTGTTGCTCTTCTGGCAGAAGTGGTTTCCTCTCCATTTTGATTCCTCTGAACTGTCAATGTAATTTCTTTTCCATGCAGGAAAAGAAGAAATATGCATGGAGGTAGGTGAAATGGTCAGCCGTACATCACTAATTGTAGAGTTAAATGACAGCTTCACTTCCCAGCTTGAGGCTTGAACAGTTCTTTCAAAATTCCATCTTTGGCCAGGTAGAAATGATGGGTGGCAAAGGGGTCACAGCTGCTCCTTCTCTCTTTTAACCTTTGCCAAGGACAAGAGGAGGTTTTTGGGTATCAGTGGGACACTTTATAATTGAGGGACAAAGTTGTTGAAACTGAAGATAGCAGGGGAAAGAGAAACTTCAGAAGGAGGAAAGGAACATTATGAGGCCATGTTCAGATTCTGAGTGGATGATGCTGATGAGCAGTTGGAAGAGCTGAAGTTCAAGGAGCTCGGGTGAGAGGGCAGAGGACTCTGTCTCGACAGCGGCTGAGGCACTTGGATTGGCGCTTGCATGTCTCAGCAGAGTATTCTGACTTATGAGCTTGCCTGTCACCATCACATGCCTTGTCTGGATGCAAACAGAGGGAAGGTTCTGCTTTCCTAGGACAATCATGAGATTTAGTGCAGCTGGCTTTCCAAAGGTTCAGTAAGAGGCAGTTTTAAACAAGATGAAAACAGCTGGCTGCATTATTTTCTCCCATCCTTTGCAATGGAATCAAGTTAGTGATAGGTTTTGTACTTGCACTCGTTTAGCTGAGGGAAAAATTTGCACGAAGGAGCTAAGCTGTGTCTGTATACATGCTGTAGCTAATCCCTTGTATTCTTCCATTCATGGTTCTAATTCCATTGGAACCACTGAGGGCTAGAGTGTGAAATGAGTCTAATTTTGGTAAGATACAACTGGGGAGGGGGGGAAACGGCAGCGTAGCTTTGATTCTGAAGGGATCATTCACTGCAACAAGTAAGTTTCCTGACTTTTTCTAGGGAAAAGTGTAACATTTTACCAAGATAACCCCCTGACTAAAACAGAACAGAAAAGCCAAAGCCCCCTTTGGCAGGAATTAGTGCTGGTGCTGCTGAGTGTGCTCCTCAGGACGCTGTTGAGTGTTTCTGTCAGGCTCTTCCAAACGACTCTGCAAGGCAGCATTGCTTCCACAGGGCTCTCTGCTCAGGTCACAAGGCAGCATTTCTCACCAGGGCACTGCTGTTTCCTCTTCTGACTGTAGTAGATTACAGATTATACTGGAACATGGCTGAGAAAAGGTCAGAAATGAGGGTGAAAGTCTTGGAACTGAAGCTGGGAAGCTTTCCATTCTCATCCGGGAAACTTTTTTTGTATTGAATTAAAAACACAAAACAAGGCAAAAAAACCCAACACCCCACCACTTCCATCACACTTCAGCTTTTCTTGCCATATTCTCTCTGCCAGTTAGAAAGGATTTTATTTCCCTTGCATTATGCAGTCAGTGAATGTTTAGCTGAGGAATCTTCAGTGTGAACAGAAATAATGGCCAAACACAGCTCATTTTCCTACAGCTCGGCCTCCAGATGATTGCATAGCCTGGAGTTACTGGGGTTTATTTACCAAATTAAAGATGTTTATATGGAGTGTTAATGTCAGTAGACTACGTGGGACTCTTTGAAATGCAGTCTGTTAAATACTGTAAGATATAAAAGCTAATCAAGTAGGGTTTGTATTTTAGTGATGCTGCGTTGCTAAGCTTTTTGTGCCAGGAATAATGGAAGCAAGCTAATAATGGTGATAATAAACAAAATCAACATGGAATCATTTTATTATGAGGCTGAGATGTGCTTGGTACCACTTTAGTTTTTCATGTAAAGTGTGTAGAGAAACTAAAATCCTTGTGATCATTACCTTCCTTCCAGAAGAGCCTATCTAACATTGGAATAGTTTGCCCAGGGCAGTGGTGGAGTCGCCATCTCCAGAGGTGTTTAAATGCTGTGTGAACCTGGTGCTTAGGGACATGGTTCAGTGGTGGCCTTGCAGTGCTGGGTCAAAGCTTGGATTGGGTGATCTTGAAGGTCTCTTCTGACCAAAGATATTCTGTGAACAGCGTGGGCCAAGCTCTGTTTGCTTTGCCTGCTTAACAGGGTGGGATTTCTGTGTGCAGGAGAGGATCTCACATCACTTGAGTGAGGAGACACACTGTGTGCAATTCAAACTGCGATGGGAATGTAATGGGTAAAAGGATTTGATTTCAGCTTGGTGGCAAGTTGGTGTTTGCATCCCTCAGTCTCAGGGTGTAGTTTGGGCTTTAAGCTCAGTTGTGAGTTCTTTCTCCATCTGAGGGGTGAGTTGCCTGTGTGCATGTCTGGGATCCACAGTGCTGATGTATTAGAGCTAGGTTTAAATCAGGGAAGAAGTGATTTGGTGGCATTAATGTGGCACTATGTGCAGACTAAAGAGGACAAAGTAATGGTGGAGCAATCAGTGGGGCTGCATCAACATAATTCTTTCAGGATCCAATAAAGTCTCTTTGCATAACAGTGGCTGCACTGTGCTGTGTTCACAGATGAGCTCCTTGGGGAATGCATCTGCCTGCTGCATTTTGATGTATATTTATGTCATTAGGAGCTGCAAAAATCAGGATGTTTTTCTTCCTCTCTCCTCAGAGATGATCTCTGACAGTAGTGCCCTGAAGTGCTCCATTCAAATGCTGACCAATTTGAAATGTGGCCTGAATTCATCAAGGCTCTTAGTTGATCAGAAGAGGACAAGTTTACTGGATTAATTGCTTTCAGTTGATTGAGTGCTTTTTAGATAGTGTTACAAGCTCACAAGCCCAGCACATGTTCTCCTAGGTGTGGCTTGCCTTTCATATCCAAAAATATACTTTAAAAAGTTAGAAATGTGTCCTTCGGTCAAATGTTTGAACCTCGCGTTCAGGCCTGAAGAATATTTGATAGGTTTAACGATTTAAAATAATCATGAATAAAAATTACAGCTATCAATAACTTGACATTACAAAGGTGAAGGTCCATGGAGAGTGGCTCTCCCAAGCTTTGGAGCCTTGTTCCTGGCCACGGGGCTGTGGGGACGAGGGTGCAAGTGAGGACGAAGCGCGGGGGGGACAGGAGCCCAGCCAGGCTGTACCTGGGAGCCGCTCCTGATGGCTTTTCCACAGATGTCCTGCTTTGTCAAAAGCCAGTAAATCTTGTGAAGTTTATTTTCCTTATAGCATCTGTGTTTTATAATGGTGCTTTTAATTTGTTTTTCCTTTGTCTGCTGGGATTTCTTTTGTCCGGCACTTCCAGGCCTCCCTTTTTTTTCTGGGTGGAAGCGAGTCCGTTAATGATGGCCGGCTTGGGAATACACCCCGGGCCCGGCAGCCGCTCCCTCCCTCTGACAACAAAGCCCATTGTTGTTTCCTTTCTTCACTTTTATCCTCAACTTAATCCGTTCCCCCCCCCCCACCTGGAGTATTTGTGGGATAAAATGTCTGGAAAAGCGTGGCTCAGATTTTTGGGTGGGTGATGTGATGGAGGCTGTTTTGCTGCAGACTTCAGCAGACAGGTACAAAGGCAGAGCTAAGTGGATGGTTTGTGTCTCACTAGGCACAGCTTATCCAATATAATGCTGCACTTGCAAATAAACTCCTCCTGTCAGGCTACCTCGGCTTTTTGCAAGTCACTTAGTAAAATTAATAAGAGATTAATTATCAGCAGCTTTATTGGGGCAGAAGACTTTTATTTTTCTCCAGTGAAAGTGTAAGTGGTTGAATTAGGATTAACTGTAGGAGGTTTTTTGACTTGTATTTGGTTGCAGTCAGGAATTTGGACCTTGAGTCTGTAAGATCAGAGTGAAAATAATTCAAGAGTTTCTTCTTGTGTGTGTCCTGAGCTGTGGCCCAAGCTAGGGAAGATCGGGCAAAAGGGAGGAGGCATACAGGGAAAATGAACTTTAGTCTAAAATGGTTTTAATGTATCCTATGCACAACTCTTGAACTGTCATCTGAAAATCTCTTCTGTGACAGCTCGTGGAAAGATGAATACTTGGCCAAAAGGACTTGCCTTGCTCAGGGTCCTGAGGGCTGCTAGCTCAGCCTTGGGGTGATTACCAAGGGAAAGTGTCTCATTGTTTAGGGTGCTCTGCTGGAAATGTGAGGTTGGGACAATGGTGATTAATTTTCTCTAGATTAATTGCAATAGAAAGTATTGCTTGAATGGTCACTAGGATGTGATTTGTGTGTTGTGTCAGTATACAACCAAGCTAGCATGTAAAGTTAAATTGTAAGGGCTAAGTGAGACTCCTCTAATTCCAGGGTTTTAGTCTTTATTAATATCCATATTTCCTTGGGAGAGTGAATTCAGACTGTCCACATGTGGCAAGGCAACCTGAGTACAGGATACTGCTGTGTGAAAAATGGTTGATATTTCTAGCAGACTTAAACTTTAGCTTATTTGTTGCTTGTCCTTTGACAGTGAATCAACAACTGCTTGAGCTGTAGAAATAATGTTGATGCTTGACTGCATTCTTTGTGCTCTCTTGGCCTGATCCGGCGGTCCTGTACACACGCAACTCCCATTTACTGCAGGAGAGGCTTCCTACTTCAAAGGGCTCGGGGAATGGAGGGTGGCTGTTGAGTTTCTGGTTGGTTCCACAGCACACTATAGAATTATGGGGGTTTAGAGTGACTTATCAAACATAACCTGCAACATTGTGTTGCTCCAGTGATATTCAGAATGCAGAGAATTCAGGTTTACTGAACGCTGAGGAAAGGAGCAGCCCTTCTCACAGATCCCCAGGGCCATGCATGTACCCCTCTGACAGGTCTGAGGCAATGTACAATGAAGATAGAACAGTATAGAACATCATAAAAATAGCTAAAAAGAATGCAGTGTGAACAACAGCAAATATTTCTACTAAGAAATTCTATTAAGTACAATTTCCTTTAACCTCACTCATCTGCACCATCTCCAAATTCTCTGTCAGATTTTCGAGGAAATCTTTACTGTCAGAAATAATTTGTCTCCTTTTGGTAGCATGGCAACATTTTCAGTCCTCTCTGTGTAGCTTAGTAATTTTTTTTTTTCCCCTGTGGGCTTGGTATTTTCAGTTCTTTCTGTAGAGTTTAGTAAATTACTTTTTGTTTACTCAGTGTTTTCTTGTGCGCCAGCCTAAAAATTTGTAGGAGGTTGTTGCTACGATTAAGGAAGAACTCCTAAGTGCTGACTTAATCCTGCAGTTTCCTGACTATCCTTAACTGCCTTGGGATTCCTCAAGTTGTGTGAAAATAAAGCAGCTTTTCCCTTGTGTAGGAAGATGGTCTGTAAGTGCCTCCTTTCCCTGCATGCAAAGATTCTATTGAAGGTTTTGCATATGGAAAACTACACAATGTTGGGAGCGGAGGGCACGGAGTAATTAAATGTGCCTTGAGAGAGGGGACTGTTACAACACAGTCACTTGGTTCAGTAGTTCAGAGTTAATCATTATATTCCTAACAAGTAAAAGAACACAAATTACAGACGTTTGGAGCCCCCCTCCGTAGATCCCGTGGCTGTTTGCTGCGGAACATGCGGTGCTGGTGGTGAATATGGGAGAGGGAAACACTTTGAGAGAGGCCTCGGTTACATGCAACAGTAACTAATTAGACAATAATGCAGAAAACTATTTATACTCCTTCCTACTAGAACCAAGAATGCATTATGAAACTAATCTTAAAATAAAATAAAGAAAAAAAAATTGCATTTCAGTCTTCATTTAAAACTGAGCTTTATTTTCCTCCCCTCCCCCCCCCCCCCCCCAGATCTTTTCCTGTTTCTTTTTATTCAAAGTTGGTGCAGGAAAATTGCTGTTAATGAAATCTGCTGTCTGAGATTTCAGTGGGGTTGTTATTCATTGAAGCTTTGCTATTTCTCTTAAAATGGATTGACCAGCGTTCAGCCCAGATGCTTAACATGAAATACACTTTGGTAATTTCATCATTTTTGTTGTTGTGCTTTTTTCCCCGCCCAGGATGCAGAGGTCTGTGGACTTTGTAGGAAAAAAAAAACCCCAAACAAATCCCTCCCCCTAAGCTTACAGTTATATAGTATTAAAAGAAGGGTAAAGGAAGCATTGAGTGTCTTTAGGATGATGAGACATTCATTAAGATTTTTCTGCCTTCCTTTTCCTATTTTCAATCCATCTGAAGTACCATTAAAGCTTTTCAGGCAGCTTCCTGTGAGAAACCCTTTTCTGTGCTGTTTTTCTTCCTTGAAAAAAGGTGGCTGCTCTTCAGTCAGATTGTATGGATTTGGCCTGGGATTTGTATAATATCTGTGTAGAATGCATCGGTTGTTTAGGAACCTAATTCCCAATATGGCTCCCTTTTGATTAAGAACAAAGCCAGCGTTTCACAGCATTATAGGAACACAGAAAAACAAGTTAATGATCTAAACCTTCTAATTCATGGTTGCTTGTCTATTTAAAGTACTTTTGATTCTGTTCTAAACAGACTGCCCCCCCCCCCCCCCGCCGCGCTTTTTCTTCCCCCTGTTGTTGTTGTTTAACTTCTTTCTTTGGTTTCCTCACATTTCTTTCTTTACTGTCCATGAAATTTGTAGCTAGTTTCCTTTTCTAACTGAAGAATGAAAGGTTGTGACTACAGAATGATACAGAAAGCAAGAAAGCATATCTAAACTGGGCATATATCCAGCACAGAGCTCTTTGAAACAAGCTAAATTTAGGGCTGTGGGGACTTTTTTTTCCTTTCTGGTTACGTTTTCCCCTTCCTTTTTTCAAGTACCTATATGTTTGGTTTTTTTTTTTTTTAACTTCATCTTTGTTGAATGAATATGAAGTGTGGTACTTTTTGAGTACTTTGTTTCTTTCATGCAGTTTTGCCTGGCTTTATTTTATAGTTATTTGTGATTTTCCTCTGGTCTTTGCTCAGCAGATTACTCTGATGTGTGCCGTAGGGACAACAAAAGCAACCTTCTGAGGACTTTTCAGTTGCCAACACTGTATGTGGTACTTTAGGAAAAGAATTCCCTTCCAGGTATTCTTACCAGGGAACTGAAACCCAGAACTTGTTCTTCAAACTGAACTTGAAAACTTTCTGGTGACCAAAAGTGTCAGGCAAGCAGCAGCAGCAGCAAGAATAATTTCCCTTCCATGGAAATCCCCTTACATAAAAATCAATATTTGCTGCTTCCACTGCCATTTATTTTTTCACTTGAGAGAGATGACTTTTTTAGATGTGTTTTTGCTGACAACAAGAGCTCACTAGTTGTGTTCTCTTTAATTTTTATTTTTCAGCAATGGCTTATTTCAAGCAGCTGTTAAAGAATGGTAGCTGAAGGAAAAATGAAAGTAACGTGTTTTCTTGCATCTCTCTCTCTCCCATCAAGGTAAACTGAACAGCCAAGACACTTACAACAACTTCACAAACAATAATCCTGGGAACCCTCGCCTCCTGCCTCTTCCCAGTTTGACTGTGGTCTTGCCTCTTGCTCAAATCAAGCAGCCAATGACGTTAGGGACCATCACCAAACGCACAGGGTAAGTGAGCTGCACAATCCTTCCTTGCAAACCTTTCTTTCTTGTATTTAATACAGGAAAAATCCGTGTTGCTAGTGGGACTTGGTTTGATTCCTGAGTTTAATTTCAGTGTATGCAGTTTAATGCCAACAGAAGGAGGGGAGGGGTGAGGAGAAGAGGAGACAAGAAAAGGAAACCAGCATCAGATAAATAAACAAAACCTGAAAACAAAGCTGTAACAATCCAGGAGTGTTCATTTGGTGGCTCATTTCCTTGCAGTCTACCATATGGGAAATGCTGTACACTGACACGAGGAGAGGTTTCACACCAGGAATTGGTATGAAACATAAGCAGAGCTGTATTCAATCAGGATAAGATGTGGGGTTACTGGTTTGGTTTGTTGTTGGCTTTTTTTGTTGTTTTGGTTTTTCTTCCAAAGTCTGTTTCTTTTGATTTCCAAACTTTTCAAGCAGAAATGATTTTTTGCCTATCAGAAAAGGAAGACAGTAAGGCAGGTTGAGCATGAAGGCAAAATTTCATCCTCCTGTTTTCCTGACCTTATTTTTCCTCTGAAGTGACTGTTCTGTACTATGACATTCACGTGTGGACTTTTCAGTTCAGAGCCAGCTGCACTTTGGTACTTTTCACTGTGCCATGATAAAGCACTTCAAAATATTTGTGGTGCAAAGAAAGCTCTATTAAATATCTCTCTGTCAAATAACTAAGAAGGTTTTGTGAGCTTCACAAGCTGTAACAATTTCAAGTTAATTGATGCTGTTCAATAATTGATATTTGTATCTTTCTAAATTTAAAATCTTCAGCCTTTTGCAATTAATACATAAAGCTGGTGGAGGGATTTTATCCCCTCTTCCCCTTTTTTAGGTGTTCAAATCCCTGATCATTTTCTAGTTAAAAGTCAGATCCTTTCATTGACAGCTGGCTTCTTTTATATTTTGAGAAAAACTGATGGACTGTGGCATGTGGTTGGACAAAAACAATTGAGAAGGTTGCTAACAATCCCCTGCATTTTGGCAAAAGGGGGCAGGCACTGGCTTGCTTGCTTCAGTGGGTTCTTGCTCGAGCTCTAGAGTGAGGTGAATTTCACTTTCTGTTGCGTGAACCAGGGGTTACTTTTCAGGTGAGAGCTTGGGGATATTCCCTCTCTCCCTGGGTAATTCCCATAGCCTGTGCTTGAGTAAAATCCATTGTCGTTTTGTTTAGTGTGCTAAGCATGCATGATGATGTTCTGAAGCTTACCTGTGTATTCACAGCTATACACATGGATCTCTCTCTATGTCTGCCTAACAATCCAGTCCCACTCACGCTGCTGTAAACAGGAATTTCATTAGGCTTGTTGAGCCAGATCGTGAACTGGGGCCACAGAATTGCCCAAAGCACAGAGGCTGTCTGCAGATAACTTCCTGAACTCCACAGACAACTGTAAATGGAACCTGTGAAACAGCAAAGAAACAGTATGAGGGCCACATAGCTACACTTTTCAGTTGTTTATTTTTATCCTTCCCCCCCCCGCTACATTTTCAGCACAGGTGAGGGAAAAAAAATTGGACTGGCATAGAGAGGTTTGAGCAGGGACAAGGGAGCCAGGATCAGAGAGAGGATCAGAGTGTGTGCGTGGAGATTAGCAGGAAGTTACAGTTCCTCAAAGGGAGAAAATACCAAAAAGGTGTCTGGAAGAGTACAGTCAGAGGACAGAAATGTAATTCTGGGCTGGGTTAGTAAACTCCTCAAAATTAGATAGAAATTAAATAGACACTTAGCTAGGAGAAGACATAGCAAGAAAACAAAGAGCCATCAGAGGGCCTTCAGGGAGGAAGGTAGGGTGATAGGAGTGCTGGTGAAGATGGTGATTTGAGAAGCAGCACTTGGTTTATAATGGTAAATCATGCAGTGGTCTTTACAGAGGCCTTAAAGCTGTGGTCACCAGCAAACTCTTCTACAACCCTTGCACATATGAGAATTCTGCATTATTCTCCTTCATTTAAATTCTGTTCTGTCCATTATTCTAGTCTATTTAAACATTTATTCTTAGCTATTGTAAACACATTCAGAGTGTTCCTATTTGGAGTTTCCTTGAAGCGAGTGCTGCTGTTAACAAACATTCCCCAGCCCTGTTATTTTGTGTGTGGGGTGGGTTTTTTTTTGGTAACTAATTGAATTTAAAATATTCCACGAGGCTTATGTAACAGGGAGGGGGGAAACAACAGGCATGGGAAATACCCTGCTGTGTAAATAGAGTTTTCATGAATGAGGATCATAATTTTCAGTGAAGCCCGTGGAGCTGTGTAACGCTAAGCTGAGAGCTTCCTTCATTTGTTCTGCGTCCAAACCGTTTGATGAAAGGACACAAAATTAACATGAAAAGCTGTACTTCTGAAGCGGGGATTTAAGAAGAATGCCTAGGATCCAAGAAGCCTGGCATGCCTAAAATGACCAAATTGAGACAGCAGCCTTAACTTAAACCTCCAGGGGGCAAAGCGTGTGTTTAACATATTTAACATCTGCCCTCGTATTTCCAGAAACGCGGAGCAATGTGAGTCTGTGCAGTGTGAGGCTCAGACAGGACAGGGACCATCTGCCTCGCTCTGAGAAGTGTAGGAGGCATGTATTACTGCAAATGGCAAAAGACAGATGTATTTACACCTACATGGTCAGCACCTTTAAGCGCTGCTCCGAGGAAACAAGGCTCTTCTTTGGGAGCAGCTGCTTAACCTTGTGATTGTGCAGTGATCAGAAAAGGAGAGGCACTCGCTAGCAGTTGGGCTTTGCAGGCAGTGCAGGGCGGCCCTCCAAGCAGATTTCCTTTTTCTGCTGTTGCTGCTTTTAAGGAATTAAAATGTAATCTGTTGCAGTGCATTTATCAAAAAGTGACAAAAAGGCAAGATTAAAAGAACACCCTTTAATTGGCTGTCCTGGGTTTGGCTGTTTCCTTTGCTTTTAATATGTGAAAAGCTTCTTTAATGCAAGAGATCTTCCTTCAGCTTTGCAGGTTTCATTAACCAAAAAAACCCCCAAACAGTCAAGCTGGGTTTTGTTCTGTTAGTATCCCAGACAGCGGCATATTTTTATAAGGTACCAAAAGGGCTGATCAGTGCTCTTTAATGCTTCGATGCTAGAGATCTTCCTTCAGCTTTGCAGGTGTTATTAACCAAAAAAACCCCCAAACAGTCAAGCTGGGTTTTGTTCTGTTAGTGTCCAAGACAGCAGCATATTTTTTTAAGGTACCATAAGGGCTGATCAGGGCTTTTAATATCATCTGTCTGGAGCAGAGCTGCAAAGTGTGTCATGTCATTGTACTTGGCAGGTGGAATGGCAGCACATTTTTCAGAAGTGTTCACTGTAACCCTGTGGGAATGAAAGACCAGAATCTGGAGTTGGGTCATTACTGCACTCTTCATCACAGATGCCTGTTTTTTTTCTTCCCCTTCCATGCAAGCTTACAGATTTTGAAACATTTCCTGATCACTCACTCAACTCTCTGGATACAAATCACATTCTCAGCACTCTCTCAGAGCATTACCTCCATTTTGCCATCACTGTCATTTCTTGTTCCCTGCCCTCTGCTTCTTCCTCTGCTTTTTCAAGTCTCTCATTGTAATTTCTCCACTTAATTTTTGTCCCTGTGTTTTGCCATCCCATTGACTGGCTTGCCTGTAGTTTGTATTGTCAGCACATTCTGAGGAGCAGATAGGCTTTCCCTAAGGGGCTCTAACACTGAGTGAGGAAGCATCTTATGTTTTAAAGATTAGGGGGACATAAGACAATCAAAGAGCTAGATTTAATAAGTCTTTCTATATCTGTGCCTCAGTTTCCCTCCCAGAGTTTTAATAGTAATGCTGAATTCCTTCTGGAGTCTGGTGAATGGGTTAATTCATTGCCCATTACAAAGAGCTTATAGATTTGAAAGGGGAAGAGCTCTATGATCCATCTCTTGCTTGTCTATAAAAGGCAGTGAATATGTTAGAAGACAGCTTTGTGCTTTGCAATGGCTTTATAAGTGTTCCTTGTGTTTGTGGAATGGGTTGTAGTTAGTTTCCAGTTCATAAGAATGTGGGGACACAGCTGAGCTGTAATAGGAAGGAGGGAAATAAAAGCTACAGTAATTGCCCCTGAGGAAAAACTATTGTAGAAGTTGGTTTCTCTGACAGCAGCATTTGTTTTAATTTTCTCAAGGGATGTGGTCATTATATTTGTATCAGACTTCAGTCTCAAATTCGCTGTAGCTTTAGTGAAACACCAGGATGTAACCTGCATTAGCTGGCTCTTGTCAAAGCAGACACATCCAATGTATCTTACAGGAAAAGGAATAAACCTTAGGTTGGTTTTCTTTTTCCATCCAAAAGATTTAGATAGTGGGTTTTTTAAAGCATGAAACTCTATCTGTTCCTCATCCAGTCCCCCAAAAAGGAAGGGGGGAAGTAGGTAAAGTGTCTGATGCAATTTTATCATCTTGGTGTTTCTCATTGCTTCTATTTTATGTACTGAAAAGCACTGATACCTGCTTGGTTTCTTTTGACTTGGAGAGCTTAATTTACCCCACGTTCTACTACTGAAGCAAACAAAAATAAGGAGTGCTAAGGCATGACGTCATCATACAATTGAGTAGGCAAAAGTACCTAAAAAGAGCCAAGGGGAAAAAAAACAATATGAAAAGGTAAAGCTAAAAGAATCAGTACAAACAGCTCAGCTTTCCTGCATGTTGAAGCCAGACATTCTCTTTCTGGCACATTTCTTGGATCTGTTTTGTGTCACCTTCAATAATACCTTTTGGTAATAAAGCAAGCTGTAATGGTTTGTAATTGATCTGAAATGCAGCTATTTGCAGTACATTTTGATCAGATGTCCCTGTTTATGAGAGGAGTCCAGCTATGGGGACAGAGTGATGAGGGCTGGAGCGAGTGCCTATTGCACCGCTCTTTAACAGCTTCCTTTTTGTTGAGCACGGTGGCACAAAATCAAAGTGTGCTTCGGTTCTGGAGTTGTTAAACTTCAGAAATGAGATCAGAAATTAGGAGCATTCTGTTGGGATTTTGAATCATAAATCACCTTCCATCCATAATTTTCCTGTTGGAATTTCACAGTAGCTCTGGGAAGGGGGAACCTCAGTGAGTTTTTTTGCCTTGGCTTTGCTCTGTTACTGTCACTGAGCGCAGCCATCTGGTGCTGTCTTTTCAAGGTTGGGTTATCCTGTAATTTGTACATTCTTTCTCTCAATTAGCATACCATCCATATTGTGTGAAGGAAACAGTGAGAAACAATTGCTTATGTAAATATCATAAAGAAAAAAAAAGGGTCATCTTGAAATAAATTACATCTTGAGAACAGAGAGGGAATAGTAAGTTGTCTTTCTCACACATCAGGCTTTTCATAAGCCTCTGCTGCAGTCTGTGGGAGTGTAAGTACATTTTCTTTCTGATGCAAGGTTTTGTATCTCTATTAAAAACAACCAAATGAACAAAACCTTCCACTGAAGCATGGATCCACCTGACTGAATTTGTAAAGTAGAGAGAATTTGTTAATTTGCAAGTATAATCAGCTTGACACAGCACATTGTCCAAAAAAAGGAGGCCTAACTTATCTTTTCTAATGAGCTCAGCTAAACGTCATTTGCTGCCTGCTTTGTGCAGACAGAGAAACTGAGGCCCAAACATCCAAAATCATCATTTAACCATTCTAAGCTCCCAGTCAGACTCAGCCACTCTCCAATGACTCTGCAAATTTACACCAGATTCATCCCAGGTTTTGGATTAGATTGGCTATGGGTGGTGCAGAAGATTTAGCTCTCCATTAAATGTTTAAACAGTACAACAGTGATGGAATGAGCTTCTGCTGAGGCATTGGAATGACCTTCAACTTGACTGTGTAGGAGATGGCACCATGCATACAGCCCAATCCTTTTAATTGGGTTTTATCACTGTTCAAAGGTGATCTGCTTTGTCTAGAAAGGCAGCTAAATGAGCTCTCTCCCCCGGAGTGTTAACCGAACTTCTCTTTCAGCTAAAGGCTGGTCCATTATATGGAGTTCAAAAGATCTTCAATATGGTTTTTGGCTTTAATTCAAAAATAGTTGTGTGTTTTTTCCTGCAACATTCTACTTTATTGGCTTTTTTACATCTCTGCTTGTTGGGAGAGTAAATGTTTTAGATTTGTACCTTCACATGAGATTTATTTTTTTTTGTTTTGAGAGCATGTCTTCACTCAGTGTCAAATTTAGCTCACAGAATTCTTTCCTATCAGGCTGGTCTCCTTTGAATTGTATAGATACATGGCTCAGTGCTTTATACATCCTTCTGTGATAGATCTTTTCTGTTAGTTCATTGCCTGAATTATTTCACTTGGTTCAGCTAGACAGAATTTAACTCTGGGTCACATTAGAAGAAAAGAATTGACACATTGGAGTCTTCAAAATCACTTATTCAGCCATTTTGGGGGTGATGCTACATGCCCAATGAGCATCAAAGAAGCCTTGAGCATGGGAGTAGCTCTAAATTTACCTCCTGCTCCTCCATGCCAGATTTCACGCCAATGCCAGTGTGGTGATGGCTTTTTCAGAGGAGATGTTAAAAACAAGGCAGATACCAGTAAAAGTTACAATTAATGGAGGGTTTGTGAAACTCTACACTGTGCAAAATACTTGCACAAAAAGTCAAATAAAATCATGGTGGAGATATGTGGCCAGAGCCACTGAGCTCTGTATCAGCTGCTTCTGAAGATACCTTTGTAATAAGTGATGAGGTTGCTGTGTCTCACAGTTGCTAAACAATTTGAATTCACTGGTGTGCTTCTATCCTAGAAAAAGGGCTGACTCTAAAAGGTTGTGCTGGTACCTGCTGCTTTTCATTAGGAGTCTTTCAGTAAACTTGTAACTGTCCCACTCAGCCCTTCAGGGTGCTGTGGAAGACCCCCAAGTATTTGCTGCTCATGTACTTTTTCTACTAGTTTTGACTTTAAGGTCTGTTAAAACCCCAGACTGCTTTTGCCTCAGATTTGTCAGGAGATTTCAGGAAGGAAAGCTGAGCTGTGTCTAACTGGAGTTATAACCTCAAAGCCTGCTTGCAGCTGGTGCATTGCCTTGGTCATGGCCATTGTGCATGAGGAACCTACCCTGTCAGCTCCTGCTTCTGGAGGGGGGGTTGGTGGCCTTGTCAGTGGAGACCATTCATGTGAGCACTGGTGTGTGTGAGTGTCAGCATGCTGGTTGCATTGGAGGGAGACATCTCTTTCAGGGCATCATGAGTGGTTATAAAAGATGATTTTGTTTACCTTCTGCATAAATCTTACTAGCATGCTATAGAGTGTACTTGTTGGTAATGGAGTTGTCATCTAATTTCTGTGCATTTTTCCCCTTTCTGTGAAGACCTTACCTGTTTGGAGCAGGATGTTTTTCCATAAAAGCTCCATGGTGAGTTCCCACTTCAAACCCAGCATGCCTATAACTCATTTGCTGTCCTCTGTGATTAAACCTTTTACATTTGGTTTGATTTTTTAAATAGTTTTTTTTTGTGTTTAAATGTGTTTGTTTGCATGGCTGATCCATAGGTGGAAGCTCTGCATAACTTCGTTTTTAAACTATGGATGTATGTTCACCATCAAGCATTGCCAAAGAAGACAAGGGCTAACAGGCACAAACTTGAGCACAGGAAGTTCCATCCAAACATGAGGAGGAACTTCTTTAGTTTAAGGGTGCTGGAGCACTGGAACAGGCTGCCCAGGGAGGTGGTGGAGTCTCCATCTCTGGAGACATTCCAACCCACCTGGACATACTCCTGTGCAACCTTCTCTAGGTGAACCTGCCTTGGCAGGGGGGTTGGACTCCATGGTCTCTTGAGGTCCCTTCCAACCTCTACCACTCTGTGATTCTGTGTGAAATGCATTCTCTTTCGTTAGTCTTTGTTGCCTTTGAGAGGGGCAATTAATTTTTAAGTAGCACAGGGGTTGAAAAAATAAATTCTTTCCCCAATAATGGACAAAAATGATTGACATATCTTCCCCAAACAAGCTTCTCTTTTTCTGTCTAGGGGTTGGACTGGATGGCTTTTGAAGGTTCCTACCAACTCAACCCATTCTGTGATTCCATATAGCTTCCTTTTATTATTGTAGCACTGAGCTGCTTACAGAGAGAAAGCATCAATGATGGCTTCTTGAAAATAAGCCAGGTCAGCAGTTTTAGGCAACAAGAATGGGAAAAGTTTGAACATCTGAAAAATAGCAGCTTAGAAAATGCAGAAACTTTCAGCCAGGAGGTTTTATTTTGGAGGGGAAGGGTGGGAGGTTGTTGGGGTTTGGGGCTGGTTTTTAAAGTTTAGCTCAGGGTACTTACCAGCTCCCTGTTAGAATGGTAGTGTGTAGCTCTTTACTACTAAAAGTCTGTTCCACATCTATCACCTGCTTTTTTCTCCCAAAATCCTACCCTTGGCAGAAAGAAGCCTTTAAGAGCTTCACTGGGTGACTTTTAAGAGAAGGGTAGAGTGGAAAGTGGGAACTCTGCCAACGACAGGAGAAGCAAAGGCACTGCATATGACACTAAAGGAGAGAAACTGGCATTGCCTTATTCCAGGAGAACACCTGGTACTGAAGTAGTCTTCCCAAGAACCATATCTAAAGGTGGTTTGTGCTGCCCCTAAGTATTTCCTCTGGTGATCTAAGAACTGGAAAGGCTGTGGAAGAAGAGTTTTGAAAGTGGATTGTCTTAGCAAATGGCATGGGTTGGTCACCCCCTGCACGAAGCAGAAATTACTGTAGATTGAGGCAAGATTAAAAGGCCTAGATTAAAGAGGGAATGTATGAAATAGACTCAAAAATCGTTGCCTGTCTTTCACAAGCCTCTTTTGTGGTTTGTTTAATGCCAGTGCTAGCTCAAAAGTATGGTCTTTACTAGCCTACAGAGAAATTAGGATAAAAAACACACTTTGGGTGGGGGAAGAACTCATGTTGTTTCCATTAAGGTCTTAATGAGACCTAAAATTGTGTAAACAAAATGAATGGAGATTTGACAGCTTGCTGCCTGGCAAATAAAGGAGCCTACCATTTATTTTCTTGCTTTATTCATGATTTGACAACTGGAAACATGTCTTTGTTTTCTGGTTTTAGGCACAATGATAAATTAATTCAAATTTATGTCTTTGGAGGCAGATCTGCTTTTGCAGTAATGCTGTGTGTAATTGCAAATTTCATGCAGTGTTTGTCTCCTGATACTTTTGTTGCTGCTTATGTTGTCTAGGTAAAACTTTTACCTCCAGAACTCATCCACATTTCCATTTCAGTGGGTTTAGCTGTGGACTTCTGGAGGAGTGCTTTTGGGTTTATGAAGCTGATGCATTCGAAACCTGTTTGTTTGGAATGTAAAAGCAATCTGATTCTCAGCCTGTGCAGGCTCTTGCTGTTTGATTGATAATGTTGGGATTTGTAAAGCAGTTCCTTCATGTTATATATATATGCAATAGATGTATTTATAGTTTTGAAAGTCTTGCAACTTGTTTCACGCTGAACTGAAAGACAAATTTAAGGGACAGCAGCATTTTATGAGTTCTTTGAGGAAAGTCTTTACAGTGAGGGTGGTGAGATGCTGGAACAGGTTGCCCATGGAGGTTGTGGATGCCCTCTCCCTAGAGATGTTCATGGCCAGGTTGTATGAGGCCTTGAGCAATCTGATATAGTGGAAGGTGTCCCTGCCCGTGTCAGGGGGCTTAGAACTAGATGATCTTTGAGGTCCCTTCCAACCCAAGCTGTAAACACTCCATCACTGTACTGCATAGCCTCTGGTTTTCATAGCTGTCTCTGATTTTCAAACTATTTTAAGAGTATTAATTCTTATTAATTCCTTCCTCCATAAAGCAGAAAAATAAACAATAGTAAAAAATGTTGACTAGTTAAATATTGTCATTACTTCTCATTTTTATAAAGAGCTAACACAAAGCATTTCCAGAGATTATGGCAGAATTTGATTCATTACCAAAGTCAACAAGTGGTAGAACTGAATTGTTTCAGTAGCTTTTAATCTCCTCTTATTGTGTTGCCAGCATCAAAGAACTTGCATGCCATTGCTGTGTCTCTTCATTTCTTTTTTAAGCGCTGACAAAGTGTTGTCTTAAATTTCTTCTTTGCTTTGCTGCCATCAGTTTTTGTGCCATTTCAGTGGGAAGTGCTCACATATGCTTTTCACTGGACACGTACACATCCACATCTCTGTGCATCTACATTCAAAATGGAAACAGTCCCCCGCAGACTAACTGTTAGAGAAGTTATTTACTATCATCAACACACATTTCCCTAAATACTGTGGAGATTGGGATTAACTTGCCTTTCAGTTTTTAGTTTTGAAGTCTTTAGCTCTTCTGTGATTAGCAGGTGGCTTAGTTATTGACTTCAGCTGGGATAGGTGAGTGTCAGCTGTTGGTAATCAAAATGACATGAACATGGTCTTCAGCTGAGGCACAGCTCTTATTAAATTTGTAGCAGAACAAGAGCTACACAGTGGAAAGATTTTTTTGGTTGTTGTTATTACTATTGTTCTGCTTGCTGTGAGTTTCTGCAGAGATAAATTGGGGTAAAAATACTGCTGTGTCTCACTGAATTCTTGGTGTAGCTGGGTAGCCCCAGCACACTGCTTTTAATCCTCCTTGTGTCATAGACATAGTGCTGTTGTTTCTGATGTGGAGGACTGAAATTATAAAGGTGAGTGGAGTCATTCAAAATCAAAAGTGGAGTCGCTCGAGTCTTTCAAGATTAAACTCAATGTGAGCCTGGGCAGCCTGATCTAGTTGGAAGTGTCCCTGCTCATTGCAGGGGGTTGGACAAGATGACCTTTGAGTGTCCCTTCCAACCCAATTCAATCTGTGAGTGTTCTGGTCCCATTAGCTTCACTTTCTTGTTTTAATTGTTGATTCCCAACAAGTTGCTTCTCTTCTCCTTTCAGTAAAAATATGGTACAGTCTTTTGAAAGTTAGGGTACAATCCTCAGGAAGTTACTGTATTGTGAAGAGTCTTTGAAATTAGCTGGTTTTAAAAGGGAGACCAAACTTGCCTTAATTTCAGTTCTTGGAACAATTTATGAAGTGCTGACAAGCTAAGAGCAAGCAGAGAGCAGGAGTTCATAGCAGAAACAAGTCATTCACCACCTACCTTCAACATTATTGTTCTGTCCTCGTTTGTAAAACTAAGAGGATTTTGCATCTACATAATAATGAGGATTTGTAGTTTCCAAGTTGTTAAAAATCTCCCAGTGACATGAAAATGTATTTTTCTAATGGCATTACTGATACTGGAAATAAGTGGGCTTTGGAGGTTTACTGAAGGGAGGAATTTGCGGTTGGAATGTATTGATGAAGACATGGAGATAAAGCAAAATGGTGTTAGAATGAAAGATTCCTTACTTACAGTAGTGTTCAGAATGGACTTGTTGGCATCTCCTCAGTGCTTTCAGAGATGTGTCTAATCCAGCAGGATGCAATGGGCATATTTGTTTGGTTGTTGTTATTTTTCTGCAGGACTAAGTTTCACCACATGAGTAATCCTGGTTTACAAGGTCTGCTCTTTCTGTCTACAAAACATCCTTCTTGAAGGGAGAATGTTTTGGCACTGAAACCGACACTGAAATGCATGCCATGAGAGATGTATGTCTAAAAGATGTGATGTAAATAGAATGTAGCTTAGACCATTTCCTCTAAGGTTTATAGTATCAGAGAATTGTCTTGGTTGGGAAAGACTTCTAAGATCAAGTTCAAACTGACGCCACCAGGGCCATTAAACCATGTCCCAAAGTACTACGTCCACGCATTTCTTGAACACCTCCAGGGATGGTGCAGGTGTATTACTGTATGAATATTTGGAAGATGAGAGCTAAACCCAGTTATTAATAGAGTTACTTCCAGAACTGGTTAAAAATATTGTTTCTGTCACAGATGACTATTTCAAAGTGTCAGGAATCTGTTCTGAATTCTTCTGAGCAGCCAATAAATATGTAATATGTTAATATCAATTAAAAGATTCTAATACAGATCATGGAGTGCCACTGCAAGCAAGGGAATAGATTTATAGTCAGGAACTTTTTGGAACACAGATTTCTGACCCAGTAATCCGAAGCTGTAGTTTGAACAGTTGGATATTAAGTGCTTTGTGGTGGTTCAATATCAGAGTTACTGACTATAGATTGCAATTGCTCTTTTGGGATATTCTAGCTTCTCCTGCCTGCAGAGTGCTTCAAGGCTGATCTAAGACCAGGAAACTTTGTCTGAATCTTTCCATTGGCTCTGGTCAGTGTGATGGAATTCCTTTGGAAAGAATGATGGTGATGATTATTTCCTTCTACATGAAAGGTGTGACCACAGGCTTGTTGTGTGTGTGAATTATGGCAGGTAGCTTAGCCCCTCTGTGCTTTAGCAAGTCTATCTGTAAGACTGCCAGAGTAACACTGCACAAGGTGCTGGGAAGCTCAGTCACACTTGCAGTAAATCCCTTTCAGAAACCTGGCTCTGAACATACAGCACAAGTGCAGACAATTACTCCCTTCTCCCATTTTCCTAAGTGACCTCTTTTCTGGTGTGCTGCAAAAAAAGTGTTTGCTGCTCTAGGTGAGTTCAAGTTAAAATGTTTCGGGGTGGATGACAGGGATAGTGGAGGCTCTGTGTTTTTAACTATATGCCATATTTCCACGTGTCACTTACTGCAGCTAGTGGTTGGGAGGAAATTAAGTGTTGGAGATCAGTAAGAGCTTTGCCATTTCTTTCAGAGAGATCAAGACTGAACTATGCGGGCCCAAGACACAGATCTTTGGGCAGGTGCAGGAGTTTAATTCTGATTTAATTTGGTTTTCTTACAGAAGGAAGGAAGAGGTAGCAAGAGAAGGGAGCAGTGAATAAGAGTAGAGAGAGAAACATAAAATAATCCAATTAAAAAGACTGGTGGAAAAAAGGAAGAGAGAGGAGTAGGAACAATCCTTTGTGAACTTCTCCAACAGCTTTTCTCTTAAGGAAAGGGTGAAATCCTGGTTTAATGAACTGAGGAAATGGGCAATGCTCTGAGCATAGTTTTGAGCTGATACAAAGCAGAATGTTTTCTTTGCATTCCTGTAAGCAGGAATCTGAAGCACTGAATGATGTCTGAATGAAACATTATAAACCATTGTGCTGTGTGCACACTGTGGAGTTTCAGAGGGGAATGCAACTTCATCTCTGCTTATGTGACAGAATTCCTCATTTGTCTTAACACCTAGCTCATTGTTTCCTTTCCCTTGTACCCTCAGCATGTTGTTCCCTCTTCCCCATTTCCCCATGTCACATCCACCCTCACAGTTTCAGTGCCATCAGGACTGTGCTGATCAGCAATCAGTGTGTGCAGTAATTGGGAGCTTCTTTTGAAAATGTAAGAAGATACCAACCACCTGGAAGGACTGACCCAGAATCTGTATTTTCATTCCCAAAGGACTTACAATTAGAAATGTTTGTATTCACTCCAGAAGCTGTTTCTATTCAGTGGAAATATTCCATGTTGTGTCTTTTAAACAGTAAAACTAATTCTCCTTTATGAGGCAGTTCTCTTCCTTGAGTTAATGAGTTCGGTGAGCAAGGAGAACTTAGGACCTGTTACAAAGAAGCACTAAGGATCTGTACACCCTGCTGGCTCTTATGGTAGCTGTAGATAGTCACCACCTCTGAGTTAATATCTTAAAATGCTTATTAAGCAAGGGACATCTTCATTTTTTTGAGAGCTAACCTTCATCATTTTATTTTGTTCTTTCTCTCAAGCAAATCCAAACCAGCTCCACAGATTTCACCCAGTAAGTCTGTGGGAGGAGAATTTTGTGTCGCTGCAGTCTTTGGATCATCAAGGTCGTGGTTTGCAAACAATCCTGGTCTGAAAAGAGAAAAAGGTTGGTGCATCACAACAACAAGACTTGAATTTCAATTTCCATTTCCATTTTTTAGTTTATTTTCTCATTTTGTGATGGCTTCTGAGCAGAAGGTACTTTGCACTTGGGCTCAGTCTTGAAGGTCTTCTCCAACCTTAGTGATTCTATGATTCTATTTGTCTGTTGGCTTTGTTCCTTAAACTCAGTGACAACGGAGACTTTGGGGAATATGAGTAGGGTGGCTTTGGTAAATAGAAAAATTTACAAGAATATTAATTAGTGAGAAAAAATAATTGATCTTTTATTATGATACAATGACAGAAAGCAAACTTTGGAAGTTCAGACTAAGGACACTATGTGAAGTTTCACTGTCAGGTGAAGGTGAGACACCTTTGCTCAAGCTAACAAGCAGAATTATGTTTGGCAATGTGTGATTACCTGAACACAACTTTGATGAGAAACTGTGTCCCACCTTCTCTTACATGAGGCATTCCTATTTTTTGGAAACAAGGGGGAAACTGTGTGCTTTGTACAATTTTCTCTCTTTTAATTCACATTTTGGATTGCAGAAATAAAAAGGCAAGAGATTTAAAAGATTAAGAAGTCCACTGCATCTGCAAATGTTTTTTCCACCCCCCTGCTTCTTCTGAGCCATTGCAATAAGATTTTGTTTCTCCTTGCAAACAGATCAGTCCAAGCAGTTCGTAGTGGAGTCGCTGTATATTATCAGTTGTTACGGCAGCCTGGTGGAGCACGTACTGGAACCACGTCCCCTCAGCACTGCTCCCAAGATCAGTGATGACACACCTCTGGAAATGATGACCTGCCCAAGAGCCAGCTGGACTTTGGTTAGGTAGCTCATTCTTTTTTCCTTCTTTTTGTCCAGAAAATGGTTGTGCTCTTTTGTTTTGGAAGCAGTAAATGAAGTACGTTGTGGTTTTCAACTCTATTTTTATAGAGGACTCTTGATAGCAAATTCAAGCCTACCTTGAATGTCAGTGCTTACATGCTTACAGTTTTTGGCTCCCTAGTTCAGGAGAGACAGGGATATAGTCGAGAGAGTCCACAAGAGAGCTACAAGCGTGTTTAAGTGACTTAAACATCTCTCTTCTGAAGAAAGAAAGAGATCTGGGGCTGTTTTGTCTTGAGGGGAGAAGCCTAAGAAAGGATCTTATCAATGTCTATAAATATCTGAGGGGTGGGTGTGAAGAAGAAGGTGCCAGGCTCTCTTTGATGGTGCCCAGAGATAGGAGAAGGAACAATGGGTATGAGCTGAAACATAGAAAGTTCCACCTCAACATGAGGAGAAACCTCTCTGCTGTGAGGGTGTTGGAGGCCTGGAGCAGTCTGCCCAGAGAGGTTGTGAAGACTCCTCTCAACACTTTCAAGACCTGTTTGAATGGATTCCTCTCTGGCCTGCCCTAGGTGATCCTGCTTTGGCAGGGGGGTTGGGCTCCATGATCTCTAGACATCCCTTCCAACCCCTAGTGTTCTGTGATTCTATGTCTGAATGGGAGCATCAAAATACTTTGTAGATGTGAAGCTACATGAACGTGTTTATGGATCAGCAGAGCTCCTCATCAGCTGGTGATTTGAAATGATCATGTTGTACTTCAGCTTTTTATATAAGGACTAAACTCAATTATTTCAATAGTGTTAAAGTCCAGAACTCTGCCATGAGACAGGAGTGAGGTTGCCACCACGAAGCGTTGCAAAGAACTAGGCAAGTTATCCTGTGAGTAGCTGAAGGTAGCATTTCTTAAGACAGTTGAAGAAATGATTCCTGACACATGGAAGAAAGTAAACCAAACTTGATGAGAAAGTGTTGTCAGTGCTTTTGACGTTTTAAGATATTTCCCTATCGATTTTTCTTGGCTCCCATATTCCTTAGTGCTGCTTATGGCTGGGCTAGGTTGATCAATACTTGATTTACCAAGCTATTTAGGAATGGCCCACCCTAATTAAAATTACAACACAGACTTCTAGCCCATTACTGTTGAAATGAGGAGGTTGTAATGGAATTGAAAATTCTAATTGGATCAATAGCCCCTAACTTTACACAGCTTTATTTTCACAGTTTTTAAGGGCTCAATGGCTTCCCAGTACCCAAGCAGCGCTGGCTAACAGAACAAAAAAGTTCCCCACTTTCTGGTGGGTGTTTATATAACGTCAGCATGACATAAAATGGTCCTAAATCTGCTTCCCCAAGTTCATCTAAACCGCCTCCAAAATGTTTTCTTTGCGCAATACGCGCCGCAGGCGTTGTCTTTGCCTCTCAGTCTGCAGGGTTTGCTCATGCTGCTCAGCTGCCTGTGGTGTTTGCAGTGTTTGAACAAGCTAATTTAAATAATTACAAACATTTTGTGAGCTTGTATAGATAATTACATGTGATGACAGAAACACTGATTTACATTCTCTGTATTAGCTAAAATATTAATAGTCTTGTGTTTTACCTCAGAACTCCTCAGTGGAATGAACTCCAGCCACCATTTAATGCAAACCATCCACTGCTCCTGGCTGCAGATGCTGTGCAGTACTACCAGTATCTTCTGGCTGGCTGTAAGTAGCTGACAACTTTTTGTCTTGTCTTGTGTGCGTGTTTTAAGCTGTGTGTGACTTTCAGAGTCAGTTTTACAATGTATGTTGATCTCAGTCCATATTGTACCCCAGAATAGGGCTTTGTGTAGTCCACTGTGTTAATAATGGTGGGGTAGAGAACAGTTGATTTTTTTTACATATGAATCAGAGTTGTGAGGCTCTGACAGAGCCAAAATGTGAGTGCTTGGCAGGCTTTGCAAGTGTGACCCACTGGATCTCCTCGAGTGAGGGTTTCCTCACTTCATTTCTTCTTGTGCTTTTAGCCTTTTTCTCTCATGAGTTCAATACTTAGTGACAAGTGAGTGTATCTGCATTTTCCCTCTGCCCTGGAACTCCTGATTGCTGGGCTGCTTCCAGGCAGAGTTGCAGACAGCTGCTTCCCTTAGGAGCCTTGGCATCGCTTCCAGGGATGGCTGCCCACCTGCCTCCTCCTGTGTCTTATCCAGCCACATCATTCACAGGGAGCCAATGTGCATGGCATGGCACATGCAGAAACATTTCTATGCCTGTATCTTACAGCTGATATCTGAACTCACGTATTTTAGATTGGTTTTCTAGATAAATGACTGTTTATGCTATATTTCATGTTAACAGTTCCAAAAAGAGAAGAACATTGAGTAGCAAGTCTCTCTCTTTTTTTTTCTCCTAATCTTGGGTATCATCAAGACCAAAGTGATAAAGCAGTCAAAGTTTCACAAGGGAACAACTCTTGGCATATGTAAAGGTACCCATGGGGAAACTAAACCCTCTGCACAGTTGTCAGTGCAACTAATGCCAGCATGTTATATGACACAGGCATTTTAAAATGCAGAGAGTGGACATCTGGGCCAAAAGGCAGAATGTCTGAATGTGACTGGTAGAAGCAACACTGGTGCCAGCTAAGATTTGCTGCTTCTACCTGTCCATCTGTTGCATGTGCTCTGAGCTGAAAATGTTCTGGAAAACTGCAGGGTTAGGATCTTCCTTTTTCCTGTGAGCCTAAAAAAAGGAAGATAACTCAAAAGGTAAAAAAGAATATGAAAAAGTAATTAATAACTCATGACAGTGTGTTAAATGTGCCTTTGGCCTACAAGTTTTTGGCTAGATCCATGCATTATTTTATTCCATTTCGAGGTATGCAAGTTCTGCTTTGAGACTAAAGGCCATTGCAAGGCTGTGTTTTGGCTGTATAATATTTTACTGTATAAATAGAGATCACTATATTCAAATGAGGATGTCTGAAAGGAGTTGTGCAAGCCCATACTACACATTGCAAATGGTTTTGTACTGGAAACTTTGAAAAGGAAGAATACTAAGTGTCAACCCAGCAATGAATTTGTGTTATTCCAATTGCATGAAGAATTTTCATTCAGATTTGAGTTCACATAAGAGGAATTTATAGACTCATTGAATGGTAGGGGTTGGAAGGGACCTCTGGAGATCGTCTAGTCTAACCCCCTTGCTAGTTCTTTAAGATGGGCTTGGAATGTCAAGAAAAATAGAATAATAAACACTAAAGACAAAAAGGTATTTAGAGGACATAGTAAAACTGGCATTAAGAGAGAGGTTTGTGTATATCTGATCTTCTTTGAAGTTTTATTTGACCGCTGGATTTATTCTATCTGAAGCTACTCGGTGAAGTTCCTGAAGAGATGGAGTCAAACCAGGATTCACACAAAGGAGCCCAAGACACCTGTTAGCCTTCCCCCTGTTAAAGCCCTGCTAGAAAGGAGTTGTCTGGCTCTGCTTACCTGCAGCAGTGTAATGGGGCTGACATTAGCTGAAGCCTGTGGTTTGATGTGCTATCGCTTCCGTCAGGAAGTTTAATTGCCAGCAAATGGCTAAATAGGGGGTTAGGGTGAATGTTGCATCTGTCTGCCACGTTAGTGGTAAGAGGAATTCTGGCGCCGTTTCAGGGTCACTATTTGTATCTGTCCATCAGAGGCAGAATACAGCAGTTTCTCTCAGTTTCTGTATAGCATTTCTGCCAATTGTTTGGCTCCATTAAGTGTGCAGGGGAAATAAAAGCCTGAATGACCAAGTCACAAGGGGGTATGGATAGACCCTTTCTTTGTCCACACTCAGAACATTGCATTAGGTCTCATTATCCATTTATAATAAGTGACCTTTGCCCCCTGGGTCATTGAAAAATACTCAGTGTGCTTTTTAGCACAGAGTACCTCTGTCAGCAGACGGACGGAACAATGAAACGTCTGGCGGGCTGCTTGGAGCACTACACTCTGCAGGTTCTCATAAATATGTAGTCTGATGCCAAAACACAGGACCAAAATCTTCCTTAATCTCTGGAAAGTATAAAGGAGGCCAGTGAGTTCTTGTGATAAAAAGAGAACGTTCTCCAAACACTGCATTTGGTTATTTACACAGGGTTCGGCTTTTAATATTTGTAAAGAATCTTCAAGTTACATTCACAGCTAACAAGGAACCATTGTTTGCAGAAATATTTGGTACAACAAGTGTCCAAGACCTTTATCCCAAGGGTATTTGTAAGTGGATTAGCACAGCTGTTTCGTTGCTTTGAGGTCATCTGTGACATCTGCTGCAGAAACCTGGATCAGAGTATGCAGTTCATATCTACCTGAGCACTTTATCACAGCCCTGGCTGCTGCAGAGAGGTGAGAAAGTGGGCAGCAAGAGCTCTGGATCTATCTCTAAGCTCATGGCTTGAAAGAGCATTTGTGTGTTAAACTCCACAACCTGCTGGCCTGCAGGAAGCATCAGTATCCTGCTCCTCACTAGTTCAGGCTTTTTTTTGCAGTTGGTCAGAGTAGAAATAACCAGTCCTAAAAGGTGGTAGGTGCTAGAGGTTTCTTTCCTACCCTTCTCAGGTTTAATACAGAGTATTTTACCTTATTTATGTCTTCATTTGCCTGTGTTCTGAGCAACTCCTCAACCTAATCACAACACGGGAAGGAAACATAAGTCATGTTTTATTCTTCCTAGATGTTTTTCCTTGACATGAATCCCATCACCTGGTACGGCTGGACAGTCCTGGCAGCAGGAGGAGCATTGTGTGAGAGAGATAGGAGGGGTTTTGTGGTCCACAGGAAGACTTGGCTTTCTTCAGAGAGCTACCAAGCTTCATCATGACTTGCTCTTTAAAACCACTTGCTTCTGCCCATTTAGTGCTTAGCAATTAAGATGCTTCTGGTAGGATAAACTCTTGAGACCTGCTCTTAAGGTGTGCTTTTCGTGTCCATGACAATCTGCTGTTCGTATTCAGGTTCATATTCTCTCTGTGAATACTTTTCCCTCACTTACCATGACCCAAAGTCTTAGATACTTGATTGACTTAACTCCTGTTCCTTGCCCTGACTTCTGCACCTTGCATTTTAGCACGTTTGCATTCCTGCAGACATGTGCATGGCACAAAATGGAACTGCAGCGGCAATTGGTAACTTTGCCTGACAGCAGGAAGTCTCACAGCCTCTTTGCAGACTTCTTGTTTCCTTCTTCCTTCCCCTTCCTCTTTGAACTTCACTTTTTCATTGCGCTGGAGGAAAGGACTGTAGCTGAAGTCTCTGAAACATGGACAATTACGGGAAAAAACACCTTGAAAGCAGGTCAACTGCACACCCCCTGCCCCCCAAAAAAACCCCACCAACCAACCAAAAATTCCCCCCCACAAATACAGATATTGAATAAAATGAGATATGATTTCTCTCCTCTGGCTCTGGCAAGGGCACCTTCATATTCCAGGCAAGGGTTTTGGCTCATCGGGACCAATTTCATGGAGATGACCTGCAGCTGTCAGAAGCAGCCCAGTGACAAGAATTAATATATTAACTGGTATGCAGTACTCTTTGACAAATTGCTTACTAAATACATCAAAATTGATTGGACATTCTGTGTTTAAATTGACAAATGACTGCATTAGGGGAAGGAGGGAAATCCATTAATTACGGCTGCCCTCAACCATAGGAAATGTAATCGTATAAATATAGATTTTGTTAAAACAAAAGTCTCTGCTCTGCTGGAGTGTTGCTGGTAAGTGTCCTTGCACCTCTTTGCTATTAAACCTGCACTAGGAGGTTTTGAAGACAGATCTTTGCAATTGGCTTTTAAATAATCAAAGAGCATTTCTGTTGTGTTAAAAGGAATGATGCAGTGTTCCTTCAGCCCTCTCTGACCGCTTCTGGAGGTTGTTTCCCTCTCAGAGAAACTGCCATGCAGCTGAGGTTCTGCTGGCTCCTTAGCTGTTTATTCTAAATGCAGTGTAATTCATATTCCACCGTCTTCAGGTCGAAACCAGTACTCTGTGGTCTCGATCTTTGTTCCTGTACCGCTCTCCAAGTAATGCTTGCAGGGCTGTTACTTATTTCTGAGGAAGAATTTGCACTTGAGTTAGGCCTGGAGATATAATCAGTTTTATAGGCTTCGTTAAGGGATTCTTGAAAAGATTAAGGTCTGTATTTATGGCTGCCTTTGACTTTTGGCTGTTACAACAGATTTTCATTTCTGGACCAACTGCTGTACATATCTTGTGTTTGCCTGAAAATGGCTTTCATTAGAAGTCAAACTTAGCAACTATTCATTGTCTTCAAAGGGAGGGGGGTTAGCCTTTCCTCACTGTTTGTTTGGGCTAAATGATAACACAATTTATACAGATAATCTCTGTAACTCTGACATCATGTTTGCACTTCCTGCTCCCTCTAATGAAAGCTGTGCACCCTGAGCAAGGCTTTCGTCTCTAAGCAACATTGTGGTTCTCTATGGCCTCGTTTATATTCCTTTGATACATTCCACTGATGGAAATAAAAATTCCATCCAGAGAGCTGGTGAATATTTTGCAGTGAGAATGGAGACTGTGTTAAATAACTGCGTGAATATGTGCTGTGAAGACAGATACCATGGAAAACAAGCTCCAAGGAGCGTAACGCAAGCCAAGCTGCTGCCACACGAGTTACACCAAGCAGGCCCAGTGAGGAATCTGGTCGTACTGGTCTGCAGACCTTTCTCCCAGCTCAGCAGAGCGTGGTGGAGGTCTGGCAACAGGCTAATGAACTGGGACTGACAATTTTATTTAGTGTTCTGCCACTTCTCAGCTTTCTGCCTCTGTATTTCACAGGGCTGGAGCACCTCCCCTATGGGGACAGGCTGCAAGAGTTGGGGCTGGTCAGCCTGGAGAAGAGAAGGCTCCAGGGAGACCTTAGAGCAGCCTTCCAGTACCTGAAGAGGGCTACAGGAGAGCTGGGGAGGGACTTTTTACAAGGGCTTGTGGTGATAGGATGAGGGTCAATGGCTGTGAGCTGGAGGAGGGGAGATTTAGACTGGAGATTAGGAAGAAATTCTTTACAGTGAGGGTGTGGAGACCCTGGAACAGGTTTCCCAGGGAGGTTGTGGATGCCCCCTCCCAGAAGGTGTTCGAGGCCCGATTGGATGAGACCTTGAGCAACCTGGGCTAGTGGAAGGTGTCCCTGCAGTGGTTTGAAGTAAGAGAAGAGAAGATTTAGACTGGATGTTAGGAACGAGTTCTGCACCATGAGGATGGTGGAATACTGGATCAAGTTGCCCAGGAAGGTAGTTGAGGCCCCATCCCTGGAGATATTCAAAGTGATGCTTGACAAGGCTCTGAACAACCTGATATAGTGGAGGATGTCCCTGCTCACTGAAATGGGGTTGGACTGCATGACCTTTGGAGGTCCCTTCCAACCCGAACCAGTCTATGATTCTATACTTGCTAAAAGAACTTCCTGAGTCTCCCATAGCAGTAGTTTGGAAGGATTCATGCATATGTCCTGTAAAAATCCATACTTGGGGGAAAAAATTCCTTGATATTTTTGAGGAGGATGTTTCTATGCAGAAAAAATTGGGTTCAGAGTTTTCAGCAAATGAACACTTAAGTATTCCTCTTGATTCAGGTCCTCTCACTAAACATTACATGAAGTTCTGAGTGTGTGTGTCTATGAACTAGGAGTGAGTGTGTGTATTTGAGCTAGGAGTGAGACACATAAAGCTTGTGGTAGGGGAATTTTGGCAATTTGAAGAAACATTTCACAGCTGGAATGTTTTGCTGTGTTTAAAGCTCTATCAGATTGTGTCTATAATTCATAAATCTATGTATTTTTATATAGATTTTATGGCTGCAGTTACATTTCCAGTGAAACCGATTCCAAGCATGCATTTCTCTTAAAGAGTTGTTGCATGGATTTGGGGATTTTTATGGCAGTAGTCACAGTGAAAATGGAATTTTCAGGTTTGCTTCTCAGACTTGGAGGCGTAACAGATTGCCAGCTAATCTGGATCACCTTCCCCTTCCAGTAAAGGTGTTTCTAATGAAATTGTAATTCCTGGTGTTTGTTTAAGGGAAAACTGTGTTTCCCTAAAACTGTAACCAGCACTTCCTGCTCCCTACAGGAAACAGGATTGAGTGGTAAAGGGAAGCAAATGTAATTCCTGGCTGAGCTGAGGACTGATTGGGATAAACAGGAGCAGGGCAGATGGCGTTTCATGAAAGAGCCGCACTGTTGCGTGTGAGCAGTGACTAAATCTGATACGTTCTTCAGCCATAATTGGTGTTTGTGAGCTAATGTGGACACAGTAGATAAAAGTCAACTCTGCAAGGTGCACTGGCAATGCCTGTTAAGTTTTTGATGCATATCTACACCTGGGCCTGCGCGTGGCTTCATCAGACGGCGGAGTACTTGCCCATCTTAATCCGCATTTTACCAACTAGCCGCTGGAAACAGCCCTGCGCGCAGGAATTAAAACACTTTCAGATGTGTACAAACAACAATAATGAACAAGGGCACATGCTGAAATAGTTCTTTACCATTCTTACATGGTCATCTGGAACTTCTTAGAGAGGGGTCCATCAACACGCAGGGGTCAGTTTTCAAAGCAGTGTACAGGGATTTAGCCGCGCGACTCCTATTGACGTTAATGGGAGTCAAACGGCTAAATCCCCACGCACCGCTTTGAAAATTTACTACTAAGCCTCTTGACTTCTCACTACATACTTTGATTGTAACAGTAATCCATGGTTAACATAATTTTCCCGACAATAATGTCAAACATACTTTTGAAGTCAGTGAATTATAGAAATAGTTACCTCTTCCATAATTCTTTAAAGATGGCCATCAGATGGATCTCGCCATAGGTTCGTGCAGTTGGAATTATTCTTTAGCTCAGGCAAGAAGATATCTGTTATCCTTTGGTGCAGAACTGATAGTCTGCTCACAGTCTGGGCATTTAAAGCCTTCAACAGCCTTAAGGTGCTCCGTACTGTGAGTAATATCAGGTTCTAGCTCTGCCGAGCTGTTTTATGTTCATTGTACTTGACTGGTTTCCTCTGGGAACTTTAGAAATGGAAGCTGGAGTTAAGCACAGTGAACCTATCCCCCTCTTGCAGTGCAACCAGGAGTAATGGTGAAGCCTGAACACCTAATCAGCACTTTTTAGGCAGGGGGGGTGGGGGGGAAAGCCAAGCTGTTGACTATCAGACTGGTGAAAAGTAAGGAGCAAGTAAAGCAGTCATCAAAGCTGGGATAATCTAAGGAGCATTCCTATTCTGATTACAGACTTACCTGTTCCTGTAAGATGAAAGTTCTGAAACAGAGAATGGATGGTCTATAAAGCACCTAATAAACTGTGGGCAGTATACAAATAATGAATGAATAAATCTGTAAGGCAATTGGCAGTGTGAAATAACTGTTAGGCTGGCTAAACTCCCGGTTTACGGGGGGAGGGAGGGGTGGTTAAGCCTACTTTTATGATGTTTATGCATACAAGAATCTCAGAAAGTCCTAACAGGGTAAAAAATGAGTGGGGAGAAGTTCTGGGTAAGAAAGGACCTTTTAATTTGCATGGCATGCTCCTGCAGAAGTTTACAAGCTGGAAAATAACATTAAAACCAGAACTTTGTTCAGTAACATACAGCCACAGGTGAAAATACGTAGAGCATATCACCAAACTACAGAGAGTTCATTTGAAATGTGGCTGTGAGCATTCTGCCTGAACTGAAAATCTCATCTTCGCTTTCCTATCAAACTGGAGCAGAGGCAGAGCCAGCAGGCACAGAGCTGTCTGCTGCAGGAGAAGATTTAGGAACATGCATGAGGTAAAACTCACTAAGCAGTCATTGGACCTGAACTACATGGCAAAGCTGACTGGGGGATACCAAACCCAACCTCAGACAGAAGTGAGATCACATCTGTAAGATGGAAAGAAAGTGAACCTGTGGAATTTGAAATGGCTGCATATAGACCTAAACCGCAGCTGTCACACTCCACTTGTCTTGGGTAACCTGATGGAACTAATATGCCAGTAGTTCCAGAAGCAGCATGAAGTAAATCATTCAAATTGTGGAGCTTGATTTTAAGAGAAGCACTCCTGAAGCTTGTTGACAAGCATGTGATTACCTCAGGCCTCTAAACCCCTAGGTTTAAGGTGTAGCATGGGAACCACAGAAAAAAAAGCATCAAAATAATCTGTTAAAGTGTGATTTATGTGAAACCAAGGGATGTGGCGTTTTACTCCGCATACCTGTTTGCCATGGACATCACTGCAGGCTGCAGGTGGACACAGGGTAGACTTCAGAGCTGATGAATTAATTGAGTACACTGCTTCTGTCTCTGCTGGATTTTAGACCCATATTTCAAAACACAAATTTTGTGTATTCAGCTGAAATGAAGGAAAGCTCCTTGGGTGTCTGCAGGCATGTGTACAGCAGGCAGCACAGAACAAATATTCTTTATAGTCTGCAAATGCCTTTGTTTGCTCTTAATTTGCACAAGCATCCATCCCTTGGAGAAGAGCACATTGGGAATTTCATCTATAACTCTCAATTAAAGAGAATTGTGTAAAGCTTATTTATATAAATGAGAAAATTAAAACCTTTTGGTTCAAGAAGTACACAGAACTAAGTAAAACTAATGATTTATTGTTCCCAAATTAAAGCCATAAGGGCGCAGGCTACAATTGAGCTGTAGTGTTTCTTTGTTCCAACACTTCTATGCTGCTGAAAGATGACAATTTATAATCTTGGGATGAATAAAGACTTGTCTTGGGTCTAGGTATTTATTGTATAATTAGCCCATCTCTGAACAAAACCACTGTGTGTTAATTCCAATATTCATCAAGCATCTGTATTTGGCTGGGTCTTGCTCACGTGGCAGGAATGCCTGTGCAGATGAGTTGAGGTTAATAGAAATTGGTTGTTTTCTTTCTTTGTCACTAAATGTGATGGCAAAGGTTCAGCACAATGAGGGTTTTTCATCTTTCATCATTGAGCTGTGTGAATCAGGTCCTGGAGCTGCAGAGGGATATCAGCCGAGCTATATTTCAGCTTTTGTTTTGGCTTGTGTCGAAACTTTTGTCTCTCCAGTCACTTCTGTGCAGTTTTCCTGGTACTAGCAATTAACACAAAGCACTGAATTTGGAACATGTTGGTTGTTGGGGTTTGGATTGTTGGTTTTGTGGGTTTAGTTTTGTTTTGTTTTCCAGATCTTTGCTTTTAATATTCCTCCCCCTCACCCCCAAGTATAGTAGTAAGATTAATCCTGTAACTCCTGGGAAGGGAGCCTGTAAACTTTAACGTTAGCTTAGGATGTTGGTAAGCATCTGCAGCTTGCACTTTGAGGGTAGAAAATGAGATGGCAGTGTTCAATTGATGAAAGAAGATGACATTTTTTTCGCTGAGATCATTTTTTTCTGTAGATAAGCATGGAGTAGTTAAGCAGAGCTAGTCAGGATCACAGAATGTTAGGGGTTGGAAGGGACCTCTAAAGATCATCCAGTCCACCCCCCCCTGCCATATCAGGATCATCTAGGGCAGGTCACACAGGAAAGCATCCAGGTGAGGTTTGAATGCTTCCAGAGGAGACTCCACAACCTCTCTGGGCAGGCTGTTCCAGGGCTCTGTTACCCCCTGTCCTGTCACTGGACATCCCTCAGCAGAGCCTGGCTCCATCCTCCCCACACTGCCCTGCACATCTTTATCAACAGGAATGAGGGCATCCCACAGGTTCTCCTGCTTCAAGCTGCAGAGCCCCAGCTCCCTCAGTCTGTCCTCTCAGGGAGATGTTCCACTGCCAGCAGCAGCTTTGTGGCTCCGTGCTGGACTCTTCGAAGCAGTTTTCTGAGGTCCTTTTGAACTGAGGGGCCCAGAAACTGGACACAATATTTCAGATACAGCCTCACCAGGTCAGGGTAGAGGGTGAGGAGAGCCCCTCTCAACCTACTCACCACAGCACTTCTAACTGGATGGAGGAACAGGAATATATTCCAGATTTAGGCTTGATGAAGATCCCTTTTTGCTTGAAGGAGGACAGAGATTAAAGATGCTAGTGTTATTTTTGAGCAGCTCAAAGACTTTTTTGCCCTTTTGCCAAATATTTATGGCAGAGCTCTGACTTTTGCTGTAGGTAGCACTCTGCTTTTTGAAGTGACCTTGAATGCTTGTGGATGGAGTTTTTTGTTTTATAAGTGGAAGTGAGAAACCCAGGTCCTGTTCTACTGCAGAAAGAGAAGCTGCATGCTCTAATTCTCACCTTGCATTTTAACAAGCACTCATGGCCTTTGTACTCTTTCACTCCAAGGCTAATTATTCAAAAATCTGCATGTTGTGCATATCCAGATTAAGCAAACCCAGTTGCATTCTGATATTTGATCTATATTTGTTCAAGATGTTTGTGTAAGAATGGCCAAAAAGTATAAAAATTGGCACAGCTCAGACTCAAAGCATTGAATTATTTTAGCAAGGTACAAAACACTGCAGCTGCCAGTGAAATACCTCCCTGCAACAAGGGCTTGCTCGCTCCTGTGCCATTTGTGACTGTTTCCTGATGAAAAAGAAATTAGAGTGCAAGATAAACCATCAGCTGCTGCAAAGCTTCTGAACACCATGAATTGTACTATTGGCTATCCCACTTTACAGGGAAATCCCTTAGGAACTGGAAAAAACTCAGCTTGAGAGCAGCTTCACTGGTGTGTGAGTGGCTGCCATCCTTTCCAGTGTGAATTCAGGTCTTCAAAGAATTAAGCTGGAAGAGAAAAGATTACTTTCAAGCTCAGATTCCTGGAAACGTGCCTCTGGGCTTAAATTAATCTCATCTTGGAACCTGATACAGATGCAAGAGGTGTGTGACCCAGAAATGAAGGGAAAATAGCAACTTTACATTTTCCTATGTTGCCTTGATATTTGTTCCTGTAACTTGGAGGCCATTTTTGACTTGGGGAAGCTGACCATAAGTCTATCTGTAATCAGCAGTAGAGCAATGGCAAATCTCCAGTACAGATCACTTGTCTTATAAGGTCATATCTCAGAGAACACTGCATGCTCCCACTAAGGGCAGTGGGAGTAGAGCTTGCTTTGCCTGTGGTGAGGCTGGGACCATCATTATGGGTTCCTGCTATCAAAACCAGACTCTCTTTAAATGCCTGCTTTTGTGATAGGTGTGGTATATAAATGCTATTTTATTAAATAGCAAAATAAATTACTGAGGTTTGACCTCAGCTGAGGCTTTATCACTGTTGCCCTGCTGGTGAACTCGAAGGCAGAGCTTTTTGGTGGAATTCAGCATGTCGTCGCTTTTTTTTTTGGTAGAAAGAGTTAATGCTGTGCTCTGGAGCTGCACTGGGATGGAGGTTACTGCAAAGCTGTGATCCCTCAAGAAAAGGCAACAGCGTGGGACCAAAACTTCTGAAATTTGGCTTCCTCCCTCACTGGGAAGCAGTCTTGAATCTGCAGTGAAATGGAAGAGTATTAACAAGGGAGAAGCGACGTCACAAAGCAGGGGGGATGCTGCTCCATGGGCTAGTGTGTTTGCAACTAGTCACTGAATAGCAGCTTCCCTCATCTTGACAGCTCGAGCAGTTGCCCCTGGGATGGAAAACAAAAAGAAATTCAGAACAGTCCATAAAGTTCCCATTGGTTTGAAAGCAAAAACATCTGCTAGAGCCATGAACAGTTTGTTAGCAGAGTTCAATAACAGGAAAGCCTGCAGTTGATCAGCTGTGCCCTCAGAAACAGGCATTGCTCCAGTCAGTAGAATTTATTGTAGGGGAGGCAGGAGAAGATTAGGACAGCAGCTGAACGTGTCAGAATAATGAGTTTGTTTCATAGGGCCCAAATGTAAACGTGACTGGTAAGGAAGAAGTGTGGGGGTTAGGCTTTCACATTCAGAGAGTTACTGCAAGTGGTCAGCTCTTTGTGAGCCAGGGAGGTTTGTGTGTTAAGAGGGGTTTGAGATGGGCTAGGCAGACACATCCTTGAGTCACTGAATTAGATCTGTCAGGGCTGTAATAGAGCAGGTGAAGGCAGTTGCTGGGTTAGCTGGAAAACTGCTGAATACTCACTGCTGAAACAAGGTCCATGGCTTCTGAGGTGTGTACCTACGCATAGAGCAGGCACAAACGGTGCTGATTTCAGTTCATGAGGCAGATGCATAGTATCTTGTGGGGAAAAACACTTTGTAAGGTCATATCCTAATGCTTTGAGCCATTCTTTAATGAGTTGGCCCCTAAACTGAGTTTGCAATGTTTTGGGTCCCAGAATGAGGATGCTGTGTGATACAGAGGTGTTATGGGTGGTTCCATAGCTGAGGTTGATTTGATCCATAGAACAATTTGGGTTAGAAGGGACCTTGAACATCATCTAGTTCCAATCCCCTGCCATGGGCAGGGGCACCTTCCACTATCCCAGGTTCCTCAAGGCATCATCCAACCTGGCCTTGAACACCTCCAGGGAGGGGGCATCCACAACCTCCCTGGGAAACCTGTTCCAGACTCTCACCACCTTCACTGTGAAGAACTTCTTCCTAATCTCCAGTCTTCCCTACTCAAGCTTCAATCCATTCCCTCTAATCCTATCACTATAAGCCCCTGTAAAATGTCCCTCCCCATCTTTCTTGTAGCCTCCTTCAGGTACTGGAAGGCTGCTCTGAGGTCCCCCCAAGACCCTTCTCTTCTCTAGGCTGAAATGTCCCAACTCTCTCAGCCTGTCTCCACAGGGGAAGTTCTCCAGCCCTCTGATCATCTTGGTGGCCTCCTCTGGACCCACTCCGACAGTTCCATGTCCTTCTTGTGTGTGGGGCCCCAGATCTGGACGCAGTACTCCAGGCGGGCTCTCACAAGAGCAGAGGGGGAGAGTCACTTCACTTGTCCTACTGGTCAGCCCAGGGTACAGTTGGCTTTCCGAGTTGTGACAGCCACTTGCACAAACAGGATGCAAATGCCTTTCTTCCATCTCCCGTACGGATTTACGGACACCCCGTGCTGTTTACGTTACAGAGGCGCCGTTCTGTGTTTCTGGTTCCAGTTGTGTCTGCTCTGCCATTATAAACTCCTGTTATTAGGGGTTTACAACGTGCCTGTAAAAATTTGTAGTTGATGGAAACTCGACACATGAGGTCAGCCCTGTAATATTGGAGTTTTTAAAAATCAATTTAAAAGCCCCGGAGTCGATTTTGGATTGTGTGACTATAAAAATATTGGTTCTGATTTTAGCATTGTCCGGTCTCTTAAGGCTGTAGCATAAAACCCTCTTGCTTTGCCAAAGTCAAAACACCATTGGTGCATTTGCTGCTTTTAATTTGCTTTTGTGGTGTCTGCTCTGCCCTCAAAGTAGCTATGGTTTCATAGTGTTGAATCCAGGCTTCCAATGGGCCTCTGAGAGTAAGCAGCCACAAGAAAGTACCTCCTGTCTTATTGCCTGGGTGCTTGCTCGCATTTTGCCTTCTCCAAACTCCTTCAGCTTTTCTCAAGTGTGAAGTTTTAGTTAGAGCAACATGCTGCTGCTGCTGTAGAAAGTGAAGTAGCTGGACTGTGTGAAGCTTTACTAACACATTTAAATGACTCAAGGACCAGGCATCACAAAATATTAAGCTTTACAATGATGAGTCTACAATTCTCTGACTTTTTTTTGTGTGGTGGTAGCATTTAAACACTAAGTTCTGATTTTCCCCAAAGTCTTATACAGTCAAGCTGTAGATACAGTAACTGTTAGAAGCCTGCAGAGCTGAACAACTTCTGTTTTCCCACTGGAGCAAGTCCACAGGAAGGTAAATGACAGCAGTGAACAGAGGAACAAAATCCACTTAGTTTTGTTCTGTGAATTGAGATTCAGACTTTTGGAAACAGCAGAGATTTAGGTAGTGAAAGAGTTAATACTAATGTAGGATTTGTTTGTCAAGAAAAGGTTTGCTGGTGAGCACTGTGGATTGATCTAATGTTGTCAAACCAAAGATTCACCCATCCTCGGCTTTCTGGTGTGACTGGAAGTGATGCTCCAACATCCAGGAGTTTGGAGTTTGTGAGGTCCTTGGTGTCTGTGTCTGGATTGTTGTGTTTAGTAGCCACTGGTGAATTTGTCCCTCAGCTTTCTAGTTATCCATGTCACCTGCAGCTGAAACAAGTGGGTTTCTTTATCTGTCCAAAATGATTATACAGATTGACTGTAGTGCAATGCAACTCTGAATAAAGAATTTCTGGGGTTTTATGATCCAGTGAAATAATCTCAGTACTTAATCTTGGTAGCAAATTCAACATCAAATTCATTGTTACAGGTTCCTAATCAATATACTGTTACTACTGTAACTGAAAAGGTGACAGTGAGGTGATCATGAAGCACATCCAATTAAATGGCAAGAAAGTCATACCCTAAACCCCAAGTTTTTGTGAAGCCAGCTTTCAATTAGTTACATGAATGTCAAAATGGGAGTGAGGACTCACTTCAGGAAGTCCTGGAAGTAGCATCAGGGGTTTAAGAAAATACAAATGTTACTGTGCCAATAGGTGTTTCCCCAAACATTTGAGAGTATGTCTGACTTTTCAGTTCTCTGGGTTTTTTTCAGTGGTTCCCCCAGGGAGCCCTGGGCCGATCACTCGACACGAGTCGTACGACAGCTTGGCCTCTGACCACAGCGGGCAGGAGGATGAAGAGTGGCTTTCACAGGTATGGTTTCTGAGAATGTTCATCATGGAGTCATGGAATGATTTGGGTGGGAAGGGATCTTAAAGATCATCAAGTTCCAATGCCCCTACATGGGCAGGGACACCTACCACCAGACCAGGTTCCTCAAAGCCTCGTCCAGCCTGGTCTTGAACACTTCCAGGGATGAGATGTGTACAACTGCTCTGGGCAAACTGTTCCATTGTCTCACCACCCTCACAGTAAAGAACTTCCTAATGTCCAATCTGAATCTACCCTGCTCTAGTTTGAAGCTGTTGCCCCTTGTCCTGTCACCACCTGTCCTTACAAACAGTCTTTCTCTAGCTATCCTGTAGCCCCCTTCAGGCTGCTCTAAGGTCTCCCTGAAGCCTTCTTTTCTCCAGGCTGAACAGACCAAAGTCCTTCAGCCTGTCCTCACAGGAGAGGTGTTCCAGCCCTCTGGTCATCTTTGTGACCCTTTGTGTAGGATATTTTACTGTTCTGGTGACTTTTTGGTGTAGTGGGCAGCCTTAGGCAAAAGAGGGAGTGAGGGAAACATACATTTTGGAGTTTGGTTCATTACTAATTCTTGGAAGACATAAGATGACAAGGGTACTTAAGACTGCTTGAACTTCATTCATAGAGTCATAGAATCATAAAATAGCTTGAGTTGGAAGGCACCTTTAGAGATCATCTACTCCAACCTCCCTGCAGTGGTCAGGAACACCTCTCAATTACACTTGATTGCTCAAGTCCTCATCCAGTGTGACCTTCAACACCCCTAGGGAGGGGCCATCCACAATCTCCCTGGGCAACCTGTTCCAGAGCCCCTTTAGAAGAGTCAATATAAATCTCTCTGTGTTCGTGACGCCACTTGGCATTTAATTTTTTTCTTACAAATATGAGAAAATCCCAAGTGAAGCCAGATTATTCTCTTATAAATATGAGAAAATCCCGAGTGAAGGCAGATTATACTCTTATAAATATGAGAAAATCCCAAGTGATGTCAGATTCCTTTCTTTTTCTTACAAATATGAGAAAATCCCAGGTGATGTCAGATTATTTTCTTACAAATATGAGGAAAATCCCAAGGGATGTCAGATTCCTTTCTTTTTCTTACAAATATGAGAAAATCCCCAGTGATGTCAGGCACTGTTTTCCCTTCTAAACACAGGAAAATCCCAAATGATGTGACAGAAGAAGGTAATTCCAGAGAATGCTTCTGGAATGTTTGATTTTTGCTGAGTGAGCAGAGCCATGATAGCCCTTCTGAGCCTGAAGATGCTCACGTTCTCTAAGCAAGCCACTTTAGATTAAGCCCAAAGTGCAAGTGTGTTTTTCAAAATGGAAGTGTTGTTATCAACAGTAACAGCATGCAGTGAAAAAACACTGCCCTTCACTTCAACTTTTCAATTAGAACAGTGGGTAATGTGTGCTGTCAGTGTGAAGTAGATACAATATGTTTGTCCTGCACACAACAGGAGAGTGAATAGGAACATCTGGCCGTAGCCTCAGTAAAATTGCAGAGGCATCTGTTTACCTCTCGGCTCTGTGACACTGATGGTTTCAAGCTTAAAATATACAGATTACTTTATCTGTGGCCTAATTTACACTGCTACATAAAAGCTACTTGCCTCAGAAATGGCTACAGTCAGTGCAAGTTAGGCTGAGATACATGCGGAGATGGAAATAGGCTGTGCGTTTGTCATCTTGGCTGAGCCTCTTTAAAATGGCCTCTGAAAGAGTCAGGAACCACTACAAGTACACATCTGTGCCATATAGGTGCAGAAATAGGTTTTCATGAATCTCTGAATTGCATTTTTGCTGTGAAGGTGATCGTTGTTTTAGCAGAAACTGGTGGGAATTTAATAGTCTGGGTTTGTCATCTCAAAAGTGGGAGCTCACCTGGGCTTAACATTTTCTTTTCCTACTTCCTTTTTATGATCTTTAAAGGCTCATTTTGATTTTAAAAATTGTATTGCTGAAGATTTACATGAACTAGATGATCTTTAAGAACCATTCTATGATTTCATTTACAAGGCCAAAGTTTCCTATTCGCACACATTTCAGCAATGTTACTGAAAGTTTTCATCATGGAATCACAGAATCATTGAACAGTTTGGGTTGGAAGGGACCTTCAGATGTCATCCAATCCAATGTCCTCCACCAGATCAGGTTGCTCAGAGTCTTGTTGAGCCTCACCTTGAATATCTGCAGGTATGGGGCTTCAACTGCCTCCCTGGGCAACCTGTTGCAGTGTTCCACCACGCTCACCGTGCAAAACCTGTTCCAAACATCCAGTCTGAATCTGCTCTTCTCTAATTTCAAACCATTCCCCCTTGTCCTATCACTGCAGGCCTTTGAAAACAGTCCCTCTGCAGCCTTTGTGGTTTTTTTGCATTCCTGTGACTTTGCCAGAATTGTTATTCATCAGGTTTCTCGTTACCAGTGTGACATAAATAAATAAATAAACAAGGTGCTTAGTTTACTGAAATAACTTCTTTTTCAGAAGTCTCTATCTGGCCTCTCCCTGGGAGAGAAAAAGGAAAGTCAGAATATTGGAAACTGTTGTTTGTTAGACACCTGTATTCTCTGTGTTGTTTGGCAGCAGGCATGGAAGTGAGAAGCTTCCGTGTCTCTCTACACTTACACACACATATCTCAGGTGTGGTTGTTCATTGCAGGCAAACATCTTTATTTCTGCTTTAATTGCTGGAATTTTGGTTAAATGAGTATCAGTGTGTATGTAGCTGCCTTTCTGACTCCATGTGCTGCACATACATGTTCATATGACATCTGCATAGGAAGGAGGAGTGTGACCTGGGCTGTTTAGTGCCTCCCAGCACACTTCACCTTGCTCTCTGCTACAAATCTTGTTGCTTTCCAGCAAGATGGTCCCTGCCAGCAGATATGCCAACAGTAATTATGAGCTTTGATTTGAGCTGCAGTTCACACTCTATACATGTGAAGCAGTGCTGTTTAATGTGTGAACTTGCAGCAAGCAGCTGTAACCAAGCCATGACAGCTTGGTTTTAGAAAGTGCATCCCTTGACCTGGGCAGCACTGAGGTGATCTGGAGGAGGCAGACTTTTTGTCTGTGTTCCCCTGTTTGTTACACCACAAGGACAGCTTGTGGCATTCAGGTTCTACTGTGTAATTCATAATCACAGAATGATAGAACTGCTTTGGTTGGAAAAAGCCTCTAAGATCATCGAGTCCAACCATCAACTGAAGACCACCGTGGCCCAAAGTGCCATGTCCAGAGATTTCTTGAACATCTTCAAGGATGGGGCGTCCACCACCTCCCTAGGCAGCCTGTGCCAATGTCTGACTACTCTTTCAAGAGATAAATTTTTCCCAATCTCCAACCTAAACCTCTCCTGGCACAATTTCAGGCCATGGGAAGGAATGAGCAGGATCAGGTGAAGTGATGGCCAGGCTGGAGTGTCAGCCTCCAGAGCAGCTTAAGAACTGGAGTGCAGTGTCCTCAGTCTGTGCTGGTTCACAGGCTTTTGAGAAGGCTCTACATGAAGCTCTCGGCTTTGCCTGCAGCATCCTTTCTTTAGCAGAGGCTTCCCTTGCTCAGTATTCCTGCAAACCGATGGCACAAACTGCTCTTTCTGCTCGAGAACAGCAAGATTCTGGGGGCTCAGTGTATTGAAGGAACCATCTGTGTTAAGCATTTCCCCATATTCTCATCCCACAGGTGGAAATAGTGACTCACACTGGGCCCCACCGACGCCTATGGATGGGTCCCCAGTTCCAGTTCAAAACAATCCACCCCTCAGGCCAGACCACTGTCATTTCCTCCAGTTCTTCTGTGCTGCAGTCGCATGGGCCAAGTGACACCCCTCAGCCTCTTCTGGACTTTGATACAGATGATCTTGATCTCAACAGTCTCAGGTAAAACCAAAATCAATTTCCAAGCTGGTTCACATTTGTTGTGTGAAGAAGTTGCCTCCTGCTGAAGCGAGGCCATCTGTGTAGAATGTGTAAGAGTTTTCATCAAGCTTGTTCAGATGAAAGTCTTAGAAGAGTGTGTGACTCAACAACCACAAACATTCACCCAAGCCAGGCAGTTACAGATTCCTTTCTGCTGCCCCTTCTCTGGTAAATGACAGTGAGAGACAGTACAAAGTCTGGTAGCCTTGCTCAGCCTCATCTTGGCTTTCACAGGTTCTGCATTGCTTAATAAATTCATTTTCTCAGACATGATGTTGCCACAGATTTAGCTGCTGACTGTGGTCAGTGTGTTTGAACAGTAAGTGAACTTCTGGAATGCTTTTTCCTTCCCTGATTGGTTTCCTGCCTCCCCCCCTTCCCCCCCCCCCCCCTTCCTTTTTTACTGTATTCTTTTTCATGCATTTAGTTTATCTGATTTTGGATGTTGATTGATCTGGAATTTGGGACTGGGGCTGGGTCTAAAGATGGGAAGGGAAGGAGAGTGAAGGTAAAGGTGGGTTTATATTTACTGATAGCTGTGATTTTGCAGAATTGCTTTATGCACCATGTGTTTCTGTGTCCTGTCCAGTAACTGTCAAGATTTAATGAGTTTCCATGCTCCTGACTTTGCATGTGATGTGAAGTCCAAAGTTCTGTGGCATGAACTTGGATTGTTTGCGACTGTGTCTGAAATTCTTCTGAGTAAAACAAGAGATGGATAATAGGACTAACCTCATTAAAGCTGGGCAGATCATCCTTGGACTGAAAAGCCATGGGTTTGAAATGTGTGATTCCTCCTCACATGTAATTACTCACATGAGTAGGGGTGTATCTGTCACATACATTAATGACTTAAGTGTTTAAGTGTAGAAAGATGCAGAAAGAGAGGGCGTTTTTTTTAAGTGGATATAGATATATGCTACAAAAGGAGCAAACAAATGTGTTTGTTCTCCTAAAACTAGCAAAGAAAATGCTGCTGTTCAGAAGGGCAATAGAGGCTTCTTAACCTGTTTTAGTAGGGTGAGCATTTTCCTGTGACTCTCTGTGGGACAGTGTGTGGGGACACTCCCTCTGTGTGGAGTCTCAAGCTGTCTCTGGATGGGTTTTCCAGATCTTTCCCTTCCCCAAAATGAAGGAAAACAAAAGTTTTCAAGAGCTGAATTGCTCAGCTGATGGTGGTTTGTAATCTAGCTGCAGCCCACCTGAGCCATGATTTGGGCACAGGTGGTAACCCTTAACTTGTTGTTCAGGATCCAGCCAGTTCGCTCAGAACCTGTGAGCATGCCGGGGTCTTCACGTCCAGTTTCTGATCGCAGAGGAGTTTCAACGGTGATTGATGCTACCTCAGGTAGGAACTTGGTGATTTTGTGTTTTCTTTGCTATTTGTGGCATTCCTCTGTCCTGTTTTGGGGTGGGTTTTTTTTTTGGTCTGGTAACATGTTTACTAACCATAGCCCAGCATTAAAAGGATCCCATGATTTTCAGCTGCACAGTAGGGTAAGTGCTGTCTTACACAAATACTTACTGAAAACTACCATAATGCTGGGGGAGGGGATTATATTTTTCCCTTTTACCACTCAAATCTGAACTGACAGCATTGTGGTAAGATACAAACACAATATTTACACAAAGTTTAACATGTGCTAAACCCTGCCTAAACTGAGAAGCCGAACATTTGTGAATGCTAACCCTGAAATGCTTTTATTAATGAATGCCCAAAGCACACAGTATTGCAGTTCCATCTCCCTTGTAAAAGCACTTTCACTGAAATGTAATCAGAAGTGTAATTGATTTCTGTAAACAGGCCAGACAACAGGGCAGTTTATCTAGTGTTTGTGTAATAGGCACAATTGCACCACTCTGCTCTAAAGGGGTGTGTAAATTCAATACTACCATGATTTTCTTAATCTCAGCATGGTTATATATGTAATATAAAGTTTTCTTCTCTTTTTTCCTCAGTACTGGGGTGCAGGCTGTACAAAGAAACAAGGGCAGCAGAGCTTTATGTTCTAGTACAGCTGTAGAGTGTCCGAGGGTCCACACAGCAGGATTTTGTCAAATAAAATCTCTCACAAGTAGAATTATTAAACACACAGCATTAGTCAAACAGTCAAGTCCAGGAGGATTTTAATCTGTGGTGATTTGAAAATCCCTGGGGACTGCTGATTGGATTGAGGTTAAACTGTAAAAGGAGACTGTAACACATACACAGAACCTGGTTTCTGGAGAGCTTGCTCTAAAGAGAGTTAAAATAAAAGCTCCTGTGGCAGACTCTGTGTGCTACTGATACAAATTCAGGGTCCAAGCTATTGCATTGTTTGCCAAATTAATCTCTTTGGGTGTTCCAGGATACTTCTTAGATGTGTTTACAACAGAGTTCGATGATAACTGCATTTACTTTGGATCTTGAGGATTGTCATTATAAATTCTATTTTCAAATAGTTGAAACTTGTTAAATTAATTCACATTTTGAGCTGAGACAAACGTCTGGTGCTGGCTATTTCAAGTGAGTTTTATTTGTTTCACTACATGACAAAGTCGTTTTGAAAATACCTGGTTTGATACAGGAGAAAAGTGCTTCAGTTGTGATTTCTTTTGGACTAGTTCATCTATGCCCATTATCCCTGTAAGGTTACAAGCTTGAATCACAGGAGTGCTTGTGCCTGTGTAGCTGGCATTTCAGATGCAGAGTGATTAATGGCAGAGCTGCTCCTCACTAGCAACGTGACCATGCCAGCTGATACAGATAAGAGATATCTGGGTTAGCAGGGTGGGGTTTTCTTTCCCTCTTGCTTATGAAAAGAGCAGTGCCATAAGAGGAATGTGTAAGAACTCCAAAATACAACCACAATACATCCTGAAACTGTGTTATTCCATCCACATTACAAACGACAAACCGTGCAGGACTGTAGCTCTTCTATGCTAAACAGCCTTTGTGAGGTGTGGATGGGACCTTAATATGAATTGGCTCATGTGAATATGATGAAGCTCTGTGGGTAATGCCTTAAACACGTGTGTCCATATTAAAATTGCCAAAGTCAATTGTTTTGACACTGAAAATATATTTACTGTAGAGTAGTGATTCAGTTTTGTTGTAGCACCTCATAAGTTTCTTCTAAACAATACTTGGATGTTGTTAGGGTCATGCTGATATCAGTATTTTATTTAACTTCCCTGCCAGACAGCTTGGATTGGGATTGATTTTTGACTCAGGGACTTGACCCTCTATTTGCAGTTTTCATGTTGCCTGATGTCTGTCCTTCCCCGTGCAGAAATTACTGGTCCAAATTCAGGGTAGATATGCCAGATGATGGGTGCTGGCACAGGGGTGTGAATCCTGCTGTGGTGTCCAGGAGACACAAGTTGAAAACATACCCTGCTGTTTGAGACCCTGTGCTGTTCTGGCAGCAGAGCCCAGCAAAGGGAAGAAGCATTTGCTGCTGATTTATTTCCCTTCCCACCTTTGAGATGTGAAGAAAATTGCATTAAGCTCAGCTCTGAAGCTAAAGGTTTTATTTTAAACACTGCTTGTGTACAACAGTGCATTTTTTTGGTGTTACAGTCCACTACTGTGAGTATTCTCATTTCCTGCCCGTACCAAGGCATGCCCTCAATGACTTCCATTCTTGAGGGAAAACCAATTTATTGGAAAATACAGTTGTAGGTTTGAAGGTTGGTGGTTTGTTTTTTTTAAGTAGATCATAAATTTTTACTGCCTAGGCTGAACCAGGAAGTGATTCTTCAGTTCTGACCTGTGTAGTGGAGCCTGTTGCACTTTATGAAGATGCTTATCTGGCTGTTTGATTGCCTGTTGCTTGGAGATAGAACCGGCGTGGCGCCTCTTCTTATCTAACTCCATCACTTCTTCTTCCTATCAAAAGATTTTGAGTACATGTTTATCATCTTCCATTATTCTTCTGCCATTTTGATAACTTCCTTCCTTCTCCCCCCACCTTGGTGACAATTCTGTTGTTGTGTTTAATGAGAAGTGTGTGCAATTCTTTTTCTGAATCAAGACTTTTCCCATTTGTCTTTAGCACAGCGCAGTTTTACAGTGTTCTCTCCTGAGATCATTTGCACCAATCTTCATTTTAAAAGCACAGAAATCTTAATGCTGTTATAGTGAAACTTTGCAATGTGATTTGCAAGGTGGATGGCTGCCTCTGTAGAGATTAGTTCATAGAATGGTTTGGATTGGAAGGGTCTTTCAAGCTCACCTAGTTCTAAGCTCCCTGCCATGGGCAGGGACACCTTCCACTAGCCCAGGTTGCTCAAGGACTCAGCCAACCTGGCCTTGAACACCTCCAGGGAGGGGGCATGCACCACCTCTCTGGGCAACCTGTTCCAGTGTCTCACCACCCTCACTGGAAAGAATTTCTTCCTACTCTTCAGTCTATATCTCCCTTCTTCCTCAAGCTTCAGTCTATTCCCTCTTGTCCTGTGATTTTTAATGGTTAAAAGTAGATATAAAAACATGTTTCTGTGTGCTTACCTCAACTTGACTGAGAGAGGATTTTGCAGCAGTCCCTGATCACAGTGAACATGCTCTCACAGCTGCATTGAGTCTGTGAGGGCAAGCCTTGTCCTTAAGCTGTAACAAATGTGCTGAAGGGCTCAGGTACTCAGGTATGCTCAGCCGCTAATGCAATCCTATTCAGCTGAACAAAAGAAAAGCCTGTGCATCTGTGTGTGTGTTTATGAAAAGCTTTGTGTATTCCCTCACACAAAGAGGGGTTTGACACATATCCATCAGTCAAGTCATGATTTTGTTGTGCTGTCAGCAAAGTGTTGACAAAGAAGTTGTCTGATCCCTGGTTTACGTCAACATTTTCCTTTACTCCTTGGAGGAGATCTCTGTTTCTTGCTTGTTTAGGACAAATACAGAAGTTACAATGGGAAGGATTTTAATGAGTAAGGTGAAATTATGGAAGAAAAAGATCCTGAGCATTGTTTTCCACCTCTTTGATTGTGTGGGGTGGGGAGAACCTTCATGTTCTATCTGGAACATGGCATAAGCTGTGAATCTTCAGAATGCAGGCATCATTTTTTAATTAAGATTGATCATTAGTGTTGTATGAAGCTCTGACAATACAAAACTCTTTTCTGGCTGCTTCAATCAATGCTCACTTAAAATTGCCTGGTAATTTAGTACTTCCCTTTCTTTTGTGTGTGATGGGCTGGTCATGGACAGATAGCTTGTTGCCTGCAGAGGTTTAATGAACAGAAGAATTGATGTGGGGTTTGTGGGGGGAGGGAGGTTGCGTCCCCTCCTTCCCCCTCTTCCCTCTGCCTGTGAAGGATCTTTTATTGTTCATCACCACACCTGTGAGATAGGGACCAAGGGACAAATTTTTACTGCCCAGCAATGCTCTCACTTGAAATTTAATAAACACTTCTGCTGTCACACCTTAAACCATCTGAGCTCTCTTCTGTTGTATGCACCATCAAATATTTATTCCCAAATGCTGTACACCAGAAAGTGCTGCCTTGGAGTAGCAGAGATCAGTTATTCAGGTAGTAAAGATGTGTGAATGCAGCTGGCAGATGAAGTCACCAACATTATGAATTCCCAGGCTGTCCTCACTGCCACAGGCAATAACTGACAGGCCTGAGCAGTGGCTGGTTTCCCGTTACGGGCACTGGTAGGACCCGGGGAGCCCTGGCGTCACGGATACTTGAGCTGCCCTGCTTGAGTGGAGCCGGCCAGCGCTGGAGGGTCCTTGTTGCAGAGAGATGTAATCAATACAGTCTGGAGTCCTTGACCTGAACCTGTAATTACCTGGATGGTATAAAGGTAGTTTGTTGTTGCAGATGGAGATTGCACTCAGATCTTCTGAGTATAATGCTGAGCTTTGAAGCCAAGGAAGAGATTTGGCCCTTGGTTTGTTCTTCACAGCCACTGAGAGGTTTTAATAATGGTCATAGAACAAGCTGCTCTTAGAGGGCATCACCTGTTTGGTAACAGCAAAACCACAGACCCAGCAGGGCTTGGTTTGTATTTCTACCTTACATTTAAATGAGTTAAAGTTGGGGTTCTTTCCTGGAATAAATTCTGAGCCAATTCTGTTACTCTGATATCTATTTAAAATCCTTACAATGAAATGGAAAACATTTTATGCATTACTCCTGGAACAGTGATAGAGTGTGAGAGATACTCAGGGGTTTTTTGTTTTCTCAGTGCACTAACACACACTTGAATGTGCTCATGCTCTCTCCATCCTTTTCCTGTGTCTGGTTAAATCGTGTGTGTGAGCTGCATAATGCACAGTTCTCATACTTAGGATTGTTTCAACTTGATTTATTTAATCTAATTTGAGAAAATGTTATCTGATGATTTTTGAAGAGAGCCTTGAGACAGAACTGACTTCAACAGGCTCCAAGATGCCAAAGCAGTATACATGATTGCATCTAGAAACAGCTATGCCCTATAGACTGTGGAGATGTGAAGAGAAATTAAAATGACCTGACACTACTGACTGGGCACTTGCTGCTGGATCATTGCCGGGCTTGGGAAAAGACTCAGCTGCAGGGGTACATGGAGTAGCATTAATGTCTTGAAACACTGGTGGGTGTTTTCTCTAGGCAGGAGAAGTATACTGGAGAGGAAGGGCATGGGAACAGTGACTAAAAGGCAACATAATCATTACAGACTGATTTACTTCTGTCTCCCTGTGATGGTTGTGGGTGGTTTAGTCTGTCAGATCTGGAGATGGGAACTGCGCAGCACGACACAGCCATGCAGGGTGGCCGCTGCTCTGATAGCAGTGGAGGAGGTTATTGTTCCTCACCCCACTTGGTGTTTGATTTAACTGAGGAGGCTTCTAACAGTTCATCTCTCCTAAGATGGTTGTGCTTTGGCAGGAGAGTCCATGAGGTAAAACAAAATGGTGCAATGTGGCAGCTAGCTTCACAGATGCAGGTGGAAATCAAAAGTCCAGTTTCTAGACACTGCTGTGTTAGGCTGAATTTAGCTTCAAGCAACTTAAGTTACTCAAGGTGCTTAATCCTCCATATTCATTTTGCTAATGTGGTTTCTGACTGTGCCCTGGGGACTTTGGTCAACAAGGAACCCACCAATTTCCATGTTGGTGTCACTGCCAGATGAAAGCATACCTGTGACTTCAGCAGCATCAGAACAAAGTACCAGGTAGTGGGGGGGGGGAAGGATTTTCTCTATATGTGAAGATAAGTTTCAGAGAGGCCTGCAGGGGCCACAGTAATGGTCACTGGTGCAGTCCTCTTGCTCAGAGACAGTTGTTCTCATGTCACACAACCCGCTTGACGCATGTACCAGTGGTCCATTAATGCAGACAGTGAGTGTCTTACTGCTTAAGTGTTGCACACCAGCTTTCAGCTGGGGAAGCCACCTTCAGTTCACATAATGGTTTGTGAGCTGAAAAATAGCAGTGTGCTACAGCATGGCCTGCTGCAAGCCTATAAACACCTTCTGTTGACTTATGGGGGGGAAAAACCCCCAAAGTGCACAATAAGTGTTTTGTACATCAGTAATTAACACAAACTCGTTCTGGATGTAAGATTGGTTTGTGTAGCCCTTAATTGTCTTTCATTAACAGTTGTTAATGTTCTGTGGAGGTAGCTTTAAAGCTCTGAATAAGTGGCAAGTGTTGATTCTAATCATATCTGACACCACAATCTTCTGTGGAGCAACACATGAGCTGAGATTCCCGATGGGCTCCTGTAGGATACAATATTTATTATAGCTTGAGATCTGAGAGCTCCTAGCTACTGTTAAACTTACAAGAGATCCAGAAGCCTCAGTGTCTGGACTTGTGTTTTGAGAGGCTGCACAGAAATAACACACTGGGCAGGATTTGCAAAGAGGCCTTTTCATTGACAGTTCTGCTCTTTTTAGGTGGTGCTTAAAGGAATCATTTTACAAACCTTGATATTTTTTCTGAGTGTTTGATTATATTCAAAGCTCATCTTTAATCTAGACCCTTTGAAATGCTGTCAAAACAGCATTAGATGTGCAAGTTAAGAGCATTTGAACATCCATCTGCAGATGAATTCTTGAGACAGTATTGTTTTGGGGAAAGCTTTCATTTAGAATCAGTTTTCCACTTCATAAGAGAGACATTCTTCTTTAATGATTGCACTGAGTGAGGCTGCCCTTCAAAGTCTTCACTCACCGTTTGCTGTGTTTGCTTTGAAAACCTCTAAATATGCTTCATTATTTCTTGTTTCTCCTCCACTTTGGACTGTTGTAGTCTCTGTCACATGCTAGGTTTTAATCATCAGGATTGCTTTGCTGGTCCTCTTGAGATCCCCTGACTCATCCTCCCCTGCTTTCAGGAATTGTTCCAGAACATCAGCTCTTGTCTTCAGGCCTCTGTGGACTTTTCCTTTTGTCTTTCAGCTTCCTCCTGCCTGTAAAATACCCACGGAGGCTTGACGTCTGTGTCCCTAGAGCATAGCAACTACCTGAATACTATAGGTTGTGGTGGCCTCTTCAGAGCAATTAAATCTGTAGGTGTAAAACTGGGCCTGATCAGTCTCCAGGAGTGGTTTGGGGGGTTGATTTTTCACTGGCAGTTGGAAGTGGTAGGGCAGCTGCTGAGGAATTTCTCCTAGTTTGAGCCAATCCTGATTTGTTTTGTTCCCCTCTTCATTAAATGGCATCACTAGCTTTTAAAAATAAGCATGGTGGCTTGTTTGTAATTTTTTGGGGGGTTTCCAAGTAATGAGATGATAGTGCTGCATTTTAGATTAAAATGCTGCACAGAAAGGAAGGCAAAACTGAGGATTATTGGATTACTGCACAACCATTGAGCTCTCAGCTGTGCCAGTTGGCCACCAGTCTCATACTAGAAATAACTTCCAATATGAGTCACTGATTTTCTTCTCACTTGCATTTCCTCATGCTACAGATAACATATTGCTTGCTGGATAATACTTTACCCTGGAATAATGACATTTTGGACACCTCTTAGCATTTCCAGAGCCACAAAAACTTGTTCTTTTAAAGCCACTGCAGGTTTAATGTGGGCTCTCAGACTTCTTCTGGTTCAGCCCATTGCGCATGGTGGAAAGACTCCACATAAACCTTACCTGGTGGAAAGACTCTACACAGACCTTACCTAGATCTGTACTGAAGTAGCTTTAAACAATATCATCAGTCCCCATGAGGTTTGAGGGGTTTTTTTGGTGTAATGTCAGCATAAGCACCAATTTTCACCATTGTTAGTCCCAAATCAGCAGGTTTTAGCTATTGCTCATTAGAGTGTAATAGGGATGAGTCAGCAGAAGGGTGAGTTTAGGTATATACCATATAAAACTGAGCTCTGGGACATGATAAACTAGCCAGGCATTTCAGCCAGGCATTTGATCTGGTTTAAGGTGGACTTTAATACACTGAGGGTGTTACAATCACAGCCTCTTCACCCTGTCTTCGCCTTGCTGAAGTAAAGGATGTTCTCTGCTGGAAATAAATATTTATGTCTAAGTTGAAATACAGTCTTTTGGTACTCACTTGTATATATTTTACTGCCTCAATGACGTAAGGGCTAAAAAAACCAGATGGGAATTATTTAGTTTTTCACAGGATTGGATAATTAAGAAATACTCATCAGCTTGCAGTTGTCTTGGCTCCTTGGACTCCATCCCTGGCCTGGTCCCAGCCAGCTTTTTATAGCACTTTATCTGCTGCTTCCATAGCTTTTACCTTTCACTTCTTTATTACAACTAAGGCTGAACTGGGTGCTGGTTATTGCTCTAGCTATGGGTGGAGTGCTACAAAAAGCCAAAGCTGGTGCCAGCAAGCAGCTGCTGCAGAGAGAAGCCAATATGTGGGGTGGAGGGAGCCCCTGCTTGTCACCATCCTCCTCCTCATCAGCCAGTTTCTGTGTGCAAGTGTCACTGGCAGTGCCTCCAGCTGCAGGGGTTGTGCAAACAGGAGATCTTTGAGTCTTGACCACTGCTGGGGAGAGCCTGCCTGGGGCTCACCTCCTTCCAAAGCAAATGCAGAGGGAGCTCGGAAAGCCAAGTACTTCATACATAAACCTTCTGGTGCTATTCCCCTTGTAAAGGTGAAAACAAGCAGGTCACAGTCAGTAAATGACAGAAAGCAGGCTTGGGATTATTCACATCATTAGCACAGGATTTCTCCAGATAAGAGAAGTGGTGTGTGAGCCTCTACTGCCCTGGGGCTGCCTCTGGTTTACTGCGTGAGGCTGAGGCGTGGTCCTTTAAAATGGAGCAGGAACAGGGAAAAGGAAAAGGTGGTAATGCAGCTGACATATGGTTTGTGCTGGAGTTTGGCCACAGATGTAAGGCCTCCAAGTGGATTCCCAAAACCAACACGAAAGCCTTTCCCAATCTATTTTATAAGCTCTGTGATTGTAATAGTCCTATCAAAAATCCCATGTCCCCAGGTCAAGCCGGGTGCAGGCCCTCCTCTTCTGAATTCCCAGGCTTGCCAAGTCTGTTCTGCCTGCTATTTGCCTCCAGCAACAGCGGGCATCCATTTGTGCCTCCTGTGCTGGGTGTGCTGCGTGCAGTACCTGTGGGGGCGTCCAGCACAGCTGCTTTCCCTTGAGCTCACATCTGCTCAGAGAGGGACCCACACACACTCACTTGCCTGGGCTCTTGTCCCAGTTGCAGCTGGCCCTGGCTCTGTACGACCCACCTGTATTTCTGGATAATAAATGGATTTTGCTAGGTTTTGGCAGAGAGGCTGAGTGCTTGCTCCTGAGTGTCTGGTTGTGTGTGAGTGTTAGTTTTGGTAACTGGCTCTGTCATTGTCTTTTGCTCCAAGTACAGGAACTAGAAACTTCAGTACCTGGCCTCTTTTAATGTTAGGACCCTACAAAAAGCCTTCACTATACCACTTCAGGAGAGGAAGCCTCTAGAAAGGTAGTACATATATATTTTTGCCTTTATATGAGTCACTGGTGTAGCAATGCTCTTACCAGCTCTTCACTGTCAGGATGATTTCCATTAACTGAATTTGCATTAATTAAAAAAACAACACCTCTTCAGATTGTCACCTGTGTTGCTTGCAGGATGACTGCTGAGTGAATCTCTGTGTACCATTCTATCTGACCATCATTTACAATACATTCTAAAAGTAATCATAACACTCTCTAAACTTGCGATTGAATGCAGAGCAGCCCTGCAGAAAAGGATTTGGGGGTGCTGGTGGGCAAGAAGCTGGACATGAGCCAGCAATGGGTACCTGCAGCCCAGAAGGCCAATGGCATCCTGGGCTGCATCGAAGGAAGAATGGCCAGCAGGTCAAGCGAGGTGATTCTGCCACTCTGCTCCAGTGAGACCTCACACTAGTAGCTCCCCCAATCTGGAACAGGTCCAGAGGACAGCCACTAAGATGATCAAAGGGCTGGAGCACCTCTCCTATGAAGACAGCATGAAAGAATTGGGGCTGTTCAGCTTGGAGAAGAGAAGGCTCCAGGGAGACATTACAGCTACATTTTAATGTCTGAAGGGGACCTACAGGAAGGCTGGGAAGGGACTGTTTAGAAGGGCTTGTAGTGATAGGGCAAGGGGCAATGGTTTGAAACTGGAGCAGTGGAGATTTAGGTTGGACATCAGGAGGAAGCTCTTCACAATGAGGGTGGTGAAATACTGAAACAGGTTGCCCAGGGCTGTGGTTGAAGCCCTAGGGACACTCAAGATTGGACTTGATGTGGCCCTGGGCAGCCTGATCTAGTTGGAGGTTGCCCTGCTGACTGCAGGGAAATTGGACAAGCTGACCTTTGAGGGTCCCTTCCAACCAATGCAGTCTGTGAATCTGCAAGTGTCAGGCCTAGTGATTGACCATAGATCATCCCCAAGGTTGTTTGTGATACTCATCTATTTTTTAACAGAAAGTTGCCATGAAAGAATTTGGAAGAGGAAAGAAATACTCTCATGTTAGGCTGGTTTGCTTTTGGTGTTCTTACTTCAAGCTTTTTAAAACCAAAGCAAACCAGCAACAGACAGAATACAGTGAAATGCTTACAGGGAAGTACATTTTACCACTGAAGTTAGATAAAAAATTCACTCTATCATAAGTGAACCATTTCCCCCTTGATTTGTGCCCAAAATATGGGGGGGGGGGGAACCCTCTTGCAGATGCATTATACATTTTTCAAAAGAACATATGCATGCATTTAAATCATTTACATTTTGTCTTTGCTTTCTCTTCTTTTTAATCCATATTATAGTAAATGACAACATGTTTAGGAAACCAAGGTTGAAAGCAAGGTTTAAACTTTCATGCACAGTAAGCTACACTGCAAGCAGTGCTTCACTATTTCATGATCTTCTTTCCAAGTTTCGCTGATGGCTCTTCCTTTCTCTCCAATGAAACCTGTGACTGAAACCTGGGGAACCTGGCTTGCAAAATCAACATTGTTCTGCTGTTGCTGTTGTGCTAGTCCTACAGTGCCTGCAAAGAAAGAGAGTCTGTCCTTATTGAAGCAGGTCCTCAGGAGAACGTGCAACCATGTGCTCAGGGATGCTCTGGATGCTCAGTGAGACTATTAATTGTGAGGCAGTGTCAAATATTCCTCATGCTGCAAAACCCTTTGTGGCAGGGGTTGAGGAGGGGAGGATAGAAGAGCACCAGCTCTATCTGATGTGATATCCTGACATGGCTGCACTTCAGCACTACCCTGCTGTATGTTAAATCAACAGCTTTCAGCTCCCCACTTGCATAGCAGGTCGCTGGGAAAGCATCTGAACTGCGGGCATGATGTTTCGTTTAATGCCATCAGCAGGCACCGCTTCCCCATCGCTCTGAGCGGACAAATAAAATTCAGCTTTATTGGCCTAGTTATAGCCTTTTAATAACACTTCAGTGAAAGATTGTGCATGCCATGAAGTGCTGAACGCGTGCTCTAAAGTGATGTAACGTGACCGAAGTACAGTGATATGTCAGATGGGGAGCAGCCTCTGTGCAGGTGAGGCTGTAGGCACTCTCTGCCCTCCCTTTAGGAGAGGGCCAGGGAGCTGGGCTCTTGGGGGTAGTGGAAGAGCTGAAGAACCATGCAGGCATAGCCAAGCCATGCTCAGCATGGGGTTTGTCACCTTCTCCTTGCCCTGACAGTGCCACCCACGGGCTCCATCGTGTAGAGCTGGGTGTGTAACACTCCCACCAGAGTGGTGACAAGACCACAGTGCTGAGAGCTGAGCTGGCTCTACTTGGAGCCAGCTACAGTTTATTAGCTTAGGCTTTGTGCCATGCAGAGACAGATAAGTTACATGCAGATATCAGTTAGCCCTCCATCAGGGCAGCTGAGCCTGGGCCTGTTTTGGTGTGCTAACTCCTCAAGACTTTTTGGAGTTGTCAGTAAGAGCTCTGCACAAGTAGAGGCCACAGGGTTTGTTTGTAAATGCAGACTTGGAGGTCAGATGTTTGCACATGCCTCTTGGATGCAGAGCTCAAAATGCAGAGTGAATTTAACCCCAAACATCTTGCAGACATTTTTCCTCATTGTCTTCACCTTCCCAATCCTCTGCAAGAGTTAAACCCAGAGTCCCTCATTTATTTTGCTAGTGCAGATTGACTTGTAATTGAGGCTATCACGTGGAGGAGCTGTAACTTATTTGTATAGCCATCCTTCCATGTTTAAACCCCAAGTCAAGAAACTAATGAGGTTACAAAAATATTGCTGATCCTGAAGCAAATACAGTTGGAGAACATATGCTTTGGTTTTACATTTCTGCCTCTAAAAGGTGACATGTCCTGTGTTTGTCATTTAATTTAACATTCTATATATTTTTAAACGGCTGTATGATTTGAAGTCTCCAGATGCCAGGCTTTGTACTAAATGAGGTTGACAGTTCAGTGATGTGGAAGGCCATTATCTCACCTTTGTGCTTCTAAACTATAGCCACTTGCCTTAGCCTGTTCATAATGCATTTACTGCGCTGGAGTGGAGGAATTTTTAACACCTATTGAAAGCATTAATTAGGTATGCCATAGTGATGAGCACTTGAGGATAAGGGGAAAGCAAGAACTGATGCTGTTCTTCGTGTTTCTCCCATTGTTTGTACAGGGGAGGGTTCAGTAAATGACTGATGAACTCCAGTATGAAGTGCTGGGTGGGATACACAGAATCACAAAACAGTAGGGGCCTCTGGAGATTGAGTCCAACCCCACTGCCAAGGCAGGCTGGCTTAGAGAAGGTCACACGAGAAGAGGTTCAGGTGGGTTTGGAATGCCTCCAGAGACAGAGACTCCAACACCTCTGTGGGCAGCCTGCTCCAGTGCTCCACCATCCTCAAAGTAAAGAAGTTCCTTCTTGTGCTTAGGCGAAACTTCCTGTGTTCAAGTTTGTGCCCATTCCTCCTATCCTGTCACTGGACACCTGAAAAAATACTGGTCCCATCCTCCTGACACCCACACTTTGAGTATTTATAAGCCTTGAGAAGATCCCACCTCAGCATTCTCTTCTCCAGGCTAGAAGTGCTAGTGCCACCTCTGTGCTCCTGTCTGTGCCCTCCCCTGTGTCTGTCTGCCACACAGGGGTGAATGGGCAGGTTACAGTTCCTATCCTTCTTCAGCTGGCAGCTCTGCTTCCCCCCAGGACACATGGTTGTGCCTTGCTAAACAGCTCTAAACAGCTCTGTTGCTGCCAACTGGTGCTGTCTATAAACCAATAATCCAAATTTCAGACTTTTGTATCTTATTATCTCTGTCCTGAGTCAGCAGGTCTCCTATAGAATCATTTTTCTATGAACTTGGAAAATGGGTAATCATTACTTGACCTGTTAAAGTTCAGTAATATAAGAATAAGTCATAAATATGTCACTTGTGTCTTAAAAGCTAACCAGCTAGAAGCTCTCCCTCTTGTCTAATCTGGCCTCCAGTGCCTTTGATCACCGTTTTCTCCTCTTTCTCAGCACCACAGTGAACTTCTTAGTTTTCCACATTTTCCTTTGCCATTGTGACAGCGTTCTGCTGCAGATTACAGCTGTGCTTAGGCACCAGAAGGTTTATATGATTAGTCAGCATTTGGTTTCCATATATAGCAAAAGTACGTCTGGAGAGAATATTCCTATCCATATTTCCAGGCAATAGGATCAAAGACCTCTCGAGGGTCTCAATTTTAATTTATCTCTTCTTGCTCGCTGACTGAGGAACATCAAACAGAGTCCGTGTTTGCGGGAGGGAAGAGGGAGCCTCTGCTCTCTAGCTCTTGGGGCACCATCCAGGCCAGCTTCAGATCCTGGCCTTTCTCCCTCTGCAGCATTGCAAAGCTGTGAACTTTGGCCTTTCTATCTAGGTGTGACTTCTTTTCTTCAATCCTGTGACCTCTCCCGTTCATAGAATCATAGAATTATTTGGGTTGGAAAAGCCTCCCAAGATTGTTGAGTCCAACCATCAACCTAAGACCTCCATGGGCATTAAACCATGTTCCCGTGTGCCATGTCCATAGGTTTCTCGAACACCTCCAGGGATGGTGACTGTATTTACATCAGCATTTCTTGTAGCTCCATTAGATTCTTCTTTCCCTGTATCTTTCATTAGAGTCTTACAATTTGTGAACTTTCCCAGTAGCTGAAGGGGGCCTTCAAGAAAGCTGGGAAGGGACTTTTTACAAGGGCTTGTAGTGATAGGAAGAGAGGGAATGGATTGAAGCTTGAGGAGGGCAGATTTAGACTGGAGATTAGGCAGAAATTCTTTCCAGTGAGGGTGGTGAGACAGTGGAACAGGTTGCCCATGGAGGTTGTGGATGCCCCCTTCCTGGAGGTGTTCAAGGCCAGGCTGGAAGAGGTCTTGAGCAACCTGGGATGGTGGAAAAGTGTCCCTACCCGTTGCAGGGGGGTTGGAAATGGATGATCTTTAAGGTCCCTTCCAGTGCAAATCATTCTATGAACTTGTATGGGGTTTGCAGCATAAGCTCTGCTGCAGACAGCCCTAGGTGGGAAGCAAGAAGTAAGTAAATACTTACATTAATAAGAAAGCAAAATACTTTAATTCCACAAATCCACAGAACATGTTCATAGGAGGAATATTTCTGAGCTGTTAGTAAGTGTTGTAAGCCAAGATATTTGAGTCCTTCTTGCATCACATTTTTAGACAGGCCTTTTTTTTTTGTTCTCCTGCTGATAGAAGATCTGCATTTAAAACCCCCCCAAAAAAATCTTTAATGAGTTTGATTTCAGTCATCTACTCAACATTTCTAAGCTACTTGCCAAATGATCCCAGGTGTGGGATTGCAGCAGGTAATTTCCTGCGCTGTATTTGTGCGGATGATTTTCTGTGTTAGAAGATGATATCGGCTCACCTGGCCTCTCAGTGACAGAGAAATCCTTTGTTTATTCATTTAGTAGGCAGATTAACCCTAATGAATATGGCTTCCTGGAAATAGATACAGGGGACAATAGCAAAGTGAAGGAGTGGGGAGAAATGGGGCAAAATTCTCTTCTCTTTCTTCACTTTTAAATAATGGTGGCTTTCAGAGCAGGGTGTTTTAAATCAGAAAGGAACGCCAAATATGTCAGGCAGAAAGCCTTGACTTTGCAAACAAAATCTTTTATGGTTGAAAGATTGTGCTGGGGCTCCCTTAGTCTGGTACAGGTCTGTCCTGTTGAATCTGTGTGAATGTTTTGTCCAGTCAGAGTAGGAGAAAGTGGGCACCTGAGGTACGTTGCTGCAAATGACACTTGAAGTCATAGAATCAATAAGGTTGGAAAAGACCTCAAAGATCATCAAGTACAACCTGTCACCCAAGACCTCATGGCTAGAAGGCCTCTGTGTGTTTTATGTGGTTACTCCTCACTGGTTTGGGGGATATGAAGGGGTCTTCTTGTGATTTCTGTGAATTAGGGGCTCGAAATGTGACCTTCCTTTGAAAACATCATAAAATGGTTTAGGTGGGAAGGGACCTTCATGATCATCTGGTTCCACATCCCCTGCAGGGGCTAGGCTGCATATCTATCTTGCTTCAGTCATTCTCTTACCTTGAGCTGCCTCAAAGCTTCATAAAAACATTGCAACAGTGCCAGTTCTCATGTTCCTGTTGTGATGGCTGCAGGTGTTCTGCACGAGCTCAGGATGAGCTTTATGAAAGGCTGCACCATTATCATTTTTCTTTACATGGATGAGGAGCAGTTTCTCAGATGCTGTTGACGTGACGCCAGGCTGTTGTTCATGACACGACGTAAGGATCTGCCTGGAAAAGCGGTGGAGGTGAATCCAAAGCTCTAAGAGGCTGAGGGGAAGCTGCCCATTGACTTTAGGGCTGTAAATCAAGCTCATTGTGGTGTTACATGCAGATTGACTGCAGCATCACTCAGCTTAATGTTTGAACAGCATGAATAAGTTAACTTGCTGAAGCTCAAAGAGGGAGTTATGTCATGGTGAATTCAGTTGTGTGTGTGTTAGTATTTATGTATTAATGCATCCACACATTAAATAGTATTTTAAATTAAGGGAAAATGTTTTAGTTTGCTAGCTCAGACCACTGTTGTAAGCTACTAGTCAAAGTGTGGACATAAGTACAATGAATGGTTTTGCTCCACTTGAGAGAGGAACAATTTCTTGCATTTTTATGTGACTGGTACTTGAGATACATTATTCCCAAGACATGGATGTGTAGACACAGATGTGAAAATCTCTTAACTTCCAACCAAACTTTTCCAGATCTTATCACTATAATTTATTCTTTACTCTCTATAGACTAGAAAAATGTCTTCTTTCACATAACTTTATACATTGGAGGAAAAGGAAAGTTCTCTTCTACCACATGGTAAGTGTTGAAGATAGGATACCGTTGGCTTTAGCCCGCTGACTTTTGTAGTTGCCTGTAAAAACTCTCGAGTTTCAGAAGGGGAGTGAAAAAACAGGATTTACCTTCCCACAAAGAATAAAAGTTTCCATTGTTTCTCAGCCATGTTGCTGAAAGCAGAAATGTGCAAGGAACAGATAATTTTTGGAAGCATACATTTATGCGCGGGGCTGCGTATGGGTGCGTCGGGCAGCAATAAATTACAAATGAATCTGTTTGCTTTGTATGGAGATTGTTTTAGCCTTCTTAACGCTACTATTTACATAACCTTTACCCAAACAGAGAGTAGCCAAAGCATTTTTGAGAGTGAGAATTGTTTTCCTGGCTGGTGCACGTAACAACTTAATTCACTCCAATGGCGCGGCGCAGCCCGTGCTCACGCTGGGCAGTAACTCACCACCTCGAGATGCTGACACTTTGCCAGGAATTGGGGGTATTTTTATTCTTTTCTTTATATTTTTTTTTTTTGTCCTCCATGGGAAAGCTCAAAATAGAGACACATCACATTAGGTGTCGTTAAAATAGAGCTCCTGATAAGTGAAGAATAAATTCGGTGGTACCTAATTGCTTTCAAAAGATGTTGACACAGTTGCAGAGGGAGGTGGCCGTGGATGGCCGCGGGAAGCAGAGGAGCCTGGCTGTGCTAGCAGGGCTTGGGTTGGTTGGGTTGTGTGTTTCTCCTTTTTTTTTTTGTTTCCATTTAGTGAAAACCAAAGGACAACAATCATTATACGATTCTGTACTTTAAGTATTTTCATAATCCAACATAAATTGGCCCACCCAAGGATTATGTCTGTCTTATAAGGATGTGTTTATATAGTCATTGGGTGAAAGATTGCAGAAGTTGAACCACTACTTTTTGAAAGTCGAGCCAGACCAGGAAAAATCAGGATACAATTTGGCACTTATGGAGACTAAATGATTTCCTTTTTAGCTGCTGATTTCTACTGGGAAATGTATCCTTGGACTGAAAATTGCATCCGGAAAAATGTTTATGTAGTGTTTTTCAAATGACTGATTATTCCTCTAACCTTTAACACGCACTGTGTGTGATTTTCTTCCTTATTAACTCTTTCACGACCAAATGAATGATTTCCTTCACTGTAAATAAAATTAAGTATGCATTCTTTCAATCTGTGCAGTGTTGTAATGCTCTAATAACACAGAAAGGTTAAAAAAAAAAAAGAGAGAAGCCAAGCCAGGGATTTTACTGAGTCAGTAACCCAGGGAAATCCAGCTCATCTCTTCTGTCAGGCTTTCCTGGAGGAAGAGTATCCTGCTGTGACACTGTGGCAGGCAAGGCACGCTAACTTTTTATCCTGATTACTGCAGAGAAGGAGAACAAAAACGTTCTTAACATACCATTAGATGCAGTTTTCTGCCAGCCAGGGGAGTCTTCCCCAAGCCATGTGTCTGAGGTAGAGGGACCGTGCTGCCAACTACTGGCTGCTGAATACAGTGAATGGATTCGTTGTAGGCTCAGAGTTTGTCTACAGGGAAATTGATTGGAGCAGCTAGAACAGAGTGAGCAGTTTTAGCGCAGCCCCACAGATGCGTGCTCTGTGTGGAGTTAAAAACGTTTCCAGTGGTGGTGTTTTCACATCAAGGCACTCCATAATTCACTGTAATCATGCTGGTCGGTATCCTGTGTAGGACATCTTCGTGGGGTGTCTTTTTTTGGTGTCTCCCAGATGCAGGATGCAAGTTTGCATACAGGCTGTAAGGCTGTGGTGCTCCCTGCCTGTGCTGGTTTTGGAGCAGGAGCCTAACCTTCCCCTTAGCTGAGCAAGGAAGCTGCAGGCGACTATGTAAACATCACAGGGCAAGGCTAAGCCACATGTGTTTAAAAGGCATTTGAAGTGATCCTATACCAAGTGGATCACACGCTAACAAATGAGCAGGTCTGAAACCATACTTTCCATTTTGGCAGAACTGTCTGTAAATTATGGTTGGTGTTTTCCTATGCAGAACTTCAAGATTAATTCATCCAGTTTCTGTTAAAAGTATCACCCAGCACATCCCAAGCACTGCACTTGGTAAAAACTGCTTGAGTGGAAAAGAGGACCAGGGAAAAGCGCCACAAAAATAACCTCATAATCACTGCTCCTGATGATCTTGTCCAAAAGGACAGATTTGTGTCCTGAGAGAGGAAGCAGAGTTGGAAAGAAATGAAATTCCAGCCCTGCCTATCCTGATGGATTGATGCAAAGATGTGCACTTCTTCGCAGCTCCCTGGGGCCCCGTGCTGGTAGCAGCGTTCATGATCAGCAGGGTGATCTGTCTGTCCTTCTGACACCAGCTGGGGGATTAGATGATGGAAAAGAAAAGCTCTCATTCCTCGTGGCAATTGCATCGGTCATCCTTGGCATGGTGGGGAGAAGGGGAAGCACCTGGCAGCTTCTCTTTTCTTTCATCTCTTCTTCCAATTCTTTTTTGATCGCTTTCTCCTGAAAGTTTTGGGTTTGGTGCGGTTCACGGCAGATTTGTGTTTACAAGCAAAGAGAGGACACAGCCCCTCTTACCTCAGCTTTGCCCAGCAGCAGTGATTCCCAGGCAGTCCCTTTCGTTTGAGACAGTAATGGCTTTGGGATATTTGTAGAATGTTAAGAGTCAAACGTCTTTTAACTACCTATGGATGGAGTGAAGTTTGGCAGATGACAGAAGAACCTTTGAGTTTTCTTTCTAAAGTCTAAATGGCTTGTCAGCTGCTCAGAGTCCCTTGAATTTATGAGAGCTGAATGTTGGGGGTTTGGGTTGGTTTTTTGGTTGGTGGTTTTCTTTTTTCCCCTCTGTGGAACCCAGCAGAGTCTCTGACGGAAACTGTTGACCCTTCTTTGTGCTGTTTCTTTACTGTCTCGTCAAACATCTGGAAAACAGCATGTTTGCAGTCCTTTCACAACATAATTTTGCATTTACATCATGTGTTATCTGCTAAAGTTTTCTTGTGTTTTGGGGGTTTTTTTGTTTGGTTTTTTTTCCAAGGGAAGGGGAGGGGGGAAGATTGAAAAGAAAAATCAGCAACTCGAAGGCTGCCATAAGGTCAAGTGGCGACGGTGGATGCTGCCTGTACTAAACACATGTTTAGCTCAGAAAAGCTAAGGCAGTTCCCAAAAATTTGGTAACCATTAGAGTACTTCCTAAGTCAGTTCCGGATGTCAGGCCCTAGGTGGAGGGGGAAGGGGCCAGGCCGCCTTTTCTCCGGCTTTCCACGAAAGGGATTTAGCCTGGCAGCTGATGCAGCCAAGGAGCACATCACGCAAGGCAGAGCTAGACAGGAAACGCTTCTGAAAGTGCTGTTTGGAGAGAGGATCATGAGATCAGGCAAGGAGCTGTGAACTTTACATGCAACCGAGGCCAGATAGCATTGCACCAGCCACCTGAGGGCTTAGAAATAAGAAAGGAAATTAAAGGATCATTTAAGTGGAGTGGGACCAGACAACTTAAATGACAATTTTCATCTTTGAGAAAGGAACCCTGAAGTATATTGAATTCTTTGAAGTAAAGGAGCACGATTGATGTAGAGAATATTTTTGTTACATTCCATGCTCTGGTTTAGCAGCTCTTCTAATATAACCCAGCTCTAACTTTCCTGAACCCCACCTATTTGTAGCGCTCAACAGATTTGACTTCAGAGCAGTTTGTGTCTCCCTAGAGTGAATACTCCTTTAAATCCTCTGAAATTAGCACTCGGGTGACTTCTGAATTCAAATATTAATTAGTAAGCATAATTAGCAGATTGTTTACTTCTATTTTGATTTACATGAAGTAATAAATGGGGTTTGTGTTGTTCATGGTAACCACTTTAAGCACGATAGACCTGGGTGTGAGCCTGGAGCCCTTCAGAAGTTCACGGTCAGTTAAAAGCAAAGGTAACATCTCTTTCCTTCCTCTGGTGTTCAAGATTAAACCTTCAGTCAGAAGCTGCCCTGTCCCAGTGCTGCTCTCTTGCTTGTGTGAAGAGTTTGGCAGAGATTTAGCACAAAGTGATTCAGGTCCTAAGGAAGCTACTTAATAGCCTGACAGAGGCCCTCTGCTGATGAGCTACTTCCCAAGCAGTGAAGCCCACTGCTGCTAAAGCACCGGACCATTACCCTTGCTTAATTTAAACAGTTAAACCCAGAATCCAAAGCTGTGTCACTGCAGTAATGCTCAATTTGAATCCTGGAGCCTGCTTGCTGGAAGGATGTGATTTCTGGACCTTCCTGAGCTTTGGAAGTGGGAACGGTGGAAGATTCTTCCCTTTTTTTCTGTCATCTTTCCACGTATGGCCTGAATCGCTTTATCTACATGGGCCAGGTTTCCAGGTACCATAGAGATGAGCCTTAACAGAGGGGAAAAAAAACCTGGGGATGGCTGCAATTGTGGTTTTGGAAAAGCTTGCTCTGGGATTTTTGTTTAACAGCTGTTGGAGAGGAGGGTGCTTAGTTTGCTAATTTGGATGCCAATAGGGTTTTACAGCTCCCAGTCATTTTGCAGTGGTACTGGCATCCAAGCTACGTGGGGAAAAAGCAGAAAGGTTTTGGGTGTGCATTCACCTCTTCTTATTTTTATTCTTAAAAATGTATTTTCTGTGATGTTTTTGGCAAGCATTGATGCAGGCTTGGGAGTCTGGGCAATTTTAAGGAATAATGAGGGCTGAAACATTAATTGTTTCTGCAGTTGGAACATGGGGCAGTTTTCACAGGGATCAAATACAGGGAGATCATCATGAGTACAGATAACCTAGGGAGAGATTTTCCTTTTAAGATGACATCCCTTTAGTTGTGTTTATAAATAACCTTTTAAAGCAAGAGAAATAGACAAAATACTTTCCTCTGCCATTGCAATCACAGAGGAGGTGTCTTGGGAAGGTGTGATCTTCTTTGTTTCCCCTCTTCTTTTCAGTTTCATTATATGCTGATCTGTTTCTCCAGAAATTGTAGGAGGGCAGCACCAGGTATCCATTACCAAGTTTGTTTCCCTGAATGCTTTCTGGTAGAAGGCAGAAGGGAAGTGCAGTGAATTAGCTGAAGCAAGCTGAAGGGTGCCGGCGCGTTCCCCCTTCATCAATAAAATACCCTTTATGCAGTGAGAACAATCTGTGCACGAGAGGCTTTGAAAGAAGCCCTCCAAATGCAAGTCCTGCTAAGCCTAGAAGGTAGTGATGGTTCACTGACTTATTATTTTTATGTAGGCCATTCTTCCTTGAGGCCACTGAGCCTTCAGGTTTCTCCAAGCCTTTAGTGGTCTGCACTTTGCTGTTATTCTTTCCCTGAGAGTGCTGATTAGTGACTTGCGGTATGGATGCTGATTTATCGCAGCCCAGAGTTGCCCCTTGGGGGCTGAGCAGAAACACTCATGAAGGAGCCCTGATTAAAAAGAGTGGTAATGAAGACAAATGTTTCAGAGGGAGTCAAGAGCAAACCAGGCCTTGGCATTCCCACTGCTCCTCTGAGCTTTTGGAGAGGAGGTAACAGTGGCCAAAGGAAATATTTCCCCCTTGTTGTTTATTTCTCATGGCACTGGAAAAATTTTTCTTTTCCTCCTGGGTGTTCTAACTCTCACTTGTTAACTGCTTTTCATGCAGGGTTGCAATTAACCCTTGGCAGATACTTACCATGTTCCCTTTATATTCACTCTATACATAAAGAAGTTTTTATGTTTTGACCTGTTAACCATTTTAAGATTCTTTAAACTTGACAGTTTCATCTAATTTCTCACGTCATTAAATCGTACTTTATTTTCCAACAGTCCATTCACATGAGGTTTGGTGTTTGTTTGATAGCTTTAATCATCTTTTTTCCTCACTGCCCTTTTTAATAACCAAAAAGAATGACCAAAAAAAAAGAGAAAAAAGTAATGCTTACAACCAAGTTTTAAATCAGAGAGAGGTCAGAAAGTTCCTGTCTGGTGTTGGATGTGTAACTAAAGACAGACTTCAAAAGCTCATTGGTAGGATCTAGATGGTCTGACACTTCTATTAACCAGGAATTCAAACTGAAAATAAATGTGGTGGTTTCACCTTCTTGTAGGGTGTTTTGTATTTTGTTTTAATTCTATAGGGTTTTCCCTTTTTAAAGATCAGCTTGGGCTATCATCAGTGTATGAACTGAGAAGCCAAGTAGGTGGAAAAAACACGTCCTGACTTTATGGGTCTTTGTATTACATGTTGCAGGGATTAGGCAGGCCTATTAAAATCCATCCTAATATCTACAGTGACTTTCTTTTCAGATTTGTGTTCAGGTGAGGATGCTGTTGATCCAGTGAGGAGAGAGATCCCCCACAGAAGTATTTGTTCAAGTAGCGGCCGGCCCCAAGCTGTGCCTTTGCTCCCTGCATCCTGACCAGATGTAGTGCAGGAACTGGTATGGCTGCACAGGGCTCTTTCCTGCAAGGTGTGAGACTTTGCACTTGTCCTTGCAGAGTTTAACCAGAATTCTGTCAGCCTGTTCCTCCAAGTCCCAAGGGGCAGCTCTGCCCTCGAGCACTTTAGCATATCCTCCCAATTTGGTGTTGTCTGTAAATGTGCCAAGAGTGCACTCAGTTGCTTCTTCCAAGGCAGTGATAAAGACATTAAAGAGGACAGGTCCCAGGACAGCCCCTGTGGTACTCCACTTGCTCCCAGGTAGAGTGTGACCTGTTAAACACTATCTGTTGAGCTTGATTGTCCAAAAATGAGAGACAACCCCCAAAGTAAAGTGCAGTTGGGAATCTGTGGCTGTGATCTTGTGTCTCGGGTGAGTTATGTCTGCTGAGCCCCACAGGGATGGGAGCACTGGTGAATGTGGGAAGTGTTCTTACAGCTTTGCAGTCATCTTCCCCTTCCTTCAGGAAACAAGCACTGAGCTGAATGTTTCCTCAGAAGTGAGTATGTGGATGGCCCTTTGCAGTCAAGGAGAATTTCAGGGTACTTTCCAAATGTTAATTAAACTTTCTCATGTGATTTTATCTTCTGGTTTGGTTTAGTACAATATTCTGCCATGGGGAAAGGGGTTTCTTGTAATTTTTTTCTTCTTTTTCAAATAGTGTGATAAAGAAACAGTTCATCCCAGGAAAGGCCAGGGATAAGAGTTTTCTCTGATTGACTGGCCTCGTTCATGATGCACCTCAGAGGTCAAAGATTGTTTTGAGAAAGTATTTTAAAGGCTGGGTCTGCGTTTTCTCTCTGTCTGAGAATCTGCTTACAACTTCCCTACTAGTTCTTGCAGTGTTAAATAAACTCACTGTACTAGGCCATCCAAGGCTACTATTAAATCAGTCTTACACACCCAAAGTATTAGAATGTAGACATTTCCCAGCAAAAAAAATAAGGTTCCTCAGGATCTGTTTGTCAAACTGAATTATTTTGTGTGGTGGTGATGTGGAATGAAGCAACGTTTGGGACTGTGCACTTCACAACAGGTGGAAGACTGTGATTTAGTACCAAAAGTAATTGCTCAGCTACTCAGCTTTGAGAATCCAAGTGACACTGGAAACTTTCAGGACTAAGGAATCCCAAAGGCTTGTCAAGCTGGAGAAGAAACTCTTGGAAGTTATTTTTGAAGATGCTGTTGCACACCTCCAACCTCCAGCATTTTAGCCCTGTGAACTCGCCTAAACTAACTAACTAAACTAAATTACTAAACTAACTAACTAAATTTTTGAAGATACTGTTGCTTAGCTCCAAACTTCAGCATTTTAGCTGTGTGAACTTAGGTAAATCTACTCCATTTTTGAAGATGCTGTTGCATACCTCCAGATGCCATCATTTTAGCCCCGTGAACTTAACCTAAATTAGCTTCATTTTTGAAGATGCTTTTGCACACCTCCAAATGTCATCATTTTAGCTCTGTGAACTCACCTAAATGAACTCCACAATTACACAGAACTCAGGGAATGCTGATTGTGTATCACTAAGTGAAGAGTCACGTGAGAGGTTTGTTTTTTTTCCCCCTTGCAAATTGTGGAGTATAAAGGGGAGCTGCATCCTATCAGTAAGAGTGTCTGGAACATTAAAAGCTCACAGCAACTGGTGGAAGCTCAGTGGCACCAACCTTTGTCTCTGAGCCATTGCACTCTTCAGAATTTTGGAATTATTCTTTTGGTTTTAAATCTGATTAACTTGTGGGTGTTGGAGAGCTAGTTTGAGGCTGGCATTGCTGCACTAGTCAGCTTGCATCACCATCAGCTGCCCACTAATTATCAGGAAATTTATAGCTGCATTAGGTAAATGTCACTTCACTGCAGTGGCCTGGAATAAGAGCGTTTTCTGCTCTGAATTAGCACCATGGGCACGTCTCAGTGAGACTCTACCCAAGCAAGCTAAGGGCTTTATTTATGCACAGGCATATTAGGGCTTTAAGGAAAGGGTAGCTGAAAGATGTTGTATTGCTTTTTTTTGAACCATAACATCTCCCCTGCATTAAATGTGTGTTCATTTATTCATTGGGCAGAACCACATGTAAAGTCTTCAAAAATAATTTGTTAATTCCACAATGGCTCCATCTGCCTTCAGTAGCATAACGCTCTGGGATGCTTAATCTGCAGGAAGATAAGCCAGAACAGGGATTAGTTGGTCTGTAAGATTCTGTGTTAGGTGGTGGGGTGCTTCTGCAAATCTAAGCAAAGATTCTCAAACCTCAGATGCTGCAGAATGAAATAATACCTCCTGGATACCAATTTCTGATTGCTCAGGAGAACAGTAGCCTCTTTGACTGAGGTTTTGGGCAAGTGGTTGCCACTGTCTTTAAGTGTGGAAACAAAGGTGTACAGTTGTTCTTCTGAGACAGATTTGTGCATCAAAATGGAGCTGAAGGATCTCACCTCCCCTAAAAGGCTGAAAGTATTGGGGTGGTTCAGCCTGGAGAAGAGAAGGCTCCAGGGAGACCTTAGAGCTACATTTCAGTATCTGAAGGGGACCTACAGGAAGGCTGGGAAGGGACTGTTTAGGAGGGTTTGTAGTGACAGGGCAAGGGGCAGTGGTTTGGCACTGGAGCAGAGGTGTAGGCGGAACATTAGGAGGAAGTTCTTCACCATGAGAGTGATAAAACACTGGTTGCCCAGAGCTGTGGTTGAGGCCCTGTCCCTGGAGACATTTAAGGTGAGACTTGATCTGGCCCTGGACAGTCTGATCTAGTTGGAGGTGTCCCTGATAACTGCAGGGGGGGTGGACAAGATAACATTGGAGGTTTCCTTCCAACCAATGCAATCTGTGGATCTGCAAAAGCTCAAGAGAGAAGAAACTGGAAGGTTAAAAAAATATATACACAACCCAGACACACCTTGAGTCTTAATGCCCTGGGAATAAGGTTCCTAACTCAGCCCAAAAGCTTGTCTAAAAGACCATCATGAAATTCACTGTGCTTCAGAAGGATGCCAGAATATCTGAAGAGTTTGCCACTGAATTCTTTATAAATACCAGAGTGAATGATGGCTGCTGCTCTGTGAATGACAACATCTCAACAACACTGTGTAAAAATAGAAGGCCACTTCAGAAATGCTGGCTAAATTCTAGGCAAACTTGTCCTTTACATCTGTTTTAAGGAACTGAACAGCTTTAGTGATCCTTTTGCATTTTTCTGCCGGAAAATCAGCCATAAACTTTTGAAAATTAACTTGAAAAAACAACCTAAAATCCTACATGTTTGTACTCTGCTTTGAATACATCTGTCAGATGACTTCCAAATCCCTGATTGTTAGAAAACCATAAAGAGAATCTTTGGACTTTCATTTACAGTGTGTGTTTGCTTTATAATAGCTAACTGATAACCTGGAATTATGTTTAGAATCATAGAATCACTCAGGGTTGGAAGGGACCACAAGGATCATCTAGTTCCAACCCCCCTGCCATAGGCAGGGACACCTCACGCTAGGTCAGGCTGGCCAGAGCCTCATCCAGCCTGGTCTTAAACACCTCCAGGGATGGGGCCTCAACCACCTCCCTGGACAACCCATTCCAAGGCTTCACCACTCTCATGGTGAAGAACTTCTTCCTCACATCCAGCCTGAATCTCCCCACCTCCAGCTTCATTCCATTCCCCCTAGTCCTATCACTGCCTGGTATAGAATCATATTTCATACTGGGTCTAGATATCCTCCCAAAACACTTCCTTTGATCTCTGGAAGGTTCTTCCAACCCCTAGCATTCTATGACCCTTTCACAAATGGTCCTAAAAAGCAAGAAGGCAGAACTGCAGGCAAAAGTTGACTTCTGTTTGCCTGACCCCCAACTCAGTTTCTCCATTCCTGGCTGTTTCCCAGTGCAGGAAAGGCACCTACCACACCCTGCTCCTGCAGAGCTGCCTCCCTGCAGCTAATTAGAAAGTAGAAGCAATGTAAAGAAAGTCGCTGTCCAGTATTAAGCACTTGGCTTCTGGTTTTCCTCTCGCTGCTTTTATGGTTCAAAGTGATACAGATCAGACAAAGCTTTTGCATACTGTATTCAGGGGGTCTTTCTTCTGGGTTAGTAACACAAGCTTTGGCACAAGCCAACTGAGCCACTTACTTCAAAAGGATCTTTTTATTAGATAAGAGCAGATACTTACACATCGTAGGCAGAGGAACATCATTTTTATAAAAGACAATTCTGCCTGCAGCTCTGTTTCAAGGTTGCATTGAAGTTGCTTCCCTTTGTTCTTCGTGAGATGAAGAAAGCCCATGCTCCCCCCACCCCCCCCCTTCTGCCATGCCTCCCAATTCCAGCCTGTGAGTGAAGGACTGAAATTCTGGAAGTAAATTCAGTCTTAAACAGGTTTACTGCAGGCATTAAAACTGTCTTGTGAGAGAAGACTTCATCTCTGCATGGTTAAGGGCATAGAGTTCTTCACAGGACTTGCAGTAGGGAAACAGGAGGTGCTTTGGGGTTTTCTCTGCGGTGTTTCTCAGTGTTTCATTACCTTGTCTTATGGGAGGGCTGATTTTGCTTGTTTGGTTTGGTTTGGTTTTTATGTGGCAATTTTGGGTTTGGTTTGGGTGGAGCAAGGTGAAACCATGAAAGCAGAGGTCACTCAGCTGTGCCTTGTAAGCAGTGCTAGGATGACCTTCTGAACATGGTTCTGTCTTGCTCGTGATGGTTTGCTGGGCTGCAACAAGCCAGAGGGTAGCTCCCTTCTCCCCTGCAAGGCTGTGTTTAGCTCCTTGTGCACCTTAGCTTTATTGTAGTGAAACTGTTTGACTCGTACCAGCTGGGTGCTAAGGGTAGGGAGGAGCTGAGCATCAATCTGCTGTTTCTCTGTGTCCTTAATGCCAGACTTGTCAAAGGTTTACTCCTGCTACAGACAAAAGTAGTTTATTATTGGCTGGAGAAGTGCTTGCTTCATAGAGCTGAAATTCTGTTGATGTAAATGGAGTGGAATGGACTGCCCAGAGAAGCTGTGGAGGTCTTATCCTTAGAGGTGTTTAAGACTGGGCTGAATGAGGCTTTGAACAACCTGGTCTAGAGGAGATGTTCTTGCCCATGGCAGGGGGTTTGGAACTAGATGATCTTTAAGCTCCCTTCCAAGTCAAGCCATTCTTTGTCTAATCACTCCATGTATTTATGGCATTCATTGTAAATGCCACTCTCTAGGCTAGCAGGTAAGCAGGAGGCAAGTGCTGGGAGAGGCAGACCGGTGGGTTATGAGCAGATACTGGAAGGGACTAACCCCTGAGGTCCCCTCAGCCCATGTTTCTGGTGGCTGGTTAATATTTTGTAAGCAGGGCAGGTTGCTTTGCTGGAATGCAGAAGTGTGTTGCATACGTCCCTGTAACAATCGGCGGAGGGCTTCTCGTCTGCGATAGTAAATTAATAAACAGCCAGACTGGTGGTGCATGAAACTTTCATCCAAATGCTTTTCTATAAGAAATGACCTTATATAATTGGCTACATTACAGCTGTATGAATTTATAATAGATATACATCTCCATACTTGAGCATACTGGAGCATTTGGATATTGCATGATTTAAAATCTTGTTATGTTCTAATTCGGAAGTGTTCTGACAAACACTAGCTGGGTAAAAGACACTTTTTCCTCTAAATTTAACCCAATTTGATCATTTTACAGATGTGGTATTCCTTTGCAAACGGACTGCAGGATGGGCAAAACGACTCCTCACACAGAACAAACCCTTTTATTTGGATGATAGTGATTTAGTGCTGGCTTTTACCGTGTTCCATATAGGGCTGCTCAGAATTAAACATGGTGCTTTAGAAATACTTTATCCAGTGTTCCCAGAGCATACATAATTTTGAGCAACTTTACTGACAATTGCTTTTTTATGGGCCTTGATGGAAGAGAATGACAATCCTGGCATTCCCTGGAGGGGCATCTATCCTTGCAGACAGAGACACTGTTGTTTTACTGGTGATCTGAGTACAGTCTCACAATTCTGGAGTAGTTGGAAAGGTTGAGGTGTGCGGTGCAGGGAGGTGGCAGCTCTCCTCGGGGAGGGTTTTTGTGGCCTGGGAGACTAACGTCTGCCTTACACCGACTGCATTGGACACGGTAGCCTGATTTTGATGTGATCTTTAGGCTGGCTGCTCCCAGTCTGGCATCCTCTCACCCCTGGGGCACTGCTGAGATGAGTCCCAGTAAGTTGCTTACCCACCCAGCTCTTAAATCCTCATTAACTAGCTTGACAGCATGAGAACAAGACACAGGACACTTGTATTTGGTTGAAGCTTTGGGCACTGGTGAGCTCGTTAGAAAGGAGAGAGCCAAGATTTCAACAAGTGTCACAGCCACTTTCTTTTTTTAGGAGGCTGGTGCTGGAGCAGCTCCTGCTCCACACAGCAGCTTGTTGAATGCAAATAATGGATGTTAATCCAGCCTCATTGTTCCGGGGTCAAAGACACATAAAAAAGAAACCAGTCAGGGTGACAGTGTGGTAAATCATGTTTGTTTGCCTTGAGTATTAGGTTGGGGTTTTGCCTCTCTGTCTCTTTTTAGCTATCATTTTAGCTTGTGCTTTTCATTCCCTTCTGGAGTGTGTGTAAGACAGCAGGCATTCCAGCCCGAGTTCAGCCTTCTTCCTGAGGTGAGGACTTTTGTCCTCTCTTTCTTGTTATGCAATGTTGTGCTGCTTTCAGTGATGAAATAAAGGAAAGCTGGGGGGGGGGGGAGAGAGAAAAAAATGTCTGCCAATATGCCTGTGATATTTGGATGATTTATCTCATTCCTCTTCTGAGTAACCTAACTTTGACATTATTCGTGAACTCCGAGGCTTGCTTGCGTTGTTCTTGCTGGTAGAAAACACAGCAAGGATGTAGTGGGTAATTGAACCCAGATGCACCGAGGGCTGCTCAGCCAGACTGTTATTTTAGCCTACACTAGTAGGTTTTTTAATACACGTTTGACCTTGCTTTGAAACATTCTCAAAATACCATACTTTAATATCAATTTATACCCTCTTGCTTTAAGATGGGGTAGAGCCGTTGGAGAAGAAAAATAATGAAACACTTTCTACCTGTTAATGTCAGAGATGCAGGGAAAGTTGGGGAGGTAATTTATGCATCTAAGGGACAAGTTTTACACCCTGCTTTTCTACCTGAAGCATTGTCATGTGCCTGTAGTTAGGATCATTCCCACCAGAAGTGGCTTTAACCCATCAGCTGGCTTTAACTGTGGCAGTTTCGTGTGCCTGCCTCTGCAGTGAGGATGGTTTTTAGCCGTGGGATGAGATGAAGATTTGCCACCAGTCCAGTTGAGTAAGTTATTAAACAGAGTTTTTAATAGCCATGGTACACACTCATCTGAATTATTTTTAATGGGAGGTAAATGTTTAGTGTATTTGTTCTGGGAGGTTAAGCTGCATTAGTTAAACAGCTTAGAAATGCATTCTTGATTTTAAGAAGACAAAACTAAACCCTAACCCAAGCCATGTTCAACTGCCAGAATAGTAGCTCTTGACATGTAATGGGCTTTCCATATCCACACTGGATTTCTGTGAAGGAGGAGCTGCTAATAGCAGTGCAGAGCCATCTTTCTCTTTTCAGTATAGGCTTTGTCACTACCAACTGAGCACACACACAATCACATCTATAATTAAATTTCCTGTGAAGATCACATACTTCTTTCTGCCTGAACAGAGCTGGTTTGCATTCGTTATTGCTCTGGTCAGGTGGCTCTGAGGTTACTACCTTTCTGCTGTGTCTGTCTAATTATTCTTTGTTACATGATGGCTGGGAGTTGAAGTTTTGTGGTTGTACCTCAACCACTTGAAGCAAAGTAATAAAGAAAGAAGGTTTTGTGGTAGATCTTGAAGTTAAACACTTAAACTGATGAATTTTTTTCAATTTCACTCTAATTTGTGGTTAGTTCTTGCAAGTGCTCTTGGTGAAACAGAGAAGGGATATTGAAACTGAGTGGGTTGAAGTAATTTTTAGTTCTTCGTTAGGATGGACTTGAGGTTGGCTCAGCTCAAGTGGTGCTGCCATCGAGTTGCAAACTGTGGTCCACTGCTCGGTGTAGAAACCAAGGCTTGACTGGGACCGATGGTGGCAAAGTGCTTGAAACCTGTTTGGCTTTGGGCAGCGCAGCTTAAAATATAGAAAGTGAGAAATTAAAAATGGCTTAGTGTTTTTCTTTCTGTTCTCTTATCAGAAATGTTCATTCAGACTGTAACAACTGTTAGAACACAGTAACAACTTCAGGCCAGCTGTCAAATGTTTACCATTATCAAACCTCTCCCTAGGGTAAGATGCGACTTTGGCTCGCCTCACCGGCAGTAATTTAATTTTTCCTTCGTTGTGACTCGGAAATGGCAGCATTTTTCAAAGCTTCCTCCCACTGATGGCTGAAATTTTCCTTGTGAAATGATTTCCACCAGTCTTGAATCTTTCTTGCTTCTGCCGTCTTCACCTTTACTGATGGTTCTGCAACTCATCACCAGCTATGCAAACTGACAGTTCACATCCTGGGGCAGCAGCCGGGTCTGGCCTGCAGAAAGGAGCAGCCTGACCAAATTTACGCTCACAAGATCTCTTAATTCACAAAAGCATTTGCTCTAGTTCCTGTTCTCTGCTGCAGGGGCTTTTGGGGGGGCGAGCAGGAGAGCGTTGGGAGGGGAGAGAGGCACTCTTCACACTCTGCTGAGTACACAGGCTTTGGAGATGAAAAACAGACGGAAAGAGACATTTCCAGCCATCTTGCTGATCTATGCAGGGGTTCACTGAACTGTGCAACATAGCACCAGACCCATGTATCATTTAATGTGCTAATTTCTTCTTTCTTTCCTTTTTTTTCTTTCCCTCTCCTTCTTTCTTTTCTGAGTGAGTGAAGGAGTTTTTCATTTTGTTGACAAGCATATTAAAATTAGAAGTGGAAACAGTCAAAGAGAGAGCCTAAAATGTAAACTCCATACCCACCGGTTACTTCCTCCTTTGACATTTAGAGCTACAGAGAGATCTGCTTAGTTTTGAAAAGCCTCTGACAAATGAGAATAGTCAGAATAAGTTTTCTGTTTGGTCTGAGCTGCACAGAACATCATGACTACTATTATTTTATTTTTTCCACCCCCCTCCCTCCCAAGCTGAAACATATGCCATATGCTTCCCCAAATGCTTCCCCTTCTTGCACAGCAAGACAGATACCAAACTTTTGTTACATTCTTTTCCTAGACAAATATTTTGTTCCTTCTCCCTTCCAGCCACTCCCTCCTACCCAAGGCAGTTTGCAGCCAGAGAAAAGTGATGCTTCGCTCCTAGCCCCACTGCATGAGCAGCGCCAGGGTGTGCTTGCTCGGTAGCATAAAGGTCATTCAAACACTTTTTTTGGTGTTCCTTGGCTCTCTGCTGGAAACTTCTTCTAAGAATAACCCATTTAACATTTTTGTGATTACTTTGGATAGAAAGGAAGAAAGGGGGGGGGAAAAAAAGTGCAATAATACCAGAATGGAAATGGGGAGAGGGAAACAACATTCCAAGAAATTTGATCATGCTCCTGTAGTATTTGCTTTGGTACTTTCCTATCATTAGCTATCCAGTTGCCTAAGAAGCAGCTGCAAAGTCTGGTAAATGAATACATGTTGTAGTCAGAAGTTTAGACAGAAGGAAAAGTTCACTTAGTTTGTACTAACATAGATCCTGATCTTGCTAACTGGTATTGTAATTGAAGGTGGAGGAATTTGTCGCTCTCTTCATGTGTACAGCAGTTCTGTCTCAGCGGTGGAGTTGTACAGAAATTGTGTATACATGTACATAAAATACATGATTATTGCTATCATTATTTTATGTTGTGTACCTTAATATTATTGCAGGGAATTTTGGACTAGATAACCTTTGAAGTTCCTTTCCAACCCAAGCTCTTCTGTGATTCGCTCTGTATGTTTCTAATGGCATCTCATGTCCTTAGCATTAACTCTACTTATATTTTCTGTTTTCTGAGCTTTTGGGGCATTGTGAGAAATACACGAGAGCTTTGCAAAGAGGGGCAAGGAGGGGTCAGATGTATCAGATACGTGGATTCCAGAAAGCAGAGTACCCTGCCTTTAGGACTGTGGATTAACAGAAGAGTTCCTTTTTGCCTGCGTTTTGGGGAGCGCCAAGTAGTGGCTAACTGGTGGAGATATTTGTCACCTTAATAAACTGACACAGGGGGAAAATAAACACCCATCTTATCAGTCTGCATTTTTTGTTGGGGATGAAAGTGTTTGAAAGAAGAAAAAAAAAATCATAAAGGAATCCATGGTAGCTCAAGGAGGTTAAACTCAACAGTTGTTTCCTTTGAAGTGTATGACCACGAGGTTAATTGCCAAAACTGCTCGTGGAAAAGGTGGTAACAATTTAACAAGACTGTACAACTGCAGCGCTCAGATGAATATCAGGTGTTTGCAGATGGGGAGGGTGGGTTGGTTTTCTTTTCTTTTGCCTAACAGGAAAAGGAGAGGCAAAAAAACAAGAATGAGAAGCAGGGCACGGAGCGGGAGAAGAAAAGCTCGACTAAACAGCCAATAATTCCTTGTTTGCTTTGCCAATGAGGCTGTAATTGGCCGGGAGGTTAATGGCAGGCTGTGGATTGGCGGCGGCAGCGCTCGCTCCGCGCTCTCGGCCCCGGAGTTGGTGATTATTGGAGCTTTCAGGTCTCCTCTGTAGGCTCACGACGACTCTGATTTATTAATCCCAGTAAGACTGCTGCGAGGAGTTTACAGTTCAAGGCATGGGGTTTGTATTTCTGCTGCTTGCAGTCAGGTTTCCTCCAGAATTTATTTTTCCAGCTCCGGATCAGTAGGTTCATTTGTCCCTTTCTGAAACTGCCATACTTCTAAATCTTTCTTAATTTAGTGGGAACAAAGTCTTTAAACAAGGAATTCCCTAAAGCCCTCCAGAAAACCCAATTAGGTCAACGCAATATCGTAATTGGAGAGCTGAAATCCCTTACCATTAGTTACACTGGCTAAACAGAGATGCCAGAGTGTGATACAAACAGAAGAAATTCTTTTAAGTGTTGCTTTTTCACTTCTAGATGGAGACCCTTTATCATTTCAGCAGTATCAGGGTAGTTTAATTTTGTCATCAGAATTTTTCCATAGTGGGTCTGTTTTGTTTGGTTTTCTTCCCCTCCTGCCCCCATTACATTTTATATCTGTAGTAGTTTGTGGAACTTGGAAAGTGTGTTCAAAGTCCAGCGTTTTCCAAGCATCTTTTTCCTCTAGACAAAGAGTTGGCAATGCCTGAAAACAATGAGGAAGAATCTTTAAACAGTTAACTAAACTCTTTTGAACCTCAAAGACACTTTGTTTCTGACAGAGAGCCTGCTCACCAGTCGCTAATCCCTACCTACATGAATTTCTCTGTCAGATATCCTTAATGAGCTGCAAGTTCTATTAACAGCAACTCAAGTAATATTTTTATGGCTCATCAGAGAGACCAACCAAACTTTGAACCCCTTCTGTCTATTACCATATCATTAACTTGCTCAGCTGTGAAGCCAAAGCAGCAGCCTGACTTCTGAATTTAATGCCTCCTGTAATTTTTCATCTCTTGTTCTCGTATTGTGCATTAAAAGCAAAGCTGGGGAAGAATCCTCCCTTTGCGGCCATGCAAACTCTGTGCTCCAGCTGGAGCATTATGGGATGTTGCTGGCCACCATGCACAGCATCAGGAAACGCTGTGTGCTAAGGTATATAGTGGAATTCAGAAAATCACAGCTGTTTGGGATGATGAAGAGTCAGGATGTTGGGTCAAGGTGGAATCACCCAAACAATGACATTCTGAAGGACATTAACCTGTTGCTTATTTCCAATGAACAGAATTCATTAAATCACAAAGTTGGGCATCTAAGGGAAATAATTGCAACCAAAGGGCAAGGTGTTTGAAAACTTCTGATTTCATCCTTTCCTATGAGATCTGACTGAGGGCTAAACTGGCTGCCAAGCATCTTGTCTGTCGTAAGCTGTTTACCTTTTTATGATTTGATTACAGCCCTCACGCTGCTCCTGTGCCAGTGATGGTTTGCAGGTGGCAGAAACCCCAGTTCCAAACCTCCAGAAGGTACTTGCCAGTTTGGGGCTTTCATGAAGCAGATACACAGCCTTTATCTAATGCCATCAGTATAAAGCAGAGTTCCCACT